>NC_083279.1:23422160-24878805 GCF_963506605.1 Zootoca vivipara | reverse complement strand
ACCCCCCTGCAATGCTGGAATCCCAGATGAAGCATCTGTGACAGATGGCCATCCAACTTCTGCTTAAAAATCCTACTCCAGTACTGCACTTGAGGGCAGCAGGCTAGGGGTTCTGCTGAATTCAGTGGGTTTACTTCTAAGTGTAGGATTGCGCTGTTAGGCTGTGAGTTCATGGACACTTACCTGATAGGAAGCCCCAGTGCACAAAGGAGGACTTACTTCTGAGTAAACATGAATGTGATTGCATTATTTTTGCAATCTGAATACAGTAGTTTCCCATTTTGCTGCTGCTATCTCAGCACTAACTGATTTAAATCAGTGTTCATTACGTAGTTTTTTTTTTACATAGCCCCAAAGAAGTACTACTAGTTCTGGAGGCAGCCACAGCTTCTTACATAGAAAACTGCCTTATACTTGTCAGATTATAGGTCCATCTGGCTCAGTCTTATCTACAATTGATGAACAGCGACTCTCCTGGATTTAAGACAGGATTGTCTCCCATCCCTTCCTGCAGATGCTAGGGACTGAACTTGGAACCTTCTGCATTGCAAAACAGATATTCTACAACCCTCCCCCTACATTCTCATTTACTCTACGTCTGGCAATAATGCCTCACTCAGTAATGAAGTATATAATTATTGCAGGGCACTGTGTCCTTTTGTAAGTTATCTCTGTCCAGTTTAAATCTCTATTTAAAGAGTTTTGTTCTTGGTGCAATGCCTTCTGGTCCAGATTTTTTTGTTTGTTCTGGAATTTGTGTTTCTTTTCAGGAATACAATCTGTCGTGGATCCCTTTCAGAGCCTGCACTAACCTGGACATTTTGTCCATGTAAAGTGATCTATTTAAACTAAATTGCCCAGGGAGCAAAACGAGGCATATGTGATTCCTCTCAGAGTATGTGCCGAGACGCAACTTCACTGTGGTAGTTACTGTATTATTCAGGCTTCAAAAATGCAACATATACATTCTGCAGAGAGATCACTTTCCATTCTTTAGTACTGACCATTTAGAAGAGGCGTTGTACGTCTTCTTCACTGGCCCTACACGGCCTCGCAAGGAAAGTGCAGATTCCAGACCTAGCACTGTGCTGATGTGACACTATATCACTGCAATATACAACCACTCAACACCAGCATCATATATTAATGCAACATCATGGCATAAACATTGTAATGCAATACGATGATTATTTTTGTCTCTCTGCAATCAACCTCGTTTGACAGTGCTGCTGCCTCTCTCTCTCTCCCCACTCTGTCCTTCTCACGGCAATTGCTGGAAGAGAAAATAAAAGAAAAAATACCTGGCAATTTTAGCTCACTTTGCCCCCTCTGGCCCCGTTCCATGGATGGATAGCAGGCTGGTAGTGAAGCAGTTACAAGCACGCTGCTCTCAATCATGCATAGATCGAATAGAAACCCCAGAAATTGTTTTGAGAAGGTATGTGTATCTCTCAAAGCAAAATCACAATAGCTATTTGAGATTCCACATAGGATCTATATATGTAAGGTGAGCACAGCTAAACCCATATAAGCCAGACTTTAGGAATGGTGCCGCAAAGGTGGCTGTCTTCTGGAATTGCTTTCTTAATTGATGTACATGAAGACATGTGAATTGAGAAATGGCTAAATTATGTATTGATATATTCATAGCCGCTAGAATGCTAGCAGACACTTGGTTGGTAATTTCTATTTCTATAAAGCATGGACTATGGGAGACTTGGGTTTGGAGGCTCTGTCCCTTAAAAAGTCAGCCTCTGCCCCCCCTTTCCAGCTTCATGTCTTATACCACCACATATATAAGTGGGTAGGGGCAACCAGTTCAGCAGCCTGACGCCTTTTGTGTAGCCCCAGGCTTAAATAAAACAAAACAAGATAAAAACATAGAAAAGACTTTCATTAAAATGTAATTGAAGGTTACATTGGCTAGGGGGTATCACAACCACAACCACAACCACCACAACCTTTTTACCTACTCCTTGCCTATCCATTGTGAGGTGACAACAGACTATGAGGCTCTAACAGCTTAATTTTATTCATAGCTTAACATGCAACAAGCCATGCAGCCGGGTGTGAAGCATTAAACTAATAAGCAAATACCAGGACTAAGTTCCACTCCTAGGGTTGAAGCACTGCTGGACGCAGCACAGTTGGCATTCCGAACTCCTAAAAATGGCTGGCACCCACAGTTTCTATGGAGAACATAGGCCTAGTGCTGAATTTTGAAAAGTGTCAGGGTTTAAGGTTATCCTGGCAACCTTATTCTCTGACGTGGAAACCTTGTCTCTTTGTCTCTGGTATGGAAATGAACCCTGCTGCTTGGTGTTTTTTTTTTTTAATGTATAACAATGAATGGCTATTTACCCCGGTATGAATTTAGGTTGATGACACTTGAGTTGTCATCAGAGGCCTTGCTCCAGATGACTGCCCTTTTGAGATACAGTGAGTGGTGACGGGAGACAGTCAGGGCCTCTTCTGTCGTGGTCCTGGGTCTTTGGAAAGTTCTCCTCAAAGAGGACTGTTTGGCACTGATGGTGCTGTTCCTCTAGACAGCTAGTTATTTTATTGTTATTGATTCTTACCACTGTTTTCAATGCTGCTTACCTTGCGACTTTATATGATAGAAGCTATATTGTGTATAAGAGGCAGCCTACACAAGTATTTGGATTTGGGGGGATTTTTGTATGGTGTTGCTTATTGCGGATGCTTTTTATTGTTGTTGTTTAATCTGCTGTTTATTAATTGGTGTTTTTTGACTGGGGACTCTAGTCATACAGCTGGAAATATAACGTTTTAAGTGCATTATACAAATGTGACACTAGGTGGTGCTAGTGAGCTAATGGCAAATTCCATACACACACACACTGTTTTTTTAAAGCATTTTCACAGCTTTTGTTTTATATGTGTGTGTAGATTCAGCCTGGCTTTTATTTCTTTATTATTTCTACATTCCTGCCCGTTAAACACCTCCAAGGTGGCTTGCAAAAGGTCATCTAACAACAACAACAACAACATAGTAGTAGTAGTAGTCCGAGTAGCAATACAGCTGGATAATGGAGCGGTGTGATTGCCTTCCTTGCTGCGGCCTTAGCAATGGACGTTGGTGCTTGGGGAAAGGGAACTCTCTGCTAGGAGCTGTTTCTGGGCTTGATGTAAAAGTTGTTGCTTTCCTTCCCTCTGAGATCCCAAATCAGCAACCTCCAGCTTTTATGATTCTTTCAAAATATTGTAAGTTACTTCAATGGAATATGGGATATAAACAGAAATGCACTCAAAATATATTACATATAACAATCCAGCAAAAGTGAATGTTTTATTTAATTGATTTCATTAGGAAATTCAGCAAGGGAGAACACTGAATATGTCCACTGAGAAGCAAATCCCAATGAGTTTGATGGGACTTACTCCCAAATAAGTGGGGTACAGAAATGTATAGCCACACCCAGGCCTATGCAGAGCAGGGGGCAGCTAGGTACATTTGCCCTGGGCCTTGGAGGGCTTGGCTGGCCGGGGGGCAGGGCGGGTTGGCCTGCCAAGAGACCAGCTGCTTTTTTGTTTGAGTTTATAACTTTATTCTAACAAGACTCCCAACTAGGGCCTCAGACAAGCTCTGCATGGGCTTGGTCACACCCTTAGCTCCCATGTTAACATCAGCAGGACTTAAAAGGTATTTCCATTTTGGATTACCACACCCTAAATACGTATGTATACTGAATTATAATTACTATCTTCCTCCCAGCTTAGCGATGAGCCACCTGTTGCCCCCCACCAGGGCTGTACAGAGCTTCTCTCAGGCCCAGGGTGGCTGGGAGTTATGGGGCATTCTCAACATGACCGTTTAAGTCTGGCATGCCCCTGGTGGGGGCCCCCTGGTCAGCTTAGCCCCCTAAGGTCTAGGGCAGGGGTGGCCACCTCCCAAGAGACTCTGATCTACTCACAGAGTTAAAAACTGGGAGTGATCTACCCCCTTTTGGGGGGTTCAGGTCAAAGCTGTTGAGTTTTTTTAAGGAAAGGAAGCCCAGTTTTTTTGGGTTTAGGTCAAACTTGTTGAGCTTCTTTTAGGAGGGAGGGAGGCCCATTTTTGTTTAGGGCTTCAGGTCATGGTTCAGCTTTTTTTAGGGAGGAGAAAATTTTTAGGTGAGCTTTTTTAAGGGGTGCCAGTGATCTAGCAGTGATCTACCACATCCAGTGATCTACTGGTAGATCACAATCTACCTGTTGGACGTGCCTGGTCTAGGGCAAGTGTACCTGTCTTCCCCCATCCCTCTTCATGGGCCTGCCTCCCACTCTCACAAGTTCTCGGACTTCAACTACCAACTTCTCAGCAGCTTTCTGGCTCCCACACCACTTCAAAATTCACTAACATCATCAGCTACAATCAAACATGATTCAAATTAAATAAAAAAAATTCCTTCAGTAGCACCTTAAAGACCAACTAAGTTTTTATTTTGGTATGAGCTTTCGTGTGCATGCACACTTCGTCAGATACACTGAAACAGAATCCACCAGACCCTTATGTATATTCAGAGGGTGGGGGGTGGGGTGATGGGAATGGGTGGTGGGCTGATAGGAGTGGTAAACCTGTTGATGACTGTTAATGACTGATTCAAATTATCGTTCATGACTTGTTTGCCTTTTTTGTTGATGTTGACGACAGGTTCAGGATTTGGAGCAGCTACAAAAGCCATGTGCTTAGGGATGAAATATTGGAAGCCTGACAGGCTGGAAACTCTCATTGAAGTGAGCATTGAAGTTGGACGAATGACTCATAACCACCCTACAGGTAACGTCTAGCGAAATCAACCTGTTTTGGTTAGGATATATTGACTCTGGATTGCCCTGCCCCTTGCAAGACTGGCACTCCTGCCAAAGCCCTGGTCGATCTTGAGGTCTGTTAACAGCATTTGAAGACAATGGGGGGGGGGAATGCAAGTAGCACAGAACACAGTTGCCAGGTTGTTGACAGAGATGAGGCAATCTCAACATAAAGCTCCCGTTGCTCTGTCCCAGTTCCTGCCAACCTAGCAGTTCAAAAGCATGCCAGTGCAAGTAGATAAATAGGTACCACTGTGGCAGGAAGGTAAATGGTGTTTTCGTGCACTCTGGCACTCGTCACGGTGTCCCATTGCGCCAGAAGTGGTTTAGTCATGCTGGCCACATGACCCGGAAAGCTGTCTGTGGACAAATGCCAGCTCTCTCAGCCTGAAAACAAGATGAGCGCTGCAACCCCATAGTCGCCTTTGACCAGACTTAGCCGTCCAGGGATCTTTTACCTTTTACCTTTTTACCTTACCTGCACTAATTGCCAGTTTGTTTCCGAGTCAAATTCAAAGTACAGTACTGGTTTTGACCTATTAAAGTATTGCATGGCTTGGGAGTACCTTTGAGGACAACCTTTCCCCATATGAATCTACCTCAATTTTATGTCAGCCAGATGGGCGGGGTATAAATATATTATTATTATTATTATTATTATTATTATTATTATTATTATTAAGAAGGGAATCTCTGTATGTTCCCTCCAAAGATGCTCAGAGGGTGGCAATAGGAAAACAGATGTTTTCTGTGGTAGTCCTATGCTTATAGTCGAACACTCTCCTCTTGGAAGCTTGTCTGCTGCTAACATTGTCATCTTTTCAGCACCAGGAGAAGATGTATTTATTTTCCCTGGCATTTGCCCAACAATAACAGTCTGGCTTTTAGCAGCTATTTCTTTTGGGACTATTCTTGGGTGGTATGGTTGCTTGCAAGTGATTATTGTAGGCGAACACATTTAGTATGTTGCATTGTTTTAAATGGACATGTCTCTTTTAGATTTTTCTTTATTTTGCAAGTTGCTTCAAGACTTCTTTGGTGGTGGGAAGCAACACATAAATTCAATAAACTAAATTGTATTCAGTAAACTACACTTACCCTGTGTTCTCCTTATAATGCAGGGGTGGAGAGACACTTGCAGGGGAGCTGGTGGGTGGGGAGAGGTGTTTAACCTAGCTCTGCCCTTCAGTTTTCCCTTGCAAATGGCCATGTAGTTTTTAATACCGTAGTTCCCCGTCCCCATCTGGGCTCCTAAACGGGAAAGAAGCCCAGTCAAGGGTGTCGGTGTGGGAGGAAATGCTGTTTCTCCCAGCTAGCCAGCCAGCCACACTCATTTATGACTCTTCCTCTTTCTCTATCCACTAGCCTGGTAAGTGAAACAGCAGTGGACTGCAATCATGAGAGCCATTGCTTGGGGCACACATCTGTTCTGCAGCTTCACCTGCCACCAGTCTGGGGGAAAAACAATGCAATGCCCACCATCAGAATTGCAAAATTACTGTAGGTCAGTAGAAGCAATAACCAGAAAAAGTTGCATTCTGAGACCAGGTTAGGTCCAGTCTAACATGAAAACAGGGTTGCAGTGACACCATGCAAAAACACTGGTTAATCAGAACAAGAAACTGCTATGGTTAAACTTCTGATCAATCTGCTTTAGGGCTGTTCATACAGAGTTTAACTGAATGACATGCAACATATTATGAATTCCTTTTAATTTTCCGCAGTTTGTTTTCATGATTTTCATTTTCAGTAGGTCTAAGGGCCATAAAAGCAGTTGTTTTAAACCTATGCACCATTCTAATGTTATCCTCATTAAGATCAATTGGATATACACATGTAAAAGAAGTCATCACCCTGGAATGTTAATCTCAGCCAACAATCATCACATATCAGATGGCTCCCTCCTAAGTAGAGACACAAGTTGTAAGTCATACGTATTTGCTGAAGTATTCCATTATGCCAGTTCGTCCCAATCTAGTTTCATTACTTTAAATGATATAAGCTCACACAGTCTTGCTTAGAATCATAGAGTTGGAAGAGACCACAAGGGCCATCCAGTCCAACCCCCTGCCAAGCAGGAAACACCATCAAAGCATTCTTGACATATGCCTGTCAAGCCTCTGCTTAAAGACCTCCAAAGAAGGAGACTCCACCACACTCCTTGGTAGCAAATTCCACTGCCGAACAGCTCTTACGGTCAGGAAGTTCTTCCTAATGTTTAGGTGGAATCTTCTTTCTTGCTTGTTTTCTAGTTTTTAAAATGCCAAAATAAAGTTGCAAACTCTGTGACTTTTAAGTGTTTGGCACACTGCATGAAGGATCTGTATTGAATGCTAAGGATGACAGTGATTAATTGGATTCAATAAATCTATCAGAATTGTCACCACCTTCTTCTTTTTAACTCATGCGCTTTTATCGGCAGTCTAGCTCTCAGAAATTAAGTAGATGAAGCATCTCCTCCAATGGAGAAAGGCTCACATGGTTTCTGTGTTAAAGGCACAGTATCTCGACATGATACATCACTAAAATAACAGGCACATTGTAATTAACACAACAGCCAAATCACTCATTCTTTGGAGGACATCAATGCCATAATCGAAAAGGAAAAGTAATTGTCCGCAGCAGTGCCACCAGGACCTGACCAGCATTTCATAGGAGAAAACACCAACTAAAAATCCCCATTTAAAATAAACAAATAGAAAAAGAACCTCCCCAAGTGAGGCTGACACGAACCTCCACAGATACACTAAGTAAAAGAACCAGGCAGAGGGCCTTCTCGGTAGTGGCGCCCTCTCTGGAACGCCTCTCTGTGGTCAGGGGTTGAAAGTAGTGAATAAGGCTACAATCCTAACTTCATTTGACCTAAGAATACAGTGGTACCTCGGTTTAAGTACACAATTGGTTCCAGAAGTCTGTACTTAACCTGAAGCATACTTAACCTGAAGCGAACTTTCCCACTGAAAGTAATGGAAAGTGGATTAATCCGTTCCAGGCGGAACTGCGGAGTACTTAAACTGAAAGTACTCAAACCGAAGCGTACTTAAACCCTTCTGGGTTCAAAAGGACTTCTGAGTAGGCATTGCACCAGTCAGTTATATACAGATACAGTACTGTAATGCTATTTGAAGTTCAATACCTGTTTTATGGGTACAAAAAATATTCCTGATGAAAGGCATATAGCTTGAAATGTGTGCATGTTGTATTTCTTTGAGCTTAATAAACTTAGTTTCTTATGCATCTGTACGCTGATTTCTCCTCCTTTTTGGTGCTACTTGGTGTCATAGTCATCATCATTTTTCTATGCTCTTTTCAGGGTTTTTAGGATCACTGTGCACAGCTCTGTTTGTTTCATACGCAATACAAGGAAAGCCACTGGTGCAGTGGGGAAGAGAAATGATGAAGGTTGTCCCAATGGCTGAAGAATACTGCAAGAAGACGATTCGGCACATGGCAGGTAACATTGCATAATATGCAACTGCAAATTCACACATAAGGTGCATAATTGAAGTGTTTATGCTCTGGTAGCTTAATTTCCCTACCTTCCATTTCAGGTGTTGTCTGTTTCAATCTTGAACTCAGAAGATTTTATCATGAGCCTAGAGAGAGAGATGCTACCTGTCAAATGAGGTTCCTCCTAGCGGATAGGGACAAGGACGTTACTGCTTCAGTGCCTTCCTTTTTAATCTCCATCTTACCCGAAAGGGTTCTTAGTGAATCATTCCTCTAGGCAGGGTGAAGTAGAACAGTCGAGTACCTTGTGATCCTCGACAGCCTCACTCCTGTCCCTTTTAAATTTATCCTAGCGTTTTGAAATGTTTTAACTCGTAATGCCAATAAAGGTATTTGTATTTGTAAATTTACTACCTGTCCCTCTTCTCTGAATCCTTGCTCTAGGAATATACCTATATGCATAATTTTTTAAAAACGAAACCCATATTTGGATAGTGATGCAGGCAACTACTGACAAATAATAGGCCCTGTGTTCTTTCTCAGAAGTTCTCTGGCTTTTAGATAAACAACTTCTTCTTCTTCTTCTTCTTCTTCTTCTTCTTCTTCTTCTTCTTCTTCTTCTTCTTCTTCTTCTTCTTCTTCTTCTTCTTCTTCTTCCGACTAGACCAGGTGCAGGATTAAGTTGTATAGATCTGCTTTAGACAGAAGGATGCTGTCACTCTTCTTCCATGATTCCAACCCTGAGTAAAATATGCAAGACTCCTAAAGCATGCATCTGTCATTATGGAGTGAAGTGCAATGCTATTTTAGAAATAAATAAAGGGGACGACATTTTAAAAACCCTGCCTGCAACAAATGTGAGCCCCTTTTCTCAAGGGATCTCTCCTTTGGAATTATTCCGTCAATTTCTTTTGTTTTTCTTTTCTTAAAAAAAAAGCACATTCGTTTAATGTTCCCTGTTCTGCATATTCTCACTCTGTAGTTGTCAGAGGCAGCTTTACTGCTAGGTAGCCACAAGTGATCGCTTGTGGTAGCACTTAGTATAGGCAGATGTTTGCAATGTGCTGCAGAAGATGATGCCTAGTACTTCTTTGACAAAAGCCAGCCTTCAGCTCAGGGACACCATAGTGCAAAGGGTTTCAGTGCTGTAAAGAAGAAAGGAAAGGCAATGAAGCAAGGGAAAGATGGGGAGGAAAACCACATGTCTAAGGCCATAGGGAAATAACAAGAGGCTAGTAACAAGCATTTCTTAAGTGCCTTTGGGGGGAACCCCGATAGCAGAAAGCTGAGCAATGTGACTGTGAGGGAACAGGTGTTGGGAGGGAAGATCCTGACTGAGCAAATAGTCAGGTAGGTGGATGAAAATGACTTGGCAGGTCAAGGATTTCCAGGATCAGCTGTGATACAGAATGTGCGACATCAGAGTTTCACCTACTTAAAATATCTAAAGGTATCCCTGGCTCCCTTCGGATTGCAACAAGAGATAAAGTAACTTTTCAGTCAGCAGGGATCAGTAAGCTATTTGCAGGGGGATAAGAAAATTATGTTTTTGTTCCTGTCTTCAAAGTGCAGGTGGTACACATACTGAGAAAATGAGCATAACCTGCCTTTCTTAAACTGAAGCAACTTCACAAATGACTTTTTCATAATCAGCTGCAACCTCATGTTTAGAAAAAAAGTTTTCCTCCAGACCAGCCTTTCTCAACCTTGAGTCCCCAGATGTTTTTGGACTACAACTCCCAGCTTCCCTGTCCACTGGTCCTACTAGTTTAAGGATGATGGGAGTTGTATTCCAACAACATATGAGGACCAAAGGTTGAGAACAGCTGCTCTAGACTGTGCTGCAAATGTTTGTTTTGCTACAGGTACAGTGGTTCAGGAAGGTATGCTGAATATTGGTGGTGGAAACAAAGCTATGGCAATGGACGCTGCAGAAGTGGCAGAGATATTGCTTCCTGTAGGAAACTGTTGCATGTGAAGCACAACCGGTTTACAAAGTGCACCCTCTCAACTTTTAAGCAGTAGATCTTTTGGGTGCAGACTTGGAAAAAGCTGCACTTGTACAAATGGGTAGAGATGCCCACCTTAGTTTATTTGCAGAGGCTGCCTTCTGAAGATCATACTGCAAAAAAAAAAAAGTGTTACTGCCAGCTGCCTTATCAGGTAGCATACAGCCTGCACTCAAAATAGCTCCTATTGAGACTTGGGAAGGCTTCTTACGCTTTTGCTCAGTATTCAGGACCCAGTAGTAATTGCTGAATGGACTACAGTAAAAGTTTGTTTGTAGGTTTAATAGGCACTGTGATCTACATTCTGGTTTTCCAAAATGTGTGTTTGGTGGTCCTAATTACTTGTATTTACAATAGAAAATTAAAATCTAGTCCCCCCCCTTTCTACATTGTGAAGATAAGCTAATTAGTACTGTATTGTTGAGAGGCAAATAATAGTTGGACAGGTTTTATTTAATTTTCTTCATGAGAGTTCTGTAAATTGGATTTTGTCATTCATGCTGTTGCACTGAAAGAACCTATTCAAGATTAAATGTACCATAATTAATTTGTTTTTCATTCAGAATATCAGGAGCATTGGTTTTACTTCGAAGCAAAATGGCAATTTTACTTGGAGGAGAGAGAAATCAATGAAGACAACCAGAATAAACCCAACTTTCCTGACAATTATGATGCTGAGGAAAGAGAAAAGGTAAACTCTTCAACCAAAAACTCTGAAAGTATTGGGGACAAATATGTATGTACTGATACTTTTCCATCTGAAAAGTGGGTCCTATTTTCTTTAATTTAGAAACAATTGCAACCAAGTACCATAAAATGGTAGTAGTATAAGTTTATTGAATGACTCAAGACAAATATTAGATTGTTGCTAGGTTTAGTGTAGGGGTGGGCTTCTAGATATGATTGCACTCCAATTCCCATCAGCCCCATTATAGACATTGGCCAGGGGTGATGGAAGTTGGGATCCAGCAGCTCTTGAAATTGCTGGATCAACTTCATATTCCATGTGAGAAGGGGAATAGGAGATCCAAGGTCACACCACTGCAGCTGGAGGTGAAGGGAGGAGCTAGCGGTGTAACTTAAGGCAGTCAAAATATTGGGTTCCAGATGTGCAGATAGACTAGAACAGCACACATTGCAGTTCCAAGCAGGAAAAATATCAGGTTACAGAGGTAGAATGTGGGAAATGGTGGAAAGTGGACATTTTGGCAGTCTTCTCAACAGAAAACAATATGTTTAGATTGGGGAGCAGAATTTAACAAAGCTGAGGTTTTATAGGGTCAGAAGGAACTGAATTGCTGCCCAGGTCACCAAGCAGATGCTGAGGTTGGGTAGCAAGGACTGTAAACGTGCCTCTAGCAATCTAATTCTGCCTACCACTCATTCAGCAGACATGCTAAGTTGGCGGCACAAGAGGTAAGAAGATGTTGATGTCTGTTTGTTGGCAGCTCCAGTTATATATCCCAGGCACTCTATGAGAGCTGCAGTTTTTTCAGACCCATGTGCTGTTGTGCTCTCTTTATTTTCTTAACTGAGGTCTGATTCAAATGCTATGACTATTGTACTCCTGCATGGCAATGACTCCACGGGGTGCCTCTGACATTTGAAACCCCATCGCCACCTGTCTCATCTGGGTTGCATAGAAAGGCTTCATTACAATGCCTGTATTCTTTAATGCATTATTTCAGTGTATGAAGACTCTCCACGAGATCAGGTGACACAGCTCATGAAATGGCTCTCTTGTCACTCATGCAACCCCTTTCCTCACCAGTATTCCATATGAAGTTACAATATGCACAATCCATTCTGTTACTTGGAGACTTGCCCCAAACAGATTGTACCCAAATAGAAGGCAACAGCACTTAAACATGATGTGAATTTTGCCAAGTACATTATAGTGGTATCTACTTACATTACATGGGACCCAGGTGGCACTGTGGGTTAAACCACAGAGTCTAGGGCTTGCTGATCAGAAGGTTGGCGGTTCGAATCCCTGAAACGGGGTGAGCTCCCGTTGCTCGGTCCCAGCTCCTGCCCACCTAGCAGTTCTAAAGCACCTCAAAGTGCAAGTAGATAAATAGGGACCGCTCCGGCGGGAAGGTAAACGGCGTTTCCGTGCGCTGCTCTGGTTCACCAGAAGCAGCTTTGTCATGCTGGCCACATGACCCGGAAACTGTCTGCGGACAAACACCGGCTCCCTTGGCCTATAGAGTGAGATGAGCGCCACAACCCCAGAGTCGGACACGACTGGACCCTGATGGTCAGGGGCCCCTTTACTTACATTACAGAAGCTGCTGTTAGAAAAACTACTACTCAGAATTCCAGTATCATCACTGGATGTAGATGTGACAATTGCTTAGCGGACAGGATGTTTGTTTGCTTGTTTACTTGGGGCACCACTTATAGTACATTAAGATATTCTATATGGCCTTCGCTGCTCATTCTGTGGAGGCTACAGCTTTCAAAAAAAAAGTTGGCTACTGTGACCATCTTCTGTAGAAATATACCTGTATGCTCAGTATAATGTAATACCCATGCCGGAAACCATCATCTGCAATAAGAACCTTCTATCAGCAGATAGGACAAGTCCCGGTTAAAACTTTCTGGATCACACGCTCTCTCTCTGTCTCTCTATTTTCTCCACCTCTTTACAGAAAGTGTTCAACGGTCAGTGAATGAAATAAAAAGGTTTGCCAAGAACAACAAAAACGGTAACATGCAGTTCCCTCTCTGAGGAAGCAACCTTGTGGGATTCTGCACTTTTAAAGACTTAAGTGATAAACTATAGGCAAGTTTTGAAAATGCATAGGCAGTGTTGCAAATGCCATCATGGTAATGTCAGAGAAGCAAATGACACCATCATCACCTCACCACCATCTTCATCATAATCTCAGATAAACTGATGGAGGCAAATGGAATCCTTATTTGTGAAGGAACCCAAGAAAGATGAGCGATCTAGGAGATTGCCTTAGTGTGGTTCCCCCAAAGCCAAGAAAGGCTGTTTCCGTCTTATTTCAGATTAAATTTTTTTTAAAATATATATATATTTAATGTATGCCAAAGCAAGGTTTGACTACACACAGAAATAAGCAATGAACAAATGTAGCTCCAATATTTTTAAAAAGAAACAAAGAAGGGAGTGCTTTAAAACACAATCTGCAATTTACCTCATGTTTCTGTGCCATGCTATGAAAAGGAAAAAAAGGCAAAGTAGTAGTAGTAGTAGTAGTAGTAGTAGTAGTAGTAGTAATAATTTATTATTTATACCCCACCCATCTGACTGGGTTTCCCCAGCCACTCTGGGCGGCTTCCAACAGAAAAATGAAATAAAATAATCTATTAAACATTAAAAGCCTCCCTAAACAGGGCTGCCTTCAGATGTCTTCTAAAAATCTGGTAGCTGTTTTTCTCTTTGACATCTGATGGGAGGGCGTTCCACAGGGCGGGCGCTACCACCAAGAAGGCCCTCTGTCTGGTTCCTTGCAACTTGGCTTCTCGCAACGAGGGAACCGCCAGAAGGCCCTCGGTACTGGACCTCAGTAAAAGAGTGGCATTTTAATCTGTATATTCTGGGCTGCCTGGCCATCAAATTCATCCAACCAAACTCATTAATTATCCATTCAGACTTATAGGAGATGGAGTTCTGAAGGTCGTGGTGGAAGGAGAGGTCATGATGCTCCCATGATTGCATATGATGCTCTCTTAGGATGTGGTAGTGATTGGACCGAACTTTGCAACCGGGCAATATTCCATGGTGGTGAGTAATCTAGTAGTTCCTTCATGCCAGTTCCTTGTAACCATAACAGCAAAATATATACGACATACAGACCATTTTAATTTTTGATTAGGGTCAGTTTGGCTACATTCGGTGACTCACTAATAATTCTAGCTCTTTCCATTTACTACACCCATTGAAGTACCTTGCATCTAAAGCACTTGTACTTTCCAGTTAGTAGTTATTGCAGTAATGTTGTGCTGGTTGGGAAAAGCTTCATTTCTTAGTCCCATAAAAGAAGCTGCAATCCTACTACAGTGGTACCTCGAGTTACAAACGTTTCAGGTTACAAACACTTCAGGTTACAGACTCCGCTAACCCAGAAATAGTACCTTGGGTTAAAAACTTTGCTTCAGGATGAGAACAGAAATTGTGCTCCGGCGGCAGGGCAGCAGCAGGACCACTGGCGGAGCTTCATGCTCCGAGGGCGGGGGCGGGGCTGGTGCACGTTCTGGGGGCATGGCGCGCTGCCCATAGGGGCATGGTGCGCTTTCTGGGGCAGGGCGCCCAGCGTGGGCAGGGGAGGGGCAGTCGCCATGCCGCCCTTGGGATCGGTCCACCCATGGCGGAGCGCCCCCATCGCCCCACCCTTCCTACGCCCCTGAGCAGAACACCCCATTAGTTAAAGTGGTGCTTCAGGTTAAGAACAGTTTCAGGTTAAGAACGGACCTCTGGAACGAATTTCTTAACCAGAGGTACCACTGTATGAAAGAAAAGTTAAGCCACAGGAATTGTGGGAAAAATTTTTATCTACAAAAGCTTATATGGTCTACATACACCTATGTTTCACAACAAGCTTTACAGCAGGGGTGTTTCAAGAAAGAGATAACAGGCAAAGTGGGCAAAGTTTGTTAAAGGCACTTGCCTTAACAACCTGTGGTTCTCATAATTCTTTAGGAGAAGTCATGACTGCTAAAGTAGCCTAAGAGTGCTTTAAAGGTATGATGTGATTGTGACATGAAAGACCAATTGTCAGCATGGCAATTGGGCATGTCTTTTTTGGGCTGTTTCCACCTTAGAGTTGTCCCACCCCCCATGACTTTTTAAAATGTTTCTGCCAATCTGATACTTGTCTCTTGGTGGTGCCAATTTGGACCAGCGCTCAGAGAACT
The DNA here is from genome assembly GCF_963506605.1 of Zootoca vivipara. NCBI lineage: Eukaryota > Metazoa > Chordata > Lepidosauria > Squamata > Lacertidae > Zootoca > Zootoca vivipara. The sequence goes on along the minus strand of NC_083279.1, from coordinate 24,863,647 downwards.
GAGATTGCTCTTAATATATATGATATTATTTCATGGAGAAGCAAAAAGGGCATTCTAATGAAACTGGGTTCTCGTTTGTGTTTTATTTTACAGGTGAGAGTGCAGCGACTGGAACTATTGCTGGCTGTTTGTATGGCTTGCTTTATGGTATCAACAAGGTCCCTAAAGGCTTGTACCAGGATCTTGAACAGAGGGAGAAGCTAGAAAACTTGGGAGAGGCTCTCTTCCGACTCTCTTCAGAGGAAAAGTAAAGATGTTTTTGCCATTTAATTTTATTTTAAAAAAGATTATATTATACCCTGCAGCCAAATTCCTAAGAAGCAACTCTAAACAGATTTGTAAAAATTCAGGAAAAGAATTGTGTGCCCCTAAGTCTCAGTGAAGTCACACTGTCTTTAACATGATGTTATTTTATTCATTTACTCTGAAGTACTCCCACTACTCCACAGATAGGAGTTTCTTGACCCGACCTAAGGGCCAGTTCACACATTACATTTTTGGGTATCTGAGTTTTTTTAATGGACCCCTAAAAATCCAATGTATGAATGAGACAAGTGTTAGCAAATATAGGGACAGAATCAGCTGCAGCTGGGTTGCAAATCTATATTTCCATGTAATGTGTGGAAAACTCCCAAACTATGGCAATATTGTTGCAGGCAGCATTATAAAATGCTGCGCAGAGGTAGAATAGTAGAATTATAATATTACATTTATTGTAAGCCACTCCAATAATTTATTTGAAGAAAAGGGTATAGTAAATAAAATAGATTAAGGGAATTTAAATTCTGTCAGTATTCAATAGTTAAGAATGTCTTTTAATATTAATCATACTACTTTAATTATAGCACCTTGGCATTATAATTTTTTTGGGGGGGGGGATGAAGCAGTCTAAGAACCCATTTTTGTTATAAAATTCTGCATCACATCAAAATGTGACTGCATGTACACATATGCCAATAATAGATATGTAAAACTAATGCTGTCTGCACACCTATTTAAGGCAAACTAATTTTATCACCCTTTGAAGGAAGTATTTCTGAAATTCTATTTTTTCAGTCCATTTTTATGCACTCTTTCTGGTTTCCTCTCAACTCCGTAATATCGACTTTTCTGTGAAATCACCTAACTGAAAATCAATTAAATGTATGTCCTTTTTCATAACTGTAGTGCCTAAATATTCTAGGAAGTTATCTGAGATTTAGCAGAACACAAATATATATCATTCACATATATATATATCATTCATATATATATATATATATATCATTCATATATATATATATATATCATTCATATATATATATATATATATATATATATATATATATATATATATGCAATGTAACAAAACACAACTCTACAACTCTTCCTGGCTTCCTATATATTTTTGTGGTGATTCTCCCCCCCCCCAAGAAAAAACCCTTTACAAACTTTTTAATGATTTGGGTGGCTAAAATACTTGTAAATAAATTAATCTTATGCCTCTTCATAAGCATCATTCTTTATTTTGACATTGTGTGCATTGCATGTTACTGTGTCATTGCTGGAATTCTTGCTTGCAGTTGTCATTAAGTCATTGTTGGTCAAGGTTACAGCGAGTTTCTTGGTGCTGAGAATCTCTTCTACTACAAAATCTAGAAAGTGTTGTTCTGGTGTAGAAAGAATGTAGGAAATAAAGTGGCAGATAAAGAGTTTCAAAGTTAGTGGGTTGGATCCAGACTGAGGCTGAAATCTTATATAAATTCAACTTGGAGTAAGATCTGTTGATTTCAACGTGGTTTTCTTCTGAGTAAATATGGAGATGGCTGGTAGTTGTGGTGTAAGTTAAGAACATTTAGATTCTGTTAATATCAATATAGAAAGTTAGTCATGACTAATTTAAGTCCTATTGATTTCCATTGGACTTAAAGTATGACGAAGGTGGGACTCAACTAAGTCTTACTCAGAGTAGAACCACTGAAATTAATGGGCTTCACTTAGTCATGTTCATGTTTAATTATTTTATTTCATTTTTCTGTTGTAAGCCGCCCAGAGTGGCTGGGGAAACCCAGCCAGATGGGCGGGGTATAAATAATAAATTATTATTGTTATTATCATTAATTTCAATCGGTCTACCCAGAGTTGAATCTAGTTGAATACCACCTAAACAGTGCAAGTCTTGCCATGTCTACTCAGAAGTAAGTACAGTGGAACCTCGGTTTATGAACACCTTGGTTTACGAATTTTGGGTTTACGAACACTGCGGGCCCGTCTGGAATGGATTAATCCACTTTCCATTACTTTCAATGGGAAAGTTCGCTTCAGTTTATGAACGCTTCAGTTTATGAACAGACTTCCGGAACCAATTGTGTTCATAAACCGAGGTACCACTGTACTATTCAATTGGGCTTACGAATTCCAGGTGAGTAGGATGGATTGCAGCCTAACCTAGTCTAGATCCAACCAACGCAGCAGATCCCTATGTAGATTTTTATTCCCTCCGTTGTTCCCGATATAGATCTTCACTCACCCCTTCTTCCCTGGTGGTAAGGGGGACGCCATTTTGTGGTTTGCCTCAGGTGCCAAAATGTGTGTAAATTTTGACATACACTGCCATCTCCCACCTTAGTTCTTCACTGTGTCCAGGTCCTTCACTCCCTCCTGAAATTTTAAGGTGTTTTTTTGTTTTGTTTTTTGCCAGTCAGAGGTTGACTCTCAAATGAAAATACACTGCTGGCGTCTTTCTCCTTCTCCATGTTGAACGTACTCTCTTAAACAGTCACCTTGTAAGTTGTAACAGTAACCTTGTAACTATGAATAGTGACTGAGGCAGCCTACAAAACAATCTCTGTATAATATGATCCAAATTATGAAGCCGCATTTGCTGTTTTATATTATTACCTTTGTTTCAAAGCAGTGCCTTGGGCAGTTTATTTTATTCGCCCCCAATCTATTTTAACTTTCTGAGTAAACCGCTTTGAAGTCCAATTGATTTCTGATATCAACTTTGTGCCTCAGTCTCCTTTTACAGTAAATAGGATGTACAGACTGTTCCTATGTACTTTTGACTAAGAAGTAGCCACCACAGTTCAGTGAGACTTTACTTCCTAATAATCATGCATAGGATTGCATTCCTAACACATAACTTTAATTCTTTCCATTGAATACCTATTCCTAACTCTTTGTCGGTAGCTATACTTAATTGCCCTCAGAGAACCATACAGTGGTGCCTCGCTAGACAAAATTAATTCGTTCCACGGGTCTTTTATAGCGTCTAGCGAATCCCATAGGAATGCATTGAATTTTTTTTGAATTTTTTTTTGCCCATAGGAACGCATTAATTGAATTTCAATGCATTCCTATGGGAAACCGCGATTCGCTAGACGAATTTTTTGTAAAATGCATTCGTCTAGCGAGGTAACCTCCACTCGAAAAATCCTTTCGTTAAGCGGAAATTTCGTTAAGCAGGGCATTCGTTAAGCGAGGCAATTTGCTTTCATTTGTTGAAACTGCTAAAGTGAAGAATATAGGTGCTGAAACATACAAACAGGTCATTCATGACAAGATGCTGATTTAATTCTGGCCAGGAAAGGAAAAGCAATTTGCCATATCATTGGCAAATCTCTAATGTGATCTTTGGGTTCTTATGTTACCACAGCAGCATAGGAAAGAGTTTCCTCACCGCTGAGGTAACACTGAAGTGGGTCCTATGGACTCTGACCCGCAGCGTGAGTTCTTCAGTTAAGATTGAAATCTTCTGCCTTGTGACACCAGAAGACAATTAAATGAGGCACTGGCCCACAATGCTGGTTTCAAGACCTCCTGAATATGCCTTTTGTGTGTGGGCATTGATGAAACAAGGAGATCATATGGGGGTGGGATTGGAGAGGGAATGAAGAAATGGGCAACAGATATTTCCCCTTCATTCCCGAAGCTAGATTTATAAATGCATCATAGTCTTTGTCTGAAATAAAACTCTTAATGTATTCTTCCCATCTGAAGGCTCCTATAATTTGAAAGGGCAAATTTTTAAAATCATCGGGTATATTTAATATTTGTCCCTGAATTCATACTTTGGTAACGGGAAGAGAATCCAGTGAGTGACATGGCTTGAGATTAACACCGGTTCCAATAAATCCAACCTCGAATCAGTGACGTTATCCATTCTTTCATGTGTGCGTCAGGCATGGCCTCAGCAGAAGCTGCTTTTTATAAAAGTGTTGTATACATGTGTTGTCGTGCAATGGGGAAAACCCCGAAACACAGTGACATCTAGCTGCTCATCCTTATTCTCATATGCTGCATATTGTTTGTTGTATTCAGTGCTGGCCAACTGTCAAAGTTTCCATTGCATAGGCTAATTATAAGCAGAACTTATGTGATGTTGAGCGCAACTGTTTCATTCAGATGTTCTTGTGTGCAATGTTTACCTGTGAGAAAAGCTCTGAGGCCTAGATTTTGCCATCTTCATTTACAAGCAGAGGGATGAGGGGCAGTCTGCCATTTCCATGTGATACTGTTCTTCAGGAACATCTATATTTCTGGTTATTGTGAGGTATAAAAAAGTCACCATAACATGTGCTGTTAAAATGCAATGTTGTTGTGTGTATTTCTGTCTAAAGATCTATCTCTCCAAAAAGCAGTCTTTTGATTCTTGCTGTGAAATCTCTTTTTGCTCTTCCCTCCTTCAAACCTGAGCTGGCACCCCTCTTGATAGGACATGACCATTAAAAGTACCTTCCTTCCTTCCTTCCTTCCTTCCTTCCTTCCTTCCTTCCTTCCTTCCTTCCTTCCTTCCTTCCTTTCCTTCTTTACCACAAAACAACAACAACTCTTCATAAAATGCCACAGCTTGTTGAGAAAGGAAAATAATAATAATAAATGGTTGACTCTCTTATAGTGATGTGGATGGCAGAATCTATCTGAATTTAGCAGCTTATGTTGCTTCTCGAAATCAGGAAAGCACCTTTGTATAGTCTGGTCTGGGCATCTTATGTGGTAAGGATGAACTCCTGATCTGCTGGAATCAAAGCTGGCATTTGCCCTTGCATTCACCAGCGCCAGGATTTCATCCCAAGGCGATTTGTTGTCTTTGCTTTTGCTTGTATATGAAGAGGTATAAAAACTTAATACTGTCCTGGTATGCAGACTGAATCCCATTCACATACTACTTTATTACTACGTGAATTAACCTCCCAAGTTTTTTTTTATGGTGCTAGAAAGTTGAAACCTCTGGTGCATTTCCCCCCCTCCGGGCTATTGTCTATTACTGTTGACTTCACCATGTAGCTTTCACACTGTGTTCACTATTTTATTTAGTAACTGATCCTTACCAGTTAAAGCATTTCCTAAATCCTCAGCTGCCTGTAGGCCTAATTCTTCAAACAGAAGTAGGCTTATAGCCATGCCAGACTTCCATCTCTACCCATGTTAATAAATGAAAGGATAGAGAGGTCAATTGATATTGTGTTGGATATCATGGCATGATACAATGCTTTTATCTCTGGCTTTCCTGGTTTCATTGGGATTCAGAAAAGGGATTTTAAGAGGACATTTCCCAACATAATTGATGGGAAAGCAGATTAGATTTTTATTTAGGACTAGATGGATTTTATTACACAGTGGAATGCTGCAAGCTTTCAAACTTTGCTAGCTCCCTGTAGAGAGCAGGCCAGGCTCCAAAGGGTTCTGTGCATTAAAAAGTAGGATTTGGACTTGCACTTCTCAAAGAGTTGCTTCATCACATCCTACTCTCGCATGATAAACTGCATTAGAAATGAGGGTTTCAATAGCAGTTTCTGGTATGGCATGAGAGTCGGCTGAAATAAAATAAGTTTTTTAAAATAAAAAAAACCCACTGAATGAATCAACTATGTAATCTTTTGCTATTATCCTGTTCCTTTCTGTTTTCTGCCCCTCTCAGAAATGCACAGGATTTAAAATAATAATAATAATAATAATAATAATAATAATACGGTGCAGAACCTCACATAGCCGTATTTCTTCCCCTCACAATCTCAGCTGCATGTTAAGCCACTATGCCATTATTTGGGGTGTGCCTGCAGAGGTACATCCTGTGTTTCAAATAAAGTAAAAGTACACTCTCTGCTAATACTATGAATGCTTACAGTTCATAACAGCCATTCCTGGACAGGTATCAGTGATCATGTGTTAATAACAGTCATGGCTAAGGCAACTGTTGTATATCATCTTCTGCATTGGATAAATGTGCCTGGCACATTAAGAGGAGTGCCGATGTAATTTTACTTCTAAAATTAATGCTCATTTTTTTTTACTATGCATATGTTATGGTTTTTCTTTTTTAAAAAAAACCTGTTGATTTTATCTATAACTTGATACATTTTATTATGTCTACCTGTTTTTAAGTTCACTTTTCTTGGTAATGTAATTTTATAGTGTGTTTTTTTTAAGGAGGGGGACTAGCTCAGTGGTAGAGCACCTGTATTTCATGCAGAAGGTCTCAAGGCCAATCCCTGGCAACTTCAGATAGGGCTGAGAGACAACCTTGCCTAAAACCCTGAACAGCCATTTCCTGTCAGTGTTGACAGTCCTGAACTAGATGGACCAATTGCCTGACTCAGACAGGTTCCTGTGTAAAAAGAAAAAAAAGAAAGTGGTATATTATCTTGTTAAATAAATATAAACACATTAAAACCAGTAAGGAAGTAAAAGCAATGTTGATGACTTTCCCTGGACAAAAACAACAACATTCATTTTCTTTTATGCAGCAGAAGTAAAGGTACAAAGCTGGGCAGTGATAAGGTGCTGGTTGACCCGATAGTGCTGAAGAAGAAGCTCAGTAAGATGTCCACAGAACTAGGTGCATTTGCTGTCCTCAGCAGCCTTCTACTTTACCTCACAGAACTCCTATCCAGCCAACCCCAGGTCGAGAGCAAGAAGGCCAAATGGCTCGAAGGCATAGAGAACAAGGTGAACTTGAAGCGCGAATGCCAAAGCGCACATGGCAACATTCGTCCCACCAAATTCCAGCTTCTGCAATCGAGGTTCATGAACAACAACCGCGAGGCCTACAGGAAAAGGTCGAGAGAGGTTGGCAAGCTGGTCGTTAAAGAAAAGCAGAACAGAAACGGGCTGAACTCCATTGTAAGCAAGCTGGACAAAAGCTCCTCAAAAGAAGGAGAAAGCCCAGAGATAACACCCCATGATAAGGTCAAATGGGTCTGCTCAACTGGGAAAAATACTGTGAAGAACATCCTGAAGAAATTCTTAGTTGCTGAGGAAAAAGAAGCTAAAGATAGAGAAAAGCAGGCGGCTCCAAAAAAGAAGACACCAAACGACAAGCTGCCCAAGATAATAAACAAAAACTCTGTCTTGTCCAAACTGAAAGAAAAGTTTGAACAAAGCAGTAATATCTGTTCAGCCATTGAGGTGAAATCTTTGCTGCCGTGTAAAGGCGAGAGAAAGAGCAAAAAGGGCCCAGAGAGAAAAAAGATTTGCAAACCTGAAATAAGAGTGCTTGAAAGGAAATTGAGGACAACCACAATTGTCAATAGCCCTCACGCTCAACAGCTGGTATGCACAACTGTCCCTACACCTAAATTCTGTGTTGCTACTGAAATTAGTCGCCCTTGGAGTTGGGCTACAAATGCCAAGTCTGCCACTCAGCCTTCTGAAGTGGGGAGACCAAAAGTCACCCAGAAAGTACCTGACATCGGGTCTCATGACAGCAGGATACCAGAAAGCAGGGCACATAAAGGGCAACTGGGAGGACAGTTGCAAAACAAGCATCATGAAATGCCTAAGGTAGTGGCTGACAAAAAGGACATTATCGAGAGTACAAGCCCAGGTTCTAATCAAGACAGTGTTCTTCCTTCACGTGAAAATGTGTCCCTTGTTGATTGCATTCCTCCTTTATCTAAGGACAGCTTAGATCACAAAGAGAACATCATACCGCCTGTGGATGATACCTTTTCCAGGTCCAGAGACAAAAATGCAGCAAATATAATGTGCAGAGAAAACATACCTACTAAGGACCTCTCTCCTAATCCAGTTGAAGGAGTTCATGCACATAGTCACCAGGAAATGAAAGGGGATGGGATTCCTGGCATACCAGAAGGCATGTTCAGGCCAAAGGAGACAGAAATAGAATTAGCAGAGCCTATAAAAGATCCCCCATTCACCAGCCAAAAATGTTTCTCTGAAAAGAAAGTGTTGGAAAATATTCCACCATTTCCCTCTCCTGTAGCTCAGGCATCTTGTAACAGAGAACCTCCAATAAAGGACCAGCAATCAAGTGTTGAACCTGCAGCTGTTCACAAAATGCCTCCGCTTAAGCCAAGTCAAGATAACGCACAAGGTTTTGGGAGCACATTTTCTGACGCAGTTCAGAACAAAGAAAAGCTGCCTGATAAAGAGGAACTATTTCCTAGCCTTAACAAAAGCGACCATGCGGGTAAAGCAAAAAAGGGGGCGCTACAGCCATCGAAAAGCCAAGGTGAGCCATCTGATCATCTGGCAGAAAGTGAGCATTTGCCCAAGGAGCCACAAGCACACCCAAAGCTGAGCCAACAAAATAACCCTAGCTCAAACATATCAAAACAGACTATAGATCAACCACACCAAAGTCCTACTTCAAATAAGAGCCAGAAAGACAACAATGATGTAAAAGGAAATGATTTTGAAAAAGAGCTCCACCCTTTGACTGGCGATTTAGATAAATCCACCTGCGTTAGAGCAGCAGAGAATACTAGCAAAACCGAACTGCGCTCAGATAATGAAAAGACAAATTCTGAAAACAAGAGCAAAAAGGGAAATAGTAGCTTGAGCCATTTGGATACCTCTCAGAGGCTACCGGAAGAATTCACCAGCCACGAAACTGGCAACCTGGAAAAGAATCCTGCACCTCCTTCTGAAAAATCTCACTCATCCTCACTGACCCATTCAGCAAACCCAGAAGGCAATACTCCAGAAGTCGACAGACCTTGGTGCAGTGTCGGAAACCTCCAAACCCCAACATCAAATGCAGTGAAAAAGAAAGAGAGCTGTATTGTAAGAGACAATGTCACTAGTCCCAATTCTGAGAAACACCACTTCCCTTCTCCAGCTGAATTGCTGAAGCCCAAGGGGGCACCTGGGCAAGACAACAAACCAACAACAAGCAATTTGTGCAATGATTTAATTAAGAGTGAAAACCATGCTGTAGAAGTTGAGGGTATGAGTCCCCAGACCAGGAAGTATCAACCACCCTCAACAAAGGAGATTAGAAAGCATGAAATTAGTCCTGTAGGGGAGGCAAGCCCTGCACACAATGTGGAAAAGCAGCAGGTGCCCTTGGGAAACAAAACTGGGAAGCATGAAGGCATGAAAGTGATGGCAGAAGTAAAGCCTGGGAAAAGCAGATTTCCCTCCCAAAATGAAACAGCGAAGCAGGGGGATGGTGAAGGAGGAGAAAGAAATCTACTGAAAGAAGTACAATGTCTAATTCCATCATCAGCTGACAGAAAGGAGCAAGAAGACAAGGTAACAGAAGAGAAAAACTCTATAGTGGGAGGTAAGAAGTTGGTGCATAACTCCAATATGCCCCAGAAATCAAGAAAAAGTGACCTTGCAGAGGGTGGTGGTGAAAGAGCAGGTGCACAGCAGCTGACCCCACCAAAGCATAACACTAGCAGTCCGGGAGTGTTACATTCCCCAGATAACTCAAAATGTCAAACGCCATCAAGAGATCCAGAAAAAGGTGGAACTGTTGCATCAAAAGATGAATACACTGCAAAACACCAGCTCTCCTCACTCAAAGAACCAGTGAAACGTGATGATAATGCTAACCAAAGAATTGCCCAGGATAGCCTTAAGAGTGACAAAATGCCATTATCTGGTGAGAAAGTGAAACCTAAAAGCAAATCAGGGAAGACAAAAGAGAACACTAGTAATTCTGGGCAAAACCAGTTCCCTTTGGAAAATGAACTTCCAAAGAATAAAAAGGCCGAGCCAATGAAACCTGCAGCAGACAAGTCACAGAAACCATCCGTAGATGACTCTAGAAATGAACTTGCAAAGAGTAAAGAGACTACTGTAAGGGAGAGCGGAACTTTGCGCAACCTTAAGGAAGATCAAATACCAGCACCAAATGAACCAAAGACTGTGTCAGTAAATCTTGCAGCAGGGAAGCCGCAGAAACCATCCTTGAATGACTCTAGAAATCACGAGGACATTGCTAAGAATGAAAAACAGGCTTCATGGAATTCTAAGAACCAGCAGCTACCCTTACCAGATGTGAAACAGGAGAGCCATCAATATAGCGTCACAGCAGGGAAACAGCAGCAGCAACCACAACCACCAAAGGATTATGTCAAGCCTAAATCTAGTATAAGAGATGGAAAGCATATGCATCATAAATCTGAGAAGTATCGTCTTCCTGCCTCAGATGAACTGGGAGTGCATGAAAAGAACGCTAGTGAAAGGAAGGGTTCCTTGGCTCCACTTTCAAGTCACAATAGGACCATGCAAAAGAAGAAAACACTATGTGAGACTGATACCAGTCCCAAATTGGGATCGCCAAACAAGACATGTCCTGCAGAACAGAGAAAACCACAGCGTAGTCCTCCTGGCAAGTACCAAACTCTATCAGCAAATGTGCTATCAGAGCAAGGAAATGGGGAATCTCAAAAGCATGGGGCTGATGCAATAAGACAGAAAGCTAGATCACTAGCCTTGGAAAAATATATAGCAGAAAGCTACAGTGAAGAACTACCGGTAGCACCTTTGTCTATTAAACCAATGGTTGTTCGTGCGATTGATACAATTAAGCTTGATAACTAAATGCAGCTCAAATGACTGGAATATAGACCTGAATTTTTCATCCTTTGGCCACTGTTTTATTTCAGAGATTTAAATGATGGCATTGAAATCACACTGAGTTGGCTGTCCATTGATCAGTTTTGGATTTTAGCGGTCATTAAAACTGGTGTCACCTGGAACCTCAAGTATATTACATGTCAACCCAGAATAATCAGAAGCCAATGATTCGCGTATGGGAACTCTTAGATGTAATAACTATGGGAACAAAGGCCCGGTCAAGATATGGGGCAGAATAAAGTGGCCTCATGCCATCATAACACTTATTTATGTTAGAAATAAACAGAGAAGCAGCACAGGAGGCAAAGACTAGACTAGAACCCTTCTTCCAGATATGCTTAACAGAGGGAAGTTTACTAAAACTGCGCCCCTCACCTGGGAGGTGGAAGTGATTGTGTTTACCCTCAATATGCTGCCTCCTGTTTCTGCTGTATGGGAACCCTCAGCCAAAATTAGGCACTTTTAATGGGAGAGATTTGAACAGTAAAAACAACAAAGAAGTATTGTGGCACCTTAAAGAGCAACCAATTTATTGAGGCATTTCCATGAAACCCACAACTTCTTTCTGTTGCTCCAGAGGGCAGGGTGACAACAAATGGGTGGAAATAACAAGGAAGCTGATTAGAAGAAACTTCGTAACTATGAGAGCTGTCTGACAGTGGAGTGGGCTGCCTTGGGAGGCGCTTTCCTTCAATGAAGGGGCTGGGGTTTTTTTGTAGGTAAAATATTTTTTATTGAATTTTCCATTATAACAGATATTACAAGTCAAAACCATAAAACTACAGAAGAAAAACAAAACAGAATACAGAGTGTATGCAGGAAGGAGACAATGTTACATCATAGACAAACATCCTTAGATAAGGCGGAGCTGACAAAGTAGTAATGATAATTGTTATTCTTGGTAAAATATTTCAGTGGAGGTTTCTCAACAGAGGTTGAATCTGTCAGGGTTGCAGCAGTTCATTCGTTGGGAACCTGTGGATATTGCTAGACTATAAATCACCCCAGAATACTGGCTGTGCTGCGAGAAGCAAAGTTAACAGGGAACAAGGCAGAGGGCCTTCTCAGTAGTGGCGCCCTCCCTGTGGAACGCCCTCCCATCAGATGTCAAGGAAATAAACCAACTATCTTGACTTTTAGAAGACATCTGAAGGCAGCCCTGTTTAGGGAAGTTTTAAATAACTGATGTTTTAATGTATTTTTAATATTTTGTTGGAAGCCGCCCAGAGTGGCTGGGGAAACCCAGCCAGATGGGCAGGGTATGTATGTATTTATAAATAATTATAATAATTATAGGGTTTGTGGTAGTTCATGTCCAATACTACCTGGAGGGCCACATATTTCTGTCATGGTTATATTGTAGGTTCTGCCTTCAGTAGGGGATTAGTTAAGACTGAGCAGGAGATTAGACCTTTAAGATCCTTTTCCAACTCTGAAATTGTATGATTCTATAATAAAAGGTGCCAGACTTTAAGGTTTCACAAGTCTTTGCCAGATAGCTTTCTGGGATTAATCATGATGGATGACAGCTTAGAAGATCTATCCTTAGGACTTTGCTTTCTTACTCTTGGAAACAGGATGGTGGGTTAGACAGTGCAATACCAGTGGGACATAAAGAGTGCTTAACTTGAGCTGCATCGTACCCAATGTTTGTTTCTCTGCTGAAGGCTGAGGTTAGTGTATAACTAACTAAAGTGACCTGGAAGGCTATTCAGCAACTGAAATCATGCCTGTATACACATTTTTGTGTGTGTCTTGTTTTCCAAAAAGAAAGAAAGTGAAAACAGTGGTGCAAAATAGTGTGCATAAATAAGACAAGCACACAAAGATAGAAGAGGCCTGTAAGAAGGTCTTAACAATGCTACAAAATGTAATAAACCGCAAGTCATTTTTGAGTATTGTAATAAAAGGCTCTTTGTGACAATTAAATTACAAATACATCTGCTCTACAGGATGATACAGTAAAATCCTGAATGAAATATATTTTATCACGGGGAAAATATTGATCAAATCTCTTGCAGAGGTAATTTGGTATCATCCATGTGTTCAATACATTCAGATTCCTGTATAGCTTTATCTTTCAACATTTATTACATTCCTCATTGTGATCAACCTATTAATAAAGATTCAGAATGTGGTAAGCATGCCAGATCCTAGCACTGCCTGGAATATGCAAAAAAGGCGCTGCAGAAAATGATGAAAGTCATTATTGTGAAATCTGGAATAAGAAAAATTGCCTGAATCCACTGCCTAAAATTATGGGACAGAATAAAGGATCATCTTCTTGGTCTCCCTTCTTCCAACTTCTTTGTCCACAAAGGGAGAGTATCTTGTTTAGGAGCAGAAATAGGCCCACTTTTCCTGAGGCACTTCTATAATGCGAACATACCAGAAGGATAAATATCCAAGAGAGGACCCAGGTGTCACATTAAGGTCAAGACTCACAGCAACAGAATTCTGGTCTACAAAATGAAACTTGATACTACATAATGAGCAACCAGGATCTCTGAACTGTCTTAAAAGAAGGTGACTTTCACAATTCAAAAAGCAAACACATGTAACCCCTGTCCAAAGAAATAGATTTTTGTCAAGTTCTGGAAGGTTCTGTTTGCTTTTATCTTTTCAGATCTTAGTTATTGTCAGATATCACAATATCTGTTAGAGCAGGAATATACTGCACTGATTTCAGTTAAATTTGCTTCCAGATAATAACTCTAAGGCTGCAGTGGACTTCTGTGCCTGCCTAGAAGGAAATAAAACCATTAAACTCCGTGGAACTTTTGCCCTATTAAATAAGTTGAGCGCTGGACGGAGACTCACAGATTGCTTATTGGCAGTCTGCGGGGCAAAACTAGATGTGATGTTAGTCATATGTTTAAACAAGTATCATAGTTAACCAGTGCTATTTTTCTAGAAAGAGAGGTGCCGGAACTCACCCTGAATGTCTCCCTTGTTCTCTCATAATTTCAATTGAACCCACCTGAAAGGTGCTGGAACTGAGTTCTGGTAAGTTCCGGCTGAAAAAAAGCCCTGTAGTTAACCAGGTTGATTTTACTTTGGAACAGGGGAAAACGGGGGCACCAATCCACAATCTGGTGTGTGTGTGTGATAGTTTTCTGCTGAAAATTGGTCCCTTCTGGCTGCTTTCTGCACCCAACCCCACCCCAAAAAGTGCTGATTACTGCAGACTACACCTTTGTGATTGAATAGCAGTAAACTGTTTTAGGGGCTGTTTTAGGAAACTGTTTTCAGGATTGGAGTCTTACAAAATAAAATAAAAGTGGTCAGGTCATTAAATATGTGATTAATGTCCCTTTTAGTTTGGCTCTGAAGCATTTACTACTGATAATATAATGCAATGTTTGTGCACCAATATTCTTTTGCTACCTCTCAGGTAAATGTCCTCTGGGAGTTCCTAGGTCTTTGCTATGATGGTTATTTGTATGAATTATTTGGAATTGCTAGTTGAATATAAGACTTAGGGCTCATTCCATTATACTTGGATGTCACTGAAAATGTTTCTAGGTGGCAATGCACAGTTTTTCAGCTATCTATATTTGGTACATGGGGTAGAGCAATGGTCTTTGAACCAGTCTTCAGGAAACTACTATGGAAGGTCTGTGAGAAACCAACTGGAGACAACCACATACTGTAATTTATTTTGTAAATGCTATGTCGAAGTAGGTACTTATGTTTAGATACTGTTTTTCAACACTGATGAGCAGGAAATGGACTTCTTTCTGTTGACGGAGAATCTCTGCACGACCACAATCTCAACTGGAAGTATTTTTGAAGAATATGACAGTAAGCTCAAAGGCAGATACTATTGTGGATTTGACAGCAAGTTTTGTATGAATTATGTTATAAATCTGGGCTCGTGTAATATATTTAATTGTAAGTCTTTTGCACAACTTGTTTGCGTAGTTTGGAATGAGACTGTTACATGTGTCAGACTTTATAATTTGTCTTGAAACACAAATATTTCTCATTTTATTGTATTATATAATGTATGCTTGTTTTTTTAAAAAAAATCCCCCATTTTATATGGTACTGTAATGATTTATTTTTGTATGTGGTTTTGTTGAAAATGAATATATTTATTTATTCTGAAGTTTATTTCATAGCCATCCAGACCTAGATAACAATGGGTTCTTGTGGGAATCACATTTGAACTTTTTTTTTAAAAAATGCCATTACATGGTTCACCATTTTGAAGATCATCACAATTAACCACCTCAGTGAGGGCTGAATGGTGTTATGTGATGTTTCGGATGTTTTTCATGAATGGCAGGTGCATGAGTGCAAAGAGATTTGACGGCGGCGGCAGGGGGGGTTTCACAACAAGCTTCACAAAGGTGTACCCTTAGACAGCCACAAGGTAGAGCAAATAAATAAGTAAAATAATTTATAGGAAAGAATAATTCTTAAATTTTGTCACCTTTTTTAATACTATAAATAAGGATATAAAAATTCATTGCTGGATCAGACCAAGATCTATGCAGTCGTTGCCAGAGTTCAGCAGTTTTTGCCAATGGTGTATATACAACCAAATGAAATCTGCAAAGTCTTTTATTAACTTGTTGTTATTGTTCAAAATGTTGGGACAGCCCACTGTCAAAAGGCAGAAAAGTTGGACAGATTCACCCTTGATCAAAGACTGAAAGAGCAGTTACATATATTACAGCTTGGACAGACAAGACAGGAACACTGAAGACATGACACAGCACACGTTGTTCCCTGGGATGTTAAGCAAGGCGTCAGTTTTACATTTTTTTTCAAAGTCAGAGGATTAGCAGGTCTTTCTGGCATCAGAAAAACATTCCCCTCCCCTGGCCTACACATCTCATAAACATGGGCTTAATTTAAAACAGGGTTCACTGGGACAGTAGCCTTAGGATCTAGGTCCAATGCCAAGCGGCAAAACCTGAATGTATGAAGCCAGGATATTGATCCACTGGATTATCTATGGATAAAGTTATTTCCTAAGTTTGGTACTTCTTAAAAAATGGACAGAGGTTCTGTGCCTTGGGTATTTAAGGTGGGAGCATACCTCATCTGTTGTACACACTATTGTTGCCAATAGTTAAAATGAGCTTTGCTAGAAGGTACGTATGCCAAAGGGATAAATCCCTTTTATTTGTGGTTAAAGAAGATGATCTGTGTTGACAGCCTTGCTGCCATTAAAGCAAAGAATAAAGAAGCGTAACAATCCCAAGTGCTCTGAAAATATTTCTCTCTCCCACCACTCCACAATTTTAGCTGTAATATATCAGTATGTGGAGCTTTCTGCCTCGTGCATCTTGGTTGGTTTGTTTGTTTTTGGCACTCAGATTTGCCCTTCCTCATTAAAATATTGATAGAATCATAGAATTGTAGCATTGGAAGTCTATTCCAACTTCCTGCAATGCACGAATCTCAACTAAAGCATCCATGACAGATGGCCATCCAACCTCTGCTTAAAAACCTCCAAGGAAGGACAGACCACAACCACCTGAGGGAATCTGTTCCACTGTATTCGTTCCATTGATAGCTGTACTCACCATGACTTGGTTTAAGTCTCTTTTAAAGGTATTCACTACATCTTGTAATATATACCGGTCACGTTGGTTGTTGGTTCCTACTCAGGGGGATGTTATATACGTATTCTCCATCTTGCCATAGCCAGAACTATATTATAGTAGAATACAACAATTGCTTAGTTTCAAGGCTCACCAGTGTCGGACCTCAAAATCTGTTTCATACTCCAGCATTTATACTGCCAATTCTCCCCCACCCCCACCCCTGCCCACCTCCCCACAGGCTGGGAGTGCCACATGTGCAGAGTGCCTTCCTAACCTTATAGAATAACCACAGCCAACCTTCATAGATCAGGATTTGGGGGGGGGGTAAGAGTGCTCTGAGCTCAGCACCTCTTAGCTAAATTTTATTCAGCTGCAATTCTCTACACCAGGGATAGCAAGTTGCCTGGAAGTGACTCTAGCAAAATAAGCTGACATAAAAGGACTAGAGTGTCTCATATTTATCCTTTTTTAAAAAATGCAAATGTACAATATGGGACAAAATGCTCTTTGTTAAATACACAACACAAATATGCATTGTATAAGGCTCCTCTCCCTGGATCCCAGTGTAATAGGAATTTATTTTTTAAAAGATAAAATCTGATTTACTGGCTATTACGGAAGGGAGCAGATTCAGTTCCCCAGGCTCCTTATTTCCTTCCAAATAGCAGACTGGAGGTGAGACATTTATGTTGCAATGCCTCAAATTTATATCGTCTTTTCCGCCCGTTTTATTCCTGGCGCTAATAATGATATTGCTGATGCTCTATCCCGTTTTCAGATGGAGCGCTTCAAATCCCTTGCTCCAGGTGCCCACCAGCTTCTGGAAAAATTCCTAGTCCAACTTTGGAACCTTGGCAGCAGCTAGTTTTGCAGGGAGTAGTAGCACCTATTTCTCCTTCCACTTTGAGGTCTTATAAGAAGGCCTGGATGGACTTTTTAGCTTTCAGAGCACAGCTCATGACCAGCCTTAGCATGGAGTCATCATCTACACAACAGGTGTTGCCGTATTTGGCTCACCTGCGTTTTATGGGTCGTGCTGTGAATTCAGTTGCCTGCCATTTCATTTTTCTGTAAATCCCTTTATTCCAGAGACCATTGTGCAAAGTTTGTGGTGCGCAAGGCGCTTGAGGGCTGGGCCAGATTGTAGCCATCTAGGGCGCCAGGTAGGAGGCCGGTCACATTTGACATTCTTTGCGCTACGTGCAGCAAGCTGAGGCTAATTTGCTGGTCTGCTTATTAGGTGAGACTCTTTTCGACCGTGTTTTCAATTGCGTTTTTTGGTGCACTGCGTGTGGGTGAAGTGGTGCTGGAGTCAGCACAGGGAAGGGCTCCTAGGCGCTTGCTTTTGCAGGACATTCAGCTGTCCAAAGCTGAGCTTGTGCTCACTATTCACATATCAATAACTGACCAGTTGGGCAGAGGCACCTTGATGAGGCTGCCTGCCACTTGTAAGCCTGGTCCTTGTCCAGTTAAGGATGCCAAGAAATATATGTCACTTCACCCGCCAAGGAATGGTCCCTTCCTGGTTCATGAGAATGGGTCCTTGTTAAGGAGACATCAATTTGCTGCAGTTATGCATAAGGCAATCGCAGCATGCGGCCTGTTGGCCAGCGAGTTTGCACCTCATTCCTTCCGTATCGGGGCAGCTACCACTGCTGCGCATTGGGGCCTGTCCGTCGACAGGATTGAGGATCTGGGCCGCTGGAAATCTGAAGCATACAAGGGTTATGCTCGGATGTGGCGCTGAGGTGCAGTTGCTTATGTTGTTTTGTTCATTCCTAGGTCCGCCTGCCCTGCATGTCTGGATAGTCGGGCACAGCATTGACCACTGGGCCAGCAAGAGGGTGGCAGAGTTTGGATTCAGATGCAGGTTTGGGCCCCCCGATCACGTGAGCGTCTCCTGGGTGTCCAGACAAGGAATGCCTTGGGAGGGGCTTCTCCTAAGAGGTGCGGGCAAAGGTGTCTGCGGAGGCACGCCTGCGGTGGTGGTAGTGCAGCTGGCAGGGCAGTCTTAAGCACCTTTGGTGCCCTGGCGCAGTAGTGCGACGGATCCCTCCGCCGCCCCCCGCTGCCCCATTTTCCAGTGCGGCGGGTGGGTGGCCGGGCTCAGCGCGGTCGCCGAGGGTGCTGCTGCACGGCGGGCGGGCTTGCTGCGCGGCGGAGCGACCGGAGCGGCTGCGTGGCACCCCCCCTGGCGGCCCTGGCAGCTGGGCGCAATTGCCGGATCCCCTGGCTGAGCTTGCGGTCCTGCATGCAGGAGGACTTGGAAGAGTTGAAGGCAGCTCTTCCTGGACTCAAACTTGGTCACTGATGGCAGTGACGTGTGGCGAGGTAACCAATGCCCAGCAGCCACCGAGAGGGTCCAGATGAGTGTCCAGAGCACGGTGGCCAAAAAAGGTTCTGGCCTTGGGCAGGGATGTTGAGCCGTCACCATTACAGATGGGGTTCATCTGTCTGTGATTGGGAATGATTTGTGGCTGACCTCCGTGTCAGTGGGGTCAAGGGATTGGTTACCGGTGTCAGTGGTTGGCGGCGAGCGCGGGCTCGTGTGGCGGATAGGCTCTGGTTCAGGTGATAGGGATGGGGGAGCGCCCTCGCCATCCCTATGTGAAGGGTATTACGTTAAAGGAATCCAGGGACTCAATGGCTTGGTCAACCCTGTGAATAAATAAATAAATAAAATCATTGTTATGATCATAATTGTGCATTTCTACACACAATGCGTCCGCTGCTTATACGGAAAACAGTATTAGTTATTTGTTCCATTTGCATTCCTCTCTTCCTCCAATGACTTCTCCTAAGGTTATTCCCAACCACCCTAACAAGGTAGGCCAGGCTATAGCAATTTGTCAAATGCCATGCAACGAGCTCCATCGCTGTGTTCTGAAGACTTGGACAACCTATCGGCAACACAAGCTATCCGTTAAACCACCACACTGACTCCAGAACCGAAGATACCTTTGCTGTTTACAGGTTTAACCTTTCGCGTTTCAGTTCCACAGAAACTGTAACAGATACCAGCAGGTATTATTAGTATAAGCAGTCACCCCCCCTCCCCCCCTTTTTTGCCATGTACAGGAACTATCAGCTGCAGTGGGAAGGCTCCATCATGTGGCTTGATTTATATTGCAGGATATAAGTAAATAATGGAAATTAGCAACTACATGTAATTAAGACGTCCAAATCCCAGAGGTACAAATCTTGATATTGGGGGGAGAACACACATTGAGCTGCTTTTAATGAAAGCTGGTCTATACTTTTTTTCAAAACACATAAATAACGAACTAGCATTCTTATTTTCCTGTGTGCACATCTATGCCTATGATAAAACTTTGCATGTGTCTGAATTGGGAGTTTCCAATAGAGCAGAGGGTTCTTCCATAATTCCACTTGTTCTGTGCCTAGAAAGCATGGTTCCAAGCAGTTTTCCACTTGCCCAGCGGTTTTGCCTTTGCCCTGCTGTTTTGGTACTAAATCAGAGCAAATGTCAATCTAGAGAAAACTCAATTGCCGTTGGCTCTGATTCAGTGCTAAAGATCAGGTCTCCTTGGGGGGGGGGAGAGGCAGGGCAAGCAGAAGCATGAATGAGCTCCACTACTTCCCAACATCATTTGACTCAGGTCCAGTCCTCAAAAGGGCAGTAACAGTTGTGTCAGGGTTGTACCACTTTGGGTAGCTCATATGCTCCTCTTCAGAGTAAAAAAATAAATGCTTGCACACAGGTGACTTGGTGTCAGAGAGCAGCCTAGCCTAGCCTAGCCTGGAACCCATTCTGCTAATTTTTTTGTTTTTTGTTTTGTTTGTTTTTACACGCAAGGATTCCTGTATGGATTATGTAAGGAGGAACATTTATCTACCGGTAGGCATGGTAAAGTCCTGGCACAGGTTTGCCACCTCCAGCGAATATGCAACATTAAATTTCACTTCGTTTGTTTGTCTGACCGATTCCTTACCAGCTATTTACCTCGATGTTCTGTGGGTGGTTCCAGCAATTTAAAAAAGCAATATTCAAATTGGTTTAAAACAAATGCAATCGAAATAATAGGGGTGGGTGGGTCCTATATATGTATGTATATATATATATATATATATATATATATATATATATATATATATGTATATGTATATGTATATGTATATATAAATATACATACCAGTGACCCATGGCAGTGACCAAAGGAGGAATGACTACAGAGAGAAGAAATGCCACGGTGCACTTGTAGCAGGAAAATGGGATGTATACCCCACCTGCAATGAAACACTGTATATCCTCTCTACAGGATAGAGGATATACAGTGGATATACTGTATATCCTCTATCCTCTCGACTGGAAAGAGAAGTTGCAGAATTGGAACTCATTACCAAGCTTAAAACCATGGAGCCACCTGGGATGAATAAAGACATTGGATTCTTATCTCATTATGCATGATCAAGCTTTCTTTAGCGCCTCAGCCCTTGCTTTTTTCCCCCAGGACCAATTGCAGTCATCAGCAGTCGTTAACAGCCATCTACAGGTTTACCACTCCCATCAGCCCATCACCCATCACCCATTCCCATCACCCCCACCCTCTGAATATACATAAGGGTTTGGTGGATTCTGTTTCAGTGTACAGTATCTGACGAAGTGTGCATGCACACGAAAGCTCATACCAAAATAAAAACTTAGTTGGTCTACTGAAGGAGTTTTTTATTTTGCTTCGACTCAGACCAACACGGCTACCTACCTGTAACTATCCTCTCTACAGTTACAGCAGGTGCGGTAACTTTCCAACAGTTTGACTTTACCCCTGAAGGCGCACTCTTCTGCTGTCTGTAGGGACAGATGGATGCCAACAATTATATGCAAGGTGTCAATGAATAGGTTAAAGAAGTGGATCATCCGCTTGCAATGGAAACTGCGTGACGAAGGTATAAGGTGCACTTACAGGAAGAGGGGATTCCTCAACTTAGTAGCTGCTGCCGAAGATGCCCTCTTCCAGGCTGTCACATGAACCCTCCAAACTTCTGAGGACGGTGGAACTACCAAGAGGTAGGCAAGACCTGCTGATTCTTAACACCTGAGGGGATCTGTAGGGAAGGAGGCAGTCTTAGAGATTTGAGGCCTGCCATGTTTAGGGCTTGAAACACAAATGTGAGCACCTTGAACCAGACCTGGAAGCGACCTGGCAACAAATGCAGCTGTTTTAGAACAGGGGTTATAGGAGCTCTGAGTGTCACCACAGCCAGTAATTTGGCTGCTGCATTTTGAACCAGCTGAAGTTTCTAAGTCATCTTCAAGAGGTCACAATAGGAGCCAAATCCACTGCCTCCCCCTGACAGACAAAAGCAACCCCCCCCCACATACACAAAAGGAGCATCTTGCTCATTTCCATCCTCTCTCTGATTCTCTCCCGGTCTGTCTCACTCTCAGACAAAACTGCAGCTTCTATGGAGTTCCTGCATTATTTGTTTGTTTTAAAGGTCCTCCTTTTAGTGCAAAGCCCCCTTGTCCCCACAGCTTCCATCAAAACCATAAAATCTAGCAAATTGTTGGAGAGGGTGTGGGAAGCAGGATACTTTTCTCCACATGTGGTGGTCATGCAAGGAAACTGCAGAGTACCAGCGAACTGTTTTCGGAGAAATAAATAAGATAAGCAAATGATTCTGCCAAGCCTTCAATTGACTTTACATATGATTTCTGGTGGGCTATTCAAACTTACAGCTGCTTACAGCAGCTAGGACTTTTAATAGCTAAAAGCTGGAATGCTGTGGGGGCAAATATATTAGAAAGCAGGACTTAGGAGGTTGGTGTATATATAATGGTAATGGGGAAAATTAGACATAAAATTTAGGCAATGCTGAAAGGAACAGAGGGGGCCTTTCATTTTCTCTAGATTTCTCCCATTCTGCCTTACTGCTCGTGGTACTACAATAAACCACTTCACCTTTGAATGGATGATATCCTTTTTCCTTTTTTTTTGTAAGCACTGTTTTCCCCTCTGCAGTGTAATTTTCTGCCTCTAGGTGGTGCATTTTCCATTTACTGTAGCAGAACCATCTAGGTCAGGCATCCCCAAACTTCGGCCCTCCAGATGTTTTAGACTACAATTCCCATCATCCCTTACCACTGGTCCTCTTAGCTAGGGATCATGGGAGTTGTAGGCCAAAACATCTGGAGGGCCGCAGTTTGGGGATGCCTGATCTAGGTGTAGAGCAGTAAAAAGGCATCACAAGATATCTAAGTTCCTTAGAACATTTGCATAGGTAAAGAAAAAGAAATAATTGCACAATATGATTTTTTTCAAGCACATTATCATTTCCCTGCTCTTGGCAAGCCTATGTTCAGAACCAGTTAGTACAGCACAGCTGTATTCTATAATGTAGCCGCAATTAAGTTGTCTGTTCCAGCTGGTTAAAGTTGAGACGCCGCCTCTAAAAAGAGTCCTCCTGTCATACATGTAGCATCTAAGCTATTGATTCAATTATTCCACCTCACTGCATTCTCTGAAAACATGTGCTATGATCTCTGGACCATGATGCAGGGTTCATTTTGACTGATGCTATTCAGATATGTGTGTGTGTGTGCATGTGTACTCTGAGTATGTAGATACACCGAGAGATGCATTGTCAAATATTTTTTAGCTTTGATAGATCTTATTTTTAGGTATTTGGACCACCCGAGAACTATGATGATGGAGATGTGTTAACACAAAAGTTTGTTATATTTAGTAGATGCAACTATAGCTAGCTAGCAGAATGCCAAGGTCAGGCTAGTATTAAAATCTAGCCCTGAAGGGTCTCCAGACTCTTGAGTCAGTGTCAGTGACTCATGAGGTCAGTGTCTTGAACTAGGAATTGAGCCCCGGAGCCCAGAAAGAAGAAAACATGACTTTCTTGACCAGGGACAGGCAGAAGGCCTGCTTCCTTTTATGGATAAAGGTAAAGGTAAAGGGACCCCTAACCATTAGGTCCAGTCGTGACCGACTCTGGGGTTGCGGCGCTCATCTCGCATTATTGGCTGAGGGAGCCGGCGTACAGCTTCCAGGTCATGTGGCCAGCATGACAAAGCCGCTTCTGGCGAACCAGAGCAGCACATGGAAATGCCGTTTACCTTCCCGCTGTAGCGGTACCTATTTATCTACTTTCACTTTGACGTGCTTTCAAACTGCTAGGTTGGCAGGAGCTGGGACCAAGCAACAGGATTCGAACCGCTGACCTTCTGACCGGCAAGCTCTAGGCTAGGCATCCCCAAACTGTGGCCCTCCAGATGTTTTGGCCTACAACTCCCATGATCCCTAGCTAACAGGCCCAGTGGTCGGGAGAGATGGGAATTGTAGTCCAAAACATCTGGAGGGCCGAAGTTTGGGGATGCCTGCTCTAGGCTCTGCGGTTTAAACCACAGCGCCACCTGCGTCCCTTTTATGGATACCAAAAGCTAATCTACACTTGCTGATGTTGCATGGCTCTGTTACCTTCTGTGTGATGCTGGTTCTTCAGCCCTCCTACACACCATATATAAAATCTCACTAGGCTAAGTCTCTGAAGTTTTCGTTTCAAGCCTCTGGAGGCTCCACCTTGGAAGGTTTGTCAGAGGCCAGTCCTGTATTTAAAGGAATCCTTCTATTTGAAGGGCTAAATCTGGTTTAAAGCTAAAGAACTGCATGAAGGGAGATCAGGGGCCTTGAATTTGCCCATCCACAGTTAGGAGGCTGAATGGATAGCAGACACTTGCTCATGGTTTCCCCCACTACAGTGAGGTACACCGTATTCCTGTTAAAATTGCAGTACTTATTTCTAAATTTGTGCCTACATATACATCAGCACCTGCCCATTTTATGCAAATCATGGGTAGCCTCTTAGGCGGTGGGGTGTTTTGTCTTTTTGGGTGATGGGTAATTCCAAGTATCACATTCAAAGGAGATCCGGTGCCATCATCCTCTTCCTGTGAAATTATTACCAGATGCCACTTTCCTTAACAATGTAGTTACCCAATTAGGCTTCTGCATATTGCCTGCAAGTACTTAACAAACCAGTCATTTTTTTAAAAAAAGGAGCGAATGCCACAAACATTCCAGAGTGGAATGTCAGAGGACCACATACACACAATTCATAAAATTGCACAAGAACACATTACCATACATATAATAACAGATGCAGCGTAGTATGGGATTCAGGTAAAGGTGTTTGTTGCACTTCATCTCAATGCAGTGATTATTCTTATATACATTATTCTTATTATTAAACATTCCCTATGAACTAGATCTCCCTGAATTCATCTTTTATTTTCTCTGGGTTCTTATGACAAGCTACAGATCTTCTTGCTCAAGCATGATGTGCTACCACCATACTGAAATAACTAGCCTTACAGTACTTGCTACTGCAAGGGCCTGAAGGGGGTGACTACTGCTCCGATGCAAACATCAGCCTCTATAGTCTCCAAGGTGAGCATAATAATAATAATAATAATAATAATAATAATAATAATTTATTATTTATTATTTATACCCCGCCCATCTGGCCGGGTTCCCCCAGCCACTCTGGGCGGCTTCCAACAAAACATTAAAATACGGAAATCCATCAAACATTAAAAGCTTCCCTAAACAGGGCTGCCTTGAGATGCCTTCTAAAGGTCTGGTAATTGTTGTTCTCTTTGACCTCTGGTGGGAGGGCATTCCACAGGGTGGGTGCCACTACCGAGAAGGCCCTCTGCCTGGTTCCCTGTAACTTGGCTTCTCGTAGTGAGGGAACTGCCAGAAGACCCTCGGCGCTGGACCTCAGTGTCCGGGCAGAACGATGGGGGTGGAGACGCTCCTTCAGGTATACTGGACAGAGGCCGTTTAGGGCTTTAAAGGTCAACACCAACACTTTGAATTGTGCTCGGAAACATACTGGGAGCCAATGTAGGTCTTTCAGGACCGGTGTTATGTGGTGTCGGCGGCCGCTCCCAGTCACCAATCTAGCTGCCGCATTCTGGATTAGTTGTAGTTTCTGGGTTACCTTCAAAGGTAGCCCCACATAGAGCGCATTGCAATAGTCCAAGCGAGAGATAACTAGAGCATGCACCACTCTGGCGAGACAGTCCACGGGCAGGTAGGGACTCAGCCTGCGTACCAGATGGAGCTGATAAACAGCTGCCCTGGACACAGAATTGACCTGCGCCTCCATGGACAGCTGTGAGTCCAAAATGACTCCCAGGCTGCGCACCTGGCCCTTCAGGGGCATAGTTACCCCATTCAGGACCAGGGAGTCCTCCACACCTGCCCGCCTCCTGTCCCCCACAAACAGTACTTCTGTCTTGTCAGGATTCGATCTCAATCTGTTAGCCGCCATCCATCCTCCAACCGCCTCCAGACACTCACACAGGACCTTCACCGCCTTCACTGGTTCTGATTTGAAAGAGAGGTAGAGCTGGGTATCATCCACATACTGATGAACACCCAGCCCAAACCCCCTGATGATCTCTCCCAGTGGCTGCATATAGATGTTAAAAAGCATGGGTGAGAGGACAGAGCCCTGAGGCACCCCACAAGTGACAGCCCAGGGGTCTGAACACTCATCCCCCACCACCACTTTCTGAACACGGCCCAGGAGGAAGGAGCGGAACCACTGTATGACAGTGCCCCTAGCTCCCAAGCCCTCTAGACCAGTGGTCCTCAACCTTGGCCCTCCAAATGTTTTTGGCCTACAACTCCCATGATCCCTAGCTAGCAGATCAGTGGTCAGGGATGATGGGAATTGTAGTCTCAAAACATCTGGAGGCCCAAGGTTGAGGACCACTGCTCTAGACGGTCCAGAAGGATGTTATGGTCGATGGTGTCAAAAGCCACTCCTGGGAACTTGCAGCAAAAAGAGAGAAATAAATAAAAGGAGGGAAGTTGTGAAGTACCATATTGTCTCTAGTCACAACAACATCAACATGTGCTAAAAACAAAGGTGTCTGTGCAGTGGTCAATAACAACCCCCCTCCCAAACCAACATCTTCATAGCACTGTCTAGACTGTGGTCCAGGCAGTTGCTTCCTGTATTCTTGGTGGTCAGCTGTACACACAACCAGGAACATGTTCTGCATTTAACCTATACTGCGGCTGCAACCCTAGGCACGCTTATATGGGGTAACCGCCCCCCTCCCCCGGCACATTTGTAAGTTGCCCATCTGCACTGCAGGAAATCAGCCACACTGGAACAAAATTCTCAGTCTTCAAAATGGCAAGCCAACCAGACAAAGCCTTGTCTTTACACCAGGCAAACTCGGCCCTCCAGATGTTTTGGGACTACAACTCCCATCATCCCTAGCTAAGAGGACCAGTGTTCAGGGATGATGGGAATTGTAGTCTCAAAACATCTGGAGGGCTGAGTTTGCCTATGCCTGCTTTACACACACACACACACACACACACACACACACACACACACACACACACACTACCCTCCTGTTTTTCATATCATGTACAACATCCACCATTTCTCTCTGATGAGAAAATGTTCAGAGGCAGTAAGCTTCTGAATGCCAGTTGTTGGAAAACCACAGGAGGGGAGAGTGCTTTTGCTTTCAGATCTTGCTTGGGGTCTTCCCATAGGCACCTAGTTTGCCACTGTGAGAACAGAATGCCAGACTAGATGGACAACCAGCCTGATCTAGCAGGCTCTCCTTATGGTCTCTTAAGTCTAGCATAAATAAAATCTGCCACTGATTCCAGTTGAAATCAATATTGCTGAAATAAAATTCTTCTCCTGGCATATGAAACTGATCAGCTAAAGGCCACAATTAGACCCAAATCAGATCATATGTTAAAGGACTGTCTCCTATTGTATGACCATTCACCCTCTTGTATGTCCTGCTCCCAGCTGAACATGGGCTGTTCCTTCAACCTCAAGGATCCAATAAGGATGCAATAACTTGCTCCAGGAAATATTCTGCCCATAGGTTCCATAGTTTTGTACCTACATGTATGAAGTTGGCAGGTGGGGAGACTTTCCTATGTGATGATCCATAGACAGAACTTGCTTATGCTTGGGCAAACTGTATTGTGTCTTTCAAGTTCTGCCTACGAAATCATCTTAAAATGAAAGACATGCACTCCAATACATGCACACTCTTAGGACCTGCCCTAGCTCCCACTCATGGATACGGACTCTCGGCTCAATGATTCCTGAAGGCTTTATTCTAAGAATCACTACACAGTTTAAACATAGATCAGATTACTGATTACAGGGTTCAAGAGTTCAAAGCAGAGCTCTAAGGTACATGGTTGGAACAAGCTAAGATGCCGTCTCAACACCTGACATGACCCCTTTGCGCATGTCATTTGTGTATTTCAGGTTCAAAGCAACAGGGGCTAGGGCAGGTGGCTCTCCCTGTTCTGCTGAGATGCCCAACATTGTTGGGACAAAAATGTCTCCTAGTGTGCAATACTTAGTTCTCCCCGTCTTCAAGCTCAGCACTGCTTTCCTATTCCTCCTCTCACTCTGACAGCTTCATTAACATGTGACCCTGAAATTCTGGATCCCCGCCCCCAAACTGATGCCAAAATTTTGTGCTAGTTTTGTGCTAGTTTTATGATGTTTTGTGTTGTGAACCCCACATTTTGTGGCTACACCCCCAATCCACGTAATTGGCAAAGCAAATTGGGGTCACAAGTTAATGTCAAAAAATACAACCTTGTCTGATGGACTCCAAACAGGTGCCAAAGTTTTGTGCTGTTTTGTGCTGCAAACCCCACGTTTTGTGCTGTCCCCCAAATGGAGTAATTGACCCTCAAACCAGGGGCCATAGGGACACCCCCCCCAACCCAACCTTGTCAGTTGGCTCCAAACTGGTGCCAAAGAGGCATGCTGTTTTGGTGCTGTTTTGTGTCATAAACCCTGCCTTCTGCATGGCCCCCACACTGAGCAACTGACATTCAAACTGGGTTCACAAGTAAAGGGCAAAAAAACCTGAAGCAGCTCAGGCAAGGAGTCATTGGTGTAGCGGGGTGGTCGGTACGCCAATAAGAATCCTGTACTGCCCCTATTGCCCAGCTTCTAGAACATGCACTCAGAAAACTGGTTTTCCCTAATAGGACTTCTAAAAATCACTGCAACCTTGCCTCCCTGCCCACGTGCCCAGGGTTGCAGTGTGTAAGAGAAACCTGGTGGACAAGCAGCAGCAAGAACAGGCCCATCTGCCATGTCCAACCAAGTCTTCTGTTACACATGCCAGGTCAATTCATCTATGATCAAGTCATGGATGGTGGTGGTCTTGTGAATCATTGACCTAGCATTGCACTGCAGCACCTTAAGATCACGTGGGGCACCTTTGTTGATACCTGTAACCTTCTCGTCAGGACCAGGACCAGAGGCAGGGGCAATGACTAAAGTTGCCTCCTCCGTAATGACATGGTCTGGTCATAGCATAACTCCTCTTCTTGCCTGGGGTCACGAAGATTGGGTATCTTGATGCATTCCCCCACTGTGAAACCTGCCCCAGCCATTGTCTGCTGGAACTGTGCTGGAACCTGCCCCAGCATACCCCAAGCCCAAGGTCCATTTAGCTCCCTCAGCTGTATTTCATCAGTCTGTCAGGGCCTCGGCTGTTGTCAAACTGTCTGAACCCTGCCCTCCTCAAGTGCTGAGCAGCCTTGGTCACAGTCTTTCGTAACTGTGGTCTGCCAGGACCCCGTCCTCCTGGGCCAGATGGAACTGGCCGGTCTGCCAGGCAGGGGGCAGGTCCAGCGAGACTCACAGCTACTGGTCTCAGGCCAGAACAAGGTGGCCTTGGAGCAGTGGGAGTTACGCTCTAGAAGCCTAATAAGGCAGGCAAGGACCCAAGTGGCGCTCACTAGCCCAGGTGGGGCTCGCTAGCTTGGGGAGGAGGTGAGAGTCACATGCCTTGTCAAGCCCAGAAGGTATAAAAGGAAAGCCTCATCTCTAACATTAAGACACTTAAATAGAAACTGACTTTATCCCTTCCCTTGCAAGTGATACAAAGAGTTGAATTCCACTGAATGGCTCTGTCTGCCAACTTACACTATTATTGTATGCATGTGAAATATGCTTAACAGTGGCAATATGCGACTCATCTTCCGCTTCCTTTCTTACCATCCCAACGTATTTTTTTTTTAATAAAAAAGAGAGCCGCCTTTATATGCATTCCTCTGTTCTACATACAGTAGAATTATTAGAGTAATGTTGATGCCCCCGGCTATTCCTTGATTCCGGAGCAACCTTATATATGCCACAGTACATTAGGAATCTTTGAAGCTCTTAAGTCACATGGAGATTAAACTGAATTACGGAATCGGAAGTATTTTTCAGCAGCAGCTTTCAAGGTTGCCTTAATAATTCTCATTCCCCGGATATAGCAAATATATACTGTAGATCAGGGGTGGGGAATCTTCGGAATACAGGCCTGCCTCTCACCCCAAATGTGCCCTTGTTTGCCTGGATCGAATATTGTGCAGAAACTAGCCCTCATGTACCAAGGTAAAATTTACTTTCATCGTTCCAACCACTTTTGCCTCTGGCCCCACCCACCACAGGAATGTGGCCCTTTGTAAGGTTGCCAGGAAGCCAATCTGGCCCCTGGGCTAAAAACTGCTGTGACATAGATGAAAGAAAGATGGGTTTTAATTTTGTGAGATGTGTTCTGGGTCTCTCTCTTGCCTTTGATTTCTTGAGTGTATAAAAAAGGTGTTGTGCTCACACAGAAGTCTCAGTGTTAATAATAATAATAATAATAATAATAATAATAATAATAATAATTTGTTTGTTTGTTTCTATGCCACCCATCTAACTAGGTTGCCCCAGCCACTCCCAACAACAAAACCACTAAAAGCCTAATGCAATGTCACACTCTGAAAACTTCCCTGAACAGATGTCTTTTAAAAATCACATAGCTGTTCATCTGTTTGACGTCTGCTGGGAGGGCATTCCACAGGGCGGGCACAACTACTGAAAAGGCCCTCTGCCTGGTTTCATTCACATAAGTGCTTGTGGGGGTGGAGGCCAGAGGGGAGTCTAATATTTTCTTTCAGTGTTGATCCAGAGAACAGAAAACCCTTTTATCTGTCATGTCCAAGACATTTTGCAAACAACGGTCCCCTTCATGAACTTGAAGTTCATGAGAAAAATATTGAATAGTCCCTCTTTGCCTGGGAACCTCTCTGCAGAGTTAAGTCAATAAATACTCACAATGCAGTGTAATTACATAGGTTAATGGAGTGGTGTAAAGAAGTAGTGCTACTAGTACCACTTCTGAATTTTCTCTATGGTAAATACAGCATAACTGCACCAAACTTCTGGCTATGTTTGCTCTTTTGATCTAGGTAAACTGTGTGCATTGCATGCAAAACATATCAATATTGATAAGGCGGGAGGAACTTGGGTGCAATTGTGCTTTTTCAATTCATGTCAGCTTTCTTTAATCTTCATATAGAGAATGGCACAGACAATTCAAGCTTCTCCCCATTTATTTTTTAAGCTGGTTTCCCCCCAGCATTTCTTCTCCCAAAACACATTACAGTCACACCTCGGCTGACGAACATAATCCGTTCTGGAAGACCGTTCGACTTCCAAAACATTTGACAACCGAAAACTGAAAGCGGAAGACTCAATACAATCGGGAAACTCAAAATGGAAGCCGCATAGCACATTCAGCTTCCGAAAATAGTTTGAAAACCAGAGCAGTTACTTCCGGGTTTTCAGCATTCGGGAGCCGAAACGTTCCAAAACGGGAGCCGAAACGTTCCAAAACGGAGGCATTTGGAAACCGAGGTTTGGTTGTATGTTTCTTCTTCTCAACGTTTTATGATAATTAGGAGATTCGTAGTATATCGCATCAGATAACAACTCTGGAAACTATCGTATTGTTTTCTCCTTTTTGGGTGATGGCTGAAAATTATAAGGGAGCAAACACATACAGTGGAACCTTGGTTTACAACTACCTCTGTTTATGAACGCCGCAGACCCGGAAGTGTTTACATCCGGGTTCTGCGGAGTCGGATGCGCAGCTCACGCATGCGCAGAAGCGCTCTATCAGCGCTTCACGCACGCACAAAAGCGTGCCTTCGGGGAGTGAATGCCTCTGTGGAACGGATTGCGTTCGTAAACCGAGGTTCCACTGTATCTGCTTAGGGTTCAGCAACTGGAAATCCCAAGGGTCAAATCTGTCTCCCTGAGATTACTTGTCCCCTCCAGGGTAACATAGCAAAGACAAAGGTGGGGCCATAGGACTTGCTAGCACCATGCATTTTTTGGGGGGAATATAGAGGAATTGGATAGGCCTACTACCCACCCACGGAACGCGGGTGGCGCTGTGGGTTAAACCACAGAGCCTAGGGCTTGCCCCCCTTGCTCGGTCCCTGCTTCTGCCAACCTAGCAGTTCGGAAGCACAAAGTTCAAGTAGATAAATAGGTACCACTCCAGCAGGAAGGTAAGCGGCGTTTCCGGGCACTGCAGTTGGTGCGTCTATGTTGAAGTATTATTTGATTTGTTTGCTCTGCAAACTGCAGGGACAGAGGAATAGAAACATTAATATGTGCTCTTTCTGTATGCAACTTTTACAGAGAAAAGAGAAACAGATTTACTTCCATCTTGTTAAGCATGCCAGCATGGGCAAGTTCCTTTATTTTAAACATGCCTTCATCAATGAAGCAGCCATTAAAAGGAAATGCAAGACATAATCTGACAGCAACAACATCTGCTCTCTATTTTTGAGGGCTATTTTTGCTTTTGGCCATTCACATTTCAGATATCAAAGACTGGAGATCAGAAGTGCCCAAGAGCAAAACAACAACAACAACAAGCAAACAAAAAAAAAACTCAGAAATACCGTACTTTTTCGTGTATAAGACTATGTTTTTTTTTATTTAAAAATCATGCTAAAAATCATGGGTAATGCATAGGGTGGATGTTTGATTGGTTTCTTCTGAGGGTGTCAGCGGCTATTGTGCGTGTTATTGGTTGCTGTGTCAATGGGTGGTGTTGATTGGCTGACATTGGACAGGCGATTGGCAGATTCTGCCTGTGATGGGACAGACGGGAGGCAGATTTAGCAACGTGTGTGGGTGAGCGATTTTTTGCAAATCCCCACCCTAAAAAAAGCTCAACAACCCTGGGTAATCCCCCCCAAAAATGCTCAACAACTCTGTGCCATCTCCCCCCATTTTCTTAAACTTGAGTCCTCAAAAATTGGGGGGCGCCTTATACATGGGGGCGTCTTATAGACGGAAAAGTAGGGTATATATTTGATTATTTCTGTGCTTGGAGAATACTTTGGTGACCTTTCCTATCACCACTTGCTAGTCCCCAAGTCAGATGCTCAGCTCAGAAAGCATGTTATATAATGGGAACGGGCATGTACAGTCAATCTGGGCAGGATTTAACCCTGTGCTCGAGTGACATCAGCTATTGGGTGTGGTTTGGGGGAAATGGCTTTGTAGGCCAGATTGAACCCCCTGGTAAGGCAAGACTGGACCACGGGGCAAAAGCTCTCTACTCCTTCTTTAGCAGAAAGTGCATCTACCTGTGCAAAACACCTGATTTCTTTTAATTTGCTTAACCCACTGCAACCCATTGTACCCCATGCAAAGCTGCTCCTGAGGGTCGGGGGACCTTTTGCAATAGTATTAGATGTGAAGCAAGGGGCTGCAGTGGGCAGGGGGAGAAGGGTAAAAATAACGTCAGGTGCCCAACCCACCTGAACAAGTGGAAGTGCTTTCTGACAGGTAAAAGCAGAAGTGCCAGCTCAGGGTAGTGCGGCAAGACCCTAGACTTTTACGGCTGCCATGGATAATACTTCAGTTGTAAAGCATGCAACTGACATTTCTCTTCTGCCTCAAAACCCTTGCCCCAGTCATTCCATTCTTTTACAAATTGTATTCCTTAAAAAAAGAAAGAAAGGAAAAGAAAAGTTTGCCAACTCTGATAAAAAGAAATGCATTTTAAGCTCACTAAAAAAAAAAGCCACCACCATGGCATGACCATGGCTGCACAAATAAAATGTCCTTCTTACAGTCTTATAAAATGGGGTTTGCTTCTGCTGTCCTGAGTTCCTCAAGAATAAGTGGGCGAATGTCTGAAAAGTGAATGTCTAAATCAGGCATCTCCAAACTTCGGCCCTCCAGATGTTTTGGACTACAATTCCCATCTTCCCCAGCCACTGGTCCTGTTAGCTTGGGATCATGGGAGTTGTAGGCCAAAACATCTGGAGGGCCGCAGTTTGGGGATGCCTGGTCTAAATGCTTAACTGGCCCTTCCCTTCATAAAAAAATAAGAAAGCAAGGATGCTGCGTTGGCCAGCATCAGCCCTGGTGGGTACCACGATGCTTCTGACGAGGACTCTTTTTTTATCCAGAACTCAATTCTGGCACCTGTGAGCTGGGCGCCATTGCCATTATAAGAGAAAAACGGAGGTGTTCATGGTGAGTTCCGGCACCTCTTTTTCTACAAAAAGAGCACTGCTCGTGGCATGCAGGATTCTGACCACGGGGCCTGCATGTCACTGTCCTTCATCACCCGCCATTCTTCTGAGGGTCGTCTGGGAAGCCTCCAGGGTGTAGGATCCTGAATTTTTGTCCCCAGGGTCCAGCCCTAGTTGCACTTAGTGGCATCTTAACTTCATAAACACCTACTCCCTTTGGGAAGGTTACATGGAAAAAAATGAACTGTTCTTTCTGCTTTTAAACCAATCCACTTGAACATTAATTTATTTCAGTCCTTCATGACTAGTTGTGCCATGGATGGAGTTGCACATTCAAATAGCACATCCAATTGGAAGCACGTTTACCTGGGAGTAAGTGCCACTGAATACAGTGAGATTTCTGAATAAACATGCATGGTGCAGCTATGTTAATCATGTTGTTGTCCTTCTGACTTTCTTATTCCAACAGGCTTTGGGGAACTGACTGCTTTTAATGAAAGGGCTGGTGCATTTATTGTTGCATTTATTGTTAATTATCTGTATGCGTTCATTAGATCTTTTATATACAGAGAGAGTTTTAATTCTATTACTGTCTGTTTTTTAATTCAGTTTTCGCTTTTTTTTTTTTAGCTGTTCCTATCTTACCAGTATGCCACCTTCCCTGCCAAGGAAAAAATGTGGGATAGAAATAAATATATAATAATGAGTAGTAGTAGTAGTAGTAATAATAATAATAATAATAATAATAATAATAATAATAATGTGTTTAACTCTCCAGGTGAAATCAGTGGGACTTTAAAGCATCTAATTCACTTTATTGTGTGCAACATGGGAACACAGCAGAAACAATGTATGATGCAGTCTTGCAAATTAGACCTCTAATTTGACTATACAGTGGAACCTCGGTTTATGAACACCTCGGTTTATGAATTTTCGGTTTATGAACGCCACGGACCCATCTGGAACGGATTAATTCATTTTCCATTACTTTCAATGGGAAAGTTCGCTTCAGTTTATGAACGCTTCAGTTTATGAACAGACTTCCGGAACCAATTACACCCATGCTTCGGGTTAAGTACGCTTCAGGTTGAGTACTCCGTGGACCCGCCTGGAACGGATTAATCCACTTTCCATTACTTTCAATGGGAAAGTTTGCTTCAGTTTATGAACGCTTACTCCGCGGACCATCTGGAACGGATTAATTCACTTTCCATTACTTTCAATGGGAAAGTTCGCTTCAGTTTATGAACGCTTCAGTTTATGAACAGACTTCCGGAACCAATTGTGTTCATAAACCGAGGTACCATTTTTAACCAGGAAACCAGCACTTTCAAAAGCCATATCATTCACGAGGCGTGTGTCTATCAATAATTATCTGCATTTACAGCAGAAAATAAGGGTTTAAACAGACCATCAATGCAATAGTTTTTCATTGAGCTTGACAAATGAAAGTGTGCATTAGTCACATTTTGGTTTCGATTTTTTTTTTAAAAAAAGGTAATAGTAGAGATCTCACTAATCCTGGTTATCGTACAGACCCTTCTGGGTGTTTAAACCCTTGCACAGAAACATAGCTCAGGATCCTTAACTTGCCCCAGAAGCTTAAGCGGCTCTGCTTTTAGTGTTAGCGAAATGCTGTTATTTGGAGGTCATCTATTTCAGAGCCAGGAAAATTCTTAAGCTACTTAAAAAAACGATCTTAGCTCTTACTGATCTTGAGACACTCCCTGATCAACCTAATCCCATGTGATTTGGGCAAGAACCCTGGAGCTGACACTCTGCCAGAAGCATGAAACTTTGATACAAAAAAACCCAAAGCAGTGCAGTTCAGCATCGACCATTAACTACTGGGTAAATGACTCACAAAAAGGAGGAAGTGGAAAATGGGTTTTCTGTTGAATGAATTTCTTTAGTGGGATCTGTATCTTCTACTCCGCAGGCAGCATCTCGGGTTCAAACTACAGGCACAGCAACCATTCCAAGCAGCCACTTCCTTCAGCTTCTGCTCCTTATCTGAAGCACTTGTGACTCTGTGGAATGTTGGCTTCAGAGCAAAGTTCTGTGTTCAAATCCCACCAGGGATTGGCCTTTCTACTAACTGGTCTCCAAAACAATTGAATCCCTATCTGGCTAGCTGTTAAGTGGCAATTGCATTAAAAAAAAAAAAAGGTAAAGGACCCCTGACAGTTAAGTCCAGTCGCGAATGACTCTGGGGTTGCGGCGCTCATCTTGCTTTACTGGCCGAGGGAGCCGACGTTTGTCGACAGACATTCTTTCCGGGTCATGTGGCCAGCATAAGCAGCCTATTCGGATGAGCAACATAACATCAGAAGGGGGTACACACAGATAACTGCACCTTTGCAGCTCATTCTGTTCAAGGAAGCAGATACGCTACTCTTGATATATCCTTTCCTGAAGTTACACCACTCAGGTGAGTAGCCACTGATGTAAGCTTCTTTCATAGAGTGCTTTTCTTTCATAGAAGTGTAGAGTTGGAAGGGACCAACCCCTTGCAATGGAGGAATCCTGTCCTGGGTGGGCTCGAACCACCAACTTTCTGGTTAACAGCCAGGTGCACTGAACCATTTTGCCATCTTTCGTAACGGCACATGTACCAAATTACCTGTGTTTAAAATCTGCAGGAAACCCTCACATGCCACCATAGCCAACAAGTGTATGATGATTTATGTTGTGAACTGCCCTGAGATCTACGGGTATAGAGCGGTATATAAATTTAATAACTAACTAAATAGAATAAAATCCCACCAACAGAGCCCCCAACAAGGAATGAGGCATGTAGGAACAGACCAACACAGGTTTCCATCCAATTCCTACACAGAAGTAAATACCACCACCCCCCTCATTTCAATGGGGCTTACTTCCAGGGGTGAAGATGTCGACGTGTTTATTGTTTATACCAGGCATCCCCAAACTTCGGCCCTCCAGATGTTTTGGACTACAATTCCCATCTTCCCCGACCACTGGTCCTGTTAGCTAGGAATCATGGGAGTTGTAGGCCAAAACATCTGGAGAGCCGCAGTTTGGGGATGCCTGGTTTATACAGTGTCCCTAGGGTGTGTGTTGCTTTAAGAGCACAGGTCCTTGCCCCTAGGAGCTTACAGTCTAAAACAAACAGCTGGGGGAAGTGAGGTAGGGGTAAACCGGAAAGCAAAGGTGCAGTTGTTTGCATATGCTCAGACTTGGTTATAAGCTGTGTTACAGTAGGGCGTGCATGGGAATTAGGGAGCTGAGTGACATCTGGGGCTGGAGGTCACACCCTTTGCTCTGGACTTCCCAGCGGCACATGCGTGGCCCGGCTGCGCTGACCCACGAGAGGAAGGTGCGCTGCTGCATACTTTATTCCCACTGCACCTGCTCCAAAACGGAAAACGAGTCCCGGCCCTGCGCCTTGCTGCAAACTGAAACGCTGCCCTCACTGCCCTGGCGAGGCTTCCCTCCCCGCCTCCTCTGCCGGCAACACGAGCAACAAGAGCAAGACTGAGGAACGTGGGGAGAGGATTCCTTCTCCTCCCCAAGGTTTTTCTAGGGAACTGCGCGCGCAACTCGAGGCGAAGAAGGAGCGAAGCAGCAGGTTGAGGAGGAGCCAGTCGCGCGCTCAGCCACCCGGGGAAAGGGAGGCTTCTCAGCTGCTGCGCTCCTAAGTCGCCCTACCTCAGGAGCCGTTTGCCCCGGCGCTGTCCTTAAGGAGGCGCAATTCCCAACTCGGCTGGCGGTGGGAGCCACAAATAAGCTAAACTCTCCCTCACAGGCGCGTCTGAAAAAGCGTTGGGCGCGGACAGAAAGGGATAAGCTCTGCGCGCCGCTCTGTTCCCTGTCCTTGAAGGGCAACGCTGTGGTACTTTGCAGACGCTTCCAGCTCCTCTTTTTCCCTCCGCCGCCCTCCAATGTGAACACATTTTCTACTGCAGGCTGCCCTGCTCTGGAAACCGCCCGCTCCCTTCCCTCCCACCTCGCCAAAGGCACTTTTTTTTCCAGCCAACTTCGGAGTGTAAGAAGAGGGAGGAGGCGCGCTCTCCCTTGGTAAGAGTGGTGGGACTTTGACTCGTCTCCAGCAAGGGGAGGAGGAAGCGGAGGAGGAGGAGGAGGCAGGAGCGGCGAGGCCGCGCCGCGCCGGGCGGGGGTTCGACCATTCTGTGCTGGAGGAACCCGGAGTACTCCCTTCCCATGGACGGGGAGGAAGAGCGGCGGGCGAAGCACGAGAACCGCGAGAGCAACGTCCACAGGTAGGTTGCGCCCTTGCAGAATAATGGGGAGTACTCTTGGCTTGCCCTCCTGCTTTTTGTATGTGTGCCTTATATATATATCGTGCCCCAAACGTATATACCGGGGTGTGTGTGTGTGTGTG
Organism: Zootoca vivipara; assembly: GCF_963506605.1. Taxonomy (NCBI): domain Eukaryota; kingdom Metazoa; phylum Chordata; class Lepidosauria; order Squamata; family Lacertidae; genus Zootoca; species Zootoca vivipara. The sequence continues at coordinate 24,825,527 of NC_083279.1, read as the reverse complement.
TGTGTGTGTATATATCTTCCTGGGTTGGTGTTAAGTGGCCCCTCAGGTGTATCTGTGATACAACAGGAAGTTAAAAAACAAAAACCAGCAGCAGCAGGATTTGCTTGAGAAAGGCAACCCAGAAAACTTATTTACGTTTGGGGTAAATCGATGCTGGGAACCTGGGAGTGCTCCTTTTCCTACTGAAAGTGCTTCGTGCGTGTGGTTTTCATCTAAAGTTTGTATCGCATGAATTGGTTACTGAGTACACAGTGGGGCAGTTATTTCTGCCCTTCAGGTTTCAGTTGGCAATGTTGGTCTGGCTGTTTTATTCAGTGGATAAGTTAATTAAGCTAACTACATTGTCGTCGTCCCCCAAATAATTAAACTTTCAAAACCCTGTTACCAAATACCTTGATTTGTCACTCTCTCTCAGGTTTTATTGTAATAAAACTAACCTTTCACTGCCAAGATTATTAATCGTTTACAGCTGCCATGGTAAAACCTACTCCCTTTGGAAGGTTACATGGAAAAAAATGAACTGTTCTTTATGCTTTTAAACCAATCCACTTGAAAATTAATTTATTTCAGTTCTTTACATTTAGTGGCATCTTAACTTAATAAAATAGCGAGATTTAATTATTATTTTTTGAAATCTCTCCCCAACACCCCCCATCACCCCTATTGTTATTACTACATAGAACTTTAGGAAAACACTCTAATTTGTAAAATAAAACTTAAAACTCTAATGAACTCTGTCCAGAAAGGCAGTCTAAAATATTTTAAACAAGAAACCCTTGTTGTTATAAGAAATATCAAAACAATTTGTGTTCTGCAGTACTCTATAAATTACAGAAATATTATAAATAAGAGAGCACAGAGGTTGGCAAGTCACTGGAGAATATGGGAAGGCTGAATATTGTCTAGATGGAAGTTATGTTTATAAATTTCCTTGCAGCTGAAAAAAAAAAGGCTCAGTGGAATTTCTACAGAGAGATAGATGAGACATCAAGGATGGGCTGACCAGCATTTCCCTGTTTATCACCAGACAGTGGGTATGCAAGGATGTAGCAGAAGAAGAGCTGACCTGCTGGATCAGATGAAAGATCCATAATTGTTCCGCATCCTGTTCTCAACAGTGGCCAACCAGAGGCTTATGAGAAGTCCACAAGTAGGACCTAAGTGCAACAACACTCTCTCCCCACTTGTGGATCCTAGCAACTGGGATTCAGAGTGACACCGCCACTGCAGTACAGTATTCTTTGTCCTGGTGCATATTATCAGGCACAGCCGTTTATACAATACAGTAGCAGAGCACAACCAGTTAGGCATGGAGCCTTGGGGATGCCATAGCTGCGATTTAGAATGGAGCATGAGAGTCGCTGATTTTTTTTAATTTGACACCCCAAGAGCTGCCACTGACAGTAATAAAAGCTTTTCTCCTGAGCTGTACCACTTCAGATTCTGGTTGGAACCTGGCTTGTTTGAATGCCATCCTTCCAATAGGGCTGAAAAGACCTAATGGAATGTGGAAACATGAAGTCTTAAGTTACAAGGAAACACAGTGCGATACTTTTATTTAAAAACAAAACAAAACGGTGCAGCATAGAAACATATTGTACAGTATTAGTAGTGCAGGAAAGGCTTGCTCACCCACACTGAGCAATGGGCTTGAGCAATGGGACTCAATGGTTGGACAGTGCTCTCGAAGCTACGAACATGAGTTTGACCAAGCTGCGGGAGGCAGTGGAAGACAGGAGTGCCTGGCCTGCTCTGGTCCATGGGGTCACGAAGACGACTAAACAACAACATGGCCATCTCTTTTGGAAGAGTACTTTTTAAGGATTACGTTATTATCCAAAGTCCCATGTATGCTTTTCTGGGAGGCTTGAGAAAGTTGTGACTTTTGCGTTTGAGTGCTAAATATACAACTTGTTTGTGCTGAAGCGCTGAGCTTTCTTGAACTTTTGCAGTGATTAAATCTGCACAGTTATGCATGCTTAAGTTCAATCGAAACCAATGGCACTTAAGCACATGTCCCTGTAGTTGAACATTTCCCTTTAGATGTACATGGTGAAACTGATATTATTTATTGGAAATGTCTTAAGCGGTGACACTTTATTCTCTCGTTTGTCTATGTTTTCAAGCAGCTAATAGTTAGAGGCTAAAGGGAGCTGAAAATTGATTGATTGGCCTGCCTTATGCATCCATTTAGATAAGCAACCATGTAAATCAATTGTTGTTGTTGTTTAGTCGTTCAGTCGTGTCCGACTCTTCCTGACCCCATGGACCAGAGCATGTAAATCAATATTGGTCCCATTATACAGAGCTTGATGAGGTTCAGAATTTAATGCAAAACACACAAGTGACCTGAAAAAAGGCCTTGTCTACTCTCTGCAAGAGTGTGCTATCACTTGCCTGAGTAAACCATGACTGTAAAACTGAGGTAAAACTCTGGTCATTGAAAAGATCTTTGATTTGTAACAAGTGCCAACCTAGCAGCTTGAAAGCACGTCAAAATGCAAGTAGATAAATAGGAACCGCTACAGCGGGAAGGTAAACGGCGTTTCCATGTGCTGCTCTAGTTTGCCAGAAGCGGCTTTGTCATGCTGGCCACATGACCTGGAAGCTATACGCCGGCTCCTCCGGCCAATAATGCGAGATGAGCGCGCAACCCCAGAGTCGGTCACGACTGGACCTAATGGTCAGGGGTCCCTTTACCTTTACCTTTACTAAAAGTAATAGGGACCCAGGTGGCGCTGTGGGTTAAACCACAGAGTCTAGGGCTTGCTGATCAGAAGGTCGGTGGTTCGAATCCCTTTGACGGGGTGAGCTCCCGTTGCTTGGTCCCAGCTCCTGCCAACCTAGCAGTTCGAAAGCACGTCAAAATGCAAGTAGATAAATAGGAACTGCTACAGCGGGAAGGTAAACGGCATTTCCATGTGCTGCTCTGGTTTGCCAGAAGCGGCTTTGTCATGCTGGCCACATGACCTGGAAGCTGTACGCCGGCTCCCTCGGCCAATAATGCGAGATGAGCGCGGAACCCCAGAGTTGGTCACGACTGGACCTAATGGTCAGGGGTCCCTTTACCTTTACTAATAAAAAGAAAAATAATCAGGATTAAAATTACAAAACATGCAATGATATTACTCTGTATAAATGGTCCATTCATGTCCTGGTTAGATAAAAATAATTACCAGGTTATAATGTGCTTTATATACAGTGTGATCTTTACTACAGCCCTATATGATAGGTTGAAAGTGTTACTTGGAAGGGAAAAAATAAGTATGCAAAAGAATTCCCTGGATGCCAAGATCCAGGTTTGGGGCAAGTACTCTTTGTTGAGCAAACCCCAGCAGACATAAAAATCACAAAATATGCAGCAAAGTATAGTGTGAAATAGATCGTTAAAATATGTCCTTCTAAGTTACTCCCAAAGTCCCCCTGTTCCCTTAGCATAGAAAAAGTCCACAAACTTGGTAAGTTAAACTCTCCAAAGGTTAGGTTCATGTGCTTTTCCACACAGCATTTAGAAAGCATAGGCAGTAAAACTTGGTTTAGTTACAGTGGTGAAAGTTCCTAAATCATTGGTATAGGAACTCAGAAGAGGCTTACTACTACTACTACTACTACTACTAATAAATTTTTATTTATACCCCGCCCTCCCCAGTCAGAACCGGGCTCAGGGCGGCTCACACCAATAAAATTACAATAAAACATAAAAAGCAATTAATTAAAATACAGATTAAAATATAATATTAAAATTTAAATTTTTTAAAATGCAGCCTCATTTTAAGTAGTCCATAAATCCATGTGGTACTAGAGCCATGTGGTCTTATCTTGGAGCAACCAGTTCAGACCTCACGTTGAGCTTCTGAGGTCTACTTAGGTACAACAACAGGCCCAATTTTCTTCCTCCCAAGGGTAGTGGGAGTGACCTAGCTATGCCTGGCAGCATGGTGGTGTGGTTAAGAGTGGTAGACTCGTAATCTGGGGAGCCGGGTTTGTGTCTCCGCTCCTCCACATGCAGCTGCTGGGTGACCTTGGGTTAGTTACACTTCTCTGAAGACTCTCAGCCCCACTCACCTCACAGAGTGTTTGGTGTTGGGGAGGAAGGGAAAGGAGAATGTTAGCCGCTTTGAGATTCCTCCGGGTAGTGATAAAGCAGGATATCAAATCCAAACACTTCTATGGCATTAACCCCTTCCTTCATTAATTAGACTTAAGCATGTTGGTTATATGAGGCTGGTTATCCCTCAGGGTAGAACCAACTGTAACCTTCCTCCTTAGTGTTGCCATTGTAGACTCAGAAGGGAGGATGATGGGAGCATAACTAAATTTGCTCTTCCTGTCATTTGTTCTGGCTCCACCTGCTGTTGGCCTCTTTGTCTTCTTATCTATCAGTCCTAATTAGCATCAGCCATCACCAAAGCTAATGGGTGTTAGCTGGGTGTCTACAAAAGCAGACTCATCTTCTAAACTTCCGGAAGGTTTCTTGAGCCCATTCTGGCATTTCCAGTCGATAAACATTTTTTTCATTCGGACATTTTAAAGTCCAGTTTCCCCTCCCTCTAAGCTGCATATCTGGAAAAATAGTTTTAATTTAGGTATGTGAAGTTTATATAACTACATAAAACTAATAAGTCTGTACAATGATTTCCCTTCTGTTGCAGAGTGGATCCGTATGGGTTTGAAAGGCCAGCAAACTTTGACTATACATCATATGAAGATTTTTTTTCTAGATACCTAGTGATACTCACTAGGAGAGCAATTAAATGGTCCAAGCTTTTAAAGGGTAACCGCGGTGTACCGAAAAGCTTAAAAGGTAATATTCCAGTATGAAGCTGTTCCTTGTTTCCTTCTCCTGTATGAAATCTTGCTTGAATCTTTTCAACAGGACTTTTTCAATAGGGGGACATTGTTTTCACATTTATTGTAGTGCCAAAGTCTTACCGGTACACCTACCCCACTTCAGACCTTAGTTTGATTCTTTCTGGACAAACAGTGTGATCCTATACAAATCTACTCTGAAGTATATTCTAGTGCAGGCTTCCTCAACCTCAGCCCTCCAGATGTTTTAGGCCTACAACTCCCATGATCCCTAGCAAGCAGGACCAGTGGTCAGGGACAGAGGTGTCCTTCCCATAGGGGCTAGTGGCTCATTGCGCCAGGGCACCGGCCTCTCAGGGGCACCCCAGAATTGGCAGGGTGCAACGAGTCACTAAGCCCTGCCGCCCGCTCAGTCCCCGCGCTAAACAGGTGCGGCGTGGAGGCTGACTTCTGTGATGCAGCACGGCTTCTGATTGGCTGCAGGAAGTTCCTGCAGCCAATCAGAAGCTGTGGGCGCCTCTGGGTGCTGCCCCTTCCTTCCCGCTGAGGTGGTCAAGTGGGAGGAAGCGGCTGAGAGCAGGAAGGAAGCGACAGTGGCACGGAGACTGCCTCTGCCGCCCAGGCCAGCAGCATGGGCTCTGCGCCCCGCTGAGCCAGAGGACGCCAACGCCAACACTGCCGAAGATGAGGCCGCGGCAGCGGCGTGAGTGGCCTTTTGGGGGTGCTTTTGGGAGGGGGTGGGTGCAGCCCCCCACAAGGTCTGAGGGACAGTGAACCAGCCCCCTCCTGAAAAAGTTTGCTGACCCCTGCTATGGCTCCTCCTCCGTCGCCGCCGCCTCTCCCTCAGCCACGGGAATCCCCTGCCCGCCGAGCCGGTGCCCGCTGCCCCACCACCACCACTCCCAGGGCACAGGCAGCGGCTTGGCAACTGCCTCAGGCCTCTGGGCAGCGGGCTGTAGTCAGGGAGCCCCAATGGCGCCCTTCACCCCAGGCTAAATTTGGGGAAAGGGAGGGTGTGCCGGAGGGACCTTTGCGCCACGGCGCTGGATGTGCTTAAGACGGCCCTGGTCAGGGATGATGGGAATTGTAGTCTTATAACATCTGGAGGACCGAGGTTGAGGAAGCCTGTTCTAGTGAGTCCCAGGTAAGCAGGCATACAAATTACATCCCAAATGAATAGTTTATGGGGAAACTGCAAGGAGGGTAACCCCCGTTTTTGACACTTGATCGCTGATTAATTGCTTTCATTTCTACGTAAGTTCTGTCCTTGTAAGAAATAATCTGTCGGCTACTACGGATGTTTGGTACTTGTTGCAAATGCTACTTGTTGCAAATGCAGCACAGTGAGTTGCCGTGAATAGAAACTCCCCAATGTCTCTATTCCCTCACTGTTTTAAATATGGCATGTTTGGAAATGTAGATTTTCAAATGCGTCCTTATGAAAGCAAATGTAAATGCTGAAAGGAAGTATATAAGCTTGTTCCTTTAAATGTATATTACTGAAGCTGAAGCAAGAAAATAAAATTTAATTAATTAATCCAAATATCTATTGATTCCAAAGTTCCACCGAGATGAACAGCAAGGCACTTCTTCTCAGTCTCTAGTTGTTGTTGTTGTAGATTCCCCCTGTGCTGCATCTCATACTGTTCTAGAAGGGCCCCCAACACTTGGGGGCAGATTTTCAGGAAATACATAGGGCATTCAGCAGGAAGAGGCTATGAAAGGGCCCCATTCCTTGGAACAGGACTCTGGTCATGGAAGGTGGAATCCAAGCTACAGTAATGAGATAAAACTCATTTAGTGAGTAGGACAAAGTTTGATGACAAATCATGACACTGAAGCTAGTTAAAATATTTTCACGTTTGCATATTCAAAGGCTTCATGGGCTGAATAGGAAAAGGGGGATTTCACAGTCAGGTATGCTTAACTTATTCCTCTGTGAAGAGAACTGGGCAAGTTTATGACGGTGTTTGCACAACAATTACAGCTTACTGCTGGAATGGTGACAAGTAGCTTGCAATTATACAAGTTTTCCTGTACATACGAAACTGCTATAACCAGTTGGGCGAGTAAGATGCCACTGATTATTAGTGGCTGTTTATCATAATTAGGCCCAACCACTGGCTTATTGCCAAACTGGAACGTGATTAAGCTAATCAGAGCTGGCAAAATATTTAAATATTTTCTTTGCCTGTGTCTCTTTAGGTGCTGGCTCTACATAGCTTTCTAAATTCCAGCACAATATTCCTGCTGCGGTTGTCCCAGCACTGCTAAATCTGTGAAGCTTGGCTTCCATTTAAACTGAAAGTAAAAAAAAATCCTCCCCTTAAAAGATTCTTGATAAAGTGTTAATTTTGAAATCCTTAATGGGTGTAGATAGAAGTTGGCTCAAACCCAAAATAGAGCAGTTTGAGAGGTATTTGAGTTCTTCTGCTCTCCCCTACGTATACACACATTTTATATATATTTTAAAAAACACCCTGAAAAGATAGATTGCAGAGGTATGCAATAGTACATCTCCCGGCTGCAGCACCAGTTTCAAAAGCAGAGACTGCTACAGTAAGAGCTGTTCGACAGTGGAACTTGCTGCCAAGGAGTGTGGTGGAGTCTCCTTCTTTGGAGGTCTTTAAGCGGAGGCTTGACAGCCATCTGTCAGGAATGCTTTGATGGTGTTTCCTGCTTGGCAGGGGGTTGGACTGGATGGCCCTTGTGGTCTCTTCCAACTCTATGGTTCTATGATTGTTTTAACAATTGTTTTAACTGTTTTGAATTTCTGTGGGTTTGTTTTTGTTGTTTGCTTTTATTGAGGGAAGGCAGATGTGTCTGGGAGGAGAGGAACTGGAGAGAACAGGGTGGCCTCCAGTCGCAGTGGTTGAACTGGAGAGAACAGGGGGGCCTCCAGTCGCAGTGGTTGAGGGTAGGGGGAAGTAGGGCAGGCCAGGTAAGGGGCACACGGCACAGGCCGTTGGTGACTGGGCTGTGTGCCAGCCCCTCCTCTAACCTGGGGAATTCCCATTGTCCCATCAGCCAGCCCTTAGGTCTATGGCAGGGGTGGCCACCTCCCAAAAGACTCTGATCTACTCATAGAGTTAAAAACTGGAAGTGATCTACCCCCTTTGGGGGGGGGGGGTTCAGGTCAAAGCTGTTGAGTTTTTTTTAAGGAAGGGAAGCCCTATTTTTTTGGGGGGGGTTAGGTCAAACTTGTTGAGCTTCTTTTAGGAGGGAGGGAGGCCCATTTTTGTTTAGGGCTTCAGGTCATAGTTCAGTTTTTTTTTAGGGAGGAGGAAAATTTTGGGTGAGCTTTTTTTAGGGGTGCCAGTGATCTAGCAGTGATCTACCACAGACATCCAGTGATCTACTGGTAGATCACAATCTACTTGTTGGACGTGCCTGGTCTATGGCTTCTGTTGCTGAATGCCAGGTTGGCTTTGAGTAAAACCTCCCTCATCTCTCTTCCATGCTCTGATTATAGATGAGGAAGCTGGTCTGGTCCATATCACTGAAACCTGGGTAGGTGAGCAGAGGGGAGTTGGTCTCACACACCTGTGCCCACCTGGATACTCAGAGCAGTGTCAGGGCAAACTTGAGGACTACGAAGGGGGAGTTGCTGTGGTTCATAGATATTCTCTCTCTCTCTCTCTCTCTCTCTCTCTCTCTCTCTCTCTCTCTCTCTCTCTCTCTCTCTCTCTCTCTCTCCCTTGTGATATTCAGATGAAGGACAGTATCTGAGAAAGGAATGCATGGCCTCCATAACTTCAATTTACTTTTCCTCATCATAGGCCTCTGCAGGGCTGGCTCGAGGCCTTTTGGCACGTGAGGCATGCCATGGATGCTTCCTCATCACCACAGATCCGGACCCACGCCCTGGTGGGGTGGGAGGAGCATGCCACCTCAGGCGGATTGTGTCACTGGTGTGCCAGCTATGCTAGGGAAGGAAGCTAGCTTAGAGGCTGCAGGGCAGACCACATGGCACACCTTTCTAGCCAGTGTCCAGCCTGAGGCAGCTACCTCACTCAACATCATGGTATGGGCAGCCCTGGGCTCGTGACTTTGCTGTCAACAACAACAACAACATTAAAGAATAATGTATGTTAAGCCTCAGGGCTGGATTCCCCTTCCACTGTCCACCAAAGTCATGAGGCTATATCCGATTGCAGCATCTGATTGAGCTGTGTTTTAAGCTGGCTTTACTTTTAAAATCAATAGCCATGATGGGAAAGGGTCAGCTGCAAATGCAAGAGACATTATGGAAACAATATTCAAATATGGTGCTTTGCCTAGCTATAAATATCCACAATCTGTAATATCCATACACAGAAAAATGCATGAATGGATTCTCCTCCCCAATTCTTTTTTTGTAGATGGGAATCATTTGGCTATTGTAATATTGGCAGCATTTTCTGAGCCAGGTTTTTAATTTATTTTAGAATTGTAGGGATATTTTCATATTCTTAATCAACTTAATCAATCAAATATTTATTACGGTCATAGACCAGCACAAGTAGGGTGCAGGTACAATCATTTAGAATCTGTAAAACATTTTGGAAAGCTAAAAAGTATTAAAACAGAAGGTATACTAATCAACTTAAAAAACGATTAACCTGGAAAACCCAGGAACGTTTGGTTGTATTAATATCCCAAGTTGAAACAAGTCCTCCTTCCATGGCGAGTATAAATAAAGGAAGGTAGAAAAAGATGGGAATAAATAAACAAATCACTTCCTTTTTGCCCTCCTCCATGATACACACAAACTACCTCTCTCTCAGGATTTTTGTGGTCACCTGAAAAGGGCACTTGCCTGCTTTTTGTGTGTTCCTCTTGTCACTGAAGTTTCCTACCTTACTAAGGTCGCACAAATGTTGGTTCTGCACTTTCAAGCTCTTGTTTGTGGAATGATCAGCAATTGCTGGTTAATAATAGTAATAATTTTATTTGTACCCCACCTATCTGTGACTGGGTTGTCCCAGCCACACTAGTTACCTTAATGTCCTTTTACTTCCCTTGGAGGGGTTTTGTTTGTTTTTTGAAAGATCTACATTGGCTCCCAGTACGTTTCCGAGCACAATTCAAAGTGTTGGTGCTGACCTTTAAAGCCCTAAATAGCCTCGGTCCAGTATACCTGAAGGAGCGTCTCCACCTCCATCATTTTGCCCGGACACTGAGGTCCAGCACCGAGGGCCTTCTGGCGGTTCCCTCATTGCGAGAAGCCAAGTTGCAGGGAACTAGGCAGAGGGCCTTCTCGCTAGTGGCGCCCGCCCTGTGGAACACCCTCCCATCAGATGTCAAAGAGTAAAACAACTACAGTACCAGACTTTTAGAAGACATCTGAAGGCAGCCCTGTTCAGGGAGGCTTTTAATGTTTAATAGATTACTGTGTTTTATTTTTCTGTTGGAAGCCGCCCAGAGTGGCTGGGGAAACGCAGCCAGATGGGCGGGGTAAAATAAATTATATTATTATTATTATTATTATTATTATTATTATTTGTATTTGTATTTTAAGTATCCAAAAAATAATGCTTGAAATATCAACTGGTGTGCTTTTTCTTTTGCAGTAAAACGCTATATCAGGAAAGGCATTCCAAATGAGCACCGTGCACTGGTTTGGATGGTGGTGAGTGGTGCTCAGTCCCACATGGAACAAAACCCTGGATACTACCAGAAATTACTTGAGGGAGACAAAAATGACAAACTCGTGGACACAATTAAGACAGGTTAGCATCTAAACATATATGTGGTTGTTCTAGTCCAGGCATCCCCAAACTGCGGCCCTCCAGATGTTTTGGCCTACAACTCCCATGATCCCTAGCTAACAGGACCAGTGGTCAGGGAAGATCAGAATTGTAGTCCAAAACATCTGGAGGGCTGAAGTTTGGGGGTGCCTGTTCTAGTCTGTTGTTTACCAAGGAGCCTGTAGCCAAGTATTCCGTGGATAGAGAGACAAGTGTGGGAAGTTTGTTTCTTTGTACTGTATATTGTCTTTCATCGGAAGACCACAGGGTGGTTCACAACATAAATATACAAAATCAGGACACAAAATACATAATAAAACATACCCATAGCACCCCTCCCACAAACACATTTAAAATGCCATAGAATGTTAATCAGTCAAAGGCCTGGCTTATAGAGAGACATTTTTGCCTGGTGCCTTTGTGGACTTGTGCCTTAGTTTTGGAGACATGTGAAAACCTGACCCTTCACAGAAGCAGTGGTGTTTGTGTTCAGTGTGGGACATTCTCTTGGCAATTCCTATGTTTATGTTTATGTATATACAGTGGTACCTCTACTTACGAATGTTTCTACTTATGAATGGAACTCCGTCCGCCATCTTGGATGCGGTTTAGATAGGATTTTTTCTACTTACGAATTTTTAGATAGGGTTGCTTCGACTTACAAATTTTTTCTCCCAATGCATTCCTATGGGATTCGACTTACAATTTTTTTTACTTACAAATATGCATTCGGAACGCATTAAATTCATAAGTAGAGGTACCACTGTATATATATCCCTGCTCAAATGGATTATTTGGCTTTATAGTCTGCCAGACTGGTACCAGCAGTATCTCCATAGGTCCCAAGTGAGGTTGTGTATACACTGATGCGTTCATAGCACAGAAATGTAGTTTTTCCTCAGTCCAGAATCATTCATGGTTGCCCTCAACATGCTGCTTTCAGTTTAGATTGTTTCTAGATCCTGTCATCCACAAGGGTTACTGGCTGTGCATTTTAAAACTCTCCTGTTTATCAGTCACGCCTTTCCCTCCCTGCACATGCCACGGGTGAATGAAGAAGGCAGTGGTGATGTTCACCCACAACACCATTGGGCTAGTGTGGGTACCTCCCCGGTCTCATCACATCGGTTTTCACACTGAGGGGTTACAGAGAACTGATCTGCAATGAACTTTTTGGAGTGAAACCAATTTCACATGCAATGCTTTTCAGGGGCAAAAAAATAAATAAATGCATTAGATCTAGATTATGTTTGGATTATATAGAAGAAGAAAAATACTCTTTCTCTGTTGATTATAGAATAAAATACCAGTTTCTGCCAAGTATAACAAGCCTCTCAGAATATCAGGGCAGTGTACAGCAACCCTTTAAAAGCAATACAGTACAAACATTTAGATGACTGCAGCGATACCACCACAAAGTTAATGTTCTAGGCAAGCAACTGTGGTGATTATTCAAGGTCATTTTAAGAGACTGTTGGAATCTTGTAAAGGATAATCCCTGGCATGCAAAGAAACAATAAAAGACTTCTCTGCAGTCCTGAGGGAGATGGGATAATGTTAAATCCATGGACAGTCGGCAGACGAAATAGACACACAGTTGTGGCACCTTTAAAGACACAACAAATTTATTATGGCATGAGCTGTGAATTACAGTCTACTTCAGATTTGTTTAGAGTCAACCTACCCTGTTTATAGATCTATAGCATTTTGCCTGCATTGCTGAAGAATAAAAGGCTTCTTAAAGCCTGTAATGTTGATCTTCTTCCTATACAGAAAACCATGTTCAATGTGCAGATGTTTAAAAACAACAACCTGATATTGAGGGCAAGGCTAAAATCATGGCCCTGTTCTGCTAGTTCAGATCTGTATTTGAGCATCCCCTACACACAAGTCATGCGTCCATAAGGCTGTTTCGATCCTTTCAATAGGACAGCTGAACCATATTGTTGATCAATCCCACAGCAGAGAATCACAGATAGATAACATGGTGTCAACTATTGAGTTCATGGGTGAGAAGGCAACTTCAGATCCCAGGTCCATGAATCATACTGCTTTATAGATAATTTTTTTTATTTTTGCCGTTTCCTTTTTTTACATTTTAGACATGAATAGGACATTTCCGGATAATGTAAGGTTCCGCAAAACTGCTGATCCCTGCTTACAGAAGACACTCTACAACGTATTAGTGGCATATGGGCACCATAATCAGTCTGTGGGATACTGCCAGGTATGTAATATTAAGTATGCAAGCATGAGTTTCTTTTAAAGCGAAGCATTTACAGCTTAGGTGTCCTTGATGGCAGTGCAAGATTTGAACAATGTCGATTTCATGCACTTAACCACCCCACCCTTCTATTTTGGTCCTTAGTCAATATCTGAAATTTGCCATAGTTTAGTACCTTCCAGTTTGCTCTTTTATTTGGAACTTTCCAGCCCTTTCCAGAACAGCCTCTCGAGACTGGTGCTCAGAGACCCTCGCACCACCTCACATGCGAGCAATACCTATCGAACTTACGCCATCATTGCATATCAAACTGCCGTAGGTATAAAGTGAGCTGCCACCGTTCTCTAAAATGCACCGTAAACCTCAACATCAGTTGGGAGACCTTTTAAAAGCAAGAATTAGACGTTTCTTTAAAAGAAGGCAAAGCCTTTTCAGCAAGGTAAAAGATTGCATGATGTACAAAGCGCACCGGGGGGGGGGGGGCACAGATTGCTTTGAGTCCTTTCAACCACCCACCAAGTGTGGGACAATGCTTGGGATCCTGGAGCACCCGAGTTTGTGTTTCAACAGGACCTTCCTAATGCTTGTAATGTTAATGTGCTCGACAGTTAACTCCCTGAGAAACATCACTGTGAACTGTGACGTTAGTGTTGCCTTGCTATTCTATTGTATGCTCCAGTACGATGCTTCAGTGCATGAGCTTTTATGCTGGCATGTACAATTTAGTTTGCTCCATGAATGTCTGTTGAGGGGCACTCTTTTGTTGCAGTGCCAAATAACCCTCTGTCACCATGGTTGCTATTGTTGAGCAAGCTGGCAGTCTGAGGACTGAAAAAGTACCCTCACAATTGGAGGACAAATACCCCAATAAAGTAGAATAGAGGGTTTTGTTGTTGTTGTTTACAACATCTGTTAGCTTTTTTTGCATTTCGGGAGGAATTGGAAACAAATGTTTTTGAACCATGCCCATTAGGCACAAACAGATGGTTATGAATTCTTGGAATTAGAAAGCAAAACAGTTGGACCTATTTTGGATTAACTGAGCTACTAGTTGTGGGAGAACTCTTCATTTACCCAGGAGTCCCTTCCCCCCTCCCAATCTTCCTGCTTGAGACCAACGCATTGTTTATGAAATAAAAATGAGAGAGCTTCGTTCTTTTCCATAGAAGAAGATGGTATAGAAGAGTGATTAGTGAAAGGTTCAGAGAGGTTTCAAAAGAAAGAGATGAAACAGGAGATGCATTCAAAAGACAGATCTGACAGACTGCAACTGATACGAGCGTCCATGAATGTTTTAAAACGATCTTACAACTTGTACACTTCAGACTTGCAGAGCAGCAATTGCTGTGAGTGTGACTAGGATGGCTGCAAAAGAAATTCATGGCAGGGTGTGTGGGTGTGTTGCAGAAATAGAAATAACAGCACAACCCTATGTCTACTCAGAAGTAAGTCATATTGAATTCAGTGGTGGCTTACTCCCAGGTAAATAGGGTTAGGGTTGCCGTCAAATGTGAAGCAATCAGGGACGTCTTGAGCCTATCTGGCGCCATGGTGCACAGATCCCTCTGGAGCCCCCCGCTCCACCGTTTCCCTCTGGGTGGGCAGCAGCTGGAGGGCTGCTCCTCTGGTGGGACGGAGGCTCTGACCATGGCATGGCGGGCAAAGGTGGCGCTGCCGGCGGGGCTGGAGGGCATCTCCTCCGGCAGAGAGGAGACTCCAGCCGCGGCATGGCATGGTGGAGGCGGGCGAGGGCAGCGCTGCTGGTGGGGCTGGAGGGTGGCTCCTCTGGCAGGGAGGAGGCTCCGGGCGCAGCATGGCCTGGCAAAGGCAGTCGAGGGCAGCGAGCTGATGCCAGGAGGCACTGCGTCCAGCCTCCACCTCTTCCCTGGCACCTTCCAGAACTTGGTGCCGTGGTTCCCCACGCCACTAGCCTCTATAGCTGACACCCCTGGAAGCAATATTACGATAAAATTGACACAGTCCTACTCTCCCCCAGCATTGAAAATGCATTTCTTGCACAGAGACTGTCTTTTGTCTGCTCTTTCTTCTCTATGCCAATTAGCCACATCATAAATAATTGAGTTAATTGCCATTTCGCTTCTTAACCCAAAATATATGTGTCAAAAAAAACCCTACAGTGTTTATGGTGATGCACTCAGCTGGTTCTGGTCCGTGGCAGACTGCCTGCATGCTGCCTTAGGTTCTGTGATGAAAGAAAGGTGGGGCATAAATGTAAGGAAACAAAAATAAAACCAGATTACATCTTATGATGCAGAAACCAAACAATCCAGTTGTATTTCCTGTGTTGCTTATGTGTGTTATACTTCAAATAGCCAAGCTGTGAACAGGTGTAATTCTAGAGTCAGCTGTAGAATTCCTAACTGGCTTAAAAAAAAAATAACAACACCTAATTACTATTGCAAAGGTTTGAGTATTATCATTGGCTGAAAGCAAAGGAGTGTGCTTGGGGTGAGCACTCAATGAAAAATACAACTGGAAGTCATTTTGTCATGTAAGCGGTATATAAATTAATAAATAACAATAAATGAAAACGGGGCTTAGTCACGTCCCGGAATATTTCTTTTGTTTTATGCATTCATTTGTGGTCATTCAAACAGTTTTCATCCTTCATTATTCAAGGAATTCTAGACTTTGCACAACTAAAAATGGAGACCTAGTCTGTGGTATTTTAAAGTCAAAGTGGCCCAAACATTATTTTCCTTTTAATATAGCCTCAAAATTGAAGTGTTTTACTTGCATCTGCAGCAAGGAATTGCTTACAACACTTTTAAAACTGACTTTTGATAAGCATGAATTACCATTACTGTAGTTCCTTCCTCTGCCCCTTCCATTTATTATCTTGGCTCCTTTTAATATTACTTTTGTCAACATTATATCAAGCTAGTTAGATAAATTGTTCCTTTGTGTTTTTAGGGCATGAATTTCATAGCAGGCTACCTGATTCTCATCACAAGGAATGAAGAGGAATCCTTTTGGTTATTAGATGCTCTCATTGGTCGAATATTGCCTGGTAGGTCAGATTCCCACCATTTCTATCTTTGTGTCACAGATCATTTCCTGTGTTTGAGCTAAGTAAGGGTGACTATCAAATGGGTAGTCTAATCATATAATATTGTAACTCCAGAGAATTACCCAAATACTATATTGAAAGCAGTTCTCTGTAGGAAATAGCAACCACATTCCTGTATTCATTCTATTTAAACTTCCCTTTTGTATATGTAGCAAAATACATGTTGATATATTCTACTCTTTTTACTAAAGTCCATTCCGCCGTAAGGAGGAATGGAGGTTGTGGGCCCACGAGGCCGACACGTGGGGGGTGGGAATGGTTGCCATTTCCCCTGCCCATTGGCTGGCGCCCGGCCGCGGCACTCCCTTGGCGCGTCCAATCAGGACGTTCGAAGGGGGCACGGCTTACTGATTTAAGCAAGCCCGCGGCCAGGAATCTGCCTCTCTCCGCATTTTAACCTCCAGCTGCTTCGAACGAATGCTGCGAGCACACAGCATAGTATTTTTTGGCATTCGGGTTATTTCCTTCCATAAGAGGCCCTACGTCCTATCACAACATAATCCTATACTACACACACACACACACACACACACACACAGAGAGAGAGAGAGAGAGAGAGAGAGAGAGAGAGAGAGAGAGAGAGAGAGAGAGAGAGAGATTGAAAACTTGCAAACTTGCAGAGCTAAAACAGACCATAGAATTTGTGATATTTTCATGCAAAAATGTCCCCCCCCCAATAGTTGCGGTGGGTGACAAAGGGTGGGGCCGTGTCCCCCTGGGTGCGTTCCATGGACCCCAAGTCCCTGGGTCCCTAATTGGGAACCACTGCTCTATACCAAAAAGCATGTACCACAGAGAAAACCTGGAAGATGTTTCTTGCCTAGCCTTTTCTGACATGCTGGATATCTATGTATGTATGGGGAATGTCGTCTTCATGGTACATCATTCAATCATGTGAGCTCCCACCTGCAATAGAAAGTGCTGCAGTCCAGACAGAGACATAGTTGCTGTTTGGCTATACTTTTCATCCTTTACAAAAGGCAGGCAGGCAGGCAGGAAGGAAAGGAAAAACCTACATAAAAAGAATCTGCGAAATTGAACCAGAGCACTTCTGCAGGCCTCTGTTCATTTGCATGTTAATTAAAATAGTTAAGGTGTAGTACAGGCACCCCCAAACTTCAGCCCTCCAGATGTTTTGGACTACAATTCCCATCTTCCCCGACCACTGGTCCTATTAGCTAGGGATCATGGGAGTTGTAGGCCAAAACATCTGGAGGGCCGCAGTTTGGGGATGCCTGGTGTAGTACAACAGAAACTTCTAAAGCATGCCTCTTAAAAAGGAAATGGAATCTTTAGTGATTCATTCATCTTCCAGTGACTGGCTGGATTTTTTTTTTAGAGCATGTCTTTAGAAGGAAGGCCTGGGGTACAAAACCTGTGACATCTTGAAAGTCTTGTTTGCTGTTGAATTATTTCTGCTACATCCCTTGTTTTTGTTTTTTGAAGTCTTTTAACCATTATCCCAAAGATAATGGGAATTTTCAAGACACCAGATAGCGGCCTCTCTTCCCCCTTTCTGCTCTACCCAACAAGAAGGAATTAACAGTGAAAACGTGTAACTACAACCTAGCAGAGAGTTCACAGTTGCTGGATCTGAATGCGCCTTCCTGTTTTAAGTACAATGTATTCTTGAGTATAAGCCTACTTTTTCAGCACAAAAATGTGCTGAAAAAGCTGCCCTCGGCTTATATTCGAGTGAGGTGGGCGGCAGGGGAGAAAGGCACAGGACTGGGGGCTTGGAGAAACGCTGCGCTTCGACTCTCCGAACCCCCGTCGTATGCCTGCTCTGTGCGAGGTGATCAGGAGGGAGAAGCGGCGACGAAGGGATCCTTCCTTGCTGCTTCTCCCCCCACCTCACCGCTGACAGGTGGGAAAGGCATAGGATGGTATTTATTTTTATTTTTGAAATGCTGCATTTCCCACCCTCGGTTTATACTTGAGTCAATAAGTTTTCCCAGTTTTTTGAGGTAAGATTAGGTGCCTCGGCTTATATTTGGGTCGGCTTATATAGTATCTTTTATTATTATTCTTTCCTTTTTCTTTTTCAAGCATGGTGCAGATCCATTTGCACAATCCTTGAAATTTGATTAGTTCCTGTGTAGTGGACAGGGCAATTGAGGTGCTTTTGGTGTTTTGAGAGTTCTGAGAAGATGCCTTTAAAGATGCCTTTAAACAAATGCTCCTAAAAGTGTGAATGCAAGCACAGCCTTGATTCTTTCTCCTTTAAAAATGTTTGAATAAATGCACATCTTTCATAAGTTGGGTGGGCTGCCAAGTATTGTGAAATAGCCCCCCCCCATATCCTCAAGTGCTGCACTTAATCTCTTCACAAGAGTGAATAATCACTACACATGGACGTAGGAGAAAATGAAGAGTTGTGTTTGGGGGATGTTGTTGGAGGGCTAGAATCTTCCAGATATAGACTGCAACTTGCCAATTTTCATTTTGACTTCTTTGTTAAGTATTTGGGCTATCTTTTTCCCAGTTAAACATCCAAGGTTTTTCTAAAACATTCTTGCAAAAGTGGGTACAGCAACCTTGTGTTGAAGTCTAAATGGGCATGCATATCCAGTGTTTCAAAAGATGGTTCTTCAGCTTCTGTGCATTGTTTATCTGAAGATGGAGATTTAAAAGTAGAAAAAGTCAGGGAACTGCACCATGCTCTATTTCTGGATATGCTTTTTAATCCATTTGTAGCAGAGAACAAGTCCACATAGCCTTTATAATATTTATTCCTTATTTCCTGCAAATCTCATTACTGGTCCATAGAAGAGTTTGGAAGAAGAGTTTGGATTTGATATCCCGCTTTATCCCTAAGGAGTCTCAAAGCTGCTAACAATCTCCTTTTCCTTCCTCCCCCACAACACACACTCTGTGAGGTGAGTGAGGCTAAGAAACGTCAGCGAAGTGTGGGTAGCCCAAGGTCACCCAGCAGCTGCATGTGGAGGAGCGGGGAAGCGAACCCAGTTCACCAGACAACAAGTCCACTGCTCTTAACCACTACACCACACTGGCTCTCCCATAGGACAAGAAAGCAGCTGCAACTGCATTGATGCTTTATTAAAGATTGTAATCAAGGAACTCTGGCAAGCAGAATTCTGTTGAACTGTGAGCCCTAAAAGCCACTGTGTGTGTGAAGAGTCCCAGTGATGAAGGGAATGCATGCACAAACCTGAGCATCATCATAACCCTATCTTAGGAGTTTTTCCTCTGTCAGTACTGCAGCAGATGCAGAGTTTTCAGCTGCTGTCTGAATCAGAGGTATATATTGTGAGCTAAGAGGAAGCAGTATAAAGCATACCTCTGTCCAGCACATTGGGAAAAGCATCTCTCTCTCTCTCCTACTTGGGAACTTGGGTAGGGAACATACTCTCTTAGAGCACTTTTACCCATTTTTTAAAAAGGAAGCAAACACATACCGAGCTTCAACTGTTTTGTAAAGCCAGTGCAAACCTACAATGGCCAGCACTCAACATTTAAATTTCTTATGCCTCTGCCTCACAAGCATATCTTTGGATTATATCATAAGTTGCATGAGAGAGAGGCTCAAAAGCTATTGAACTCTTCCAGGTGAAAACATTGGTTTTCATCCGGTAATTGCAAGTTAATACAATTGGTTAAGTAACACGTCAACATCACTCTGCAACAATTTCCCAAACAGCCTTTCAAGCTGATACACAAATACTAAAACCACTGCAGTAAAATGCAGGTTCGAATCTTAAGTGATCTAGCTTTCCTTTGTCTCTATTGCAGCTCTGTATTTTGTGGTGTTGTTTTTCGTAGTGTCGGATACAACTCACTTGGTTTATGAAAAATCCTGCTGCCTCAAGTCTTTCAGCTATTTCATGACTTAAAAGGCTGGTTGCTCCAAGAACTGGACATCCTAAATCTGAAGAAGTGTGCATGCACACGAAAGCTCATACCAAAATAAAAACTTAGTTGGTCTTTAAGGTGCTACTGAAGGAATTTTTTTTTATTTTACTTCGATCCAGACCAACACGGCTACCTACCTGTATCCTAAATCTGTTCACAAGCAAAGGAGCTTGAATGTCACAGGGCCAGTGTGGATGCTTCAGATTTTAATTGATTGTATTTGATTATATTAGGTGATATTTGAAATTGCGGAAAGTAATGTCGAGATAGAAGGGAAAGATGCAGGTAATACAGGACATTGGATAAATCTCAGTTAGACATGTTCATAGTCGACTGATGAACTGGATAAATCAAGTTAACCTAGGATGATTAGAATTGTTAAACACAGGACACAGTTAATTTTAAGTTTTTATCTCCACCGTGAATCAGTCTCTCTCCTTCCCCAATCACTGAACTGCAGTAGGTGACAGCATATGCCAGGCATTCCCAAACTGCGGCCCTCCAGATGTTTTGGCCTACAACTCCCATGATCCCTAGCTAGCAGGACCAGTGGCCTTTTAGTGGACCACCTATACCATTTCTGAGCCTGCCTCAAGTGGTAAAGATCTCCATCATAGGCAGCATTCGAAACTCCCATTGTTCTAGGCACATTTTGCAACAGGGAATTAGCGCGGGCAGTTTCTGAGCTCTGGGCGCAGTACTGCGTCTAAGATTTCGGATTAAAACTGCAGTGTAAGAAAGAAGGACCTTTTTCTGCCTCCTCACTTCCAGCTATTCTCTGAAGACTGGGGTAGAGACCCTCTTAAGAATATTAGGGGGGTGGGCAGGGAAAGGACCAGACCATGTGAAAAATGAACATAGTGTTTTAGCAGCAGTTCATTCATTTTCAGCTTTGTATTCTTGTTATAAAAAAGCGCACCTAGACATATTGTTGCACCCATAACCAAGGTTTAAGGTGCCATTTAGCTCTTAGCTTTCATATCTCAGTTTCTAACATTGATCATAGGCTTGACTCATAGGCATTGATTCTTTAAATAGGTAGCTACTGGGTGTAAGGCTCTCTTAATAGCCTTGGCTATGGAAATCTCCCCCCTTATCTTCGCTGGTGCCCTACTTGATCATCTTCCAACATTCAGTAAAAACAATTCTTCATTTCTGGGCTTTTCCTTGGTACCATAGGAGCCAACTCCTAGGGGCCAAGGGCCCTTCACCTGCCCGCAATAAAATATATCTGGCTTCAGGCATCCCCAAAGTTGATGGGCATTGCCATTCAAATGGTGTGCATGTACTGTGTCTTGTGATCAATTCTGCAGGGTGAGGTCCACCTGCCCCCCCCCGCCAATACTTTATTCAAATTGGCACCTCTGCTCGGTAGTATTTAAATGGCTCTTGCAAGTTCCAGTACAGTGGTACCTTGGTTTACAACCATAATCCACTCTGGAGGTCTGTTTGTAAACCAAAACTGTTTGTAAACCAAAACTCATGTCACACTTTCCACAATGGGGCCTGCAAAAAAAAATTGTTCGTAATTTTTTTAAAAAGGGTTATAATCCAAAAAGTTTGCAAACCGGGACATGCACTTCCGGGTTTGACGTATTTGTAATCCAAAACGTATGCAAACCAGTCTGTTTGTAAACCAAGGTACCACTGTACTATTATCTCAAGTTTTGCTGGTTTTTTAATTGTTGCAGTTTGGTTTTAAATATGTTTTTCTACACTGCCTGTTTTGCAGAAAGGGCCCTCCCTCTTACTATTTTGTGCCTGGATGTTAATACTCCACGTATGTGGAGTAATAAGGCACACTCTGTGTGGCACAGTGATGCCAGAGAGAATCCATAGAACACTGGGGCACAAACTTGGAAAACTTTTAATTTCTAGTTGACCTCCGTGCTCAGTTGGCGCTATTATTTTTCTGATCATGAAAGCACAGTAGCTCAATAATGGCGCGCCTAGCCTCAGTCTAGTTTTTTAGCAGCTTGGAAAGGTGCCCTGTTAGCCTTGTGGGAGCTTTAGCATTCGTTTTCTGCTCTGAAGACTGAAAGCAGCAACTGCTGTTCCTTTTCCACAGATCAAGTGATTAATGTTGAACATGATGCACAGTGACTTATGCCAAGTTACAGAGCGCCCTCTGGAGGCTTCCTTAAGAAAATCTGTTTATTTTCTGTATTTCTTTTAAATACAGTACTGAGTTTATTTTTTAAAAAAATAAAGAGGGGGGGGGAATTACTTGGTTGCCTATCTGACAACTTTTTTGCCACCTGCCCCCAAGCCTATTATGGTGCCAACAGCAGCTTCTGTAGTCTTGAATCACATTTAGCAACTTTATATTTTCAGGTGCCTGTGATGAACTGGGAATTAGCTTGGAGCAGTTTCTCTAGGGCTTATCAGGCAGTACCCCATCCAGAATGAGACCCAGGGACCCACAAATGTAGTTTCTGATGACTACCAGTGCTCACAAAACCATTCTTGCAACCAGCTGCCCCTGATCACTGTGCACAAAGTAAGAACCCTCCCTTCCCCTGAGTTTTCTGAGAGTCTTGCAGAACTTAATAGGTGAGAGGAGCTATTGCATTATGTGGTCGTCGGTGGTGATAAATCATACTAAGGCTGGCACTAATTTATGGAGCTGTACTGAGACCTTTTCGTGTTGGAATAACTCTCTGACAATTGCATGTGGCCTTTGAACGTTTTGTGGACCCACATGTTATAGTGTCAGGGGATTGTTGCGGTTACTCTCGAGTAAAGACGCTCCAGTCCGCTCTGTCTTTCAGAGTTTTATTGTGCATATTATTTACAGTGCAGAGATATCAGAACACATGACTGCCTAGTCCGATTCAGAACCCGGCAATGGCTGCTTCTGGCTCTTTGGCCAACATAAAAGCTTGGGCACCCCAAAGCGCCTCCCCCTAGCCCTGCGTGTGGGCGCATGCCTCAATTTGGGCACCAGAAGGGGCTGCGTTCCTTCTCCTGTCCTTCAGCTGGAGCGTTGCAGAGGCTCCGGCACCTCGCTGCGCTGTCCTTCCCCCTCTGGCCAGCTGGGTCGGTGCCTAGGCTCTGACACGTCTGAGAGCCCTATCTCCACCCCGCTCCATTCCTCATTCCCTCCTCCTGACCCGCTGCTAGTGCTGTCACTGGGTGAATTGCTGGCCAGGATGACGGGGGGAGGGTCCCTGTAAGGAGTCCCCCTGACAGGTAGGGTCTGAGATGCTTTGAAGGATAAATCCCAAAAGGTACCACATATAGTCACACACGGCTGTTTATCTGTCAACTGTGCATTTGTGTATCTAGAGTTGAGTCCGCTCAAGTCATGGAACGCAGGGCATTTTGACAGCCTCTCCTAGTTACATTGCAATCTGAGCCATCTTAACAGCTGTCACAATAGGTGGGGTTGAGCCCTTTACGCTTTCAGTGGAAAGACATGCTGCAATTTTACCTTTTGAAAAATGAGCTCTTTCCCTTCCCCATATACTGTTCCCCCCCCCTTTTAAATGAGTGATAGCAATTGATCATTTTGGTGATTAGCTTTTCTTTCCCTCCTTCCCCCCCCCTAAAGATTATTATAGTCCAGAAATGATGGGTCTGAAAACAGATCAAGAAGTTCTTGGAGAGCTTGTGAAAATGAAAGTTCCTGCCGTTGCAGAATTAATGGAGAAACATGGCATCATGTGGACTTTGCTGGTATCGCGTTGGTTTATATGTTTGTTCATTGACATTCTTCCAGTAGAGGCAAGTGAGAACTTGATGGTATTTTTAGCTGTGTGGTTTTTTGTTTTTGTTAATGACATGGGCTATATATATATGCTTTAGTGATGCCTTTAAACAAAATCCTGTCTCCTACAGACTGTACTTCGAATTTGGGACTGCTTGTTCTACGAGGGATCAAAAATAATATTTCGTGTGGCCTTAACACTAATTAAGCACCACCAAGCTTTCATTTTGGAAGCCACCAACTTCCCAGATATCTGTGATAGATTTAAAGAGATCACCAAAGGACCATTTGTAACGGAGTGTCACACTTTCATGCAGGTAGGTAGGCATCCCATGTTGTAGAAAATTATAAACTGGCTAGAAACGCTGTGACCACTGGCAGCCTTCAGTTTATTTGCTGTTGCTTTTCTGCATAGTCGTACCTTCAAGTCAAACAGTCTAGTTCTATAACGTTTTGGCTCCCAAACGATCGAAATCCGGAAGTGACTGTTCCAGTTTTTGAACGTTCTTTTGGAAGCCAAACATCTGATGGTGATTCTCTTTGGTTTTTGAACGTTTTGGAAGTTGAACAGATTTCCAATGTACAGCGGAACACCTCGGTTTACTATCCTAACCTGGAAGTTAGTAAACCGAGGTTCCCAAGGCCTACTGAGCGTCCGATGCCTTCGGGGAGGCCGGGCCTTCGCTCCGATGCCTCCTGAAGGTCCGGAGCGAAGGCCCAGCCTCCCCGAAGGCATCGGAGCGAAGGCTAAACCTCCCCAAAGACACCCTAGCGTCCGTTACCTTCGGGGAGGCTGGGCCTTCGTTCTGATGCCTCCCAGAGGCCGGGGAGCGCTTCCTGGCCTCCGCGAAGGCATCGGAACAAAGGCCTGGCATTGAAGCAAAGGCCCTGCTGCTTTAGGGGGTGTTTTTCCTCGTCTAGAACGGATTAATCAGCTTTCCATTACTTTCAATGGGAAAGTTCGCTTCGGTTTATGAACAGACTTCTAGAACCAATTTTGTTCATAAACCAAGGGATCACTGTACCAACTGTATTGCCTCAATGTGCTTTTTCATGGTGTTCTTGAACTTCGGTTGGTTCGATAGAACTAGCAGCGGGTCAAACTCTATAGGACACACCACTAGGGAGGAGTTTGAGGAAATTTTTGCTGATGCTCTCTAATCTCCTGTAAAGCTGCTGTCAGATGTTCAAGGGATCCTGCGGAGCAGCATGGGAGGCAGCACCAGAGAATTTTCACTGGATCTCCTTCCCTTCTGCATACAGGAGCCCTTCTGCTCACAGAAGAGCAAGTCTGAATCTGACTCATAGTTAGCAGCACTGAAGTGACCACCCTGGGACATAAGCCTGGGCAGTGTGTATGGAGGAGGGCCTGGGCTCCCCAGCCTCGCTGATGTTGTTCAGGGGAAAGATCCATTATAGTGATGGGAATACTCAAGGATGTAAAAAGAACTGTGTCCTGACTTACACTAACTACTTCTAAATATCTTAATTCTAGAAAATATTTACAGAGCCTGGAAGTCTGAGGAGGGCTACAATAGAGAAACTACGAGAAACTTGTAGAGCAAATCTGATTGCTCAGACATAAACGGACAATATTTAAAACAGACAAAATGCTGCAAAAAATGGGCACATTTCTTCACTTAATTCCACTGATACACCATTTCTTCAGTTTGCATTAGTGTTGATTGACATGACCAGCTCTCTCCAACCTTTCAAGTAAGTGTTGAACTGGGTAATTTGATTATTTTTTATTTTATGTAAAAACAAAACTTTAAGTTATGTGAGAATAAAATGTGGTCACTGTGGCAGTAACCTTTTTTTGGGGGGGGGAACAAATGCACTGCATACCTTCAGAAGATTTTGTAATATTTAAATACATAGATTTATAAATATCAATATAAAAAGGCAAAATAAATTCTATTTTGAAATCCCCTTTTCTTGAATTTGCATAGTAAAATGGGCCTAAGACATCTAGCAGAAGTATTTAAGAATAATCTGCAGCAGCTGGAAATATTCAGTATGCTGCTGACCTTAAAGAAATCCGATTTGGTCTCTGTATTGATCACAGGGAGGTTTTGCTGTATTCCCACCCCCAGGAGGAGTAGGCTGACTCTTGAAATACATTGCTTGTGTTGAAGACCAGGCATTCCCTCTGGGAATCAATTGTATGATTTGGCCATAGCTTATATGTTTAGGAGCCATCTGGTATACAAATCTTCGAATGAATGGCTACTAGAACAAGCACAGTTTCTATTTGCGCCTCTGAACTTTAAGTTGCGTGTGTAGTGTCCTGTTGTGACTGTATAATATAGGGTCTCTACCTGTTAAGTAAGGCTGGGCAATATCTGGTCATTAACATTGTGATGTATCAGCAGCTACATGCCATGATGTCTGAAATGTATCTGGGCTGCTGCTTCCTCTATACCTTAAGGGAGGAAGAAGCAGCCGAGATACATTGCCCAGCCCCAAGCCGTTGTGGCTCATGTGAGCAAGAGCAGTATGGGGGCTTGACCAGTTATGGGGTGGGTAGCTTTCCATGCCCCTCAGTTGATCAAGCCACCCCACCCCTTCCATAAGATGGGGGGTGGGGTGGGGCTTCCTTAAACTGCTCAGCTGAGGGGCAGGAAGCCTCCAAACCCACAGTTGAGTAAGCCACAATACAGCTCTGGCTTCCGCAAGCCAGAGAGGCAGGGGGAAGGTAGGTGGTAGCTTGCCACCAGCACAGCAGGAGTGAGGGTACACTGTGCTGGCAATGGCTGCCAGGCATTTACACAACAGCCCACATATTCTCTTAGCTATAGGTACCTTGGCCACTGCAAACCCAACTGCTCTTTCATCTTTTGAAACTTGCTTCTGAGCTTGACTGGGGCACAGAGGGAGACTAGGGAAATGAATATGGCAGGCAAAATTTGCTGCTTGGGTTTTGCAGTGCGCCCCTTCCAACTTAGTTTTTTAAAAACTTCCTCTTCTTTACACAAAGATGTTGCAATTGCTCAACTGGACACTGACAAAACATACAGAAAAGTCTTTATTAGCATTGTTACAGGCAATGCATCCATAACTGATCCTTGCAGTGTACAGTCCCAGCCAAGATCAAAGCAAGAATTAGCAGACTGAAGTCTATTATTGTACACATGTGCAGAAAAAGGACCTCCTTTGAACTTCAACAGAAGAGACTGAAATTCACTTTACAAAAAAATAAAGTAACACCCATTTTTCATGTAAAAAAGGGCCAGCTCCTACCAAGCTGACAGACCAAAAATATTTTAGAAGTCAGCCAAATTGTATCTCCACACCTTGCATATACCAGGCTTAGCATTTAAAGCTTATTAATGATACATACCTAGGTAGAGACAAAGTGGGAATTGTGTAAGTTGATTGGTCAGTCATTACTGTAGTTACTGCACCTAAGCAGTTGAAATTCAGCACAGGATGGTAGTTTCAGAAAAGTGGAAATTTCCCTTTGTTAGATATAATTAATCTGAATTTTAAGTGAATGAATGTGAATTAACTAAATCACATCCATTTAGAGTAGTTGACATTAAAAACCATGCCAATTCAGAAAAGCATTCTTAAAACTTCAGCCTGTTTCTATGTGGGTGAATACTTAACCCATTAGCAAAATTAAACAGAATTATAGAAGTTATCCTTTGTGCATAGTTAAATGCCACGAGATGGATTTCACATTTAGTAAAAGCAGG
This sequence comes from Zootoca vivipara, assembly GCF_963506605.1. Classification (NCBI taxonomy): domain Eukaryota; kingdom Metazoa; phylum Chordata; class Lepidosauria; order Squamata; family Lacertidae; genus Zootoca; species Zootoca vivipara. The sequence goes on along the minus strand of NC_083279.1, from coordinate 24,798,391 downwards.
CACTGCAAGAAACAGTTGGTAAGGAAGAGATTGTGCTCCCTCATTATCAATCTATCTGAGGGGAAGATGGGGAAATGGGGGAATCGATGTATCTGCTTCTTGCAACTGCTATTCTCCCACACTGGTTTAAGGAAGTGCTAATCATTAAATTGTTTGATAGCCAGCATGGCTACGTTTTCTGCCAATTAAATATGCAATCAACACAATAAGGACAAGTCCAGCAAGGGCTGCACCAACTATGATTGGGATCAACATATTGTTTTCATCCATTGGGCATTCTTCCGCTGAAAGAAAGAAAAAATCCTATTAAGCAGCTTTAATCCAATTTTCTCTATACTGTATATGGCATCTTGCTCTGCGCCAAGTGCAAAAATGGCAATCTGCCTTTACCAATTGGGAGTCAACTTTAAATTAGTGATGCTGCAGGAAGAAAAATGCTTATTACGGAGTGTTCTGATACGACAGACTAGGAATCAATGATTGTCTTCCTTCTGAAACTAATTTAAGCTTCTTTTAACTACCTTCAGTGTTTGGGCAGAGCTGAGATGAGCCACCATATAATAAAGCTTACCCCTGAGGTTGTGATGCACAAATTAATCTACATTTAATTGTTTAAGTCACAGATCATGTGCTCACCCACAGTAATGTAAAGAAACAAACCTATAAATGTGTACAGGTGACACCACTCAGTATGGCCAAGGTAGCTCATCAAGTTACTATTGCTCTGAAAGTGTGAAGTTTTTGCACTGAACTTGTGTTTAATATGTAGTTATACAGCTTACGTGTTCCAAATGTGTTTCCTGTGATCTTGAAAGCCTGGACTTGAGCATTGAATATATTGAGAGAAGTTTCATTCGAGATCCAAATACTCTCTTCTGAAAAGCACTTGTACGATTTTCCAACTGTAGCTTTGAGAGCACTCAGGCTATCGTTGTCAGCTTTAAATGTTCTTTCTGTATAAAAAAAAAAAACCACACACGCGAGATTAAGTAGGACCACACTCTTTTGTAAAGGCACCAGCCCATTTTGCCACCATGTTTTTATAGGTGGTGGTGTGAAGCCCTGATGAGCAGTAAGAAGACAAAAGTCAGGACTCCTTTCTTGCTATCAGTACAGCATTGTCTCTGACAAGCTATTGCACCAAACTTTTATAGGCTACCGGTATTTGCTTTCCTGGGTTTGAGGACCCTGAAATCATGGTGTGGATGTCTTATCTCCCAGTGAGCCTTCTAAAAGCTAAAGAATTAATAACCCTGGCATTTCAAACTGGCAATTAACACTGTGAATACTTGCATATCTTTCTCTGCACTCTTTGCTATTTTGGACATTCTTTGTATCCTTCAAAATCTAAGCTATTAAAGTCATTTTAATATATATATTACTTACTTTCAGCAGGCAGACTTGTGCTCACAGAGATACGGTGCAGGAAATACTTGTCAGTGGTTGAGTTCTTAAAAAGAAAGATAAATCTTAGTCACTTGTTGGGTTTCTTTTAAAAGACTACCCATATCCATGCTACAGGGCCACCATATCACTGGTAAAATGTGCTGCAGTTGTTAATAGAAAGAGACAACATACATAACATATACATCTGCATATCATGACAAGCCATAATTAAAACATGGCTTAATGTGCATGCACATACTGCTGAATCACTCCTGCTTCACTCCCTTTGTTGATCCAGGAACAAAAAACCACAAGCATTGGCAACTACAGATCAAGAACCACGGTTTAAACACTACAGAAGACACTGAAGAAGAAATGCCCTATTTTAAGGGCATGAACTCCAGATCCCACTGGAGTTATTGATGATTTTAAGATAGTGAGGCTGTTTACAAAATGGCTATCATGCCAATCTGCTCGTTCACAAAATTACAAGTCATCTAAAATTGCCATTTTATTTTTAACAAGTGCCATTTATTTATTTATTTATTTACTAATTTGCACCACCTTCCTCCAGGGTGATAAACACACCAATAGTAACATAATGAAAAACTCTAAAGCAACCTTCTAAAAACAGTCTAAAGCTACTGAAGTTCTGCACATAAGCTATTGTGCCCTGATCCATGATCTTCCCCAGTTACTAATAGAAGCAGAGTTGTGCACATAAACAGAGTAGTATTTGCATGGTCTATACATGTCAAACACAGCTCTGGCTGTAAATCAGAAGCAGTCAATGTGGTGTCCTCCCATCTTCACTGGCTCCAGCTAGCATGGCCAAAACTCAGGGACAATGGGGAGCATAGACCAATACCGTATGGAGTACATCAGCATTCCGTAAGTGTTGCATCAAATTATGCTTACCTGCTCAAAATAAAAAACCAGGTCAGTGGGCGCAGAAGTCAAGTTCAGAGTAACTGTGGAATCCCCACAATGCCCAGAGAAACTTGTATTTGCTGGAAGATTCAACAACTCCCACTTCTTAGTCTTGGAAATAGAAAAACAAAAGTTATGACATATTTCCTGTAAAAAAACCTCACTGGAGATCAAGCAATAATGTATGCGCTTTCAGTAAATTTTGTGTAAACAGCTTTGGAAACAAGTGTGCAGAAACAGGAAAGCAACTTTCCTAGCAGTACACAATAGGGTTAAATTGAATGGCTTCACTGTACAAGCAGGCTATGATCTGTATGGATATTGAAATGAGCACATTATTAAAAACCCTTTGGTGCACAGCAGTGTTATCTCCTTGATTGTTTTTTAAATTTTAGCTGTTTTTGTCTTGTTTTGCCACCCTGGGCTCCTTTGGAAAGGAGGGCAGGAAAGAATTTTCAGTAACAATAGTGCCATGGGGGTGTTCAGGAGAAGATCAACTTTTCCAGATTTTGCCATGTTTAGTCTAAATTTAGCTGGTAGTTGTGCAAGAATAAGAGATCCTGGCCAAGTGTGCAGGACACACTGCACAGGTGGACAACACTAACCTTCTTGAAACACATTACTGTGTGGCTGCTGGTGCTGAAGAGCCTGGGTTTAATAAGCCCACTAGTCTGATCTAAGGTGCATTAGCTTCCCATATATCTCTATGAATTTCTATGTATAAATAATAAATATGGAAGTTACCTGGTTTTTGGTGGTGTAGGTAACATTAAGCTGCAGGCCCATAGAAGCAAGCAAACAGCCAGTCAAATTGTATCGTCCAACATCTGGAGTTTTGGGGGCTGCAGTTGGGGCTGCAGTTGGTGCCACACTTGTAGTTGTGGGACTGGCGGTCGTAGACCCTTTGTCTTCACTACAGACAGTTTCTGGAAGGCAGTGATCACAAATCATAGCATGGAAAGTAGTCAATTAACACCTGGACAACCTTTATTTCACTTTGTCCTTTTGTAGTCACCCAGTCTTTTCTCCTGCTTTGCTCCCTCCCAACTACAAAATGTGTACTTAGCCCCTTTTTGTTTTTGAAAATATATTTTAATATCCCTTGTACAACTGTGTTCTCCAAGGCAATTCATAGTTTGTTAAGCTCAAAAACAAAGATAATGCAATCATAAAAAAGCACAACAATACGAAAAATAGGATGGGCACAGGAGCTAAATATTTAAGAAAGGGGAAAATGGGGGAGGGAATCAGGTTGGCTTCAGGCCAAATGCCAGGCAGAACAACTCTGTCTTACAGGCCCTGTGGAAAGAAATCAGGTCCCGCAGGGCCCTGGTCTCGGGAGACACAGCGTTCCACCAGGTCGGGGCCAGTGTTGAGAAGGCCCTGGTTCTAGTAGAGGCTAATCTAATTTCCTTCGGGCCTGAGACCTCTAAGGTATTACTGTTTATGGACCTTAAGGTCCTCCATGGGGCATATGGTCCCTTAAGTACGAGGGTCCTAGGCCGTAAAGGGCTTTAAAGGTCAAAACCAGCACCTTAAATCTGACCCTGTACTCCACTGGGTGCCAGTGCAGCTGGAAAAGCACTGGGTGAATATGCTCCCATGGCAGGGACCCCGTGAGGAGCCTCGCTGCAGCATTCTGCACCCGCTGGAGTTTCTGGGATAGCTTCAAGGGCAGCCCTGCGTAGAGCAAATTACAGTAGTCAAGTCTGGAGGTGACCGTCGCATGGATCACTGTGGCTAGGTCAGGGCAGGAAAGATAAGGGACCAACTGCTTAATGCAGCGAAGGTAAAAAAATGTTGCCTTAGCTGTTGTAGTAACCTGTGCCTCCATAGAAAGGGAGGCTTCAAGGATTACACCCAAGCTCTTAACGGAAGGCAATGGCACTAATTGGGCCCCCACAAGAGAAGGGAGTTGCTCCCTCATCCCCATGCCATCCCAACCCAGCCAGAGGACCTCTGTCTTTGAAGGCTTTAGTTTCAGTCGGCTCCCACAAAACCATCCAGCCACAGCCTCCAAGCATCTGTTCAGTGTGTCCGGGGCAGAGCCGGTATGGTCATCCATCAACAGATAGAGCTGAGTGTCATCAGCATATTGGTGACAACCCAGCCCAAAGCTCCAAACAATCCTGGCAAGTGGGCGCATAAAGATGTTAAAAAGCATCGGGGAGAGGATTGCGCCCTGTGGCACTCCACACACTAAGGAGTGGCGCGACAACATCTCCCTCCCTAGTGCCATCCTCTGTCCCCGAACAGAGATAAAAGAGCACAGCTATTGTCGGGCTATGCCCTGTATCCCCACATCGGCGAGGCGGTGGTCCAGAAGATCATGATCGACCATATCAAAGGCTGTTGACAAATCTAAGAGAATCAGCAGTCCCGACCCACCTCGGTCCAGTTGTCTACAGAGATCATCTGTTAGGGCAACCAGAGCCGTCTCTGTCCCAAAGCCAGGGCGGAAACCAGACTGAAATGGGTCTAAAGCCGATGTTTCCTCCAGAAACCTGCCAAGCTGTTCAGCAACCGTTCTCTCAATTACCTTGCCCAGAGATATGGAAGATTCGAAACTGGGCGGTAATTGGATAGATCTAAAGGATCTAGAGAAGTTTTCTTTAAGAGCGGACGCACCACTGCTTCCTTCAGCTCCCCTAGGAATGTCCCCGTGCCAAGGGACAAATTGATGATTTCAACCAGGGGGATCCGCGCAACGTCTGGGCACGCCCTAATCAGCCAAGACAGGCACGGATCAAGGGGGCAAGTGGTGGGCCTACTAACTTGAAGGAATCTATCCACATCAGCGGGGAGAATCCGACTGAAATGGTCCAACACTGGACCTGAAGACAGTCGAGGAGCCTCCAGTTCTACAACTGTATCTAAATTGGGAGGGAGGTCAAGGTGGAGCGACAGGACTTTCTCCACAAAAAAGCTCGCAAATGCCTCACAGATAGTAGAATTTGTACTTAAATTTGGTTGTCCCCCTAAGGACGTTATCGACCTAATTATTCTAAATAGTTGTGCCGGGCGAGAGCTAGCGGATGCAATGGAAGCTGCGAAGATTTCTTAGCAGCTTTCATAGCCATCTCATAGGCTTCCATAAGTGTCCTAGAAGATGTTCTTGAAGCTCCGTCGCGAGTCCTTTGCCATACTCGCTCTAGCCATCTGAGGTCCCGCTTCATTTTTCGGAGCTACTCAGTAAACCAAGGGGCCCGGATTTGGCGGGGTCACAGAGGGCGCCTAGGTGCAATCTCATCGATGGCCGCCGATAACCGGTTATTCCAGTCCTCGACAAGGTCATCTAATGAGTCGCCAGGGGGAGCAGGGTCCCGCAAGGCCTGATGGAATCTATCAGGATCCATCAGCTTCCGTGGGCAAGCCCAAATAGGCTCGCCACCCGAGCAGGGCAGGAGCGGGAAGTCAATCTTGGCTTTCAGAGCATAGTGATCAGACCATGGCACATTTAGGGCTTTAAAGGTTAAAGCCAACACTTTGGATTGGGCACAATATGATTTTATTTGCCAATCCCCATCAGTAATCTGACCACTCTTATTTGGACCAAATCACGTTTCTAGATAATTTTCAAAGGCACAATGCTGTATTCCAACCAGGAGCTTTGTTGAGTCATAGTTAGGTCAGCCAAAACTGATAAAAGGTGCTCCAAATCACTGGGGGGTGGGGAGCAGCAGAGTGCTGGATCTAGAAGCACCCACAAGCTAACTTTGTGTCCTCCACATGTTTTGGACTATGATCAACTGCAGCCAATATGATTGTGCTGCAGTTGTAGGAGCCTGAGCCACAGTACAAAATATCTAGAGGACACCAGTTTGGCAGTGGCTGGCCTAGGATACTAAAAGCTGCTGACATGTAAGAGAATCAATTAAGTCACACTCTTCACCTGTCTTGGCAGAGACCATCTCATAGGGAAACACGGGCAGTTTCTATTCTGTTCCAAACCCAGTCCTAATACCTCACTAAAGCAGATCTAGAAAATCAGAGCCATCCAAAAGAGCTTGGAGCAGCTAAGCCTAGGCAAAGTTCCTGTCTTACTCAGGTGCTGCAGAGCTTGGATCCACTCCCTCTCACAATGATAAATTTACAGTCACCTGGATCCAGGCAGACAGCCCCTTCCTAACACAAGTGGTTGGTCCAGAGCCATGTCACTATCCTCAGGCCTCAATAATTGAAACTCCAAGCAATAAATTGGACCAGACAGTGCTATGGATCCCACCTAAGGCACTGCACTAAAAGTGAAAGGTGTGAGGAAATAGGCATAAATCATCATCAGTCAACATTTCTTTTCAATCTCCATTTCAAAGAACACTGATACCGTAGGAACACCCACCCACCAGATATTAACTGTTACTTCACCCCACCAACAAAAGACTAGATAAAATATTTTTCTCCTCCTCTTTCCCAAAGCTCAGTGCAAACGAGCCTGGCGGCCGCCAATACACAACACTGACCCGCCGGAAAGCAATATTTGGCAAGTGTTTCTTACAGTCATAATTATAATATAGGGCGGCACAGAGTTAAATTTTTAAACTTTTTTAATGGTGGTGTGCCTCGTGATTTTTTTCACGGAACAAGTGGGCCATGGCCCAAAAAAGGTTGAGAAACACTGGCGTAGCCCTCTCCCTCATACTACCCCCTCCAATGACATTGGCACAGCAAAACACACACACACCCTTGCTTGAAGAAGTCAAGGCTCTTGGCCTTTCTTAGCAAATTCTATCCACTGTGAGGAATGATGTGAGTTTCATAGCAGGGATGGTGGCAGCTGGTGCTCCCGCCCCCAGCCGGGTTTTTGTGTGGTAGCGGTGAGGAGCAGAGACCAGATGGCAAAAAAGATCTCCTGCTGTCCTACCTGTGGCACTGCTGTTCCAAATTCACCCATGTATTTTGATGAAAGCTGTGTCTCAAACTAAACTTGGGTGTCAGGCTTCTCGGTGTGATAGCAATTTGCTTCCTGGAAATGGGCCATTTTAAAAGCTATGATAAAATTCATTTATTTGCTGCTACATTGCCGCTTCACAAATTGCACACAGCAAAGAGGGCTCCTCCTGTTCTTCCAAAACACTATACTGTCGGAAAGACCAGTGAAAGAGAGAACTGGGATGAAGGTTCTCCCAGCTTGCTCTTCTCTTGTCCTTTCCAACTAGGCTTCAGCTGCATTTGCCAGTAATACTATTTCCCAACTTATTAACAATACCCTTCGGCTTTCTGCATGATACGTTGTTGGTCATTCAAATTCTATGCTTTACAAGGACTGCTTTGGCTTTCCCCAATCAGAAACTCATTTTACATAAACCATTACAAAATAGCAATATTTCAGCACAACCCCAGACCTACAGAGAAAATGAGAGTCCCTGGGGTATGACTAGTTACACTGGGAAGAATTGGCATGCCATAAGCTTTTTGAAAATACAATGCTTACCTTTTCCACTGAAGGTGTTATTTGGAAGGTATGCTTCAAGCGTAACATTGCTGAGGAGGACAGTCACATTTTTCATGCCTATTATGGTGTTGTTGCTGTGACATGTATACGTTGTCTTTAAGTGTGCTTGAATATCGGTTTCTTTGGACACACTTCTTGCTCCAGCTGCAGAAAGTGTGCAATTGTATTAGTGTGTGATTTATTTCTCCATAAATATGGCAACCATCCTATGTACCACCAACCCAGCTACCTTCATCATACTGTACTTTGCAAAGCCTCAAAACACTTACTTTCACTTGAGTTGGGGAAAAAGCTGGCATCTGACAAGTTGTAGGTGAAATTCAGATTACTGACAGTGTAGACGCCTGCATTTTTTACAAATGTCATCTTTAATGAGTTATTGTTGCCAAATCCAATTGCAAGAACTTCTGAAGTGCCGTTTAGCCTGTCACATGTGCTTTCTGGCAGTACCACAGCATTAGAAGGAAGTGAAAAGACCTTGACCTAAGAGACAAAAACAGTGTTGCTGTTATAGTGAGCCTCAGAACTGTTGTAAACATAAAACAATCCAAAGTAAGTAAAATGCTTCAAGGCATTCAATAACCATAGTAGATTTTGGGGGGTGGGGGTAGGAATACAAAGCCAACCTACAGCACCTTTGGGTCAGGATCAAATTGCCGTTTAATTTCTACAATGTAGGATAAGGCTTTAGAGTGAAGCATGGGAAAGAAGGATCCCATGCCAAGTAAAAGTGCATTTGCTTGTCTTTTTATTTATTAACTAAAGGTTAGGCAGGTGGGATGTGCGTTGGGGAAAGAATAATCCCTCCCTATGTTTTAGAAAGGATTTGGCACAGAGTAGGTTGGTTGGGGCTTACAACATTTTGTTTCTGTCTCCTAAACTAGACAGGCATACGTAGTAGCAACAGAAAGTTAGCAAAACAATAGTGACAGAACCAATGGTGTACCGATTAGAATGCTGGACTAGGACAAGGGAGATTCAGGTTCAAATCCTAACACAGCTATGAATCTGATTTTGTGACACTGTGCCAGTCATTGTCTCTCAGCCTAAATTACTTTACAGGGGTCTTACAAGAATAAAATGGGGCTTTAGCTTTTTGGATGGAAGGCAGGATAAAATGGTAAAATTTAGCTGAATCTCCTTTCCTGCAATTTCTATCCATTAGCTCCAGTTCTGCCCTCTGGAGCAACAGACTGTCAGCTCCATTTTCTGCATGATATTTCTGAAAACTACCCAGCTTCTCGTTTCAGGCTAAACATGCCCAGCTTTTTCAACCATTCCTAATAGAATTTGGTTTCCAGACTCCTCTGCACTTGGATCACTCTTCTCGAGGCACACTCTTGACTTTCAATGTCTTCTTTAAAATGGGATGCCTATAACAGTACACAGCTGTAGCCTGACTAGTGCAGAGCGAAGTGGAACTACTACGTCTCATGGTAGGATTCTGGACACAATGCTGCTACCAATGCAGCCTAAACTTTCATTGGCTTTTTTTAGTAGCTGCACTGTGGCTCGTGTTTAATTTGTGACCAACAAACCTTTAGTTACTAAAGATACCTACTTTTCACATGTATTGCTTCAAATCAGGTCTCCCCCATTCCTACACTTGTGGCCTTGATTTTGTAAACATAGAATGTTACAATTTCTCACTGTTCAACTTAATCTTGCTGGTTTGGGTACCATGTTTTAGGCAGTGATAATCACTTTGGATCTTGATTCTGTCTTCTTCCAAGCTTCCTGTCATCTACAAATTTGAGAAGCATATCCTCTACACCAGGCATTCCCAAACTTCGGCCCTCCATATGTTTTGGACTACAATTCCCATCATTCCTGACCACTGTTAGCTAGGGATCATGGGAGTTGTAGGCCAAAACATCTGGAGGGGCGAAGTTTGGGGGTGCCTGCTCTACACCCTCATCCAAGAGATTTATAAAGATGTTAAAAGGCACAGGGCCTAAGACAGATCCTGTGCAGTACTTCACTCAGAACCTTCCTCTAGGTCAGGGTTTCCCAAATTTGGGTCTCCAGCTGTTTTGGACTCAATACCCATCCATCATCCCTAACCACTAGCTAGGGATGATGAGAGTTGTAGTCCAAAAACAGCTGAAGACCAAACAGCTGTAGTCCAAAAACAGCTGAAGTCTGGGAAACTCTGCTCAAGGTTGATGCAGAGACCATTAATGAGCACATGGTGGATACGGTTGTTTGAGCAGCTATAAAAGTGAAGTAAGCATTGTGTGCCTTATAAACAGGGCTATTTTTAATCCTATATTTGCTTTGAGGCATTATTACTGATCCCAAGAAATTGGGTAAGGACATAATTTTATGTATAACTAAATTTTATCCTCATCTCCCACCAGTAAATGATATTACAGACTTGTTTTCCATCAAGCTCTGCCTTCAGTTGACCACAAACACTTCAGCAAAGTACTTTCCTTTCTGAGTTAGTTTTGAGCCAATTCATGCATTACTTTCATGGCGTACATTTAAAATTATTTTCCTACTGTGTGGAAAGGATGAACATATACATATACTAATGAATCAGAGACCAGGGTTTAACTGGAGCTCCCAATCAAATATAGAAATCCAAAATTTCTTCAAACACTCAACCTTGAGTGCAAATTAATCAGCTTCAGCTCTGAAAGCAGCATCTTGCTGCTTTTAGCCACACAACATAGCACCTTAAAAGTTATGTCTCTGTAAGCAGCTTTCTGGCCCACCACTCACTTAAGCTTCAGCATCCTCACCTCTTTACTGGTGTTTGTGTGGTATTCCACTGTAAATAGCACAGAAAAATTTGCTAATATGCAGATTTTGTTTTTCCCATCTCTTACTTCAAACGCTGAAGATGCTTGTAAAAATCCTGCAAACGGAAAACAATAAATATCAAGAAGTGCAATGCCGATAGACAGCTTTGAAGAATATATGCAACGTCGGTATGTAACAATGTGCTTCACTGGGACAGATGACTTTTGTGGAAGCAGAATAGGAATGCTTTTAGAAAGCCTGCACTTACTCAGTGCAGGTATCTTTACACTTGCACACAATTGATTTTGGCGTCAAAGGGGGTGGGGTGGAAAGGACCCCCATACATCCTGCTGCCATGCACAGCTGCCAAGAACAGAACCCCCGCATAAGTGAGAATTCCCCTGTAACAACTCTTGCTCGCAACACATTTTATTGTGAAGATAATCTAAGCCATTATTATAAAACACACAATATTTAAGAACCTATTATGTATTAGTTAGTGCATTCCTACATTCATACAAAGCATGTTCCAAAGGGATGAAAACTTCTTAAGCAACCATGAGAATGATGTAAGGAAAGTCAATTTATGCCAACCAGAATTACAACCTTTGTTTGCAAAATGGTTCATTGTATCTCCACTGGCTTTATTTGTATCTAGTCCTCTTGATAACACACTGATAAGAGTCCTGTTACAAAACTAGCAAACATTCTTGTTAAATTTGTCATGTGAGAATCACAAGCTAACAAGTTTTATCTACATGTTAAAGAATCATTTTGATTTGAATATATACAAAAGCAGAAAACTCACCACATCCCCATTTTTATACTTTTGTTTATATGAGTGGGTAGTATATATTTTCATAAATATGTTATCAATACTCAAGTGTACAAGACGGCTTTTTAGTAACTGAGCCGTGGCTTAACATTAAGACTGTACGACAGACACAAAAATATTACCTAAATACTCATTCCTATTTTACTGAAAATTAAAGGAATGTAGAAATCCCCACCCCACAAAGGTGTTCGAGTATATTCTACCTCTGGTCAGTATTTTTAAAATGTGAACAGGCAATATTAAGTTGACCTCAGCTATCAGGTGTCTTCATTAATAAGGTTCTAGTTGCTACAGTATAGGCTGTTGCCAAAGGCAACTACAGATTACCACCTGCAGGAGCTAATGATTTACTCAAATTGCACCAACATATGAAGATCTGCACAAAGGACAATTCTTTAAACCTCCACCTTTTTAAAACTGTGTAACTATAACACATGTGTGGAAGTCTCAACAGATCCCCCCCCCCAAATTTAAGCTAGAATCTTATTTGCTTCCCTTCTAGATTTACACAAGTACATTGTTAGGCTTTTTCTACAACAGTGACATGTTTTGTCAGAGGGAGAACTGGAAAGGGTTAGGGAGGTGCTAGGCCAGGGGGTGGGGAACTGTATAGTCAAAACTAAACAACTTTCTATGAAGTGAACTGAATGAATACAGGTTTGCCCAGCAATATTCAAGCAGGTTGAACTAGATGACCCTCAGGAACCCTTCCAACTCTACAATTGCATGATTCAGGCTAAGATACCATTCAGTCAACTGTTCAACAGGCACAGAGTCTGGTATACCAAGCTTCTCATCCTCTCTTCAACGGCCACCCAACGAGCATGTCATAACTTTTCTCCAGTGGATTTGACTTGAGAACAAACATCATGGACTGTAATTTTAATGCTGGCTGTATGTTGCTGAAACTTTCCATTGCCTATGACTGATTTGTGCTTCTCTGTCCTCTCTTCCATGACAATGTGCAAGCTGTGAGACTATCAAAAAGTTATGCAGCACGTGAATTTGTTTTCAATTGCTATATAGCCAAAACATTAATAGATAAAATTTGTTTAATTGTCCGACAGCCTTAATACTTTCCGCCAGTGCTTTCCCCTTCCTTCCAAACTGTAGCAACTTTCTTCTCTCTCTAAAAACAAACAACTATCTTGGAATACCAAGTAGTGACCTGCCAATGAAGCAGCATTGTTGGAAGACAAAAATTGAGCAAGTTTCACAGCCTGATTATACCCCATCATTTTGTTGATTTTGTCATTTTTGAACATGCTGGAGTGGCAGCAATTCAAGCCCATTATGAAAGTGCATTCATACAAGTTTTTTCTCCCAAGAACTGCTTAATGCAGAGTGAAGGGCAAAGTCCACTGCAATGTTTTCCTCTTCTACTTAAAAATGCAGGAAGGCTGTAAGCTGTTTGTACTTGTGAACGACAAGTCTTACTGCAGTAGAATTGTGTTCCATTTGTTGTCAGAGGTCTCCTAACATTTAATTGGGAGTATATACCATGGAGGGATTCCTCTAAAATGGAAGAAACTGCTACAGAAGTCTGAATTGCAAACACACTGCTACATCTTTGAATTGTTTGAATTGTATGGCAGACTCAAAAGAAACAAATGAGCTACACTTCCAAAACAGCATCCAACCAATAGAACATATTCCAACTTTAAGAACAGGTGTTTAAAGCAGTTTTACATCCCTTAGGGCACAATCCAAACTCCTGATGTGCCAAACAGTTTCACCAGTCTCTGTGGGATGGGATGGGGCTGAGCTGGCTGAAGATCCAGGCCTCATCGCTACAATAGCTCCAGAAGCAGAATTTTGCCTGCCCTGCACCCTGGCAATGAGAGCAATAGAGCTGCAGATTTTGTGGAAGCTCCACTGCTCTATGTGTTTCTGCTGCCCAACCAGGGTTTGGATTGCTCTGCCAGTGTATTTTCAATGCCAGTTTCTTTGAAGACTTGTCATCGAATATTCATACCCTTTGTAAATAATATTTTAACCAAAATGCTTGCTTGGTTTTTTAAAGATATGCACTAGAACCAATAAACATAAAGGCCTTTTTTAAAAAAATAGATCCTTTTTATTGGCCAATTCTCACAGGTTTTATTGGCCAATTCTCACAGAGCTGGAACTGCTTATTAGGAAAAGGGTAGCTGCTTTACAATATGCAAGCTAACAAGATGAATATATAAATCAAAAGAAGACACACCTGCCTTACTCACTCAGCACCATATTAATAGGGTGCAAGAGGCATTTTAAATACAGTGTGTGGACAAATGAAATTTTTAACCTGTGGGATCTATGGAAAGTTTCTTTGTATTTGCGAGCACATTTAAGATCTGCAGGCAGGCAGCAAACTAGGGCACTAGCCTGGCTGTAGCCCCACCCATGCATTTCACAATACTGTACTGCACCATGGCAGCATGGCTGTTCCAACCCTTTATGCAGTGGATAAGAGCAGAGACAGGAAGACTCCAGGGCAGCCTGAATCACTCTCTATGATAAGTGTGCCATGCTCAGAGTAGTAGAATGGTAGCTACATGTTTCATGCAATTAGAATCTGAACCATGGAGATACCTAGTCAACTTGAGTGAAGAGCAGCTATGTGGGAAAGCAGTTCACATTACAATTGCACACCCCATCTTAACTTAAGAGTAAGACTAGGTTAAGTTTCAGTGGATCATTTAATAGTAAATCTTGAAACTGATAAGTTCATGGTTATGCAAGACAATATATTACAGCTTCCTGCTAAATAGTTGTCCTGGCTAAGATTTCATGCTGCATCAGCTCTTCCTGAATAAGCAATTCTATGATACAGATAAACATAAAACACAAGTTTTAGTGGAAAGTCATTTGTAAGCTTCATGTTTTGGACTATACATATGTGAAATGAGTTGGTACAAAGAGATGTTTCTAGTGTTTATGCACCAATGTCAGTTGCTTCCTTGTGACTATGGGGCAACTGCAGATAAACCTATGGAATGAATATTACCCTTCCAATAAAGCAGCCATTTTAAAAAGGAACTCCCCCACTGCTTTTCATCTGATAAAGGCACCTCTGTCATGAGCCCTTTTAAGTTAGTGCCTTTTAGCAAGAGATTAGATGACACCAATTTGCCAGCAACTTTGAGCCAACACTGCACTAGGAAGATCCTAACTTGCATATCAAGAGTTTGGCAGCACTGCAGTGTTCAGACTTGACACTTTTCTAAAAACACTATCTGCAATTTTCAAAAGCTGAATTGGTGGCTATTAATTCATAGCAAGAAACACCTGCTATGTTTCCCAAATACAGCTTCTTAACACCTAAACTGGACAAGTCCACTGCAGAAGGGAGTTAAAACCCTCTGACAATTATCTACATATCCAGAGCCCTCAGCCTCATTTAGGGCACTGGAAGGATTATCATTCCTTTTACAGCCCTTGTTTACCTTCTTTGTTTGCTCTTAGTAAATCAACTAGAGTTTGGCAGTTCTGGAGAGATATCTACCAGGCCTTGGAGTTAGCTGAATTATTGTGCACATGCACAAGGATTCCTTACCATGCAGATCCATTCAAACAGCCCAAAATTTCAAATTATTATAGAAACCTCATCTCATGCCATAAAGCTGATTCTAGTTCAACCAAATGTAGTTGACAGCTGATCTGGAAAGTTTAAGAAAGCCAGCCATTTTCTTGTAGGCAAAGATGTACTAAGTTTATAGTTGCTTATGGAAATTTATTCAAAAATCTTGAAGTAATAAAGTTCAAGAGAAGCCACCAGTCAGTGTTACAGCTCCCACACAATTAGATATCAGTTAACAAGTTTAATACCGTATTATATTTCACTGAGCACCCATAAGTCTTTTGAAGACATGGGCATGAATGAGAGTTCAAGAGAAGACAGCAGTTGAGCAAAGCGTACTAAATCATGCAACAAATGCAGTATAAGAACATGCTCTCCTGTCCTTTTAGAAAATTTAGAACCTTTATTTTGGTGCAAAGCAGGAAACTGCAAAGTGAAACTTGAGGGAGCATCATATAAGCAAACAAAAGTTGAATTTCAGGAAAAAAGCAGGTATCACACCCAGAATAAAATCCACTGATAATCAAATCCATGAATGTATCTTTAAAGAATCCAAGTTCAAAACCATTAAAAACACACACCAAGTACACATAATTAGTTTAAGTAAAATAAGTATTCATTATTTTTCAGTAAAAGGGGAGAGTAGTCTCATTAGTCCCAGGTTTGTCTCTGGTTTTCCTATTTTTTGTGTTTTAATGCCTTTAAAACATTGTAAATAAACCACTCTTGAATTTGCTATATGTAGCTTTTTTACTTCTATGTATGTTTGGGGGTAGGCCCAAATACTTCAGCCTATGATGGCAAGGCTAACTTTAATGACAAAGGTAAGAAAAGGAGATACAATCAATCTTGGGGGAAAACACTTCAGGATATACATAGCCACCATCTACCGAGTTGGAACAGAATAAGGCAGACCAGCGATTGCAGACTAATAATCACATACAAATCCATACCGTATCAAGTCAAAGCAGCATAGAAGGACACAAATTCATGAGTCATACTTGTTCTTAATTCTATACTCTGGCCTACATGACTGGGATGCCCAAGTTTTCTCATTTACCTCATGCTATAGTGAGAAGATTGTGCGATTTACAGCCTAACCCTATGAATATTTACTTGGGGGATAAAGTTCCACTGAGTGCAAGAGAACCTGTAGAAATCTCTGCAAGATAACAGCTTCATATCACCAGTGTTATACAACCAGTGATAAAGAGACTGAAACTAGACAATGCCACTTGGGAGAAAAAAACCCAGCAGAAGACAACTACTATCAGAAGAGAAGAATTTCACCTTCAAATGGGTCATCTATTACATTTTAAGTTCCTTCACATTTGCTACATCTAGTTTCCACAAAACACAAGTTTGGGAAGATGGGGAATGCCTTGCAAAATCTAGCTAGGAGGACACATTCCCTTCCGGGAAGCCTTCCTAAGCCACATGCCAATTATGGGTGGGGCCAGAGGTAAAAGTGGGCAGAACAACAAATGTAAATTTCACCTTTGTACAGCAGGTTGGTTTGTTCACTCTCACACTCAAACAAGCCTTCCTATCCTCCATCCAGAGAAACAAGACAACAGTTTAGCCAACTACTCACAAGGTGGCTGCAAAGCAGTGCAGTGAGGGTCAGCCAGAGTGGCATCAAGGGAGCATTGCCAGTTTTGTTGGTACAATCAAGCGGAGAAGAAACTCTCAGTGCTCTCTGCACCAATATACCAACAGTGAAAGTCATCTCAAATTATTTCAAATTAGCAGCATGCGAGGCCTCAAGCACAAGAAGGCAAACAAGTTCTCTTGCTCACACCTGTTGTTGCTAGAAGAGGGCGCTTCCGCAAAAAAAAAAAGTTGTTTGCAGAGCTGCTGGGGGGAAACAGAACATAGGGACACAGGATTTGAGCAGCCTTCAAAACACAGTTGCCTTGGAAGGAGAACAATAAAGTGGCAGTATGTTTCTTAAGATATGCAGCTGCAGCCAGAAGGAATTAGGCGTCAAGGTTACAAAGCCATCCACACCCTGGGTGTGCAAGCTAGGCAAAGATTGGAGCAGCAGCAGCTACTAGTCAGTCTCACAATCAGTGACCTGGAGGAAAAGTAGGTGGTCAGCTCTGAAGGGAAAGCTCCGGGATTATTATTATTAATAATAATAATAATAATATCATTATTTATACCCCACCCATCTGGCTGGGTTTCCCTAGCTGGGCGGCTTCCAGCACATAAGGGGAGAAGGATGGGGGACGACGACATGGGTTTCGGTATACAGCTGCCTAACTGAGGAGGAGAGGCAGCTCCTTTAAATGTTGAATTCCGCGTTAGCGGTTGCACTGCATTAAGTACACCGTGTCCTGCGCCACCGTTTCCCATGGCGAAAAGCCGTCCTCTTGCTTCTCCCTAACGCAGAGAGGCTGCCCTGCCCGCAGGGCCGCGTGGGAGGCCCGCCTGCCCTTTGACGCGGACACCTGGCCTGCTAACTTCCCAGGTGCCGGGAAAAGGAAGCGGCTGCGGCGACCCCGCGGCCCGGGCCCAGGCCTCTGCGCCACACGGGAGGCCTCCACCTTTCCCCTCGCTGCGGGGCTTCCACGCACAGGGCGCAGGCCTCTAGCGGAGGGCAAGAGGCGGCGGCAGTCAGGGCGCTCCTTCTCTCCTCAGGTAAGCGGCGGAGACCAGTGAACCGAGGCTGGGGAGAGGCCTGCGAAAGGAAGCCGCCGCGGATACTCACCCAGCAGGGCCGCCGCCAGGAACAACCCCCAGCTGCACCGAGGCGCCATGACAGGAGCGGGCCGAGTCGGCAGACAGAGAGAGGAACGCAAAGCTGAGCGGGGAGCGCAGACTGAGGAACGTCGGCGTCGGCAGCACCGAATAACGCCAAGGGGCGCAGTCACGTGATCTTCGTCGTCCCGCCCCGCCTCTCCCACCGCTATTTCTTTTACCTCCGTCACCTGATCTTAATAAACCACGCCCGGCCTCTTTAATAAAGAGTGGGGAGGGGGGCAGAGAGAAAAAGAGAGAAGATGGACGGAACGGAGGGCCGGGCAGCACCACAGCCGTGATCTCGCGAGAACGGAGAGAAGCAGGCCATAGGCTGAGGCCGTTGAGGGGCTTTCTCCCCCGCCTCTCTTTTTTTTAACCGTAGCTTTTTAACCGATTTCGGTACGTTCTGAACTGCTAAAAGCGAAATATACGGAAAGCTCGAATCGGCTTGTGGCGATTATAATCACTATTAGGCCCGCAGCACATCGTGCGTCGTCCGAGGAGGTCGGCTGGTCGCAGGGAGTTTCGTTTCCTTTGGGAAGCTGCTCTGGGTTCTGTGCCAAGGAAATGATTCCGATGTCACATGAGAGCTCTCTCGCGATAGTCATGTTTTTAAAAGAAATTTTTATTATTGCGTAGGCGGAGAGGGAAAACAAATCATTTCCGAAACATAAATCCTCTACTGGAAGGTTCTCAGAAAAAGCAAGAGAGCCCCTAACAAATGTGGGCTTGTCGGTTGTACTGTCGCCACAAACGTGACTTGATAGGCTCGTAAGAGCAGGAGGAAGAGCCTCATAACGAGACATTTTAGGGCGAGGGGCAGGGAATGTCACATATGTAGTAACATGCCAGTGGGACAGCAGAAACCTAAACACAAGCTGCATAAGTTTGAAGTTGCTTTACGTTGAGATGAAAGACGTTTTAAGACCTGCTCTGGCTTCTGAAGCCACCTGCAGCAAATGGAGGTGACAACCTACCAATGCCACGAAATTTCACTAAAATGGCTACTGCTGTCACTGGTCATTGCTGCCTTTAAAAAGAAAAAGGACGCTAACAAAAAAAGGAAAGAGGTCAAGAGGGGGACTTTAACGAAAGAGGGTAGATATGAAAATGAGCTTGGCATCAATGATTGCAAACGAGGCAGTCTTTCCAGTTCCCCCTCTCCCGTCCCTTGATTGACAATTGGAGTCCAATGTTTCCCAAAATATATCTATAAATGCATCTCTAATGCAGTTGTCTCCCACATCCAAATGACCAGGCACAGAACCCTGGAAAGCTGTAAACTGAACCATTTTTAGGCTATCGGTAAAGGCAGATGTGCAAGCAAAAACTATTACTAACTGGGAGAATTGTGTTTATTTAAAATTGTAGTGTTGACAATAATAAATAATAATTTATAAAATGCCTGTTATTAACTTGTAGATTTTAATTTTTCTCTTACGTTTTTCTGGTCAGATCTACAAAATTATACTTTTTTAAGCAATTGATAGTTTTGACTAGTAAACTGAAGTAGGATCCTGGTTACTGATATATGTTGTTTTGGTTTATTATTTTGTTTTCCAGTCCAAATAATAATGTAGCTATA
This sequence comes from Zootoca vivipara, assembly GCF_963506605.1. Lineage (NCBI taxonomy): Eukaryota > Metazoa > Chordata > Lepidosauria > Squamata > Lacertidae > Zootoca > Zootoca vivipara. The sequence goes on along the minus strand of NC_083279.1, from coordinate 24,779,148 downwards.
TTTATTGTAGAGATATTTCCCATAACTTTGTTAATCAAAGCCTGTGCAAGCTTCCAAACTGAACAAGTGTTGCAGGAAATAAAGCAGTACTGGAGACCAGAAAAATGAGGATTTACTTTGTAAAAATACTGAAACATTGAACTAATCCCTTGTGTGAATCCTCATGAAGGTCCTGTCTTTTAGAAAGAGGTATACTCATTATAGTACCAGTAGCAACACAATTTTACCAATATTGGATAGACAATACTCCATGCTATTGCAAATAGGAAAGAGAGTCACAATCATACTGTGGCAAAGTAGTTACTATGCACGAGATCTGATTTAAGTAAAAATCAGATTTAAATGTTTCTATTTGCTTAATATTTTTTAAAAAAACAAAAATGGGAAGGAAAATTCAATGAATGTTGGATTCATCACTAACTCATAGTAATGCAGATGAGAAAATGATTTTAATTTTCAGAAGTCAAAATGGTACAAGGGAGTTTATATAATAAACCAAGTTACTAATTTTATGCAAAGCATTTTAATAAAGATACTACTAACATTAATGACACAAAAGGTCAAACTCCCTTTGGTTTCTTTTAAACATACATCATTATGCATATCCTGTAAAGCCAGCAGTTACAACTGTCTGTTAACATAGCTTTCTTTCTTTCTTTCTTTCTTTCTTTCTTTCTTTCTTTCTTTCTTTCTTTCTTTCTGTTCTGTGAATTTCCATATAAATGATATGAAACAAGCTACTTCATCTGTCACGGTAAAACTATGAGAACAATCAAATCTTCCTGCGTGCAGAAAGTCCAGAGAAACTTTGCATATGAATGCACAGTATGGGATACAAGGGAGGAAAGCTACCACAGTAGGAATATTTTCTCATGTTTTCTCATGTTTCAGCAAGTATCCAAAGAGGAGCCGGATTGTTTTCGTTACAGGGCTAAAAAGCCTTAAAAAAATATTTTGAAATTTTCTAAGATCATGCCACTGTAATTACCCTGTGTGTAACTTTTAGAATAAAACTATATTATCCTGTAGTTTCAATTTTTTTTACATGAAAGGTTATAAACAATTATCCCAGAGCTAGAAAGTGCTTATTTGGTTCACCTTCATGTGGCCAAGAAGAAAATATATTTCACCAATGAATATCTGATCTCATTAGAAAGCTCAACTATTGTTTTTAATGCAGTTATCCTCTTGGCACTTGATCCATCTAAACAGGGATAAGGTATAGAAAACAAAAAAACAAAAACAAAACAAAAATCTAACAGAACAAACTAGAATTCTTGGTGCATAGTTAAAACTTCAGTGTACCCCGAGACCACTGATTGTTCTTCAACAGTGTTTAAAAGAAACTCAAATAATTCTTGAAGCGAAAAATGGCAGCGTAAAGTATTTTTATGATGTGCTGTCAAACACACACAACCACTCTTCAGGCAAAAGAATTATATCATACAGAGGACAATTACCATTCACTCCAACTCCAAAATAAATTTTGAACAGAATTCTGAAAGAAATCAAGAAGCAGACCTAAAAATAATTGTCTCTGAATAACACCACAGATTCTAGGCAAGGATGTTTCAAGTATCAGCAGTACATGCAGCTGCTTAATGAACATCATTCCCAGTTCTGCTAAAAGTAAGGTTTGGGAACAACACAAGTATCCATTGTTGGGAAGCTAATGTCCTCCTGTTTTATAAAAACAGTTTCCTCATCATCATGCAACATAGTGGTACTGATTAGGGTTATCTTTGTCTCTCTCCATATAGTCTCTGTCTATGAGAGATTCAATCCGCTTTTTCAAGTCTCCAGGCTGTAATAAGAGAATAAGTTGACACTTTAGCAATGTAAGGACAAAAGAAATAAAATACTAGAGACAGACAGACACAGACAACTCTCTGAAAATGATAATGTATTCTGTGATCACAGTAATATTACCATAATTGTGCTCCCAATTTTGCCTCTCCCTTACTGTATTAGACATTAATATTTCACTCACCTTTACTGGAAATTTTAGCTGATTATATAACTCTGAAACAAGAAGATTGTGACTGAGTGTCTTCCTCATCTTCATTATTCGTACTATAGCTGCATCAATCTGATACTGTCTATCTTGAAACACCCTTTCAGTTGTGCTGACTTGCTCTTCGACCTATACGGCAAGTATGAAAAATATGCATCAATTACCCTCACATACAAACATACACATGCACTCACACATGTGCATACATACATGCATATTATTTGGTTAATTATAATAAATTGATCTATACTAAAAGAATTGGTATTAATGCTATGGCATGGCCAGCTTTTGGGGATTAGGCAGGAGTGAAACAAAAGTCAACTAATGGTTGCATCATGTAAATTTGCCTCTCAGAAAGGAAAGGCAGCACAGGCTATGACTGAAATAAAGGTCAGCTAAATATTTACAAATTATCTACAAATTTAACTGGCTGAATCCATAACCATGTCAAATGTTTAGTTTTCACCCCTCAAAACAACCCCCCTCTCTGAACCTAGAACAACACTACAACACTTGGTTGAACCCTGAACAAAAGCACTTCTATTCAGGGCTGAGAATACAGTACATTTTTCATACATGTCCTAACCTCTCTTGGTTAAACCCAAACACTACCAGCACTATAGACAGACTATTCCAAAGAGCTGTTGGCATAGAATACATACCGTTTCTTTCATCTGTATTTGATTGATCTTTATTCTGAACAATTTATGCTTAAAATCACCATTAAAGGCAAATTTGTCTCCATCTTCTACATCCTTTCCTCTTGGACTTTTATTCAGTACTCTTGCTTTACCACAGGCCAGAGACTGCAAGGTTCTTTTTAATTCGCTGTCCTCTGTGAAATGGGTTTAAAATGCAAACACACAGTGGAAAACTGTTTACAATTGCTGTATCAATTGCCATAAAGCACAGACTGAAGAGGAAATGAGCTGGAAAAGTATTGAGATAGGAGCAGGTGGAGATTGCTCTAGTACAGTTTGAAAATTTACGTCTATCTACTTGCTTAGGGGAGTTAACAATATCCTAAGTGATCAGGATATCAGACAGGATATTACAAACTGCTTCTGTCCACCTCCCTTCTGCTATAGTGCAGAAGACTGTGAAATATAAGCCTGACACAGTACAGTAGCACCTCGGCTTACGTTACCCTTGGGTAACGTAAACTTCGGGTTGCAAAAGCGGCAAACCTGGACGTGTTTCACCCCGTGCACATGACCAGAAGCGCTCTACTGTGCCACATGCATGCACAGAAACAGTCTGTCACCACGCACCCATGCGTAGAAGCAGTCCCTCTGGCTGTGGAAACCTCGGGATCTGACCGGAGCTCTGAAATGGATCCCATCCACAACCGGAGGTACCACTGTACAACTACCATAGTAGTTTGCTTGAGGAAACACAGCATGAGGAAATTGCCAGCTACCATAATGCAGTACAATCTGTAGGCACAATATTCAGTTCAGAGCTCCATTCAGTTCAGAGCCCAGGGTCAACTACATCTTGTATGTCATAGGCAGTTATTGGAAAAACTGCAGCCTAAATATGTTCCGCAATATGTTTTGAAACCACAGTGGTAACATGTAGTACTGGTATCTCTTTGTATTCATGTTTACCTCTATTAATAAAGCTCTTGTAACAAGTCATTCTCCTGTACTGTGGTACCTCTACTTACGTTCACCTCCAGTTATGTATCCTTCGGGATACGTACACAGCAAACCTGGAAGTATTTTTCTGGGTTTTGCCAGGTGCGCATGCGCAGAAGCGCTCTATCGTGCCACATGTGTGCACAGAACAGGCACCTCTGGTTGTGGAAATCTCGGGATCTGACCGGAGCTCCGGAATGGATCCCGTCTGCAACCAGAGGTACCACTGTATTTTAATCCAATCACATTTATGCCAGATCAAATCCACAAGACACCTGTCTTTTCAAAAACTATTACATACCTATACCAGTAGCCATTTTAGTTTCTTCAAAACTGAATTCATCTCCTTCATTGAACATTAAAAGCACTAAGGTTTGGAAGAGTGACACCTGAAACTCCTTCTTGCCCTAAAACAAACAAAATATATTTATAACATTACAAACATACACACACTAGCTTAACTGTTAATGGTGCTGCCCCCAAAGGTCATTTATGTTACACACACAAGAAATTAAGAAATTTGCAGATAGAATGATTTTTAAATTTACTATTTTAAAAAGAAAGCATACATGCTTGTAATTACAAGCAAAACATATACATAAACTGAACATAGTTTGGAATGGGGTAAGTTACCTGCCGTACTCCACCATATCTTTAGGGGGACTTACTCTGGCCTTGGCTAAGCCAGGATGAAAGACTTATCCCAATGTATCTCCAGATGAGCAGGCTCTATGTTGGAGAGCCAACTATTCTAAACTCCCCTCGTTCAGGAGGATATTGGGTTTAAGTTGCTCCCTTAGTGTTAGAAAGGCAGGAAGAAGGAAACTGATGGATGACAGGTTTGGCATTAAACAATTCTGAGCTAAAGTGAAATTCAGCCTAGGAATTTCCAACCCCACCCCAGCTATTTCCAAAATTATTTTCCATCCTTAGTTCCGAACAGAATGCCAAAAGTCATTGGCACAGTTCAAACAGTATGCTCCCTGACTCACTCTATGTGCAACAAAGGAGCAAAATTCCACCTGACACTTCTCAACATCTGTGCACAGACGTAGCATTTTAATAGGATGTACATACATAAAATCTATGGCTAATTTTTTTCTCAAATGAATCTCTGGAAGGACCATGAGCTTCAGATCTACATGCATCAAATTCTAAATGCTGCACTCTACTCTAAATGTCTGCACAAGCAAGATAGGCAAGTTTCATGGCAGGAAGGCACAATCTGATTCCCGCACCATGCATAAAGAAAAGATAAACATATCACGTGAATCAGAAGACTACCAATATATTTCTGCTTGCACAGCAGAATCAGACTCAAAGCTGCAGCATAATATATATGGACTGATAAAAAATCTCATAGAATGTTGCTTAATGTGAATGCTCCAATGTTCACCAAACAACTAGAGTTTATGTTCCATAGATTAAGTGCAAGTACTCTTTCAGACCTATTTGACCACAACAGCTCTTATACAATGCAGGCAACTAGTAGCATAAAATATTTCTGATCACCAACCTCTGAAAATCCTTCTGGCTCCTGGAAGTGTGAATTTCTTTTATGTATGGCCAGGGCTCTTTTTCTAGAAACAGAGGTGCCGGAACTTGTTGACCTTTTTATGGGGGGGGGGAGCCTTTTTAAGCCAATAGTCAACTAGCCAGGACAGGCAGCCCAAGCAATCCATGGAGGAGCTTTCAGGCCAGGCCAGGCCAGCTCACCAGCAACCACTCTCCAGTCCAACTATACTGCTGCTGCATCTGTCCTCTCCCTCTGCCACCAAGAAGCATTTTGGGGGACAAACTGCAAGCCTGCAGTAGTGGCTGGTGAGGCAGCATGGGTGGGACTCTGTTGCTTTCCTGGCTTCCCAACACTATGAGTCACTGCAGCTTACTGAAAAAGGAAAGTGAGTAGTGTGTGGACCCTGATTCACTGCACTGAGCTCCTTGTACTTCTTCTTCTTCTCAATAAGCAGCACCAACTTGGGGTACTGGTAAACCAGAAGAGCAACAGAGTCACACAGAAACACCACCCCTCGAGCTGCAATGCGTAAGGGAAATGGAGGGTTTGGGAAAGCTGTAAATGGGAGTAAAAGAGCAAAGAAAGCAAAGATTAAGTTATTCAAACACACCTCTTTAAATTCTGCTTTCAGGACAGCATGTCCTAAACTAGTTTGCCACTGAAGTTTTCGACCACTATGCTTTCCAAGATAAAAAGTCTTAAATACTTCTTGAAGTTTAACCATCTGAAATACAAGAAATAATAAGCTTAAGAAAAATAAATCCAGGCAAACACACAAATCCAGGCATAAATGGCAGCCTGGTAACATTTCATGTATTCATTTTTGTCTACAAGTAAAGCAGAAAACCAAGCAAAGAATGCAAATCTGTACAATTGGCAGGATTTTTTCCAATTGCAGGATTTCGGCTTGTGGCAGAGAAGTGAATACTCTCCTTGAACATCCCATTAATGGGGATAATAGCTCAACAGCCCTTAATCGGTTTTGGAAAATGTGTAGATACACTGCATTTATCCAGGATCTTACATTTGGCTTTAAAAATTGTTAAATCAGAATTGAGTAGGCTCTAAGGCAGGGATGCACAACCTGCAGCCCTCCAGATGATGTTGGGCTACACTTCCCACCATCCCTGATCACTGGCTATGCTGGTTGGGGCTGATGGGAGTTGTAGTCTAGAAATATCTGGGGGGCCACAGGTTGTGTACCCCTGTTCTAAGGGGTGGAGGTAAGTAGATAAATGTATACTGAATGGTATATTTCGTCATACCACCCCTGTATTTCATGCAGAACTACTGCATTCAGCAAAAACACAGAACCCATTACTTCTGGGGATGCTTCACTTTGAGATTCATGACGTGTGAATATGTGCATACATGTGCACACATGGGGTGACTGGATGTCTACATGCTCCCATGGCAAAAAGTTTCAGGAACAAGGTATTATAGGCCAGATAGAACAGTTTTCATATTCAGGAAGCTTTCGACATGAGAGTACATTCATGTATTCAACCTCTCCCCCTGCAGTCTGAAGTTACTGCATCCTAGAAAGAATTATCATGCGCATTCCCCGCACTACTGGCCAGGGTTTCCCAATTGTCGGGTGTTTATACTACATTTTGAAAGATTTCCCTTGAGAGAGTCTTTAAACCTCTTTAATCATGCTTTCCATTTTTAAGTTTGGAATACAGTAGTTGCTTTGGAAGGTGATGATCAGGCATCCGAACAATATGACCAGTTGAACGAAGTTGATGTTGAAGAAGAATCATTGCTTCGACACTGGTGATCTTTGCTTCTTCCAGTGCACTGGCATTAGTTCACCTGTCTTCCCAAGTGATATGTATAATTTTTCAGAGACACCATTGATGGAATCTTTCGAGGAGTTGGAGATGTCGTTTATAAGTGGTTCATGTTTCCACAAGCATACAGTAAGGTTGGTAGTACAATAGCTTTGTAAGCAAGCATTTTGGTTTCCATACGAATATCCCGGTCCTCAAACACTCTTCACTTCATTCGGGGAAAAGCAGACTTGGGCAGACCTGACCTGACCCAACCCTAAGGTGGGATGAGGCGACTACCCCAAGCGGCACCCCCAAGGGGTGGCATGCTCGTTCCACTGGTCATCTTTGCAGCCAGTCTCTTTGGCTTCTGGGGCAGAGAGGGACCAGCAGCAATCTTTGAGGAACGCTACCCCCTCCTCCAGAGTTGGCAAGAGGGGAGGCATTCCACCATCCAGCTTTGCTGTTGGGCAGGCGAGGGAGATTTCCCCACCCCCACCTGGAGAAGCAGGCATAAAGCCTCGCTGCCAGGTGGGAGGGAGAAATCCAGAAAGGATTTCAGCCCCACCATGGCAGGGGAGACCCTAAAAGGGCATCTCACAGAGGAGTCCTTACGGAGGTTGCTCCCAGTCCCTGCAATGTGGGATGCTTTGCCTCATGTGCCAAAACACCTCTGGTCACCCCTGGTGGTGGGATTAATAGCATCTACAGGAGCCACACACTTCCTTATGAGCAGTGGTGAAGCTACAATTTTGGAGCCCTGAAGCATGAGGCAACCAGCAATGAGGTCTGATTAACCATGGCTATCTTCTCCAATGGTGTTGTTCCACGTTAGATCACCACACCTTTACAACATCTGTGCTACTGACTCTCAGACTTCGGGATTGTTGAAATATATACAACAAAAAATTAATCAATTTGAGTTGTGCTACTCAAATTGGGCCTCCTAGATACCAAAATTCTAAGCAATGTGGACCAAGAATCACTGAAAGCTTCTGTGCTCTGGTTTGTGCATGTGTAAATCCCAATGTAAGAGCTTCCAGAGATCAAATCCAACAAACCAATGAACATCAATAATTTGGGGGGGGGGGAATGTCCCAACACTTCAAGTGTAGTTGAAGACTTACCTCTGGAGGCAAAAGGACATCCATAGGCGTATAAGTTGGCCAGTATCCCATTGTAAGTATATTTACTGTTAAGTCTATATTCCCTGGGTCCTTTTGATTCTGTATGTACTATGATAAGAAAGGAAGAAAAGGATTTTCAGTCATGTTAATGAGTTAAAGGTTTTGCCTGGGGACAAAGAAGGAAGGAGAAAAGAAATAACTACTGCTGATTATTATTATTTTCTACAAAAATGTCAACTTTATTCAAATAGCGTAGCAATTTCCCCCTATATTTACAGCAAAATTGAATTTAATTATTGAAAAAATGACGTAAAGCTGTTTTTTAACAAAGGTTGAATTCAGTGATACTCTACTTTCATGTTATTAAAACTCAAAACAATCTGAAAATAAGGAGCTTAAAGTAATATTTAGAGTTGATGTTGAGGTGAAAGTACTTTCCTAATTCTGACCTAGATTTTCACCTATTGAAGTATTAAATTTCAAAATCAAAGTTTGACGCATCTACGTTTTTAAATGATGCAACATTTCCAATTCCTAATAATACATTAGGATATATCTGTGTCAGTTAAAGTGAATTCAACTGATTGACAAATCTTAAGGTAGCATATTCCATAAGTTATGTTCTGTGTGAAATTTTACTTTATAATCTAGACAAAAATAGTAATTAGCATGGATTTTAAAATGACAAAATAACCCACTATATTTGCAAATGCGCCTCTCTCTTCTTTCACCACTGCTGCAAGGATGAGTTCAGATGTAGTCAATCTTAACTGTGATTTGTTTGACACAAGCCAACTTCAAATCAAGAGCTATGAAGCTGCAGTTAAAATTAACCATGGTTTAGGGTTCATATTAAATACTAAACTGCAGTTAATGAAAAATGAAAGCTTCTGATATACTCATGGCTGTGCCAGAGGTCTTGGGTGGGGGTGGGGAGTGTGCAAGCCCAATGTTCATTGCAGCTCATTTCTGTTATGCTAAACGATCATATATTAGGTCTGAAACTAGTCATATCAAACCAGCTCAAAATTTCACTGAACTATCCAACTGAAGTGAAATCTTACCTGTTTAAACTGAACCATAACATCTTTTGAAAGTTCCATATCCTTAAACATTCCTTCCAGTTTACTGGTGAAAGCAGCACCACATTCTGTTATATGAAACAAAAACAACAAAAAATAGTAATATGGATGCAGTAACTTGAACTGTCAATTTAGGCACATAAAGAAGGTAACAAACTCTTCAGAAGGAGTAAAGTAAAGCAAACCAAACATGAGATTTTTTTAAAAAATGTGCATTTGTTTGGAATCAGATTTCCAAAAGGACTAACCTGTTCCATTTCCCCCTATATAAGGGCTCAAACTTGTAACTGAAGGAACCAAATTCACAAATGCTTACCATGCTTAAGCTTAGACAACATAGATTTCTCAGCATCTACTGAAGCGCTTTTCCCAACCAGAAGTCTTTTGGCCAGGTCCTTTTTATAAAATGCTTCAAATACATCTTTACCTGCATGGACAATGTTGAGGAGGATGAGAAAAAACATCACTAAAGCACATGCTGTGACTTTTTTTGAACCACAGAGGGGGGAAATTAACTGTGTGTGTGTGTCTGTGAGAAAGCATAGGAATAATCCTCTATTTAAAGGAAGTAGCAGAAGCAAGATTCTGTCACTATAAACCTCAAAATACTACAGCTTATACAAATAGCAAATAACTTAAAACTTGACCTACACGTTCTACCTGTGAAAGTGTCAAATTTCAAACTGAGCTAATAAAATTGTCACAGATACAGCAAATTTAAAAGTGCTGGAAATATAAAATTCAACTCTTCCTCTCCAATTATTAAGATAACATATATATTTCATTCACATTCTGGTGAAAACTACCAAAGTGCTTTAAATAGACTTGTTGCAGAACCTACACTTGGGTTTCTCAGAAGTTATAACAATTATAACAATGTTCCTGCCCCATTTCTATTGAAAACAAGTAGCGGAAAATTGTGTTGTGCATGGCTGAAAGAAAAATTGAAGCTAAAGATCTTGTCAGAAGTGCAATGTTTGTAGAGGGAGCCACAATTCCTATTCCTTTAGATATAAAATATCATTGGGTGGATCCTTCAATGTGCAATTCTATAGAGTTCAATCCTATCCTTCAAGCATCTGCATGAAACCACTGCATGGAGTCATTTACTGCAACATGCATCAAGCCTTTGGTATTTTGGTTAAAAAAATCAGCAGGGCAGAAATGTATGATACACTTTATCCAGTTGTTTAAAAAGAGATTCCTTACCATGAATAAATCTAAATATTATCATAATTTTGTCAAGGATTCTTTCCAGCTCTTCATCTGTTGCTTCCTTATTGCCAGCTCTTAGCTTTGAGTCCACATGTTTTGCTAAAAATAATTAAAAATAAACAGCTTAAAACTAATCGGGGTGGGGGGGAGATCACTTGGTTTCCACATATTAGTTTTAACACATCTAAAACTACACTACGCATTTTATAAAAGTTGAAAGAAACCACTCAATGTCAAAAAACGTATAGTCTAATAAAAATATTTTTCTATTAAAGATTTTCTTGGTTTACAAAGATATGATAAAAATATGACAAAAAAATGAAGGAAAAGTAAAAGTAAAAAAAAGAAGCAGTGGCACTTTTCCTGTTACAATACCGCAAACAAGTAGGCTGCTTGCATTTCATTGACTTCAGTGAGATTAATCCAATCTGTGCATAAAACTGCAATATTTACAGGGTTTTAAAAAATCCAAATCCATGCCGGACTCAGAGGAGGAACACAGATATGGGCAAAGAGTGCAGAGATACGGTAGTAGAACAATGGTGATGATGATTATGATGAAGACAAAGCTAAAAATTAACAGTAAAAATAAACAGTTTGAAAGTAATATACAAATCTACAGAAAGCCAATGATAGTGATAATGGGAATGATACTATTAGAGAGGCAAATAATAATAATAATAATAATAATAATAATAATAATAATAATAATAATAGCAGAATTGAGAACAAAAATCTGAAGCTTTCAACGTGAAGCGGGAAAACCAGTTAAAAATATTACAGGTTAGGCGCCGTGACAAAATTTAAATAGTAGTGAACAGAGGCAGTAAACTGGCAGATATGGGGAACTGATGAAAAGAGTGTGAAAGAGAGAACAGCACGGGGAAATTTAAAATATGCCCACATTCAGCAAAACTATGAAATAGTACAGTATTTCCTCTTTCTGTACCTTTTTTTTACTATACAGTGGAATATGTATGCATACACACCTGCGTAATCTGAATTTTTGTAAAGCATCAACATTTATATATAAAGCACTAACATATTTACGCAATACTTATTAAGAGAAGTTAGGAAATTTTTAAACTTTAACACACTACATGAAAGACCTCATAGAATCATAGAGTTGGAAGAGACCACAAGGGCCATCCAGTCCAACCCCCTGCCAAGCAGGAAACACCATCAAAGCATTCCTGACATATGGGTGTCAAGCCTCTGCTTAAAGACCTCCAAAGAAGGAGACTCCACTCCTTGGCAGCAAATTCCACCTAAACTTCTTCATTTTTTTTTACTCTAAGCTATTGTAATGGCTTAAAATATTTCCAATGGCTTGATGCCCAAAAAAAGCCCCTAGGATTACACCATGAATCTGAAGATAAAAAGACCACCTCCTCCAATTAGAAGTAGAAAATAGTCTTACATGAAAGGAAGAATGAAAAGGGCATGTTAAAAGGTGAGAACTCAATTCTTTCACTGCCTTTTCTTACTCATGGTTGTTAGGGGCAGTCACTGTAAAAGCAGATCCAAAAGCCCCTTGCTATAGATAGCACCAAGCTGTTTTTAAATATACTGATAAAGTTCTTATAAGCCATGCAAAATCCCTGAACTCGTGGGAAAGAGCAGTGTGTGCACATAATAAAGCAAATAAAATAATAGAATTTTCCACTCCTTATTAAGGAGCTCCTAAGAGATTTCTACACAGATATCAATCTCTAGATATAAATTGTGACACAACAGTTTCCTTCTGAATGCTTTCACAAACTAACACCAGCTGCAAAATAAGGAGAGGGCCTTCTCTATGGTGACACCCTGGTTGTGTAAATGCTAAATATATATCTGGCACCATATCCGTTGAATCTTTGACAGGCAGCTAAAAACACACTTGTTTGAACAGGCATATGCTGAGCAGAGGGTAAACACCATACATTTTAAACACATTACTTCCTCCAAAGAACCCTAGAAACTGTAGTTTATGCTTCACAGAGATATAATTCCCAACATCCTTAACAAACTAGTTTCCAGGATTATATGGGGAAAGTCAGGTATGTATGATGCCTTAGTCTGTGTTTGTTTCTACAGTACCGCTGTTTTAATGTTTGGTTGTCAATGGCTTTCATCTGCCCTGTGATTCACTTTTTATGTAACCATTATGTTTAACTTGTTTTATTGTACTCTGACCTGAGACTGCTTGTTGATAAGGGGCAGGTTTAAAATGTTCATTATTAAGTAAGAAAATAAATAAATGCAGGATGTGGCCAAATTACAAAAGCTTATCTATATCCCACAAGACTTCTGCAGTAGGATACCCAGGTTAAGGACTGCAGGGACAGTTCTTCAGTTGTTCTGCTCCTGCCTCGAGGGTCAATTCAAGAAAGCAGGAACCTGCTACTCAGCAGGTGCTATTTAACATCCACATCAAACTGCGGTATGGAGGTCATCCACAGGCTTGGGACTTGAGTGGCATCAGTATCCTAACAACACCCAGCTAGTTAGCGAATCAGAGTATATTACCAAAGAGTAGGGTAAATAAAACTAAGAGTAAAATCAGAATTAGATCACATTTCTCTCAAAAAGGGAAACTGGTTAAATATTAGAACTTTTGAATTTTATCTTCTCCTCCCTCACCCCCCCCCAAAAAAAATCCATCCCGCATGTGATAAGCATTGCAAGAGCACTGGTGTTAGAGATACTGGAGGAAGTGTCTGCATGCCTACTCCCCATTGAACACTCTCTTCCCAGAATTTTACCTGTTGTTATAGCCACTGCTTTTGGGAATACAAACTCATGCCAAATCCAGAATTTAACCAGACCTTCTATGTCCCACTTCCAATCAATATTAAGGCGGCTGTGGTTCTCTCTCTCTCTCTCCTCTGTGTTAGAGGACAATGGGACAACTTCTACGGCAGGGATAGGAAATCTGTGGCTCTCCTGATGTTGACTACAGCTCTCATCACCACTAACCATGCTGGCTGAAGCTGATGGGATTTGGAGTCCAGCAACACATGGAGGAATCATCTCTACTTCATGGTTTGTGTTCTTTGGTCGTGTGCATGTGTTTGGGTGAGTTTGTTTTGGCCCCCTGAGGTCTTTACTTTGGATACCTTAGAAAAGACCACTACTTTTAGATAGCTCTAGCCTCCCTCTCTTCTCTCTTTCATCAGATCACCCCAATAATAAGCAACACAACCAAACTTACCTCTGCATCTTTTGGAGCTTCCTTAAATAGTACTATGTTGCAACAGCACTCTAATTTCCATGCAGTTTTATGAGCAAATGTCACTGCAGTCAGTCAGAATAAAAACAAGCACAGATGCACAAGGAGAAGAAACAATCATGTCTCTTAAGAATGCAGCCCACATCTTTATCAGAATACACACAATAGCAAATATTTTCATGGAATAGATATTGTACTGCTGGACACTGGCATATTTAGCAACTTAATCCTAGACAGTATAAGTTTTAGAAACAGTATTTTTGCAGAAAAATTGTTATACCTATAAGTTCTGCTGGTTTATTTGGTCTCTTGTTGATAAACGTTTCAAAAGATTCTTTCATCAAGTTTATACATTTCTCATTTTTCTGAAAACACACTTCTATTATATGATCCACTTTGTCCTTAAAATCTAGCAGCTCTTGCACCATATCCTTGTCTTTTTCAGGGTTTACCACTATTGTTGTCCCATAGTTCTGCAAAACAAACACTTTTGATCAAATGTGTCAATAGTACTTACCTCTCTTATTTCCTAATATTCCCCCACCATTTACATTGATAATAAAATCATTTAAATCACAGTTGCTTTAATGCACCTGAAACATTAAAAACACCAAAACATGAGAATTGCACTACATTTTTTTTAAAAAAATAAACACTTAATAAGTGTTTTTCCAGCCTGTGATGCTAATTGACACAGAAAATCTGTTTGTACAGTACTAGTTTAGGCACAATACAAAACTATAGTTTAGTAATACAAAAAGAAGTCTTTTCTGGCACCCCACCCACACTTCCTTAGCATAACCACAAGAAAGAGCTTGGAAGCTTGTGCTTCAGTTTTTTATTAAACTGCAATTTACTAGGGCTATCCAAAAAACCCCAAACTGTGGTTAGCTTAACTATGAAGCTAGTTTGCTTCCACTACCATAGCCAAGATTAACCATTGTCCAGAGATTCAGATAACATGTTAAACCGAGATTACTCTAAATTGGAAACTGAAGTATTTTATTACCTCCTCATGGCCACACAGCATGTCTGAATACAGCCACAGATCATTGTTATATAATATGAAAAGTCAAAATATGTTTAGGGAACATTCAGAAAAATAGTACGCTGTGGTGTGTTGGGGGGAGGAGTGCGGCTTCTAAACATACCTTTAATTGAAATAGAAACTTTAAAAAATAGCAACAACACTCCCAGACTGTGAAGTCTTTGTAAGTCATGTATGAGAAGGGAAATATACACAAGGGACATATCATTTTAGGCAAATGCAGCTTAAATATTCAGAACATCTAATAATTCTGCTGTTGATTAATAAGCATTGCTTGTGACAACATGCTGCAGTATACTTCATTTCCTAGCTGAAGTGCTCCTATAGTATCCACCTGTGGGATACTAAAATGTAAGGAGCTCAAGCAAGGCATTACATTTACACACAACACTTTTCATTTTTCTTTCCTGACACAAAATATTCTGTGGTTACTGTGCCTGGTGAATCCTGGAAGGGGGTTGGAAGGTTCCCATAAGTTTTTTTTTTAAAAGCTCTTGTATGTCTGCAAATTTTGGGGTTCCTCCAAGCCTGCTAACCCTCTTATTTCTTGGTGGCTCAGCTTTGCTCGTCACCAGCAGCAATCACCACCAGTTTGCTGTTAGGAGGAGTGATAGCAATTAAAATAATATTGCTCAAAGCTGGCTTTTGTTACATTGCTCTCAAAAGTTTCCAGTCTTACACCTCAAACCACTATTGAATTAAGAATATTTTTGAACATTTTATTTATTTATTTATTTATTTAATGCTAAAATGGCAAGGTAAAAGGTAAAGGACCCCCTGACAGTTGTCCCATCAAATTTGAGTATGGGGTGCTGTGCTCATTTCCGCTTTTCCGGGTCATGTGACCAGCATGACTAAACTGCTTCTGGCGCACAGAACACTGTGACGAGTGCCAGAGTGCATGGAAACGCCTTTTACCTTGCCACCACAATGGTACCTGTTTATCTACTCGTGCTGGTATGCTTTCAAACTGCTAGGTTGGCAGGAGCTGGGCCAAAGCAACAGGAGCTCACCCCGCCACACAGATTAGAACTGCCAACCTTGTGACTGGCACGCCCAAGAGGCTCAATGGTTTAGACCACAGCGCCACCCGTGTCTCAATGCTAAAATACTGCAGGCTTAAAGATAATGGATAGCAAAGTAATTAGACAAAAAAACCACCATCCCTATCCCACCACTTAATTTTTCTTTCTCCTAAATCGTCACTACATTAAGCTGAAGGCATAAATTCAGAAGTAACATACTGTCAGCTTTAGCCTTCCATAATGAGTGATCTACTTCCCAGCCTGGTAATTCTTCTGGTCTTCTACTATCTGTGAATTCAGCCTCTGTGATTCTAGCTACCAATCAGGAGAAAGCCCTCAAAGAATTCTACCACTCCTAGGTTCTTTATAGCTATGAGGTGGTTTAGGTTTTCCTCAGGCAGATCTTCTTTGTGAAGCTAAACCACACTCCAAACACCAGAAATACGATTTTCTAAAACAAAAATTGTGCTTAACACTTAGGGTGCTTACTACTCCCATGGTTCTTTTGTATTCCCTCTCAATATGCAAAACGTGGCCTTCCCAAGGATGGATTGCAGGCAGTAAGAGTGCTTCAGAAGTAGGTGGCTGCCACACAAACTGTTTGCTGCAAATATTGCAAAATATAGTAGCCATGGTTCAAAGAAGAATTTTCTTTTCCTGTGGTATGTTTTTCCACATGCGAAGTACACTGCTATATTCAACTTCGATAGGACTGCTGCTGAACAGTAGAGAAAATTGAAGTGAAGCAAAGTTTCACTTTCTCAAGCACTTGAACTATGCATATTGCCTTGTTTTCAGTATCTGATCAACCTTTTTGTTTATTCAATAAAAAGGGGATTTATTATGAATTGGTTGAAATTCTAAGTTACTCAGAATCTAGAACAAGTATATCATTTTTGACGTTTTTTTAAAAAAAAAGTGCAACAAAACAGCATGTTTCTAAATACCTTGATGTATTCACTCCAGTGCTGCAAGAGGAGCTGTTGTCCGGTTTTCACACGGCTGAAAAGCTGGCACATCTGGGTGAGATCTGCTATTCTGTTTTCATCAAGCAGATTATCAAGTCCTTAAAACAAGCATGATTAACACGTTAAATAATGTGTTATTGTTAGAAAATGGAACAGAACTTTCTGTGAGTTTAAAGCAACAGCATCTAGACATTATGGTGGTTGCAAACAATGCAACTTTCCCCCCTGTAAAGAATATATGATTGACAAGTGCTTTATATACAAACTGAGTTTCTGTCTCTCATATACATAGATTTTAAAGGTACTATATCCAAACGGATTGGCTGTGGAATTCTAATAGGCTAGATTTGCAACAGCTTGTCCTAACAAAACTATCAGCCTGCTGAATGTAAAATATTTCACAGGTGCTGTTAGATTTTAGTTCATGGAAAAACACAGGCCTGTTATTGCTACAGCACCAAGAAAGAGTTCTATCAGTTATAGAGGTCTGCAATTAAATAAGCAGTTTTCAGAGAACTATCCGTGACCCAGCATTCCTGGCAATTCCTTCACATACAATGTTAGCCAGTTTTATGAACATTTTTATGAAAAATTTATACACATCCCTTAACTTTTATTGCTCTGAAAAGCGTTTGCTTACATTATTTGTTGCCAGTTGTGTGTGGGAATGTGTATTGGCCATTGTATTTTAAGAACACTTGTTTGTTCCAATAGATTTTCCCAGGCCAAAGAGGCAGCTGTACAATCTGTTTTCACTTTCCCATAAAATGTGAGCAGATTATGCAGCTTAAAAAAAAGCTAATTAGAAAAAGTACCTTTTTGCAAAACAGCTGATAAGTGCTCTCCTAAAAGCTGCCTCTCCACACAAGCAATGAGTGGCTTCCTGTTTAAGGCAAGAAAAAGAATCTATGAATACCTGTACAATTTAGGAGGAAGAACCTTCAAAAGGTGTGCAAGTGTATACTCTTGGTTGCAGATACAATTGTAGGTAAAATACAAATCTTAGGTTCACCAACTCTATGTTTAACTACATACACAGAGGGACGATATAGCAGAATGAAAGTATTCAGTTAACAACCCAGCCATTACTGATGTGGAATCATCAGCGTGATCTTTACACTAATCAAAAGGAAAAACTTAAATATGAGAAAGAAGGCACTTGCTGTTATGTATTAATCCTAAACGGATATAGAGCTTAGCAGGAGAACTATAAAGTTCTGTAGGTGGTGTTATACTGTCTACTTAAAGCACCAATGAAAAGTGTGTATAGAATCTAGATTAACTGTCCAGCAGGTTGAAGGGCAGCAAGTAGACATCTGCCACATCAAGGGCTTGCACCTGAATTATGCTGTGGAGTTATCTTTTCACTTATGTACTTTTTCTTGAATACCTGCATATTTGCCTTGTCTGTGGGCTGCCCCATTGCCCTACTAATTATCATGGCGCTCTGCTTCACCATGAGAAGGAACCATCTGAGAACTCCAATATGCTACAGAACGTTAGTGTATCCCCAGTATATTCTTGGCTCCCTACAGGAGTACTCTAGCCTACTATTATTTATGAAGAGGGAAAGTTTCAGGATCACAAGGATTTCTTTTTCCCTGTTCCATGTTGCTGAAACCTTCCTTTACTGTGTTGAAGGGCTCTGGTTCTGGATACCAGGCTCAAACCTGAACACATTATTGTTGTAAAGTAATAGAAGAGTTTCTAAATCGAAAATGAGGTGTATGTGTGTCATTTTTTTCTTTCCTCCTTCCAGAAAACTGCCCATGTTGTGCAGAGAGGAGTGAGTGCACATCAGTCGTAATCCCTATCTCAAGCTTCTAAAAGATTTTAGGAGTTCAAGCAGGTCAATCCCCTACCAAATTACACCTTCAACATTGCATAGGCTGTAGAAGCCACTGGTCCCTTTACCTTACCTTATTTCCAGAGTAATCAGACCAGCAAATTCAGTATAAAAAGAAATGATGATATACAACGCTTCAGTAATGAGCATTCATTAATAAAGATCTTGGGGAAAGTCAAAAAGGATACACAAATGTAAGAAGAGCCCTTCTGCATCAGAGCAAAAGCCCATCTAGTCTAGCATCCAGTTCTCACAGTGGGCAACCAGATGTCTATGGGAAGCCCACAAGCAGGATATGAGTGCTAAAGTACTCTCCCCACATCTGATTCTCAGCAAGTGGTATTCAGAGGCATACTGCCTCCACTGCTGGAGGTAGGACCCATCTTCCTTCCCAAAGATGCTCATCTTCGATGACAGCGGAGGAGGAGCCACCCTGGTTCTCTGAAATCTGCCACTGCCAGACGTTCCCAAAGGCCTTATCTATTAACCTCTCAGCTTGTCTAGATCAGCCACCTTGGTTGGCCTCTGGGGAACAAACTTGTCCCATGGGTGCCAGGAATGCACTGATTGCACCAAGCACACAAACACAGTTCCTGCCAACAGGTATATAGTTCTACATGTGACATTTGGTACAATACAGTGGATAAGTCAAATCTCTGCTGGCTTTCTACCTGCATACTTGTTACTGTTGTTTATTAAGTAATTTACTATGGAGCTTCAGATTTCTGGAGTTGAAAAGTGGTGCGGGAATAGCCTGACAGCACAGTAAGGTGCCAGGGAAAACAGTTTTCTAACTTGCTTGCTACCTTGATGCTTTTCCACTGGTGCTGATGGCTCCCCATACTCGGCTGCATTGTTGCCCTGACTAGTGGTGCTGCAGCCAAATTGTTCACGGTCCTCATTTGAAAAACACAAGGAGGTGTAATTCAGACTTACAGTGAAAAAAGCAAAATGTTATCTTGTAGCTGCAGTAAGCCAAAGCTCCTTTTGTAACTTTCAGAACAAAAACAGGTGATAATTAGGAACACACAAAGCTGCCTTACACTGTCAGACATAGGTCCATCTAACTTAGTAATGTCTAGTGTCCAGTCGAGGTGCGGGCCCCTCTGGGTGAGATCATTAACATGCCCCTTGGCATGGGGACATTCCCAGAGGAGTTGAAGGAAGCAGTGGTGCGTCCGCTCTTAAAAGAAAACATCACTAGATCCTTTAGATCTATCCAATTACTGCCCGGTTTCGAATCTTTCGTACCTGGGTAAGGTAATTGAGAGAGCGGTTGCTGAACAGCTTGGTAGGTTTCTGGATGAAACATCGGCTCTGGATCCATTTCAGTCCGGCTTTCGTCCTGGTTATGGGACAGAGACGGCTCTGGTCGCCCTAACAGATGATCTCCGTAGACAGATGGATCAAGGTGGGTTGGGACTGCTAATTCTTTCAGATTTGTCAGCAGCTTGCGACATGGTCGATCACAAACTTTTGGACCACCACCTTCCCAATGCGGGGATTCAGGGCACAGTCCGACAATGGCTGTGCTCTTTTATCTCTGGTCGGGGGCAGAGGGTGGCACTAGGGAAGGAGTTGTTGTCACGACACTCCTTGGTGTGTGGAGTGCCGCAGGGCGCAATCCATCCCCTGATGCTTTTCAATATCTCTAGGCGCCCCCTTGCCCAGATTGTCTGGAGTTTTGGGCTGGGTTGTCATCAATATGCTGATGACACCCAGCTTTATCTCTTGATGGATGGCTGCCCTGACTCGGCCCCGAACACACGGACCAGATGCTTGGAAGCTGTGGCTGGATCGCTGCGTGGGAGCCGGTTGAAGTTAGATCCTTCGAAGACAGAGGTCCTCTGGCTGGGTGAGGATGACATGGGGTTGGGGGGGTCAACTCCCATCTCTTGTGGTGGCACAATTAGTGCCAGCGCCTTCTGTCAAGCGTTTGGGTGTAACCTTTGACGCCTCCCTTTCTATGGAGGCACAGGTTGCAGCCACAGCAAAGGTGGCATTTTTCCATCTCCGCAGTATTAAGCAGTTGGTCTCTTACCTTTCTTGCCCTGATGTGGCCACAGTGATCCATGCGACAGTCACCTCCAGGCTTGATTATTGTAACTTGCTCTACACGGGGCTGCCCTTGAAGCTGACCCAGAAACTCCAGCAGGTGCAGAATGCCGCAGTGAGGCTCCTTACGGGGTCCTTGCCATGGGATCACATTCATCCAGTGCTTTACCAACTGCACTGGCTCCCGGGGGAGTACAGGTTTAAGGTGCTGGTTTTGACCTTTAAAGCCCTATGCGGCCTAGGACCCTCATACCTACAGGACCGCCTCTCCTGGTATGCCCCGCGGATGACCTTAAGGTCCACAAACAACAATATTCTGGAGATCCCAAGCCATAAGGTGGCTAGATTGGTTTCAACTAGGGCCCGGGCCTTTTTAGCACTGGCCCTGACGTGGTGGAACACTGTCACAAAGGACTAGGGCCCTGCGGGATTTGACATCTTTCCGCAGGGCCTGCAAGACGGAGCTGTTCCGCCTGGCCTTCGGCTTAGACTCACTCTGACCCCTTATATGGCATTTGGTATATAAATTTTACCTTGGCTTTTTTGCTGGCCCATGTAGGACCAGCCTGGATAGCTGGCTCGGGTGAATATCTGATATTTCCTCCCTTTATGGTCTTGATTTATGTGCTACTACTAAAATGAGGCTGCATTTTAAGTTGTATTTTGATTAACTGTTTGTTTTTGTTGTTGTTTTCTATTACGTTTTATTGTAATTCATATTTGGTACAGTATTTATTTATTTACAGTGACTGGCAGCAGCTGCCCAAGATTTTAGTCAAGGTTCTCTCCCTCCCTTCCTGGAGATGCCATGCATGGAAGCAGACACTCTACCACTGAGCTACACCTCTTACCCTATGGCTATCTGTAACTACAATTACAGATGTTATCATTAAAGTTAATTATTAATGAACAGATAATCTAAATTGAGTGTTATGTAATAGATAGAATTCTAAAACTCTACACATTGCTAAGCTTTCCCAAATACCTTTTGCTTCTATTTCTAGAGCATAATTTTAAGAACATAATTTAAATATAATTTATAAAAGGTGGCACCACTACCCCTTTAGATATAAAGAGTGTTGTACAGTTTTCTATAGAACCAACTTTTAAAACAAACAGGAACCTTGTATTAAAGAAAAAAGGTAATAGGTACTCACTGTGTGCTGTGGTCTAAATATGTCACTACTCTATCTGCTTCTTCTTCTAAACGTTTGTTAACATGGTGAAGGTATTCTGGGACCTGTCAAATAAAAAAAAGATATTTGGAAGGGAATTTTGTTCTACAAAATGACAGAGTCTAAAAGCTGCTAAATAGTAAAACAGCATGACCATATGCTCGTATGATCTTACCTCATGTAATCATATACAGTAGATAACTATATGCATTGATGGCTCTGCTCATTTATTTGTAGTAATTCTGTTATCCCACCCCACCTTTTGCTCACAGCAGGCAGGCAGCAATAACAAGAGAAAGTAAAACTGCTATCCATTGTGATTTCAGTCATTTTTCTATGAACCAAAAGCAATTATTGCAGCAAGGAGTCTCAAAATACACAAATGGCAATTTTAATCTAACCTGACAGATATTCACCTCATCCCCCAAAACAGAGAGAGAATTGAGGAGATATTAATATTTTTACAGCACTAGGAAAAATCCAGAAATGCACACACTGCTTTCAGTCCAGACACATCTGCAGGGTTGAATTCTCAGAAAAACAGCTCTGCAAGTTTGCAGCAGAAGCAGGCTGTGGACAGCACTGATGACCTTGACCTGGCACCCATGATGTCAACAAGAAGCCTCTCTCTGGAGAGGTTTTTGCCTTCTGCCATGCTATCTCAGTACTCACATTCATAACTACTTCAGCTTCTTTTATGAGAGGTAGAAAATACTGCCTGTTTTCTAAATTCTGTACACAACTTCAGAATCACATTTATAAATCTTTGTAAATAACTAAATATTTAGAAATGTCTCTCTATACTGAGGTGAGATTTTCTTTGCATGGAATTGGAAACATCTAAGTTCTCAAACACAATCATGTGGACTCAAACACAGTCATGTGGAAGCCAGATTATTGGCTCTTTATACAATTTTTATGCAATCTTACTGCTTTCCTTTGGCTATAATCCCTCAAATATCATACAAAAATCCCATATATTTAACAATAAAACTGTTTCAAAAGGTAATTGCTATGCATTACTATGACCTTTTTGTTCATATGCATAGAGCTATTTGAATGATTCTGCCTAATGCAACAACCACTCAAGCATATGAACTCATATTGGGAACAATTCCTACTACATTTTGTTTAACTTCATACCTCTCTTTCTTGCATTAATCTTTGGCCTTCTGCAGTATATAAACGATTTGTATCTTCCAAAAACCTTTGTTCAAATGCATCTTTGTAAACCTATTTAAGAGAGACACTAATGTATTTTATCAGGTTAGTGCCTAAATTGTACAGCAATTTGTCAGTAAAAGATAAAACATAGCTTCTATGCACTTTTCTTTTAAATACAGGCTGTTTTATTCATTCATTCATTTAGATTACTTACCCACCATTTACAATAAGATCCCAGGATGGGTTAGAACAATAAAATATAGTTACAAAACAAATAAAATAGGTACAACCATAAAACAAGTTAAGTGTAAAAACAATTCCACATCTTAAAATGTTTACATTGTTTTTACAAGAAAAATAGTTCTAATATAGATGCAGACTAATTTCATTCATTCTTCAAACAACCCTGTGGCATAGGAAATATTCCTACTTACAATTAGGGAACTAATAGTGAAGGAATATCACTTGAACTAGTTTTACAAATTTGTTGGGCTCATTTCCTTTTTTCATTCTCCTTCAGTATGGGCACAAAGAGGAAATAAAAAGCTTTTATTTCCTCTTTCTACTAATTGAGGTTTGCTGCTACATTCTAATCTAGAACTGTGGGTAATTTTAACTATGGTTTAAGAAAACAGTTTGAGATCAGAAAGCATAGTCTACGCCAGGCATCCCCAAACTGCGGCCCTCCAGATGTTTTGGCCTACAACTCCCATGATCCCTAGCTAACAGGACCAGTGGTCAGGGAAGATGGGAATTGTAGTCCAAAACATCTGGAGGGCCAAAGTTTGGGGATGCCTGGTCTACGCTATTTGAAGTTGGTTTGTTCCATTAAACTTTAGGTAGACTAACCAGAGTTTCTCCAGGTTTGGACATAACATGTGTGACATGCATAAGGAAGAACAAGCCATAATGACTCTCAGCCTCACATGCTCCCCCCCTTACCTCTCCCAAGTGAAGGGAGTTAATGGTATGATGTGCTGTTCAAAACCATGGTTAACATTATGCTTAGTTTAAAGAAAGCTTCAATGTGTGTGCAACCGTGCATCGAGCCAAACCCGGAAGTGATCCGAAGTCACAAAAGGGGGCAGAATGGGGTGCCTTGGAATGTAACCCCCGTGTAAATGGGAGGTTGCCTGTGTTCAAAAAGACTCTCATTCCTACCTCAAAACACTGCCTTAGTGATAATAATAATAATAATAATAATAATAATAATAATAATAATAATAATAATAATAATTTGATATTTGTATCCTGCCCATCTGACTGGGTTGCCCCAGCCATTCTGGGCGGCTTCCAGCATATATAAAAACAAAGTAAAACATTAAACCTTAAAAAGCTTCCGTATACAGGGCTGCCTTCAGATGTATCCTAAATGCTGTATAATTACTCAACTCTTTAATATCTTATGGGCAGGTATTCCACAGGGTGGGTGCCACTACCGAGAAGGCCCTCTGCCCTAGTTCCCCTGTAACTTCGCTTCTTGCAGTGAGGAAACCATCAGAAGATCCTTGGAGGACCTGAACCAGAGGATCCTCTGGGCTGAACGATGGGGGTGGAGATGCTCCTTCAAGTATACAGGGCCAAGGCTGTTTAGGGCTTTAAATGTCAGCACCAACACGTTGAATTGTGCTCAGAAATGTACTGGGAGCCTATGTAGGTCTTTGAGGACTGCTGTATATGATCTCGGCTGCTGCTCCCAGTCACCAGTCTAGCCGCTGCATACTGAGATGTTAGGAATGCCCACTTTGAAGCTGGTTGCTCCTTAATTGAGCAGGTCATGTGATATGGTATGACTTTTCAAATAAGCACCAGTACAAATACCATGCCAAGCTGGAAATTTCAGCTCTTTTCTGTGAGCTTTTGCTGAGAGTTTGGGGTGGGAGGAGGAAAGTGTCGTTGAACAGGCATCCCCAAACTGCGGCCCTCCAGATGTTTTGGCTTACAACTCCCATGATCCTTAGCTAACAGGACCAGTGGTTGGGGAAGATGGGAATTTTAGTCCAAAACATCTGGAGGGCCGAAGTTCGGGGATGCCTGTCGTTGAAAGTCTACTCAATATTGATCCAGAGTAGATTTCAATGTATAGTTAGCAAAGTAACAACTTAAACACATTGCAGGATTCCAAAAAAAAATTAGACCAGATGCAATTGTAATTCGTCCAACAGAGCTTTTCTGCTACTGAAGGCAAATGAGCATAATGGTCACAAATCTCATACATTCAGGATTGGCACAGTCCATAAGAAATCCAGTTGCCGCAGATTTAACTTAAACTTACAATAACTACCGGTATAATAAGTCTAAATCTTAACACTATCTATGTACAGACGACCACACCAGAAGGAAAAGATATAAAGAGAAAGTGAAACCCAGGATCCTTCTGGCCTTATCTTTTCTGTCAAGGTCATGCTGACACTAAAAGTAACAGAACTGGTTCAAACCAGCTGTACCCAGCTTCTCTGAAGAATAACCCAAACATCATGAACCTTCTGCTTTTATCTTTCACACAGAGAAGCTTCCACATCCTCTTGAATTAATTAGAATAGGAAAGATCTCTACAGTATTTGCTCAATACTTTCTGCACTAAGAACTGCAAACTGACAGTAAAGCCTCAACTTTCTATTCCCATCCAGAAAAGCAGAAAAAGGAGTGTAATGTTTACTTGCCTTGTACATATTAGGCTTTTATACTTACTTGCAAATCAGACAGCATACTTAACAGACTTCGTAACAAGCTTCTATCTACAGCTTCACCATTCCGTTCTCGTTCAATCAACAGCAGGATTCCATCAATTGTTTTTGTTTGAACTAATTTATCATTAATAATATGGCTTCTAAAAAGTTCTAATCCCATATCCCTGTAAAATTATAACAGGTTAATTACAATTTGATTTTATATAACATTACATGTTCTTATAGACCTAAAATCATATTATGCTTCTATTCCACAATGTGAAGGTTCCGAGTTTTCTCCCTAGTAGAATTTCAACTGTAGGTGCTTGCATGGCTTGAGAACTGGTTACCACTGTAATGACCATTCCTTTTGCACTTTTGCTGAAATTTAGATCAGCAGGAACGCATTACTTGCAGTATTAGGATTACAGAACCAGTAGAAGGGGCATAAAAGAAGCCCTGTCTACATAGCTATTAAAGTTTTAAGAAAATTTTAAGGGTGCAGGTTATCAGTTAAATGGGAGCAGAAATCACCTGCTAAAATTCTTATTTTTGCAGAGATAGTAGTATATGCTTGTGGAACCTAGGACCCTCCAGATGTTGGAGTTCAATTCCTTTTTTAAAAAAATCATTTTTATTAGATTTTTTTCTCTTATAACAATATCTGTAATCATTACATTCAAATTTCAATTTTCCCCTTCCCTGCTGACTTCCCTCAACTACCATCCCTAGTTTGTTACAACTCATATTACATTCTGCTCTTTGTATATTTTACAGCCCATATATCCACATTTCACACCGCAGGTGCATAATGGCCAACACTGTAATAACAGATCCACACACTGCCAACATACATACTACTTAAATACTGTACCTACCATATAGAAGGTAGCATTGAATTCTGAAGAACATAAGTACGGTCCAAAAACAAAAAAATGCTTCTAATCATGATCTGCAAAAAAACAACCCATAAAGATAGAATTAATCTTCTGTGCTTATGCATTACCTCTGCCATATATGTCACATTTCCTGATTTCCTATCCTCATCAATATGGTTATTATACATTCAGAATATATCGTAAAGTTTCATCAAGGAAGAGTATCTACAAGCCAAGAAAGAATTTATACAGTACTGTATATGATCGCCAACAAATAAGAATTTTAAGGAGTTTTCTTAAAGTATGTATGTTTCCTAGAGTTGTAATAATTTGGAGTGAAAAGCAGTAAAATAGGGCCAGCATAGACATAATATTGCTTATCTTAGCCAATATCAGCAGTTCAGAAGCAGCTGTAAGATTTCAAAGTCAATTCCCAATAACCTCTTAATCTTAATCAATGTTAATGTGTTACTAATCCAATATTAATAATCTTAGCTTGATGTTTTATGGGCATGACTGTTAAAGAAGCTTAACATAAAACATATCTAATATGGGGTAGAATTAATCCATAGGGCCAAATGACCATTAAATGTGAAAATTTATATATAACCAAACAGTATATAAATTTTGTTAAATGAATATTGCTAGCTAATGTAAAGCCAAAATATATTTAAGATAATCCAAAACAGCATTAATTGGTTACGACACAGTCATTCTAATTTTACTAATTAATTTTGCTTGGGTGAAAAAGGCAACTTTATGTAATTCAAATACTTAAGGGGATTTCACACATTCCCCATAGTCAAATAACTAGTTCCTAATGAGTTGCACCAATGTGCAATTAAATTTGAAGCCAGCGAGCTTCAAATTTGTTATGCAACTTCATACAGTATTTGTGAAACTAGGTAGCAGCTCAAGCACTCTTTGCTTTTGGGGGGGCGGGGAGCAAAAAAGCAGGGATGCAGCTAGGAAACTAAGCTGAAGTAAATTTCAAAGTCTTTCAAACTCCCACAACACAAAAAGAGAGAAACCAAAGTAATGACCAGTTTTGCAAAGAACACCCAACTCTGTTTGCCCATACAATCATGCTGCAAACTGTTTTTCAAAAGCAGCTGCTTAATTTCATAGGGACTTGGTGATAAATTATTTTGTAGTAACAGAATTAAGAGCTAACCAATAGCTTTTCAAGCAGTCAAAAGCTGTTAAAGTGCTACAAAGATCAAAGTTTATATATCCAAAGGAATATAATTGGATTCAGCTTTCTCATTCAGTTTTTGTAAAACTTTTCCAAGTCATAAATACATATATCATTTAGTTAATTTAACAAAGAATCTAAGAGTTAAGCGAAGCAAATAAAAATTTTCATCCATTTGATTAACAGGGGCAAACAATAGATGTGAACCTGAAATGCCTTTATGAGCTGTGTTGCACAGTAGCTAGTGTCAGACTATGACTAGGGGGCCCTGGTGATCATGGGACAACAATCATCTCTCAGTCTATCCTACCTCATAGGACTGTTGTGAGGCTAAAAATGAGACTCATATACATCAGGGATGGGAAACCTGTAGACCTCCAGATGTTGTTGGAATACAAACCCCATCATCCCCGAGACCCCAGACCATCCTGGCTGGAATGGATGGGACTTTTAGTCCAAATATACCAGGTTCCCCATTCCTGATTTATATCATTTTGAACTGCTTGAAGAAACGTGGGATATACAACTTTTTTAAAAAATAAAATGAAATATAAATATGCATTATGAACTACATGTAACTTACCATTTGTCTGCAGTGATCTTGCCAGCATCTGTTTATTTTCTTTAAAAACAGGAGACTGTCAAGAGAATCTGTGCTACAAAGGTTAAGGGAAGCTATCTTTTTTTTTTAGTCAATATATCAGTAGTTACTCTCTATAGAGTTATATGTTATAGATTAGGATTCTAGCCTGAATTTGGAGCTATCATTTCTGAAAGAATTTCGACTTTTACTGTGACAACCACATCAAGTCTTTAAGAATCTGGAGTCTCCCTGAAAGCATCCAAGAGGGGAAATATATGATTCTTAGTATAGTTGAACACAGGAAATTATTGCACTGATTATTAATCATACCCCAAATCTTCAAGAACTGTCAGCAATAGATTCTCCACTCTAGAACACAATCTAAACCAAGCGAGACCCAAGCAACACTCTGGGGAAATTAAGAATGCAGACGGCCTTGTTAACTTCAATATCACTGTGAAAAGATGCCAACATGCTACAAACCTAAACCATAAACAAGACATTATTTTTCAGATTCCAAGTACATTATTTGTGAAGCATTTTTACTTTGATGAGACTACAATGTATACTTTATGAACACTAAAACTATTAATGCAGTGGTACCTCGACTTACGAATGACTCGACGTATGAATGTTTCGAGTTACGAATGGAGCTGTGTCCGCCATTTTGGATGCGGCGTGAATAGGATTTTTTCAACTTATGAATTTTTAATAGGGGTTGATTTGACTTACGATTCCCCCCCCCCCAAATAGGCTTCTACTTACGATTTTTTCGACTTACGAAGGTCCGTTCGGAACGGATTAAATTCGTAAGTCGAGGTACCACTGTAACTGTTTAGCTGCATTTTTTGTATATAAAAAGGATATTCTCTAAACTGCAGTATCTGGGCTTTCACGTGGTCTTCACAGACTTGTCTTAGCTGTTTATACAGCATAGGTGATGCTTTATAAGAACAGACATTTTCAACAGCCTGGGATATAAGGACAAAGAAAGAGTTCAGCAACATCAAGGTAGCCACCACCACCTCCTTCCCCTCCCCCAGGTTTCAGATACTTTTTTTTTTTTAAGGAGGAATAGAATATTTCCGGAAGAGATATCCCAGGGAGAGACAACAGATCTCCCCGTCCTCTTCTGGGTAAACCTATTTTGTCTTACTTAACTATATTCTTGAAACAGTTCAACTTATGGGAAGATTTCTGGGCAACTGCTTCACCAGACAGAATACTCGTAGTTTATTCAAGCACCGAGAATAAAATGGAGAGAATGCTCAAAAATAGCCAGTTCAAAAGAAAATTAATCCAAGGTGACCCAAATGAGAATACTGGGTGGGGTGGGGGAAATGGAGTGTCCTGAGAGAAGGCATGGCTGCCTGACTAGCTGGACTCAACAATGCATTCCACAATGCATTATTTTCTTGCAGGCTCCCTTGTATATTTATAAATCTATAAGAACACACCACTCCTGACATTTTAGTAAGATTCATTTTTTAGTTTCTTGCCATAAGTCCAACACAACTGTCCCATTTTTACTGGGACACCCCAGTTGACAGAAGCCAATTCCGGCTTCTGTTTTGATCCTCGAATGTCCCTTTTTTTGGTCTGGTGCTCTGGTTCAAGCACTGGACCAAAAGATGCTCACTCTGGTGATTGTCAGCAGCATCACACCAAAGCGCCTTCCCATCCAGCACTGTGGCATGACTCTCCTGATCGCCAGAATACTGGGTGAGAGTGGATGAGTGGCATGAGGGTGTGGGAGAGTGGCGAGAGCAGGGGGTGGGGATGGAATAGGGTGTGTTCTGAATTTAGTTAGGAAAAAGTTGGAGCACAGGTGCACATAAAGGATAGAGTACCTGAATGCACCCCTATGCACACAGAAATCTAGGCAGGGAGAAATATAGGCATCAGGGCATTAGAAATGTCCAAGGACAGGTTTTCCACGTGATGTATTCTTTGTTACAGACAGAAAATCTCCCAAATCACTACTTCTAAAATATCCATTTTATTCATATAAACTCTTACTTGGTAGAGCTCTTCAAGATTATATTTAATAGATGTACTGCTTTGAATTGCTCTGACTGCTTCATGAAGCTTCTGCCATGTGTCCTGAGTGTAGTTATCAGGTAAAGTGGGTCTCTCTGCATTAAACAGACAAAGAACAAGGGGTGAGGAATGGTATATTCTTTTACAACTTTATAATTCTGAGTGTGGTTTCTTAATCGATAAATAAGGCATTTCCATTTTATTTTATTTGACCTTTTGCAATAGGCAACATGAAGAAAGTGCTTTCTAAATGGAAATAAAACACAGTGTGATAAAAGAGCATACACCTTTTAAACTTTATATTTGTATTCCATACAAACATGCACTGAAAAATACAAAAATACACCAAATCAGCAGTTATTCAACCACTACTTCAAATGTGCAGAAAAGGACACGCTTATATACACATGATCTGCATTAAAAGTATTCTGTGCATCACACCCTCTCACAAAGACTTCAGTCCTATGTATGCTTGGAAGTAAACCCCACTGAACTGAAAGGGATTTACTCTCAACTAAACATGCATAGGATTAGGCTGCACATGTAGTACAAGGAACAGGTGTAATTTGTACTTTATCCCATTTCCTGTCACTTGATTGATGGTGATTAGTGCTCCACTTCTGTATGTTAATAATACTGTACCTTATTAAAGGGATATTGGCTTCCTCATAACTAATTTGGACCAGCATTTCATCGTGCCCTTTATCCCAACCCTTTCATTTTTAGAGTCATTTTTTTCTTATTTAAAAAAGTTGAAGATGAATTTGTGCATCTGTATCCATTCATCGTAATCACCCAATTTTTTCAGCTAATTGCAAAATGTGAGGATATGGAGTAGATTGTTTCTAAACTCACATAACTATAGCCACTTCATGTTCTCTGCTGTTATTCTGCAAAATTATGGCTCTGTCTCTGGACGCAACTACCAGTATCCAGCATTTTTTTCTAAAGGTCAAAAAGTCACATTATGAAGGAACACACATGAACTAGGAACACCGAAATTTTACTACCAGAACAAGCTATTAACAAATTAAGGCTGCAATTCTGTGGAAACTTACTTGAGAGTGAATCCCACTGAACATATTGGGACTTGTTTCTGTGGAAATATGCATAGGATCCCCCTGTATGTGTAATAACTGTTGCTGCGTATATAGTCTAAAATGAACTGTCATGTATGTATATGTCCCTGAATTTGTCATGCAGCATTAAAGTGGGTAAGGGTGAGAAAGAAGGGTTAGGCTGACTAAGTTTAGGCAAGTAACAATGTTTTGTGAAAAAATACAAAGCTCAGCTTCATAGGAGTGAAATCTCTCTTTTGGAGATGTTTAACTGGACACATATATGGTGAAATGCGAACAGGGGACAGAGAAAGGGCAGAACTCCTCAATACCTTCTTTGCCTCAGTCTTCTCCAAAAAAAGAAAACAATGCCCAACCTGAAGAATATGGAGCAGATGATTCAGCAGGGGAAACACAGCCCAGAATAAGTAAGGAGGTAGTACAAGAATACTTGGCTAGTTTAGATGTATTCAAGTCTCCAGGGCCAGATGAACTACATCCAAGAGTA
Source organism: Zootoca vivipara (assembly GCF_963506605.1). Classification (NCBI taxonomy): domain Eukaryota; kingdom Metazoa; phylum Chordata; class Lepidosauria; order Squamata; family Lacertidae; genus Zootoca; species Zootoca vivipara. The sequence continues at coordinate 24,747,356 of NC_083279.1, read as the reverse complement.
TTAAAAGAACTGGCAGAGGTGATTTCAGTACCACTGACAATAATCTTTGAAAATTCCTGGAGAACAGGCGAAGTTCCAGCAGACTGGAGGAGGGCAAATGTTGTCCCTATTTTCAAAAAGGGGGAAAGAGAGGACCCAAACAATTACCGCCCAGTCAGCCTGACATCAATACCAAGAAAGATTCTAGAGCAGATCATTAAGCAAACGGTCTGTGAGCACCTAGAAAGGAACGCTGTGATCACTAAAAGTCAGCATGGGTTTCTGAAAAATAAGTCATGTCAAGACTAATCTGATCTCATTTTTTGACAGAATTACAAGCCTGGTACCCTGTTTCTCATATTTTAAGACATACCCATAAAATAAGCCATAGCAGGATTTTTAAGCATTCAAGGCATATAAGCCATACCCCGAAAATAAGACATAGTGATAGGCGCAGCAGCAATGCCGGCCGCGGCAGGAGGAGGAGGGAAAAAATAAGACATCCCTTGAAAATAAGCCATAGTGAGTTTTTTGAGGAAAAAAATAATATAAGACGTATCTTATAATATGAGAAACACGGTAGATGAAGGGAACGCTGTGGATGTAGCCTATCTTTATTTCAGCAAGGCCTTTGACAAGGTGCCCCATGATATTCTTGTAAAGAAGCTGGTAAAATGTGGGCTAGACAATGCTACCATTCAATGGATTTGTAACTGGCTGACTGACCAAACCCAAAGGGTGCTCATCAATGGCTCCTCCTCATCATGGAGAGTAGTGACTAGTGGGGTGCCACAGGGTTCTGTCTTGGGCCCAGTCTTAATTCAACATCTTTATCAATGACTTGGATGATGGGCTTGAGGGCATCCTGAGAAAGTTTGCAGGTGACACCAAATTGGGATGGGTGGCTAATGCCCCAGAGGACAGGATCACACTTCAGGATGACCTTGACAGATTGGACAACTGGGCGGTAAGCAAACAAGATGAATTTTAACAGGGAGAAATGTAAAGTACTACACTTGGGCAAAAAAAGAAAGAAAGGCACAAATACAGGATGGGAGACACCTGGCTTGAGAGCAGTACATGTGAAAAGGATCTGGGAGTCTTGGTAGACCACAAACTTGACATGAGTCAACAGTGTGATGCAGCAGCTAAAAAAGCCAATGCAATTCTGGGCTGCATCAATAGTATAGCAAGGGATCAAGGGAAGTAATAGTACCACTGTATTCTGCTCTGCTCAGACCTCACCTGGAGTATTGTGTCAAGTTCTGGGCACCACAGTTCAAGGAGGATACTGACAAGCTGGAACGTGTCCAGAAGAGGGCAACCAAAATGGTCAAAGGCCTGGAAATGATGCCTTATGAGGAACGGCTTAGGGAGCTGGGTATGTTTAGCCTGGAGAAGAGAAGGTTAAGGGGTGATATGATAGCCATGTTCAAATATATAAAAGGATGTCATATAGAGGAGGGAGAAAGGTTGTTTTCTGCTGCTCCAGAGAAGTGGACACGGAGCAATGGATTCAAACTACAAGAAAGAAGATTCCACCTAAACATTAGGAAGAACTTCCTGACAGTAAGAGCTGTTCGGCAGTGGAATTTGCTACCAAGGAGTGTGGTGGAGTCTCCTCCTTTGGAGGTCTTTAAGCAGAGGCTTGACAGGTATATGTCAAGAATGCTTTGATGGTGTTTCCTGCTTGGCAGGGGGTTGGACTGGATGGCCCTTGTGGTCTCTTCCAGCTCTATGATTCTATGACATGAGAGGTATAGATGCTTGAGAGTGTATTCTTCAGATTGAAAGGATTAGTTGTTCCTTAGCATACTTTAACTTCCTCAACATTTCAGGGGATGTCTGCAGATTCTAATTTGTTAATGACAGAGTATGAAAGCAGTGGATAGTGGTTATACACAATTAAACACATGCAGTACACAGTAGCTTGCTGTCATTTGGTGGACTGCAGACAATGCAGCAGTACACCAAGCAACAGATGAAGGAAATATGAGACTTAAAACTGCCTCTGTGAGAACAGTAACAAAATCTAGTTTCACTCCTATAGAGGTCCCATGTGGACAGTAAAGTGAGGAAAGGGCAATGGATGTCACACGTCAACACAAGCCAAGGGGCCTGTGCTCCTGATTGGCTGACAGTGACTGATCTGACCAGGCAGAGTGCCAAACACTCTTCCACTCCTGCATGTCAAACAAGGAAAAGTTCCTTAGAGTCCTTGGTCTGCCTGACAAAGAGCAACCTCTCCCCAGCCAGACTTAAGATGACAGCAAATACATCTGTGTGGTAAATATCAAGTTTCCTGCATTCAGGCATATTTACAAGCAAGCATGTATGTGTGCAAGCAAGCAAGCAAGCAAGCAAACAAACAAACTCACATACTCACACTCTTGCATGCCTGAAGAGCTTTTTAAAAACAAGGAACACTTCTGGAGTTCTGCTGACTCATTAATAAGTCAACAGCATTACGTAGGATCAAAACAAAGATACAGAGAAGACAGACTGTTTTCACAAATCAGTTTTAAAATTGCTTGCTGTCTGTTAGGTCAAATGTCACTTTTAATGCTACATGTGAAAATGTTCTGAGATGCCTAGAGCTACAATCACAAGATCACACCCTTTTGTTCCACATAATTTTTTAGAGCGCCCCATCCCATCATCATAATTGCAGGTTCACCCATAAGAACATAGCAGGAGGCTTGGGGGCAAGAAATTAAGCTTCTGTCTTTAACACACACCCCCCCAAGTGCAACTAGGGTTGCAAGCCTATGCATACCTACCTGGGAGGAAGTCCTATTGAAGTCAGTGGGGCTTACTTCTGTGTGTGTGTGTGGCAGGTTTGAAGGATATTAAGTGATAACCCCTGGGGTATAGGGCTGTATATAAACTCAATAAACAACAACCACCACCATCACCACCCTATCCACATTTGTGATGTTGACCGCCTAATATCCCCAGGTACAAAACAGGGCAGGTCAGTAACATTTAAAAAAAAACAACACCCCAAATCGACAGCGTAGGAGAAACCATTTTGTATCCCTAACTCGTCACCCAAGGAAAGCCCACTTTTACACCATTTTTAGAATCCCGCCTTTGAATCTGACAACCCCTTAAGTACATCTGCAAAGGGGTGGGAAACAAAAACAAAAGCAGGTTGCATTTCGAAACGAGCTATTCAAATGGGGACGAGCAAGAAATCAGAACAAAACGTTTGAAATGAGGGTGCTGATGAGCGCGCCACGTTCCCTTGTACGGGAAAAAAAAGAAAACAAAAAACCCAGGGGAGACAAGTCCCACACGCGAACATCTCCTTCCTCCTCCAGCATCCTAGATGCGCTTGCACACCCACCTCTGAAGTTCTTGATCACTAATTTTTTGGACGTGGCCCCTCCACCAGCAGCTCCAGAGCCGGCCGGCCCGCTTCGGACGCCGGCCACAGCTGCCAGGGAAGCGGGCTTGGTGAAGCCGTTGGTGTGCCCGACCAGCGCCGACAAGTGCTGCTTCTTCTGGGGCTCGCCGGCCATGTTCGACCCAGCAATCCCGGGGGTGGGTGGGGTGTAGATTTCCCTTGGTGCCCCTCCCTCCTTCCCTCCGGCTTTCCTCTCAGTTTTGAACGACGCGGAAGGCGGCTCTCAAAAGGGGGAGACGGTAATAAGAACAACAACGACAACGGTAAAGATCCTCGCCGCCAACGGGGCGCCGCCTCAGCGACCCAGGCGCTTCCATGAGGGGCGCACGGAAATCGAAGGAAAAGGCCGGAGCGGCGCCTCCTTCCCGGCCGCTGGACTCGGCGTGTGGGAACAGCGAAGAAGCGGCAAACAGCAGGCGACGGCGACGGCGACGACGCCCCCGACGCCGCCTCACAAAATGGCTCCTTTGGTCCACTCGGGTGAAGGCCGAAGCTGCTGCTGTTGCCTCCGCCGCGGGTCGGGTTGGCTTCTGAAAGCAAGGCCGAGGCGGCGGCGGCGGCGGCGGATGCACCTCGCCGGGGCAGATACCTACGACTTCCTCGGCCCGGAGGAGGGCTCTAGCCTGCTGTTGTCACGGGACTCAGGCAGGGGCCACGCAAGGGGGTGGTGGGAGGCAACTGGCGAAGCAGCACCTTCGACACCGCCGCCGTTTCCACAGTATCAGCTCGGCGTTAGGCAGGCCAAGGCCGCAATCCTATATCCACTTACCTAAGGAGTGGGCGGTGCGCGGGCGAGGGAGGCGCTATTTCTGCTTTGTTTTGCTCTTACGTTGTGTGCTTTTTTGCACAGTAAAAGGGCGCCATGTGATTCTTCGCATTGTGAATTAAACGGAACGACAAGTCAAATAAATAAATAAATAAAGTAACCCCACCCCACCCCCACTGAACACTACGCAAGTTCATTCTGAGTAGGGAAAGAGAACCCAGGTTTATTCATTGTGGGAACAAGCTGATACCGTACTGTATAGGGGTGTCGTCGTTACATTTGGTGAAGCAGGATCGATTCAAGACCAAGCAGAAGACGCTGCAAGGTTGGCATCCTGTCTGCCTCAGAGACAAAAAGCACTGGGAGTTGTAGTCCCAAAACATTTGGAGGGCCGAGTTTGCCTATGCCTGCTGTAGCGCTACCCATAGGGGAGAGACATGCTTTGTTGCAGCTGGGGCAGATGGAAGCCTCTGGGATGTGCTGCTGTAGATTATTATTATTATTATTATTAATTGAATTTATATAGCTCCCTATACCCGGGTGTCTCAGGGCGGTTCACAGATGCAACATTCACAGTGAGCAAGGACAATGAAGCTGTGACATTGACAGTTTATTTTCAGTTCTTTTCGTAACATGGGGTTTGCCATTTTGCAGCTGCAGAACAGCTGTCAACATTTTCACTGAGCTATCTAGCACAACTCAAACATCTCTTTCCCTGTCAGTCACTACTAATTCAGGCCCCTTTAGTATATAGTATACACTGCTCAAATGTACACAACTTCACAATTGCTTACAAGGGGTAGGACCTTTTAGCTGGGCTAGAACTACTGGTATGTTGCTAGTATAAGTCTGAATACAAAGTAAGACATTCATATCTGTTAATGATTCCCACTTGCCACCAAGTCTAGGCCCCTTTATTAAGACCCACTGGGTTCAAGTATTCCATCAGCTTGCAACTTCACTCATTACTTGTGCAGTCCTGTATGCAGGGCTGCCCATTGAAGGGGACAAGTCACATTGAAATCAGTTGGAATTACGGTACTTCTGGGTAAACACGCACCACCACATTTGCTGCTTTCCACATTTGTTTTGATTTGTTGGAAGCTGCCCAGAGTGGCTGGGATAACCCAGATGGGCAACATTATTATTATTATTATTATTATTATTATTATTATTATTATTATTATTATACAAATAGTAAAAGCATTAGATGATTTAATAATAATAATAATAAAAATAAAAATTTATTTATACCCCGCCCTCCCCAGTCAAAACCGGGCTCAGGGCGGCTAACACCAATAAAATTACAATAAGACATAAAAGAAAACAATTAATTAAAATACAGATTAAAATACAATATTAAAATTTAAAATGCAGCCTCATTTTAAGTAGTCCATAAATCAAAACCATGAGGGAGGAAAACACAGGGGTCATACTGAATCCAACCCGAGGGCCAGGCAGAACAGCTCTGCCTTGCAGGCCCTGCGGAAAGATGACAAATCCCGCAGAGCCCTGGTCTCCTGTGAAAGAGCGTTCCACCAGGTCGGGGACAGTACTGAAAAGGCCCTGGCCCTAATTGAGACCAATCTAACCACCTTATGGCTCAGAATCTCCAGAATGCTGTTATTTGTGGACCTTAAGGTCCTCTGTGGGGCATGCCAGGAGAGGCGGTCCCGTAGGTACGTGGGTCCTAAGCTGCATAGGGCTTTAAAGGTCAAAACTAGCACCTTAAACCCGATCCTGTACTCTGCTGGGAGCCAGTGCAGCTGGTAAAGCACTGGATGAATGTGATTCCACGGCAAGGACCCTGAAAGGAGCCTCGCTGCGGCATTCTGCACCTGCTGGAGTTTCTGGGTCAGTTTCTGAGTTTCTGTATGGCAGAACATGTGGACTGTAGTCAGGTTTGCATGAGATTCACAGACTGAATACGGAGAGTCTGGGCCACTGGTTGTTGCAAATTGCAATTCTACTGTATAAATAGGTATAGAGGTGGCATGTGATTTTCTACGTACATATAAAGATTATATGTAAACACCTAGAAGGTAGGGCGGAACAGCAACAACAAAAATGGCACAGCAGAACGGGATGAATTTAGCACCCATGATCCTGTCATTTATATCGCCTTAACTCAGATAAAATCCTTCCCCGCCCCTAAGACGAACCCTGCGCCGGTTGCTTTGGTGAGGTCCCGCCCCCTTCTATCTGAGGCGAAGAGCAAGCGGAGGCCCCGCCCACCCAGCTCTTCCCTGCTCGCGAGGAACCGCGCCGCAGGTTGTATGGCAGAACATATCACGTGGGCAGAGGGAGTAGGTGGTGCCTTGAGGTGGCGATAGCCAATCCGCAAAGGGGTAAGCTCTCGGCTGAAAGGAAGTTCGTTTTTTGTAAGCTACCGCATCGTCGTCGTTGTCGGTGCGGCTCTTCACTGCTGGGCTTCCTCGCGAACCGCCGAAACGACGTGTCTAGGAGTTGCGTGTGCTGAAACTCGACGGTAGGTCGTCAACAAGGGGCTCGCGGGGGCCCCGATGGAGTGGTTGTTCTGCGCATGCTCGGTGTGCAGCGTGGAGGACTTAGGGGCTCTGCACGTCGGGATCAGGCAAGAAAGCTAATCGCTCTCCAACCCTGAAACCCGCAAGGCCTTTTTCTTTGCAAAGCTTCTCTCGTAATAAATGTCTGAGCCTTTCAAGTGCCCCAAACCTTCCTTCGTGAATGTACTTCTGAGCATGTGCAGAGTTCCTTTTTTGGAATTTTATGGTTCCACGTCAGATATATTATCACATCCTGGGGTGGATCGTATTCTCTGCAATTTCTCTGCTCTATCTATCTATCTATCTATCTATCTATCTAGAAGTCTTATGTGTATAGCAACATCTGACTTTTAATTTAGCTGGAACATAGCCTGCTGTGCAAAGGCAAGAGTCACATCCATCCTTTTTACCCAAGCATGCAAACATTTGAGGAGGGTTGACGATAGTTTCCCCAGTCTGGTCCACAGAATAACTATTTTGTCATCATGATTCATAGTGTTCTTTTTGTTTTGTTTTCAGTATAAGGTGCTTATTTGCTTTGGAGCAACACCCTTTCAATGGCACATATCAGTATAAATCAATATTTGCAACAGGTAAGTGATACAGTTTTGTAGTGAATCTTACACATCCTTATTTGGAAGCAAGTGCCATTGAACCCAGTGGTGCTTACTTCTGAGTAGACATGTCTACCTTGGCCTTATCAGCACCACACTCTAATCAACTGAGCTAGCCATTACAACTCTTATTAGAAAGTAACTAATTGACTGGGCACAAAGTCTCTTCAAATACAGTATTTACCTTTCTTTGGCTCACTAAAATCATCCACTGCTCACTGGTGTTCTTTTAGCTGCAGGGGATATAGAAGGCTGGTCTCTACATTGGTGCAAGAAAGAATGTCACATTCCCTTGCAGTGAAACTTGGAGGTTTCCCCACTCCAGCACCAGAAATGAGGGAAATTGTCACTCTCCAGATGTGTTCGACTCAAATTACCGTCAGTTGCTGGCAGCATGACTGCTGGCCAGGGATAATCAGAACTGAAGTCCAACAACATCTTGAGGGTACCAGGTTCTCCCTAGCCTTTTCACCAAAATGGCAATTGACAAAACAAGGAATGAGAATATTTCTTACTGCTTCTGTGGGTATGGCTAGGGAATTTGTTCTATAATATTTTTGTGTGTGTGTTCCTATTACAGGTGTTAGAATCTATTGACAGCAGAGATGGACTGTTTTGTGCAGAGTTGGTGTCATTTAAACATCCTCATGTTGCAAATCCTAGACTTCAGGTAAGAGATTTGGGTTGCAATCCTGTATACACTTTATCTGCAAGTAAGACTAGCGGAACTGAATGGGGCTTACTAAGCATGTTTACTGTGGAGTAAAATGATAAAGGTAAAGGACCCCAGGGCAGTTCTCTCAAACTTGACTATGGGCTGCGGCACTCATCTCACTTCAGGCCAAGGGAGCCGGCGTTTGTCCGTAGACAGTTTTCTGGGTCATGTGGCCAGCATGACTAAACCGCTTCTGGCACAACAGGACACCGTGACAAGTGCCAAAGTGCACGGAAACGCAGTTTACCTTCCCGCCGCAGCAGTACCTATTTATCTACTCACGTTGACATGCTTTTGAACTGCTAGGTTAGAAGGAGCTGGGACAGAGCAATGGGAGCTCAACTCATTGCACAGATTCTAACCGCCCACCTTCTGATCGGCAAGCCCAAGAAGCTCAGTGGTTTAGACCACAGTGCCACTATGGAGTAAGCCCCACTGTACATGGTGGATGTTTATTCCGAGTAAACATGTATAAGCATGAAAATCTTTAGTATTTACATTAAGGGAACTCAACTGCTCTGCTGTATTTGTACTGAAAAGGCAATTTCTGCTGTAACCATTTCCAGTGTAAAATAATTGCATTCTGCTACATTATTGTGGTTAGTTGATTTATAACTGGCTTCATATTTCAACTATGTGGTTTACTTACCCCAACAAAAAGGAATCAGTATAATGCAAATTCTGCATTCAGTACCAAACAATACCACTAATATTACTACTAATAACAATTCCACATTTTAAGCAAGATAAATAAAAATGAATCTCTCTAAGCACTGTATATAAATAAGAACCACAAAAAATAAAACATTAATTACCAAGGCAAGCCATAGACCAAATAGTAAGATCTTCAGCAGCCCTGCCCATATGTTCAGCTCTTGAATACATTGTCTTTTATTGTACTTTATGAACTTTACATGCATAATTTTTTCTTGTCAGATAGTATAATAAATGTGTTTGCATGGATTTGATCACTCTCCCTCATATGCACACCATTTATGGAATATGCACTGACGTTCTAAATTTTCTCACTGATAATTTTAAAATGTTAGCGCAATAGGCCAATTGGCCACACAGGCCAATATTGCAAGCTTTATAAATGAGGAACTGTTGCTGTTGTTTCCCCACGCTGTTGAGTCAGCACGCTGTTGAGTTGCACAGTGTCCAACAAGCCCTCTTCCCCTGGTGGTTTCTTCCCCCTAAATCTAGCCCTTTTGGTTACATTCTTTTGCATGTAACAAGGTATCACATTTTTTCATTGCATTTAATTTATTATTAGCTTTCATCTCCAGAAGAAAAATGTCAGCAAGTGCTGGAACCACCTTACGATGAAATGTTTGCTGCCCACTTAAGGTAAAACTCTTTTTGGGGGGGAGGGGGGTTATGGCTTGAATTCTTGAAGATTCAAGCTACAAGTTCTATGCATTTTTTTACCTAGGAGTAAGACCCATTGAACTTAGTGCAGTGCAAAATGGAGGGACATAAGCATTGGAAGCAGTGATAGTAAAAACAGAAGAGCTGTAAGAGGAGCCCCAGTGCTCTGTATAATGTGTATGCTCACTTGAAAATCATTCCTGCTTTATTCAGTCTGTACAAGATTGCAGCCTGTAATCTGGAAAGTAAAAAATAAAATGTGTTACCCTTTAATATTCAGCTCAAATATCTTTTTAGTGTAGAGGAAAATAACAAGTATTACCTGTTGCCAAATACAAATTTTTAGACTTCAGTGCTGAAACAAACGTACTCGCAAGTAAGCACGCTGGGTAGATAAGGGATTTTTTTGCTGAGCAAATACGCAAAGAATTTCATTTCTCAATCTAGCTAAAGAAAATAGTATGAAGCTTTGCTATTGTCTCATGAATCTTAATCTTTGTCTCTCCTCTTGATAGATGTACTTACGCAGTTGCCAACCACGATTTTGTAGAAGCTTACAAGTGCCAGACAGTTATAGTACAATATCCTTTATGATTGACTCCATTAAAAGTCTGTTATGGAATTCTGAGTTCAGAACCTTCAGCATGGCCTAAAGAATGAACAAGTCTGTGTTAGGACAATATGGGCTGTTGGCTGCATTCCTGGGAGAAGATAATCTGGAATGTTGTTGAACTGAAGGATATGGAGAGATGCTGGGCTTTCGTTAGATGGTCCATGAGGCTGCCCAGTCGCTGTTGCGATTATTGTTGTCTGTGTTTGCTTTAATAACACATCATTATATAAATCACGGTGTATTAATTTTCCATAACCCTAACCCTTGCACATCTTTCCTGAGAGCCTTTCAAGCACACAAAGAAGAAAACTGGTACGTATCTGGCAAACATTTAATGAGAACTATGCCGTTGAAAAAATAGAACGGACTTTTCACCTGGAGGCAAATGCCATTTCTTCTGTTGATGTCACAATGCCATTGCATGTAAAGGGATCTCTAAATGTTTCATCATTAGTTGTGCGTAGGGCCAATTAAGGCTATTAGAAATCATGAAAACAAAGGTTGCACAGCCCCCAGCAAGAAGGATTGAAAGGACAAATGTGAAGAGAAAAGATGGAGCTTGATGTAGGGGAGCTACAGTCCCATGAAAGGGGTATCTCTGAAGACTATATATATGTGCTTGCGGGCAAACTTAAAACTGCCCCATAAGCTGTTAGACTTGGGATGTGTTGTATGCATTGTTATGTTGCATTTTATTTTTTTCCAGGGCTTTGCCTATTATGTATGCAGTAGCCCTTGATCTTCGAATTTTTGCTAATAGCGTAAGTAGTATCTTTAGGGACTAAGTTACTGGGTGCCACTGAGGTTGCTGGGTGGGGGTTGAAGGTGTATCTCATCTGGGGAAAACCTTGGGGTTTTTCCTGTGCTCATCCTGAGACTTACCCTGCCTTGGGAGCGCTTGCTCTGCATATTGCTTTGAGGTTTTCTTACACTCAAGAAATATATAAATTTGGTTAAAGAAATTGTTCTTGGGGTCTTGTTTGCAGTGTAAGCAAGACACGCATTGCTTCTACAAAGCAAGCATTTCCTATGGAGCAGTTGTTCTGACTGCAGACAATCTAATTTTGTTGGTCGTGGGGTTGGGAGGAGAGAACTGGCCTACGGTGTGTTTAAGGACATGTTGAAGATGTCTACTGATTGTGCAGCCGTGTGTTTGCAACAGGCGGGGGGGGGGTTGATTCATTCATTTCAACACTTCATATCGGTTGCTGTTAGGAAAAGACAAAGGCCTGCCAGTAGGAGTATGACTGTGTCTCTTGGTTGCTTTGTGTCACGATAGGCTGACCAGCAGCTGGCAAAGAAAGGCAAAGGCAAAGTTGGTGACATGTTGGAAAAAGCAGCAGAACTTCTTATGAGCTGTTTTCGTGTATGTGCCAGTGACACGTAAGTGAACACGCTGTTTAAATTGGACCAGGAATAGCCTGCATGTGTCTGTATATGTATATAGGTGGAAGCTTCGTTAGGTTCTGTTGTTTTTGTTGGTTTGCAAAAAAGTGGACCAGAGACTTAAGAGGATTTTCCTTGTATTTTAAAAAAAGGTTTAAAACAATATCCTGCCTTTTAAAATACAATCTGATCCTGATGCATTTTTAATGTTTTTTTATAGTCGAGCTGGCATTGAGGATTCCAAAAAGTGGGGCATGTTGTTTCTGGTGAATCAGCTGTTCAAGATTTATTTTAAGGTACGACCTTGAACCAAACTCCTAAAGCAAGCCTGCCGTTTTGTGATGATTTCCCTCTGCTAACGTCAGGCTTCGTTTCCAGATCAACAAGCTTCATCTGTGCAAACCGTTGATAAGAGCAATTGATAGCTCAAATCTCAAAGATGAATACAGCATGGCACAGAGGGTTACATACAGATACTATGTTGGACGGAAAGCCATGTTTGACAGTGACTTTAAACAAGGTACTATATTGGTTTGTTTTTTTTTTTTTTGCCAAAAGTGTTATGCGCATTGATGTGGTTTTATGCGGTTTGTATTGGTGCATCTGTCTGTAATGCCATTGTGATGTGATGTGTTGCATTGGTGCAATAGTTTTTACTTTCACCTTAAGCACTATCTTAAAGCCACAAGTTATAGGAGTTGGGTTAGTTAGCCTTATTAGCTAAGTCTCTCTGCAGATGCACTGCTGCCCATTCAAGAATGCTGTGGGCTTCGCAAGACTCTTTCCTATCTATAATCTGTCATTTGAATTCTACTCAGTATTGATCCAGAGTAGATCCCAAAGTATAGTTAGCAGAGTAACAACGTTGCAGGATCCCCCAAAAAATAGACCAGAGGCATTTCATCCAGCAGAGCTTTACTGCTCCTGAAGGAAATAAATGCTATTAAACGTGAGTATATACAAGCCACACCTCAAATATGATAATAAATACTTGGTGGGGGGGGGAGTGGCGGAGGCTGGTTTTATTTCAGTGCGAATACTTGCAAAACTGTAAAATAAAGGACAAAAAGCCGTGAACATTTTCCAGGTGGCTTTGACACCATTATTCTAAAAAGTGTTTCCTTACCATTGGTAAGTATGGGGCACCTGTTTCATTCATCTTCTTTTTGTGTTTTCAGCGGAAGAGTATCTATCTTTTGCCTTTGAGCACTGCCACCGCTCCAGCCAGAAAAACAAAAGGATGATTTTAATTTATTTGCTGCCAGTGAAAATGTTACTGGTGAGTGGCATCTGAACATATCAAAATCCTTTGGGCATACTCCAGCGCTTTGTAGCTGCGATCTGTGTTTTAACAAGCTGCTCAGACAAGTATAGGCTAGGGTGAAGCTGCACAACATGTAACTTCTCAGGCTGAACGTGTGCCGCCGCTGCCACCACCTATGGAGAAATCCAGCCACATGCTTGATAACTAATCGGCGCTTAAAGTTCCTAGTTCACAGCAAAACCAAGAGGTGTGTTCGGCACCTGTTAGTTTATGCTTGGCTTGGTGAATCACCAACTCAGTGGTGAAAATTGCAGAATGGCTCAATTGGAACTCTGCTGAGAACCATTCCAGAGGGCTGGATTTCTTCAAGAGCATGATGTCCTAAAGCTGTCAAATCAACTTCAGTCTGTGCTTTGATTTCAGGGCCACATGCCAATGATCCAGCTTTTAAAAAAATATGACCTCATGCAGTTTGCTGAAGTTACAAAGGCTGTGAGGTAAGTTTCATTTCTTTGACAGAATCTAAACTTTTATGAGCTGATTTCCACATTCACAACAGGGCTTCCGTTTCTTTCCCTCTCCCTTAAAACCTTCCCTACTGCATAGAAAACTACTGTGTCCAGAAGAAACAGTTCTCCTTTTCCCTGTCCAGCCACCTCCTTCCCTATGTCTATGTATCATACGTAGGAAGGACATGCTGTATGTGCCTGCTTTGAAGCAAGCCTTTTCAAAACTCTTCTTAATTTTAAATTCCTCTAGTGAAGGGAACCTTCTTTTATTGAACGAGGCTCTGGCAAAACATGAGACATTCTTCATTCGCTGTGGTATCTTCCTTATTCTCGAGAAGCTGAAAATCATCACCTACAGGAATCTCTTCAAGAAAGTGTAAGAAGAGTATCACTTGTGTTGTCTGAAAAGGCAGTCTGTGATGAATATGTACTTAGAGTTATTATAATAATTTCTGGTGTTAAATATAGGGAAAAGCCATCTTGGCTTGAATCATGTTACCTCTTTTGTTCTTGCCATTTTTGTTAGCAAAAAGAGTCCTGTGACATTTTGAATGGCGGAAATAAACAAGCTGAAGTTTTTCCTTCAGAGCAATTGGTTCCTTTTACACCTATGATCCTTTTACACCTAATAATTAGGAACTTGTGTTCCTAACTGTAAGAGTGCTGATTAAAAATGTATTTTCCTGTTCGTAGGCCTAGATTTACACCTGTGCCAGATATTCCTGGAAGCAGTTGTTAATGTAATAGCCATTATTGGTTTTCAAATCCATTTCTTGGTTTGAGATCTACCTTTTAAGATTTGGTTTAAAGACCTGGGAAGTTTTACCTGAAAAGGGAAGACTATCCAGGATGGGGAAAAGACTGACTCTGACCCTTGACTCTGCCTCTGGTCCTGCTGGCATACAAAGATTCAGCCAGGCTGCCATTTTTTTTATTAAAAAAAATTGTTAGGCGACTCTCCCTTCTGGTAGCCATGATGCTAGTTATCTTGGAAAAATTTTCTAGTAACATTTCACTGAATAAGAACAAAGCTTGTAGAAATTAAGTTAGGGGCAAGAAGTAAAAGTGAATTACATTGTGTTAACTTTGTTTTCTTTCTTTTTTTAAAAGTTAAAGAAGTTGACAGATTCAGCAACAACTGGCATAACCAGATTATCTTGCCCTCTAACCCTGTGCTTTCAGTACAACTTTAGGTTTCTGTCCCACCTCAAAAATAAAGGAGGACGCAATGGATGCAGCTAAGCTTGAGATTTTAGTGACTAAGTGAGGTTTATTTCCCCCTTAAATCTTTGTCCGTATATTATAACAGGTTGCACCCAGTTTTGAATCTCTGCTGAGGAAAAAAAAATTGGTTGGATTAGCATGGCCTGGCCTTTAGGTGGGGCTCAAATGTGGTTTCCCCGGATAGAGAAAGTATTTTGTACTCCCCCATTTACAGAAATATGAATTGGTACTTACAGGATAGAGATGGTGGGACTCCCATCTAGGTTTGCTACAGTAACTGTGGTGTACTTTTTCTTCTTTCAGGTATTTGTTACTCAAAACTCACCAGCTGTCTTTAGATGCCTTTCTGGTTGCCCTGAAATTCATGAAAGTTAATGATGTTGATACGGATGAAGTCCAGTGCATTCTAGCTAACCTCATATATATGGTGAGCGTCGTGGTTTTTCATTCATCATGAACAAATGAAACCATTCTTCAGAAATGTGTTGTTGTCGTACCAGGCCTATATAAAACCACCAACTCTCAATTTATTAATGAACACTGGCAAGTTATTTGCATATATGGTGGCATGCAACGACTATGCATAGACTTGTGCATGTTCAGTGCAAATAGTTTATAAATGTAATATTAAAGTATTATGCAAGGGGCATTTTCTTAGCAGTGGTTTTACATACTACCACGATGCGTGTACAAAAGGATGTCTGCTATCCTGTGCAGGCCTCTCACATTGCCCACTTTCTTTTCTGTAGAAAATGAAAAAGGTTTGCCCTTTTTCTGGCTTTTCATTCACTACTAACTACACAGCGTCCCATTTAAGTAGCAAATGAAAAACCATTGCTTTTATAATGTGATGATGTTATTTGGAAGCCCTGTGCACTTTACTGAATACATATCTCATTCTAGCAAAAGTCTATAAAGGGTTTCACCTTTGCAATACTAATATTCGTTTTCCTCTTCCAGGGTCACATCAAAGGCTATATATCGCACCAGCACCAGAAGCTTGTTGTCAGCAAGCAAAACCCGTTTCCTCCACTGTCTACCGTCTGTTGAATCTGCTGTGACCTAAATGGAGATGTGCTGTCCATCGACGCTGGTTGCTGTTGGAGCAGGATGGAACTGGCCGTGAATTTAGACCAAATCTGTTGGGAGTACTCATGAGTATTTAAGCGACTGCTATAATGAAGTGGGGCTTTCCTGCTTATTCCTCCCACCCAAAGCCACTCTGCACTGTCATAGGACCTTTTCAAACAACATGTGGACAGAGGCTGCAGCAGGCTAGGGAAAATGGGAGAACCTGGCAAGGCTGTCTTGTCCAAGCCTTGTAGAAAACTGCAAACTTGTTTTTAAAATTGTTTTTGTAAAGTTATGTCTTCTTTTGACACCCTTTGGTTAAATGTTACCATAGCTGGAACAGTTGAAAATGTGTTTTGCAATGATTTGTATCTGATATTGGCTGACTAAATAGCGAATAACAGTAAACATTTATCTTGTGGTATCTGTGTGTTCAAGTGACGGAGAAAGGCTAGGAAATCATTTTTTTCTGAGAGGATTGAAACTTTTATTTATTTAATTGGACGTTTTAAAAATGCTTTGGTGTAGCTTGTTTGCTTTCCTCATGCACCTCTGTGCGACCTTCATTTAGCATCTTTTGAAATAGTTGACTGCAAAAAAAGACATTGAATTTACAAAGAATAATAGTTGGTATGGAACACGTCTGGTTTTGTAAAAATAGTTGCATAGCTCCATTTTGTTAAACATTCCGATTCCTTTCTGCAGTACACATCCCAGGAGTCACAGAAATAAATGTAAATGTAGCCATGGAAATCAAAAGGCACCAACAGTTGCGATAACTCAGGACCAGCTAGAACTGTGTACCTAAACATTAGGAAGAACTTCCTGACAGTAAGAGCTGTTCGACAGTGGAATTTGCTACCAAGGAGTGTGGTGGAGTCTCCTTATTTGGAGGTCTTTAAGCAGAGGCTTGGCAGGCATATGTCAAGAATGCTTTGATGGTGTTTCCTGCTTGGCAGGGGGTTGGACTGGATGGCCCTTGTGGTCTCTTCCAACTCTATGATTCTATATAGCTACATTATTATTATTATTATTATTATTAATGATGTTAGTAATGTGTTCTGTTAAAATGCATAAAGGGCAAAAAGTTTTATTTTCAAGAGTTAATTGCACATAATTTTTACAACTGACTTCTACACAAATACATACAAATGCTGGGCCTTGCCATTCCACATATTCCTATGCCCTTGCTTTCAATTAGTCCATTTTTTGCTTAAACCACATCATGTATCGTGTCGTCTTAGTGAATATAAGTGTTTCCCACTTAGTTGCTTCTGTTGCCCATGGTTCTAAAACACCCGTCAGAAACCAAGTGCCTTTATAGTCAACAGCACTAAAGCTACCTCCAGCCAGTAGTTCTCCCGATACTTCACGGCTATAGCCACAGAATTCCCTTGTTATCAGTGTCCTGTTGAGGATTTGCTTGCATTCGTCTCCATTGAGGTACGAAACTGACAGCTCCGCCGTTGAACCTGTGGAGTTATTTCCATCGGCTTTCCAGCCACTGAGAGTGGCCTCCCGTTCCGAAATCAGCACGTGCTCCGCAAAATCCCTCTCTGGGATGCATATGGGCAGGTGGCGGCTGCTGCAGCCAATGTGCTTTTCGAGTTCAAGCAAAGCCAAGTTGTTCTCACCGGTGTCGCTATCATAGCGGATGTGTATATTTATCTGTTTCACAGGTATTTCTTGCCTAGCTCTTTGCAGCCTGTTGATTCCTATGCAAGTAATGATGTACCCGTTAGTTGTTGCAATAGCATTTGCTTGGAATAGGCTCACATTGGCAAACACATAGTGCCTTGAATTGGAATAAGCACGTAGCCATTTCTCAATAGGCCTTAACGACATTATACTCGTGCAATACTGTTAGTTTCCAAATGCATCTGGACTGTCAGCAAATCCTTTTTTGGTGAGAAGAGCAAACATCTGATATGGAACTCACAGGAATTCATGTGTATGTTTACTGCCCTTTCACTCCAATTTTTATAGGGGCAAAAAGAAGAGAAACCACAGAATGTTACAACCGTACTGTTGTTGAAAATGTAATTTACTCTTGCCCAGGTCAAATCCTGAGTGGGTTGACTTGGCAAAGCTAGAAAAGTTCTCTAGAATTCTTACAACTCTTAATACGGATTTGGTAAGGTTGGGCATGTGTCACAGTGATCTGCTTATTTTGGAATGCAATGGTGAAGTGTAATCTTTTGTTGGTTATCTACACCAATTGCCTGAACCAAAGTGGTTGCAGTCTTGTTAATAATAGTTCCTGCACAGCCCCCAGTGTGAAATGAATGGAAAGTGCACGAAAAGTACCTTCATGCGCTTTTGCGTTGCAAAGAGGAGACATGCCTGAGATGAGTGTGAGCTTTCAAAATTGAGATAAAGGTGTCAATGAAATTCTACTTAATATTGATCCAGAGTAGATTCCAATGTATAGTTAGCAGAGTAAAAATTTAAACACCTTGCAGGATCCCCCCAAAATAGATCAGGCATTTCATCCAGCAGAGCTTTACTGCTACTGAAGGCAAATGAGCATAATGGTCACAAATCCAGTACATTCAGGATTGGCACTAAGAAATCCAGTTGCAGCAGACTTCACTCAAACTTACAATAACTTATAATAAGTCTAAACCAGGGGTCAGCAAACTTTTTCAGCAGGGGGCTGGTCCACTGTCCGTTAGACCTTGCGGGGGGGGGGCGAACTATATTTTTTTGGGGGGGGGATGAATGAATTCCTATGCCCCTCAAATAACCCAGAGATGCATTTTAAATAAAAGCACACATTCTACTCATGTAAAAACACCAGGCAGGCCCCACAAACAACCCAGAGATGCATTTTAAATAAAAGAACACATTCTACTCATGTAAAAACATGCTGAATCCCGGACCGTCCGCGGGCCGGATTTAGAAGTCGATTGGGCCTTATTTTGGGGATGCCTGGTCTAAACCTTAACACTAAGCATACTATGTACAGAACACCACACCAGAAAGATAAGAGATATAAAGAGAAAGTAAAACCCAGGCTCCATCTGGCCTATTATTAGTCAGCATGACCTTGACAGAAAGAGATAACAGAACCAGTTTAAACCATCTGTACTCTGCTTCTCTGAAGGAATAACCCAAACATCATGAACCTTCTGCTTTTATCTTTCACAAAGAGAAGCTTCCAGCACCCTCTTGAATTAAGTAGAATAGGAAAGATCTATACACATCAGATCAATACTTTATGCACTAAGAAATGCAACCTGACAAAAGGGTCATTTGGCTACCTACCAATCACAGCGATGATGGGATTCAGCCGTGCACATTCAGCTGTAGTCAGGACAAAGTTAGTTTTCAGTAGAACACCACCACAGAACCATTCTCCTTCCGAGTTTAAGAGCAGGACCTTGGAAGCACAGAAGACAGTACATGGCTCTAATTTAGTAATTTTAAGTCCATAGGGCAGGACACATTGTTCTTCTGCATCCCATTGCTGCTCAGAGCACAGCATCAGGGAACACACCATTACAGAAGAAAAGCTCATTTCTGGTGTAACCACAACCAGTCAAAGGCATGTTGAGTGCACTGCAAATCGGGCAAAAGTTTAGAGGGGCAGTTGAGAGGAGGGAAGAGAGCAAGCTGTGGTCTGAGCAAGGAAAATGGGGGCAGACCTGCCTAAGCACTGGTTAGGCACATATTTATAGCAAGTCTAGATAAAGGCTGTGTTCAACATTTCACATACCTGCCAAGGGAATCCTCTCTGGATTGTTTCGGTGGCATCCAGCTGCACAGGTAAGTGGTCTTTATGTCTGCCGCATGCACACTGATCTAACCATGGTAGGTAAAAATATGGAGAAATGCTATGGGTGTCTTCCAGAACTTTCATTCATCCTATATAATAATGTCCATGTTGTCCCTGCGTCCAGATGTCCCGTGTGTCCCTGGGTCACTGCGCATGTGCCCCAGGGATACAGGGATTGGACAGCAGAGACTGCGCGCGCGCACTCTCCCCCCACTCTGCCTCCTCCAACCGCCGCTCCCGCCGGGGTGGAGGCCGGCGAAGGCCTCCTCACAACCCTCCCTGGCCGTGAGGAGCGGCGGTTGGAGGAGGCGGGGGGGGGAGAGTGCGCGCGTCCTTCCTGTCGGCGGCTGGGGGAGAGGAAGGAAGGAGGAGAAAGCGCCGCTTTCTCCTCCTCCGTTCCTGTCCCCCTGCCGCCGACAGCAAGGACGGGTCCCAGGGTTCGGAGAAGCGCTGCGCAAGCGCTTCTCCGAACCATGGGATGTCTGCTTCCTGTCGGCGGCTGCGGGAGAGGAACGGAGGAGGAGAAAGCAGCGCTTTCTCCTCCTTCGTTCCTGTCCCCCTGCCGCCGATAGCAAGGACAGGTCCCAGGGTTCAGAGAAGCGCTGTGCAAGCGCTTCTCCGAACTCTGGGATGTCTGCTTCCTGTCGGTGGCTGCAGGAGAGGAACGGAGGAGGAGAAAGCAGCGCTTTCTCCTCCTTCGTTCCTGTCCCCCTGCCGCTGACAGCAAGGACAGGTCCCAGGGTTCGAAGAAGCGCTGCGCAAGCGCTTCTCCGAACCCTGGGAGTTCTGCTTCCTGTCGGCGGCTGCGGGAGAGGAACGGAGGAGGAGAAAGCAGCGCTTTCTCCTCCTCCGTTCCTGTCCCCCTGCCGCCGACAACAATGACAGGTCCCAGGGTTCGGAGAAGCGCTGTGCAAGCGCTTCTCCGAACCCTGGGAGGTGTCCTTGCTGTCGGCGGCTGCGGGAGAGGAACGGAGGAGGAGAAAGCAGCGCTTTCTCCTCCTCCGTTCCTGTCCCCTTGCCGCCGACAGCAATGACAGGTCCCAGGGTTCGGAGAAGCGCTGCGCAAGCGCTTCTCCGAACCCCAGGATGTTCTAGAGCCCGTTATTGAACGGGCTGAAATACACTAGTCCTATATAATAAAGTCCAAGTTGTCCCTGCGTCCAAGCTGTCCCGTGTGTCCCTGGGTCACTGCGCATGTCCCCCAGGCACACAGGGATTGGACGGAGAGACAGGACGCACACGCTCTCTCTCTCTCTCTCCCCCCCCCCACCTCTGCCTCCCATTCCCCTGCGGCCGCCAACTGCCGTTCCCGGCCGGACAGCCGTTGGGACATGGAGCGGAGTGGGGGGGGGG
The DNA here is from genome assembly GCF_963506605.1 of Zootoca vivipara. NCBI lineage: Eukaryota > Metazoa > Chordata > Lepidosauria > Squamata > Lacertidae > Zootoca > Zootoca vivipara. The sequence goes on along the minus strand of NC_083279.1, from coordinate 24,726,779 downwards.
CAAAGGAAGATGTGTTATTGGGGGGAGTTGAGAAGCAAGGAAACCGTAGCGCCGCTCAGAGGAGGAAATGCCTTTGAAACCCCGGCTCCCCTGGGCTTAGGCAGCCCCAGCCTCCGCTGAAGCCCGATCCTGCATGAAGCAGGTGGCCTCTAAGGGAAATCCACGAATTAAAGTCCAGGCAGGAGGCAGATCTCGGCTCTAACATCATCCGCTGCTGTGCCTGCTTGGATTTTTGTGTGTGCGTGTTTTCATGTCCGACCATTTATTGCTGTAAAACAAAGATATAGAACGGGATGCCTTCATTTTCCTTTCCTCTCCCTCTCCCTCCCTCCCCGAGGGTGTTTACTTTTCTTTTTTCCTCCACAATAGGAGAGGGGGAAAGAGGAACGCTCCAGGAAGTGAAGCACCCCCCCCCCAAAAAAAATCCAGGATCCTTACAGGTTGGGGACACGCAATGGTTAAACAAACATTTAAAAACAGTATACCACTTTTTCAATAACTAACATTGAGGCAGAGTCGCCTCTGAAATTCTGTAGGACAAACCTTTTTAAAAAAGTACTGAGGAGCACTCTAGGTGTCCACCAGTCCTTTAATATTCTTGAGGGTGGACATGGAAAGGCTTTTGCGCTTTCTACTCGCTCCTGCCCCTCCCGCAGCCCAGCCTCCCCTGGAGAATGAGAGAGAGAGGGCGGGGACTGAGGGAAGGGACAAATTTGTTGATCTTCCACTGGGTAAGCCAGATCTGCCACAAGCCTACTCTGTGCCTGGGAGACTTATGGGAGGACAGAATTCACAAAATGTAAAATGCCATTAACAGCATTTATATATGGTCAAACTATCTCTCTGCTTTCTGGAACAACATGTCCCTGTCGTGTCCTTCAGGGAGATACTGGGAATGTCTTTTTAAAAATGTGTTCTGCAGATTTCAAACTTGGGGCAATACCTTGATTTTAGTAAATGGACACAACATATCAGTACACTGCTTCTCTTCCATCCCTCCACTCACAGTAAATGGGGACAATAAAAGTTTCAGAACAGGCTTGAGTTTCAACCAGATCCGTTATGAGTGTCAGTTTACCAACAGTCCCTTGCTTCAGAAACCAATACAGATCAGGAGATTGCAGAGTAAATGAATTTACATGTATTTTAGACACAGAAAATATTTCCCAATGTGCAAGTAGGTGGTGGTGGGGGAGGCAAGCAGAGCTGCTTTGAGAAAGTAAAGATGCTATTTATGCTGCAGCATTGCAGACACTATTGCACTGACCTGAGTAGGCTTCTTCTCAATGCTTCTCAAGTTGCATTGTTCCACCACATGTTCTGGCAGCAGCAGGAGCGCGACCCCCTCTGGGCGGGACAATGGTGCGACCCCCTCCTCCCACCTCCTGGCAGCTCCGGCCGCCCCTCGCAGCTCGGAAACCTTCCTCAGGCCTCATTCCGCCCCCTTTGGAGGCCGGCTGGGGAAATGCCTCCACGACGAGCGGGGCTCACGGCTTCCCCTCAGCCCCCTTCCCTTTGTCTCGCCTCCCTACCCCCTTTTCCCAGCGGCAGGAGCAGGGCTCGCTCCGAAACTCATTGTCGGTTGTCGGGCAGCAACGCCTCTGAGCGTGTGCAGAGTGCCCGCACTTTTCTAGCGCCCGTTTACCTAACGGGCTGAATGACACTAGTTTTTAATATTACTGGTAACTTCTTTGCGGGGGGTGGGAGCCCAGACACACCACCAAACCCAAGATGAAATCAGATCCTCGGATGACGAAAACAAGCACAGTTCCTTTCCATTTAGCTATAGTTTTGCTCGGTGGGTTTTGTCATGACTCTGAAATTAAGTATTCGTTTCTCCCCCTCAAATTTGCATTGTAAAGAAGGCTTGGGCTTTATACCAAGCATGCATGCATTTTAAGGACGATGTGCACGTCACAAATTTATGAATGTAATTTGTTTACTTTCTTCCACGGGAAAGAAAGAGTAACTTATTCCTATGGTTCTAGTTACAGGTAGGTAGCCATGTTGGTCTGAGTCGAAGCAAAATAAAAAAAATTCTTAGGGTAGCACCTTAAAGACCAACTAAGTTTTTATTTTGGTATGAACTTTCGTGTGCATGCACGAAAAGTGTGCATGCACACGAAAGCTCATACCAAAATAAAAACTTAGTTGGTCTTTAAAGTGCTACCCTAAGAATTTTTTTATTTTGCTTATTGCTATGGGTTGGTGGGGAAGGTACTGTGCTTTGGGGCAATGTTGCAATGGGGGTAGGGCTACCCAGTCTCCACCAAAAGGGGACCCCAGTGGGGACCCCATCTCTGCCTGCAATGTCCAATCATCTCCCTCCCTCCCTCCCTCCCTCCCTCTCTCTCTCTGTCTCTCTCTCTCTCACACACACACACCAATACCTGCAAAATAACAGTTCTCTATGCATACTCCAATCATGATGATATACATTTTTCTCATAGTAGTAGTAAAAATAATAACAAAAGGGGACAACCAGCAGTACCCGGTTACGAATGGAAGGAACCCCCAGGAGCAGAATGGGACTTCCCCTTCCTTTCCTCCCCTCCCCACCGCAGCTTCTCCAACTCCAGAGAGCTGGGAGACAAAGGACCAGAAAAGAGAATTCCATTGCACAAGCATGGACTCACATGGGGTTGGATATCATCCAGTCTTTGTACAGGGATTTCCCATAAGGGCTCTCAGAAAAAAATATCCCTGCAATCCTTAGCAACCCTGTAAGAGAGGCAGCTATCCCCATTCTACAGAAAGGGTAGAAGGAGGCTGTCAGAGGCTTGCCAAAAGCAGCCACTGGGTTTTATGACTGATGTGATGACTTGAATCACAGTTCCTTTTCTTAGCTACTATGGTACATTGGTCTGTATTGTTGCCTCCTTAAATAATTTATTTTATTTTCCATTTTCTAGACTTACCTTGGGGAAGGCACGATTTAGCATCTTTCCCAAGTTCATAGGCTTTTGCGCACGAACAGCGGTACGACATCAGTTCTGGATAGCAGAAGTGCTGGCAACCCTCGTTTATTTCATGGCGGCACTCATTTTTAGCTACGGGGGGGACGGGACATTTAAAACTATAGAACAAGCATTTAAACATAGGACAATGTTCAACAATGTCCACTCACTTATGCAGAGGAAATATCCTTGCACAACAGTACTTCACTTCTCTCTGCTCCAGCCTCTGGTATACCTCCCAAAATCTAATCTAAGGGGTTCCCCAGGAGTTTTGGGGGACTCCAGGAGGGAAGGAATGAAGGAGAAGTCATGTTGCGCAAGCAGACACCAGCTTGCACTATATCAGATCTCACCCAAAATTAACAATCAACTGAAATTATCTTGTATAAATTAACATGGGCTCCCTTTCCCTAATATTGACTGCATTTGTTTTTTTGATGCTCAATTATTTTCCCAGGATCTGCTGGCTTACCGCTAGTCTCTATATTTGTGTGAGATACATTACACTTGCAGCATCCATTAATTCCTGGCAACGTTTCCCAACAAAGACTAAGCTGTAATCTAGCTCTAGTTACAGGTAGGTAGCCGTGTTGGTCTAGAGACCAACTAAGTTTGTCATTGGTATGAGCTTTCGTGTGCACAGTGTATCTGAAGAAGTGTGCATGCACACGAAAGCTCATACCAATGACAAACTTAGTTGGTCTCTAAGGTGCTACTGGAAGGAATGTTTTTATTTTGTTTCAACTGTAATCTAGCTGTAATGGTCAGATTTCACTTTTGACTATGGATGTCAAGAGTTTACATCTTGGGAATAAATTTAAAACAAAACAAAAAAGAAAGAAAGTAATTCACACATCCATCATTCGCACAAAGAACAACTGCCTTCATTATCAGAAATGGTGAGTTAGGTTCACCCATGGGATATTCTCATTAGAGAGCTGGAGGGAAGAGGTGACTCATCAATTTATTCTCTCTGAAGCCTTCCATGCGTCCTGAAAATCTGTTCAAGATGTGGTTGTTAAGACCCTCCCACAGGAACATGGAGGTGGCATGAGAAGCTATAGGAGGAAGGCGGCGATTGGTGGAAATCACCTCCCATCACCATCTGTTTTTTTTTTCTGTTTTAAAGCAGAAGCATCTCCCTAGATCTGTTCCATCCGCAAATGGAAGGATCAAATATGTAATATCTTGCTTGTCAGACAGAAAGGGGGACAATTGTGCACAATGCCCTTGTGAATTTTCCTATGGCACCTAGTTAGCTATTGTTGGAATGTAGAGATTAGTAATGAGTAATTAATAATGATATTACTTGACATAGGCTGGATCTAGACACACCAAAGAACCGTTTCAGGTTAAAGCGTTGTAAATTTAAACAGGGAAAACAGGTAGAGAAAAATGGGACTCCACATCGCCATCTGGTGGCACAATGGTTACAGGTAGGTAGCCGTGTTGGTCTGGATCGAAGTAAAATAAAAAAAATTCCTTCAGTAGCACCTTAAAGACCAACTAAGTTTTTATTTTGGTATGAGCTTTCGTGTGCATGCACACTTCTTCAGATACATTGTGGTGGCACAATGTTATATTTAGAGAGATTCCTTTACAGTCTTCTAGGAAATGATGTGGCACATGCCTCTTTATAAAGAAAACATTGCCATTTACCAAAAGCACAGCTGGCTCCTTCAAAGCCATCTCTACAATCACATGTGTAGCTTCGGATGCTGTCCTTGCACACGCCATTATTCAGGCAGGGGTTGGAGGAGCATGGTGCACCATCTGGGGCGGGGGAGAGGAAATATTAGTAGTCAGTACATTTAGAATAGTGAGAATATTTTCTGCTGCTCTTCTGCTGCTGCATCAAAATTCTTTTTGTGAACCCCATTCCCTCTCCTCTAAAAACCCACATTTCAATAAGGGATGTTGCCCAGTTTTGGTAGTCCTGATTTCAGAATGTGAATCTTGGCAACTCTTGGAAGGCATGATACCGTCAAGTTAATCTGTATCCAAACTGCTTCTGAACCAAATTTTTCTGCCTACTTGCTTGCTGCTGCTCCTGCAGTGGGAAGGACAGAAATCTATACCCTTTGCAACATAGGAAGCTGCTTTAAACTGAGTCAGGCCAATGGTCCACCTCAGTTGTCTATGCTGATTGGCAGCGGATCACCAGGGTTTTGTACAGACAACATCTCCTACCTGGAGATGCCAAAGATCAAACCTGAGACCTTCTGCTTGCAAAGCAGATTCTTTGCCAGTGAGCTATGGCCCTCTGACACTTGGAAAGCAGCTGTGGCTGCAGCCCAGGTGCCAGAAATGCTGGGAATTCAGCTTTCCTGGCAAAAACATGTGAACTCTATTTCCCCGCACTTCTGGCATCTGTTTCACAGCTGTAGCAGAGTGCCAAGTACCAGATAAGTCAATTTGGCCCATAAGTGGACTTGGAATAAATCTAAACATTTCCCAAGTTTGGAACAGAATAATTGGGTTTTCTAGACCAAATTACTAATTGGACCAAAGCCTAACTGGATTGGTTTGCCTCATCACTTATTTCAAGGGCAAATTTTCTACAATAATTTGACTCACACCCTACTTCTGTGATTATCCAGTTCAAGAGGCAAGTCCAAGAATGGAGGAGAGCTGGAGGAATTGAATGTACTTGTTATTTATGTATTTTCCCTGCCACAGAATAAAAGAGCAAAATGAAGTACTATATTAGCCTCATAACATATGCTCTATTATAAACAAATTTCCTTGGGTATAATGAGCAACTCCAATAAATCCCTTTGTTTTTAATATAATGGATGTAAGGGTGACTCCCTACAGGGAGCCAGCCCCCATCATCCTAACGTCCACCTCGCCAAGCACAGGGAGCAGCAGTGGGTCTGAAGCAGCCAGGGGGGAGAGGAAACTCGGAGGGAGAGAGAAGCCAGCATGCGGAATGATGGGAAAGCTCAGGGGAGGAGAGATGTAGGCAAGGGCTCAAGGATGCTGGAGAGCCCTTCCACCGCCTTGACAGGGAGGAGGCTGAGAGGGCATCGCTCCTTCCGTCGCAAGAGTTAAGGAGAGCATCGCGACACAGGTCAAGGGGGAGGCGTTTTGGGGTGCCCCGACTACTTTGCTGGCATAGGGACAGACGTACGCCATTGCCGGATTCTGATTCGGAATGAGAGGCCATGGTTTAAGCTGTCTGCACTATAAATACTTTGCACAATTAAAGTCTTTAAAGACAAACTGGACTCAAGCGGAGTTACTCTAGAGCAGCCACGACGACCCTCTGACAGCATCCAATAAAAAAATAATGAAATACAAAACTGAAAAACTACTTACCAAAGTAGCCATTCCAAAACTTGTCCTAGGGGGGAAATGTAATTTTTTGTTTTTAACAGTGGACCATTTCTCTCTCCCTCTCTCCCTCTCTATCCCCTAGCAACATATCATGCCAAATATAGGATTACCACAGAGGTCTCCAAATTTACGTGGGCCGGTGCCTCGAGCACCGATCGCGCTGTGGGCCGGAGTGTGCGGGAGCACACACCCATACGCGTGCACACACGTGATTTCCGGCGCACTTCCAGGTCGCCGGAGCATCGGACATAGCTTGTGCACATGCGCATGGGCCTCCTCCGACCCGGACGTGTGCCGGAAATGACACTCGCGCATGCGCACAAGCTATTTCCGACGCTCCAGCGACCCAGAAGTGGGCAGCTGCGCTGCGCCGGTAAGAGCGGGCAGCGGCAGTGTGCGGACGGGGCCACTGGGGGCTGGATGAATGAGCTTTGCGGGCCATATCCAGCCCCCCGGCCGTAGTTTTGGGACCCCTGGATTACCACCTGATTTCTCTGTGTGATTTTGGACAGAAAAAGTTAATGGGGCCAGAAAGATTGCTTAAAAGATCCTTAATAGTAAGATGAGAACCAATGTGGTACAGTGGTTAGAGTGCCGTACTAGGAAATGGGAAACCAGAGTTCTAATCTCCACTCAGCCTAACCTACCTCACAGGGTTGTTGTGAAAAATAGTGCAAGAATGAATATATCTTAAGAATTTATCATTGGTTCAGCAATCTTAACAATTGTGTCATGGATTGGATTTCAATGCCCGGTCTACAGCTTGATTGATATGCCCATAAAGGAAAAGTTTAGAATACATACAGTTTTCTCGGTGTCTTCAAATACTTCTCGAGCTTCTTCATATGTGCACCTTTCTTCAAAGCATTCTCTTTCCAAATTACCTTGGAGGAATTCTTCGAAATACATGAATCTGGCATGCTTAGACCTTGCAACAACTTGATTTGCATCCCTGTCCGACAAAAACACTGAAAAAAGGGGAAAGGTGGAGGGGAGCAAATAGAATTTGCCCACAAACCTACTGGGCGCAATCTCTCTCCATGTGCCTTTTGCTTCCTGTGCATTGAGGGATCAGAATAGCTTTCTGTAGAGTCAAGCTGGGGAAACTTCTTCAACCATTCGAGGCACCCTTTTGAGTAGGTTATGCTAGTGGTAGGTGGTGCCACGGGCAAAAGTGTTCCAGAACTTTGAAATGTATTTCACAGACCATGTGACCGAACCACTAATTTTGGTTGCATCTGATGAAGCAGACTCTATTGCTGAGAGCTCACATATATATACATGCGTATTATTTCAGAAAGTGCAAATTGGGCCAACTTGGCTTTAAAAATGAGAACCAAATCAAATTTCACTCCGATCCCTACTACCAAATAAACTGCATTTATATAAATCACGGAATCTGCCATGTGAGTTAAACCAACTAAGTTTTCAAACATTAACTGAAGAAGACTGTTTTGGAGGGGAGTAACTCTCAAAGGTACAGATTAAATGACAAGTCTAAAAGTCCCCGACTCCCATGTTCATATATATATATATATATATATATATATATATATATATATATGGCAAATTAACACTGTTGTGGACAAAACACCATACCTGTTGATTCTGCCTGATGAAAAATGAATGCAAGGAAGAGAAACCATATTGTCCAGTTGTTGTGAGTTCCCATTTTGGTTCCCTTGGAACAGTTAACTGGATTTCGCCTGCTTAGCAGCTAGCTCTTGGGTGAAGTTACTGAATGACTAAAGTTTAAAGTTCAAGAACCCAGTAAAAAAACAGAAGGGCAATGGTAGGACCTAATGTTTACAAATGGAAGCTCTGAAAGAAAGGACTTCATACCTACAGAAACAGAAAACAAGTGGCAGGAAGCATTCCAGGGTATCTCTACAAATTCTGAAACTAAACTGCAGAGATAGGGCGCAACTAACCAAAATTTACTCCGTGTTGTGGCAAGATATTTCAACCCATTCAACCCCCTTCCCTCAGCAGCTGAAAGCAAATTGGGTCCCGTAAACAGGCGAGGGCATTGAGATACCCTAGAACTTCATCATGCCAGCCTGTTGTATGGATCTTTTGGGACTCTGTCACTGAACTAGGACACATGAAGCTACTCATCTGCCCTAATCCCAAACAGATTGCATACATTCAGTTGCAATTACAGTTTTGCGATTTGTTCCACCCAAACAGTTATTAGGAATGAGATGCTTAAGAGCATAATTACTGTAAATATGTGTACGATTTGCATTTGGCTTATGGGTGTTAGGATTTTAGGAAGTTGGAAAACGCTGAATGTTGTTCTATTGAATCAAAATCCCTCATCTGTAACACTTTTTTGGGGAAAATACACATTTCTAGCACTGGTTCTGCATTGGTACTTTGCGACCACAAGAGGGAGAACGCACCCAATTTAGTGGACAGGCTTTCTGCCCAGCTATAGGATGGGAGAGTGTGAGTCACTCGAAAATGGGAATGAAACAAAGACCATCAAGTATTAGCTATGTACATTCTCTAGCCAGATAAATAGGTGGAGGTTGGCCCATTCAGATGCAGGCTAGCAGATGATTTGTGATTTCTGAACAGGTTGGAATACTAACTTTCTGTGACAGCTCTCAACTCGCATGGCCTGATAACATGCTTTCAAAAAACAAAACAAACCCAGTACCGTCCACAAGGCATATAATTTGTTGCTACTGTAAAGGATGCATTGTTGAAAATGATGTATAACAACATAGTGTTTTCCCATCAGAGAAACGTTAACATTTTCTTTTATTATGGCATTATTGGGATGGGATAAGAAATTCAGTTCGGTTAGCATTTAAAGGCTAACACGAAATTTGTGCTTTTATAAAGAATACATGAAGCAAAACGTAGCAGTCCTTCAGAACATGCACTTCTCTGAATTTTGCAATCCAGTTCTCCAGACAAGTAAATGTGCTCAAAAATGCATGTACTAGGTGGGCACAGAGTGCATATAAATGAAAAGAACATACAAGAATGCATTGCATTAGGCAAAACTGCATACTATATTGATATTTCTTGTTCTGGAAGAGCACCTGAACAAGGCTTTTGAAATGAAGAGGCCATTAAAGTAACATAGTGTAAGTTATCCCTCACTAAGCGTGTGCCCTTGGGATGTTTTGTACTACAACTCCCATCCATGCCAACCAGCATAGCTGTGCTGGCTGGTGCTGATGGGAGATATAGTCCAAAAATAATCCTGTTTGGTAGAGGCTGGTTTAAGTCCTAGGCAGAGTGACTTATTTAATTCACCCATGGAAATGCCTGTGTGAAACATGACAATAAACCATGATCAGGGAGACAAGTGTTGTCCTCTCATGCTCTACTGTGTTACAGCTTTGAACGCATGATTCTCCTCAGCCAACCTATGAATTTTGACACCTTGGTATAAACCCCATATTTCCCCTCCCTTGCACACCCTTCCCCCCAGCTGATTACACCAGTCACAAAATATGTGTCCCAGTATTGCGTGACATGTGGGCCTCCGCTGTCTCCCTGACATGCATCTTGGGCTATAGTATGGTAACCAGCACAGAACATATTTTCAGTGATTGGGAAATTGCTGGACAGCTTGCAGATATGCCTCTCGACATAGGGGACATCGATTTTTTTGAGCGTGGCGGATACTCGGCCTCTTTCGTGGAGGCGGCCAAAGCCACTGATCGTACCCTTTCGTGCTCTCATTAGGACTTGATTCGCAAAGTCGGCAGTGGGAAGGCACGCAGGGATCACGTTTTCTGAAAAGTGGATAGGGGTCTTCAGCTGAATGAGGGCTATATCGTAATCATAGGTTGCCAAAACAAATTTTTGATGTACGTATATTTTATCCACTGTATGAACTGTCCCTGTTCTTCCGCTCACCGTTGTGTTGACTTCCCCTGTGTGAGAACAACACAGTATAATCGTTATGTGATACAAATATGAGGTGCATTGGTATTCAAACTGGGTAGTGTTGTTATTAAAATTCCCCCCATCAATTAGAATATAATAAAAACAACAACACTTGTATTCTACAACATTTGATCCAGAATAAATACAAAACTTGCTGTTCTTTTCCCAACTCACCCAGTCCTTGCTCATAAAACTATGTCTTTCCACCCTCCCAGAACCCCAACTTCTGGATGTCTAATGATAATAATTTTGACACCTATTATTTGGCACCTGATAATACATTTAACTGAATTAACAAATAGATTTAAAAAAATTCAATGGAAGAAAGAACAAAGAACAGAGAAGGGGAATGAAAATGGCAATATTTTCTGAGATTCTGTGGCAGCTGCCAGAGGTAAGCAGGGGCTGCACACACCTCCTGAATCGCCAAAAAGGTAAGGAAGCCCCGCCAGGTATCTTCAAGATGATCTGCTTCCTACTAAATATTTGAAAGACATTTGAAGCGCATTCTTTCATTCAAATAATTCTGGGAACTGCAGTAGTCTGCTACTGGGAATATTTCTGGGACCAGTCTTCCCACTACGCATAGCGAGGGCAGCTTATTTCGGGAGTCACTCAAAGGTTGGAAACTGATAGCAATTTATTATTGTTGCATTTTTCCTGCCAGGAAAGGGAGGAAGTACTTGTGGGATTTGCTCTCTCCAGTGACAGAATAATTTGTCCAGCTTGGGTATTATGCACCTCGATATGTATGTGCGCGCGCACACACACACACCATTTGCTGCTCTGACTCAGACAGGCTGGCCCTAGGCATTCCATGATTGGAACTCGCACTTTCTGTGGGTGGGTGCTAATCCTCCCCACCCCCAGTGTATTTTCTCAATTACCATTGAGATTCCAAAGCTGCAAGTTTCCCCACGGAAAAAACACCATCCTTTGAGCATCACAGTTTACACCCAATTCATTCACATCCACCTGTCCACTTCTGTTCTGATTTCTTTAAAAAAAAAAAATCCCACAAGATGAATACTGTAACACACACACACAGCCTGCCACAGCTCACATCCAAAGGCTTATTTACAAAACATTAATTTTGGTGAGATATTGAGTAAGATACTAAAACCTATTAGTGATTATCTCTGTGTACCTCACCTACCAATTTTTTTTTTTTTTGCAATTTAGCATCTTTGAATAGGTGACAAAAATCGAAAATACCCACCAACAACAACTTTCAGCGTTCTTGTCTGATTTATACAATGAGCCGCGGTAAGCACAAACTCTGGGCTCAAAATGGTCCCCCCGCAAAACCCTTCTCCTGCATCATCTATCAGAAGTGCCTGAAAAAGAAGCAGGTACAAAAATCAGGATTGTGTGAGTAAGTAGCTTTTTGTCTGAGGGAGAAATGACGCCACAGGATGTATTACGTCTTCTTACTAGAACACCTGTAAGAATCAAAATAAGGCAGAGCCAAATGAGGGGGAAACCAAAATAAGGACATACAAAGAAAGTGAAGAAAAGAAAATAGTATATTGACAAAAGCAACTTTTAAGTGCCTGAGTGATGTGGTGCATTTCTGCCAGGGGTTTAATGGGAAGGAGGGCCGGATCTGCCATTAGGCAGAGTGACGCAGCTTTCTCAGGCAGCAGGGGCAAGCTAAGGAGCAAGGAGTGAGAAAAGCTGTGAGGGCCATACAGCCTGGCCTGAACCCCATAAGTTAGCCTGTTGCCTGAAGGTGTAGTGGAGGACTCTGCCCCATCAACCAAGGCTGAATTAAAAGTATATGTACAGAGAATGGAGGAGATGCCATCTTGCCCTTTGCCTCAGGCAGCAAAATGCCTTGATGGGAAGAGCCCAGGGTTGGTTAAGGAATCGCCAAACTGCCAATTCCAAAAGAGATTCATTTGTGTGATTCACTCAGGATGGAGCATGAGCTGGATAGTCTACTTCAGAATCTGAAGTCCTGTGGGTAACCTGATGAGGCTGAAGGTTGCAGGCCCATAGCCCCGAATCTCTTATTGTAAATGCTATTTATTGCCTTAAAAAAAGAAGAAGTTTAAAAACAGGAAATCCAGCCAGCCAGCCACAACCTGGAGTGGGGATCCTTGCTGTTCCCCACTTTAATACAATATGGGAGCAGTTAAAAATGATAGAATCAGTGTCCATTGTTAAATATGGATAATAAACGAGTATATAATATTTATACAAGATACATGGCAGAGTAACTTACCTGCCAAGGACATTGGCCCAGTTCACAATCCACTCCGTTAACTATTCTGACACCACGGTCCTCGTCAGGATCTTCTTTGACCCCATACAATGGCTCTTCATCTTGGGGACCAGGGCTTGGGAGAATCTGTGTGCCATAATCTGAATCTTCTAAAGAACTTGCTTCTCTCTTTGCCACCTTCTTTTTCTGAATCCGACCACAGGGATATGGAACTGCAAAACCGGCATTTTAAATTAGCCAACACAACCAAACCAACTTGTGCCAATGAAACAAAAAAGCCAATCTTTTAAAATCTTTTTCTACGAAGGGCTGGAATATTCTTTTTATTATTATATTCATTTATACCCTGCCTTTTCCCCTGATGATACTCAAGACAGCTTACAGATAAAAATAAGAACCACTAAAACCAGAAAAAAATAATTAAAGATTAGAATCTAATTAAATCTCTCTCCGTCTCTCTCTCTCACACACACATCTATTAAAATCATACAAATAATTACAAAAAAAGGCATGGCACAAGCCCCCTCATTAAAAGCAGCCAGTTTCCAAAGGCTGTTGAAACAAGAATGCTTTCACCTGTTGGCAGAAGAACAACAAGGAGGGAGCCAGTCCAGCTTCTCTAGGGAAGGAATTCCAAAGTCTGGGAGCAGCCACTGAAAAGGCCCTGTCCCACATCCCTACCAAGTATATCTGTGAGGGTGGTGGGAGCTAGAGAAGGGCCTCACCCAAAGATCTCAAAACCCAAGTAGGTTTGTATGAGTCCTTCAGACTACTTTGACCCAAGCTATTTAGGGCTTTCTTAGCCATAACTAACACTTTGAATTTTGCCCAGAAACAGATTGGTAGTCAGTGGAGCTGTTGTAAAAAGGGAGTCATATGCTCCCTATAACCAGTCCTGGGTCAAGAAACTGGCTCCTGGATGTGGCTTGGATCCAGGAAGATGAATTGTGGACAAAGTAGGTAAAGAAGGGAAGTTAGAAGACAAAGACCCATTGAACTCAATGGAGCATTATTATTTTTAATAAACATTCATAAGAGTGCCTGATTAATCTTCCTGTGACCAACTATCTTTTCACTGCATCTTTCAAAAATGATGAAATTTAAAAAGCACAGAGGAAAGACATAGGTCATCCTGGACCTTAAAATGAAAACATCAGCTAAAGGACCTTCAGATCTAATGGTCAAATCATTTATTTATTTTTAAATTTAAAAATTCTCTCAGGCCCTTAAAACACTTCAGAATCTGTGCACTCAGTTAGAAACAAACTATATATCAATAATAAAGGATGCAGGACACAAAGTGTAGGTAGAAGTATTTTGTGGTTTTATATTCTGATTTTATCCTGTGAACCGCCCTTAGACCTGCGGGTATAGGGCAGTATATAAATCAAGTCGAATCAAATTTAAATAAATAAATAAATGTGGAACATCACAAAGGTTTAGATATGAAATTAGGGTTTAACTTTAAAATGCATCTTGGGTGAGGAAAAAAAACGATGAAAAAAATCAGTACCTCCAGTCTCTCTCTCTTAATATCTTTTTTTTGGTACTATGAATTATTTTAAGGTAGAAATCAAAAGAACAAATTCTATGGGTGCTTCTGAATGGCTATTTATTGTGATATGGGCGCTCTTCATGTATGCAGTATTTTAATTTTGCAGTAGCCAGAAAACGTTGTCAGCATCAATATGCCAGCCCATATCCCTCTTCCTCTGCTTTAACTGATTTTGTTAATAGGAGACACAACAACGTTTGACTGAAGACTCCTGGAAATTTATGGATTGATTTCAGAACATGAAGAGAAAAAACGGAGATAAGAAAGTTTGAGAATATCCTTGTACAAGGAGAAAAGCAAACTCAAAATTAAACTGTTGGTAGCATTAAAAAAGACAATGCATGCAAAAATGCACCCCAAAAATAAAAATATATAATTACAACAAGTTGCTTCAACCAAACAAATGGCTTCATACCTGTAGGAATGCAGGAATGTCCATTGTTTTCCAGAATATATCCATTGGCACAAAAGCATTCAATATTGTTTTCTACAAGCTTGCAGAACTGCTGACAGCCACCATTCTGCAATTTGCAGGATCTTTGTATGACTGTATAAAAGACAAATACACGAGTGCTGAAAAATAAATTAACACACATTCTTCAGGCAATGGTTAAAATGTCACTTAGAGCCAGAGCCGTTTTCCTCTAGGTTGTAAATTCTTCAAGGCATTTTTTTTTTGCACTGGGTAATTCCTTTGTGTTCTCTACTGTTTAAGCTAAAGCTCTATCAATGGACAAATGGGGCAATTGTTGAGGGTCACTGAAAAGCCAACTGCTGGAGGGAAACTGGTTTGTAGTCTAGCGATTTCATAACCGCATAACGTCCTCCAAGACGTAGCAACGATTTTGAAAACGTGTGTTCTTTGCTCCAGTAGGAGAAACAAAATAAAGCCTCATTTATGTTTGAACCAGAAATCATGGTTTGTTGTTCCCTAACAAGCCACGATCAGCAAGCCAACAAAAGAAAAACAAATCACGGGCCAGGACTGGCTAGCTATCGTGGTTCGCTAGGGAGAAAGAAACCACAATCCCTGGAGGAGCGAAGTGGGAACAATTGGGCAGCAATTGCTCATTCACAATAAAGCACAATAAGCCATATAGTCAGGCTATCATTATGTGCAAATGCAACCATTGTGTGGATACCATAAATGCATAGGGGCATAAGAATCAAACCTGCTGGATCAGATCAGCATCTTATTCTCAGTGGTCAACCAGATGGCCATGAGAAGCATTCTTGAATACTTATCTAATACATATGGGAATCTTGTTTTGCTCAAGTTACCACATTTAAAGAAGAATGTTTTCTTCAACCCTACACTCAGGTGCATAGGCTCTCCCTTCCTTGGGATCTCACAGTAAGGAAGATTTAAAAGGATCAAGGAACTGAAATGATAGGTGACATCTGCCTCTAGTTCCCAACCGTGGCTGTACAGCATATTATTATGAATGTTGGGGAGTCCCCTAAACCAATAAATTAATAAATGGTAAGATTTTGGGATGTGAAGGGAGAAATACAAACTGAAGAGGAAATCCTGGCCTAGCCTATGCAAAAGGACGTGGCCAAGCTTGGGCTGTTACAAAACAATGCAGGGCCACTGAGGGCCATTGGCAATGAAAGAGAACTGTCAGGGGTGCCAACATGAATAAAATATTGTGGGGGGCCCGGGTAAGCCCTGCCCTGCATAATCTATCACATGACACAGTGCACACACAACATTTGAATGGGAATGTCCATCAACTTTCTGAGGCTCAAGCCCCCACGAACGCCAGGAGTTGGCTCCTAAGTTTCTGGTGTAAAGAGAGACAAGTTGCCGGGGTAACTGGATGTAATGAGACAGGATGAGGGGGGGGGGGGGCTTGCACAAAGCTTGGAATAGTTGAAAAAGGCAGGACAATTTAGGTTGGCTGGCTGGGAGAGATGCCTTCGACTCCAATATTGTACTGCTGTGAGGAACAAGCCCCTCTTGAGATGAACATGCTGTAACACCTGTAGTCTCTCCATCTAAATTCTAGGGGCTAGGTTATGGGACATAGAGCGACAGGAACTGACTTTAGCTGCGAGGAAACCATGTTCTCCTCTTTATTTTCATCTCTCTTGGGCACAGGAATCTAATCCTTACAATTTCTGTTCAAGCCACAAGAAAGAAGGGCTTTCGCGCTGGCTAGGTTTAACGCTAACCCGTCTAACCTCCTCTGGGGTAGGTTCGCAGGGACAGCAGAAGGAGACAGGATCTGCCCATGTGACACCCACCCAGTTGAAACTCTGGCTCACATGGTCCTCAAATGCAAAATGTATGCTGATATCTGCCAGCAATAATTGGACCAACTATGTATTCCAAACTGGAAACCGGCAATAAAGGTTACACGCTTCCTATTACAGGGGATAGACCAGGTGTGATTGTAACTGGACCATTTATTTTAACGTTTGTAAATGATGTCAATAAAGGTTTTGATTGATTGATCATCTAAATTCAGGTGTAAATTATGTGAATAAATCCTATTTCTTAAAGCTACCACAGCCTCTGCCATGTCTTCAGTTCTCCAAAGGAACACAGACCCTGGTCGAGGACAAAGACCACAGCTCGTTAGGGTTTGGGGTGGCAAAATGTATGCTGATAAAAAGTGGAATCTGTGGGAAAAGTGGAATCTGTGTTTCACGAAGAGAACGAAGGCCTGGGAGCAACGTGCACCTGAAGTAGAAAATAGAGGGGGGAAGACCAACAACCTTCGAGTCGGAAGGAAAACTAGCAGAGAAAGAGAGAGGGAAATGGCATTGGCAGTTCCCACATTCATAACAACATATTTAGAAATGCTGTTCCGTATGGTCTCAACCTTAGGGTGCTTGTTTGGAGCTGTATGGAACCCACCCTCAGAGAACGTAGTGAAATAAACCAACAAATAAGAACGCCACTGCTCTTTTGCAACTGAAGCACAACTTACCACTATCACAGTTCGTCCCATCATAGCCATCCAAACAAGTGCAGGTGTATTTATTAATGCCATCTTTGCACGTTCCACGGTCATGGCAAGGGTTTGAGGCACACTGGTCCCCATCTATCATTTGGGGGGAAATATACATTTTTGTAATATAGTTTCTTGTTATCCAAGGTATTAATGAATGTGTTAAGAATGAAAATATGAGGTTACCCGGTGTCACTTTTTATACTGGCTCCCCAAAATTCATCTAGTCCAGCTTCCTGTCAACACAGGGCATCTACCACGATGATGTCCCTGATTCAGCCTCTGCTTTAAAATCTCTTACAAAGGTCTGCTCCACTGTTGCTACTACAGCTCCTGTGCCTAAATCCTGCACATTACATTGAAGTAAGTTCCACCGAAATTAATAGAACTTGATATTGGACCGGGGCCTTATGAGCACACTTATTGTCGTTTAGAACATATAGATTAAGAGCTAAGGGTTCAGCTTTCATTCCTATTGCAAAATGCTGAGCATAAGCTCTGGACACAGCTGCTCACAGCTCTAAGAGTTGCTGCCATCGTTTGAAAATAGGAAGCCACCTTTGCAAACGTGGATTGTAATCCCTTGTTTGCTTTGGCTGGTCTCACTCTCACCCCCACCAGAATGCAAACTCTTCCACCAGCAGGCTTTGCTTCTGTTGTTTCAAATGCCATATATATATGTTGAAGGCACCAATCAGTCAATTTGTGGCATAGGGTCTTCCTTTATCAGTTTTATGCAGCCATGGAGGAGTAGAAACACACAATTTAGCGTCTCCGAAAATGTTTTCTACTAAGATACAGGATGGGAGAGCATGAACTATCAAAACATGGAGCTATAGTTCCTTGGTCACAATCAAAGTAGTTCACATGAACCTGGCACAACTAAAAACTGTTCTAGCTAAAAAGTGTAATTGAATCTGAATTAATAATAAAATAATAATAATAATAATAATAATAATAATAATAATAATGTATATCCCACATTAGTCATACTGTGAGTAGACTCATAGAAGTCAAGCAACTCAAATCTACTTGGATTATTGTCTTAGTTTGATATTACCCAATGAATCAATTAATTTATTTTTTATCTAATGCATATCAACTGTATTTTAAAGAAATATTTGGTTAAAAAAACATACGCATCTCTTACCTACGTACACATTCCAGAACTCCTCCTAATAAGAAAACAGCAGATTTTATTTACAACAATATAACAGTTCTTCCAACAGCAGCAGCAGCAGCAGCAGCAGTAGCAGTAGCTCTTCCCATAATTTGGCCATGTTAGAGCTCCGGTGCCATACTTCACCCTAGCTGTGACTGCTGTCCCAGAAGCACAGATGTACCTGTAACTTTGGATCCTTACTCACCCCAATGAGATAGTCTTCAAACAGACTCAGCAGAACCCATTGTAGCGATCAGTTTAAAAATTAGCCAGGCTGTAGAGGGTTAACCCTGTTAGAACCCTAAGAACCCAGGGGGGAGGGCTCTGGGGGAGTATAAAAACCCCACCCCTGGAGTCAGTGAGGTTGTTGAAGGGAGTTGTTGGTTGAAGTCAGTCAGGTTAGAGTTGGTGTGAAGATAAGAGCTGGTTAATATTGAGGTGGTTGTTAAACAGGGAGATAGACAGACAGGATACAGTGTGATGAGATTAGTGATAAATATTAGTAGTTATATTTAGAGGTAATAGGCCGGTAATTCAGATTTAGAGGTATTAGGCCGGTATAGGAACCATCTGTTATTTGAAACCGTTTAAGCTTTGTACAGTAACCAATACGCATAAGAACATTCAAATAAACTATCTTGTTTTATTTTACGATATCCTGGTCTGAGGTGTGTGAGTGACTGAAAGTATTTGTTTGTCGTAGGCACATCACCAATAGACCGTCAAACGTCCGGGGGTGATGTGCAGGTCAGAGTGACCGCGACACCCATCTACCCAATGTAGACCCACTTGTTAATTTTCAGACCACATATTCATTGGGCAGCAGTGCCGCTTTTGTGATCCACCTTAGGTCAGGCTGTGACCCAACTGAGGACCAGTATAGACAGGCCAACAGTATAGACAGAGTATGCCAATTAAGGTCTGACTAAAGGACATATTTCAGTCCTCTGCCAATTTCTGCTACTGCATGCCGCCTAGCAAAATGGAACTGCTTAAGGCAGATCTAACAAACAGTACTAATGCCATGTGTTAATGTAACCCGCCTAGGGACATTAGGTGGGAGTGTGGGTAGATTAAGAAGAAGACGACTATGTCAAGTATCAGCAAGAGCTATGCATATATTTACAACTTCAAACAGATCTGGGAGTATTTGCAAAAAATGATCGCATTTGGTTTAATGGTAGCAATTGACTGCCATTATTAAATACTAAAAGAAAAGATGCATTAGCTAACTGAGAGACAATATTGCACTACCTGAACTAAGGCAACTTGAGGGAGGATGACTATTTCAGAGTTCCCCCTTTGCGTGTTGAGGTCACTGGACATTCCCCCAATACATCACACAGCAATTTAAGTTTAAGGTTTTTGGCATTATTTTGGCCACAACTTTATTTAAAATACAACCAAATGTGAGTGGTTGCTTAGGCATTGGTTCATCCATCTGTCCCCCGCCCTGGGACAGATCTGACATCCCTAGCCGTCTAGGGAAGTCAGTAGGTAAACACCCCCAGAGAGAGGATGGAGCCATGTGTCAGGCCCTTCACCTCTCCCCGAATGTTCCCCGAGGCTCTTGCATGGCCCTTGCCCCTTGCAGGGGTACAGATGAGAGCCCATCGAGCCCCAGGATTCCTTTAATGGAATACCCCTATAAGCAGCAGCAATTTTGAGGGGTAGGCCCAGCCTTTCCATACCCCTCCATCAACCAATTTTTAAACCAATGCCTAACCGCCAACCTTACAAGTTGTGACGATTTGCTACGCAGTAGGCAAAAACCAAATGGCACAGCCAATCAGCCAAATGGACAAAATTCCTACCAGGCCCCTGCCCCAAAGCAGGCGACCCCATGACAGGCATAGCAATGTCAAAGCAAAAGGACCTTAAAGACGGTGGGCGGGCGATCCATTGCACTGGCAAAAGTGAAACTAAAAGCTGCCCACAAAGAATTTATACCCGCTATCACTATCAATCATTAACTTGCAACATGACTCCCCCCCCCCAAACAAACTGTCCAATTCCCCTGTGGCCATTAGACTGATCTGCCCAGCAATCCCAGGGGATGTCCTGTTAACCCCTACCGCAATGCGTGCTCTCAATGAATAAAGAACCCGATTTGCAAGAAGGTAGCTGCTGTGTTGTTAATTTTGTTTCATCACTGTAATGTTTGTAACAATCTAATATTTCTAATAGGTATGGCACATCAGTGTTAAGTTCCTACTTTTCTTAACTTTGCTTCTACGCATTAAGCATCCTTAATACCTTGTACCTACACTGTTAACATTCTTAATACTTATAACGATTTTAATGGTTTTTTGTTTTTGGTCTTGGCTGTCCTATATCTTATGAAGAACCACTGTATCTCGGCTCTTTTTGTATGGTAATAAAAATAATAGAAATACATTAATAAAATATTAATAAAGGAATAAGCTGCTGCACACATATATGTAAGCATGGGGAAAATATCATTTAAGATGCAATATAAAAACAGGGCCAACCACACACTACTGAGTGCACCTTCACAACAGAGTTGTCAGAGTGGTATTAATCAACAGTCTGTCTTGACCCTTCCTGCTTGTCTGCTCCCTTTTCCATTATTATTGCCCACAATTTCCTCCCTCCTCTGCTTTGTCTAGGACAGGAATGGGGAGCCTGCAGAATGATGTCAATGGACTACAATTCCCACCATCCCTTACCATTGACAATGCTGGCTGGGACTAATGGGAGTTGGTTTCCAAAAATATCTGTACAGTCACAGGTTCCCCATTCCTGGCTTAGGGAGAGAGATATGGAGAGATATGTCTGTGTTTCAGCTTGTTCTCCAGCTGGAAGAAGCAATAGTAGGGAAGAAGAGGGAAAAGCAGTAGCACATGGAGAGAACGCTAGGGTATTGCAGGAGTAGGAAGCTGTTAAATGCAGCTGACAGTTCCACCGTGAAAGCACGGCTGATAGAACATAGCTGTCAGCCCTGTTTTGATCTTGCTCCGGAGGACAGAAACCAGCAGCCATATTAAGGCAAAGCAAAGACATTGGCCAGCTTTGTCCTTACAGTTTTCTCTTGGTCTTCGAAGGCTTCTCTGGCTTCCTCCTTAGAGCACCTCTCTTCCATGCACTCCCTTTCAATGTTTCCTTGCTTAAACTCCTCAAAGGCAGAATTGGCACGCTTTGCTCTTTCCAAAAAATTGTTTGCCTTTTTATCCTGTAGAAACACTAAAGGAAAAAAACAAACACAAAAAACACAACCCACTAATGTCTCATATGCAAATTTCAAAACACATTATGGATAACTGTTTTGCATTTATAGATAAATGTTGCACATGGTTTCACATCTTTACTTGTGATAGAAAGTACACCTTGGTTCTTTCTCTCTCTCCGTCTCATGTGCATGTTGTATGAGGCAGCATCCACAGAGGAACAGTGATTCAGTTCTTAGGTTCATATGTTTGCCTATGAAGAGAAGACAAGCCACCCAGTGCTTGTGGTGGCTGCTGCTCCCTTGAGGAGGTTGACTTACTTTACTTCGCTTCCAGCCTTCTCATACTTCACTTGGGGCAAAGAGAAAGCCACTCCCATTTGGGCAGCTGAAAACAGCAAGCTCATCCCCACCCCAGTCCACCCACTGCATTTCACATGGCATTCACACATTGTTGTACACACCAGAGTGGGAGGAGGGAATGTATTCACTTGATGCACACTACCTGTTGCGTTTTTCCACCCCTTGCAATCCACTCCCCGACTGTGCATGTGCTGCAATGCCTGCATGAGCAATGGCTGTCTCAAATGCACACACCTCAGCTTAGCTGTGAATGTGGTTTAAGTTTTCCTTTTGAAATGAAGCTGGTTTGAGGGAAAACACATCAAACAGCAGGACTGCTCAAGAACCTACAAGATAACTCTGCATTTCAGTTACAGGTAGGTAGCCGTGTTGGTCTGACGTAGTCGAAACAAAATAAAAAAATTCCTTCCAACAGTACCTTAGAGACCAACTAAGTTTGTCATAGGTATGAGCTTTCGTGTGCATGCACACTTCTTCAGATACCTGAAGAAGTGTGCATGCACATGAAAGCTCATACCTATGACAAACTTAGTTGGTCTCTGAGGTGCTGCTGGAAGGAATTTGTTTATTTTGTTTCGTCTGCATTTCGGGTAACACCATGTGTACATGGATCAAAAAGGGAGGTAGTGAGAGTGCACTGGAACCAGAGGAAACAGTAATGTGTACACAGCTTTAGTTGCTCCCACAGCAGTAAAGTCCCTCAGAAACCTCCCATGATCATTGGATGCTCTCTTTCCATACAGCATGGGGTAAAGAAACAGGTGGAAGGAGGGCTTCCAGCATAATAGCCTGTAGCTGCAGGGTGGGTGGCTATCACAGGCACCAGGAGACTTCCCTGGTCTATGTCTCAGGAATTCTCAAAATTCCTACTTAGACCACTATATTGGATTTCGGTACATGCCACGAAGATGTGGGAGCAAAATTCATCATTCTAGGATTGCCACTCTGCACATCTTGTAAGCAGTCACTTTCTGCAGGCATCACCTTGCTGCTCTCAAAATTGCACACTCTCCATCTTTTTGTCATTTGCTCCTTTCGTTTGTAGTCTGTTGATGGTCTGTTGGTTCTCTCTCACCCTGGGCTCTGCCTCTTAAAGCCTGATGGCCAAACACAAATCTCTGGCCTTATCTTTGATTCTTCCTCTCCCCCCCCTCCCCAAATCATTGCAGAAATCTACCAATTCATCTGCAAAACCTCAGCTAGAACCTCAGCTGCATCCTCTGGTCATCTCCCACCTTGACTGCTCCAGCTGTCTTCTCTGGCTTACACCTTTCACAACTTTCTATATCCCTCAGTTTCAACTGCCCAAATTATTCACATTCCCAGTCACCCCCTCTAAAGTTTTCCATTGCATTAAGGAGGAGGCAGGTAGGTGAGGAAAGGCTTATTCTGCCTCCACATCTGCTGTTACGCTCATAATTATCAGCCGCCTCCCCCAGCATTTAAGTTGCACATCAAGTGCAAAGGTGCATTTAACATCATGTTGTGGTGGCCATTACTACTACATCGTGTGTGGCAGCGAATTCCATAAATTTAACTACCTTTGGTG
Organism: Zootoca vivipara; assembly: GCF_963506605.1. Classification (NCBI taxonomy): domain Eukaryota; kingdom Metazoa; phylum Chordata; class Lepidosauria; order Squamata; family Lacertidae; genus Zootoca; species Zootoca vivipara. Next base: position 24,703,568 of record NC_083279.1, on the reverse strand, counting down.
TGAATAAATACTACCTTTTGCCTCACCTGTTCCCTGCCAACCGTTGGGGATTCCCGAGAAGAGGTTTATGAAGACCCAAAATGGGGCAGCATCACTTTTTCACTGGATGTTATTGTTTCCGTGTCCCTAGTCCCATCCCATATCGGCCACTTCAGTTCCCATTATAACCAAAGCACATGAAGAAATGCAGATCATCATTCGACTGGGTCGATTTAATGTGATGTACACTATAATCCTAAGCAACTGTACTGAACAGTGGGTTACAGTTAAATTAGCATAGCTTGCTTCCATGCCCCCAAAATAGTGTTTACTAACAGAGTGTTAACATTCATAAAGCCTATATTGCATTTGCTGACGACATGAAAAGGAACTTAAAACACCAAAGCTAGCTACTTGTTTAAAAATATCACTCCAGATTGCCAGTGGGGTCTTGTTATATTGTACGTGAAGTTTTTATGAAGTTATGCTGTTCATAGCAGCATTGGTGTGTTTGAGAGAACAAGCATATTAAATTTATTGCCACAACTTCATTGATCTGTGAAATGTTAAGATTCCTCCCACCCCAACTAAAATCAGGTGCATTTCTTCATTTCATGGAAACATTACTTCCACTATCATTCTCACCATTTCTTGTTTATTAACTCCTTCTGTGTCACTTTTTATTTTTCCTTCCTCTTTTTAAAAAAACCAAATCACCACATTCTTACCAAATCACCTGTCTTCTGGGAACAATATTAGATATATGTTTCTGCCTTCCTCATACGAAACATGTATTTGCTATATGAAGAGCTCTTTCCCTTGTCATGTATATCATTTTCTCTCCTATCACCCCTGTAGCTGAAAGAGAAGGTATTTTTACCATCTCACAGATAGAACTGCATTCCAGGGTGCTTTCTCACACCATTTAAATCACATTGAAAGCAACACACACACCCCAAAAGAATTTTGCGAACTGTAGTTCCTCAATGCATTGTAGCGATGTGATGGGTAATCTATAGTTTCCAGGATTATTTGGGGCGGGGCGGGGAGTGCTTTAAATGTATGGTGTATATGCAGCCTAAAAACTAATTCCCACACCATACGCAGGCAAACAAGATGCAATATACTTTATAATATACTGAGACCCTTTCAGTGGAGAAGACTCCTAATTTGTGACCCTTACTTTCTTCCTATGTACAAAGGAAAAAAAATTATTCTTATTCTAAATAAATGAAAGCAATTGCAATTGAGAGACAGAGAAATTATTTAAGGCTCTCTTACCATTTCTTTCTGCCTTCAGGAAACTTGACAGAGAAGTGAGAATCAGAATGAGGAACAGCTGGCTAGCCATGGTGCCTATCGGTGGAAAAACAACACACTGTTCTACTGCAGGGTCTAGCTGTGAATAAGGTTCAAACAGCACACTTCCTGTTGCTGGGCTGCACCTCTTATCACACATAACAAATGAGGTTGTGTTTGGATACAGATCCTCCAAATTATTGTGCTGAATGATAAGACATCCTGGTCTTTTCCAAGTAAGGTCATAAGAGGCAGAGTAAAGGCAAAGTGGTGCCATGGATGCTTCAAAATGCAGTTTCCCTTGCTTTTGTCCTCAGATATTTAGGCACAGAGGAAGTGTGTCTGTAAGTCAAAAGCTGATTACGTTTACAGAAACAAGCCCTCTGTTCACAACAAAATTCAAAACAAACCGATTCGGGCAATTTGTTCCTAATGAAGTCTCTCCACCCCCTTCCCCTTTCCAAAAACATTTTGTCATGGATGTCCCTTTTGCAGTACCTGAACAAGAAAATAAGGGAGGAGGAGAAGTGAAATGCCTATATTAGGGGTGGATGTGCCAAAAAATGAATTACATTAGTGAAAATAATATTCAAACATGCTTGCAAAAATGTGCACTTTAGGTCAAAACTGCACACGAAAGCATGGTTTCTAGGAGGTATTTGCACTAAAATGCTGAATAATTTTCATGAGATTTTTTTTTAAATAAAATAAAATTGCAAGCTGTTGCAGAAATGTGGAGAACTGAATTTAAGATTGGAAAAGTAAGCAACCCGAGAGAACCATAATTGACATATCCTTTCATCTGTACTCCTCATTGGGAAGGTGGCCCCAAGGTGATCCTCTGGTCATTTTGGTTGCTCTTCTGTGTACCCTAAATAAGCTCTATGTGCATATGGGTTAACTCAGTCTAACCCAGGCACCCCCAAACTTCGGCCCTCCAGATGTTTTGGACTACAATTCTCATCTTCCCCGACCACTGGTCCTGTTAGCTAGGGATCATAGGAGTTGTAGGCCAAAACATCTGGAGAGCCGCAGTTTGGGGATGCCTGGTAACCTACCTCGGAGGGTTGTTGAAAGCGTTAAGAGCGGGGATGGGAATGTACGTAGAAGAAGAAGAGGAGTTTGGATTTGATATCCCGCTTTATCACTACCCTAAGGAGTCTCAAAGCGGCTAATAATCTCCTTTCCCCTCCTCCCCCACAACAGACACCCTGTGAGGTGGGTAGGGCCGAGAGACTTCAGAGAAATGTAACTAGCCCACGGTCACCCAGCAGCTGCATGTGGAGGAGCCAGGGCCGGTGCCTCCACTTAGGCAAACTAGGCCATCGCCTAGGGCGCCGAAATGGAAGGGGCGCTGTCGAGCCTGCCCGCGGCCACCCGCCGCCTGCCCGCGCCAGCACCTCCACGCGCATTGCCGGAGCCTGGCAGGCGGCTGCTCGGCTCCGCCCCTGAAATGGAGGGGGCGCTGGCGAGCCTGCCCGCTGCCGCCCGCCCGCACTGCCCTCAAAGCGCACTTCCCCGGGCAAAGAGACCCGCATCCATTTTTTACCTGGGAGTAAAAAACTTCCACATGGAAGATAAAAACAATATTTATTTATTTTTTTAAAATCCTATTTCTTGCCAGTCTTCTGCTTCTTGAATATGTATGCATCAGAACTAAGTCTATTTGCATAAGGAAAAGATCATATCCCTTCTTCACTAACTGATTCCAAATAAAAGCTCATATACAGTTTCTTAAATTAGCCATTTATATTCACAGTAACTACTCAACCAGAATAGCGGAACATTTGCCATCTCACATATTACATAAGTAAGGTTAAAAACAGTCCGTTGTCATAAACTAGAAATGAAGCTGGATAGATCAAGATCTGTATACCCATCCCTGCTAAAGTTCAAGTGCATGCTAAATCCGAAATAATTTCTAGTTTATGACAACGGACTGTTTTTAACCTTACTTATGTAATATGTGAGATGGCAAATTCTGGTTGAGTAGTTGCTGTGAATATAAATGGCTAATTTAAGAAACTGTATATGAGCTTTTATTTGGAATCAGTTAGTGAAGAAGGGATATGATCTTTTCCTTATGCAAATAGACTTAGTTCTGATGCATACATATTCAAGAAGCAGAAGACTGGCAAGAAATAGGATTTTTAAATAAATAAATATTGTTTTTATCTTCCATGTGGAAGTTTTGTCCACTGGGAATGACAGAGATAGTCTTACTAAACTCTCATCAAATAATGATGCACATTTCAAATCCTATCCTTGTTTCTTTATAAAATAGAGCTACAGTAGGCAGGATGAGTATCGTAATCTAACTCCAAACAGGTGGAGCATGTGGATTTTGTTACTGTGTAGTAATTCTGGCAAAGAGAAGTGTTCAGAATCTGTGCTCATCTTAGGGCATGATGAGAGCCTGTTGGATCACACCAATGGGTCATCTAATCTAGTGTTGTGTTCTCACAGTGGCCCCCCAGATGCCCATGAGAACCTACAATTAGGACCTAAGCACAACAGCACTCTTTCCCTGTGGTTTTTGGCAACTAGTATGCAGAGCATACTGCCTCCAACCAGGGAGGACAGAACACAGCCATCAGGTTTGGTAGCCATTGATTCCCTTATTTTCCATGAATTTGCTGGTCTTCTTTTAAAGGTGTCTGAATCGTGGCCACCACCACCTCTTGTGTTTGAAATATGATTGGCAGGGGGGGGGGCACCAGAAGGTGATTTCACAGCGGCTCTGGGAGGAGCATCCGGTTCCCCAGATTAGGAGTCTACCGCTCTTAACCACTACACCACACTGGCATTCACAAACCATGTAGAGAGAAAGGAACAAAGCCAAGACAGCATCTCCTATCACTTTAAATACTTTGTCTTATGCAAACTGAATTATGCATGTCCACTCTCGTTTCTACTGAAACTTTTAAGACCGCAAGAATAAAATCAAATTCTTATTTTTCTTGTTGTAAGTGAATATATGCTAAAGATAACACTACGATTATAAACAGCGTATGCTCCCTTCCTGGTCGCAATGTTAAAAATAATAGTGAAGAATAAACTTGTGAAAATGAATAAAAGTGTTAATTCAGTATATAGCCTTTAATTGATATACGATGCTCGAAGAATTCTGAAAAACAAGTGTAAAAAAAAACACACACAGAAAGTGCTAATGAAGGCTGCAATGGGATTAAATCCCATTGAACTCAATAGGCCTTAATTCTGAGAGGGCGTATGTACAACTGCAGTGGTAGAGGTATTCTGCATGTGATTGTTTAGCCACCCAATGTATTCGACTACATTGGTGTAAACTCCGTATGTGCCCATTGCTGCACAGCCTTTACCCCAGCTCACGATCCCTGTTAGAAACCACGTGTTCCTATATTCAGTGGCGTGAGGCCCACCGCTGTCACCTTCACAAGAGTCCCGAGTCCCATTAAGGTATCCTGCGCAGAACATGTTCTTTGTAATATTAAAGTTAGTGTGCTGAGCACATTCTTTTCTGTGCATTTTGACGAGTCTCACTTGCATAAGTGTGGCTGATGTAGCCCCGCCTTCTAAGAGACGCCCCCATCCACTCACTGTGGAGTATTCAATGAAGCTCAGCACATCTGCAGCAAACCGCTGCTGAGGCAAGCATATGGGCACCACATAATCTGTGAAATTGACAGGTGTCACTAATTGCAACAAGGCGATGTCATTTTCAACTTTTTGGGGAGAATACTTTTCATGGATTATGATTTTAGCAACTCTTCTTTCCTGTTCACCTTCGTCTTTCTGGTTTATCCTGTATTTACCTGGAAAAGCAGGAACATTTGTTATGTGACAGGTATCAGGTTTCTCAATAGCACAGATCTCAGAGTCGAGTCAGGTCTTTAGGCTCATATTCAGAAAGGATTAATAGCACAAAGACTGTCCTTATTCTAGGGTCACACACTGGCAAATTTAGGTTGTACAATTATAGTTGACTAGTGTCATTCAGCCCGTTAGGTAAACGGGCGCTAGAAAAGTGCGGGCACTCTGCACACGCTCAGAGGCGTTGCTGCCCGACAACCGACAATGAGTTTCGGAGCGAGCCCTGCTCCTGCCGCTGGGAAAAGGGGGTAGGGAGGCGAGACAAAGGGAAGGGGGCTGAGGGGAAGCCGTGAGCCCCGCTCGTCGTGGAGGCATTTCCCCAGCCGGCCTCCAAAGGGGGCGGAATGAGGCCTGAGGAAGGTTTCCGAGCTGCGAGGGGCGGCCGGAGCTGCCAGGAGGTGGGAGGAGGGGGTCGCACCATTGTCCCGCCCAGAGGGGGTCGCGCTCCTGCTGCTGCCAGAACATGTGGTGGAACAATGCAACTTGAGAAGCATTGAGAAGAAGCCTACTCAGGTCAGTGCAATAGTGTCTGCAATGCTGCAGCATAAATAGCATCTTTACTTTCTCAAAGCAGCTCTGCTTGCCTCCCCCACCACCACCTACTTGCACATTGGGAAATATTTTCTGTGTCTAAAATACATGTAAATTCATTTACTCTGCAATCTCCTGATCTGTATTGGTTTCTGAAGCAAGGGACTGTTGGTAAACTGACACTCATAACGGATCTGGTTGAAACTCAAGCCTGTTCTGAAACTTTTATTGTCCCCATTTACTGTGAGTGGAGGGATGGAAGAGAAGCAGTGTACTGATATGTTGTGTCCATTTACTAAAATCAAGGTATTGCCCCAAGTTTGAAATCTGCAGAACACATTTTTAAAAAGACATTCCCAGTATCTCCCTGAAGGACACGACAGGGACATGTTGTTCCAGAAAGCAGAGAGATAGTTTGACCATATATAAATGCTGTTAATGGCATTTTACATTTTGTGAATTCTGTCCTCCCATAAGTCTCCCAGGCACAGAGTAGGCTTGTGGCAGATCTGGCTTACCCAGTGGAAGATCAACAAATTTGTCCCTTCCCTCAGTCCCCGCCCTCTCTCTCTCATTCTCCAGGGGAGGCTGGGCTGCGGGAGGGGCAGGAGCGAGTAGAAAGCGCAAAAGCCTTTCCATGTCCACCCTCAAGAATATTAAAGGACTGGTGGACACCTAGAGTGCTCCTCAGTACTTTTTTAAAAAGGTTTGTCCTACAGAATTTCAGAGGCGACTCTGCCTCAATGTTAGTTATTGAAAAAGTGGTATACTGTTTTTAAATGTTTGTTTAACCATTGCGTGTCCCCAACCTGTAAGGATCCTGGATTTTTTTTTTGGGGGGGGGGGTGCTTCACTTCCTGGAGCGTTCCTCTTTCCCCCTCTCCTATTGTGGAGGAAAAAAGAAAAGTAAACACCCTCGGGGAGGGAGGGAGAGGGAGAGGAAAGGAAAATGAAGGCATCCCGTTCTATATCTTTGTTTTACAGCAATAAATGGTCGGACATGAAAACACGCACACACAAAAATCCAAGCAGGCACAGCAGCGGATGATGTTAGAGCCGAGATCTGCCTCCTGCCTGGACTTTAATTCGTGGATTTCCCTTAGAGGCCACCTGCTTCATGCAGGATCGGGCTTCAGCGGAGGCTGGGGCTGCCTAAGCCCAGGGGAGCCGGGGTTTCAAAGGCATTTCCTCCTCTGAGCGGCGCTACGGTTTCCTTGCTTCTCAACTCCCCCCAATAACACATCTTCCTTTGCCCCCCCCCACTCCGCTCCATGTCCCAACGGCTGTCCGGCCGGGAACGGCAGTTGGCGGCCGCAGGGGAATGGGAGGCAGAGGTGGGGGGGGGAGAGAGAGAGAGAGAGCGTGTGCGTCCTGTCTCTCCGTCCAATCCCTGTGTGCCTGGGGGACATGCGCAGTGACCCAGGGACACACGGGACAGCTTGGACGCAGGGACAACTTGGACTTTATTATATAGGATTGGGAGGTTTTGCATCAAAGACCCCACTTTCCCAACTGGACATTTTGTAAAGCGACAGGAAAATGCACTGGAATGTGTGGAATAAGATTAGTTTTGATGCATCATGATCATCATCCAATTTCCATGCAAACTAATCAGAATAATTTGTTATTCTGTAGTCAACACTGTCTATCTCCCTGGAAACAAATCAGGATGACCACTCAACCAACAGGTTGTCTGGAAGCACTGCATGGTCATTAATGGTTATGTTTTCGATTATTTTCTTGTTGCATGCAGAATAATTTTCCACTATTAGACCTCCAGCAGGTACACTTCCGTAGAGCAATGATTTCCTTCCCTGGGACCTCATTCTCCCTGACAGCAGGGAATCTATCATTGTGGGAATGGGACACAGCTGTAACATCCCTGAAGGCCTTATCTGCCAGCTTCTCTGCATCTTTTACCTTTTCCAGGCCTGCCACTTTGGTCTCAATGTTCCCAGGAAGCTCACTGCACCTTGGAGAAACCCGTGACTTCTGTCCAACAGGGACAAAGCACTGGAAAGCCTCGATGCCCCTGCTGGCATTCTAGCTGCATAATATTTTATTTTATTTAAGCTACCTTACTGAGAGTTTGGGTTTACTTTACGTCAAGGAAAGGAAGGGCATAGTGGAATACCCCGGTCTCCTCACAGATGGATTCATATTGCAGGCTGTGTTTGTAGAAGCAGAATGTGTCACACTGATCAGATTCTGATGTCCAATTATTTATGCTGACAGTCTTATTTGATCTACATATCCAGTGATCCAGTTATTGGCCATTTGAGCTCCCTGCATGGCATAGCACTCAATAATGTTTATTTTGTTTATTTATTTATTATTATTATTTTAAAAAACTTGTACCTCCTTCTCCACACTTTACCAAGGAAGCTTGTTCCAACTGGCCAACCATATAGATTGAGCTCTATGTAGTTTCAGCAGAGCATAATCACAAGCCTCTCTTTACTAAGTTTATCATCTCACCTGACTCTTTGGACCACATAATTTTGGATTGCCCTCTTTTTAACATCTTCCGTGATGATCCTTCGATGTCCTCTCTGTGGCTTGGGGTCCTCGCCAATAAACAACACGTGGTGCAGTCTCTACTGAGAGATGACTCTCCTGTTCTCACTAGAGTTATGGTACAATTTTTGACCAGGATCTTTGAAGTTAAATCTGAGGTAGTTTGGCCTGTATAATAGTGATTATTCTTCTCAATTCCACTGAGGACTGTACTCACCCAGCTTTATCCTGAGTGTTTCACGGCGTGTTTGTGAGAAGCAGTGGGCTGCAGTAACTACCCATGATGGAGCAATCAGAACACCTCCACACCTCTGCATTTGACCTTCTAGCATGAGAGCCTGAAAATACAACAATCATCACTGCAAAACCCTTTACAAGAAACATGATTTACTTGGCATTTATGAAGGACCCGCCAACACATCTACCGCTAATGTGTTCAACTGAATGGAATGGTTAGGTTATTTAAATAACACTTAAAATTTTGGGGAGCGGAAATAATCAGAAGGCTGGAGCAACTTCTTCAAATGAAGGAAAGTTACAATGTTTGCGGGAAAGGGTGAGTTTAGAAAAAACAAACAAACAAACAGATGAGTAAGGAGGGGTGCGACTGACTACGAATGTATGCAGGGTGTGGAAAAAGTAGGGAGAAAGATGTTTCTATCTCTCTTTCTCTCATAATACTAGAACTTAGGAGCATCAAATGAAGTTGGATAGCAGGAGATTTAAGACAAGCAAAAAATGAGTTCTTTAAAAATACAGTAGCTTTAAAGGGTGATTCAGCATAGTTAAACTATGGAATTTGCCGACAGAACATGTCGTGATGGCCAGCAATTTAGGCATCTTTAAAATGAGATTAGATGAACTCCTGAAAGATAAATTGTGATAGCTATGTACTACCACCAGAATCAGATGTTTTCAACACCTCTGAATACTAACTTGCTTGGAAATAACTGCAGGAGAACATCCTGTTGCTCTCACCTCTAGCTTGTGGGCTTCCAGGTTGACGGGCTTTGTTCTGACCCAGGAGGGCTCTTATGTCCTTATGGCCAAGGAGAGCACCTGAGATACCAAAGCAAAGGCAAGGGTCTAGACGTCCTAAGAGTGGTTACAAAACTTAGTATGTAGGGGGAGAGCTGAGTGAACAGCATCTATGCCTGTCTTTTTTTCTGTCCCCAGAGCTATTAGCAGCTTTTGGGCAGTGGGAGGTGGGAAGTGGTTTACACTGTGTAAAGGTGCAAAGTTAAGAATCCTTTCCCAGAGAACCACACGCCCAATATCTAAATCAAAACAAACAGCACACATAACTTTGGGTTTCACCTCCATTCAAGCACATCACACATTGGGCTTTTCTGTTCCTGTGCAAAAAGTTGGTTCTAGTTGGTTGTGCATGTTCTCCCTCAAGGTTGCTGCAAGACGGTCACAAGAGTGCCTGGTCTAAAATTGTCTATCAAAAACTTCACTCTTGTGGTTTATCACAACAGCTATTCACCTTGGGTTTTAGTAAAGCAAAAAGTCTAATTTGTCAGCACCTTAATGATATTGAGCGTCAGAACAACTTGGCCACAGCAAGGAAATTTTGCTCATGGTATGACTATTTTCCACCTTCCCATTTTGACTCTGGCACCCTATCTGCATAACCTAGCAATTCTAAAATATAGACACGCTTTCACCCTTGCAAGATTGAATGTATTGCCCTTGGCTGTACTTGAGGGACGATTCCAACAGATTCCACACGAAAAACGCTTATGTCCCTGTGGAGATGGCACTACTGAATCAGTGGTGCACACCCTTTTGGCTTGCACTCTTTATAAAGCCTTGAGGAATGAGATTATCACCCTTCTTTTATTGTCCATTCTGGGTTGCCCAACCACTGCCACAGTGTCCTTTCTCTTGGCAGATCAAGATGCAGATGACAGCAAAGGTTGCAAGGTTTTTAGCTGGGGCAATCAGAAAAAGGTCCACTATTTGACTGTTGATTCGGGACCCTAAAGTGTGTTTGATATAATCAACTTTTTATTTCTGTTCTTTTTATATTGCATTGTTCTTTTGTTGCTATGGCCAATGGCTGACACTAGTAAAGATTCATTCAATTCAATCTCCCTCAAGGCTGCACTTCCCAACATCCAAAATGCAACATCTTGCTCATGTTTCTTACCCCTGCCTACACCTCATGAATAGGTCTGCTGTTTGACTGCTGTGCAAAAAATGTGTTGTTACTATTCCTATTATCAGTCTAACTTTTATAACTTTTTAAAAAATGACTTCGTTTTAGTATAAAGTATCAGTATAGGAATGGTTGTCTAGCCATTTAAAAAATAAGACAAGCTTCTCCTGAACACCTTGCAATGTTTTACCACTTTGCACTGAACACCTTGCAATGTTTTACCACTTTGTGAATGTTATGTTGGAGGTTTTGTTTGGATATTGTTTTGTCTCTTTTGAAATGTAGGGATCTGGCACAGTTTTCTTTTCCCCTAATGCACCATGCAGTGTATGGAAAGTCAAGAGGGACCTGTTTGTGCCCCTCCCCCATTTCAGTGTTTCTGATGCAAAGACAGACGGAGAGAGAATTGTACTAAAGTTACTTGAAGACTCACTTGCCATGGGCATTCACCTGGAGGACAGGTATAACCACCTACGATTCTTCCCCGTCGGTCCTCCATTTTTTTGGCCAGAAGTGGTATTTTCCCACAAGGATAATCAACTGCAAAATGATGTAGCTTTTGTTATGCATGAAACATGATTATGATCCTTTCCCCACTTCTGAGTTTGGTCTGTATCACAAAACACCAGTAAATAATATTTTGAAACATACAGTTGAGCTTTCAGACTGTAATACTGTGACAATGTTTTAAAGTGCAAATTTACAATCTTTGGTTATTAACTACTATGAAAAAAGCTCATTCTCAGGTGGCAGTTTTGAATTGTGAAATCCTTTGAATCCACTGATTGAATGCATTTAAACAGTGTGACATGCAATTATTTTTTTAATTTCTGTGCCTCATTCCCAACAGGCTGTTACAGTCACATCTGGCCTAGTCAACAAACCAGTTAAGCAGGAGTAGTTGGACTGAAACTGATGCATATATCCCAGCAAAGTCACAAGCTGATGACCCTGCACTGCTGCAGCATGACAGATATACAGGTAGCTACATTCGTATCCATGCAGAGCAGTTACTGAAAATGGAGAACAGGACAGTAGCGCACTTGCCAAGTTTAATCCCCAATATCTCCAGGAAGGAGAAAGGCCCATCTGAAATCCTGGAGACCTGCTGCCAGTCTGTGTGAGCTATGTGAACCAATGGTCTGACTCGGCATAAAGTGTTTCCCTTGCACTGCCAGTAGTAGTTAAGATCCTGGTCCAATGATGTTAAAATTGGTTTAGCTGGATTAGTATTTGAAGCCCTAAAGTAATGCAACTGCTAAGTGGGAAAGAACAATTTTTTTCCGAATGGGGAATAACATGGAATCTTTTAAAAACAAACCAGTTTTCTGCCATCATATTTTAGCCTACCATTTTATTTTAAATTAAAATTGCCAGATTATTTTTAAAAAAGATTTTTAAATATTCCCTGGCATCTATCAGGACATGGATGTAACCTGAAATACAATTGGTGTGGTGATGTGTTCTATACCTTACCTTCTGGGATACAAGATTCTTTATCATTTCCCAGCCTATATCCCTCTGCACAGAAACACTGTCGTACTGCATTTGGGATATCGATGCAATAATGCTCACAGTTGCCGTTGTCATAAATGCACTTCAGTCTGGTTTCTGGGCCTAAATATATGGGAACATATTAATTCACCAAATGCCTTGCAAAAGACCTGCAGAATTATATTCTAAATGTTATAGAGATAGATAGATAGATAGATAGATAGATTAGATAGATGATAGATAGTAATATCTTACCAATTTCACAGTTTTTGCCCTCATAATCTTCAGGACAGTAACAATTGTACTTCTTGTACTCATCATGACAAGTCCCACCATTTTGACAAGGGTTGGAGTCACACTCATTAGGATCTATGAAAACACTCAAGTGTCAGCAAAAATTCTAGGAAGAGCTCCAATAGCAAATTTTCTATTAGCATGAGTCAGCTTACCTGTGTATTGTTTCCAGAATTCCATCTGAGTAGAAAAGGACAGAGATACAGGAGAAAGAATCAAAATGAGCATAAAAACGTCAAAATCTAAGTAAAACAGAACCTACACTATAACAGTTTGGGAAAAGTCATCTACTATCATGATAACCTTCAAAATATTAGTTTACTTCTGGGTTTACTTGTAACTTCCCTATTTTTGAACCAAGAATTGCTTCTTAAATTGGCTGATCCCACTCAGACACTCCATAGTATCACAGATGGGGCTTTTCTGTCTACTATGTTAATTTCACCTGCAATAGGTTCTTCTTTGGTGATGCAAAAGCCAATTGGGCCTGTGTTCTTTCGCTAACGTTTCACAAGGAAATTATAAATGCCGCACCCAATATTTCAAATTGAGTTCCATCAGATGCAACATAGGAAATGGTACATTGAACACCACATGTTGTTCATGTATGTTATGCACATTTATTACATTTACATGTGTTTGTACAAGAGATATGATGCACTTCAGAGATCGATCCCTAAGGCCTGAAGAATCACAGATCTATCAACTCCCACTAATGCATTTAAAACAAGTAATCTCCAAAATCCCATTCTCTCACCAAAGGCAGAACAGGTAGAAGCTGACTGAACCTTTTTGCTATTATACAGTATCAGAACTGGCAAATTCTCCTCCAAACAAGAAGCTGCAAATCACATTGAAATTGGCAAACTACACTTTGTACTTGCTATCAGGGTCTGCAATTCTGGTTTGGAGGGTGAGCACAACCCACAGTTTGCTGGTTTGGATTTGGGAGGGAATTGGATTGAGCAAGGGGATTAGGGAGGAAAGGCATGAAGCCAGTGGTTCCTCATGTAATGTCAAACCATGGTTCAGTTTGTTATAAACCATTGCTTCTAATACAGATTTGGCAAATGTCATCAAAATGGGAATATGCCCTTCCATTACTTCACATTACTTACAGTTCTTTCGCCATCTTTGTAGATTTCTCTGGCTTCCTCAAATGAACATTTCTCTTCCATACATTCTCGTTCCAGTGATCCCGCTTTCAACTCTTCAAAGAAGGAGTTGGCTCTCTTATTCCTTTGTAGCACACGGCTTGCTTCCTCATGCTTTAAGAAGACTTAAAAAACAAAAACAAAATCATTGGCTTTCTGCCTCCGCAAAGCACAGTTATTAGGGACATCTCCACAGCTGAGGAAAGCAGGGAATGGAACTAAACCGAGATTACTATGTCCATTTTGGAGAATATAAAATTCATTCTGTAGGGGTTTTTGTGTGGATCAGTGTCCCCTTGTTCTCCAGGTTGCCGTTTCTCAGCCCAACAATTCCTTCTTGCCCTCAGCTACCTTCACTGCTATTTCACCTTACTGGCGGGAACAATCCATATGACTTTTGTCAATGGTATCATTAAGCTATGTTAGTAAACTGTGCTTTTTTTCCAAGACAAAAAGGTGCAGGAATGTGCCTCCTCCAGAAGACCTACCCCAAAGCCCAAAGTTGATCTCTTCAGGCTGGGTGTGTGTGTGTGCCTCCTCTGCAGCTAGAGGCTTGCTGAGGCTGCTCAGCTGAGGTGAGGGGAGTCTTCCACGCCTCAGGGGAACAGCTTAACGACCCCCCCATCATGCCTCTCCAGCTCACATGAGCCGGAGCACCTGGGGGCTTGCTCAGCTGAGGCACGGCTTTCCCACACATCAACTCTTAGTTCGGGGGCTGAAGAGCCTCAGAAAAGTCCTGCTACACCTCTGGCTCACAAGGAGACCCTCTCCGGATCCCCGTAGAGGATGTCCCCTTCGGGCTCCTTGTGAGCCAGAGGCACAGCAGGGCTTTGATGAGGTTGGTCTGGTCTCTCCTCTGACTGTTGGGGGCATTCTGACTGAAAAAAGCCCTGCTCAATACACATCATGTGATCACCACAACCAACCAGGTAAAATAGTTGTGAGGGAAAATGAGGCTGAGGGTGGCACTGGCGTAGGTGGTATTTGTTTTGAGCAATTTCAAAATAAACGTCAAAATTGAGGAATACTTGGCATAGTCCTAGTAGAAATGCTTCAAGCCAGAAAAATACTTCACTGTTCATTGTGTCATGGGGTACTGTAATTCTTTTCCTTTGAGTTTCAGAACAACCCTCTCTGTCCAGCCCACAGAGAAACTACTCCTTGCTCCCCATCAGATTCGAACACACAATCAAATGTTCAAGAAATATAATTAAAATTCACAAGGTTGACTGATACAACCCAGCAAGTCCTGACACTGTGTCAAATAATGAGCTGACTCTATAAAGAAATATTATTCCTGTTATGTTGCATTCAAATAGTTTAGTAACTAAATTTTTGTTTCAGAGTAAGCAAAAAAAACCGGAACAAATATTTACTATGTTTAGCTTTTGTCACATTTTATCCTTCCAGTAAAGAATAACTTAACCTCTATTTTCAAATGATTTGTATCACAAATAATACATAAATTTGAATTACAGATTATGCTTGTAAAGAGGATTAGTCTTCTTTACCTGAGCCATCACTTACTTGAGCCAACACAGTTCATACAACCTGTTTAGTAATAATTCACAAAATGTAAAGAATCAATTTTTTTTGTATTTATGGCCCTTCCTCTTTAGCTTTGTGAATGCCAGAAAATTTGCTCCCCCCAACCGCCCCCACCTTTCAGTAATTTTGTTAAAATTACTGGTAAAATTCTGAATTCTTAAATGTGGAGGCAACACAGAGATATAGGTTTCTCTCTTCATGATATTATTCTACAGGTTCCGTTTAAACAAAACCAAACCAAAACATAAACCAACAAAGAGAAAACTACATGGAAGCAATAATTGATAATGGTGGCTTTAGAAATACATAAAAAAGAGTTGGTCAGATTTGCTGCTGTTTTTGACCTCTCAGTTTAAAACCTGGTTTTTGATCTATCTGTGAGGCACTGGGGAATTTGGTTAACCATTAAGCTTAGCAGCAGATTTTCCTGAATCATTATGGTAATCACATGAGCAGCTCTGTCACACAAAACAGTTTGGTTTTAGGAAGCTTTAGAAATGTTTGAATCCTTTCTCAAAATTGCTCTGCACTTTCCAATAAGAAAATTACAAGAAAAGGAAACATTTCAAGTTAATACTGTGCACTATGACAGTTTTTCGTGAGTCATACCTGCAGCCAGTGAAAGCGGATACACCAGGAAAAAGAAGAAAAACAGAATGCAGAAGTGACAGGAAATCATGATGAAACCAAAATGCCTGTGTCCCAAATTGTGTGCTGATATTTCAGCAAGATCTCTGTGACCAAAGTTCTGCTGCAATTGCTTCAGTCATAGGAGGGGGTACAGAGGCACTGGAAGAGAGAGATCTGAAGCCGTAACAAACCAATTTTCATGGGCGGAAAGCTGAACAAATAAGAAAGATCAGATATAAGTTCATTTATTTCCGTTTATCCTAGGGGCGGAGAAGCTTTTTTTCATCCAAAGGGCCACCTTTCCTCATCAGAAACCTCCTGGGGGCCACATGCTGGTGATAAGTAGAGCAAGGGGCAAATGTTGTGGAGCAACAGGTGTGACTCTTGCACACCAAAAATAGGTTTTGTCTTAGTTCGAGGACACATTCCAGCCAGCAAAAAAAAGCATTTAAGGAGACTGCAGAGCCCGACCACTGAGGGTTTTTGCCTGGGAAAAGGGTGTGTGGACAGGGAAGGGGAGTGAATGGCCTAGGAAGAGGGTCGAGGGCTGTGTCCTGGACAGCTCCATTCAGCCTCTGACCATGAGGTTTCCTACCCCTGAGTAATGGCCTGCTTTTCTACACAGTGTGAAAGCCAACTGACAACAACAGTACCAGCAAAAACACAATGGAGAAAGTGTGTAAACGGTGCCAGAATTAAACCCAGAGGGGGGCCCCTAGGAAGTCGAAATCACCTCCGAATACTCGATGGCGTTTTCCTTTTGCGATCACATCAGTATTATGTTTGATCGCGGGGCCTATTTGGTAATCCGGCACTGTGTGTAAAGTAAAATAAGAGCCTTAAGAAAATTGCAGGACACCAAACCCCTGTCCGTTCAAACCTCTTAGGCAGCAAATGAGAAAGATAAAATAAGCCTCCTCACAAAAGGAAAGCAAGCATGTGGCCTCCCCACAGAAAGTGTGGTATACAGCCCTGAGAAGGCCTCTCGCACGTCTCCACCAAAAGCACTTCAGATTTGGGTGGGACTCCAGCTCCAGCCTAGTCATGGGAAGGGGAAGAGTGGTTCCTTCACTTTGTCCTCTCCACTGCATTCCCTGCTGCCCTCCATTCATTGGGGCCGAGCTTTTTCAGTGGGGAGGTTCCCCCCTCCCCGCTACAAACTAATTATAAAGTTTCACCCAGGCGCTTTTTTGTGTGTGTGGAGAAATTTCTTTCTTTCAGTCATACTGAAAGAATGAGAATCTTCACCGCCTCCCTCATTTTGCCACTCATAAATAGGACAGTGAATTTTGGGGAGCCCATTTTCAACAGGGTCTTCTGGCACTGACCACGCTGTCACCTTAATCTAGGAAAGAATGATGGGCTGCCAAGAATACAAACAATCCCAATTTGTGCTTGCTTTCTCTGTATCACCATTGAAACTAATTGGGCCATCAACCTGTCTTTCTTGGTGGTCAGATGTGGGGACCTAACTGAACAGTATTTTTAAACCTTGCAATTTTGTGATGATGACATCATATGCTCCAACATTTCTCTGATGAAAATAGGAATGTCCTATTCAATAATATAAATAATAATAATAATAATAATAATAATAATAATAATAATAATAATACCTCACATACCTGACTGGGTTGCCTCAGTCACTCAAGGCAGTTTCCAGTATATAAAAACATAATAAAACATTAAACATAAAAACCCCCTTCCCTATACAGGGCTGCCTTTAGATGTCTTCTAGTTACATATCTCCTCGCCTCGGGGGGTGGGGTGGGGTGGTTGTCACATAACTCCATACCCATCAACATTTATCTGATGAATACAGGGACGTTCTAAGGAAAAGCGGGACATTCTGGGATCAAATCAGAAACAGAGACAGCTTCTGTAAATCTGGCACTGTCCCTGGAAAACAGGGACACTTGGGTTTTTTCTGTATTCATTGCAGATCCTCTAACACAAACCCTTTAATACATATGCACTTTGATTTTATCAAATGATTGATTAATCCTTAGATTTGTTCTACAGCTCTAATGAAGCATAAACCAAAGAATGTTTCCATTCTACTATTGGAATGTTCTAGGTGGGCAGTACGATCTGGCCTTTCCTTATCTCAAATTCCTATTCCTGGTACGGAATACATTCCTTGCACCAGGCAATGTTAAGCACAGACTATGCTTTGGTTGTCTGGTACCAGGAGTATCTCCCCCCCCCCCCAAATGAAGTTAACTTTAGTCCACAAAAACTTATGCAATATTTCATCCGCTTGTCTTTAAGATGCCTCAGTACCTTGCTGATTCTGCTGCTAAACAGATTAACATGGCTACGCTTCCAAAAGTTGGGACAAGGAGTGTATTTGTAATGTGCAGGAGATAGCTACAAAAGTGCAAGGTTATGTTGACAATAGTGGCTTAAAATGCAGTGAGGTTATTCTTCTCCACTGTGTTTCCAGACAGATTAGCACAGAATTGTTCACATCAAGAGGTGGAGGGGGATTTTTTCACCACACACACACACATTCACAACTTTTTTGGGGGTGTTCCTGCACCCTGCAACCCCCCCCCCCGCCCACTCTTATCCATGAAGCTGTGGATCTGCACATGCTGTGATGGCTGCCTCAAATGCCCACATTACTACTTACTTCACATCCAGTTTTCTAGTCAGACTGAAGTTGGTTTAAGAGAAAAATCCACCAAACAGCAGTATTTGTCAAGAAACGACAGGATCAATATGAATTGTGATTCATATGCCATGTGAATGGGGTTTCAAAAAACTAGCAGTGAGGGCACATTGGATGTGAAGCAAGTGGTAATATGAACATGCCTCAAGATGGGAGTTCTATAATGTACTGCAGTAACTTGGGATACAGTGGCAGAATACTGTGGGTTTAGTCTGTGATATTGGTGGTTAAAAATACAATGCACAAAGGAAGTGGGAGGAAGGGAATGTCTGCAAGAGAGGAGACGAGAGGAAAATTCAGAGACCATAGGGTTCAGAGAATTGAGAAATGTTATAGCGGCAGTGGTCATTGTTTTTTTCTTCATCTGAGATGATATTATAGAGATGACGGCAGAAGTCTATGCAGGTTGCAACCACTTCCTCTCCTACCTTTGGTCTTCAAGGACCAAATTAGATTCCATGCAAACAATATACAATTAGGGACTCCCTATAGCAGCTTTCTGGCAGAACATGAACTGGATTGGGATAACAATATGCTGACAGTTTTTATTTATTAAAGGTAGTAGTAATAATAATCAAACCATGTCACTTCCCCTATTAAAACACATACAGATGTGTAGCCTATCAGGAAAAGCAACTATTGGTTTGACAAAACAGCAGCAGAGAGGGGCATTTAATCTGGAAAACAGCATACTATACCTTCTCCCTGCTGACTCCCATAACAACAACAATTTTATTATTTACATGCTGCCCATCTGACTGGGTTGCCCTAGCCACTCTGGCCGGCTTCCAGCAAATCAAAACATCAAACACAGTAAAACATCAAACATAAAAAACTTCCCTATACAGGGCTGCCTCCAGAGCACTGGGATCCTAAGCCAGTCTCTGCCCCGCACCCTGCCCCATGGCTGCTAATGAAAATGGGTCAGTTAAAGATGCCTTCCTGTGTGTTCCAGCAACGCAGATTGCTGAAAGTAGGATGGCCACAAATTAGAAGCATTTCTTCTTAAACATCCAGCACTACTTGGCCTAAGATTACTGGGCAGACAGAAAACCAAACTGACCCACTAGCTAAATGTTTGCATCCTTTCCATGTTCAATGTGCAAAAGCCATTTAAAAGCTGCAATAAAGAGCTTATAGCTGCCCTTAAACAGACAGCTTGGAATGAAGAGAGCTATCTGAGTGAGGCTAACCTCAGGCCTTTTGCAAGAGACATTATTTGCGCTCTGTTTGTGCTCATTGCCGGGTCTGCAAGAATGCCATTTGAATAGTATTGAATCGTCAACCCAAGCTGAGGTAGAGGGTGTGCATGAAAGGGAAACCCCCCCCTATATTATTTAGAACCCCTTTCTTCCAGAATTTGTTAAAAACACATTGATATTGCTTAGAAGTTAAGGCTTGAAATAATTTTACCTAATACCTGCAACCAGTGCTTTTTTATTTAAAAAAAAATGTTTAGGGGTACTCTCACTTTCCTATTCATATTGAAATACTGCCCCTCAATGAGGCCAAACTTAGATCCACAAAATGTTTAGGGGTATGCGTACCCCTGCGTACTCCCAGAAGAAAAGCACTGCCTTCAACAGTCTCCCCATTGCTATCCATCAAGTCCCTTTCCATCTGCAATGTATACTTAGCAAATTCAATCCTGACTTGCCATGGATTCAATAACTTGATATCTTTCACAACAAAAAGCAACCCCAAAGTTTTCCTGGGATAGGGATATTACTGCTAGTGTTTAGAATGCCCAGTGCACACAAATAATTTTTATTTTTTTTAAATAGAGGACAGGCACACTCTAAGGGGCACTCCCATTGCAAGATCTGCCAGATTGAGAAGCTGAGGATGCAGCGGATCTCTAGCTCAGCCCAAGATATGCTGGTGCTGAGCAAAAATCTAGGGTCTGGAGTTGGGGCTAGAAAGGGAGGATTTAGGTTGGATCCTAAGCCAGTTTGGCTCAGTCACATGATCTGGCAACCCAATGCAGAATATTATTTGAAAATCTTGTTTCTCCTGTTAGGCTTAGGCAAAAGCCTAAGCTGAGTGGGGTTTGGATCTGGTGTAGCTTTCTGCTGGCTTAATTTACAAATGCTTTGCTTTACACCAGCTTCTTGTACATAGATTCCTCCCTTAAGACTTGCTGCATCAACTTCTGACATACTGTGGTACCGGGTTAACACACCCACACAAAATAGACACCGCCATCATGTTGAGGAGACCCAGCAAGAAATGCTGAATTTTATTCAAAGTTTCATACATATACAATAAAGACATTGGATTCTGTAATTGCAATTTACAACAGCAGTAGAAAATTGAAACGTGGGTCATATTAAAGTGCAATGGTATATGTACAACCACATGAATAAGGAAAAGGCATTGTCAGGGACAATGTAAAAAGAGACAGCCTCTAATATAAGGGCTTTCTCTGTGGTTTTCCCTCCCCATAATAACTCCTCTCACTTGAGCCAGAGAAGCAATAAACCAATTAAGCCTATGCAAGAAAAGTCATTTATTGTTTGGCAGTATCCCAAGCTAGGGCCACTGACAGAGGAAGGTGTGTGTGTGTGTAAGGCCTGTGGATGCATCATAATTGTATCCTTTCTTCTAGGACGATTTTGCAATAGAGGGGTCCGCACTCCCAAACTCCTATTTACAAAATAAATTACAAAAGACTATTGCTATTTTATGACCACAACAGAACAGACCGTGCCTTGGCTGGCACGATCTCGTTCGTTTGAGATGCTTTCAAGAGATGCACTTTTCTGTGCTGGAAATTATATAAAGGAAAGCCTTGTACAACCTTTACATTGCTGCCCTATTAAGAAATTTAGGACATACAGAGGCCATCTTTAGCAGCCAGAAGTGTATAAATACATATTTTACATTAATACACATACACACACAAATATATATATATATAAATATGAACATATACAAATAGATATAAAATTCTGCACTGACCAGAGCCAGTCATAGTTTGATTGTTAACTATAAGCCAGAACTTGTTCCTGACATTTGAAACAACAATCTGAGATGCTATTTATACTTCAGAAAAAGAGCAAAATCCAAATTCGTTTTCTCTTGCCAGATTCTAATTGCTTAGTATTCATTAAGTGCTGACCACCAAACATTCACTTCTTCAATAATATATGAATGAGGTACATACGCTATGAGCTGTAGGTTAATTCAGATGTATGGATGAATCCAATGTGGTTTATACATCAGTTTACATACTACTAGCCTTTGGTAAGGCAGATTTATAAATCGTATCTTGAGGGGGAACAGCAGTTTACACAGCATTGCTCTGTTTCACATGTGTTAAATAAAATGTGTATGGTTTTCATCTTCGTTTATTTTAAAACTATGCCCACAATGATTTTTCCCTGCTCAAATGACACACTCTTGCATTTCATAGACAATTAAGCACCAGGAAGGATTTAGAAAGGTTTCATTTAGAAGCTTGTAGGCATCTTCTAACAGTAGAAGACAATTGCCTGCTATTATAGAATGTTTAATTTCTGGAAGTTCAACCCATATAAAACATGTTCTGGTATTTACTTGATAATTTAAAAATTTACAAAACAACTTATGAAATCAACGGCATTGTGTAAACAATTGTCCTTGATGGCAAAAATATCTCAAAAGGGCTATCGTCATAGATTGTAAAAAAAAGAAAGAAAAAAGAAAAAGGAAAGGAAAGGAAAAAGTATAGTCTCTGTTGAAGTGGAATTGCTATTTCTTTTGAAGCTAAGATTATAAACAAGCTCATGGCTAGATAAAGCACAGTGGGTTTTTTTTTTTTAAACTAAGCCAGAAACAACAGCCAGATCAAAACGGATTCCCCTGATGCTGTAAGATATTTCCCGCATATTAACACATTGCCTCAAGGAGGATTTCATGTAAAATGACATGTAAATATCATGTTTATGTTTCCTTCTACATGATCAATTAACTTCATATTAATTATACATTAACATATATTCATTGTTTTACTGTACAGATTCACACCAATGGACACAACCTGATTTCTTCATAGTATTCTCCCACATTATCCCTCTCCAGGTTCATTTTTTTTCTAGGAAAATGATAAAAGATTTCCAACATGCACCTTCCAGAAGATTCTCTTTCCAACAAGGCACACTTCTTCTACTCCATGCTGCTGGCAATCCTTTACATCTTCATTCAATGTCTCTTTATTTTTTTATATAAAATTTTCTTTTTGTTATTCAATGTCTTTTATTTTAAATAAAGAAGATTTTGTAAGCTACCACTGAAACATGGGTGTGTGGGTGTGTTGGTGAATGGAGAGAGATCCATGTGATGGTAGCTTCTCTGTTTCATTTAACATCCAGCATTTGCATTAGAAGTTTGACAGTTTCACAAGAGTCTTCATGGAGGTTTTAATAAGTTAACCCTTTATGTCCGAGAAGCTGATACTGCTGACATTGCAACTCTCACTGTAGCTTGAAGATGAGCTCAGTGTACTGGAACCAGCTGCAGACTCTGGATGGAAGGAACAGAAATTTACAGAGAAATATATTTGTAGCTTACTTGGTACTGGGCTCTTTGACAAATTAAGTGGCACTCTGCTAAACCAAAGCATTTACAATGAAAATAATACCTGAGC
This sequence comes from Zootoca vivipara, assembly GCF_963506605.1. Classification (NCBI taxonomy): domain Eukaryota; kingdom Metazoa; phylum Chordata; class Lepidosauria; order Squamata; family Lacertidae; genus Zootoca; species Zootoca vivipara. The sequence continues at coordinate 24,680,805 of NC_083279.1, read as the reverse complement.
TGCTCAGAGATATAGCAGATTTTGAGTTGCCAAGCAGCACCAACAAACTGTTGACTGGAACCCAACCTTCTTTGCTTGTGGTCAGATTCTTTACATACCTAGGGGGAAAATTTGTTTTTGCTTTTAAACTATTAAAAAAAACACAGCATTAAAATATTAGGCCTCATTTGGAAGCAAAGTAGCCCTTATTTAGAGGCAGGCAACATTTTTTGTATTTCTTCTGGTGCATATTGTAATGCTCTAAAATCAAGGTTTCCTGATTTTAGTCTCCAGCTGTTTTTGGACTACAATTTCCATAATCCCTGACCACTGGTCCTGCTAGCTAGGGATGATGAGAGTTGTAGTCCAACAACAGCTGGAAACCCAAGTTTGGGAAACTAAGCTCTAAATTAACAACATTCCAGGTTAGAGAGATAGAGAGTTGAGGGTCACATGCTCCCTTCCCCATAAAGCCCCCTTTCGTAGTGAATTCCGCCCATCCATCTGATAGCTTTAACCATGGTTAAGGGAATACTGTATCCATTGTTTGCAAACCAGTTTCAGGAACTGAAAGAGGTCAGAAACAATATTGAGAAATCAGCAATGAGAACTGAACAATCTCACTGCCCTTTCCAAATCTCTTAACTATAGATATACATCTGGACATTGCACCAGGCCACGGTGCTTTTGCGGACATTCTGTCTTAAAATATTGGCATTCATACCAAAGTCCATCTTCTCCTTCATGCATCAGCTGAACTAACTCTCCGCTTTTCAGGGCCATGTCTTCAGGGCCTCCTCTCTCATGATCGGCCACAACAGTGTATTTACCAGGAGTCTAAACATACACAGTAGAAGATACAATTGGTTTAATGAGAAATAATCAAATAGCTATTAACTCAGAGACAGATTTTATGGTGATCAAAGTGCCAAAGCTGAATCAGTTTTTTTTTTAAAAAGTGACTTATTATGCATGTGGAGCATTTCTCCCTCATAACTGAGAAGCAGAATCACATCCTCTCGAGCAGTGTTCTTCAATCTTGGTCCTCCAGCTGTTTTGGGACTACAACTACAACTCCCATCCTCCCTGACCACTGGTCCTGCTAGCTAGGGATCATGGGAGTTGTAGGCCTAAAACATCTGGAAGCCCAAAGTTGAGGAACACTGCTCTAGAGTGACTATGCATATATATATGAAATAGATTTTCCAGGACTGTCACAGTCCTGTACAACCAATAAATAGAACAGGGAAAGGGTTATGGAGTTCTAAATTCCGTCACCAGCATTCCATAGGACATACACTGTGTCAGTTTGCCCCATGATTAGCCAACATGGTGCCAACTACAACTCCTATCAGTCCCAACCAGCCTGGCCAATTGTTAGGGATAGTGGGAGTTGAAGTTTGGAGGGCACCACATTAACTCTCTGGTTTAGCCTTTCTCCAATGGTACATCAAAGTGCACACTGTTCATTTTCCTTCCACCCACCCCTCCCCGCATAACAACATACTGTACAGAGTTAGGCTACATTAGAATAAGTGCTGCAAAACTATGATCAACTCACTGTTCATTCTACCAGTGTCACTGAATGAATGAATGAATAAATAAATAATAATTACTATTTATACCCCACCTTTTTTCTCTGACAGAGACTCAAGGCAGCTTACAGATAAAAGGTTGTCATTTGCTGTATACCATACATTCTGATTGACAACCTATTTCCAAAGACACCATCTCCAAGGGGTCTATGGGAGATAAGTCACTGCAAATATTATATATATATATTATATTCAAATATTATATCTTCCTCCCTCCTATAAACATGAAAATATATTAGTTACCAGCTTCTTCTCTACTTTTACTTCTTCTTCTGCATCTGAGGAATTAAGCGGATCCTCCGCACTGGACCAGCCATCATTTTCTTCAGAAGCATCAAGTGACTGAGATGTTTTAGACCATCCTTAATAAACAAACAAGAAACTGTTATTGAAGCTTCTCAAGCAAGTACTGAACTGTTTTGATACAATAGCCATGAAGGGGTGTGTGTGTGTGTGTGTGTGTGTGTGTGTGTGTGTGTGTGTGTATATATATATATATATATATATATATATATATATATATATATATATATATATATATATGTATACACACACACACACACACACACACACACAGTATTATTTATTTATTTGACATTTAGTTGTGACTTCTATATTAAATGTGGGATACACTTTGAACAGTTACAGCAAAACACTAGATACCCTTTGAACCAATTCAATTGTACTAAGTGATATGCCGTCTTGGAGCATCTCATCTTCTAAATAAACAATCCCAAATAAAACTCGCACAACAGATTTCCATATCTACTTATTGAAAAACAACCCACTTCAACACAACTACAAAAGGATACCATATGAGTTCCCTGCACTCTCTCTCTCTGTCACATTACCTTAGTGTGAGCAAGAAATGAAACCTACAGCGCTGCTCTGCAGGTTAAAACAAGTCTGATTGTCAATGCCTTCTATTAATTACAACTAGGCAAATTAAATGAGCAGTAGTTGGCAAGACTCTTCGTAGTGGATCAGAATCTGCTCTTCCCAAAGAAGGTCATTGGGACGTTTGTTCCTCCAACCCAGGCATCCCCAAACTGCAGCCCTCCAGATGTTTTGGCCTACAACTCCCATGATCCCTAGCTAACAGGACCAGTGGTTGGGGAAGATGGGAATTGTAGTCCAAAACATCTGGAGGGCCAAAGTTTGGGGATGCCTGCTCCAACCCCATGCTGCCAATAAATACTGTATAGCTATTTATATAGCCATTTATTTTCACCCGTATGAATGCGGATGGCTGCCATTCACTTCTGTGGAAAATGTGGGAAGCTACACTTGGGGGCCCTGTTATGATGGAGGCAAAACCTGCCCTTCTCATGTCATGAGACGCTAGATGACCCAGCTTCCACAAGGAACACAGGTGGAGCACAACTCCTTGAGAAGTGGTTGTGACTGTCCATGCTAATCATAACAAGGGGCTTCCTGCAGATATAGAGTTCCAAAACTGGAACCCCTGATGCCATTGCCTGGTTCAAAAAGCAGCTTGGGGTGGAGTGGGGAGTATTAACCCTTTGTTATGATTCTGCAAAGCAAGTTACCCTTATCTCATCCCCTAAGCTGTTATTAATCACAGAGGTAAAGATGGGCACAATATTTGGGGAGGGAGGATCCCTGGCCCCAGTCTAAATCATGCTGCTTTTTTGGACAATGCAGGAAACTCTGATTCAATCCCACTCAGTCCTCAGTGGAATTAACCCCACACAATGGAATGGGGAGGGACTACCAGGACGGATGCTGTCCTGAGCTTTTTGGAGGAAGGATGGCATACCAGTAAGATTCCAGGCAGATTGAAAACCAATTTAAAAAGAAGGAACAATTCCCAATTATAGCTATAAATGAGTAAAATGGAACACCCCCCCCTCCCCAAAATGAGGCTTTCGGTTTTTGGGCAATTCTGCAAGATTTGTGCCTCTTGTCATCTGTGACACTACAAGATGTTAGAGGAAAGCCAAAGCAAGCCCTTAAAAGCAGCCACGAGTCACAGCACACATCACACCATGCACAAAGTCCATGTGGCCCCAGAAGAGATACGTTACCTTGCCTGCGCTGGGCTGCTAGTAAAAGATAAGTAGTGCTGACCCACTTGGCCCTGTTCCAAGTTAACACAGAACTTGCATCTGTGAAAGAACTGAATAATAAATATTCCTAGTGCATTACGCTGTTGCCATGGTACCACCTTCCACCCTGAGCTTGAAATTGGAAACTAGGTTCCACTCAATCATAATTAAAATGAAATAGCCTTGCACTATTTATCAAAGACAGGTCTAGCGTTTCTCTCTCCCCCCTTTTAACTAATGTTTGCTATCTTTTTATCAGGTTATATGTTGCAACAACCTATCCGCTGCCAGCTCTACTCCCAGGTTCTCATCTCTCAGCTTTTTACACAATGTGGTTTCCTGGCACATTTGTCCCTGAACTTAAGTGAAGGTACAGAAAATTGCATTGCTTTGTTGGCTACCAGGTGTGGCAATTTCAGTCAAAGCGAAGTGCATGCTACTGTTGGGATTCTGCGATTTCAAGTTTGGAAAGTCGGCTCCACTCTACCTCTCAAACCCAAAGGAGTTGGATCACTCTTTACTTCATGTCGTTTAGTGTTTTTGTCTGGGCTGGTAGGAGAAGCTGCAGTAGGGCAAACAGGCAAAAAAGACAGAGAGACAAGAAACAGATATTGAAGAATTCGAGAGAGAGAAAAATAGGTGGGTTGCATGCAAAGTACCTTTGAGTTTAGACTGGAAAACAAAAATAGAATCTCATACTTTTAACTGGTATTCATAAAGGCAAGAAAAAAACATTTTTAAAATCTAGGAATAATCAAAAGGTGCATATTTGTGGTTATATGTACAAATACTAAAAAGCTGGTAGCAAAGTTATAATTAATTTGCAATTTTCTTTATTTTCTGTATTCATATATCATTTTATTCCAATGAAACTAAATCTTGGATCAATACCTGGTCGTGAAAGAAGGATCATTGGCAAAGTCTGGCTTTTAGCGGTAGGAGACGCTGTTTCTGTCAAGGCAAGCATGGAATATTAGTGCTTACCTATATGAACTTTAAGTAGCTGGCTGCACTCATTGGCAGCTTCTCCAGAAAGAACTCAAAGGTAAAGGGGTTGTTAAAGAGAAGGAGAGAGAGAAAGGAGAGACTTTTTTCCATCAGGGCGATTGGTGCATAATGTTGGTCACTCCTTTCAATCTCGTAATAGCTCCATGGTTATAGTGTGAATGACATCTCAACATGTCTTCCTGGACACTTTAGATAAGTTATTCACTAACAGCATGGAACCACTGTGCGAGTGTGCACATGGCTCCCACAACCAAAGCACTGGCCACATGCAATGAGTGTAATTTAAAGCAGACCAGAGCAGGGCAGGTCTTTAAAACACTTTCATGTAAAATGGTACAAAGGAAAATGCTATCAGAGATAACAGCTTTGAGAGCAAGACTAAGCCCACCTTCTGTGGTGGAAAAACACACAACCTCTTTTCCTTAGGGACCTGAGAAATTTCAAAAGGGTCTCTTTAAAAAAAAAAGCTCCTCTTGATAAAAAGCTTTCTTGAAGGAAGCAAGTGCATTCTTTCTCCAGTAACAAACTGAGTTAATGATGATGATGATGATTTTATTTTATTATTTATACCCTGCCCATCTGGCTGGGTTTCCCAGGTAAGTTTTTAGAGATGACAGAACACAGCAGCTCACCTTGGAACATGAGAAAAGAGTGGAAGGAGTTGTCCACTGGGAACACATCATGACAGTGATCCCAAAACTGCATTAATTGCCTCCAAATATCTGGCAAAAATTAAGCCAATTCCAACTTATAAGAGCTTGAACCTTACTTTCCTAGACATTGCGTTTATCTCCAAGTACAATCTCAGTCCTTAATAACCATGAAGAACTTGATTGATTAATACTGCCCCCACCCCACCACAAATGAAGTTTGAACATTCATTGTTCACAGAAAAGCATTCTGGTTTGGTGTGCAACACATCTTACAATTTTTGTGGAACTCCCTCCCAGCTCCAGGGAGGGAGAAAAAGAGAATAAGGACCAAGGTCTTCCTATCTGAACAGAAAGGCAACAGCTTGAAAGTTTGGGTTATTTATGGCTGGGAGCTCTAATGAAAATATGCTAAAGCAACTTTATAATCTTGTCAACAAAAATCATTTCAATCCTTCTATTTAGCCTCATATTTTACATTAGCTTCACGGCTCAAGGCCAGACAGCTGTCCTTTTGAATTTTTCAGGTCCTTAATCGGGGCTTTGAAAAACCAAGAGTTAAGGCTTTGAAGTTACAATAACCATTTTGGAAATACACAAATCCTAATGGTTTGAATCTTAAGTACTGTGGGCAAAGTTTCCAAGTCCTTTAATTCCTGGGCATTCAATGCCAACTCCCTGCAAAAACCTGATCTAGAGGGTCTAAGGACTCTTCGGAATGGTGCATATAGGCCTCTTCCTTGGATTCTAGCCAATATTTGTACACGTACACACAGTGGCAACTACAGTGTGTACTGAACAAAAATAAACCAGCTAGCTTTGTAAAATTTACCTTTCTGGCTTTGGGGATTAGTAATACTGTACATTACAGTGTGTGTGTGTGTGTGTGTGTGTGTGTGTGAGAGAGAGAGAGAGAGAGAGAGAGAGAGAGAGAGAGAGAACTGAGAAATCTGAGATAGTATCTTAGTATCTTCAATAAAATGAAGACAGAGGGGAAAAGAACAGAGGAGTCAAAGGTAAACCAGAAGGTTGTGCCAGAAAAGTAAGGCATTTAGGAAGAATTAATTATTGAAATGGGAACAAAGTAACAGAATCACCCACATGTTTACTACACTTTTAGAATCATTTCTTTTTTTAAAGAGCTTGAATCATAATATAGTAATGAAAAATCACCCTATGGAGACAAACAGGTTCCTGCAAATAAATCAGTGTGGTTCTTCTATGGGATTTAAGACAGGCATGCTAATGAACAGATATTAAACAGAAGCAACTAGCCAATATTTGTTGTATACCTACCTGAAAAAAGATTATTATTATTATTATTATTATTATTTGCACACCTGTTGGTTTTATCTATGACAAGAGTTGACATGGCAAAATATGATCACATGATCAAAATATGGTCACAACTCCTTTTATGCCACAACTTATTCCACTTTACAGTAATTGATGCACATTAATAACCAAAGGGTATTTCAAATTTACCTTTGCCTTTTTCAGGATACTTTGATGCTACTGAGGTCACACATCCATCAGGACTTACAACACCAGCATTTTTCTCCTCCTGTTTTCTGGTGTTCCTTGCCTCATTTCTTGAAGGACTGTTCATGGAAGAAATATAAGGGCCAAATCACTTGTTCCCATTACAAGATAACCACAACAATCTCAGAGCAAGTAAAACAAAACTTTTCTTTTCCTTTCTTTTTTTAAAGCAAGAGACAACCTTACAAATTAGACATACTTTCCCACTTAATGGGTACGGGGAGAGATGTTCTACACTAAACACTATGGCAGGCACCCCCAAACTGCGGCCCTCCAGATGTTTTGGCCTACAACTCCCCCCTAGCTAACAGGACCAGTGGTTGGGGAAGACAGGGATTGTAGTCCAAAACATCTGGAGGGCCGAAGTTTGGGGATGCCTGCACTATGGTATTGGGTTTGCTTAGCTCGTTCCATATCTACAATAAATATTTCAGAACAAAAATGAAGGGACAAATCTGTACCTGACACAGTTATTTTTAAGCTGAGACTTGCAGGGAATTTTTCAGGTTGCCTGCCAGTGAGGTACCAGTAAGTAAAGGTGCAGGTAACCTGAAAGTTTCTAAAAATGCATATGTACAAAAGTTGGGATCATCATCATTCTCTACTGTATGTAAAAGCACCCATACAGGAGGTGCTATAAGTAGATTAAGAAGGCATTTAAACTCTCACACTGCAATATTTAGCAAGTAAGTTTAAAGCAAATAAATGCTTTTGGAGACAGGCAAAGCAGAAAACATTGAAATTGGAAGAGTATCTGATGAATCAATGTTTTATAAAGTTATTTGTGGAGCAGATAGCAGCTTACCTGGTATTATTAGACGATGCAGGTAAAGGGAGACTGTTTGTATGTTCTAGAACTCTATGCTGGCTAGCTTCTGTAGGGAAGAGAGAGAGAGAGAGAGAGAGAGCGAGAGAGAGAGAGAGAGCGACTGCCTATCAAAGCACCTCAGGCAAGCTGCATACCTTTGGTTCAGATTTTGGAAGTTCTGTGCAAACTTTGGAGCTCTCACCAAATACTGAAGGGGAACCAAATTATATGGCTTCCATTACACGACAACAAACTGAGCATGAACAGAACTCTTTGACAGTAACTGTGGGACTTTGGTTCCGAGCTGCAAGCAAATTAGCAGCAACCCCAACATCAGGACAGGGTGGGAAGTTTTGCATCCATCCCCGATTGCAGCATCTTTAATCTCCCCCCACAAAATACAATGGAAGCTGCTTGTGTCTGTTAGGGAAACTAAATGCAGCCATCATACTGATAGCCACATTGCTATTGACAGATATTAGGGAGAAAGAAAAGACTTACGCCTGCATGCCTGTAACTGACTGGTCAATACTTTCCTAATTTCATTTACCCAGGTGGCTTTGACTTCCAGGGTTGGAGCCTGCATCAAAAAGGAAAAGGTAAAATTTCAGCCAACTATTTGCCACAAATTAATCCATTTCGAAACGAGACAGGCAGGACCAATGTTTTCGGGCCTCGAAGAAAACATCTACACCAGGGGTTGGCAACCTAAGGCTCATGGGCCACAAGCAGCCCACTGGGGTCATTTAACTGGCCCAGGAGCTGCCCCCGAACTGAGCCGCCCGCTCGGCAAGTCACCGTGCACTGCACTAAACCAGCACAGCATGGGGACTCACTTCTGTGGCACCGGAAATCGCATCTGTGCATGCACAGACGCCGGAAATCGCCCCTGATCTACACCTCCATAAAACTGGCTTTAAAAGGCAGCACAATGCTTAAAATGGGGGGGGGGGTTGTTTACCTGTATTATATACACTTCTTCCCTTGCATTATACCAGATTTCAAATTTTTTAGCGTCACCTTTAACGTTCTCTGTTATTCCAACAGCAGTCATCTGAAAACAAAAGGAATGTTGAATTGACATCTGGCATGACACCCTTGCTAGTTGTATATATATCTTGCTGCAGCCAAAATGTTATTACTTTTGCTCTACTATTTATTAAAATGTTTATTTTTTTTAAAAAAAACAACACATCTTACATTTAAGGAATTCTTAAAGCTATAAGAGGGTGCTTTCTCATATCCTTCTCCATTTTCTTCTCTCTTTTTACAGAACAGTATTGCCTTCTCATGAAGGAAGAGGTGCCTCTGCATTGGCTTGAAACGTGCCAGGTCCTTGACTTTCGAGTGCCCCTTTTTGTGATCAGTCCACACACTGAAAGATCCCTGCATCAGAAGCTTGCCAAGTTCATTCAGGTTTCCCTTAAAACAAAAAAGACAAAAAGCAGACTTTTTACACTTTGTTAATAATATTTAGAAAGGAAAACCAGCAATGGAGCTGCACCATGGGTAGAATTAAATGTTTTGCTAAGGAGAATGTGCCTTCATTTCTATTTGCCAGATAGAACAATCTCCCCTCCCTTTCTCCCAACATGCTGTTCTCAGGGTTCTTCTGACCCTCCTGGGTAGATTTGGGGAAGGCGTGGGGGATGCACATGGGTGGGGAAGAGAAGTGGAGAAAGTCCTGTTGCACTAGGGGGACTCGGTGAACTAATACCGGTGTACTGGAATAAGTAAAGATCATCAGTGTCAAAGCAATGATTCTTCAACATCAACTTCGTTGGACTGGTCATGTTGTGGGGATGCCTGGTTATCGTCTTCCAAAGCAACTACTCTATTCCGAACTTAAAAATGGAAAGCGTAATGCTGGCGGTCAACAAAAGAGGTTTAAAGACGGTCTCAAGGCAAATCTTTTAAAATGTAGTATCGTTGTCGTTTAGTCGTGTCCGACTCTTCATGACCCCACGGACCATAGCATGCCAGGCACTCCTGTCTTCCACTGCCTCCCGCAGTTTGGTCAAACTCATGTTCGTAGCTTCAAGAACACTGTCCAACCATCTCATCCTCTGTCGTCCCCTTCTCCTTGTGCCCTCAATCTTTCCCAACATCAGGGTCTTTTCCAAGGATTCTTCTCTTCTCATGAGGTGGCCAAAGTATTGGAGCCTCAGCTTCACGATCTGTCCTTCCAGGGAGCACTCAGGGTTGATTTCCTTCAGAATGGATAGGTTTGATCTTCTTGCAGTCCATGGGACTCTCAAGAGTCTCCTCCAGCACCATAATTCAAAAGCATCAATTCTTCGGCGATCAGCCTTCTTTATGGTCCAGCTCTCACTTCCATACATCACCACTGGGAAAACCATAGCTTTAACTATACGGACCTTTGTCGGCAAGGTGATGTCTCTGCTTTTTAAGATGCTGTCTAGGTTTGTCATTGCTTTTCTCCCAAGAAGCAGGTGTCTTTTAATTTCGTGACTGCTGTCACCATCTGCAGTGATCAAGGAGCCCAAGAAAGTAAAATCTCTCACTGCCTCCATTTCTTCCCCTTCTATTTGCCAGGAGGTGATGGGACCAGTAGCCATGATCTTGGTTTTTTTTTATGTTGAGCTTCAGACCATATTTTGTGCTCTCCTCTTTCACCCTCATTAAAAAGTTCTTTAATTCCTCCTCACTTTCTGCCATCAAGGTTGTGTCATCTGCATATCTGAGTATAAACACCGACAACTGGGAAACACTTGCCTGAGAGCGGTCCACTTGGAGAACAGCCTTTACCAAAGGTGTCATGGGCTTTGAGACACTCGAACTCAGGGCGCAAGGGAGAAACGTGCTAAGAGGAAGGCATGCTTGGCAAACCCACACCGTGATCAACTCCCACCCGGAAACCAATGTCCCCACTGTGGAAGGACGTGTGGATCCAGAATTGGCTTCCACAGTCACTTACGGACTCATTGTTAAAACCGTGTTTATGGAAGACAATCTTACTCAGCTATGAGTGATCGCCAAAGAAGATGTTATGTTGGCTTGTGCAAGTGGAACAATTTAGTTGAAGCTGGTCCTAAGCCTGCATTATTCTCCTGGAACTGGGTGGGTTGGTTCTATAGTCTTGCCTCTTAAGTCCAGTGAACAGTCCCTTCCTGAGGAAATAGAGAACATCCAATGTCTGGACTTGCTACATAAGGCTGCTGGGTCTCATGAACTAACCAAAACTGTTTCAGAGTTTTAGTCTCCCCTTCTCTCAGGGCTTTGGATGGCAAAAGTTAAATGTTAAAAGTCAGGAACCAGAATTAAAGTGTGGGATGGTAGAGAGAAGAAAAACCTATTTTATATACGGCAAGCCCTCTCACCAACACCACCCTGCAGATTTCTATTCCATTCTAAAATTCAATCGATGCGTATATCTCTTTTTGTGGGGGAGCGACACACCAAACACAGGCTAAGTGACATGCCACCAGAAATAATGTAAGAAGGGGGAAAGTTTTCCCTTAAGTGCCAACTAACAGAATATATCGCAGCTCAATGTGTTTTGAAACAAGTTCCTTCTTCAGCAGCAATCTCACAACTTCTGAACTCTGTAGAACTTCTGAACTCTGTAGAACAGCAGAAGCAGCTTCGACAAACATTGCAGCTCATCTAGAACCGTTAGTAAAAGTGCAAGACAGGGCAAAAATACATGCTCAAGCTGCTGCAACTATTCTAAAAAAGAAAAAGAAGAAAAGGAAACTTTTAAATTTCTTTCTAAAGAAGGAAGCTGTAGTCCAAAATGTAATGAGGTGGAACAAATCTTGTAGGATGGCATTTTTGATAACTGGCTTCTTCTTTCTGCATTCTTTCAGTAGTTTTGACCATCATTTCAGATAAATGGCGATGGGGAAAACTGTTGCAGAAAATATTGGCACTACTGCTTGCATTATGTATCACTAAAAAGTGAATTTTTAATGCTACTACTTACATCATAGCCAGTGATTGCAATCTGGTGCATGGAATCATTAACTGCTTTAAGAATTCCCAATATTGATGTCAGTGCCTCCTGAAGATCTTCCGCCCCTTCACAATTTTTACTGTATTTCAGCATTTCCTGTGAAAGAAGTAAATATAGCACCTTATGAATCTCAAGAGCAACAACATTATCTAGATACAACAGGGGAGCTACTACTATATGCCATAAAATAAATGGTGACTGCAATATAAAATATAAGGTTACAATCTGAGAAGAGACAGTGAAGCTGGGAGACCAGCTTGTCAGCTCATAATGATTCACTTCATTGCAATCTTGCTGAAGGTAACCGTAAATGAAGACTGTAAAGGATGCTACAAATTGCAAACACTGTCAAAGCTATAAACTATGGAATTACTAATAGTGGGCATTACTCTAAATCAGAGTCACTTAGGAATTAACTAAGGGCATGGCTAAAATAATATTATACTCCTACCTTTAGCAAAAGCTGATATTTGGTTATTCTTTGAACAGGTTTCAGCAAATAGGAATCCAAACTCAGCTTGTGGTCAAGTTTTCTCTGACACTCCTATAAATATAAATGAATAAAGAACTGGGAAAAAAAATCCTCCCATGAGATGCAATGAGAAAGATAGTAATCAACTAATTGTGTGTTTTCAGTAAAATAAAGAATACCTGAAAGAATACAGAGTCTGAGAACTGCCTCCATAGACTTTCAGATCGAGGTTTATTCTGACAGTATTTTTCATAAATCTGAAAGTCTTCCATCTGAATGAGAGAAAATAATTATTACAAAAGTTTTAAGTTTTCATGCAATTATGAAGTAAACTGTCACACTTACAATGGGCATTCGACTAAGTCTTACTCAGAGGAGACCCACTAAAATGAAAGAAAATGGCTAAGTTAAGTCAACTGCTTTTAATGGGTCTACTCGAGGAAAGCTTGAGTAACAACCATTCTTATTAATGGACTGTTGAAATATGTATGGCTGTTCCGATTGGCCAAAACTGAGTTGACATTAGATCACGCAAATAACTCCATCCCACCCTGCCGCCATTAATTCATGTCTCTGCTCCTGTGGGAACTAAAAAAAACAAACAACCTGTATTATTTATTTAACTTCTATACCCCACCCTTCCTCCCCAAGGAGCCTCAGCTGGTAAGCACATTAGTGTTAAAACAATACAATGAAAAATAAAATAACACATTTAAAATGTCTTTTTTTTTAGGGGGGGGAAACATACTCTCATAACCATTTAAACATTGCCAGGAAAATTTTTAGCCATCCAGTGTCTCGGTAAACAGGAATGTTTTAAAATCCACCCTGAAAGTTTATAAAGAGGGGGCAGATACACCTCACCAGAGGAGACATTCCACAAACAGGGAATCTCCACTGAGAAGGCCCTGCCTTATAAGAATGACAACCAGGCAGCACTCGGCAGTGGCACTTCCAATAGGGCTTTCTTGCTGATTGTGGGGCCCAAGATGGCTGAGACTAGGGAAGGCGCTCTTTCAGGTACTTGGGTCCCAAGCTGTTTAGGGCTATGTTTGCCAGCACTAGCACTTTGAACTGGACTGGTATTACACAACATGACCCACAACAGCGAAACCCAACTGGGTAAATCTGACATTACTGTAATTTCCTAGAACGGGCATAGGCAAACCCGGCCCTCCAGATGTTTTGGGAGTACAACTCTCCTCATCCCTAGCTAACAGGACTAGTGGTCTGGGCTGATGGGAATTGTAGTCCCGAAACACCTGGAGGGCCGAGTTTGCCTATGCCTGTCCTAGAAGCTAACAGAACTCAGAATTCTGATCTTCCTCTCTAATATGCATTTGTTTCAGCACGAAGGCCTAGACCCGTGGTTCCCAACATGGGGCAGATGCACCACAGAGGGGCAATTTGATTTTTAAAGGGGGGGATTTGAGAATGAGTTAGAGAGCAAGTTAATGGCCTTTTAGGCTTCCTCCACGCGAATAGGAGTTCACTTTTTGAATAATAAGAATTATATGTTACGGGGGGTGGGGGATCAGGATTTTAGAGATGCTTAGGATGGGCATGGCCCAAAAAAGGTTGGGAACCACTGGTAGACATTTGCAATGCAGACATTGTTGGGGATGAACGATGAAGCTAGCAAAACAACTATTCTCTCGATCAGGGGGTGGGCATACTTCAGGCTTGTTGAATCTATTTAGTTTTTCACGAGAACTCCCAAGGGCCACCAACCAGAGACAGATGTGAAATAGTGGCTCGGCATAACTGGGAGCCGAAAACTTTTGTGGATCTACTGCAAGTCATTCAGCAATTTCCCACTAGATCCTGATCCCACCCCTGCAATAGACCAGTGTTTCCTAACCTTGTGCCTCCAGATGTTTTGGGACTACAACTCCCATCATCCCTAGCTAGCAAGACCAGTGGTCAGGAATGATGGGAATTGTAGTCCGAAAACAGCTGGAGGCACAAGGTTGGGAAACACTGCAATAGACCACTTGAAACACATATGATTTTTGTCACATTCATTGTAAAACTTTCATTGCTAACCATATGTACCAGGTTTATTCTTGATTGAATTAGGCACTTGCAACTATGGACCCAGGTGGCACTGTGGGTTAAACCACAGAGTCTAGGGCTTGCTGATCAAAAGGTCGGCGGTTCGAATCCCTGCAACGGGGTGAGCTCCCGTTGCTCGGTCCCAGCTCCTGCCCACCTAGCAGTTCGAAAGCACATCAAAGTGCAAGTAGATAAATAGGGACCGCTCCGGCGGGAAGGTAAACGGCGTTTCCATGCGCTGCTCTGGTTCGCCAGGAGCAGCTTTGTCATGCTAGCCACATGACCCGGAAGCTGTCTGCGGACAAACGCCGGCTCCCTCGGCCTATAGAGCGAGATGAGCGCCGCAACCCCAGAGTCGGACACGACTGGACCTGATGGTCAGGGGGCCCTTTACCTTCTTAACTATGGCATAATTTCTCCTAATATTGCTGGTGCCAGAATGAAAACTATTCTGCCAATGAAAGGCCAAACACAAAACTGTAACCCTCACTTTCGTACTACTTACCCTTGCAAGGAAACACCTTCCTACCAGTTCTGGATATTCTATGTAATTTTCTAGTTCTCTTAAGAATATTCTGCAAAGAAAACAAATTTAATTTATTTGAAAAAATATGGAGAAACAATCCATAAATATCTACAGCATATGCTGTAATATTAGTATATTTAATACATTATTTAATATTATTTAATAATATATTAATATATACTGTCTGAAATCTCAGAAGCAGGGAGCTATAGTATTCCTTATATGAAACTAGAAGACCCCTCAGGAATCTATAGTTACATTTGCATAGCATACTAAACCATAGTTTAGTACAACATGAATGAGCTTCAGCAAAAGGAATGGGACCTGAAGGAGCGTCTCCACCTCCATCATTCTGCCTGGACACTGAGGTCCAGCACCGAGGGCCTTCTGGCGGTTCCCTCGTTGCGAGAAGCCAAGTTGCAGGGAACTAGGCAGAGGGCCTTCTCGGTGGTGGCGCCTGCCCTGTGGAACGCCCTCCCAACAGATGTCAAAGAGGAAAACAACTACCAGACTTTTAGAAGACATCTGAAGGCAGCCCTGTTCAGGGAGGCTTTTAATGTTTAATAGATTACTGTGTTTTATTTTTCTGTTGGAAGCCGCCCAGAGTGGCTGGGGAAACCCAGCCATATGGGCGGGGTTTAAATAAATAAATTATTATTATTATTATTATTATTATTATTATTATTATTATTATTATTATTATTATTACCACGGTAAGTACTTACACAAGAGAGAGTGGGTGCAAACCCTGTAGTAATTTCCATGGGGTTTTGACAAAGAAACAATGTGCAAAAAGGTTGAAGCAATGGATTTGTAGACTACTGCTTTAAAAAGGAGCTTAACTACTGTGAGTCTGCAAAACCAAATAATTTGGGGGTTTCGATAAAAAATCACAAATAATATATTCTAATGTGTTTGTTTTTATTTTTTTGTTAATATGATTAGAACTTGTGTGCACGGGCCACAAATCTTAACCTGTTGTGAAAGTGATAGATTTCTTCCATGTTTCCGAACAAGACATCTTTCTTATTTTGCAGCCCTGGTAAAATGAGATGTGCCATTAAGGGGCTGTCCATTTCTGCAGCATAGCCCTGTAATACAAAAGGCAAGCAGATTAATTGCTTGCAGTTAGTTCCAACATCTCTCTCTCTCTCTTTCTTCAGCAAGTCTAGTCTGCTCAAAGCTGATAAACACACAGCAATATTTCAACATCATTGTGAGGGGGGGAGGGGGGAGAGACTATTCAATGTCCAGTACAACAGCTCTCCTTTTTAATTCAAGCCCAGTTCTGCCCCCCCCCAACAAAACAAAACAAAAACAAACAAAAATAACACACCACACATCTGCCGTCTTATAAACAGTTTTGGAGAATATTCTTGTTAAAAAGGAAGTTTACAAAAATCAGAATGTATTTTTGAATTGCATGTAAATTCAAGACTATTTATAAAAATCCATCCAACTGATAATTCCAGTGTTTTGGATCTGAGCTCACCACAATGACTATGGATCCCCATATCGTGACCTTTCCAGCCAATTGTTCTTCTTCCTTCCTGACCTAAGTTCCTGTTTATGACATCTGCTGTAGGCAACAAAGCCAGATCTATTCTTTAGCACTTCCAACACAGCAGGAAAGACGCACAAACTTGTTTTAATTTGCACTTTTAAGTACTCATGTGCTCTTCGTTTGGTACAGCTAGGCAAGATTTTCATTTTGCCTAGTGTCAGAGGGTCATCGTGGCTCCTCTAGAGTAACTCCGCTTGAGTCCAGTTTGTCTTTCAAGATGTTTATTGTGCTAATTATTTACAGTGCAGAGACAGCTTAAAAACATGACCTCTCATCCCGAATCAGAATCCGGCAATGGCATATGTCTGTTCCTACGCCAGCAAAGTAGTCAGGGCACCCCAAAATGCCGCCCCCTTGACCTGCGTTGTGGTGCTCTCCTCATTTCTGGCCGGAAGGAGCGATGCCCTTTCAGTTCCCTCCCTCAGCAGTCGGTTCCCTGGCTCTGCAAGCGTCTGCCTGCCTCCCTCCGCCTCCACTTTCCCATTGTCCTTCACTCTGATTTCTCTCCCTCTCAGAGTCTCCCCCTCCCGCTCTGGCTGCTTCAGAACCACTGGTGCTCTCTGTACTTGATGAGGTGGATGTTAGGATGATGGGGGCTGGCTCCCTGCTCCCTGTAGGGAGTCCATCCCCCTTACACCTAGGTTCATATAAAGAACCTGGCTTAGAAAGTGAAGCAAGGTAGAACTGCAATAGAATGCATTATGTCACTAGGCACACTGATGAAAACAATATTTTAATTCTCCCTTCCATAACACAACATTAGGAAGTACATGGAGGAGGGCCATTCTGCCTCCACATCCTTCATCACCAGGAACTTGGGAGATGTAAAATATGATGGCCCTATATGGGAAGTATTTCCAAATATTATGGCAGGAAGGAGGAACAGGTCTGCACTGGGAAGCTGTCTTCAGTTGTAAAAAAAAAGGGTGTGTGTGTAAAGGTGAAGTAAAGCATGAGAGCCAAACAAATTTTTAACAAGCACCACCCAGGGGTGATCCAAACAGAGGTGCAGATTGCCTCTCTTTAAGGGGCTGTAGAAGTCACTCAAATATGACCATGTCAAGTCATCTTGAGATTCCTCCTCTTGTAGTGTTGGTGCTGACCTTTAAAGCCCTAAACGGCCTCGGTCCAGTATACCTGAAGGAGCGTCTCCTACCCCATCGTTCTGCCCGGACATTGAGATCCAGCGCTGAGGGCCTTCTGGCGGTTCCCTTGCTACGAAAAGCCAAGTTACAGGGAACCAGGCAGAGGGCCTTCTCGGTAGTGGCACCCACCATGTGGAATGCCCTCCCACCAGAGGTCAAAGAGAATAACAATTACCAGACCTTTAGAAGGCATCTTAAGGCAGCCCTGTTTAGGGAAGCTTTTAATGTTTGATGGATTTCTGTATTTTAATATTTTGTTGGAAGCCGCCCAGAGTGGCTGGGGGAACCCGGCCAGATGGGCGGGGTAGAAATAATAAATTATTATTATTATTATTGTAAGTGCTTTGGGAAGAGAGTGGAGGAAGGTCCCAATTCCACAACAAAAGGGAGTTCTTTCTAGGGGAGCATGGAAAACCTTTCACTGCAAAAACCCCACAACCTCCCCCCGCCCATTAACTCAATCCTAATACCATTTGGTACTCATACATACAGTTTTAGAATGTGCACTGCACAGCAAGTTTGCTCAAGGGTTGTAGTTAAATGTAGCACTGCAATGCTACATTGTAAATACCGGTACCTACCTCAAGAACGCACAGAAGTTCTTCCACATACGCTCGTTCCGTTTCAAGAAGTTCATTCATTACATGTCTATGAACACAGGGAACAGATTAGTCAAGCGGTGGCTGCTCGAATCAGTCTTCATGTGTTTCTTAGATTACTGACAATAGAGATCATGAGTACCGTCGCTGATACATACTACCGGTAGCAACTACATAGGAGCTGCGTGGAGTTTCCTAAAAATGAAAGAACTGTAATGGCAGCTTAGTACCACCGAAACCAAATAACGTCCTACCTAAACGTTGCTGCCGCGTTATACAGGGGTGCGTTCAGGGAATTTGCTTAGATCATGGGTAGGCAAACTAAGGCCCGGGGTCTGGATCCAGCCCAATTGCCTTCTGAATCCGGCCCACGGATGGTCCGGGAATCAGTGTTTTTTTACATGAGTAGAATGTGTGCTTTTATTTAAAATGCATCTCTGGGTTATTTGTGAGGCATAGGAATTCATTCATTATTATTTGTTTTTCAAAATATAATCCGGCCCTCCCGCAAGGTCTGAGGACTAGCCCCCTGCTGAAAAAGTTTGCTGAACCCTGGCTTAGGTCAACCAAATCTCAGGTTAGATGCATAAAATATGTAGACACTGGAGAACCATCTAACATGCTAATTGTACGATATTGCTCTGGTATGTAAAGTTGTACTTACTTCCTTAACACGGCTAGATTTTCTTCATCATCCATCACAGATCCACCTCTGTTTTGATTGATTTCACTGATTTCACTCTGAAAATATTTTTATTTCAAAGTCAACAACACCATAGAGAATGCAACAAATCTACATTTAGAGTCAAACCAAAAGTAACACTGCAACCAGTCAGATGGGTGGGGTATAATATTTTTTTATTTAAAAAAATTACTATTATTAATATTATTATTAACCTGATGCTCTTGTCTCCTCTCAAAAGTACCTCCGGGAAGGAGATTTGCAACAGAGTAGGTAGGGTGTGTATATGTTTGTATTTAACTCTCTCCATCTTATGCCTACCTGCCAATCTTACTCTAAATGCCACTCCTCAGATGCTTTCTCTCACGTGGCGTTCCAAACTTGCAAAGGCAAGCATGGTCTTGAAATTCCATTGGGAGTTGAAAACACAATAACACAACAGCAGGGGTGTTTAATGTTTCAGGGGAGAAGTGGTGAGGAGGAGTGGTACTCCCGGTCCTGCTTCTCTACTGCAAATCACTTTTCCAGAGGACACTTTCGAACAAAAGAGCAGCCAGCAATGGCTACAGGTACACTGGCAATCACTCTGTTTTATTAAGTATGTGAATGGGAAGACCCATATTTAAAGAGATAGATCTTCTGCCACCACATCTAGTTTGGTACTGAGAAACACAGGCAGAGGTGGAGGCTCAAGCAGGTATACAAAAGTTGCAAAACTTGGTCAAATGTTTTGATGTTCTCGCTTTGTATTACTTCACATGGAACACACATAAAATGTATAGCAAGGCCTGGGTGAATCAAGTAAGATGGGGTTTGATTTCTGCTGGGAAAATTGTGGGCTTGTGGAATCTTTTGCACAAGCAGTAGGACCGAGGATGCACTGAAATTAAATGCTTTTCCTGCTTTCCGTTTGAGAATAGATTATTTAAAATAGAAAAAAAATCTTTATACAGTCATACCTTGGTTTTCGAACAGCTTAGTTCTCGAACATTTTGGCTCCTGAACACCACAAGCCAGAAAGTGAGTATTCTGGTTTGCGAACTATTTTGGGGTGCCAAACGTATGGCGGGGCTTCCAATTGGCTGCAGGAGCTTCCTGCAGCCAATCAGAAGCCGCACTTTGGTTTCTGAACGTTTTGGAAGTCGAACAGACTTCCGGAATGGATTCCGTTTAATTTCCAAGGTACCTCTGTATCTGTTTACTGATCCTCTGAAAAACTGTATTAAAATGTGTTTAATAAAACGATCTACACTGTTTCAGGCCCTGATCTGACCCTGACTATTCATCCTCCAACCAAGACTCAGACCTTAGAGAGCCTGGAATCCTCTAACCCCCACTACCGATGCTGAAGACCCCAGCATTTAGGGAGATACTTCACAAGGCTGGCTCCCTGGAAAGATCCTCAGCGCAGA
This sequence comes from Zootoca vivipara, assembly GCF_963506605.1. Classification (NCBI taxonomy): domain Eukaryota; kingdom Metazoa; phylum Chordata; class Lepidosauria; order Squamata; family Lacertidae; genus Zootoca; species Zootoca vivipara. The sequence goes on along the minus strand of NC_083279.1, from coordinate 24,660,723 downwards.
CCCTTGAATAATCTGTGGCAAAAGAGCTGCCTCCCAGACTCAGACAGCATAGACACCAGAAAGTCCTAGCTATGGTAGCCACCTAAAAGCCCAAGAGAACAGAGCAACTTTCAAGGAAGGTGCTCTTGGGAAGCAAAAAGCACAATTAAATCCTTGTAGCTTGGCTTGAGTGGGATTTGCCAAGACCAGACTATGTAAGCCAGTGATGGACAACCTTTTGAGCTTGGTGTGTCAAAATTCGCCAAAAAACTGAGCATAACTCGGGTGGTGTGTCACTTCGAGAAAAAACCCATAATTTCATGATATTTAGAGTTTAAATAACAAAAATGTATAATTGTAATATATAACTGTATTTAATAAACCAAAACCTAATTATTTAACCAAACCAAACCAAACCAAACCAAACCAAAAACCCCTTATTTATCACAAAGTGCCCAGAGTTGTTGAGCTGTTTGGGGGGGAGATGCTAACCAAAGTTTTGGAGGTTTTTTGGGGGGTGCAAAAGTTGGTTTGCTTTTTTGGGGGGATGCCCTAAAGCTGCTGCGCTTTTTGGGGGGGGGGTGAAGAGCACAGAAAGAAATGTCGAATAATACCTTCGCTGGAACTAACACGCAGCACCAACATAGTCTGCCAAAGTGCCAAAAAACTAGCACAGAATGGGTTAAAAAACCAACCTCTGGCTACCAGCAACAGTGGAGACAAGCTGTAGCGGAGACAAGCTGTAGGAGGAGCGGGAGAACAAATGGGGGACGACAACAACAACAACAGCGCGAATGGGGCAATGGGGCATGTGCCAGCAGTGAGGGCTCTGCGTGTCACATCTGACACGTGTGTCATAGGTTCGCCATCACTGATGTAAGCCTTCGGTTTAGTTTGGTAGTTCTTGGAACAATACAGGACTTTCGTCTCCCAGACTGTTGCAACTTGACTTAACTTCTCTGCCCGTGACTGACTCTTGGGACCTGCACTCAGCTGCTGTGCCCTTTGGATTACACTCAATTCTGGACTGCTTTCTTGCATTGTAAACAATGGGGCCACATGCTTGTAGCAGGTGGAGCCAGAGACAAAAGGGAGTAGAGCAATGGATGCAAATGCTAGTTCTGTGTGTTAGATTACTTTCTACACGCACCCCCTCTACATCTTCCATCCAGCGTGATCAGAGTTCAAAGACACCTTCCACCCAAAGACATACAAAGTGGGTGCAGGGCAGGGCTGATGAGAGAGATGTCTTGGGGAGAGGGTCCAGATAGAGGTCTGGAGGGCTGTATTTGACCCCCAGGCCTGAGGATTCCCCATCCCTGATATATCTATACATGCTTAAAAACACACATGGGCAGCTACACAAACAAACAAACCCCTACCTTGATTCTTCTCAGGTTCATTCTTCGAACCATGAGACTGTCAGGGCTGGACGAATCTTCAGAGTCTCTTTGAAGGCCTGGTATGCAAAACAAATCCAACCATTGAAAGCCAGTCAAGTCATAAGCTCGGTTATTTTTGGATTCAACAGGTTCCGAGCAAGCCAGCTGCTTACCTGGAGGAGGACAAGGTGATTTCGGAGAGGTCTCTGGTCTAGGGGCCACGGGCTGAACTGGACGCATCTGCTTAGCTGCCAGTTTCTTAAGGCTGACCCGCCTCTTTTGAAACATTTCTTCCATGCTTTCCTGCTTCTGAAAAACTTTTTGTATGTGCTCCTGTAGAAGCCAAAATTAAACCATCGTTTTAAAACAAGCCCATGGTGTTTATTTATTTAGTTTTAAACTGAACTGCTTTTATCCTGAGTTGTCAACACACAACGCAGTTGATAGTGCACTAATTTTCAGTAATTCAATAATGATTTGGAACAATAACGTTTAAAAATGAATAACATTTTCACATATTGCACACAATTAAGATTCTTAGGACAATACTCTAAGCAACTGAATTCCAATTCTGTAGTTCAGCTGCATGCCTATACGTTGCCTAAACAAATCGTATAGCAAGATACTCATTTGTCTTGCATTTAGTCTCCTATCCTACTTACATGCAGCTGAAATTTCCCATAGCGGCAGCCCCACACGCTGCTCTGGAGTGTCCCATGAACAGCTTTTTGTGGACTGGAGGATTGGGCAGTCACCAAACAGAAAAAGCAACCAGTGACTGGTCACCCCATGTGACCAGGTTCTTCTGATCAGACAGAGTTAGCCAGTGTTTGTGAGTGGGAATCCACAATATTCTGGCTCTAATACTTATGCACGTGTTTGTAGCTATCTTAATACCCTTGCAGAAGTACTTTAATACCTCAGCTTTAATTTAGGGACAGACTTGGACTACCTGTGCCTCATGATGGGGCAAGACACGGGTTTTGGGTCCTTCAAACAATCAAGTTTGAGGAGAAAGTAAAGCTACCTTGGCATAATAACTGAATAATCCATTTATTATTAAGTTCTGGCATTAAGAGTACCATTAATTCCTCGCTAAGGATGGCTTCATATTCCCTGAACAAGTAATTCGGTTCCATGAGCTTGTTGTCTCCACCCGTCTCCAAAAACTTCTCGATCTCCTGTAAAGCGGATTCTGCTCCATCTTGGGACTGGCATTTGTCCACAGGCTGTGAAGCCAGCAGGAAAATTCCTTCATCACACCACTTCATGGACTGTAAATGTACAAAGGAGGCAGGCAGAACAGGCACATCAGTAAATATCCTTGAACTGGAAAAAGATTTGGTAATACACACACACACACACACACACACACACACACACACACACACACAGAGGCTTGCACCCCTACTCAATCTGCCTGCCAATTTCCTGATACTCACCCTACATGAACTGCCTAGAGCTTCACCTTTCCAACCCCATTTCCAAAGCCACTTCTCTTTTCTGTTTCCGCAGCCCTGCTTTGTAACTGTTTTCACCTTCACACCATGCCCATGGCTCCCCCACCTGCTTTTGCGCAACCCCTCCCTTGCACAGAAACTACCCCCGTAGTAACTTCTTGCATCTTTCTCCTCCCACACATTGCAACTACCAAGCAGCCTCTTCACCATGTGACACTTATGAAGCCAGAATCCCCTCCACTTCTTCAGACCCTTTCACATCCCTGCTTTCACTTTCAACCCAATTCCCATGCACCCAACTCTCTTTTCTTGCAACCCATTTTGCACTCCCATTTTCACCTTCACTCCCTTTCCCCCTGTAGACTCCTTCTTTACTGTTCTGAACTCTCCCTTGCACACAGATCACCCCCATTTCCATGCCTCAACCTCTCTTCTATTCTGCAGTCAGTGTAGACCAGTAATCTTCGACCTTTTCAGATCTCGGATTATACATCTGTATGGTGGCAGGACTGCTGCAACTCAGTAGTGGGTCCTGATCCACAGCAAGTGGATCAATGATCTGTTTCAGTATAATACATCTTCTTATGTTTCTGTTGCCTGTGTCACTCTAATAAATGAAGCTGTCTCACTCTTTGGTTGGATATTTTGGTCCCCATTGTTGTGAGGAGTAGTCAACAGCGACTGCCCCAGGAAGGGTCATCACATGCCTGCATTTTGATGAGCAAAATGAGTAAAGTTGGGCCTACCTTCTCCAGCCGGCTGTGCAACTCATGCGACTGGTTCAAGAAAGCCCTGATTTTATTCACTGCAGTGGCAATGGCATCACAGCGATGTTGCAGTTCATTGCACTTGGGGAGAATGGAGTCCACAGCATAATGGTTGTTTTGTATAAACTGGTCGCCTTTAGAGATTAGCATCTTGGCCTTTTCCAAAATCTCCTATGAAAGTATTTGGTTAAGACATGAAAGCATAAGTTGTAACATTATCTCTTCACAAGAGCAGCCTACTGGAAAGAAACATGGCTTACGAAGAAACGTCAAATCTTTACATGCGATTTATCTTCAGAGCTGGTGAGATCTTTCAGAATGTGCTCCACATGTGAACAGCTATTTCCCACTTCTGTGAAAAGTGATAACCTCTCAGATACACTATCAAGAGCTGCTTTGACCTGAAACGAAAGATAGCTACATGTAAATGAATAATAATAATAATAATAATAATAATAATAATAATAATTTTATTATTTATACCCCGCCCATCTGGCTGGGTTTCCCCAGCCACTGTGGGCGGCTTCCAACAGAAAAATAAAACACAATAATCTATTAAACATTAAAAGCCTCCCTGAACAGGGCTGCCTTCAGATGTCTTCTAAAAGTCTGGTAGTTGTTTTCCTCTTTGACATCTGTTGGGAGGGCGTTCCACAGGGCAGGCGCCACCACCGAGAAGGCGCCTTATATAACAAGGTCTTCATTTTTTTAGTCACACCAACAAAGCAAAGCTGCCAGTCATCTCATTCAATAATCATGGAAACTTGTATGCATTGAACTATAGAGAGTGTCTTTTGAAGATGCTGTTAACTATGGCTTTCTTGTGTCAAATATATTTAAATCACAGAATGTTGATTTGAAACTTTGAGAAGGGATTCTGTAAGTCAAAGCTGTGAAGCTGTAGGACTTAACGTCAACAATATTTAGATGGTGAATGACATACTTTATGGAAGGTCACAAATACAATTTATTATTGTACCTATAATATTCTGTAGGGACCCAGGTGGCGCTGTGGTTAAACCACTGAGCCTAGGGCTTGCTGATCAGAAGGTCAGCGGTTCGAATCCCTGGTACGGGGTGAGCTCCCGTTGCTTGGTCCCAGCTCCTGCCAACCTAGCAGTTCGAAAGCACGTCAAAATGCAAGTAGATAAATAGGAACCGCTACAGCGGGAAGGTAAACGGCGTTTCCGTGTGCTGCTCTGGTTTGCCAGAAGCGGCTTTGTCATGCTGGCCACATGACCTGGAAGCTATATGCCGGCTCCCTCGGCCAATAATGCGAGATGAGCGTGCAACCCCAGAGTCGGTCACGACTGGACCTAATGGTCAAGGGTCCCTTTACCTTTACCTTATAATATTCTGTAGATATTGAGTCATCTGTACTCTCAGTTACAACACTGGAATTGCTATGGTTAACATTTAATTTTATTCTACCCTGCCCTGAGACTGTTATAACGTATGGCAGCTTATGAACATTAATAAAACTGACACATATTTTTTGATACTACTACATAAGGCAAAATTAATTTAGTGAATGGCAGAGGAGAGAGAGCAAGACAATAGCAAAGTAATACAACACACAAAATATTACTGGGTGTTGACTTTGATTTGCTTTGAGGATAACTCAGTCAGTAGAATATGAGACTCAATCTCAGGGTCGTGGGTTCAAGCCCCATGTTGAGCAAAAGATTCCTGCATTGCAGATGATTGGATTAGATGACCGTTGTGGTCCCTTCCAACTCTGCAATTCTATGTTTCTCTGTCTGTCTGTCTGTCTGTCTGTCTGTCTGTCTGTCTCTCTCTATATATATATTTAAAAGTCATTACCTCTTTGAACTCCAGTTCAAAATGTCTAAGTTGCAAGCACTGCTCAAGCTTCTGTTGATGTTTAGACCAAAAATCATCAAAGGCTGCTTCAGTTTCATCTAGTTGAGCTAGAAGCCTAAAAGAGAAAAGGACAATAACTCCATCCAGTGCACTGTAAGTGAAATAGAACATTTACTTTTATTCTGGAAACAAATCATCATCATCATCATCATCATCATCATCATCATCATCATCATCTTTATTGCGGTCCAATGACCCATAAAATGGATTCAGAATAAAATACAGATTCATACAGACAACCCCCCCAGGGAAGGGAGACAGAAGCATTATTTGTTTAGTCATGGGTATGTTGATCTTTGATTCATATGGCTACTGAAAGAAACTTTGCCACGGCCACTGTGATATCATTGGACGTGTCATCCAGAAGATATCTGGTATAGTAGGCTTCAGACTGACCTGGCCGATTTGCCAATAGTGGTGTAATCAATAGTTCCCTAGCTTGATTATATTGTCCGCAATGCAAACAAATTAATTCTGGCTGCTTATTTGATTATATTTTAGGGGGAAACAAGCATGCAACACAACATACATGCTACAAGCACCAGGTTTACCTCACCTTTCCACAGTCGTTTGATTTTCTAGCTGATCCGGATTCATGTTGTATTCTGAGTTTTCAAAAACCGGTTTTCTAATACTTTTGAGAATATCTTTTCCTTGTATTAATGCTATCCTCAGATCCTCCTGTAGAAAAGTTAAAAGGCTATGACTTTCCCCCCCTAAGAATTCCACCGAGGCTATACCTTCAAGCTTTGCGAAAACTGAGATTGGAGACGAGTAGTCTATTGTTGTACCATCTAAGCCACTGGAACTGCATCATTAAAAGATTTATACGCTGCCTTGTTCACCTCCCACTGTCTGAGAAGGAAAAGCTATGAAGCCTGGTCACCACCACTTAAGTATCCTCACAAAACCTATCCCCAAAGGCAGGTGATACATACGAATACATACATACAGTGACTTTAGAGATTTGGGACCCCAGCTGGCTCCAAAACAAACAACCGAATCTCCTTTGGAACCAAAGCAGCATCATTAGTGTCAACAGTACAATGCTCACCCCATCCTGCTCCTACCTAGCCTAGCCCTGCCTTTCTTCTCCAAGCTAGACTCCTGAGTTTCGACTGAAATTCTGCTGTTCCCTGCAGCCCAACAGTTAGGGTTAAACACTTCAAAGTATATTTTGAAAACCATCACTGGCAAAATCCTAGCACAACCAACACTACATTTATTTGTTACAGGTAGGTAGCTGTGTTGGTCTGACAATAGTCGAAACAAATAATAATAATAATAATAATAATAATAATAATAATAATAATTCCTTCCAGTAGCACCTTAGAGACCAACTAAGTTTGTCATTGGTATGAGCTTTCGTGTGCATGCACACTTCTTCAGATATACTGAAACAGAAGTCACCAGACCCTGAGGGTGGGGAGGGGTATTACTCAGAAGGGTGGTGGGAGTGGGTGATTGGCGGATAGGAGTGGTAAACCTGTTGACGACTGCAATTGGTATTGCAGGAAAAAGCAAGGGGTGAGATGGCTAAAGATAGCTTTATCATGTATAATGAGATAAGAATCCAATGTCTTTATTCAGACCAGGACTCTCCGTGGTTTTAAGCTTGGTAATGAGTTGCAATTCAGCAACTTCTCTTTCCAGTCTGTTTCTGATTTTTTTCTGTAATAAGATAGCTACTTTGAGATCTTGTATAGAATGTCCTGGGAGACTGAGGTGTTCTCCTACTGGTTTCTCTGTCTTGTGATTCCTGATGTCAGATTTATGTCCTTTGGCGTAGGGTTTGGCCTGTTTGTCCAATATAGAGAGCTGAAGGGCACTGTTGGCATTCTGCTGGCAATCACCCATTCCCATCACCCTTCTGAGTAATACCCCTCCCCACCCTCTGACTATACATAAGGGTCTGGTGACTTCTGTTTCAGTGTATCTGAAGAAGTGTGCATGCACACGAAAGCTCATACCAATGACAAACCTAGTTGGTCTCTGAGGTGCTACTGGAAGGAATTTTGTTTATTTTTTGTTTCGACTACATTTATTTGTTGTTGTTGTTTTAAAAAGCAAAGCATCTAACAATTATTTTGTTTAACATACCACATTCAATACAATCGCTTAGATTTGCAATAAAGTTGATATTAGTGTGTCTTTATTTATACTGACTCATCAACTTTCTATTTTTCTAGCTGTGCGCCGAAAAAACTTCTCTCACCATATTTGCTTAACTACATTTGCTTAAAAGTGAAAAATCCCTGAACAAAATTCTCCTAATAAATCAATAAATAATTATCCAAACATTGATTTGGGATTCCGTGGGGGAAGGAGATGAAAGAAAGAAATGCTGTCGAAAGAAATGATAAAATACAATGAAACTACTTTAAAATCTCACATTGCTACTATTCGTTTTGCTGGTACTGGTAACTGGGGAGAGGATTGCCCAAAGCATTTTAAAGGCAGCATGAAGAAGTATGGCAAACCAAGTTAAAGCTCCATTACTTGAACTATTCAATAAAACGTCCTCATATATTGCTAACACTACATATAATAACACAGCTAGAATACCTTCATTTTGTCTTTGTTTTCAGTATGTGCTGTAAGAAGGGCACTGGTGGATTGCACATCGTTTGGTAGCTCTGTTTCTGCCAGTTCAGTCCCGAAGGATCGAAGGTTTTTAGCAGTCTGCTTAACCATTTGAGCAAAGTTCTCTATAGCCTTTGGGATTAAAGAAGGCATTACACATGAGTCACACTCAGGAGTCAAATGCCATTGAATATAAACACACACACACACACACACACCATCGAAGCATAAATAAAAAGTGACACATCAGTGGGTAATAGCCAACTAAGTCAAACTCAAGAGCAGACCACCGACATCAGTGAACCAAGTTACTTAAATTCGTTGATTTCTCTGTTTGACTACTGTTAGATATCATTTGACTAAAGATTCACTCCAGCTTTCTGAGACATATTATTGGACTCCCAACTGTTATCAAATATGTAACAATGTGTGCAGAAATAGGCATACACACAATGGAATATTGGGCTTGGACCACCTCAATAAAATACTGGTTACGCTGCCATTTTCGCTGCTCTCCATCAAGTCTGCTCGCTGATTTGCCCAAAGACTCCTATAAATCAAGATGGTATCAGTACCTTGAAAAAAAGATTGAATCTTTAGGCATCGAGTTGGAGCCCTTGTACAATTCTAGCGAGCAATACATTTTCCAGAATATCCTAACTAGACTAAAGTATGTCAAGAGACAAAATATTGTGGCAGCTGTAAACAAAACTTGCTCCCCTATATTCTATGATTTAAATATCCTAGATAGCAGAGCCAATTACGTCACTAAGTTAATAATCCCAGCCCAACGTAGGGCTTTTATGTTGGCCCGTCTGAATGTTTTTCCCTCGGCATTTGTCAGGGGAAGATATCAAAACATTCCTAGAAACAAGAGATTCTGCAGATGTTCTATGAATGTCCCGGACACTGTAGAGCATATTCTCTTTCATTGCCCATTGTACAGTACGCTCCGTCAACGTGTGCTGTCCCCTCTTTTGGGTGGTCTGGAACCCCAGGAAGGTGAAAGTGTGGGATTCTGCCTATCTGACGTTGACCAAAGGGTAACGGTGGGGGTAGCCGAGTTTTTGGTAGCAGTCCTCTAAGGAGCAGGTTAACAGGGAAAACCCCAGATTCTACATATATATATATATATATATATATATATATAGAGGCTTTTATATGTGATTTTCTCTTTTATGGTTTTATTTGTAAAATGCCTAATAAAGGTTTGATAAGCAAGTAAGCCTAATGATGGATATCACCTAATAGATCTCAATTTTTCTTTTAAAAGCATTTTAGTTGTTGCATGTCTCGTGAGTTGTCACCAAAAATAGCTACCCTCTTTCAACAATATATTGTTAATTCCCAAACTCTAAAGTCAAAACTCCCAAGTTCATTAATCATTGTATTAACTCTCTGGGATGGCCAAGTTCTTCTGAAACATCTTCTTCATATACGCTACTTCAATTTGTATTCATAAGGCTAAGCCCATAGTGACAGAGTGTTCAACAGAAGGGTCATTGATACAACCAGTTAAAGGGAAATGACTTACAGTGCGATGTGTCAGCCACCTATTATGGCAGTAATCTAGAGTTCCTCCAAGATCTTCTGTTAGTTGTGTTCTGTCAATGTAGCTATTTAATTCTGCTAGTGAGCTCAGCATTATGATCTATAGCACAGAAGCAGCAGGAGCAAAAGAAAGAAAGAAAAAAAGGCTCTTTTAGGATTTTTATTGACAGCTTTGGAAGTTTGCAATTATTTAATTTCATTTCAATCAAGCCACGATACTTCCTTTTGCATAGGATAGCAACAGAGAAAAAATAATTGTTTAAGTCAAAAGGCATAACCAAAATGTATACATACAACTGATTGAAACCAATGGAAGAAGGAGCTAAATTACTGATTGGCTACAGTATCACCAACTACATGATATGTTTAAATTAGATTTTTCAAAAACGTTTTTTTAAACCAACGCTCACAATTTCAAAAATAGCTATTGATGAACAAGGAAAAACTATTGTCTAAAATGTACAAACTATTATTGGAATGGGAAACAAAAGATGAGCTGATTAAAGTGTCAATGACCCACTGTGCACTGGATATAGGACATAATATAGATTTAAACCCCTGGGAGAAACTTTGGAAGAATCATCTGAAATTTACTGCATGCTACACACTGAAAGAGAATTATATGAAAATGATCCATAGATGATATTTAACGGGGTAGATTGGCTAAGATGTATAAGGTAGAATCAGACCTGTGCTGGAAATGTAAAGAAGTAGAAGGAACCTTCTTCCATATGTGATGGGGCATGCAATAAAGTTAAAGTATATTGGGAAATAATATATAATAAGATGGGGGGGGGAATTCAAAACAACTTTCCTCAAAAACCCAGAGGCATTTCTGGGAAAGAGGTTTCCAGGAGTCAGAAAAATTTATTAATGTATGCAACAACAGTGGCTCAGATTTTGGTAGCCCAAAAATGGAAAGTGAGAGAGGTCCCTAGAAAGGAAGATTGGCAACCTAAGATGCAGAAAATGCAGAATTAGCTGGTCTAACACGTAGAACAAGAGAACAGGTATTTAAAAGAGGAGTGAACATTTTTTGCCGAGGATATTGAAAATAATTGTGCAGTTAAAAACGCCGGCAGTATTAAAGTAATTCAACAGTATAACATATTTTGAATTGATGCAAGGTTGCAAAATTAAATTAGATGGATATACAGTATTCAAATATGCAAGAATGGTGAATAAGTTAAATGAACCTTGGAAGGGGAGGGAGGGAAGTAAATGAATGAATGTATGGTATAATAAAAGATGCTTAATTGGAAATGTAACCTTTGAAAATGTAATAAAATTATTATTTAAAAAAATGGAATGCTGGCCCGATGAGAACCTTCTACTGAATTTTGTTGGTTAAGTAGTTAAGATTCTATGTTAGCAACTCTGGGAAACTATGGAGTATAAATCCATTAAATAACCAATAAATGAAATGAATGCCCTCTCCTCTTCTTGGTCACCTACTGCACACATCCCCTACAAGACAGCACTGGATGTGTTACTCATACCTTCTGTTTGCTCCCACCACATAAATGGGACAGCATGGAGATAAAAGGACGGAGAATTAAACTTGAAATGCTATGCATAGGAATAAAACCTATGCATACAACAGAGCTTCCCCCACAGAAAGAGAGTTTTGGATTTAGCAAATCCAAAAAAGATCGATCTCGCTCACCAATCTTTTTCATACAGTTGTTAATTTGCAAATATCACATGTCAATTGTGTATGAAGAACTATTATAATTCAGGTTTTCCAAAACCAGATTAGTGACCCAAGTTAAATTATTACAAAGTCTACCCAAATAACAAATCACAAACAGAAGTAAATGAATTAAGCACTAACCGGCAGCTTCATCTTATACTCATCTCTATGAAATTTGAATGCAATGTCGAAAATGGTCCTGTGAAAGAATCCTGTTGGTCTCAAAACCAGAACTAGCTGCAAATTTCCAGGAAACGATGCCTGCAAAAACCATGGAAAAATAAAAGCCTGTCATATTAAAATGGAATGATCTCTTCATGGATTTTTGCCAAAGGCAGTGAAGCAGTGTTCCAGCTTTCTGTAAAATCCCACCAGGAAAGGAGAGAAACCATTGTTTGAATTTAAGTGGATTGGCAAATCATGGTTTGTGCTAACCATGGTTTGACATGATTTCAGAATGGCAGGCCATGGCTACAGCCGTTTCCCCTGCGCTATAGAACTGAAAACAGAAGCCGCTTCAGAGCATTGCTTGCCTATGTTTGGAAGTTCATACAGTAGTTTGGGGTTTGGTGCAGTTCATGGATTGGTGTGATGTGTAAGCTTGAGCTGCTGATATTTATTAATGATATGATATTTATTAATACAAACCATTTTGAGATGACAACTGTGGCATACCGTAGGTTGAATTATTAATGTTTCCAAACTGATAATGCAAGTTAATTTTGTTGCATTCAGCCTAAATCTGCAGTAAGTACGGTTGTTCTTCCAGCTATTAGGACTCAATTCTGAAGTGGGTATTGAACTGGTACCACAGATGGATGTCTGGCCAGGGGGGGGGGGAGGACACACACACCTTGCTTTAAATCCAGGTGACAAAGCTGTTTTTCTTCTTCTAAAGTCTTTTGTAATAATATTAATGATGATGATAAAAAATAATAACAATAACATTAACATTAACAATAATAATTCCATTATTTATACCCTACCTATCTGGCTGTTCTGCCCTAGCCATTCTGGGCGGCTTCCAACACATATAAAAACATAATATAACATCGAACAATTTGTAAGCTGTATACAATACCTTAAGTGAACAGACAGATATTGACCTGGACCTTGCCTCTCTATATTTCCACTCAACTTCACCTCCAGACCAACCCAACCCAGATAGATTCCACATTTAGACCTGCGTAAAGCTTCTGGGATTCTGTCCCAATGTTTCACCCCAGGCAACAAGCTACTGTGTTAGGTTTGCTCACTAAGCACTGCTCCTCCTGCCTATAGGATTGCCTTTCCTTCTGCTCGCTAAATCCCTAAGCACTTAAAACTTTGTTGCAGGCAGAAAGTAGAAACCAAATAGCTGCCTTCTGAACTACAAAAAACTCATGGTTCATGTTTCCAATACATAATGCATTGGCATGCTATGGACATTGTCATGTCACACAAAGATGCTGGGCAAATAATGAACGGATGAGTTCCAAAATAAATACAGGAAGCACTGCCAATTGGAAGGACACACTCTCAATTTTCTTCACAGCTGGATATTTCTCGGTTCATCAAGTTATATTGCCCCCAAGGAGCTGTACTGCAGAGGCAGCCAATGTGTTGCCCTCCTGACGTTGTTGGACTCCGATTCCCACCAGCCCCAGACAGTCGGGACAATAGTTAGGGATAATGGGAGCTGGAGGCACCATGTTGGCATCTCTCTTGTATGGTATCCAATTTGCTACTTCCTAAAGTTCTAAAAAGTCAACCAGCTACTACCATTACCTTAAAAAATGATACAATAATAAGCAACATTAGATGAGAGAACTAAGTTCACAAAGACCAACCATCTCCTTCCCACAATGTATATTCCCAGAACAGAATGACAGTGTTCTTTTAACCTTGTGTCCCCAGTTAAGGTGGGACTACAACTCCCATCATTCTTGAACATTGGGTCAAGCTGTCTTGGGATGATGGGAGTTATAGTTCAACATTATCCAGAGACCAAGGTTGGAAAACACTGGGGTATGGGGCAGTACACCATCACTGACCATCCAGAATCCCCACCACCATCACCAAAGGAAAGGAAACTGGCAGACTTCTTGGAAGACAACACATGGTAAGCAAGCACAGAGCACGATAGGAGACCCATCTGGGAAATAAGCCACAAATAAGCTCCCAGCACTTATTGAAGAGGAGACAGGTACTGGAGGCTGTGGACAGACACTAAACACTCATCCCATTAGCACTGTTGGTCAAACATCCCAGCACTTTCTTTCCTTGCGGAAGCTTAACCAAAAAAGTGATTGTCATACATCAGATTCTCTAGGAAATTGTGACTTCTTCAAAGGCAACACAAACTTATTTATAATATTAATGCAATATAACATAACTGGTTCCTCTCAACTGATGAACCTTCGAAGTTCTGATAAGGTAAGCACAAGTTTAGCAGGAGTGAAAGAACACAGTAAGTGGCATTCGGACTGCCTGCTACAAGCATTCAGTCACAGGGACCATCCAGGTAGACTGCAAACTATTGGCTCCATCTGTTAACACAAGCCCCTTCTTTCAATGAGCCTAAACATATCTACAGCAGCAAAGAGATGCTTGATGCAAGAAGCTAAGGAGGACTGCAGCAGCAGCAGGCAGCAGCAGCAGCAACACTAGCAGCTGTGAAAGGTGGAGAAGCAGGTGGCCACATGAGATCCACCCTCTGTAGTATACAATAAGGCGCTTTCAATAATGCAAGCTGTGTTTGTTTTGTTTCAAATTCAGGGATGAATCTCCAACTCCCTTCTGAAGAATAAACATTAGTTGAGCTTGGATGCTCAAAGAAAGTGAAGGGTCAGTATCTTCTTGGAGGTGGGGACTTCAGCAATTTGCTCAGATGCTGGGCAGACCCAAACAACCAGATGCTCACCTGTCCATGAAATAATGCTACAGGACAATACTTCATAAACCATGCTGATGGCACTGCACTGCATACTTGACAGCTATGGTCTCTGTCTTCACAATGGTGGAATCACAACCAAAAATGGGCATACCCTGTGGCAACCTTGGTGGCTTTGTTGGTGCAAAAGGAAATCCCCAGGGGATTGGCCAGCTCAGGCTTGTTAACTATATTAAGTTGTGGATCCAAGGTCCTTTCTATAAACAGGTGATTGAAAAGTTCAAGCTAGTATCTAAAAAAACCCTCTACTGTAGAAGTAACACCCCCTTTCAGGTATTTAAGGGGGGGGGGAATCACTGGTTGGTTATCAAATAGGGGAAGCCTTGAGGAAGTAGGCTCTGCCTTGCCAAAATGAGAAGTGACACTAGCTGTTATATGTATTGACTTTTTTTTGCTTCCAGGAACAACAATGTGGCCTTATGAACACACATCTAATCACACTTTTGTATTAACTGCAAATGGTTTGTCAAATTGCCTCTAGGAAAGTGGAAATCATTTACTGTTTTAGATGATGATATACTTTTAACACATGACATTGAGTCTTGGCAATGGGATATTTTACTATTATGGTAACGTATTCTGTGTTTACTTATTTTGGTGTTGTCTTTCTTAGGTGTAAGAACAAAAAGAGAAAACGTGACCAGTATATTTTAGAGCCAGAAGGTTGTTGCTTTCCACAGAGAAGTCTAAAAAGCCTTCTGGTTGACTGTGTATATAATACAATAAAGTAAATGCTTATCAATCCATTTACTGTTTTGTGTTATTCGATATGAACTACACACCTAGCTAATAAATGTTACAATAGCAACACTTCAAGGTTTTCATGTGAAATACCAATTGTGCTTTAACTGAAACCTGCTAATTTGTCATTTCTTTGAGCTACATTGTTAGAAGCAAGTGGTCCTGTGGGCATCACAAAATAGCCCTTCCCCCAACTTCCCTATACATACACAGTTAAAAATCATGACCGTTTGAAGCCCACCCTCCTTAAATCAGCATAACCCTAAAGGACTGGATTCACTCAATCACCACATCATAAAGCAGCAGGTTCTACAAGCATCCCATTTTTAGTGTATTCCATATTTTTCTATTGGTACAGATCATTTCTGCCTCTATTGGTATGCCATATATACCATGGTAAACCACTGCACATAATGAAGCAGACAACCATTATATAAAGCTGCCTGACAAAGGGATAACATGCAAATACTTTGGAAAATAAAATAAAAAACCCTTTTGAATGAAATTTGTGTACGATTGTTAAGAGAGTCGAAAGACTTAGTTGCATAACAGCTCACCGCAATTCGCAGTATAGAGGCTTGCACTGAAGTCCATTTGTCTTGCCTGCGGTCTATGACAAGTATAAATCCAATTCCAGCATCTTGTGAACTAATGGGGGCACAAGGGGGGGCACAAGAGAAAAGAAAAGGAAGAAGCAATTATGGGAAATGATACAAGTGGTTGAAATTCTCAAGAAATTATTTTACCGTCAGGAATGAACCTTTTCCTACCAGACACTAAGTTATCAGTATGCTGAAATCAATATGCCGATGAAACTCGAAAGCAACATGCATAACCATTACAAGAATGAGACATTCCCAAATGGATTACACATAGCTTCAGCTGGTCAAAACATCCATTACCCTTCTCCACAGGTAGCAAGGCTTTATTAATTTGATATGCAAATATGCTTCCACTTCATTCTTTCAGAATCTATCTTGCTGTTTTCTGCAGTACAGTGATAATCCATCCTTTAAGTAAGGGTCAATAAGGGTCACTCCAGAAGGGGAAAAAATATTTTCCTTCCTCTTAACATTTTCTTGCCGGTACACTGGTTTCATTCCATCAATATATGTTTCCATCCCTTGAAATGCAAGCTCTTAGGTTCCAGATTCCAGGCATTACTTTAATCCTAAGGAACCTGAGATTTCTCTAGTCTTCTGCATTTCCGTGAGCTGCTCTTCGAGGAATTATGTAAACCAAGGCAGAATTTTCCCCACGTCATTTATCAGAAAGGTGAAGAAAGAGGCAGTTTCTGAAACAGGAGTTTCTGTGGCAGCACACAAGCTGGCATCCGTCTGGGAGGAGAATCATTGTTTTCTTGCTCTGTTCAGCTGCATGTGTTACAGTCACAGAGTATAAATAAAGAGCTCCACTCCTGTTTTGTACTTTCACATACAAACCAGTTGTGTAACGCTGGCAGCTGACTGCTAGCCAATTACAACGTAATGGAAATGACAGGCAACTATAAGCCAGCATGACTTCAATTTCTATGTGTTTTGCATTATGTTTGAGCAGATTATATATATCAATCCCCATTACATTACTGTAAACAAAACCGTGGATTATATTAATAATAGCAATGGACAGAGATATGTGCAAGAATCCCTGCATATTCCCGATTGCAGAAATAGACACCATATTTGTTTTCGCTTATAGCATTTCACATGGTGACAAGAATGTGACTGAATTGGCCATATATGTAAATGCTACTTTCTAAAACAACATTTCGTAGTAAGATATTCCAAATCAAATACATTAGGACTTCTCACTATCACAATTCTATATAAGCATGAAGGGCTTTAATTCACTCTGTTATCCCATCTGCAATTTTCCAAGGGCATAATTCTGTGCTGAACACCATCATTTATTTACATTTCTAACCTGCCATAATACCCATGTGCTACTGTGATTTGTAACATTTTGTCAAATCTTTCCAATAACTTTAAGGACTAAAGCATTAGATGTAGCTGAGATTCAGAATATTGTACCTAAACAATGCCCCAAAGAAAAGAAAGAATAAGCAGCAACTATAGATTACTGTGTGTTAGCATTTACACTGGGCTGGTTAATGCTAAACATGGGCAAACTCTGAAGAACCATTAAGAGCTTGCCACCCTTAAGTGCCAAGAAAATTCCAGAACGTTCAGGAATCACTTAGACCCCATTAGTATCTGGGAACAGACCACCCTAAGTTATGTCAAATCCATGGGTCACTTTCTGTTCCCTCTCGGGGGACATTTTAAAACAAATTTTCAATGTGAACCAGGAAGTGACAACAAGACAGTAAGATAGTTCTTCCAAGCCCTTTTAAAACCATTGCTTCCTTTACCTCTTTTTAGTCACCCCATTCCATTTCGCAACCCACCCAGTTATCGATTTTTCCTCCTTTCAACGTTATGTGCCATTCAGTTTTTAAGGGACTGTTTGGGAAGTTGCTTCAAGCCCTTGATCAGAATCCTCCCCCCCCCCTAAAAAAAACAAGTAAAGGTTGCAATATTTGGGCTTCTTAGTTTAGAAAAAGGCAAGTAAAGGGGGACATGGCAGAGCTGTGGAATAATACGCATTGTGACAGAAAGTCTTTCTCCCTTTTTCCTAATAGTAGAACTCAGGCCATACAGTGAAGTTGAATGTAAGAAGATTTAGGACAGAAAAAAAGAAGATACTTTGCCCTGCACAAAGTTGCACTATAGAATTTGCTCACAGAGGATTAGACAAATTCTTGATGACAAGGCTATCAGCAGCTGCAAGCCACAACAGCTATGCTCTCCCTGTCTTGCATGTGAAGAGATTCTTTCTGCTAGTGAAGTGTTATCCCAAACTTGGGTCTCCAGCTGTTTTTGGACTACAACCCCCATCATCCTTGGCTAGCAAGAGTAGTGATCATGGATGGTGGGAACTGTAGTCCAAAAACAGCTGAAGACCCGCGTTTGAGATACACTGTGTTAGTGCAAAGCTACTAAACATTAATATCAATGTAAATAAAGCAATAAGGATAAGTGAGGCAAGAAAAAGCAGGGTGGATAGACAAAAAAATAAAACACATGAATTTGCAAATATTCAAATAAGCCCCATACCGTACTATATTTTGTGATGAAAACAGCAAAAAATTCTCTCGAGCAGTTTTGGTGTATTGAAACGCTTCCCACACCTCAAACAATACCACAGACATCATATCATTTGACCTTTTATTGAGAAGACAGTCAAATGACCTCATGCACCTAGGGGTGGGAGTTTATAATGCATGGGATTTTAACAAGCAACTTTCCCAAAGGGTGAGTGGAAGGAATGATCTGTTAGTCATTTTGAAGATCACTGCATCCTCGAAGGGATGGGTAGTGGTAAATGCTATATAAACCATGCGTTAAGTATTTCTTCTGGTATGAGTATGCTTTCACCTTCATTCCTGCCTTTAAAAAGAATTTTATCTTCTCTAACTGCAGATGATTCTTGAATCATCTGCGCGAATATAGCTGTGCTGCCTTGGTATTTACTCACCAGTTAAATGAGATTGACTATTTGAGAGTGTAGGACCCAGGTGGCGCTGTGGGTTAAACCGCAGAGCCTAGGGCTTGCCAATCAGAAGGTTGGCAGTTCAAATCCCTGCGGCGGGGTGAGCTCCCGTTGCTCGGTCCCAGCTCCTGCCAACCTAGCAGTTCGAAAGCACGTCAAAATGCAAGTAGATAAATAGGAACCGCTACAGCGGGAAGGTAAACGGTGTTTCCGTGTGCTGCTCTGGTTCACCAGAAATGGCTTTGTCATGCTGGCCACATGACCTGGAAGCTATACGCCGGCTCTCTCGGCCAATAATGCGAGATGAGCGCACAACCCCAGAGTCGGTCACAACTGGACCTAATGGTCAGGGGTTCCTTTACCTTTATTTGAGAGTGTAGCTTTGTCCCATGAGTAGCATCCAGAAAGATTTAGGCAGCTACATTTGAAATTAGAAAAAAATAATGAAGTATAGTATCTCTAATCACTAAGGTTGTGTGAGGGACAGAAGCTACAGGCAGGTCCCTCCCATCTTAAGTACCAGCTCGTCGCCCAGCGCAAGTGCTAGTGGGGAGGGAGATAGCTCCAGTGGCGACTCAGGAAGTGGTGACCGAGGCTCAGGCAAGGTAGCAGAGCCCATGCCTAGTGTGGGAAGGGAAGTGGGAGGCAAGGAAAGAAGGCCGATCCCGCCGACCCCGGAATTGCGCAGGAAACGACGGGGGCGGAGATTCAGTATCCCTAGACTACTTTGCTGGAAGAAAACGCGCGAACCTCCATTCGGAGGTTCTGACCCCTAACTGACAACATGTACATAGCACTGTTCTGCACTGTAAATAATCAGCACTAAATAAAAGCATGAAAAGACAACGCCTGGAGGAGACGTTACTCTAGAGTAGCCACTACCGCGCCTGTGACAGGTTGCTACTGAGATATTTTGCAATATCCAACTTGAGACTCTTTTTTTTCTTTTTAAAAGAAAAAGAAGGGGAAAATATTCTGAAATGTAACATCAGCACCATCTCTTAATTTTCCAGGTTGAATCCTTTCAGGTATGGCTAGGGAAAACTGGCGGGCCACTGCCAGCCGGTGTGGTTCAACCTGGAAAACCTGTGGCCATCTAGATGTTCCTGGATTGTTTTAATCAATCATCCTATGCTGCCTGAGGGTTATGAGAGTTGTAGTCCAAAAACATCTTGTGCAGTCCAACAAACTGAGTAGACCAGGGTTTCCCAAACTTGGGTCTCCAGCTGTTTTGGGGCTACAACTCCCATGATCCCTAGTCAGCAGGACCAATGGTCAGGGATGATGGGAACAGTTGTCCAAAAACAGTTGGAGACCCAAGTCTTGGAAACTCTGGTGTAGGCAATACAGCACTGAGGTAGGTGGACCAATGTCCTGCCTATAAGGCAGTTTCCTAAGATGGTTTGAGAGTTTTATTAAAAATGACCCATGCTCATTTAAACCTATATTCTATACCACAACTCTGTGTTCTGTTCATTTTTGCTACTAACAGCCTCTTATATCTTATTTTATTATATAACAAATCTCCAACCAAGATACCAATTGTGTCACGTACTAGAACCTTCAGCTCAAATCTACGTCAGCACAGCATACCCTAAAAGCAAACAGCGTGAGTCATTCTCTTCTAGTAAGTAAGAATCCCATCTTGGTATAAAAATAACCTGAGTTTTAGCTGTTTAGACAGAGAACAACAATATCTTGAAGCCATATTCTGCTCCTGTGCTATTGTCAGTGAGGTCAGCTGAAGGCTTACATGTCTGAGGACACAGCTGTTTATAAATGACCGTGATAATAAAATAAAATAAAAATTAGTCACTGAACAGGCTATAGAAATTTTTCACATTGTATCGCATACAAAAAGCAATGTACTGTACAATCATCCAAATCTAAAAAAAGATTTTGCTGTTAAGCTGTTGTCAATACGGTTGAAGCAAATAAATATCTGCCTGCCTAATGTCACATTTGGGACCCAGGTGGCGCTGTGGTTAAACCACTGAGCCTAGGGCTTGCTGATCAGAAGGTCGGCGGTTCGAATCCCTGTGATGGGGTGAGCTCCCGTTGCTTGGTCCCAGCTCCTGCCAACCTAGCAGTTCGAAAGCACGTCAAAATGCAAGTAGATAAATAGGAACCGCTACAGCGGGAAGGTAAACGGCGTTTCCATGTGCTGCTCTGGTTCGCCAGAAGCAGCTTTGTCATGCTGGCCACATGACCTGGAAGCTGTCTTCGGACAAACGCCGGCTCCCTCGGCCAATAATGCGAGATGAGCGCGCAACCCCAGAGTCGGTCACGACTGGACCTAATGGTCAGGGGTCCCTTTACCTTTTTAATGTCACATTCAATGGTTTCTATATACAGTATTTATTAGAAAGTACCTGATGCTGTTTTATTCTGTTTAATGAATAGACTAGGGCGGCAAACTTATGAATACTTGCCTCAGCACAGTAGGCTTTACTACCTGGAGGCTTTACTACATACTGGAGGCTTGGTCAGCTATCAAGTTATTTTGATAGTTTAACTCAGGCATCGGCAACCTCCAGCCCATGGGCCGGATCTGGCCCACAGAGGCTGTTTATCCGGCTCACGAGCTGCCCGGTCACCAAGCCGCCCGCTTGGCAAGCCCCCCGCGTGCTGCGCTAAACTGGCACGGCACGGCGACTCGCCGAGCAGCGCAGGAAATGGCACCTACGCAGACACTGGAAATCATGTCTGCGCCTGCACAGCCGCCGAAAATCGATGTGCAGGCATGATTTCTGGCGCTGCGTACATGCGCCGGCACTATTTCCGGCGCCCCAGACATGGGTAGCGCGGTGCCGGAAATCGCTTCTGCGCATGTCCAGCCCACAGATGATAGTCTGTGGGAATGCTCCGGCCCACGGCCGGAAAACGTTGCTGATGCCTGGTTTAACTGGCAACTTGGTTTTCAGTTGGAGGGGAAGAAAAGGAGAGAAGGCATTAGAATAGGTGTGTGGAATTTTTGGCCCTCCACATGTTGCTGAACTGCAACTCCCAGCAAGCATGGCCAACGCCCTGGGTCTGTATGGAGTCTCGCATTGAGTCTCGTATGGAGTCTCGCATTGAGAAGAGTTTCTGGAAACCGAGTACATCGCCCTAGTGTCCTCGCTCTCTAAACTTGATTTTTATGGGCAGGACCAAGAAGGATGGTACTTCCTCAGGCTGCCCACAGTTGTGTCCCATTCAGCTGCACTCTCCAATTCCAGGCACACCAGGTTTGTTGTGTTTCCCAAGGGGTCCAGAAGCTGGGGAAAGACTCTACCCTCCACCCACAACTCTTTCTTCGCCCTCTGACCTCTCCTCCTCCTCCAGCTGCTTTCCATAAGAGTACAATCTTACAGTTTCCTCCAGTGAGTTTAATTGAACTCATTCACATACAGTATTAAGTAAGCACGGAATCATAGCCAAATGCTGTTTCTGAGTTGGAGAGTGAAAGCAGGGAGATGTAAAATATTCAAATACCCACAAAATGTCTGGGCAAATGTACCTTTAGATCAGAATGTACCTTTAGATTAGGTCTGATCTAAAGCAGGCATAGGCAACCTCGGCCCGCCAGATATTTTGGGACTACAATTCCTATCATCCCCGACCACTAGTCCTGTTAGCTAGGGATCATGGGAGTTGTAGTCCCAAAACTTCTGGCGGGCAGAGGTTGCCTATGCCTGCTTTAGATCAGACCAAAGGAACAACATTTCTAGTTACAATAAATTATTATTTATGACAATTATTCATTGAGATAGTTATAGGGGAAATGGTATGATTTGTTGCATTGTAAGTGGCCACATGCAGAAGTGACCCTGCTTGTTATTGAAGGAGCATGTCATCTAGTCAAGTCAGCAGAAAATGTTATTTACTGCAAGCAATAATTCTTGAATTGAGGCTATATTTGTCACGACTACCACAAGTTGTCTTTTAATTTCGTCTTTTAATTTCGAAATTAAAAGACGCCTGCTTCTTGGGAGAAAAGCAATGACAAAGCTAGACAGCATCTTAAAAAGCAGAGACATCACCTTGCCGACAAAGGTCCGTATAGTTAAAGCTATGGTTTTCCCAGTAGTGATGTATGGAAGTGAGAGCTGGACCATAAAGAAGGCTGATCGCCGAAGAATTGATGCTTTTGAATTCTGGTGCTGGAGGAGACTCTTGAGAGTCCCATGGACTGCAAGAAGATCAAACCTATCCATTCTGAAGGAAATCAGCCCTGAGTGCTCACTGGAAGGACAGATCGTGAAGCTGAGGCTCCAATACTTTGGTCACCTCATGAGAAGAGAAAACTCCCTGGAAAATACCCTGATGTTGGGAAAGATTGAAGGCACAGGGAGAAGGGGACGACAGAGGACGAGATGGTTGGACAGTGTTCTTGAAGCTACCAACATGAGTTTGACCAAACTGCGGGAGGCAGTGGAAGACAGGAGTGCCTGGCGTGCTATGGTCCATGGGGTCACGAAGAGTCAGACACGACTAAACGACTAAACAACAACAACAACAACAAGTTGTACATGACACGTAATCATATGATGCCTTACCTTCTTGTGTAGATTTTAAAAATAAAAATATGCTATTTTATAGTAACATTTTTCTTAGTCTGACTGGAACAAGTTAAGCAAACTATTCCTAATGACTCTTACGATACTGTAATAGTAATATGAACACCATCTACTTTTTATAATCCATTCCCAAGGACAAAAAGACTCCTCTAAATCCTACGGATAACTCCTAAACTGCCCTGTAGAATTAAAAATGAATAAATCTCAATGTTTTTCACAGTATTACTAGAACATTCAACATTGTCTCCTGAGACAGATGGATGCCAACATGCATGAAAAAGAAGAGACAGCAATTTAAAAAAAAAGAATTGCTAGGGAAATTGTAAGGATATTCACCATTCTGTAGCAGCCTCTAGTGGTTCTTGCAAAAACTGAATCAAAAAATATTGAAAAAGCTCACAACATCGAGAAAATCAGGGAAGAATGGTAAATGAACAAAAATACTGGGTGCCACTCACAGGGATGCGGGATAAACTTTGTTCAGCTTGCATTTGAATGCAAACCTACATAATTCCCACTTCCAGAAACAATTAATTTATTTATTTACTTCATAAAATGTATACATCGCTTGATTGTAAAAAGAAAACCCTGTGCATGGAACACAATGCAGCTATCCTTCAAAATTCGCACTTCTCTGAATTGAGCTATATGCAGTTCTCCAACCAAATAATAGTTTCTGAAAATAACAAAAAATGCATACAATCATACATTGGATCCTGAATGCTTTGTTACTTGAATGCTTTGGCTCCTGAATGCCACAAACCCGGAAGTGAGTGTTCTGGTTTGTGAACGTTCCTTGGAAGCCGAACGTCTGAAGGGGCTTCCGCGGCTTCCAATTGGCTGCAGGAAACTTCTGCAGCCAATTGGAAGCTGCGCCTTGGTTGTTGAATGTTTTCCGAAGTCAAATGGACTTCCAGAACGGATTCCGTTTGACAACCAAGGTACGACTGTACTGGTAGGGAAAAGTACTTGCATAAATATGGGGTGCGCGTGCTCTGATATAGCAATGTGGAGAAATGAAATTAGGAATGGGAAAATGAGCAGCCGAGAGAAAGAGTAATTGACAGATTCCTAGCCATCAAAAATGGAAGCCCTATGACAAATTCCACCCCACATCCTACACAGCACAACTGAGCCCATGTCCTAGTAGTGGTTGAGTACAGATGGTCGAAATCTCAGCTTAATTAACAGAGATGCACATGAGCTTCATGCATCCAGATGCTGCAGCCATGTTTCCCTGTCAGCAAGAGCCAATGATGTGGAGCAAGGGTGGAAAAATGCTCAGCATCATGCAGGATGTAAGCTATAGCACATGCAATCACATTTTATGAAGGGAGGTTGGATCACAGAATCACAGAATTGTAGAGTTGCAAGGGAGCCCGAAAGTCATCTCTGTCACCCAATATCACCTCCCTCTTCTCCATGCAGAGGACCTACTGCTTGCTTGTTCTTCCTCTTGCTTCAAATACAGTATAGCCAAATATACGTTTTTTTTAAAATTATATTTAACCTTTCTTGCAAGTCTGAGCTCATTCTGAGCTTTGGCCCACCAGACCTTCTCCCTCCAACTTTGGCTACTAGTGCATACTCTTCCTTCATGATTTCTTCTTTCTTCCATTTCTTATAGATGCACTTCTAACATCTGTAAGCTCCTTATGCAGCCACAGCAGTTTCCTTAGGTGTCTCCCACTTTTCTTTGTTGTTGGAACTGTGTGCCTTCAACATTTCACCTCTTGAACTCTCTTCTCTTTTATTATTTCTGATCATGGAATTTCACCCAGAGCTGCTGTTGTGTGTTGTTACTTATAATGATGTAGTTCCTCCTAAACTCCCAGCATCCTGATTGGATGATGAACAGAGAATAATAAGGAAAGGAACTCCCAGGGAGAAAGGAAGCTGCGTAAACCTCACACATGGCTTACAGATAGGAGGCCTGCTTGGTAGTAGGAGCTAGGATCCATAGCTATATTAATGCAAATAGGTTTGGATAAAATGAAGGATCTCTCCAAGAAGGAAGTTCCCAGGCTCCCCAAACATAGCCTGTCACCTTCACCACGCTGCTTTTCCCAGCACTGTCAACAGAATGGCATTGGATGGTTAGAGGAAGCTGCCTTATTACAAATCAGACTATTGGTTCATCTGTCTCAGTAGTATCTGCACAGAATGGCAGCAGCTCCCTTGGATTTCAAGCAAGAAACATCCCCTGGTCTGCTGATGTTTGAACCCGATATCTTCTACATGCAAAATAGATACTCTACCATGAGCCATAGGTTCTTCCTGAGATCAGAAGGTAAAGTACGCGTATAAGACTACTTTTTAACCCAGGAAAATCTTCTCAAAAGTTGGGGGTTGTCCTATACGCCGGGTCATATTTCTTATACGGCGAGTATATCCCAAACTCTATATATTAACTGGGAAAGTTGGGGGTTGTCTTATACGCCCAGTCGTCTTATACGGTACTCTGTTCTTTTAGAGATTGCTCTAAAAAACTGGATGGAGTGGATCAGGAGATAACATTTCAGGGCCGGTGGGCCACTTCTCGCAGCTTGCTATTCCAGATCTGGTCTGTGGGTTGCAGGCTAACCACCTTTGCTTTTAGTACATGGCTGCTTTGTGTTTCTATATTCCACCACATTTTTAAGTTGTGCCGACAAGAGTAGCCGAGTTATTGGTTCGTGGCACAGATCGTTGCTGCTCATGTTTCTGCCGCCTGCTCTTTTGTACACTGTATGCTCAGCCATTGGGTAATTACCATGCAATGAATACAGGCTTATGACACGGTAGCAGTAGAAGATCAGTACTCCAGTGGAAGGGAAGGTTTGTGAGTCCAATATTGCTCAGCTAGACATGGGTTACCAGTGTTCATGCTTCAGCATGCTATCCCTTCCTCAGCATTAAAATCGACCTGCATACTAAATGCACTGTATGCACTGATGGGAAGCTTGCTGTTGGTGTTGCATTTAGGGGGCTGCAGGAAAATTCATCCAGGGATAATTCACCATTCCGTTGAAAATCTTCCAATCTATCCACCACCTGCTGCTCTCCTCCTTTCCTGCTCTGCTTTATAATTCGTATCCTTATTTCTTCTAACCTCAAGCCAACAGTTTTGAAATTCCCAGAATTAAGTAGTGTTGCTGTTGTTAATGTGTGAATGGTTTTTGTTTTGTTTTGTGTTTTTTTGTTTAAAGGGGGGGGGCAGGAATCTGTACAAAACTGAACAGGAAGCTTTTCAGCAGCTGACCGAAGCATTCTAGTTCTGAAAGAAATTTCCCTGTGTATGAAACTGCAGTGTCCTTTCTGTCTTGATTATTTTACTTCCTGATTTATGGGGGAGTTATGTGGTAAAACTGGGTTAAGAACTGCCATAGCTGTCAAGCTGTCCCTTTTCTCGCGAGGAAGCCTATTCAGCATAAGGGAATTTCCCTTTAAAAAAAGGGAGAACTTGATAGCTATGAGCACTGCAGTTTCCAATAAGGCTAGTTTACATGACATTGTTGACTAAGGGCAGAGATGATACAAGACTCTGCCATACAATTAAACAGTTCAGTGTACCATGCCATGAAGATTTAGAAATAAAGGCTTTTAAAGCGCACAAGACCAGATACCGTGAAGTAATTTACAAAGACTATACTCTTTGGCACGTCAAAGCAAATACTCCCAACTCATGCAGCATCACTCTCACGGAGATCAATTTTCATTTCTATTAAAAGGCAAACTTGAGACTCATGGATGCATATTAAAAAGGCTCTTATGATATAGCTTCGCAAATCCAACAGCTCACAAAGCTATACTGTAAGAGCCTTTAATAGCACTGGCTTTTTGCCAAAATGCACTTTCTTTATTAAAAGTAGAGATCACTTGGTAATGTTTCTATGTCAGATGAGTGCTAGGGAGCAAAGCTGAATGACTGATTTGCTATGTTCCATAGCTGCATGAATTGAACTGCTTGAAGCTGTTGGGTGAAGCAATGTCCCTGAGATTCAGATGGTTTCAGTGTAATCCTCCTTTATTTAAGGGAGCTGGGGTATATGGCTGAATACAGCTAAGCCACATGGGTTCCTACAAACACTGGCTTAAGAGCCATGACTTATTCAGGAACTTCAGTAACCAAAGATGTTTGGATGACAACGTGTTGCTTTGTCAGCATGCTTATAATGTCTTGTTGACACTCCATGGGGAGACCCTGTGTTTTGGATTTCAAAACCCAATTACAAGAACAGAATTTATGCCACAACAGTAGGGTTGCCAGACTCAATAGAGGACAGGACTTCTGTGCCTTTAATTGCCCTGCTCTCTTTTGAGTCTGGAAACCTTAAAGAGAAACCAACAGACCCTTTGCTTGGAATCCCCCGCCGATCGCAAATGGCGCCAAACCGGAAGTGTGTGGGACTACTATTGCTTAAGGACTGTGGAACAGAGCTGAATGTTTGCATGCTCAGAGCTGTAGAGAAACATAAAAAGGGGTCTTGGAACCCAAAATTTATATTTCAAGGCGTTCCAAAGGCTCATTTCTCCTTAGAAGTAGCAATATTCTTTTTCAAGCCCTGCTTTATAACCATAATGTTCTTTTCTTTATTAAACGGATTACAATCTGCCAACTCTCTTCCTTATGTGTGTGATTTAGCTAACGAAGCATTAACATTAATTTGATAAGCATTCTCATTTCCTTGAGCGCACGTCTTACCTGGGGATGTTAGTGAGGTATGTCAGAACACTCTGAAACTCCTTTTCTGGAATTTCGCTGAATGTTGAGTACTCTGGAAAAGTGATGACAGGGCAGCCATCTTTTCCTCGCCCACCTGGTGAAAAACACAATTATTTTTTTACTTACCACTCATTCCTCACAAAGAAGCTATAATTGCTACATCACTTTCAGACTTGAAAACAGATCAGTTAAGATATCAAATATCTGTCGTGATTTACTTATGAGCCTGATAATGAGAATGCTCCTCAAAAAAGGAGGCTGAGGAATTGCTAGTAGTGAGGGTGCTTTGATTTATTTAAACTGTAAAGCAGGTGCAGGTAGGGGAAATGCTAAATATAAACAAGTCCAAAACAAAGTGAACCCAATGGAACCACCTACTATGCAATAATGCAACAACAATTTGTGATGCAGCTGAGCTTAGAAAAAAATTAGGCTTGGGAAGCAAAAGTCTATGTGCCAGCGGCAACTCAAAAACTGCCGAATGGATGTACAGCTTGATAAGGAGAGCAGCAACCATGTTTATCCTCCTATGTGCACTGCTGTGTGCAAACTGCTAGGTGTCTCCTTCCTTGTTCCTAGTCCCCTTTGGTTTGATCCACAGCTTCCCAAAACACCGTTTCTGAAGTTTTTTCCCCCCAATGCTCAGCTCCGGAAGATACAAAGCAATAGTAAGATGTGGGGTTAACAATGCAGTTTTGCAGCATGGAATGGTCCTGTTTAAGGTTCCAGGCAGTCATGCCCTTTTGGGGAATATTTCATCTCCCCCTTATAGTTTTTTCCTCACAACAGGTAGTTAGAATTTCATTATTCCATGCTCAATTCTCTGTGAGCAGTTTCCCCCAATTTTTTTTTTTTTGTATTTCTGCAAACCTCAGGGTTCCTCTGACCATACCGATACCTGGATTCTCATAAGAGGGTTAAAACACTTTGGCTACATGTGCAATGGAATCAGACTTAGAATACACAGGTAGGGCCTCACAACATAAGTATGTCCCTGATATCCAACACTTTTTTTTACCTCAGGCTGTGGCTGAGGGAGGTTAAAGCAACAGAGTTTAAAGACAGGGAGTCCATGCTCTCTAACTTGGTGCTTATTTCACCTGAAAAAGTACTTTAGATTTTAGAAGCCCAACCAGTCTGCATGCAAGTCAGTGGAGCATGACATTTCTTCATGCTTGATTTGGCCTAGGAGGAGGTCTGAAGGAGCACAATTTAAGTTGAATGACTTAATCCTTTATTGCAACCTAGGAAGTATGGGATTTTTTAAAAAAAATTGGAAATTCAAATCAGCTTCACTTCTGCCCTGCAATATTAACAGTGGACTATGGAAATGTATAAACTTTGTGATAGTTGTCTGTGGATGAAATAAACAACATAGGAAAACACAGGCAATGTACAAAAGCAAACTTCGAAAGTAGGACTTCCGTACATTTCAAAAGCTGGGTATGTACAAAGCCTATACTTGCAAGGCTCATTTAAGCTACCCTCTAGTCAACATAGAACTGTAAACCTGCAATGGCGGCCTAACCTCAGGGTTTTTGTAAACCGTTCAGAACTTGGAACAGCAGTATTCAGTGTGAACTACACTGCAGGGCTGTCATAAGCCACTCTCTCTGTGTGTCATAGCCCCTTGTAACCTGTGGTATGGGGACAAGGAACACCATTTGCTGTGGAATTCACTTTAGCTGTATTTATTTTATTTTAAGTTTCACTTTAAATAAGAACAGAGTTATAAAAATCAGGAACTCTTCTATTTTCTGCTAATGTTGAGGTTTGGGGTTTTTTTGGTGGGCAGGGAAGGGGTTTTGTGGACACATTAGAAGGGTAAAATATTGAATTTCTCCATTGGGTTTGATGAGCTGCTCTCGCTTGTGTCCCTGGAAATTCTTAAAACGTCCTTCCAATGTGAGTTAGGAATGACCTTTCCAGACAATGTGATTGTTATCTCTGCATTTTATTAAAATCTATGCATCTTTTCCTCCTTTTATAATCCCTCCACCCACATGGTTTTCAGTTTTTTCTCCTCTCAACAGTCAGTCAGCAGTAAGCATGCTCAGTTCTCGCCAGGCTGTTTTTAGAGGTTTCCCCTAGCATCCTAGGGTTTTTAGAAAAAGAGTGTTTTAGAAAAAGAGTGCCTGCAATCTAGGGCAGGCTTCCTCGAACACAGCCCGCCAGATATTTTGAGACTACAGTTCCCATCATCCCTGACCACTGGTCCTGCTAGCTAGGGATCATGGGAGTTGTAGGCCAAAACATCTGGAGGGCCGAGTTTGAGGATTTCCCTGTTCCTCTTGTGTATGGTGATGCAGTTCTCTGACCATTTGAGCTTGAGTACAATCAGGATTACAACAGTAAGAACAGAATACTCCAAGCTGCCTTCTAGAAAGACTGCTTGTTCTCCAGTTCTTAAAAAAAGAAATTGCCCCAATGAGATAATTTCAAGGAGTAGATAACCAGCTGCGAACATAAGAACAGCTTCCTGGGTCATCTTGTCTAGCATCCTGTTCTTACAATGGCCAACCAAGGTGTCTATGGAAAGCCCAAAAGTAGAACCTGAACACAACAGCAATATCACCTACTGAAGTTTCCATCAACAGGTATTCAGAAGCACAGCATAGCCATAAGGGTCAGTAGCCACTGAAAGCCCTATCCTTCCACAAATTTGTCTAATCCTCTTTTTAAAGCCATCCACATTGGTGGGCATCGCTGCCTCTTGCAGGAAGGAATTCCTTAACTTAATGGAGTGTGATAAGAAAAAAACCTCAAGAGTAAATATGGGAGAATGCAACAAGCCCATTCGTTTTTTTAGCCCCACAGTCAATGTATTGCACTACTGTTGTTGTTGGCATCTGTCTGTCGAGAGAGAGAATGGAGTGCACTTCTGAGGATAAAGTTAAACCCAAGTAACCTCCTTGGGGCACACGCCTGGGTAGTGTGTATGGAGGGGTCCTGGGCTGTTCAGAAAACACAACTCCCCTTTCAGCCTCACGTTATGGTCCAAAGGAAAGCAGAGCAATTTGGCACCATCCTAGCAGCAGGAGTTGTGGGAAGGGTGTGTCCAAAGCACCATCCAACAGTCTTAGGGACTTGTGTAGGGTTTGGTTTACTCCTTAGGCTTAGACTTTTCTGTCCCTCAAGGCAGTGGAGGCTTAGGATCAGTTTTCCTTCTCCTAGGTTGGCTACCTTCCCATATTGATGAACCCCCATCTGCCCCTCAATTCCCTCTACAGCACTATATGGATCATTAAACTAACCCTATTCTTAATGATCTATATGACTTCTGGGAGAGGAGACTCCCAATGCCTTTCAACATTACGTTCCTCTGACCAGGTTGACTGCTCTCAGCATAACATTTTAAAGTTAACTTAATAACAAAGCTGTGCTTTTAAATCAACATCCATTTTAGTTTATCTTGAAACTACAGTGTCAGCAACCCTTAAGAAAAGTGCAGAATAACAAATGACAGCAGCAACACCCAAACTGGAACATCAGCAGAATCAAAACTGCAAGTAATTTCCTACATAAATCCCATGGCAGACAATTAAATTCTGCTCAAACGTTGCAAGGGCACACTGCAGTGTATTATCATTGAAGTTGGCATTTATCTTGTATGTTGATAACCAAGAGTGAAGAAAAAACCAATATGGGGTGCGCGGGCGGGGTCAGAAAAAGATAATACAGTCTCTCCCTCTCTCTCTCACCATTTACTTATAAAATGATAAGATCTACTCACCACAGAATCAAAAGAGTTAACTATGAATTAAACAAAATGGAACGACAGAGGGCTGTTTCTGTTATGCTCCACTGGGCTGTGGATGAATGCCCATTATGCTTGTGAGTGTGTTGAACTAATAAGGGTAGGAGGGATTAAAGAACCTGGAACTCAATTTCACACTTTTATGTAATCCATTTTCAAAAGCACCCCACTTTTGCTTGGGGGAGGAATTACTCTTCATTGTTGTACCTTTTGATAAATAAGGACAACTTTCCTTCTTTAAGCATGTAACAGGAGTGAAAGTGTCCCACCTCAAACATCCAAACCTGAAAAGACTATTCCTAGGCTACCTTTTGGTATCAGCTATGAGGTACTCCAGGGACCCAGGTGGCGCTGTGGGTTAAACCACTGAGCCTAGGGCTTGCGGATCAGAAGGTTGGCGGATCGAATCCCTGTGACAGGGTGAGCTCCCGTTGCTCGGTCCCAGCTCCTGCCAACCTAGCAGTTCGAAAGCACGTCAAAATGCAAGTAGATAAATAGGAACCGCCACAGCGGGAAGGTAAACGGCGTTTCCATGTGCTGCTCTGGTTTGCCAGAAACGGCTTTGTCATGCTGGCCACATGACCTGGAAGCTATACGCCGGCTCCCTCGGCCAATAATGCGAGATGAGCGCAGAACCCCAGAGTCGGTCACGACTGGACCTAATGGTCAGGGGTCCCTTTACCTTTACCTTTTTATGAGGTACTCCAGACACAGCTGGCATCCTGGAAAGGTGTTGTCAGTTGGGTGTAAGCAATACAGTTGCACCTTGGGGTTATAAACACCTCGGGTTACAGACTCCGCTAAACTGGAAGTAGTTCCTCGGGTTAAGAGCTTTGCCCCAGGATGAGAACAGAAATCGCGCGGTGGCAGCGGGGGGCCCCATGAGCTAAAGTGGTACCTCAGGATAAGAACGGTTTCAGGTTAAGAATGGACCTCTGGAAAGAATTAAGTTTGTAACCAAAGGAACCACTGTACGGTGCTAAATTGGCCAACGGTCTCATTAAGCATAAGGCAACTTATGTTCAACTGCTATTATTGTTTTAATGTCCAGTTACAACAAAGCCACCTTAAATGGCTAGCATTCTGTTCATAGGATTAAGATTTCATTTGTGCAGCATTCATTTGGTACCAGGCCCGGCTCTAGGTGCAGTCCCGGTGGCATGGGGTGCCAGGGCACCGGGCCGGCAGGGGGGGGAGCGCTGCGCGGCGAAGCCGTGCTGCGCGCTGCGAGGCCCCGGAGCGATCTCCGCGCCTCAGTGCCAGGGCGCCCGACCTGCTCGAGACGGCCCTGTTTGGTACCATTCAAGAAATCAACATGTACAAAACGAACCATGGAAAGAAATATACTACAGGGTTCATACAAAGAATAAGAACTGAATTGGCCAACACTTTGTTCTTTTTTTAAAAATAAATAAATAATCTAATGTAAACATTCAAACTCTTACCTGACAGATAGGCAAACTTCTTCCTTAGCTCGTCCTCAATTTCTGCAGCACAGAGGGGAACAATATCTTGATGCATGATTTCATCTGAAACAGATCCCCCCCCCCAACAAATAGTTCATTATGACATTCCCATGTAGAAATGCTTGGCTCACACAATTTTTATTTACTGAAAACATTTATGTGTCACCATTTCATGACTGCACTCAACATTAATTAAAAAACATTTCATCCAACCACTTAAAAAAAACAAAGCCATGAACATTAAAACTCAAAACAACAATGCTTGTGGGAAATATAATGATTTCTAAAATAAGCAAGATTCAGATTCTGAGGTTACATTTGGGGAACATTAGAACACATTTTGGCAGCTCAGATGCATAAATTAAAGCATTATTCTCTTATAAAGTTCCCCAAATGCTTAGGCAATCAGCCTAATTAGAAGTGCATTTTAGTAAATAGGAAGAAACTTTTAAATAAGTAGAATGCCACTCTGGGTTCTTCCAAACACATCCCCCCTCCCCCCGGTACTGGAAGGTATTATCTAGTGAATTAATGCCTATATGGTTTTGCCACTGAACCTGTTTTCTAACAGTTTGAGACTCCTTTTCTTTTACCACTGGCATTTACTGCTATGAACTGGGCTGTGTAGAAAAGATGGAATTTGATGAAAAGCAAGTGAAAGTGGCTGATGTACAAATCAACTTAAAAAGCAGAACTGTTTAGTCACAAGTTCACCATGTGAGAAGTCTACGGACATCAGGGGAAGAACAATAAAAGAAAAGGAGGAAAGTCCATTTTTACAGGGGCTGGGTGCACAGGCAGAAATAAAGCCTAAGCTGAATTTTGACTGACAGCTTCATAATTGGGATAACCATATTTTCCCATAAATTCTCTGCATTTTTTTTTTATTAATGTGTATCAGCTTATGAGAAGACCACAGGAATGCACATGTTACATGTGTGCAATCAACAAACCTATAAACAAACAAACAAGCAGGACTGCATTCATGGGCCCCATTTGGCCTAACACGTGAAAGAACATGTGTCTTTCATGTAGGCAGGCAATGGGTAGAACCAGTAAGCATGTATCTACATGTACTGACCGTACATTCATATGTTAATAACCCAATGTGCTCCTCTGATCTGTAAGCTGTACATACGAGGAGCCTTCAAATCTTACTTGACCCTCAACATATGTGAAAATTGGTGCCAATGGAAAAGAACACCTATTAACCAGGTTTACTACCACACATACACACATCATATATGCAGGATTTGAATCTGCAGGCTTGGGATACCAAGAACAGTAGAATTACTTCAGCACAATCAAAGATACCATATATTTCGGCGTATAAGACGACTCCCAACTTTTCCAGTTAAAATATAGAGTTTGGGATATACTCGCCGTATAAGAAATACGACCTGGTGTATAAGACGACCCCCAACCTTTGAGAATATTTTCCTGGGTTAAAAGGTAGTCTTATACGCAGGAATATACAGTAGGTTTAAAAATTCAGAGCATAAACCAGATCTAACTGATTACTGTACTGTATCTCATTTCCACCAAGCGTACTAATAGTGTACCTTGGACAGCACCATATTTTACATTTCCTACAAGGACATCATTTTCATAAAGGAAACTTTGTACCCTTGTCACACAGGACAAGCACATGGGCACCTTTCACCACATGGGCACCCGGCAATTCTTCCATCTATCAAGTCTGCCTGGGAATGTAAATGCAATAAAAGGATAAAAAAGACTTGTACACTCATTGTATTTGGCAGCAGTTGATGTTTTAAATGATGGCATTATATATGAAGGCATGTGTGGAGTATCCCCCTGTTTTAGTAATTCTGAATATTAAGTAGTATATGAATACCTGAATTAATAAATAACTTGAAAATCAGTAGCCAACCGCAGTTTGCTAGAGTACGGTATGATGAAACTGCTATTTAACAGTTTAGTAAAGGACACAACTAATAGTATCCATTGGTATTAACAGCAACACAGGCAATATTTGACAGGCAAATTACAATGCACATTAGAAGTCTTGATGTATTTGTTTTAACTAGGCCTGGGTGATATATCGATATATCGCCCAGGACCGGTATGAGGGCAGACCATGATATTGGTTTCACTCAGCAGTATATCGTTGGTGAAACTCTCACCACTCCTGAGTCAAGAATTCCTTCCTCCAGCGGGTACTGCTAACAGAGGGACTCAGGAGCAGTGGCCGTTTCACAAGCGATACATCACTGATACATCACCCCACTTTGGCCTCATACGATGGAGAGGGAGATACAGCTTGTTCCTCCCTCTGCATATTTAAACTGATCGACTGAGGAGTGTGCAGCTACCCTTGCCTCAGTCGAGCAGTTAAAGGAGTCCCTAGCTTGGCGCTGGTTCCCGCAAGCTGGCGGTGGAGTGGGGGTGGGGGCTCTGTGAAACTGCTTGGCTGAGGGTAGCGCGGTTGCCGCAGCAAGCAAGGAGCCCTGAGGCTCCGCCCACTCATGCGCCAGCAGTGAGAACACTGGGGCTGTCTCAGCTGGGGAGGGTGTTCCCTCCCCTCAGCTGAGTGGCACCAAAAAGCTGCATTGTCCCAGCTTGTGAGTCTGGGTGAAGCCGCATCAGCTCTCGAGGTTGTTTTGCAAGCAGAGGCCAAGCACTTTGTTTTTTCAACATCTCACCAAACCGTGATGTTTGGCTGGCGATACACCGCAATGTTGAAAAGCTGATATCGCCCAGACCTCGTTTTAACAAGTTAAAAAGAAGTGCCTCCCACATAGGCTTTGGGTCTTTTGATACATTTTGACCCATAGTATTCATGGATTTCCCCACTACTGTTAACGTGGAGCTATTTAAAGGGTAAATCACTACTACTTGCAACATTTTGTTATTATGGTGATTATTATGACTGACAACCATTTTTTGAAAGCTAAGAATGAGGGCAATTGCTCTTTCTTCTACACTTCAGCAGCAATTTTAAATTTAGAAATCCTTAATGATATAAATAGGTGCATTCAAAAGAAAATGCTTGAGCTATAGATGCTCTATTTTAAGTGCACAAAATGCAAAATTGATTATGTCTGGGAAGTGAAATACTACTCACAAAACACAAGTGAATGTATTGTATTCTACAACAGACATCTTCACTAAAAGAAGAAGGAGACACTCCCTGTATTATGACTAATATAGACATTAATGTCATTCATCATTTACAAGTGGGAGTTGAAACCCTGAAGCAAATCCTTAATTCTTCATCCCTTTGGGGTCTTTAACTTGCCCCCTACCAATAGCCTGTCCAGCTCCATCAGTAAGAAGATTGGAATTACAAAGAGATTAGACTGTGGGGCCCTTTATGCGGAAGATGACTGCACGCCACTGTTAACTAACTGAAGAAACAGCTGTCATTTCGGACTTTTTAGCTAAGAAGTTCACTTCAACAAGTTAACAGATTCAGTAAGAAACAGAAAATGACGGCATTTAAAAACACACTCTGTATACCACATAAGTTTTATTAGCCCCACAAGAAAATCCAGAGGAAAGGACAAGCAGTTTGAGCGCTCCATGCTCCTTTCTTCCTCCTCCTCCTCCTCCTCCTCCTCCTCCTCCTCCTCCTTGCAATAAATTACTTGTATGTTGGGTTAATCTGTAACCTGGAAGGATGATTTCACAGTTAAAGCACTACAGTAACTGAGATTTCCTCAGTATTTTCAGCAACCGTTTCAAAACATTGTACCTGAAAACTAAAGACATGATTTCTGCAGGATAGTCAAGAATGGGCTTAAAAATCAATAGGCCTGGGTGACTCAAGTTGTGTACCTCAATTGTTTTAATATGGTGGAAAGGGGTTTCTCCTGAATGCACTAGCTAATGGAAGCATTTTTGTTAGTTTATGAAGTAGCTTAGGACACGACCCAACAAATCTCCCAGGTACAGCTTGTCCAAGTTACTAGCCTATGACTAAAAAGTTGACCACGTAGGTGGTTTGTTGCCACACAGGTTAGCGGTCAGAGATCCTTCTGGACAGCAGAATGTCTATGCTCCCCTTCCTCTGGCTGGAGGCGATGTAATCAGTGTGTCATGAAATGGAAGAAAAGACAATGTAAGCCTTGCAACTGGGATGGAAAAGGCTTGCTGTCTTTGAGAAACCAAAACTGTGGCATTTGAGGGCTTCCCTAGAACCTACTGGGGAAACAGGTTCTGTTGGGAGTTAATGCGGTGAGCCTTCCATCTCATCCTGCATATTTATGTGTTTGGAAATAAACCTTGTATCACAGCAATGTCATCAGCCTCCAATGACCTACAGTGGTACCTCGGGTTACAGACACTTCAGGTTACAGACTCTGCTAACCCAGAAATAGTACCTCGGGTTAAGAACTTTGCTTCAGGATGAGAACAGAAATGGTGCGGTGGCGGCACAGCGGCAGTGGGAGGCCCCATTAGCTAAAGCGGTACCTCAGGTTAAGAACAGTTTCAGGTTAAGGACGGACCTCCAGAACGAATTAAGTTCTTAACCCGAGGTACCGCTGTACATTGTAAGGGAACCAAACTGAAGTTTCTGTTGGAACCCCTCACTGCTCAAATATTGGGGTGTGTGTAACACTGGGGTCAAGTGGTAAGGATAACTCTTCCCTGAAATCACATCACATACAAGGCAGGCAATAAGAAACTGGAAGTTACTACTGAATGCACCACTATATATGATGCTACAAACAACTGGGCAAAGCCTAGCCAGGTATGTTCACAATATAAAGTCTGCAGTAGATGATCTTTACAAATTCCTCTCACTTGAAAGAGCACAACAAACGAGCATGTGGATAAGCTGTAGCAAGTATGTTCAGTGACCAGAGCTGACCCCATACCTCTGCTTTGAATGCATCTCACAACTCTGAATACCTTTCACTTCAGGTTAATTTTTATATGATGTAAAGCACTGAGTGAAACGGGTGGGGGTAGGAAGGCTGCAGCCAAAAGAGAAACCAACCTCCACCTTTCAGCCAAAACACACGAGAGAAGTGAAATGGAAACACAAGCTCCTTTAACATTCCTTCTTCAAGATGCAGTCAGAGCAATGCTAACTTCTCTTTACTAACTGTAATAAACCAACAAGATCCTATATAGCTGCTAGCATGCTTCTTTGTTGTAACATCCAAACCAATTGTCGATGAATAATACAAAATTAGCAATTGGAGATGATATCTGAGGCGTTCTGTATACAGCAAAGCAACGCTATGTCATTGCCCTGCACCACCCTACGGTTCCACTGTCTACTTGAGTCACCATCAAGCTATTAAAAAAAGGAGAGTGTTAGCACAGTTAAACTGGATGCAGATCTGAGTTGTGCAGTGTTTGCAAATGAGGCAGACGGGAAACAAAAAGATGGCGCCGAGGTAAGACGCTCTTATCGGAGCTCAAAGAAATCTTTTAACTAAATGCCTTTGTTGCTGGCTCTCCTCCTTCTTTTGGATTTTATTTCCTTTCACTACTTCGTTGTGCTTTTGAACATCTTATCTTATCCACCTCGGTGCCGGGACTTAATGAAGTTAATGAAGTTTTAACGAAGGCTCTCAGACATTCCCTCCTGGGCATTAAGGCACTCCCTCCCAGTTTCTCGTTGACTCCTCGTGACAAACTTATTCCGAGGATCTTTAAGGACTTCTAATGGGCTTTTAACCCCAAAAACTACAAATTCATAAAACCACAAATTTCTCCCACCACCTCTAACTTCGTGGACCCCCAAACATCTCAGTTGTTTTAGCAAACTGAGAAGGGGGGGGGGATACTTCAAAGGAGTGCTCTAATTGGACCCGGTTTTAAACTCCTCGCAGCAGGCCAGCCAGGACTGAATGAGAACTGAATGAGATTGCTACCTAAGAACTTTATCACTTTATCACTCTATTTAGAAGTCTGATCTCATTGATTTAAGAAGAATCTAGCAATGAGAAGAGCCAAAAGACTCAGGTGTCCTGATACGGAAACTGACGCAGAGCCCTCTGGTTTCAAACAGAGTAATCTAGATAATTACCTGCTACCTCAAAAACAGCACATATCTCCTCCCAAAACCTTCCTCAACCCTTTACATGGAAAGACAGTTGAAGAGATATCCCTAGGAATAAATGAGGACAAGGCTACTACTCCCATAATCGAGGCACAAGTACTAATTGATAGAAAGGTGGAGCTGCTGGAGGAATGCTGCCTATTGACTGCTCAAACAGTTCAAAAAATCTTTGAACAATTACAAAACATCTCCAAGAAGCTGGATAACCCAGATGAAAGGAGGCAACTCACTCCCTTTTTGCCATCCTTAACAAGCCCTGGAGATAAACAGAACAAATACAAATTTATACCTCTAAACCAGCCAAAAACCAGAGGAAGCCCCCCTCACTCAGTCAACCTGATACTGAGGCCATGTGAGATTGTTCTCCACATTTTTCCATATAGAGGGCCCCTACCTTACTGGGAGTCATCCTTCTGGGCCAGACATCATCTAAATCTGCTCCTAGGCCTTGAGGGTGGAAGCATTGACTTAAAAGCAGTCAAGAGGCTCACTAACGATGGATATTCCAAAAAAGTACTACTAAGATTTGGTAGTCATAGAATTCCAACCAAAATCTTAAGGGAAAAGGCTCATTTAGCCCAGAAAGGAATTATTCCGCATCGACACTTTGAAGATATATCACTCAGACCATTGATTGCATCTAAAAGACAGAACAAGATGAACAAGGCCATTCCACCAGAAGCCGACATCTGCCCTACTCCTGTGGAAGAACCCAGTAGATGGGAGAAACCACAGCCAGCTACCCGGGAAATCACGCAAGAAAAATCCAAGCTCCCAAACCATGTGACTGTAGCATCAAATAACAGCCTCGCCCTCGACACAATAGACTGGACAGTCCCAGAAGAAGAAGATCTGCTGAGTAACTTTATCAAGCTACCAGATAAAGAACAAATAAACATACTCAGTAAATTGATGAAACTACAGGCCAGATTGACCGAAATACACCAACAAGGTCAACAAAATGCAGGAGAAACAATACACAATCAAACTTTACATTTACCAGCCTTCTCCCCAAAATGCATAGTCAAAAAGAGAGCTACTAATGGAACTTTTAAATGTATAGATGCAGAGCTTCAAATCCAGCCTCCTTTAGAATATGAAATGGCAAGGAAAAACTCCAGTAACGAGACCACAAATTCCTGGCTGAGATATCAAATACTAGCTCCAAACGAAATAGGTACCCCTTATTTAAGTACCACAAAGGACTCTAACATTGTCGAACAAAAGACGACCTCCAACAGACCTGACACACTGAGCTCAACATCAAATGAGGCCAAAGAAATGGAAGTAGAGACTGAAAACAGTCCTACTGTCCATAACAGTCCGCCAACCACAGAAATTTCTCAGGAACAAGGAACAGTTAAGGAAGAAAATCAAGAAAGGGAGGAAATTTTAATTTCCCGCACTTTAAAAAAGAATCTAGAAGATCCACCAATATGTTCCCCACCGAAAGCAGCGACAAATGGCTGTATCTGCACAAGACAAAATCTCTCGCTGGACTCAATAACAGAACTAGAATGACTAAATGCCGTCAACCAGCCACCAACTCAAAAACGGATCCTACGCTTGCTGTCCTGGAATATTGCAGGGTGGGGAAACAAAGACGGAGACCCAGACCTAATGAACTTCTTTAAAGATTTTGAATTAATACTTCTACAAGAAACATGGTCAACTAGAGATATTAAAATCAATGGATTCACCTCCTATACGAAACCCGCATTGAAAACAAACACGAAGGGCCGGCCGAAAGCAGGGTTCTGCTGTATGATCAAAGACAACTTAGGGTTTGAAATCAAGCAGCTAGAAAAATGCTTACCACTTGCACAAGCTCTACTTTTAACCCAAAAAGACGATACTTTGCTACTTGTAAATGTCTATATCCCCCCAACCAAAAACAATAGCAGCAGTGAAAATTGGTCACAACTAACCTTTTATATAGAAAATTTGACCGATAAATACCCAAATGCCTCACTGATAATAGCAGGTGATTTTAATGCCAGAGTGGGAACCAACAATGAACAACTATGTAGCAAACTAAATTGGAATACTGATAATGATATCGCACATGCCCTGAAAATAGGACGATTCTCCAGAGATAGGGTTGTAAACAATGAAGGCTTACACCTACTTGAATTATGTAACAACTTTAATTTGCAGATTGTGAACGGTTCAACAAAAGGCGATAGAAGCGGGGAGTTTACATACTTCTCCCCCCGAGGATGCAGTGTCATCGATTATATTCTTGTCCCTTATAATATTATAAATACGATCATGGACCTCAAAATTGGAACGCGTACTGAAAGTGACCATCAGCCATTATCGTTGTCTATTAACTTAAAGGATGAAACCAAAATAACCAAGTACAATATCATAGAACCTTCTCAATACAAACAAATGACCCAATTAAAATGGTCCCAGGAAATGAGTGCAGCAGTGGGGCAAAAACTTACAGCCAACCTGAGAAAACAAGTATTATCCAACTTAAAGACCACTAATTCCCACAGTGATATTCCGAAAATTTATAATGAAATCTTCCAAATGTTCGTAGAGCTTAGTACTCCACCTAAGGTTTGGGTACTTAAACATAGCACTAGCCCTTGGTTTGATGATGAATGTTTCCAGCTAAAAAGAAAACTGCGCCAAACATTTAAAAATAATCGCAGTAAACTAGAGCCCTCTTATCTTGATGAAAAAAGAAAATATCATTACATTCTGGCCGAAAAGAAACAGAAATATGCAACCCAAAAATGGCTACAATTATTCGACTCAATTCAGAGTAAAAACAACAAAGCGTTCTGGAACCTAGTGTACGGAGGACTGAAAGCCGAAAATCAACTAACTCTTCCACCAATTGCAGAATCCAAATGGTCCCAATACTTTACATCTGTATTTAACAATCTACACAGTGAACTTAAAGGAAATGAGACCACTAAAAATAAAATCAATAAACTCCAGGAGTGGCCAAGGGTAGAAGAAGAGGAAATTAGAGAGATAGTTAAAAATTTCAAATCGGGGAAATCTCCTGGGCCAGACGGTCTACCGATAGAATTATTCAAGACCTATATAGATTGGTGGGCAGAACCCTTAGCTCAATTGTTTACTCTCATAGATAAATATGGGATCATACCTGAGATATGGTTAAGATCAATAATTATCCCAATCTTTAAAAATGGCGACCCAAAAGAACCAAGGAATTATAGACCGATAAGCCTATTATCAGTGATAGGGAAAATCTACGCTAAGCACCTTTTATCTAAACTCCTTACCTGGATGAAAAATCTAAATTTACCAGGGAAAGAACAAATAGGTTTCTCTAAAGGTTGCTCTACTTTAGACCACTGCCTTATACTTATGCATTTGGTTGAGAAATACAGATCCCAAAGGCAATCTAAGATATATGCTGCTTTTGTAGACTTTCGTGGTGCCTTCGACTCAATTGACCGCCCAAAGCTGTGGAGGAAACTCGCAGAATTAAAAATTGACCAGCGCTTATTGATTCTAATACAAAATCTATACTCTTCCAATACCAGTCAGGTCAAACTTAACACCAAAGGTCACCTTTCATCAGACATCCCAAACTCGAAAGGGGTAAAACAAGGGTGTATTCTTGCCCCCTTTCTATTTAATTTATTTTTATCAGACTTGCCAGATCACCTCCAAAAAATAGAATCACATGCCCCTAAACTTAATCAGAACCCAGTTCCTCTCTTATTATACGCAGACGATGCTGTCCTACTATCATTAACGAGCTTGGGTCTGAAACGTCTTATATCTTCTCTGATCCTTTACTGCGAATGTAACAAACTCTCTATAAATTATGAGAAGACAAAAATTTTGGTCTTCTCGAATGGTTGGAAATTAGAGAAATGGAAAATAAGAGGGCAAGAAATCCAACAAGTGAAAATCTATAGGTATCTGGGA
This sequence comes from Zootoca vivipara, assembly GCF_963506605.1. Lineage (NCBI taxonomy): Eukaryota > Metazoa > Chordata > Lepidosauria > Squamata > Lacertidae > Zootoca > Zootoca vivipara. The sequence continues at coordinate 24,617,751 of NC_083279.1, read as the reverse complement.
ATCTTATTCCAGAGCAATTTAGGGTGGGCAAATCATCGCACAAATGCCATAAAACAGGCAAAGTGCACCTCATCAGCACTTGCCCGTTTTTATTATCAGAAAGGTAATCAATTTATTCCTGCGGCCAATCAGATATTTCAAACAAAAGTGCAATCCCAGATATTCTATGGAATCCCGCTATGGGTCCAAGCATATAACAGTGATTTAAAAAAGATTCACTCCAGCTTTCTGAGACGTATTCTTGGACTCCCAACTGTGATCAAATATGAAACAATGTGTGCAGAAATAGGCATACACACAATGGAATATTGGGCCTGGACCACCTCAATAAAATACTGGTTACGCTGCCATTTTCGCTGCCCCCCATCAAGTCTGCTCGCTGATTTGCTCAAAGACTCCTATAAATCAAGATGGTATCAGTACCTTGAAAAAAAGATTGAATCTTTAGGCATCGAGCTGGAGCCCCTGTACAATTCTAACGAGCAATACATTTTCCATAATATCCTAACTAGACTAAAGGATGTCGAGAGACAAAATATTATGGCAGCTGTAAACAAAATTTGCTCCCCCATATTCTATGATTTAAGTATCTTAGATAGCAGAGCCAATTACGTCACTAAGTTAATAATCCCAGCCCAACGTAGGGCTTTTATGCTGGCCCGTTTGAATGTTTTTCCCTCGGCATTTGTCAGGGGAAGATACCAAAACATTCCTAGAAACAAAAGATTCTGCAGATGTTCTATGAATGTCCCGGACACTGTAGAGCATATTCTCTTTCATTGCCCATTGTACAGTACGCTCCGTCAACGTGTGCTGTCCCCTCTTTTGGGTGGTCTGGAACCCCAGCAAGGTGAAAGTGTGGGATTCTGCCTATCTGACATTGACCAAAGGGTAACGGCGGGGGTAGCCGAGTTTTTGGTAGCAGTCCTCCAAGGAGCAGGTTAACTAGGAAAACCACTGATTCTGTATGTATATATATATATATATATATATATATATATATATATATATATATATGTATGTAGCCAACTGCTGCCTTTTTATATATATTTCAAGGCTTTTATATGTTATTTTCTCTTTTATGGTTTTATTTGCATAATGCCTAATAAAGGTTTGATAAGTAAGTAAGTAAGCAAATGAGGCAGTCGCTTAACAGCTTCACCACATGCTAACAGATCCATCACCCCACATCCACATTGCAACATTTTGGTCATTCAACTCAGCAGATCTCGATCAAAGTTTCCTGATCAAGTGCAGTTTCAACAAATGAACTTAGGCTGCAATGTCAGTAAGCCTCAAAGAAGAGGAGGAGGAGGAGGAGGAGGAGGAGGAGGAGGAGGAGGAGGAGGAGGAGGAGGAGGAGTTTGGACTTGATACCCCACGTTTCACTCCCCTTAAGGAGTCTCAAAGCGGCTAAAAACTCCTTTCCCTTCCTCCCCCCCAACAAACACTCTGTGAGGTGAGTGAGGCTGAGACACTTCAGAGAAGTGTGACTAGCCCAAGGTCACCCAGCAGCTGCATGTGGAAGAGCAGAGACGCGAACCCGGTTCACCAGATTACAAGTCCACTGCTCTTAACCACTACACCACGCATTGCTCCCAATGCAGCAGAGACTTATTTCTGAGTAAACATGCATGGTACTGGACTGTTAGCACACATAAGTATTAAGGTCAGTATAGCTCAGGAACTGCAAGAGGTATCTTTCTGCCAACTACAGCGGTCTCTCTCCAAACAACCTACCACCTAGGGTACTGAATTTAAAGACTGTGGTGTACCCTCTCCACACCAAGAGCTGCAGCAGCCCAGAAATAGGAAGCGAAATGCGAGGGAAGAATAAGACCCTGAAATGAGTCTTAGTGGGACCCTAGTACAGAACCTTCATTGATATAATGTGTGCATGGTTTTGCTAGAATTGTATATGCTATAAATTAATCAGGACATTTAACCAGTGTTTTTCTTCTTAAAAATTGTTTAGGGATACTCTCACTTTCCTACTCTTATTGAAATATTGCCCCTCAATGAGGCCAAATTTAGATTCACAAAATGTTCAGGGGGTATGCATACCCCTGCGTCCCCGCCCCCCCCCCTCGAAAAAAGCACTAAATTAACTATTGGCTCCAGTTGAATTTACCCCCAACTAGCTTTCTTCCATCAGCTCTGATTGATTTGCACAAAAACAGTTGGATGAAAAGACATTAACTTAAGGTTATGTTCCCCTTGCCATCCAGTACAATACTTATTAAATTTAGGTCCCAGTGAAGCAAAATACCTATTGAACCAAAGTCTTTTTGATAATGAACAACAGAGCAATCTGTCCGCAGTGAAGAAACTATGCCCCTGGTTTGCCTGTCTTCCAACTGGTCCTCCTGATGTAGGATCTAACAATTCAAAAATGTAAACAATTCGTAAATGTCCACGTGGAGGTGGGAATGCTGAAACATTGGTTCAGGTTTCTATTTTTCTCTCTGTACAGTGGAACCTCGGTTTATGAACACCTTGGTTTATGAATTTTCGGTTTACGAACGCCGCAGACCCATCTGGAATGGATTAATTCACTTTCCATTACTTTCAATGGGAAAGTTCGCTTCAGTTTATGAACGCTTCAGTTTATGAACAGACTTCCGGAACCAATTACACCCATGCTTCGGGTTAAGTACGCTTCAGGTTGAGTACTCCGCGGACCCGTCTGGAATGGATTAATCCCACTTTCCATTACTTTCAATGGGAAAGTTTGCTTCAGTTTATGAACGCTTCAGTTTAAGTACTCCGTGGACCGTCTGGAACAGATTAATTCACTTTCCATTACTTTCAATGGGAAAGTTCGCTTCAGTTCAGTTTATGAACGCTTCAGTTTATGAACAGACTTCTGGAACCAATTGTGTTCATAAACCGAGGTACCACTGTATAGGAATCTATGTAAAGAGTTAATCCAGGAAGTACAGCTGATTCTTATGCGTCTTTTCTTCTTGCAGATCACAATAAAAAGTAATGCCCTCTATCTTTTTTTAAACTTTTGGCCACAATTGGCTGAAATTTGTAGGCATGGTCACTTATTCTGAGGGCACAAATTCTGTCAGCTTTCGGAAGAAAAGTTGCAATGATTTTCATGCAAGAGCAGCCATTGCAGTTTTGTGGTGGGCAGAAAAGGGAATCCCTTAACCTCACCTTATGTTGTCTGGGTAATTGGACTGAAAAGTAGAAGCATGCGAGAGAAACCTGACCAACTGCAGACAAATAGATGGCTAGGCTTTAGGTCTAGGGACCTTTAAAGTTCATTTTGGGGAGGAACTACATAGGATTGGGGTGGGGGGGTCTGGTCGATTATAAGCTATAATTTTTAGTTGCAAAAGAACTCTCCCAGTCCAATTCTGACACCTCGATTAAGTTTAGACACATACGTTCCACTTGCAAAGTTGCTCCCTCTCTTAAAGAAACCAGGATGGAGAGCACTGGTAAAATTAATCCCTCCGATAACCAAGCTAGACCCATCAGTCACAATGGTGCTCCTTCTCTGTGCCCTGGTGTTTTTCTCTTCCTCCCCAATATCATTCCACCTTGGCCTTTTGGCTTTATAGTAAGCTTAGACACACTACTTTCACTTTTAACAGGTGCCTGTCTGCAACATTACCAGTATTTTGATATCTGCACCACTGAGGTGCCGCAAAGTGTTTCAGCTTGTGCCACCTTACAAAGATCCCACTTTACCTCTGACAAGTCCTAAATACCTCCAACGTATCCCACTCCACACCAGGATTTGCCTAAATCCAATATCCATCCCTACTTCAGAGTTCCATTCAAGCCAATCAATCACACCAGGGATGGGGAACCTGGGACCCAATAGATATTATTCACAACAGTTCTTATCATCCCTGACCATTGGGCTATGCTGGATAGGGTTCACATGAATTGGCAGACCACCACCACCTGGATGGCCAAAGGTTCCCCATCCCTTAATTGCACCTTACTTGCATAAAATTAGTATCTTCTTCCACATGACATGGAATAAATGAATTGCTACCAGGAAGCAATTTCGGAGATTAATAAGAGTATGCCCACATTTTATTTGCATGTGTGTAGTGACCGGGCTGCTCAGTTTTATAGGCAGCCAAACCTAACATATCTCTCTGTTTTCTCAGACCTTACCTCAGATTGCATACTTCTTTGCACATTGATGTTCCAATACCTCTAGCAGCAGCAGGTGGTGGGGAAAGCTTATCTCCATGCCCCAAGTACCTGCTGATGAACAGCAGGCTGATGGGCAAAAAAGGCCAACACTTTTGCTTAATATCAGACAAGTTGGACTACCCCCCCAAAAAAACACACAAGGATTCTTACTATTACCCTAAGTTAAACTATATTTAAAATAATTCATACAACACTATCTGGCAGCTAGCATAGAAGTACATTCCCCCCAAATAGCATTTGCTTAAACAAAATGGTTTTTAATAATAGTATCAAGCAAAACATTTCATGCACAATGTCAGAAAATGCAGCAGGGGGGGCACTTGAATTTTCTAATTCTGTTTTCTTAAATCCTTTTTAACCTCAGCCTTGCATTCCTTCTTGTCTCCAGCAGTATACACCAAGCCACAAAAAGCCAAGCACAATTATCCTGAATGCACAGTGATGCTGCAGGCGCACCCAGAGCCTTTGATATAACTTACTTTAAATGGAAAACATCACTTCTCCTAATGCACGCCAACACTTAAAACTCAACATTAAATAAATATCATTTCAGAGACCCAAGTGGTAGAATACAAATCACCAACCTGACATGTCATTGCTGTTCATCCCGTATTCCTCTCTAGCAGTCATGCATACCAAACAGAACACAAGACAGGCAACGTGAACTGAATCAGCAGCATTTGGTTTCTCTCTCCCCCCTCCCCTTCCCCAATTTCCACAAAAACAAGCTTTCAGTTTCACAGTGGACTGTAGCTTCACTATTTACAGCAAAGACTGCCTCCAATGCTTCATTCATACCCTATTAGAATAAAGCAAGATTACTGTGGAAAGCTCTGAATTAAAAGAAATTGTAAGAAAAGATATGATAGCGAAGCTTTGCTACTGACAATTTTGGAAGAAGATGTAGTAGAGGAATCCCCACCTTTGCCCTAGCCTTTTCACAAAGGTAATAAAATGCCTTGGAGGGAGAGTGACAGTCAAACAGCAGGTCACAAGATACTGTACAAGGAACAGTTTCTAAAGGAGCTACTGGTAGGTACAACAAGGAAGCATTCGTGATTCTTTAGTAAATATATTCTACAAACATTCTGTGTGATAAAGCTCACAATGAACACGTACGTGGCACTGACGTAACAATAGGCACTCTGGAAATGAAAAATACAAATGCGTGAATTGCGCAGAGGACCGGAAGATCCCTAACAGGTACCTTAATACAAGAACTACTAGATTGCGCCAGTCATTTCAGTTCAGCAAAGTCACTGGAAGCAGAAACAAGAAAGGGAAGGGAAGAAAACATGAAAGGTAGACACACCTGTTCTTTTCTTCAGAAGATACCACAGTTCTGCAATATCCTTGTACAGCAAGGAGATCAGACTTAAGGTCATATTGCCACAAATCAATTTAGTGAAGAGTTGCTCAGTAGATGGTGACCTCTGTCTTTAAAGCGCCCGTTCAATATACAAGGAAAGCTCAAAACTTCACCTTTCACAGTAAAAGTCAAGCTGAATGGGACACAATACCTTTCTTCAAGTTACATGCAAAGCCAGTGTGTCTTTCAACGGGATCAGAGGTCCACAAAAGGGCTAGCGATTGACTGGAAACTTCTCGTTTTCCTGTTTTATGGTACAGAGAACTCACAGGCAGCACACTAAGTTTATTTACCCAGAACGTAAAAGACAATAACTGAGCAAATTCAATTAAAAACAAAACATGTTTTTAAAACAAATTAATTTCTAAACTCTCCTGGAGTGGCATGTCAAAAGCCTCCCTTAAGGAACCCTACTTTAGCAAATGGTAACCTATCAAGTAAAGCCATCTCTTTTTAGCCTGAAAGGAACAACACTGGTCAGCTGACAGCTGCTTCTCTCAAAGAGCTCTCTAATGAGACAATTCCTTGAAATGGATTGGGAAATTTCACATTTCACATTTGTTTTTTTTGGGGGGGATCCCTATTCTCACTTTTTTCTGGAAAAGTGCAGAAAAAGACAATTCAACCTTTAATTGAAATCTTCACCAATATATGTGCATTACTGAGCTTAATAAAACTTTTCTTCAGTTAGAATAATAAAACTTATTTAAAATGCATGTACTTCAGAACATGTTTTATATGCCCAAGGCAATTCTCTTGAGGATTTTGCATGTGGTTAAAAAAAATTCTTAAATGAATATAGATTATCTAGTCCAACCCACTGCATTGCAGGAATCTTTCACTCAACGTGGGGCTTGAACCCACAACCTTGAGATTAAGAGCCTTGAGCTCTATCAACTGAGCTATCTCTATGCCAGGGCTTTTGTCTTTTCTCAAAGAGATATCCACATGTCTGTAAAAAAAAAAAAAGCACTTGCTATACACTTTCAGAGACTGTACACAATAGGTCAGAATAGTCAATCCATAAAGCTTATGTTATACATGCAGATTACAACAGGCAACGTGAAACAGATCCTCTCTCGTTTGTTTTTTCACTTGTGTTTTTTCACCTGCCAATGTGGTGTAGTAGTTAGAATGCCTGAGAGACCAGGGTTCAAATCGCCATTCAGCCATGAAGCTCAATGGGTGACCTTGGGCCAGTCACTGCCTCTCAGCTTAACCTACCTCACAGGGCTGTTGTAGGGATTAAATGAGGAAGAGAAGCATGGACACCACCTTGACTTCCTTTGAGAAAAAGGTGGGATATAAATAAAACAGAACAAAATAAAATAAATTGTAGTGATATGTGTAAAAGGACTTTTTAAAAAGATGCCCAAGGTTTATACAGTTCAAGTACACCTATGAACTTTCACCCACTAAACGTTAAGCAAAGTCTTATTTCACTTGATCCTTTTAGGTGATTGTTGTAGGGCAGATTACCTGTTAATTAGTGACCTCAAGATTACTTACTAGCAATCTCAAATTCAGTAATACAGATAAACAGGACAGTAAATGAAAGTGACAGAAGCAACTGTTAAATGACTCAAAGAATATAACAGACTGTTTCCCCTCTGCTACTGGAGAAGACTTCTGCCTTTCCAAAGTCACCAGAAGGTCAAGAAATGAAAACATGGTGGATAACTCAAGGATTTATAATTACAACTATTCAAACAGTAACAGTAAGGTTTCTTCTTCTTCACTGTACATTTATATCTGGAAAAGCATTCCATTATGAGTACAAATTATGTACAAATTTGTAACAATCACATTAAGTATAAATTCTACCTAGTTATATCCATGAACAACTTACCCAACAAAGGTACTTTTAATGCAATGCTTTCTATTCCCTTATAACCAAGACCAAAACAAGATAGATAGATAGATAGATAGATAGATAATTTGCTTATACTGCAATATGTAGAACATGGCTGAGGAACTTGTTTGGATAAATCTATCAATATAGATTTGATAACAAAAAAAGCACAAAAAAACTGCAGTGAATGAGTGAGCTTCCCATTTCTGATGCTTAATTTTCTATAACTGGAGGAGGGGGCATCAGTGACAGCAGATGGGAGACAGCAGATGTTTCAGGCAGCCCACCTGAAACATAGTGAAGAGATAAGACCAGGCATCCCCAAACTGTGGCCCTCCAGATGTTTTGGCCTACAACTCCCATGATCCCTAGCTAACAGGACCAGTGGTTGGGGAGGATGGGAATTGTAGTCCAAAACATCTGGAGGGCCGAAGTTTGGGGATGCCTGGATAAGACCATAGAATGCACACCTGACAGTTCAGCTGGCAATCCATTGTTATCATATTATGGCTGTCTTTATTCTTACTGTTGTAGAAGGGCTTGTCTAAACTTCAAGAAACCAACGGGAAACCTTCTCATTATGTTCTATGCTTCACATAGAAACTTAATAGAGATGAACAGATGAAACATCTTGCCAAAGGCTATTTAACTCACCTATGGCTAAGAAGAGGAGAGCCCAGAATTGTAAGACTTGTGGTAGACAATAATGTGTCTGGTTTTTCAACCAGCAAATGTTTAAAGTTCTTTAAATTCTGCACAGAAGGCAGTCTGCCTGCCATCCACAGTACCTCCTATGACATATCCTTGAGACCTTGCTTAGAAGCCCTGCCTGACAAGCTGAAAGTTTGCAAAAACCCAGTCCTTACTGGAACGTGGTGCCTGCACACCTCCCATGGTCCCTTCTCCAGACAAGAGATACTGTCCTCATACAACTCATTCACATGTGGCATCGCTCACTTGCATTTTCTCTAATTCCTCTGTAAAAGTGAAGCCTCTTTGCAAGCAGTCAAGTCCCTCTTAATTTCTAGTCATCCAACACACCATACTTTTCTGTTTATAAGAAGCCCCCATGGATAAGACACCCCCTAATTTTGGGGACTCAATGTTAAGAAAATTGGGGAGGGGTTGTCCGGAATGGGAGGAATGCCGAAAAAAGCTCACCCAAATTCCAAATGCTTGCGATCGAACGCAACGCAGAAGCCTCCTATCTTATTTCTGATCAACGCCAGCAGCCGCCAATCACACGCCCCATTGCCACAGCAGAGCCCAATCACCAGCGGCAACTGCCGCAGCAGTGCCCAATCGCAAGCAGACCTTGCCGCAGCAGCCTATCACCCACAATAACGCCAGTGAAAATCTACTACTCAAGACAGAAATCATTTCCACCATCCCTCCTCTGTACTACCCATGTATAAGACGACCCCAATTTTTAAGCGTTGTTTTAAGGTAAAAAACATAGTCTTATAGACGGAAAAGTACGGTACATCCAACTAACCCACTATTTGGGGTCGTGTCCAATGTCCACTTACACTACAGCTCATCCATGGGTTGTACATTTGGCAAGAAGAGAAAGAAAGGACTCTCCTTCCTTAGAGGTTATTAAGCACACTGTTGAACCCCCACAAACCATTAATATAGTTCAAGAGAAAATCAGGCACTGGGTTCCCTTCCCCCCCCAGCTCTTTAAAAGAATATGTAAATGATGTGTATGGTTGATTTTAGGCCATTTTCTTTTCTCTCTCTCATTTGTACTTCTGCTGTGCTATGATAGTTGTGGCTACACAGCCATGTGTGCTGCCTCCCTCTTGAAGCATTGTAGCATTTGCTCAGTGTCAAATAAGGCTAGAAATCTAATGCTGTGGGATTTACTCAAATACCCATGTGGTTAGCCCGAATGCTTAAAACACATATTTGACCTTACTATAAAATAGCAAACAGAAGCATCAATATAAAACTTTCCAGTGTGATTTGTGTTTTTAATGTTGTAAACATTTGTAAGGTTGATTCCTATTCAAAACAATGCAAATTTCCTGGATTCTTTTCTAGGACCTCAGGGTGGAGATATAGCTTGTGGTTCTGATTTGGCCCACTAAGTCCTGATGTACATGGGTGGAGTGACTTATGGCAAATAGGGGTTGAAATTAATCTGCACTCACTTCAGCATTTATGCCACAGATCAAATCGTCCAGGCCGCTCCCCAATGAAACAACTGGATGAAGCAGGGAGGGACTGATTTGTATTACACAGAACATAATATATGAGAAGAGGCTGCTGGATCAGGCCAGTGGCCCACTTAGTCCAGCATCCTGTTCTCATGGTAGTCAATCAGATGCCTACAGGAAGCCAGCATTCAGGATCTAAGTTCAACAGCACTGTTCCCTCTTCCAGTTTCCACCAACTGGTATTCAGAAGGATTGCTGCCTCCGATTGAGGTGGTAAGACTGCACAGAAAGGGGACAAGGAATCAGTGGCGCTCCAGTTCTTGTTGGCATTCACAGCTCCCAGCCTGCCTAGCCAAGGATCTGGGATGATGCAAGTTGTAATTCAACAACAAATCCAACCATGGCTGGGGAAAGCTGTCACAAGAATGAAGCCAAGCTTCATTCTCTTCAGCATGGAACAGGCATGGAACAAGACACTTCAGTGTACATTAACCCCCCACCCCACCCCCACCCCAAATAAACCCCAGAAACTTTCACTTAAAAATTGTTCTGGGAGCTCCAGAAAAATGCTACGATGCATTCCTTACAAAATTGGGGTGGGGTTTGTTTTACACCAAATTATGAATGGAAAACATGGCCCCTAAATCAGCTGTTGCCAGCTACACTGTGTAAAGGAAATAAACTCTGGTACTCAAGCCCACTAAATAAATACTGAGCATGTAAAGCTATAATCTGCAAGTAATTAAATCTATATGTTAACTACGCGCTTGAAAAATATAAGCCTACAAAGCGTCTCACCAGTCATAAAATATGCATAGCAGCATGACAGTATACTTGTCTACTTTGTTAACCCAAAAGGAAGCACAATCTTACCTCTAATATTTTGTTTTGATCCCAAACTTTAGAACAATGGCTATTCTTTTTTTACCTTTGACTTTCCTAAGGTGCTTCCTGTTTTAGTCCTGCATGCAAATAATGGGTGTGCAGAACAGGAGCCACCCCTTTCCACATTGTTGTTTACACTGCTGCTTCTTTATGTACTTTCATGCTGCGTATGGGTGGGGTAACACAAACATTAAAAAAGAAAACTGCAACAGGAAATGATCTTGTTTAGAAAAGGCATTTTGCTTTAGTCTCCTACATGTCATATTCCACTATTGTCATTTTAGAATAGTATGCCCTAAGTAGTCATAAGTAATACACCAGTTTTCAGCCATTCAAAATCCTTTGCAGCATCAAATATTCAAGGCATTACGATACAGCGGCAGAGGACTTCCCAGCCTATTATGCACCCAAATCTTTTCATTTATGATTATTTGCCTTGTTAGGTTTGCAGCTTCTACCAGGAGTCGATTTCCGTTCCTTCTCTGGTTTGTCTCTTACTTTTCACTGTGAATGTCTATTGGCTGTCATTTGTTCCAGCCGTCCTGAAACCCATCAGTGATTTGTTTTTTATACCCCCAGTGCTCTTTGGGGTCCATTTTAACTCATCTTCTGATGGGTTTTCCAGTCTTGGAGCCAACATTATTCCTTTCTTCCCTCCGTGCCATTTTTCCATTTGCACCCATATCTTAACTGCATTCCTTTCTTTCTTCCCTTCCATGGCTTTGCTTGGTACAGTTTGGGCGATGGAATCAGTGACAAGAGCACACTTTGCATGTAGAATGTCCCAGGCTCAATACCTTAGCATCTCCTTTCTTTCTTTTTTAAAGACAAAGGTAGACTGTAATGTGACACCACTGCTAGAACTGAAAGAGCTGCTGCCAGAAAGAACAGACAATATGGACTAATAATCCTACCCGGTTTCCAATATTCCTATATGTAGCTGTGCTACTTGAGCGAGATTCAAGGACCAATTAATTTTGTTCCCCTTACTCCCATGATCAACATGTGGTGCAGGGATAGCCAACATGCTACCCTTAAAATATTGTGGTCTCATTACCCCTGACAATTACATCATGCTGGCTGGGGCTAATAATGGGAGTTGTAGTCCATAACATCTGGAAGGCACGTTGGGTACCACTGATGTAGCAAGAAACCAGCATTGTGCAGTCTGGCGCTCTCTAAGCTCAAGAACAGCTACGCAAGCAAGAAGACGTAGCAGCTTGCAGCCTTCTCCCAGCCGCACCTTATACTGCAATATTGCAGCAGTAACTTCCAACCTTGTGAGAAAGGGACATTGCAGTTCTATTTAACAGCACCACCCTGTGCAGTAGGTGGTAAAGGGGTAGTCAAAATAGGCTTGGGTGTTCCTGAGCACTGGGGGAAAAAATACAGACAGCATAGAAGTTTCAAAATTTATAGATTTGTTTACTAAATACAAATAAAAGTAAGGGGTGGGGAACCTGTGGCTCACCAGGTGTTGCTCGACTACATCACTCACCATTGGACTTGGTGACTGGGGACGATGGGAATTGCAGAAAAACAACATCTCAACGGGCACAAGTTAAGCACCCCTGCTCTAGGGCAGCGTTTCTCAACCACTGTTCCGCGGCACACTAGAGACGCTGGCTGGTGTGCCGCGACGTGCGGCGACGAGAAGGGCGATTTGCATTGTCACGTGACTGGCGGCCGCCAATAAGCAACACTGACCCGCCGGAAAGCAATATTTCTCCTCCTCTTTCCCAAAGCTCAGTGCAAACGAGCCTGGCGGCCGCCAATACACAACACTGACCCGCCGGAAAGCAATATTTGGCAAGTGTTTCTTACAGTCATAATTATAATATAGGGTGGCACAGAGTTAATTTTTTAAACTTTTTTAATGGTGGTGTGCCTCGTGATTTTTTTCACGAAACAAGTGTGCCGTGGCCCAAAAAAGGTTGAGAAACACTGCTCTAGGGCACCAGAAAATTTCCTGGGAGAAACTGAAAATTTCCTAGAAAACCGACATCACAGCACACTGCATAAAATTGTTTTAAGCAAGCTGGTACAGATGCAAGTTGCAGAAACACACATGAAAGTGCATGCACACAAGAGCAAATTTGACTTGTGCATCTTCCTACAAGATACAGAGAAATTGCTCCTTTTCGGAGGAGTGAAAAGCAGCAATACCAAGTCAGTGGCCTACCTACAGTACTTTTCAATGCCTTTGTAACGGGGAAAGCAGCTCTTAGCCAGATGACAACTGCTGTGTTGGGGAGGGATTATAGCACATGCTTCACATATAGAAAGTCTCAAATGCAATAGGCTGCATCTCCAGTTAAAAGGTGATGTGTAATACCTCTGAAACCCTGAAGAACTCACTAGAATGTATAGTAGGGGCTAAATGGACTCTAGTTTGACCTGGGTAAGGGCGGATTTGTGGTATTGTGCCTGTTTGGAGAACAACAAAGAAAATTTTCCACATTTCTGTATGAAGACGAACCAGTGTAGTTCTTACCCTAATTAGTAGTACAGAATCTCATCTCAACTCATTATTGAGGTGTGTTTAGCTCTTATCTAGAATCCAGCGAAGCAATTATGGCAGCATTAAGCTTATGGACTAAGCCTGTGGTACTCCCTTGCAAATAATATTTCCAAGAATGAAAACATTGTTTCTATTTAATAAAGAACCCAATAGCAAAGTGAAGGGGTTTAGATGGATTTATACTCCCCAAACAGACACCTGATAGGCACAATTGTTCCTTGAATCACACAAAAATGCCATCTAAAATGAATGCTTGTGCCAACATGGCCTATAGTGACTGGAACCCCTTAAAAATAGTCACCTGTAACCTCTGGTCTTGTACTCTGACAAAAATTAATGAAGCCTCTGTAAATTATTAGAAGTGGGATTAGCAGAAAGTGGCATGGTAAAAATTCACCTCAGTAAATGCCAGAAGCTACAAGTATTACCTGCCATATAAGCGAGTCTAAGTGATATAAACATTTCAATCCTCACAGTCTGCTACAAAATCAAATTTCTTTTACTTACCTTGAGCCATAGAAACTAGCCAGGAGCTGCAACTCAAAAAAATACTATAGCTTTCCATTTCTTTTACTGAAATCGCAATACAATGCATCTTCACCCAATCTAACAAGGAGTGAAATATTTCCTCTTCCAACAGATCATGCTTATTTGATCTGGCTTTACTTTTTGTGTGTGGAATGACCTTTGTTCCTTTTATTATCAGAAGTTGGACAAAGTTACTAAGCAATTCCATCACCACCACCCATCGTTGCTGTCTGCTATTTTCTCTTTAGTTATAAAATTGTCTACAGTCACCCAGGATGTTTACATATAGCAGAGGTACCTAACAACTGGGTTACTACAAACCAGGCCTTTAAAACTCCAGATTAGGCTTCAGATCTGAAACATAGTACAAGATACTGATATTTTTGGCTTTACCTAATCTAGAAAATGTTATGAACCACTTAAATAGCTCTCTAGGTGGTGCACAAATAAATTTGCAGATAAAATACAGCTACAAACTACAAAACAATTTAAAGAACAGATATACAGAAAACTATAATCACTGAAACAAATATTTTAAAAAACCAGCAAAACTTTAAAACAAATATAGGTAACTAAAGTATATGTCTGGGTAGATTTGCCAGCACAAAAACCTTTTCAGCAGGAACCTAAAATAATATCACAAGGGCTTCTGCCTAATGTCAATACGCTGCAGCTCAGTGATCTTGTGTAAACCTAACACAGACAGGAAAAGATGTTTTCAATAGAAACACATTTGTCCAAGGGGAGCACTTGCTGTCAATGTGAATAGAGTTATCAAATGTAATTTGCCGAGTTTGCAAAGGGTGAGGCAGGTTACCTGGTGGCGAACCATATTTATTATTCAGGAAAGACTTGACCGTCTTCCTGAACCCTTGGAAAAATATGACAAGATGTAAATTAATTGCTTTTATTGAACTGTAATTATGCAGCAATGACTGGTATTCTTCATGCTGGAGAAAAATGTATAAAATGCTAGAACTGAAATAACTATCATTAAAATACAGTACGGTATATTGCAAGAAAAAGAATCCCTTGCTTTTCCAACCTGCAGGTGTTGAGTGTGGTTATGTAGCCAAAACAATGTTACACATGCATAAGAGTTCAATGGGAGTGGGGGTAACCCTCCCACAAATGACTCATACTCCTGATTCCTACAGTACCTTTCAATTTTTGATAGAAAGGAAGTTTCTAGTATTTGTAGAACCTGAAATATGAGACAAAATGTGCAAGCACTATACTCTCCATTTTTTTGGTAAGAAATTACAGAATGACACACACGCCTACCAAAACTAGTATGAAATGAAGGAATCACATGCACCTTCGAGGTTACTTGGGTCTACCTTAGCCAAATTTGTTGAGTAGATATTTTATTATTCCAAGATACCTGCTGTCCAGCCATGTGAGAATCAGATTTAAACACACTCAGGGACTAATAATACGCATTTGCAAGAGACAGGTGAAATAAGTCTATTATTTTCAAAGCAACAAAAGGAGTCTACTGAATTGGATACCTTACACAACCTCATGAAACAGTACCACAGCCTTTGAACCTCAGGCCTACTCTAAAACAGAGGTTAAAAGGGGCAGCTGTTAATCTCCATTTAATACTTGAGCTTGAGGTTGACTTAATTCACTCCTGAGCAAGATCAACAGGTGTTTCTCAAAAGCCTATTATAAAATTAATAGTGAGGGGGTGGGGATGATCCTGACTGAATAATAATAATAAACAATTCTGATTTTCACGGTGTCCATCTAAAATTACTGCTAAACATATGAGGCCATGCCTATTAAAATAGGGTTTTGTATTTCATAGCAGTATGTGATTTCATCAGTAGTGCAAAAAGTCAAATTCATTAAAACAAATCGTACGTTGGAAATTTGTCCAAGGTCTATTTACAGCCACCATACCCTTGTCAGCTGACAAAACCAAGCCAATATGTATGTATTTCCTCCCCCACCCCCAAGCAGGTCACTGAGCAAAGACAGTTCAAATATTTTGAACAAAACCCTACCCAGATTGTAGTCCTAGACGTAAATCATGGTCACTTGTGAACCCAGTTTTGTAAATAAGATTGCAACTCTGAACTGAAAGCAAATGATGGATTTTTTTTATCTCTGGCATTCAGCCTCTGAATTAAATGCTCCTGGTGGCTTTGTCTCTACACCAATTATTGTAAGCCTTTAAGGCAATTAAGTACTAAACACAAGTTAAGGTGTATTTTGATGGACACTTACTTACATACACCTCAGATATGAAATCTAAAAAGCATTCCTGTTATATTGCAGGACACATACAATATCTGACATTTGTGGAAAGGATGGGTGGGGTTAATTGCATGTACTTTTTTCCAGACTGTGAAATGTACATTGTCACAAATAGTGTCCTCCCTAAAAGAGGACACATGTTGCGGTGAAACCTGGAGACTGACCTCCTGTGTTGTGGGTGGGTAAGATTGGTCAGCCACAACACCCGATTGTAGATCCCTGATGTCGGGTTCAATCTGGCCAATGGGGTGCAGTCCAGACGGATTGAGGGACCTATATATACCCATGCACGTGACCCAGAGCAATTCAAAAATGGACCAGTTGTGCAGAGGTGCCTTGAGGAGGCTGCCTGCCACTGGTAAGCCTGGCCCTTGTCGAGTGAAAGATGCCAAGAAATATTTGTCACTTTGCCCGCCTGGGGATGGCCCCTTCCTGGTCCACGAGGATGGGCCTCTGTTAAAGAGGCATCAATTTGCTGCAGTGATGCGTAAGGCAATCGCAGCATGTGGCCTGCTGGCCAGTGAGTTTGCACCTCATTCCTTCCGTATTGGGGCCTGTCCGTTGACAGGATTAAGGATCTGGACCGCTGGAAATCTGAAGCATACAAGGGTTATGTTCAGATGCGGCGCTGAGGTGCAGTTACTAATGTTGTTTTGTTCATTCCTAGGTCTGCCTACCCTGCACGTCTGGATAGTCGGGCACAGCATTGTCCACTGGGCCAGCAGGAGGACGGCGGAGTCTGGATTTGGACGCAGGCTCGGACTCCCCAACCACATGTGCATCTCCTGGGTACCCAGACGAGAAATGCGTTGGGAGGAGCTTCTCCCAACGGTGCGGGCAAAGGTGTCTACGAAAGGCACTGGTGGTGCAGCTGGGCGAAAACGATTTGCCAGAAGCACCCGGCTAGAGCCTGTGGACCCCCATGCAGGAGGACTTGGAAGAGTTGAAGGCAGCTCTCCCCGGACTCAATTTTTTTTGGTCACAGCTGTTGCAGCAATGTGTGTGGCGTGGTAGCTGATGCCCAGCTGGCACTGAGAGGGCCAGGAAGCCCATCCAGAGCGCAGTAGCCAAGAAGGTTCTGGCCTTGGGCATTACCTCCTGTGATGCGTCCCTTTACAGGCTTGATGGGGTTCATCTGTCTGTGATCGGGAATGATTTGTGGCTGACCGCCGTATCAGCAGGGTTAAGGGATTGGTTACAGGTGAGAGTGATTGGCGGCGAGTGCGGGTGCTCGTGTGGCGGATAGGCACTGGTTCAGGTGATAGGGATGGGAAAACCCTCTCGCCATCCCTATGTGAAGGGTATTCCGTTAAAGAAATCCAGGGAGGGACTCAAATGGTTTGGTCAACCCCTGAGAGGGGGTTGTGCCCGTATCTGGGTGGTGGACATAGTCTGTTCCCGCCTTTCCAGGTGTTCACCCTTGGCTGACCCATGCTGGTGCCCTGGGTCAGCACTACCTGCAACGGTGCAGGGAGCTAGTCGAACCAGAGCCTATGCAACCACTCACTTTCTGTAATCAATAAAGTTGTGGTCTAAATTCTGCCAAAAACCAAACTAAAATTTGAGTAAAGTGTGAATTTATTTAGGGGGGAGGTCTCTGGGTCTGAACACGCAAACAATTACTTTCTAAACAAGAATTATTTGTATAATGCATAGTTTATATACACGTACTACATAAAGGCTGGAAAAACCTGATCCGATACCTACAAACTCTAAAATATTTATTTTACTGAACAGACACTCACTTGTTTAAAAAGTACATATTTTTTATTTGTCATTGTCACTTGGGACCATTAAATAAGGTTGTGCTATTACAAGTGCACTAAAACTAAGGAAGGTGTTTCAGTATTTTGAGAGCTTTTTAAAAGAAAATAAAAGAATAATGTAGTAAAGTGAAGTGTCTGGCACATACAAGAATTGGCATGTGAGTCAGACACTGATACTCTGGAACATTGGTTAAAAGATTACAAATTATTATTCTGAAATCAAATCTTACCCGAATAGGCGTGGCGTGGGTAATTTCGCCCATGCCTCTTTGTCAGAGACCGCTGTACTGCTGAAGAAACACTGTGAAAGACATGGTTCGCTCTGCGCAGAATTCGGAAAGGATTTTCTTGTCCTTCTCTTGCATATCCACGTTGCGACATTGTGTTATTGCCACATAAAACTTTTTAAAAAAATATTTCATACAAATAGAACCCACACTATCCGTTTCCTGTAGCCTTTAATGTTAATTCCAGTGCTACTTAAAAAGGTAGCATTTTTAAAAAGTTGTCCAGGACTTTAGCATTTGGAGATGAAGGGTAACTCTTTGTATTTCACTTCTCATTAATAAATGAAACAATAAAACACTTGGTGGATTTAACTGTAGATAATTCACTCCAGTTTTGATCGCAGTGACAATTCCTTGATGAACCTAAATTACACTGTATACTGCTAAATATTTTTAAAAAAATCAAACTAATATATTGATGCACGGAACACATTCACTACCTCTCCTCTTCAGTAGCTGTTACGTAAAGCCAGAAATCTACATGAGAAATAATACTGTACAGAAATATCTGAATACTGTAGCTAACTTCTGTCCTTGGATCCAGGTGTGTTTTCAGTCAGAACCCATCATTTTTAGAAGAGGTCATACCCAGTTTTATAGTCCATCTCCTTGCCACATAGCTCTCCCACGATATTAGAGAGTTTTCCTTCATTTCCAAATCACCTCTACCATTATTTACATATTTGCAACCTCCTCCTTAATGCCCAGGGGTCTTCTGCAATTACCAAGCAACGTAGAAGGGCGCATGGAGTTTCTCTTCATAGATTCATGTCAGCAGCCAACCAGGCAGAAATCTATTTCTTAAATTGGTAAACTGTCAGCTCCCACATCTGCCCCATCAGGTTTATCTCTTCCAGTCTCCTTGAAGTTTGCACTGTTCCGCTGCTCTCAACAGGGCAGGATAAAATAGCAATGCTAAGTAGGATGCTATAATCAAATTATGCACCTTTCCTGTAGCACGTCCTCTTTGTAATTGCTGCTGGAGCCCAAAGAAACTGAAGATAAGCTGCATTTGAGCTCTTCAAAATCAGAATGGCTTTTTCCTCCAAGCATTCAAAAGGGAAAAAGCTAAGAGGACACTTCCCAAGGAAATTCAAATAACACACAAATTACAGTGGGAAGGAAGGGAGGGAGACCACTGCTGTCTTAAACCATACCAGGAAGTTCTGCATTGTCTCCTCATCTTATTTAATACAGAAGGGGGGGGGCTGATTATGTTGCTTTACTTGGCAGGAACCCTTTCCTATGAGAGACATTTGGCTAATTTAACTGTGGGTGTGTTCAGATAACTCGTATTTTCCCACAACAGCACACTGATGCTTTCAACTACTGTGCAATGTGATTTTCAGAGAAGTATGTACAGGTCCAACAACACCCTGGACTCAGGAGTGTATATTAACAATTTGAGAAACACAATCTTCCTACTTTTTAATACATATGCATCTTTTGAAACCTTTTAATCACAGTAAGTAACAGGAAAATCACAATGCACGAAGCAACTCAGTTGTTTCTTTGTGGCTTACAGACGTATATTCCGGCGTATAAGACGACTGGGCGTATAAGACGACCCCCAACTTTCCCAGTTAAAATATAGAGTTTGGGATATACTCGCCGTATAAGAAATACGACCCGGCGTATAAGACGACCCCTGACTTTTGAGAAGATTTTCCTGGGTTAAAAAGTAGTCTTATACGCAGGAATATACTGTATTTTTTTGGATCGTATGATCCATACACAATCAAAGGCAACTAAATGAAGTTCTTTGGGAATGTAATAACACTCTTCATCAGAGAATATTAAGCAAACGTTTCTCAACACAAGACTTATCGCAGAAAGTAGTTAAAAGGAGTTTTTTAAAACAAGTCACTTCGTTCCTACCGTTGTTCTTAAATATCCATGGTGAGGAGTTCCAATATTAGTTATGGATCTTTAAAATGGTTTCTGTACTCACTAACTGAACTTGGTTGGCTGACTCTTCTACCTTTCCCCACTCCCACCCCCAAATTTAAAAATGAAGATTATGGTATAACGAAATGAAGTTAGATAAATATGACATATAAACAGAATTTACTCACAATAGCAAATCACTGTGATTGGACTGTTATTGTTTAAAGAAAAGCAAAATAATAAACCAACCAACAAACCTTGCACATCTGGTTAGCCGTATCTTACTGAATTACAAAACAACAAGTTGACACAAATAATTCAAGTAAGGACCAAGGTTTAGTTCTGGTTTTTAACATGAGATGCATTGTGGCTGAGATATAACTTATTTTTCAGTTTCATTATCCCTATGTACAACATGTTTTTCCTGGCTAGAAGAGCACAGATGGCTCTACGGACTGCACATAGCATCACTCAGTGTTGGAAACACAAAGAGGCAAGTAGTTCGGGAACTACTTATCACAACATATTTGCAATACAGTCAAACACATATAGGGAATCCTTGCAAACGGATGTGTTGCTAGTTGCAAAACCTTGCAGGCAAGTGTACTTTCCACGTCAGTAGCAACTTCCTATTAGGTGCCATGTTCAGGTTCTGTTATTGGCATCTCCAGGTAAAGCTGGGGAAGGGCTCTGCCTGAAACTCCGACAACCTGTTGCTGATTAGACCACGGTGTGGATGGGCCAATAGTATTGTATAAGGCAGATTTCTACATTCATTCACCCTAGGGCTATGTACACAATGCCATTTGCTCTGGCTTCAGTTCACTTTGACTGCTGCTGTTTGGAGTGGAGTACACAAAACGCTAGCCACAATCCATACATATCATGTAGCTGCTTGAGAAATACTCCTGTTAGATGTGTTTCCCCCTCAAACAAGCTTCCATCCTATTAGAGGATGGAAGCTGCAGTTAAGCTGAGGTGTGTACATTTCAGGCAGCTGGTTTGAGTATGTGCAGATAATGGCACATGCAATGGTGACGGATTAAGTGAACTGGAGCTTGGCATGGGAAAACAAATCAGGAAATGGTCATCAGGTGAAGACATCCCCAACCAGTCTCTGCGGTATGCAGCAATGTAAGATAGCAACCCGAAATTCAATGGGCAGGGGCTGTGTGTGTGTGTGTGAGAGAGAGAGAGAGAGAGTGAGTAACCTAGAGCTGCTGGTGATTCCTGAATACAGGCAGGAGTGGTGAGAACTTTTTTAAAAAAATCTCTATGGTACTAACATGGTTAGCTTAAAAACACAGATAATCAAAATGGAAGATTATAGAATACTTTAGTTTCCACAAGATGACCTACTGGCATTCTTTGGGCGAAAAGCATAACATTAAACTATAGTGATGATGCAAACTGGCCGTACATTTCATTTCATGTACTCAAGAGTTCTGAAGTGCAAAGAAATTTGTCGCAACAATGATTGTGCCTGCTCAGAAATCTGAAGGAAACAGATGGTGTGACATCAAGGGGGGGGGAATAAATATTTTTTCTGGCTGCTGATTCCTACTGTTCAAAAATATACAGTATCCACTCAGGATTTCTTTTTCAGCCTCTGCCCAACCACCACCAAGCCAATTAGCAGCTTGAAAGACAGCAGTATCCTACCGTGTTAATTGGAAATGCTAAGCAAACTGCACCTGATCTTATCTGTCCCCTGTGCAAAGGGGAGAGTTGGTTAAACCAACAGGGATATTGAGGGACCAAGCTACAGTGGGGAAAGCCTTTTTTTTTTACCTTTTCAATAAAAGTCTCAATTCTATTTAAAATGCACTCTTCGTGTTCTTTTGAGAAGATAATTGGTTTTTTAAAATGAAATAAAAATATGCTTGAACAAGAGTGGTTCATTTCATTTCATGAGCCTAAAACTCTCTGCAGCCTGTTCTCCTAATTCTCTGAATTGGCCTGTATATAAAATGCCACTTGGAAGGCTAGTTCTTCAGACAATTGATTTCCACATGGAACGATCTGTGCATATTGATTTTCTTTTATATACTCAATAACAGGCATCTCCTTCAATTTAAAATAACCATGCTACATACAAGCAGGCCTTCTTTTCTGGTGAAGATGCAAATCTATATATATATATATAAATCTAAAAATCTTGAAAGTGTCGGCCGAACTTTTCTCCGTAACCGCTTGACCGATTGTCCTGAAATTTTGACATAACGATCCAGGCCACTCCCCGAGCGTTGTTGGGGACAAAAATCCCTGACATCTCACATCTGAGCAGGTAGAAACCTGGTTTTCCACCAAGTCAAACAGTGCCCTCAAGTGGCGTTATACCCTCCTCCACCCCTCCCTTCCTGTGAAATCTAAGCCACACCCACAAACCAAATGACATCATCAACCAAGCAACTGAAACCACCAAGGCGGCCATTATCAGGCCCCTAGGCCCCTGCCAGGCTGCTAGGCCCCCACTAGGCCCGGGGGGGGGGAAGAGGGTGAGAGCCCGGATCGCAGGTCACAGGACGGCCTTTGTTTTATGTAGCCCCCTGCCAGGCCCCCGCCAGGCCCGGGGGGGGGAGAGGACAAGTGCATGGATCACAGGCCGCAGCATGGCCTTTGTTTTATGTAGGCCCCTGCCAGGCCCCCACTAGGCCCAGGGGGGGGAAATAACCCACAGCAATGCACTTGGGGGCACGGCAAGGGTTTTTACTTTACAATTTAGCACCACTACCCCCCCAAAATCCCCCACCAAATAACCACAAGACAAAAATAAATATCATCCTTCAAAACGTCATTAGATACGCCGGTCACGGAGGGGGGGGACAGAATAGATCATGGATCGGGACATGTGGGGGCAGTCACAGGGATTAGCCACAACAACACGCCACACCCACAAACCCCGCCTCCGCCACGAGATCCTGTAAAACAGGGGGACTCTGAGGCTCAGCGGGATATGAAGGGGGCCTATTACCAGACAACCCACAGAGTCAGGCCAGGGCCAAGGAATGGAGATACAGGGTGGAGGCCTCGCGTCACATTTAAATACTAGCCCAAGCCAAGGCCTTGCCTCTACTTTACAGCCTAAAGACTAGGCCCCGCCTCCATTTTACAGACTAGGCCTCAGCTCTACAGCCCTTTAAATACTATCCTGAATGGAGCCCTGGGTGGGAGGTGGGGGGAGGAGCCCAAATAGGTCATGGGCTGACGTAGGGTGGGGGGAGCAACTGTTCAACAACCACCAAAACAGCCATTCCACCCCCAAAGCCCAAGCCGAAAGCCTCTCCCAGCAGCTGCATTAATAAATGCCTGGCAGCATTAGGCAGTCGTTCATCATTTCTCCTAACACACACTTGGGGGCACAGCGAGGGGTTTTCACTTTATAATTTAGTGGGCGTTGTGTCACATGCGAGGCTCCAGCGGCCATTTTAAGTAAGGGCAGTCGTGCCCCTTTTAACCTAGGCTTTACCGGTATATACTACAACTGATTGCAAGCCTCTGTGTCTTTTTTTTAAAAAACAACAACCATGCACTTTCTCTCCCCAGTTTAAGTCCTCAGATATTTGCAGTGGCCACCCCCCACCCCATTTACAATCCCTTACCTTCCCCATGCCACTTCCTGGGTTTTTTATGGAACTGAACAACTTGGGTGCTTCAGAACGTGCCTTCTGTTGCCAGGCACTTGCAGGGCCAGACAGAAGCCCAGGCCAGGTAGATAATGTGGCCCTGTTTTTAACTCCTTTGTTACTTTTTTCATTTTACTGATTGTGAATATGCTGACCGAGGCCCCCTTTGGATTGGGAGGCCCACACCAAGGGGCCCATATGACCCCCCCTCCTTCTGTCTGACAACAGAAGGCTCAGACAAAATTGCATGCTGGGAAATAGAACCTAGAAGCTGACAGTTCCTTTTTGAAGGGTGGGGGCCAAGGTATGGAGATACAGGGGGGAGGGGCCAACACTCCCCAGGGACAACAGAGGGAAGAGTATCCTACCAAAACACAGGGATGAGCCGGGGTAGAGGGAGGAGGGGCAGGATACGTCATGGATCGGGACAGAGTGGGGGGGGGATCACAGGAAAGAACCACAGCAACATGTGGCCGGGTCAGCTAGTGATATATATTTGATTTGAGAACTCCCAGTTTTTTCTAGCAAAGATTTCAAGGCAAAAATGGCATGCCTGGTTCAGCTCTAGCTGACTTAATTTAATCGAATATGCTTTTTGTTCTAAGTAAAAATTAGTTTAGTCATCTATGATTAGTCCTAAACTGAAGATCTGCATGAAAAGTAAACCACACAAGCCACTTCAGTAGACAAGCACAAGAAGGATCAGTTTAGAAGTGCTAGCTGGCAATGTTTCACTTTCAGGCCTCCAAAGCTGTTTCTTTAATGTAAACCATAGAAAACCAAGCTATGTTATGTTAAAGAGTGTGAAATTTAAATAAGTGTCTTTTCTGTAAAAGATTTTATAGAACTGTTAGTTCAACACCTCAAAGCAACAGAATTGAAAACTCTTTTTAAGTGTTACCGGAACATTTGCTATTGTGAAAACTCCCCCCCCCCCAAGCATATTCCCTGCCACTTTTGATTAAGGAGGCATTAGAACAAAATACTTTGTTTGCTTAAAACAGCAAGCCAGAAATACAAAGTATATTTCAGAATAGGTAGCATTTTCTTCCTTAAATATCACAGGATTTAAAAAAGAACAAAATCTGCCACACTGCAGAACATTTTTTGTTCTAGGTGAGAAAACCATCTTAACAGTAAATTTGTTTTACACCATCATTTTAATACCCTATTTGGCAGACGGCTGAATGTAGGATTTTTCCCATTGTAAAGTGAAAGTCTGTTTACTTGCTTTCAGAAAAGGTAGCAATGTGCTTTTTTTTTTGCCTGGAAAGCTAGGTGCTAGAATGTTTTGTTGATTCAGTTGATGCTACTTATGTCTTTGGTATTTGAATTATGGTATATACACGTTACTTTCTTATATTCCTTAAGCTGCTTTGATATTTGGAAAAATTGCATAAAGTTTTAAAAATAAATATGACTTTTCCAACAGAATTGTTCTGCAACGTTAGCAAAACATCTCAGCTGCACAAAGGCGGATCAAGTTTATTTCTTTTTTAAAAATAAA
Organism: Zootoca vivipara; assembly: GCF_963506605.1. Taxonomy (NCBI): domain Eukaryota; kingdom Metazoa; phylum Chordata; class Lepidosauria; order Squamata; family Lacertidae; genus Zootoca; species Zootoca vivipara. The sequence continues at coordinate 24,592,911 of NC_083279.1, read as the reverse complement.
CCAACATTCAATTTCTATGGCCTTTGTACTGCATTAAATGCAACAGAAGGCTTAGGCACTAGCACATCACACAGTTCAGAATCAAGACTGGATGTGTCAGTCTGCATCCCCAAAGAAATCTCAAAATACGGGGAACACAGTGATAAAGCTATTTATTTACTTTTTTTAAAAAAAACCCAGTCGGAAAATTTCAAATACGAAACAGTTATGAAACGTGCATTTGTTTTAACTTGATTAGTTAAGCAGAGAACCCTTTAACAAAGGAGGAGGATACAGAAGCCATTTCCTCAGAGGAAAGCAAAGTAAACAGAAGCTTTGGGTGAGAAAGGTGTCTAAAAATAAATGGCAGCTCTGATTAGGTGAGAACCAGACACTATGTCTACAGAGTTTAAAGGAGCTGGTTTTCACTCCAGTTGTACAAGGAGAAGCCAAAGTGATTTTCATTTGGCTAGCTTAGGGTCAAGGACTGTTGGGACTGCCTCTATTTGGTAAAACCACATTTCAATAATGTGCCTCTGCGTTGACAGCAGAGTTTTACAAGTAATACCCCGCGAATCCTCTTCGCTAGTTCATAGAAGAATCAGAAGAAAGAAGAATGCGCACAGATGAGTAATAAAAACAGTGGTACCTCGGTTTACAAGCTTAATCCATTCCGGAAGTCTGTTCTTAAACCGAAACCGTTCTTAAAACGAGGCCGCTTTCCCTAATGAGGCCTCCCGCTGCCGATGCCCTTCCACCGTTCGGATTCCGTTCTTAGACCGAGGTAAAGTTCTCAAACCGGGACACTACTTCCGGTTTTGCGGAGTTCGTAAACGGGACTGTTCTTAAACCGAGGTACCACTGTACTCTTGTTTTCACAGTGGCCAACCAAATGCCTCCAATCCCACCCCAGGTCAAAGTCAAGCTGCTAAAATCCATTGGGTTGTTTTCTTAAGTCTGAAGTCATTTGGGGACTGCTTGATGTTGTAAGGGAGTGTCCAGGGAACATTTTCACTGCTATTAGATATACTGTACTGCAAACTACCAAACTACCTGTTTCAGCAACTACCAATAGGATGCCTGGCCCTCACAGGTGAGACTTTTGAAATAGAATCAGTGATCAAATATGTTGCTTGCCTGCACTAGTGAGGCAAGTAGAAGTAACTTGTTATAGGCAAAGACATCAAACTAGAGCAGAAAAAGGAAACCTGCAGCATTTGTGAAATGCCCAGCATTTGTGGAAGGACACAGGTGGCGCTGTGGGTTAAACCACTGAGCCTAGGGCTTGCTGATCAGAAGGTCAGCGGTTCGAATCTCTGTGACGGGGTGAGCTCCTGTTGCTCGGTCCCAGCTCCTGCCAACCTAGCAGTTCAAAAGCACGTCAAAATGCAAGTATACAGCGGGAAGGTAAACGGTGTTTCCGTGTGCTGCTCTGGTTCGCCAGAAGTGGCTTTGTCATGCTGGCCACATGACCTGGAAGCTATATGCCGACCCCCCTGGCCAATAACGCGAGATGAGCGCGCAACCCCAGAGTCGGTCATGACTGGACCTAATGGTCAGGGGTCCCTTTACCTTTACCTCCCATCAGATGTCAAAGAGAAAAACAGCTACCAGATTTTTAGAAGACATCTCAAGGCAGCCCTGTTTAGGGAAGCTTTTAATGTGTGATGGATTTCTGTATTTTAATGTCTGATGGATTTCTGTATTTTAGAATTTCTGTTTTGTTGGAAGCCGCCCAGAGTGGCTGGGGGAACCCGGCCAGATGGGCGGGGTATAAATAATAAATTATTATTATTATTATAGACGTAATGCCAAACTAACAGAAAATCTTATTGTTCCGATCTCATCATGGCCTTACCAGAGGAAGAATGGACAGAGCGCAAAAGGCTTATTGCAGTTCGTTCTTGTTAATGCTAAACCATAGTTTAGCATGACATGCAAATCCTTTACAGTCCCAGTGAGATTGGAATTGGAACACTTCTAATTAAACATATTAAATGGTTTCGAATCTGAATTCAGCATGTTTAGGCAACACAAATTTATGGTTAAAATTCACTCCTTTTCCTATTTACAAACTAAGCAAGCAAGGGAGAGTATATGACCCCACTCTCTTAAAAGTTGTAACAGCTTTGAAATCACCCAAGTTGGTGGTGTAGCAATTCATTATGTCACATTTAGCAAATAATGCATTTTTTTTTTAAGAAATGGGAAATATAGTAGTGGAAAATTCCCAAATTAAAGGAAGAGAAAAGCAAGGTCTTATCTCCCCAAAGTTACAGAAAACAATACCAGATGGCAACAACTTCAGATGCATTTGTCAATGCCAAACGTGGCTCTTCCCTGACTACAAAGTTCAAGCCAAGCCATGCTTTTTAAAAGCACAGAAGGAAACATGCCAAAATCTATTAGGATGCACCACAGTCATCTATGCTATACAAAATGAGGTATAGATATTCAATCAGGTGTACAAAACTCAAAAATAAGTAGTCTAATATGCCCATAGCTGCCAAGTTATCCCTTTTTTTAAGGGATTTTCCCTTATGCTCAATAGGCTTCCTCGCGAGAAAAGGGAAAACTTGGCAGCTATGAATATGCCCCCAGCAGGCATAAGGTGGTGGATCTGACTGGTACATCTCCAAGTGACTTGAAGCAACTGTTTACAAACTCCCAGCAATTTAACAATAGATATTAATCTGGACCCTGCTAAGTATTGCACGACCATTATCTACAACAGGTAGAACATCCATGAAGGACCAAAATGGATGACAAGTTCTGTAATGCTTCTTTGGCAAATTGCTTTGATGATGAGCCTGAAGACAACACCGTATTTATCAGCATAAATAGGTTGGCATGAGTCCTTTGGAAATATACTAAAGCAGACAAGGAGAAAAAACAACAGCAACATGATAATGTATAAGGAATTATAAATATTGATGAAATGTTTCAAAGAATGTGCTGGAAAAGCAAGGGTCACAATTATACATCCCCCCCCCCGATAGATTATGGTAAACCACAGTCTACCTTTTATGTGAGTTCACCTACATTAGTAATTAAATTAACAGAGAAGATGGGAAATACCATCATCCTGGCTCAGTTCCGGATCAGTATAAAGGGTGTTCAAAGGATTATTTCTTCTCTCTTTTCCTAGCTCTCTATTCAACTCAGCTTCATCTGCTGAAGGCCACAAGATCCTGGCTCACAGCCCTGGGTGGATTAACTATGAACTTTATTCCAAAATGCTAAAATGCTAGGGAACTTTGAAATTCTCAACAAGATGGGCTGGAGGAAGGAAGGCAAAATCTTTAGTTAGGATGGGATTGAAACAGAAAATTGTGATTGTTTTGTCAACTCTAATGCAATTCTTACACCATTTTTAAACCACAGGAACTTTTATCTCCCTATTCCATTGTGTTAAGTTGCTATCCTTTCCAGATTCCACAGTAACATTCAGATAACAATAAGCCTTAAACTGAAACACTGTACACTAATAAACCACTTGATTTGTTTCAGTTACAGTGTTTAGTCTGTGGTATCACACTTTTCTCTCCATCTCTTTGGGTTGCAAATTACCAAATCTGAACCCTGATTGGAAGAGCCATTGAACCTTGGTGCACTGACCAGGAATTGGCTGGATTAGATCCCAAATTAATGATAGATCATGGTGTACAAAAATACACTTTTGAGCACTTCAGTTCCCATTGCTTCCAATCACCCTTTATGCACAAAAAACCTATTTCAATCCTCACAGCAATTTTTATAACAGAGAATGTACACAAGTAGATATTCATATGAGAGACTGCCAGTGTCAGAATGAGTAAGAATTGCACAGTTACATTAAAATTAAAATATGCAGTAGAGCAGCCAATGAAAACAGATACAAGCCACTCCAGTTATTCAAGGTGTTAAAATGAGATCAAGAGTAAATCTGAAACTGTTTGATACCTTAAAAGCCAATCCAAGGTAACGGTTAGCCCTCCAGCCTTAGAGGTTTTAATGTGGTCGAAGACTTGGGTCTCCCAAGAGAAAATATGCTTTAACAAGTTTTATTTATAGACAGCGCAGTGCTACATAAGGTGACATTTCACAGGAACCAGAACCTGAAAATTGCTACAGGGTAGCAAAAGTCGCCAACATTACTAGTCTAAAAACAGTCTTAGATCTCAAATTATCACAGACAGCTTAGTACATTAGAAGTCAACAAAGAAATCACTACAAATCTCCTAGAATTTTACCAGCCACAGCTGATGCGTGAATTACAGATGACCTTGGACATGAATATTCTGGCCACAGTGATCCATGCATTGGTAACCTCAAGATTCGATTATTGCAATGCACTCTTTCAGCCTGGTCCAGAGGCTCAAGGTGGTGCAAAACACACCCCTTGAACTGCCTGTTTACTCAGGCCCATCATCCACTTCACTTGGCACTCCCCACTCTAAGATCCCCACCTAATCTTCCTTCCCTGCTGCTCCCCAACCATCTGAGTTCATCACTGCAGTAGGAATACTGCACACTAGATAGATAGATAGATAGATAGATAGATAGATAGATAGATAGATAGGCACACTAGATAGAGCCTGTTACCCACCTAGCCTGTCTCCCTCTGCTCCCCCTGGAAAAGGCAGGCTGGCTGGTGGGCAGGCTGAACCTGGAACAGGAGAACCTCTGTTAGAGCCGGGGGTCTACAGCAACATTTGGTTGCAGATCCCACTTGTTAAATCGTGAAATGTGGATGGGTTTTTAATATAACGTCAGAAGAACTTCCACAAGGCATTTTACTGGAAGCAGAGATGAGCTTATGTAAATCCCACTCCCTGATGGAATCACCTCCCCCGTCTTTTGTGTAATTTACATCTGTTAACTAATTGGGATATCTGTCCCAGAAGCATAGGGACCACAGTGCAGCAGCAGCAACAACAACAGTAGCAATCTTCACATTATTAAAACCACTCCACTGTCAACTAGATTCTATGCTGGACTTCACTGCAGTAGCTTTAACTCCAGAAGGGGCCAGCTACTATTCAGTTTGGGAGCTGATATGCTGGGAATCTGTGTGATATTGTTGATTGAAAAGTTTGAGATTTTTACAATAGGAGGAAAAGTATCCTTCCCCATTATAGTTTGGTGCTACTGGGCATATCAGTAAGGCTCTATTCTGCATGTGCTCCCCTCCCTTCTAATCCCTCAAGTTACTGACATGTGTTAAGGTGACTAGCAGTTGGGCAGAGGTAAAACTACTGGGGGGGGGAATGAAAACCTGCTGTTTCGATATTAATTTGGAGCGGTGTGGCCATTACTGAGAAAGAGGGAAATGTCATTAAAATCAGATATATGGGGGAAAGGTGGATTTCTCCCTTCCTATTAGGAATGGTTCGCTTGTTTTGAAATATTCAGTGTGCATCAACCTTTTAAAAGGCTGTTAAATCAGTATTGGTATTTTACTAAGTATACTCAGAGACTGTATACATGTGCAACTACACATGCACATGATCATTGCTTTGATGACTCCACTGTAAGTTTCAAGAGTTGTTGGGAGACAAAACAGCAGAGATATTTCACCCAGTAACTCCAATATGCAGACATATTGTACACTGTTACAGTGAATTGTGTGGTAAGTATAGTCATTTTTCTGCAAATACTACTAGGCTACACAACGGCAGGTGGGTGTTAAGTATTCTCCCCTGTTTCCAGCCAATGGCAAATGCAAACTGAAAACTTAGCAGCAGACATGGCTATGGCTCTTTCTAGTGTAGGTGCTAAAGACCATTGTATAGTTAACATTTTACAATGATATACCCTGCCAACCTAGCAGTTCGAAAGCACGTCAACGTGCAAGTAGATAAATAGGTACCACTCCGGCGGGAAGATAAATGGCGTTTCCGTGCACTGCTCTGGTTCGCCAGAAGCAGCTTAGTCATGCTGGCCACATGACCTGGAAGCTGTATGCCGGCTCCCTCGGCCAGTAAAGCGAGATGAGCGCCGCAACCCCAGAGTCGTCAGTGACTGGACCTAATGGTCAGGGGTCCCTTTACCTTTTTACAATGATATACAGGCAACTCCCCATTTGCATGGGGGTTGTGTTCCAGGTCAATGCATTCGTCACTGGTTGTGTGTAAGCCCATTCTGCCCTATTCCAGGGTCGAAAGTGGCATGCGTGTTAGCAGTCCCGTGTGTCTTGGTCATACACAAAATGGCTTCTCTCTCTGTACATGTCTGCTCAGAAGTATGTTTGTGTGTAATAGGCCCTACTGCCAGGTATGTCAGAGCAACCATTACTACCGTGTTTCCCCCTTTTTAAGACACTGTCTTACAACTTTTTTTCCTCAAAAAAGCACACGGTGGCTTATTTTCAGGGGGTGTCTTTTTTTATTTAAGTGCCGGTACAACTTGGCGCTCTCTCCCGCGCGCATTTTCTGCCTCTTCTATTCTCTCCGTTTCCCCTCCTCCCCCATCCTGAATCAAGGGCTCTCCTTCCTTGGAGGCTTCTAAGCTGAGGCTGGATGGCCACCTGCCTAGGAGACAGACGTGCACACGGGGGGGACGGGACGGATTTCACTCTGTGAGGTGGAGCAGGAGGTATACACGAAGCTGCCCACCGTCATGTCAGTGTAGGTGGGACTGCGCTGGTCGCAGTCGAAGCACTCGCGATTGGGTGGGAGCACTGGGAGGCTGCTCATCTCCCTCAGCAGCTTTAGGTGCTTCTCCTCCTGCTTCGGCTTGGCGCTTGCTGCCATGGCTTCGAAGGCAGCGGCGGCCGTGTGTGTGTGCGCGCGGAGGTATAGAGGCTGCTCCCCGGGCTCTCTCACGCTGGCCGGGGAATGAGGAGGGAGGCCGGGACCCGTCCCGCTCCGAGATGCTAGTGAGGGAAGCGCGAGGGGGACGAGGCTTGGGCCTGCGGCTCTGGCGCGCGCAACCCCAACTGACGGACCGACGGAAGGAAGGGGGGGGAAGGGAAGGAGGAGGAGAGGAGCGGCGTCAGCTCTCGGCGAGGAGGCTGGGGCAGCTGAATGACGAGCCGAAGAGGAACCTGCGCGGCACCTTTTCTCTGTCGGGGGGGGGGAGACGCGATCACAAACAGAGAGAGACAGACGTGCACACAGGGGGAGAGAGAGAAAGACGCAGGGGGGGAGAGAGAGAGAGAGACGCGCGCGCACACACACAGAAAGACTGACACCCACACAGAGAGGGAGAGCGGTGCTGCTTCGCGCTTTGTCAGCGCTGCAGCCGCCACCGCTTCCGAGCGCCAACCCGACCTGGCAGGCTTCCTCCTCCTGCCACGGCCGGCATTGCAGGAGCTGGGTCCTGCTGGCTTGTGCCCTCAGTGTTCCGTGCGGCACTGCTGCACGCTTCCTCCTCCTGTTGCGGCCGGCGTACTGGGTCCCGCTAGCTGGCTGGGGCGCTAGGTGGTCTTGCTCCGCACGTCGCGGAAGTATGGCTTATTTTCGGGGTATGTCTTACATTTCTCAAACGATTAAAAACCCTGCCATGCCTTACTTTTTGACTACGTATTAAAAAAGGGGAAACACGGTACCTCAGCTTAGAGTTGCCCTATGGGGTTCATGTACCCTTATAATAGCTCTGTGGAGGGCAGAAATTCAACAGGGTAAGACTTTTCTACTATTTATTTTTTGAGCACTCCACTCTGCCCACAAAAGAGGACACAAATCTGCATATGGCACAAAGCCCATGCAAATCTGAGGCCTCTTTTGTGAGTGGTTCAGAGGGCCCAATCCACATACAATCCCTGACCAATGGTCCTGTTAGCTAGGGATGATGGGAGTTGTAGTCCCAAAGCATCTGGAGGGCCGAGTTTGCTTATGCCTGACATACAGTGTACTGGGTACACGTACACACGTACACACGTACACACACACACCCCTCTGATAAATTACACTGGTGCCTCACTAGACGAATTTAATTTGTTCTACGGGTCTTTTCTTGTAACGAAAAATTCGTCTAGCGAATCCCATAGAAATGCATTGAATTTTTTTTGATTTTTTTTTTTTGCCCATAAGAACGCATTAATTGAATTTCAATGCATTCCTACGGGAAACCGCGATTCGCTAGACGAATTTTTCGGAAAACGAATTCGTCTAGCAAGGCAACCTCCGCTAGAAAAAACCTTTCGTTAAGCGGAAATTTCGTTAAGCAGGGCATTCGTTAAGCGAGGCACCACTGTACGCTCATTTCTGCATAATTAGCACTACAACATTTTATGAAATGCAGGTTTCTGGAGCTTATATGAATAGCCTATGTAGTGTTATGAATTTGACTAATAACAGTCCTATTATAAACAGATTGCCTATATCAAAAACCTAAGCCTTTTTAAAAATTATGGCACTGACTTCTAGCATTATCTATGTAGCAGGTCTTGCAGAAGTTAAAAGCAAAACTCTTTTGACCTTGACTGTGTCCTTAGATTTAGTCCCATGGCAATATTTGCATTCCTGGAACAGACACACTTCCCTCCCCAAGAACTCTGTTAAGTATCTAATTCATTCAACATGTCCTGCTCAAATAACCTTAATAATAATAATAATACTAATAATAATAATAATAATAAATGGAAGTAGAAATTTAAAAATAAAAGCAAAATTCCCATTTCACAACATGTTTTATGGGAGCTTAAAATATATTACATGGTAGGAAGCACAAAACCTGTATTACGAGGCACAGCAAGTCATAGATTGAGTTTAATGTTCAATTTTTGTGCACCCAGAGATAGAAAGCACCATCAGAAATTAAGAGTAGAAGTCGCATCACAGCGTGCGCACACAAGCTCACACAACCCTACCTTAGCACTAATAAATAATGTACGATACTTAAGAACATACTTGGTTAAGAAATGTTTTTATTAGGAAGATTAATACTTCAATCTTTCAATGCACTCACAGAGCTCAGAGTGGTTTAAAACATTATGAAAACAATCCAAGAAAAAAATAACAAATAAAATCTAACAGCAAAAAAAAAAATAAGAAACAGAAAACGTTCAGCAGAGAAGAAACCAGATGAAGATTATCAGCCATTTGCTCATTTTAAGCAAATCCTTAAGGCATCTAATCACTACAGCTCATCAGCCATTTTGTTAATTATCTCAGATACTTCGAGAAAAAACACGAAAGGACAGTTTGGAACCCTGGCAGAAATTAAGCAACATTAATAGCACAGAATGGCAAGGAAGTAGGATGTTTTTATGTCCTTATGCTAATAGCACATATGAAGAGGGCTCTGGGGGAATTATCCCCCCCCCAGCAGTATGGCATTGATACCTATTCACACAGCGAAGGAAGGGGAGAAGTCGGTGTAGGAAAATCTGTTCAGTATCCAACCTTCTTTTTGGACGGTGTTACTGTTTCCTGTGCTATTGTAAAGCATCACAGGTTACCACGTTTGATGGGGGGGGGGGACCTAGAAAGGACGAATGTGACAAAGTCCCCTTCGCCATCCATCCTTGCTATGCTTTCTGGTACATGGTAGTAGTTAGAACACGGGCAAACAAGTCAGTAGTTCAAATCTCAGCTCAGCCATGAACTCACTAGGTTGCCTTAGGCAGGCTGCTGTCTCTCGGCTGCCTTCCCAATGTAGTGTATTAACAGGAAGACAAACACTAGCCTACTTAATAGGCTTGCTTAAAGGATTACTTGGCTAATATATGTAAAGCATTTTCGGTACAGGATGAAATCTTTATGCAAAATGCCCATTTAATTGTTTCATGAAAGATGCATAGGGGAACTTCCGACACAACTAAGCAGCTATTAAACAATGATAAAATTCCTTAACATCATTAGGTTTTAGAGAATCTATGAATGTCTTCCTGATTCAGAAAACAAGTCCTGCAATAAAACATTATTTAAAAAGCCGGTCTAAAACCAGACCAAAATTAGCTTACAGCGTCCCTCTGCCGCACAAGTAATTTCAAGGTTGTATTTTTAGAAAGCAATCTTGGGAGAATCACGATGGTTTGTACCTGATGTCTACGAATTAGGAGCCATCTATGAACAAGTGTACATTTCCCCTGGAAGCTTCAATACAGACCTTCACTTGCTAACAAAGACTGTTCGAGGCAAGGTCAGGTCCTAGTATCCATCAGCAGATAAAGTTTCCATCAACAGACATATGTAATTATCATGCCAATTACAACCAGGTTATTTTTTTTTAAAAAAAATCTTATTAAAAACACCAAGTGTCAAAAACACATTACAGTATTTAAGACCTGCAGCTCCTCCTACCAGTGTGCTGAGAAACAGCATACAATCTCCAATCCAATTCTTCCATAGCCATTTCTTCAGTTTTTAGCCAGCATCTCATTCTCTAACAAAGGCAACGCACAGGAAACATTCTTCTCCCCATCATAAAGTAGAAACATTATTTTTTTGGGGGGGCAACCTACAGCACTGCTTCAACAGCACTGCATTTCAGTTACTGCACACAGACATTCCCCCCCTCCATCTCCATGTTAGCTCAAAAGGAGGTGCAATCACCCTCCCTCCGCAATGCACGGAAAAGGAGGGATGCTGTGGAGAGGCAGTCACGAATGATAATTACATCAATATCGCTTTTTTTAAAAAATTCTCCCCTCCTCCACGAAGCGACCCCCACCCAGCCTTGCTCCCACGCTGAATTGCTATTAGATTTCAGAATTAACGCAAAGCTTTCATTAGCCAGGTCTCCTTCACACATCCCAGCGCTGCTCTGCTTCAGCAGCACATCTATACTGAAGCTGCCTGCTATTTCCTTAAAGAGAGGAAAGCTAACACAGCTTTGAAAGATAATACAGCTCTGAACATAAAAAGGGAGGACACAGAATTTCCTTTCCATAGGAAGCAGCCAAGTAAGCCTAGTTTAGATGAAATACTTGCTGTTTTTAAATTGCTGTCTGGTTGGACTTTTGAAAATGAAATGAAATGAATGAAAACATAAATCCAGTGCATCAACTGCTACTGACATTTGGCTATATCAGGCATCCCCAAACTGCGGCCCTCCAGATGTTTTGGCCTACAACTCCCATGATCCCTAGCTAACAGGACCAGTGGTCAGGGATGATGGGAATTGTAGTCCAAAACATCTGGAGGGCCGGAGTTTGGGGATGCCTGGGCTATATCCCTTAAGTCTTTAAATCAGTGTTGGAAACTGGGATAGAGAAGCTAGGAGCCAAATGGCTTCTGGGGCCTGGGTTGTGGGCGCCAAGACAGACTGGGGTGGGTGGGGGTGGGGTGGAGGCAGTCAGCAACACTTTTTATTTATTATTTTAATAAACATGAATTAATATGCAATTCACGTAAGTGACACACTGTTAATATCACGTTTAACAGAAATTGTTAATACATTTCATTGAGTGTTTACAATAAAAAAAATTGGTACCATACTTCAGTTTTCAAAACACTCTACTCTTTATTGTTAAAATTCCTTAACATATTGACTTTCCTTAACATATACTTCAAGGCTTCAAAGCACATACATTTCAGTAATCCCTGAGTGTCAGCTAGGTTCAAAATATGGCACCCAGACTTTTGGAAGGGCTAGCAAATGAAGAATCTATAGGAGCAAAATGTGCCTGGTGCCCTGCTAATTTCGAACCCTGCCTTCAGTTTCAGAATGGCTTCAAGTTTACTCAGCTAAGAGAGAGTCTCAGCCATTGAGTCAGTAAGATCAGGTCAAAAGCCATGGTGGACTCAAGTAGGCATGGTCCAGTGATGGTCTTAACAAGGTGCAATGCTGGCCACGTATACTCTTCTCACTCCTTCCACTGTAACTCAGCATGCTAAACCCTGAAAAGTTTGGGAAGGACTGGGAAAGAGACTGTCATTTAGAATGAGACCTGAGCTCAATTTTTCTGAGTTGCTGAGGACAAAGATCTCTTTCTCAGCCTTGCTCTTTTCACAGAACATAGACCAGTGTTTCTCAACCTTTTTTGGGCCAAGGCACACTTGTTCCATGAAAAAAATCACAAGGCACACCACCATTAAAAAAGTTAAAAAAATTAACTCTGTGCCGCCCTATATTGACTATATAATTATGACTGTAAGAAACACTTGCCAATTGCTGTGTTGGTTGCAATCTCCTGTAATAAGGCTTCACAAGCCGCTGATTTCTCTGCCAGCACAATCCTTTGCTCAGCAAGTTTCAGGTTGAGCTCATCCAGCCAGCTTCTTTAAGTTTGTCTAAAACCACCCTCCAGTCGTTTGCACTGAGCTTTGGGAAAGAGGAGGAGAAATATTGCCATAAAGATGTGTCCTGTAAAAATATCCATTGGAACCCGCGTGACCCCCCGGGAGCAACGGGCCTGCCCCTCCTCAGTCCAGGCCAGGCGCCTCACCTTCTGCAGGGCGCGCACGTGCTCCTCGCCGAAGAGGCTGCTCACTCCCTCGTAGACGCTGCTGGCTGCCCTCTGGAGGCTGTTCTGCTTGTCGGCCCGCGGCCTCACACCGACCAAGCCCCGGGCGCCGCCAGCAAGAGCAGCGAGAGCGAGACAAACAGCAGCAGCAGCACCCGCCGGCCGCCTCTCACGTCCGAGGCCGCGGTGGTGGCTGTTGAGAGCTGCGCTCGCCCCGCGTCGTGACCCGTCCGGCTTCCTTTCCGGCGGGTCAGTGTTGATCATTGGCGGCCGCCAGGCACATGACAATGCAAATCGCCCTTCTCGTCGCCGCACGTCGCGGCACACCAGCCAGCATCTCGCGGCACACTAGTGTGCCATGGAACAGCGGTTGAGAAACGCTGACATAGACAACAGATTCCACTTCCTTAAAGCTAGTGTGTTTCTCTGGACATAATCCCTTGGCCATTAATATTGCTATGACACAAGCTTGAATTTTTCATGGAGGGTGGTAAAAGAATGTTTTAATTCAAAATAGCATTTAATTAATCTAATTATAATTAAAAAAAAATAAAGTAAATTTCCCAGGGACTCCATGGTTCTCTCTTCTTCACATTAGAAACTCCCACAAGCAGAGGCCTTACTTGACCTAGGAGGTTTGACCCAGTGCTGGTGAAAATTTATAATGGAAGACGGAAGTGTTATGATCTTTGGAAAAAAAAGAAACAAACGCCATGTTGTTTCAGATGAGCAGTATTTAGTTAAGACAAACGACACATTTTAAATTATTATTATTAATAATAATGTTGATGATAATTTGATTTATTACCTGCCCTTCACCTTAAGGTGCCAGGGATAGTCACAACTTAAAGTACTACATTTAAAATAAAATACCTTGCTTAGAAGCCATTTTTTTACCATGTTAGTTTTGGATTTATGAACATTAGAAAACTGAAATCAATTGACTGTGATTAAGCAGTCAAGTGCTGCATAAACCAGAGGGGAGCCAATGTGGTCAACTCCAGAAATGGTTGGATTCCACCTCCCATCAGCACAGCATAACCAACAGGAATTATGAAAGCTGTAGGGAAGGCATCCCCAAACTCGGCCCTCCATATGTTTCGGGGACTACAATTCCCATCATCCCTGACCACTGGTCCTGTTAGCTAGGGATGATGGGAGTTGTAGTCCCAAAACATCTGGAGGGCTGAGTTTGGGGATGCCTGCTGTAGGGTAACTCAGTATGAATTATGGGTGAGCAACCTACCCTTCCTCTACAAAACCAGAATGCAAGCTGATTTTTGCTCCCACGTGTGGGAAGGCTGTGATGAGGAACCACAAAAATAGGCAACTCTTTGTAAGTTGCCTGGAGCCCTGCATGGTGTGGGTCCTGCATTATGAGCTTTCCTTGAACTAGAGATAGTACACGTGCAGGAATGCAGAGTTAAGTGCAAAACCTGTGTCTTCAACAGATATTCAGCTCAAAAATTTCAAGAGGCTGGCCTAATTTGCTCAAATATCCACTAATTATTTCTAGAGCCCCAGTCCCTGCATCACAAATAGTGTGAGGACTAACACTGCAAACTTTAATGAGGCATTTTTGTTGTTGTCCTTATGCGTTACTAGGATATGTTAATCTTAGTTCTTGTAGCACAGAGTACTTCCTATAAATAACATGTTCTTAAGTAATTCCACTTCCTGAAGGCAGCAATCTCACCAGGAAACCTCTTAAGACACCCAAACCCACATTTTCCCTTTCACTGTACAGTAGTTGAATTAACCCAAGAGCAAAGGCTCACAGCTTTTTAAGTAATGAACTGTCCATTTACTGTAGCAGAAGGTACAACAAATAACACAAACTTGAAGTACCCAGAGGCAGTTGAACTGTGGGATCTTTCAACTGGTCTGATGGCAGAACCCATAATTCACAGCACACTATTAGTTTTATTTATGTGCCTCAACTATTTAAGTCCCAGGAAATTGATTTCCTTATTAGCCTAAGCTATTTTTTCCCCTTTTAAGAAAATTAATCTGATGCAGTAAGTGGAGAACAAAAGAAAACTCAATACCACTTGGTATTCAAGTCCAGATTCTTACTCTGCAAAAGACTTTTCAAACAACGAAGTGATGATTTAAAATATTCTGTCCTCACCAGCGGTCCTGCTTTGATCACAACCCAGAAAGAAACTACATTTATGATCTACAGCTTTTTGAATTTCAGATCCCCTGCAGTCAAGTCTGACCCTCTGTCTAGGGTTGCAGCCTAAATATTAAGAATACCATCTGAAAGCCCCACCCCACCCCAAAATCAGCAGTAATATTATATCCAACCAAAGTATGTACATGGTATACTGTACACCTTTTCTGTTCTCCTGTGTGTATAATAAAATTTATCCAGGGTGAGAATAAAAGCCTTGGGGGGGGGGGGCTAGTTGATAAATGTTGAGAAACAACAAATAGGGTTGTTTCTTTTGCTTAATCTGCTACAGAAAATTACATTAGAAGAGTTCAGCATTCTAAAATCCATGAATGATTATACCCCATATATTGCAAAAATGAGAAGTTTATTTCCAAAGTATTATGTATGTTTCTATGAGACTCTACAGAAAACTCCCACTGCATCGGTTCTTGGTCAACTGTGCCCCCCCCCCCAAATTTAAAAGAACTTCCAGTCCTCTACATGCTCAAACAGGAAGCCAGTGGCTGTCTTAAAGCCTTTTGGAAGTCTCCCCCCTTCAAGTCCTTAATCTGAGAAGCTGAAAAGGGGAGAGTGTGGAGACTTGCAAAACACAAGGAATTTTGAGAGGTGGCCCTGCCCACCTGTCCTCATTTGACATCATCATGACAACATGCAATTGATAGGTGGATGGCCCTTGGAAGTCAAAAAGGTTCTCTACCCAATTTAAAATGAGTAATCTACACTACCAGTCCTCACAATTATTCCACTTCATAATTGCAGATTCCAGCTCTGTGGCAAATCATGCCTTGGATTGGGGTGGGTGGAACAATTGCCTTCTGCCTGTTTTCAGATTTGGTCTATCTTTGTCTGTCAAGGAACACCTGTACATTGGCCTCAAGGTCATGTTCTAAGATACATGTTTGGTTAGTGTTGCAGAGGCATCTGTGGAACATGTTGGTCCCTAACCATGTTGGCTTAGCTTAACCACAATGTAGCCTAACGCAAACCAAACTTTCCTGTTGCTACACACAACATAATGAAGATCAACGGTGGGCAATCTTTCTTTTAGAGTATGCTGTACATCATTACTGAGGTTTTTCTTGATATGAGAAAACCTAGATAAGCTTCCAAGGTTTCCTAGAACAAAAATTGAACACCTGGAGTCTAAATCTTGAGCCAATATTCAATTCCTGTAGCTGGAAGAGGTAGACTCTGCTCAAAGATGTCCATAACTTGGAGTGTTTATGTTGCAAGTCAAGTATGGTGAACACAATGAAGTGATAATGATACCACCAAGTCTAGAAAATAATGATATCGTCCTGAACTGCCTCCAATCCCAATGAAATTTGAAAGTTATGATTCGTAATTAAGTATAGTTTTTATTTAAAGGCATCAGAAGCGGGTAATTTTATTTATAACAGAATTATAAAGAGACTGAATCGAGGCAAACTAAATTTTAATCCTTAATATTTATCGCAAAGCAACAATGGTAGGGTTGTGAGTGTGGATTGTGTTTTTTGTTAAGATAATACCTGCAGCCATATAATAATAATAATAATAATAATAATAATAATAATAATAAATTTTTATTTATACCCCGCCCTCCCCAGTCAAAAACCGGGCTCAGGGCGGCTGACACCAACAGAACCACAATAAAACATAAAAACAATTAATTAAAATACAGATTAAAATACAGTATTAAAATTTAAAGTGCAGCCTCATTTCAAGTAGGCCATAAATCCAAGCCATGAGGGAGAAAAACACAGGGGTCAGGCTGAGTCTAACCCAAAGGCCAGGCGGAACAGCTCTGTCTTGCAGGCCCTGCGGAAAGATGACAAATCCCGCAGGGCCCTGGTCTCCTGGGAAAGAGCGTTCCACCAGGTTGGGGCCAGTACTGAAAAGGCCCTGGCTCTAGTAGAGGCCAATCTAGCCATCTTATGACTCGGGATCTCCAGAATATTATTTGTGGACCTTAAGGTCCTCCGCGGGGCATACCAGGAGAGGCGGTCCCGTAGGTATATATACATTTTAAAATTAACTTTGATGATATAAAGCTCTCTTAATCCACACTCCTTATGACTCCCATGTAAAGAGATTAAACATACAAACATACAAATCAAGAGCATTCATTTGAGAGCAAGTCAGGCTAATCTTAACAAACGCAGCAAATGGCATTTTAATAAAATGTCACATTTAATCATCACATAGCATTAATTCCAAAAGGTATTTCAGGATGGAACAAGAGTACATCACTGGTACCTTGTCAGTTTGAGTACATATCAAAGAAAAAGAAAATTCACCCTTGAGGAGGAAAGCAACTCATTATATCATATCAGCAATATAGTTAAGTTTTCCTCCTTTCTTTAAAATGTTTAGAAAAACTGTCAAAATCTTAAATAATCTTAGCTTTTTTTATAAAAAATGAAGAGATTTGATATGTTAATACTGGGGGGGGGGAGTTGGGACTCTCAAATGACACAACATTTGATTTTGAAAGAACTAAATTGCATCTAGTTTCCCCCCCCCCCTGTGTTCAGCTCCCTGGTACTATAAGAGAGCCCATAAAATTTACTGGTTCAATCAATGTTTTAACAAGGCTACTGGTGGTCACGGGACAGAATTAAACTGGGATCTGGGAGATCTGGGTCTCGCCTCCTGAGGGAATATCCTGAGATTCCATTTCAAATTTATAAAACAGGAATGTGTTCACATCTGAAATTCCTCTTGTAACCAAGCAGGATTACTACTGAACACCTACAGTTACATTTATAGGGGCTTTCAATTTAAATACATTCATTCATAATCCCACATACAGTAGCTCTGCCCAATCACACAACAGAAGCGAAAATTCAAGAAGTCATTCCTATAGTCCCCTTATCATTAATGTTAGTGAGGGGGAAACTAGATAGCAAACTCATGGGGTGTCCACCCAACAGTCTCCCTTTAGTCATTATCTTTCTTTATTTAAGTGGCTATTTTTATCCCAGACTGCATCTGTATTGGACTTGAAATAGTTTCATATCTGTTTTTTAATGCTGGTGGGGTTTTTAAAATGGTTAAATCGCTTTAGGTAGGATGTTTTATAGGAAAAGAGCATAAATAGATCTGTACTTTTATTTCGATAACTGCCTACCGTTTTGTGCAAAAATCACAATGTGGGGGAAACCGTGAAGCCAGCCAATGCTTCTCTTGATTCCTGCCGTCCAGGTTAACTTTGCCGGCTCAGCTGTCCCCTGCCTCATACAGGGGGGCAGGGATTCACAAGAGTAGGCGCGATGGAGGAAAAAACCTTATGCCAGCCAGTGCCTCTACATAGAGATATACTGACATATCAGGCACTGTGATGTATCACAGTATATCACAATGTTCTAGACTACTGCGATGTTGAAAACCAGTTATTGCCCAGCTCTATTCCCATCACATAGAAAGGGGTGTGTATCTCCATTTTAAACACCAGAAGTATTGCATGTAAACAGTACAGACTGCTCCCCTTATCACCTAAAGGTTCTCTCCCTTCAGCCACTGTCTGCCCTCCCACAAGTGCTTTCCCTCTCATACTGGAAGTGTGCGTGCCTGGGAGAAAAATGCTTGGATAGAAAGGCCATGGGAAGGGAGAATTCTGCACTTTTTATCCCTATGCGCGTTTTGCTGTTCTGCAGCCTCATTCAATGCAAAGAGAAGGTGAGATTCATGTTCAGAAGATCTAGATCAGCACAGCTTAGACAGGCAAACTCTGAGCATCCTTCTTCTAAAGTCTTATGCAGGTGACTTTGCTTAAGACTTTGAAAGGAATGGAGTTATCTGCTGTCTGTCTCTCTGTCTTAATGGGCAGAGGGTCATTAAGGCCATGATCCTACTTTGAAAACAAACCAGGGTAATTACCCAAGCCTTAAAAATTGCCTTTTATGAATGAAACAAAGAGAATGTCCACAGTTTGCCACTAGAACTGTGGTATATTTTACAAATTACTTTAATAATGGTAAGTACATAAATACAGGTGAAACTTGGAAAATTAGAATATCGTCGAAAAGTGCATTTATTTCAGTAAAGCAACTTAAAAGGTGAAACCAATATAAGAGACAGATACATGACATGCAAAGCAAGATATGTCAAGCCTTTATTTGTTGTAATTGTAATTATTTGTCGTTAGGCAGGTCAATTATAAATGGAATCTAATTAATGAAATGTAATAGCGATGTTTATTTTTGAATTATTGTAACTATTTGTTTTATTAGTGTGGAATTTTCAAAAGAAAGCATTTTAAAAAATTAAAAGAAAAATAAACAATAATAAGTTGCATTACTGAAATAAATGCACTTTTCGACGATATTCTAATTTTTCGAGTTTCACCTGTATAAGTTTTGAGTCCTTTCCTGACAAAAGCATCACACAGAATATTTCTACAACAGACACACATGTATTAATCCCTCCCATCTATAAACCAACTTCACCTACATGAAACTGTTCACATCCATCCCTTGCTATCTCTCTCTCTCTCTCTCTGCCCTGACATTGTTTTCTTCACTGTTGATTTCAGATTAAACACTCCCATGAGGCAGGGACTTGTGTTTTTGCTGTATTACAACACTCCTTAAAGTGCCACATGCTGTAATAAAAATGATTCTCCACAGCATTTTTTAATACTACTAATAAAAAGTCCATGCTATTAATCTTCTTCAAAAGCTTTAACTTGGCTATCATTCACACAGGGTTAGATTGACTCTTAAGGACTGCGAGTTCAGGAAATATTGACATGGAAGCTAAAAAAATCACAACGAACACAAATCTCCATCCCATCACAACATTTGATGTTACCTAACAAAACCCTTTTAAGAGGCAAATGCAATAACTCTCCAAACTCAGGTTCACATATACTAACAACGAAATTAAATTTCCATTATTTATAAGGGGGAATTAGGGGAGTACCGGTATGTATTTTCAAGCAACACTATCCCTTTGGAAATCAGACTAACCTTTCCTGAAGCTTTCTTCAAAAACGCAATCCTGTTTCACCACAAAGATTTACTTCATAAAGTTTAAGGAAGGTATCATCCACCACGTGACTAAAGCACGAAAAGAAAAAGTGCAAGTACTAAATCCCAAACCTGCAGCCACATAACCAACAAGCAGCGTAACTGACAGATTGAACTTCATGCAGTCCCTTTGCAGCGCAGTGGTTTCCTTGGAAACCGAACACAGGGGAGGGAGTTCACACAGTGAAATCCTCATTTACTCAAAAGAGATTTACTGGACACTTTAATAACCAGGCATCTTTCACTTTGGGGAGTAACATCCAGTTTGTTCAAAAGTGCTGAAGGCTCAATTCTATTTTATGTATTACATTTAGCCGTCATATAATTTGTTGCATGTTTTTCGTTTGTCTGTCGCTCAGATGGCAAGAGGGGGATTTAAAGGGGAAAGGACTCGCTCACCAGGCTTTCTGTCTCCCCCTAGGTGGTTACATACAGTACATTGCTTTGACAATCGCTGCCAACCCCTATAAGTAATTGAAGTCCTCCTTTTCCTCCTGTTTTAAACTCCCAGTCATGTCTACATCACTAAGCCTGTGACATTGGTTCAACAGCAACACCTACTGGAGAATAAGGGTTCATACACCAAATATCTCACCATCTCATCCGTGTTGGTGGGTTAGACAACACTAAGAAAACCGCCACACAATTTCTAAAACAGTCATTGAGAGAAAATGTACACAACCAATATGCTTTAATCCTTCCATGGTTGATGATTTAAGCTGGTTCTCACCAAAACCACATATCATGTGCTGAGCCTTCTGTTCTAGACCAGGGTTGGGGAACCAGTAGTTCTCAGAACTTGTTGCGTCTTCAGCATCCTTCAGCTCCAACCAGCAAGGAGTTGGATTCCAATTTTTTTTGAAGGGTCACAAGTTTGAAAAACCTGGTCTAGACTGTATCACTTAAGACTGTGGGAGGGGACTCAAATCATGGAACGCCCTTCACACAATTTTCCATATCTTCCTGACGACAGGGAGAAGGATTCCAGCTAGCCTAGACATTCCCTTGATATGCGACTTTCACGTGTGAGGGAATTTATGCTCTGTTGTGAGTGATGATCAAAACGCAGCCCCTGCACAAATCAGGGGTTGCCTGCATTACTCTTTAGGGAAGCTTTTAATGTTTAACAGACTATTGTATTTTAATATTTTGTTGGAAGCCTCCCAGAGTGGCTGGGGAAACCCAGCCAGATGGGTGGGGTATAAATAATAAATTATTATTACTGATGTTTGTAATAATTAGGATTCTGCATTACGTTTTTATAAACATAAACTGGAAATACATGGGACTGTTGATTGGTGAAAACTCCGAATTTGCCCTCAAGGGCTATGGCAAGAAACATTTTGTCCACATAGATTTTAAGGCCTATGTGGAAATAAAAATAAAGAAAACAATTCCTTTGAGAGAAGCGGGGGGGGGGGGGATGCACCTTCCAGACCTTCTGTGCTCTGTCCATTTTATTATCTGAAAATACCCCACACGTAGGCCTTTGATTATGTCAATTTAACAGTTTCCGTTTTGTATCCAAGTTCAATTTATTTTTCTTTCAAAGCCATAAAATAGCAATCCATTTCTGACGCGAGTCCTTTGTGAATTGTTGTTGTTTTTTTACACAAAAAAGCTCAGTAACGTGAGGGCCTGCCAATCCAAATCAGAACCACAAAGGCCCCCCATTAGCCTCCCCATTGCCACAGCCAAAACCCCACTGAAAATCTCCCCTCCTATTGCACAAAATACCAGTGACATAAAACCACAAAACCAAGAAGAACTCAGAAACTGCCAAATTACCTCAGACACAAAACAGACATTTTAATTCAATGGCTATAAAAGCATCACTGCTCTGATTTCTTTGAAGCATGTCTGTGCAGAGACCTCTCACCAGGAATCAGATGAGGGAGATAAGTTTACCAATTTCAGCCACTGAATTTGCTTTTATAATGAACAGAAAGTATCAAAGGGAAAGGGGTGTAAAGAGGTTTATCTTCTGCATACAGCAGAAGTGCTAGATGCATCTCTGCAGGGATGGAAATACACAATTTAGGGGCTGCCACAGAGAAAAAAATCTCTCCCAGGGCAACATTTCCAGCACTCCAAGAAAGGTGGAACTATCAAGAAAGGTCCCCTCTGCTCATCTGAACACCTTGAGAGTTTGTAAGGAAGCCTCAGATATTTGAGGCTTTAAACACTAATGTGAGTGCCTTGAACTGGATCCAGAAAAGAACTGCAGCCAGTGCGAATGTTTTAGGAAAAGGGGTGAATTCTAAATGGAACCAGACCAAAAGCTAGCTGCGGCATTCTGGACCAGTTGGAAGTTTCCAAATTGCTTTCAAGGGCATCCCCAGGTAGAGTATTTTGCAATCTAGAAGCCGTATAGAATACAGTAACCAAGTAATACCTGCCCAACAGGGACCATAGCCAGAAATAGGTACTCCTAGCCACCAAGATCACTTGCGTCTCCAGGTAAAGGTTGCTCAGGTCAAGTAATGTCAGTTCCGAAAATTACCTGAACTGTGTGTGTTGAAGTTAACAAAAACCTACGTTTTCACATTCTTGGTCTACATTCAGCTGGTTGAGGAAAGCTTTCTTCCGATTGTCCAAATTCATCCCCTTCCCCATCGTTTAAGCCCTGGGGTGCATACTCCAGTTAGCATACTGGGCTAACTGGTACTGCAGCATATACAGTAAATGTGGATTAAAAAACCCATTTAAAAAAGTACTGCGGAGTTCTCCTTTGAAGTATAGTTAGCTAATCTAATACTAAATAAAGTCAAGGTTAATTCCAAGGTGGTATCAAGTAAAGAAAGTCTCCTCAGGGATATTACTGTCAGTTCCAAAAAAAAAGTTATATAACTTGATATAAGCTGGCAGTAAACACAACATAAAATATTTTTTGAATACCTCACTTCATATTTATTATGTTGAGCCAGCCTAGCTTAAAGATTCAATTGTCAGCACAAAATTTAGCAGCAAAACTTTCCACTTACTTAAGTACACCCTTTAAGGGTAAAATTAAGTGGTGATGGTCAAAGCAGTTAACTAAAAGCAATGAAAACTGCAATTTTCATCCAAGCTACCTTCCATTTAATTATTTTAGGAAATAAAAACCTGTATCTTGGGTAACTTAAATTGGAAGCATTACTACTTATGTATCACTAGTTCACAAAAAAAGAAAATCCAAGTTCTGCACCTGCAGGGGGCTGGACTAGATGACCCTCGGTATCCCTTCCAACCATACAATTCTAAGATTCTGTGATATTTCAGGAGGCAGTATGGGATTAATGAATGAAGCCTGTACTTAATAACTGGATTTCGCAAAATGTGTAATGCTTAACAGATGACTTTCTGCCTGGGTGTGTGATTTCCTTTCTCATTTGAATTTCCACATTATTAAAATAACTACTATATTGATAATAAGCTAAGTTGAATCTGTTCCAAGATAATTAAAGAACACCTGCTGGAGTGCAGAATTACCATTTCTAGCAGTGTGCTGCTGAAGAAAGCTCTGCTGGGTGTCAAACTAAGGGGAACTTCCCCCCAATCTTAACCCTGCTCCCCTGACGACTGTCTCCACTCCCCACACTCATAAATATAATTGCTCAAGATTTCTAGAGCCTGTGAACATAGCAGCTGTGAAACGAAATTTACATAAATGTATAAACTGACAATTTGCATTTTTAAAACAAGTTGAACAACTGACACACATACTGGCTGTGTTTGGACATGATAAACCATATTCTCCCCCCTGAATTTTCCCTCAGTGCAGCTGAAGCTTTTACTTTCCTTTTTAATAACTCCAACTTAGCATTATACACAACCTGACCTGTGGTTAATCTGAACTATGGTTTATTGAAACAACGCAGCTTCATAACCATGGTTTGGCAATAGTTTAAGATTAACCACAGTTTGTCAGGTATGGGTGAAAAGTCAAGCTGCAGCTAATCAAAAACAGAAGCAAAAGCTTCTGAAGTCCTCCTTCTTGGTAGTGGCACCCGCCCTGTGGAATGCCCTCCCACCAGATGTCAAAGAGAAAAATAACTTCCAGAGTTTTAGAAGACATCTGAAGGCAGCCCTGTTTAGGGAAGCTTTTAATGTCTAACAGACTATTGTATTTAAATATTTTGTTGGAAGCCGCCCAGAGTGGCTGGGGAAACCCAGCCAGATGGGTGGGGTATAAATAATACTATTATTATTATTATTATTATTATTATTATTCCTTTTCTAATTAAATATTTGCAGACATGAAAAAAGAAATGTTTATATCCATGTTCAGTACAGAGGCTTCCTACAGAGGCTTTCTAACGAGCAAAGGTTTAATTATTATTTCATTCGAGTTTTCAGGTTGGGATGCAAACCTGATCCCTTTGGCCCCCCCTGTGCATTCACTGTGCAAATGAACATTTGGTACCTGAAAATTGATTTTTTTTTCTTGCAAATTTACACCACCAAACGTAGATGACTTTATTCACCAGAATCCTATGTCCTTCCAGTATATGGTATCCATCCACTGCTAGCTATTTTCACCACCAAGTATTTCTGAACTGTGCAGGCATTGCAGCAAACTCAAAAGCCTGTTTGTACAAGGAGATTTCCTAAAGCATTTTTTTCAAATTTAGCCACTTATCATTTTGGGGGGGTAGTGGTGGTTAGGTGTGTATGCAAAATATCCATAGCTGCCAAGTTTTCCCTTTTCTCGCGAGGAAGCCTATTCAGCATAAGGGAAAATCCCTTAAAAAAAGGGATAACTTGGCAGCTATGAAAATATCCCAGGATATTTTAATTCAGTTGTTTTCAAACACCTTGTTAACCTGGCTAAGGAATGTGTCCTTGTGCAATTCTTCCAGTTTTGAGTCTGATTCAACATTAACATCCTAGAGTTTCTGGACAGTATTGTTGTCGGCTCACAATCAGAATGTTCATGGTGGATTTCAGGAAACTAGAATCTGCTTACGTTGAATAAAGCAGACAACCCTTTTGCTCTAAGTAGCTGGTTGCAGTGTATGGCATAAACAGGGGTGGGGTGGGGGAGGAAGCATCTGCAAAAGCAAAATGGTAGGCAATTCGGGGGGGCCTCACTATTTCCCCAGAAACATGTCTACTGCACGCCTAATTAATTGCCCTAGCTACAAAGTATCAAACATTAGCTGAATAACCGTATTGAAAGCAAGTTCTGATGTGCTAGGATGCAATGAAAATATGCAAATGCTAATCTAAAGATAAGTTTATCTTATTAAACCTAGAACTCATTTATCCTACATTTTGCAGAAGCAGGAAATGGATGTGCTGATTGGAGACACAGAAGTGAGAGAACACAGGTGAGAGGACACATATAACACGCAGACTGAAAAGCTATTGGCACAGCTTCACACATTTGTTAACAAATTACCTCCTTCCTGCTCTTAACACTTTTTCTGTCATAAACACCCCTCTCCTGTGCTGTTTCTATATGAATAGGAGAAACAGGAATATAGAGGCCAGTGTGAGAGGCCACAGGGTCAAAGATGTGGGAGGAGAGGAACTGAGTTTCCTAGCAACATTTTTAAAAAATGTATTCCCTGCTTTGTCGATTTTCTTTGTGACTTTATATATGACATAGAGGAAGACTTGCTTTATTGTAAAGTGTTTCTAAGGTGTAGCACAGATTGCCTTACCTGGCTGTACTGCCAACATCTTCTGCTTATCTTGCACAAGCCGGATGATGTCCGATACCACAATGTGGTGATCCATATCTTCTTTCCCTTCATTAGGTTGATTTTCTTTTGAAAAACAGCTGCAACTTCCATTTTCTTTACACAGGACAAACCTCCAGTAATTAGACATGAAAGTATCTGACTTCAATTCCTACAATTTAAAAAGGAAAAAAAAAGTTTATTCCACAAGCAGCGGCAGCTCATCTGGGGACATGGTCATGTTCTTAGGTTTTCTGCACCTTGTAAAATACAACACATCCCCTAGTTCTAAACTGGAGGCCACTTTGTAGGGACTGTTTCAAAAATTAGAATACAGATTTTGCTTATTCTGTAGGCCTAACAAATATTTAATTCGTGCAAATGCTTTTAGACAAAAGACCAAGCTGCTGATAATTTTGCCCTTTGTAATGCTGTATATATTATCTCATAATGTAACATCCCTTTTCAGAAAATGATTTCTGGCATATTGAGAAGCATCAAATAACCTCTCACAAGCTGAACCTGGCAGGATTATAGAGATAGCTGGCATTGATTAGCCTAAATGTTAAATTTTCTGAAGAGATATTGAGCCAGAAGTCACAGAGGCTACAACCCTATGTCCACTTCCCTAGGAGTAAATCCTACTGAACTAAACGGGGCTTACTTCTGAATAAACACAAATAGGATAATGATTTGCCCGTCAGGGTACTTTTCTTATTTTTGGTTCCTTTCAGAAACTTGTCATCAAGCTGAGGGCAGGAGGCTTTTAAAAATAAATAACTGTGTATGCATAAGATTTAATAAAAAAAAATCCTGGGACTTTCAGCATTCTGGCAGCTTGTGTCTCAAAAGCAACAGCTCCAAACCAAATTCTCGGCAGAGATGAATTTTGCCCAAGACAGAAGACATTTAAAATGCATTAAATTCCCTGTTTTCATCCATTTTTAACCAGGTGACAAACTAAAAGCCATATATAGCCAAGGGCATTTCCAGTAGCAGCACCCTCATGTAGAACTCTTCCCCCCAGGAAAGTCTGGCAGGCTGTTTACTATGAATACTTTATTCATCTAGTTGACAAATAAAACTAAAATTTCTTCCAGAGGGCATATATGGAGCAAGGCTATTCTGCTGTTGGCTTGCTGCTTGTAGGTTATTTTAAGGTTTGGGGATTCTCATTTTTAGCTGTTGAAATACTGTATTTTTATGGTTATGGGTTATGTTATATGTTGTATATGTTATATGTTGTTATATGTTGTATTTTTAGGGTTATGGGTTATGTTATATGTTGTGAGCTGTCCAAAGGGTGACAAAAGCGTCACAAATCCAACCAAACCAAACCACATAATTTTGTAAAATTTAAATGGATATGAATTTTAAGGGGTATGAAATATACTTTAATATTTCAAGATATAAAGTTTTTCCCTCCCCCCACCCTGCATTATTGTGCACCTTGCTAAAAAGTCACTTTTTTTGGGAAAACACATGGAAGTGTACTGTATACAATTTCCAATGTTCAAGAGAACTTCAGTAGCTCAGCAGCTCCAAGCAAAATGTAATTGTGAATTAAATTGAGACATGGCATTTTTTTCCAACCACACAGGGAAAAGGGGAACAATTAACCTGAAAGAGATTATTACAACATGATATTTCTTCACCCTACTGGTTGCCATCTCTTTGTAACATTTACTTCTATGAAAAAAGGAAAAATATAGATTTTTAATACAGGACTCTTTCTTGAAATATAATGTACATTTTTTTAACACAAGACCAAGATAATAAATTCAACAATTGCTTCCATTTAATGGGGTTGTACTGTATGCACCGTTGTGCTTAATGGAATTTACTCGCAAGGAAGAATGCCTGGCTGCACACCTTATCTGGGAGTAAACTCTGTTAAATACAGTGGAACTTAACTTCCAACATAAAATAGGATTGGGCTTTTTCATTATCTATGGATATAAATTATATTTTTAGGCTGTGATGCTAATATCCAACCTATGTCGCTGGGGAGGGTAAGGATCCAGCAAAAAGCACAGAAGAGGCAATGCTACTGCCATTAGAGGATCCTGAAATAAGGTGCTTCAGCGGCAAGAGGGCTGCCCAAGAATCCTATCCAGGTAGGTGCTGTATACAACTTATACCTGGCTGACAGGTGTTGCAGGGCTTTTTATGCAGCAATGGCTGTACAAGCTCCATCCCATTCTACTGCTCCCCAGACCGGATTCAGATTGCCATTTTTTCATTAACTGCAATTTATGCACCTAAAAACAAAAACAAACCACACTATCTATCCTTTCAAAATGTTAACTGATCCCATCCGTGGCTGCAACCTTACCACCGAACTGTGAGTTAAGTCTCATGAAAGTCATGCTTGACTTCTTGCTTACAAGCAGTCTGAGGTTGGAACTCATGTGGCAACCTCCTCTTCCTTAGTTTTGTTGCTTCAGCAGGCAGGCAGGGGATGGAAGTAGAATTTGTTGGTTCTTTTTTAGGGTTGCCATATTTCAAAAAGAAAAACCAGAATACCCCGAAACTTGCTGAACATTTTTTAGGAAGATCCCAAGACCTGTTCTTGGCTTCTCTGCCTTCCATATTCCCGGTTCCAATGGACACCAGCCACCACAAATTTATACCAATACGCAGTAACTGAAGCATGCGACTCTAATTAGGCCTACTCAGACATGTATATCTGATGTGTATTTGAATATGTAATTTTATTTTATAACGTGCATTTTTGAAACTACTAATTTCATTTCTATTTTGATATTTTTTAAGGTTCCCTAAGTTTTTTAACATCTGATTTTCCTGGCAATTTTAATGTCTGCTTCATGTAAACAGCTTATTCGTGTTGATGACTAAG
Source organism: Zootoca vivipara (assembly GCF_963506605.1). Lineage (NCBI taxonomy): Eukaryota > Metazoa > Chordata > Lepidosauria > Squamata > Lacertidae > Zootoca > Zootoca vivipara. The sequence goes on along the minus strand of NC_083279.1, from coordinate 24,564,881 downwards.
CAGTATATAACAGTGTTCGAAACTCCCATTATTCTAGGCGCATTTTGCAACAGGGAATTTCATTAGCGTGAGCTTTTTCTGCCGCCCCACTTCCAGCTACTCTCTGAAGACTGGGGGAAAGACCCTCCTAAGGATATTAAGGGGGTGGGCAGGGGAAGGACTAGACCATGTGAAAAATGAACATAATATTTTAGCTGCAGTTCATTCATTTTCAACTCTGTATTCTTGTTATAAAAAAAAACTCACCTGGACATTCTGTTGCTGCGCCCGTAACATAGCTGCCAAGTTTCCCCTTTTCTCACGAGGAAGCCTATTAATCATAAGGGAATTTCCCTTAAAAAAGGGGAGAACTTGGCAGCTATGGCCCGTAACCTAGGTTTAAGGTGCCATTTAGCTCCTACCTCAGTTTCTAACATAGTTATATAAACTTGTTAAAATAAATTCTCAATATTCCCATTTGCAGCTGGGACATTAAAGCTGATAGAGAAAACATATATTGTGAACCGTCCTGAGATCTTAAGATGAAGTGCGGGATATGTCTAATACAAATAAATGTGAAAGAGGAACAACACACAACAGTCCAAGGTGTCTGTCCTTGTGCCTTTCAGAGCAAAGGAATTTTAGCAACTGCATCTTTTCTCAGGGCAGCACCAACATCTATGACATGGCAAGACACACCTGGTCTAATTCCCTCCAATATACAACAATTGACATTACAGGTGGACAACTCAAGCACTTTTCAGTTACTAAGCTAGAGAAGTCCCTTGAACTTAGAGGGATTTACGAGTCTCTGCAGACCGCCAGGAGCAATCTAGGGGTTGCAAGACAGGAGTTTCCCCCCAGGCCTACAGAAAAACAGAGCCTGAGGGAATTTAACCCGGCCCATTTTGCATGCAAGGCAAAGCCCTATCTTACCCCACAGCTACGGCCCTTGCCTCCAAGCCCCATCGACCAGCCGGTGCTCTCGAAGCAAAACTGGGAGTCCGAGGTTTCTCTACAAACTCACAAAGGAACCGGCGGGGCGTGAGGGCGCGGGAAGCGCCGTTTTGCAGCTAACCTCTCCTCACCTTTCTTTCCCAGCAAAGGAGGGCGAGGAAACAAACACAGCACCCACCCCACCCCAAACTAACGTGCACTGAGTAGGAGAGCTGGTAAAGGCGGGAGCAGCCGGAATTCAAATCATTCCCCCACCCAGCCACCCCACGGCTAACCCCTCGACTAGGAGGAGCCGCCTGAACCCAAACAAACACACAAAGCACATGACTCGCGCTCACCTCCGGGGTCGGGATGCTGCTGCTGCTGCTTTTTCTGAAGGCTGCGACGGCGCTACCCGGCAAGGTGCTCCCTCCCTCCTCGCCTACCAGTGTTCCTCTTTTTCTGCGCCCTTCTTCACTCGCAAGTTCCTCTCCAGCCTACGGCACGGGGAGGACCTGCCTCCTTTCTCCGGGGCAGCCCGGGACGCCGCGTGGAGTTGGCGCGAGCTGGAAAGCGGTAGCAGCACCGACGGCGCCCCTCACCTCCTCAGCCTCGCCGGGCTCGCCTGCGTGCAAGCCGAGCGCCGCCCACTCCTTCCAGCCCACCGCTATTCCGGGCAGGAAGGGGAGCGGGGTGCCCAGGGCTCCTTTGTTGCCGGTGGGGGGGGGGGAGGAGGAGGATGCGCTGCACTGAGCAAAAAAAGGGACCTGAGGGGCTGGAAAAACGGAAGTAGCCCTGTGCTCGGCTCGTCGCCTCTTCCCTCCCTGTTGTTTCTCCTTTTGCAGGATGGAGTCACGCTTAGGCTGCTGCAGTCCTGGTACCTGCTCTTCGCCCCCGGGAGTAAACCCCTCTGGACTCAGCCGCGCGTACTTCTGAGGAGACCTGAATATAACATCTCGGTCTTGCTTCTGCCTCTTTCTTACCCGTTATTCTTGCCTCCTCCCTCCCGCTTTGCGTCTGGACAGCTGCTGCTGTTTTGCGCTCATAAAGCCTCGTTTCCGAAGGTGTAGCAGCAGTCCTGCCTAACCCCTCTTTACCTGGGAGCTGAATTCAACTGAGCGTTCTTCTGAGTCGACTTGTTAAGGACTGTGCTGTGTAAATTGAGAGTTGTGTGCGTGTATGTGTCTGTATGTAGACACATAGTATCTCAACGGAAGTTTACACGACACGTCTACTCTGAATATATCCGTCTCTATGTCTCTGAAATGAAATAAAGTTTCTGTCAAGAGCTGAGTTTTTAGAATCATAGAGTTGGAAGAGACCACAAGGGCCATCCAGTCCAACCCCCTGCCAAGCAAGAAACACCATCAAAGCATTCTTGACATATGCCTGTCAAGCCTCTGCTAAAAGACCTCCAAAGGAGGAGACTCCACCACACTTCTTGGCAGCAAATTCCACTGTCGAACAGCTCTTACTGTCAGGAAGTTCTTCCTAATGTTTAGGTGGAATCTTCTTTCTTGTAGTTTGAATCCATTGCTCCGTGTCCGCTTCTCTGGAGCAGCAGAAAGCAACTTTTCACCCTCCTCTATATGACATCCTTTTATATATTTGAACATGGCTATCATGAGGGGTGTGTGGGCAAAAGTGTCTTCCAGTGAGTTTGCCTGGCTGCAAGAGTGCTATATGGTAACTTGTGTCTAATAATTCATCCTGCAGTTAGACTTCCTTGTCAGGTGGGGCAGCCACGTCTAGGTGGCGTATTTCAGGGTGAGAAGGAAGGGAAACGATACACTAACCAATTCCACTGCACCCCCCAAAAAAACTGGTAGAGAGGATGTGAGGTCCAGGCCAGGGGAATGGAAAGGCAGCGACCTTCCAATTCTAGCCTTCCCCATGCAAAAAGTGTGTTAATTTACATAATGAGCTATATATAAAGGTCAAATTAACAACAACAAAAAATAGTTTGAAGGCCATGAAAAAAAGAGGATGCAGTGAACAAGAGGATGTAAACAAATAAAACAGTTTAGACAAGTTAAAAACTTGTGCGGAGCTTGCTTTCTCCAAAAAGTCTGTTTTAACCATGTATCATGACACCATAGATACTTTAGGGTGTGTTTGTTAACTCATCCTTGAGACCCTCTTGCTAGTCATGTTTCTGACCTTTAGATTTTACTTCCTGTTCTACAACCAATGGAAAGCTTTTTAACTGGTTGCTATAGTGCAGGCATCCCCAAACTTGGGCCCTCCAGATGTTTTGGACTACAATTCCCTTCTTCCCCGACCACTGATCCTGTTAGCTAGGGATCATTGGAGTTGTAGGCCAAAACATCTGGAGGGCCGCAGTTTGGGGATGCCTGCTATAGAGGCATCTGGAAACTAATTGTGGAAAGCATTTTTTTTGGGGGGGGGATTTACTGGTTGCTGGTTTTTCTGCCCAGAAAACCTGAAAAGGCTTCGTGCTGAACTGTGCACTCTGATAAAATCAGAAATTATACCTGAGTTACAGCCTAGATGGCGAACCAAACAGTGATCCGTAGTGTACACAAAGCAGTGTTTCTGTTCCTCTAAGGCTGTTTTTATCCTTTGCCATCAAATACTCATGAAAAATAAGGGGGGAAATAGCCACTATGTGAGTAATTTAAAAGAATAAAGGGTAACTTATGGTAAATATTTTTTCAGCTCACTTTAAGTTATCGCTTTATTTCACCTTTTAGCAATAAGCACCAAATCCTGCTATGCTAATCACAACTGCAGAATGAATTAATTCTTGCTTCTCACTTCAGACAAACAAACATGCTTCTTTATTGCTGGCTGCGTAGAGTACAACTGATACTGAAAAGCAGAACAAAGGAAAGTTCAAGGCATGGAGTCTTAACTCTAGGCCATAATACAAAATTCTAACTCTTGTGTTACAGGTTGTTTTTCCAGCATCAGTTATTGGGTGATTGTGATCATGAAAAACCCACCCTCACGAAGGGAACGACTTGAGTGAGGGTTTCTGCTATTTACATTGTTCCTGTTCTTAATACAAATTGCCGTTCTTTAAATGAAGGCAGCCACTCCCTGTCATGTCACACATAAAAAAACCAAATTCGCTGTTCCCCCAAGTAGCTATGGTATCACAATCTAACGCGCGGCAGTGGGCTGTTTTCTTGACACGCTATGATTTTGGTCCACACAAGTACCGTACACATCAGGAGGAACTAAATTTCATTCTGTTATGACAACAGAAGTGTTTCTATATATGAAGCTTAAAGTAGTTCTTCTTTTAGTCTGTTCATAACACCTACATCTTCTCTGGGTTTCTTCATCCAAAGTTATGGCTGATTTTGAGTCCTGAAAATCCTGCTATAATGTGTCAGTCCATATAGGAAAGCTTGCACTGTGCAGGAATTAGCATTCTCACATCTTCACTGGTTAAAAAACAACAACCATGGGGAATTAAAATAATCTAGCACTGTACCCACTGTTTTGAGATTTAATGTGACTACTTGAAAGTGCCTACAGTTGGTGCACTAACGGAAACACTGTATGTGGAACTAGTGAATGCCTGCAGCGTATAAACAAATGGGCAAAACTGCAGTTAGAAACTGAAATGTTTGTTGAATGCAACATTTTTGTTTTGAATTGAATATATTTCCCTCTTCTCTTCTAAATGACTTCTCTTGCTCAGTAAAAACAAGCACACACCCCAAAACAAATATGCAAATTTTATTTTATTGCAAGCAGATTTAAACATCTACTGCTTTATACAATCTACAGAAAGTTCAAAAATATTAATATAAAGAATTCATGTTTAGGTATTTACGGAAAAGAAAGTTTAAAAACAGCACTGAAAATAAACTTTACAGTAATGCACATGTATATTATATATATTTATATTTATTTATATCCTTAGTATTCGAGACTGCTTTGATCCAGTTAATGAAGTGTTATAGCTTAGTCTAAACAGTAGTTTTGAAGGCTGAATTATCATCAGATAAGTGCACCTATCATTATACCATTTAAAATACATGTCAGTATTTGGTGCTGATGAGTAAAGATATTTTAATGATTAATGCACTGATAACTATGATCCACCATTCCCAAAAAGCTGATTGTTTGTTTTTGCCAATTACACATTATAGACTGAAAGAGTATTGATAGTGCATACAAGACAGAATTTTGTCCAGACACAATATACAATTAAAATTCTGTACTTCTTTCAACAAAGGTAAAGCTGTATAAACTGAAGTGTGCAATTGTGCAATGTACAATCATGTACATATTTCTCTCTTATAATACTCGACAGAATTCCATTAAAGCTTCTCAACATGATCTCACTGATATCACCAACTAGTGCAGTTTCCTTCGTTTGATACTTGCATTACAGTGGGATAAATAGGCTGATGCAAGTGAATAAATGGTACTGTATATTAAAGAGCTGAATAAATTAATAATTACTGAGGGCCATCAAAATTATCTGAATATTACTGCAAGCCACTCTAAAGAATAAGTAGAGTTTCAATGGATGTATATGTTTTAGTCTTAATGAATATTTGGTTGATGCCCTCCAGTTCCAACACATTTATGAAAGCATTTGAAACGTTTACACATTAGATGTTCAACAATTGAGACAAGGCCATTTGTGTGACACAGAATGGAGTTTTTCTCTTCATATAAATTTCTATCAATTTTACATTTTTGACTGAGGTCGCAACCCTACTATTGATCGTTGGTTGTTGCGCCTGACTAATTCTCCTAATCCAGCCGGGTGCATGGAAATATATTTCTGTGCATTGATCATCCTTCTAGAATTATTTCCTCCTCTCTCACTTGGTCCCCAAATGCACATGAAAAATCCTCTGCATCCATCATCAACTGTGACACGAGCACAATGCTGAACAGATGACCAAATTCTGACAGTTCAGACTTTCTGATCTTCCAAGGGTAATGAAGTAAATCTAGGTTATGCCTCACCACTGACAGCATCAGCCATTTATTCAGCTGGGCAGATCCTCATGTGTAGAGCAGGAATGAGCAGCCTGTGGCCCTCCAGATGTGGTTGAGACTCCAGCTCCCATCAGCCCCAATGAGCATAGCCAATGTTCAGGAATAATGGAAGTTGAGTTCCAGCAACATCTGAAAGGTCCCAGGTTTTCCCACCCTTGCTATATAGCAGCATGTGTGCACCAAATCGCTATGCACAAGAATATCCAAGGCCTACTAGTTTAGCTTCTGTATTACACCTGTACATCTATTACAGAAAGAAAATGAAGGCCTATAGAGCCTTTCCTCCCCCCCCCCATTTAAACAGTGTATTTTTAAAGCTCTGATTGCTTAATCATGGAAGCAGGATTCCTCCTTTAAATTCAAAAATATCCTCCTACTGGTAGTGGAGCAGCAATAAAGCTGCTAGCACATTTGCAGAGCTAAGCAGGGCCTGGTGTGGTTTCAAACTGGATGGGTGTTGAGATTCCTGCATTACAAGGGGTTGGACTAGAAAAGCCTTAGGGTCCCTTCCAACTGTACAATTCTATGTTTCTGAGATTTCTCCTTCTAATGCAATACAATCAATCATAAGTGTTTGTTTGTTTTTTTAAAAACTACCATTAAATATTTCAGCCTGTTGAAATATCATTCACTTTTTAGGAAACAGTTGAGATGCAAGAATATTGCAGTAAACCATTTTTGTTAGTAGGCAGAGCAGGAATGTAGCATTTTCAAATCATCAAGCAAAGGGTCTTCTTACTTAAGGCTAAAAGATGGAAATGAACAAAACAAAAACAAGCAACTGGTAGAAAGCTTCATGGAACAAAAATGTAAGAATAGTAGATAGCAGCAACTGGTTGTAAGCAGAAACTATCACATTAAAAGCTATTATTCACAAGCAAAAGCAAAAAAATTTTTTTTTAAAAAAAATCAGTAGCTTTTGATGAATCTGAAAGAACAAACCTATTTCTAATTTTAACATTCATCAGAATTTCAACATTCAACCACAATTCCACTATAAGCTAAATTCTGATCCAAAACTCATAGGTATAAAAAAACTCTCTAAAACATACAATTAAAAAACAATAGAAATGTTGTGTTAACAAATGTATGCATATAACAGATATATAAATAGCTACAGTATTGAAAAATATTTCAGTGCAAAGGCAATTTTAAGATTTCTTAAAAACCCATTAAAAATAATTTTGTTAACTACACCCAAACAGGAGATTTGTCACTACTACAGGTATAAAATCAATACTCACATCAAGTTAATTTTTAAAAAATATGTATTTGTAACCAGTGTTTTATGTAGGGGACATTTCTACTAGACATTCAAGTATGTAATGTCAAATAAATATTAACTTCTGGTATATTACTATCAGTATGTAAACACTGAAAATGGAAAGTGCTTCATTTTAAATGACAAACGCTGAGATGTTGTGCGTTATGAGGGGGGTGAGACTTGAGAAGTATGGGAACTCCCATCAGATTCTCTGTCTCTGTAATCTTTGGTATAATAAAATGTTCACAATTTGCCTTTCAAAGCATTATGTTCCCATCTCCCCCAAATCTCTGTTCAAGGAAGGCGAGAGAGAGAACCTGTGCATTCTCTTCCACACACACACTTTTTTTCCTATAAAGTAATCCTTCGGCAAAGTTGACACCCTAAATAAAACACTGGGAGAAAAGAAACAGAACTGATCTGTGTATGCTATTATGAAAACCGGTACACAGCAAAACTAGAGCCACGAATAGAGCCGAAGTACAAGCTGGCTGTAATGATTTAAAATGACAGATAAAGCGTTTGCATAACCATGCACATATTTTTTCTTTTCTGAAGAATGGTTGAATCCACATTCAAAGAGGAGGGAGGGGAAAACTTAACCTAGTGGTCATTACCAAATATAAGTAGTCACTAAGTAGACATTCTGTTAAACATTCTGTCTCCCTCTCCCTTTCAAAGTTCAAATCAAAAATTAAAAACCAGCATTTAAAATACAGTATTATCTAGTTGAGCTGTTATGGAAGCAATTACTTCCTTTCCTCAACAGGGGAGAAAACAAAAAAAATTCGGGTAGCAAAGCACTTCCTAATACATCTGTACTCTACTTTAGAGGTAGCAAAATGGTAGAATACTGGTTCGTTCTTTAATTTTCTAAGACTACGTTCTTAAATTCCGTAATTATTTTCAACTCAATACCTACATGGCCACTTCACTCGTTTGATAGCCAGCTTGACTTCCCAAAGGTCTGTAGGCAGTCTAAGTAAAAATGTATTGGTCTAAAGTGTGGGGAAGGGTGTTGGGTCTTAAAATCACACATAGACGTCCTACTTGGTGACTTACAATAAAATGGATATTAGAGAGTGTTTCTTGAAAGCAGATTTGCACAGAGGAAACACCAGTTTGTTCTACAGAGAGAGCAAAGAAAAGACAAACACAAGTCAGAAACAGCACCTATGAAGTATGTTCTCAGCGACTTTCACTGGGGGTCTGAGATGGTTGCTTATTTAGAGGGCTGACAAAATTTTAACCACTGATCTCAGAAGATGACGTTTGACTAAAGCAGGACTCTTTCAAGTAAAAAAGAGATGATGGTTTTCGACAAAGTGAAATTACAGTGCTGCTCATCCTCACAGTGCCAGACTGTGTAGAAAAATCCATTGCTTCAACAGTTTAAAACATAATAAGGAAGGCCAAGACTCCTGGGAAAGATTTGTACTCCATGCTCTTTGATCCAGTTTGTCATATTATTACATCGGACAGTTAAAGCCAGCAAAATTTCAATCAGTGCCGTTAAATGGTCATTTGCGGATGTAGTAGGAGTGGGGGTTGGAATGAGAGGGAGGAATAGTTGCTAGTTCTTAAAGGCTTGAGTTGGTGATCTCTCATAGAGATGTTTCCAGACCTGAACCCCCGTGGTAGTACCTGGCACTGGAATCACAACGCTTATTATTGGAATAGCCAAAGATGGAAGGGAGTACTGAATAATCATAGTTTCTCCAATGCGTAAACATTGTTTTTTTAGAATGAGAACTAGACCTTCTTGCTGGGGTATTGCAGTCATTGCTCCTGTATCTTGGACTCTTCAGAGAGGCAAGAGGTGTGAATTCTGAAAAATGGTCCCGACCATGGCTTGATTTATTCTGCCAAGAAAACAAGTAATAGGTTATGAAGCTGTCATCATAGTAATTAACTGAAAGGCTTTAAGGTGGTACCTATCATAGGGGCAATATGGCCAGATGGAGACATATAAATTGCCAATCGAGCTCCACTGTTTGGCTTATTTAAAAAATGCAGGCACAGTCTCAACAGAGGAGTAATTTCAATTAATTTTAATACACAATTTCATCTTCTTTTACATACAGAACAACTTTTTGTTAACGTTTTGCTTAGTAGGAATAAGATACTCAGATATGAGCTACTTTTTATCCTGCCTGTTGGATGTCTCATAATCTTTTGATATTTGGAATGACTGATACAGTTGATATTTTTCTCAGTAGCTAGCAGATAAATTTAAATTGATAAGTTAATTTATACTGTCCTTACTGTTCCTAGCCTGTATTTAGGAAAAGTCCAGAGTCTCTAGACTATTCTGCACCAGAACAGATGGGAATTTGAATACACTCTCCTGATCTCCGTGGAGTGTGTCGCTTTATGGAAGCTATTTTAGGAAATCCCAATCATCTGGGCATTTGTGTCACTTTGGAAATTAAAGCACTTCCTTTTCTGAGGGCTGTTTTTATCTTTGAATAAATGTGTGGCTGAGACAAAATGCTTTTGCTTCCTGCTAATACTTGTGTCTTGTAAAATACCAAGTTGCAAATGTTCCCTGTGGGGAGATATGAAGACTCCAGCAGATATATGTGCCCTTGTGATCTGCTTTCCCCCAATTCTTGGGAGTCTGTAGCCTTTGCCTTACATTTGTTTAGCGGCCAGGCTAAGAGTTGATGCCTTTTGAAATTTTGCTTTATCATATTTCCACATCCAAAGGTGAAGACAGGGCACTGAGAAGGCAGGACCCAATATCATGGATTCATGATATTTTGGAAATTATGCAGATATATTTGAGGGGGGGGCAAATGGGATTCTGAATTTTGCTCAAACCAATGTTACTAATTTAATCTGAATCCAAATACTTGTGGCTTATGCTTAGTCACTGAATCTCATTTGAAGAATAGCGATTGACACAAAACAGCTTACAATTCCTATTGAATTAAAGCTGCAACCATGCACATAAATCGTATTAGAATCGGAGTAAAAAAAATCAGAACAAAACATGCAGCTTCTAAATCTCAAACCTTCCCAGAAGACCCACCCAAAATACCACAAAAAAAACCCAAAACTTACCTGTGCTCTGAAATGCATTGAGAACAGACTACGGTATCAAAAACTGCAGTGATTATATTTAATTTGATAAGGCACAGCAAAAACTCTGGAGGAAGAAGTTTTCTCTTTGAAAACACCACAGCACACCAACAGAAATTACCAAACGGTAACACGTGCAATACTGTTACCTATCAATGATCTAATTATGCCTCGGAAGCAGAAAGGGGTCCTTCAAGGAGTGGCCCATCGTTGTTCGCCAGTGCATTAAGGGCAGTTTTATGTTTCGTACTCTTCTGCAAGGATGAGGAAAAACACTGAGACTATTGCTTAATATGGACATCTAACGGTATCGGAGAGGAAAACAATAACTGCAGTGTTAGGATGGCTAACAATCATTAACACTGTTAATAAGAAATGAACAAACGAACAAGAAACTGTTATTGTTATAATAGTTTACTAGCAGATGTATATTATTTCAAACCCTCCTTGTCCTATTTACAGTGGAAATGGGGGAAAAGTGCATTTGAGATGATTGTTTGCAACAACCTTAAAGTCCTACAACATTTGTCCCAGTTGCAAATGGACTGTCTACTTCTGGAGGGGAAGTTAACTTCTTAAGTAGGAGGTAATCTTCTAATATGTCCATGTAAAGGCCAATATGAAGGTCACCCTATATGTATCATTTAACTACCACCACCACCACAGAATTTAAAGTCTTATCACATTGTTTCATATTTACTGCTTGACATTTTAATTAAAGGAAGGCTTTTTGAGGTTTTTAGCAGATTCGTGTAAATGAGGAAAGGGTATAGCAATTCAGTGTTCTTCAAGTATAAAAGTTTAAAACTGGCATCAAGTTTACACTAGGAGTCTTAATGTTAAAAAGGAGGAAAGAAGAATTAAGCAGAAAAGTTAACACATAAAAACAAATTTGTAATTCAAAATAATGATAATTATGTATAGTAGGCATACACTGGAATGAAAGAATGCATGCCTTATCACCAGCTAAATATTCAAATTAGAGGAATATTGTGACTGGTGTCATGACTCTTGAAACAGAAAAAAAGGAACAAGATTTGGCTCGTATTTTACCAAAAGAAACAGATTCCTCCAAAGCTTTTGCAGATTCATTGATTATAATAGCCCAAAGCAGTTTGCACAAATAGCAATATCAAACATTCTGAAAACACCAACAGCAAAAGAAGACTTTAAAAAGTCAGTTTAAAAAAACAAACAAAAAACCTGCAGTCATGAAACAGTGATCTTGCTCACCACATACAGAGGTCAAAACTGAACATAAAGCGAGAAACAGAATGAATTTGGAATTTGTTGAAATGGGAAGAGAAAAGCTGAAGAATCATCTATAGTTAAATTTCTAAGTTCAAACCAGGTCGTGCACAAACTACCCTGGTTTCTGATCTGGGTTTGCAGCAAAAGCACAAACCATAGTTTGCAGTTGTGAACAAAGTCCCAAACTTTGGTTTGCCTCAGACCAGGAAATAAAACAGCAAAATGACATGTGTAAGGAGAAGATGGTGTGCACAAGCCTCAAGGTCTAACCAGACTTGTGTACATCAGAACTACCCAATTTCTCAGGAGCTCCCATCACGCTTGTGTCTGCCAAACAGTCCACTGAGGTGGTTGCAACTCACAACGCAAACAAAATGTGCATCGGTCTATCAAGAACCACCATTACTTAAAATGGACAGTTCTTGCAATGCATATTATGCTATTCACATACAAACAATGACAAGTAAAGTGCACATAACCATTTATGGTATACAGGCACTTTTAGAAAAGCAAAAAGAGGGAATGTTGACAGAACATGTTGTAAGTACCAAGAGGTTTAACGTACAGTTTGGATATGAAGTACGGTATGACTAACATCATATGAACTGTGGACACACTTTCTAAAGTCCTCTGGACGAAATGGCCAAGCATGCAGAAAGGGGAAAAAATCACCTTTTGCTCCATTAGAAACTTAGACTGCTTGAAGTCTGAGAAAGCATAAAGATGGTGGACTGCTCAACAGAAAGGCACTGATGTTTAGTCTGATTTCCCCCAGAAGGTTGAAGAAAGTACCCGCGTACATCATTTACAGTTTAAAGCAAGGTAGGAGTTATTTAGGAAAAGGAGGTTGGAAGACAGGAGCATATTGGGAGAGGGGAAAGAAGAAACACAAGGAATAAATCTGATTAAATGCTAAAGGCTTTCTAGTGCATATTACAAATACAAGCAACAAGCTGCCTAGGAAGGAAATACTAGACGGTTCTTATTCCACCCATTAGAGCTAGTTACTTAAAACTTGCAATACCAGACTTCTTAAAATCACAGCACATAGTTTCCTTACTATTCCCTTTTCTAGATGTCTTGCTCAAGTAGACATCCAGAGTGTTAATAGTTTATACCAGCTTCTGTTAAGTGACCACCATAACTCTTCAGACAACTGTCAAAATGTTAAGGAATAGTTCAGCTTCCTAATCATACTGAATTATTTCCATACTATTCCTTTAATTTTTTACAGGCTACAGTATGCTAATTTAGTTCTTCACTTTGAACTTCTGGCTGTTCCCATAAGTCCAGTTGTGATTACCAAAAAACAGGTCATTCAGGTTATTACGTAGGAGTCAGTACGATGTGGTTTATACAGACAAGCAAGATTTTCTTTTACGTAATATCTAAATATTGATGATCACTCTAAAATCATCAGCTGGGGATTAACAATAAGGCAACTCACTCAAGGCATTCAATACTGGGTGGGGATGGTTTTGGCAGGTCAAATTTGGTGAATTGTGTTAAAATGGACTGATCCAACAGTTTCTGCTGAACAACCATGGTTCAACTTGCAACTATGTCTGGAATTACCGGTACATTTTTGCTTAAATTCCAGTGTCAGGTTTTTGCCTTGCAAGTCAGGCTCCTTTGGAGAAATGCAATGATATTCAGGAGAGGAAGGGGCAAGGCCAGAGGTGCAAATACTCCAGTGAGTGGCAGATTTACACCACCAGTGTGTTCGTATTGTGTTGGCTTTGCCCCTGCCTTGCCCCTCCCCTTCCATCGCCTGGTAAGTAGCAGCGACACAGATGATTAAAGTCCAAGAGAGCGGCTGTGGTCCACTCTATTTTCTGCTACTGCTGAACAGCATGGAAACATTTATGCCAAATTTTGATATCAGAATACCTGCCCTTGCTCTCCTAACCCTCTCCAAATACTGGTATTTTAATCTGGCTAGGAACTCTGATCTTAGGGTCGCCATATTTCAAAAAGTAAAATTTCTGACACCCACAAAGTTGTTGAGCTAGTGATTTTTAGCTTTTGGGGCTGTTTCTTTTTCCATTGTGTTGCCATACAGGACATGTCAGGAATTTTCCTGGCGTATGGCAAGCCTATGATCTTAATAATCCTGGCTTACAATTTATTTACTGTGTATAACCACTGGCAAGCTGATGGGAGTGTTTGTTTCAGTGCTGCAAAAGCTTTGTATCTTCCAATTCTTTGTGAACAATTAATTGGCCTAATCCAGATGAAATTCTCTCCTACCTCTCTTTACACACAGCAGAGGAATGAAATTGCATCTTCCAACCCAGCAATCAGGTATGTCTGCCTTGCCTCCAACACCACTAGAGGTCCATGCAAATTGAATAGGCTATACAGAGGCAAATCCAATGTATATAAATGCAAATTGTGCAATTGATTTCCTCTTCAAAAGCCCAGGAATTATCTGCTTGATTTGAGACCACACAAGTTGGATTTTACATCCTATTAAAGGACTACAGTTCATTCAGGACCGGGGTATCTAAATTCTACTAGAACAGGAGCACTTGGTGAGTGATCTTATTTTCTCCCACAGCACATAAGGAAGTAGTAAGTGAGAATAGTGCCCAAACCAAGTAGACTTTCATTATTAAATTATCAACACAAGAAGAGAAGCCACAGGTGTATGAAACTAATTTGACACTTCATGTTGTATCTACACAGATATTTGAAATTCAAGAATATTTTTAGCTATTCATCAAACAGAGGGAATTAAAGAAACACCAGATTAATGAAGGAGATGAAATATTGCTAACAGAAATATGATGCAGTTTTCATTAAACAATGTATTTAATACGAAAAGCATCTGTTGAAATTTCAGGATGACAATCTTTCTAGAAACTAGGCTTCAGAAACATGCAGCTTCAGTGTTCTAGTTAAACATGTACGGTAACACACGTTATCATTCAAAGCTCAGTATAATTTCTAAATTGACAACGTACTAAATTGTACTGGTGGTTCCAGTTATTATCTTTAATGAATGATTTTTTTATTTATTTTGACTAAAAATACTTTGCATACCTGAATTTGCTTCCTCTCATTTTTTTAATCGTTTTATTATATTCTAAGCCAGTATTCTAGATTGAAAGCTTCTTCAAATACAATGGGCAATAAAGTGATACATAAATGTAGGATATAAAACTTAGCGGAGTTGTTTGAAATTAGCTATCGATGCTAATTAGCATAAGTTAGCATTATAAGTTAATCAAGTTTAAAACAGGCTGCTAAACAGTTTCATGTTGTTTTGTGCCATTGAAAGTAACAGAAAGGGGACTTTCTTTCTTTTTATGGGGGGGGGGAGGTTATTAAAAAAAATAACAAATATCAGCCCTGCATCTGTGATTGAACTTGCACTTTCCCCAGATACTTACCGTAAATTATTATACTTTATTATCCACCTATCCAAGGTGGTTTACAATGATATGAAAATACAATAAAATCAGTTAAGCAATTTACAATCGGAAAATTAGGGTGCCTGCATAGTGTTTGGTGCCCTTAGTTGTGGGGGGTGGGAATAGCACAGCTTAAGAGAGGCTGCTACAGGGGAAAAGACCTCACCCAATGTCACATGGTCCACACTTCCAGGAAAGGCAGAACTACCAAAAGCTGCCCCCTCTGCTAATCTGAATACTATAGGGCAGGGGTGGCCAACTTCCAAGAGACTGCGATCTAAAAACTGCGAGTTAAAAACTGGGAAAGTTGTTGAGCTTTTATTTAGGAAGGAGGAAGGCCCATGTTTGGGGGGGGGTTCATGTAAAAGCTGTTGAGCTTCTTTAGGGAAGAGGAAAGCAACATTGAACGTTTTTTTTAGGAAGGAAAGCCCTGTTTTGGTGGTTCAGGTCATTTTAGGGGTGCAGGGCAAAGATGTTGAGCTTTTTTAGGGGAGCCAAAGTTTTTAAGCTTCTTTGGGGGGAGCCACTACCGGTGATCTACCACAGACGTCCAGTGATCTACCGGTAGATCACGATCTACCTGTTGGACATGCCTGCTGTAGGGTGTCTGTAGAGAAGGAGGTTGTCTTTCAGACATTTGAAAGCTAAAACATTTGGGGCTTTAAACACTAATGTGAACACCCTAAATTTGGACTGGAAACAAACCAGTGCAGCTGTTTTAGAATGGAGGTTATGTGAGTTTTAAATGTCTCTGTGTGTGTCTGCATTAACTCGTGTCCTGGGGCTTTTTCCATGTCTGCAAGCATGCTGCAAGGTGCTAGCAAAACGGGGTTTTTTGCAGGGGCGGGCAGGATATAAACTGAGTAAAATAAATAAATACAAATTTAATGGAAAGAAAACCTCACACACCACCTTTGGCCACCTCACAACCATCAGGTATGCTCACACCTGAACTCATTGAAATTATAAATAATTCTGCAAATGAGAGAGGGAAATGGAAGCCACTTTGGTGGTGAAGAAAAAGAGACTTAGAGGAGAGGTTTTCAGCAGGGCACTAGTACTAACCTTAAACATGCAAATCCAGCCACACTTGTTTGGAAAAATAAGTCCCGTTTGACCTCGGTGGAACTGAGCAGACTTCTCTGAGACTAGGCTGTAAATCTAAGATTAGGCATCCAACATCAATTATCAAGACTATGGGATGTTTACCTGGATTCTTTCTGTTGCTGTAGGCCATAATTGCCTGCATAAAATTTTCTTCAGAACATCTGGAAGAAGGCTCACCGTTATGAGCATAATAATACCCAGCCATGCAGGACCGCTAGACAGCATTTGCATGAACACATAGTACATCCTCTGGTAATTGAGAAAAGGCCTAATTGGGCAGAAAAAAAACAGAACACAGCCATGGTGGATAAATGAAGTTGAACTCAAAATATAGATGGTTTCAGCATGCAATAATAATAATAATAATAATAATAATAATAATAATAATAATAATGTTTATTTATTTATACCCCACTCATCTGGTTGGGTTTCCCCAGCCACTCTGGGCAGCACCCAACAGAATATTAAAAACCCGATAAAACATCAAACATTAAAAACTTCCCTAAACAGGGCTGCCTTCAGGTGTCAGATAGCTGTTTATTTCCTTGACATCTGATGGGAGGGTGTTCCACAGGGTGGGCACCACTACCGAGAAGGCCCCTCTGCCTGGTTCCCTGTAACCTCACTTCTTGCAGTGAGGGAACCGCTGGACCTCAGTGTCCAGGCTGAATGATGGGGGTGGAGATGCTCCTTCAGGTATACTGGGCCGAGGCCGTTTAGGGCTTTAAAGGTCAGCACCAACAATTTGAACTCTGCTCAGAAATGTACTGGGACCTTACCTTCCAAGTCCCGGACTGCAGAATCCGGGACCGGCAGCTGTGTGACTTCCAGTGTCGTTTTGCCCTTCTATGGGCATCAAAAATGGCCACCGCCGGCTTCGAAAGTCGCTTCTACACATGTCAGGAAGTGTGTCGACGCAACTTCCGGTGTCGCTCTGCCCATCTATGGGCACCAAAAATGGCCGGCGATGACACCAGAAGTCACGTCTATGCACCTCCGGACATGCGTAGATGCGACTTTTGAAGCCGGTGGCGGCCATTTTTTGTGCCCATAGAAGGGCAAATTAGAAAGAAAAAAAATTGGCCACCGGCAGGAGAAAATAACGGAGAAAAACGGGAGACGAAGTGATACGGGGGACCACCGGGAAAAGGTAAGTAAAAACGGGGGTTTCCCAGGGAAAACGGGGTACTTGGCAGCTATGACTGGGACCCAATGTAGGTCTTTCAGGACCAGTGTTATATCGTCTCAGTGACCATTTATTCTTATTCTTATTCTTACCTCACTGTCAAATTGTGGCTAGGTTCAAGGTATGAGTGTTTCATAAAATTTATCTTTGTATTAAGAACATTAGAAGAGCCTGCTGGGTCAAGCCTAGCTAGTCCAGCCTGCTGTTCTCAGTGGCCGGGCTGGTGCCTACAAGTCACCCGAAAGCAGAATCTAAGTGCACTCTGCCCCCTTGTGACTCTCAGCAACGGGAATTAAGAAACATATTGTCTCAGACAGCAGAGGCAGATTAGAGGCATCGTGGCTAGGGGTATGCTGCCTGAAGTGTGGGTTATTAGTTTTTTAAAAAAATAAATAGTCCGCAATCCCTTGTATGCGATTCTAGAAGTGGCATTTTCAATTATGCTTCACAGGTGTTTCTTACCAGATGATCCCTCCCCAGAGAAGGGAAAAGACAATGTAGAAAAGCAGTGATCCCCAGATCACAAAGTGATTGATCCAAGTCCAGTAGTGTGTATCCAGTGCAAGCTGCAAAAATGTATGTATATATTTAGATCATCGCCTGAGGATAGATGTCAATATGAATTATGTAAGTATTCAGTTTCACACATACATTTAACATGTTGGACTCAACATGACATGTACCTCCTATAACTTTTAAATTTACAAAACAAATGTGATAGGCAACCAATGAAAATTACTCTTAAACAAGAATCATAGAGTTGGAAGAGACCACAAGGGCCATCCAGTCCAACCCCCTGCCAAGCAGGAAACACCATCAAAGCATTCCTGACATATGCCTGTCAAGCCTCTGTTTAAAGAGGCTTGACAAGTCAACAAAACTGACAATCTCCTTTATATGCTAGGAACAGACTTCCTTTCACGGCATTCTACACATAGGAATATAGCAGTAGCTCTTCAGAGTTTCAGGCACTGACATTCTTAGCCCTACCTGGATATTCCAGAGACTGAATCAGGGATTTTATGCAAGCAAAGCAGATGTTCCGCCACTGAACTATGGCCCTTCTTTAATTCAGTTCTCAAGAGTCACTTACATAAAACAATTTTGGGACCATAATCCATCCATTGAGATAAGTATCGATCAGTTTTCTCCTAAGCAAAATGTGCCAGAGTTAAGTTTGCCTGGAAACTACGCAATAATGCTTTGGCCAGATAGTTCTACTCTTTAGTTATATATGCGTAGAAGCTGGTAAGAACAGATGCTAAGAGGTGTTTTTGTTTTCACATGTGGTTCATATGAATGAAAAGCAGGCCATAGGCTGAACCTTGCCTCAAATCAAGCCCTGGTAGAAATACACATTGACTGTTTCTTGTGCAATAAGTAACAAGTCCCAAGGGGCAGTATTGCTGGTTCTTTATTCAACAGTAACTAAAAGTGCACCACAAGCCATTCAGGCAGATGGGTTAACGCAGGTGGCTGCTTTTATTGAGATTCTCTGTGGAGAGAAGATATTTCTGAGAAACAGGGACAGGGGAGCATAAAAAGAGCACTGCTAGATCAGTCCAAATGTCTAATCCACAATTCTGCTTTCCGCAGTGACCCAGCCAAATGCATACAGAAAGCTCCCTCCTCCTTCTGTTTAGGGCTTTGAAGTACAGGGGAGATATACAAAATCTGGTCCACACCTATCAATAGGTGGGACCCCACATTCTGCACTAGCTAAAGGTTCCAAACCATCCTTATACAATGGAATAGGACAGAACAGGCACATCTCCAGCCCATAAGTCCACCAAGTTCCTTACTATCATTAATTGCATGGTGTCACACTCTGCCTGATAGAGAAGGCACAAAGACTGGGTGTGCTCCCAGACCCAACTCGGTCACTGGAGGTGCAGTGGACCTCAGTGGCTAGGAAAGCTTTCTACCAGCTTCAGCTGGAAGACAATGGCAGCTGTTCCTGGATCAGGGTGGCTTCACAAGAGTTTCTCATGTATTGCTAACTTCAAGGTTGGATTTCTGCAATGCACACTTTGTGGGGCTACCTTTGAGGTTGGTCTGGAGGCTGCAGCTAGTACAGAACATGGTGGCTAGAATGCTTGTGAGGGAAAACTACTGCCAATCTGCTACCAGGCCAAGATTAAAGTTTTGGTACTAACACATTAGGCCCCATACAACCCAGGACCAGATTACCGTGGTACCTCAGGTTGCAAACACTTTGGGTTACAAACGCTGCTAACCCAGAAGTAGTACCTCGGGTTAAGAACTTTACCTCAGGATGAGAACAGTTTCAGGTTAAGAACGGAGCTCCGGAACAAATTAAGTTCGTAACTTGAGGTACCACTGTACTTGAGAGACCACCTTAATCCTTATTTCCTCGCTATGTCACTGCATTCAGCAGGAGAGTTTCTTTTTCAAGTCTCTAAAATATCAGAAGCCTGCTCCACGGTAGTGCAGAGCAGGGCTTTCTGTGTGGCTGCCCCTGTTCTATGGAACAGCATTTCTGTCACAGCATGACAAGCAACCACCACTTGTACTCTCTGAAAACATTTTTGTTTTGATGTGCTTTTCCCATTCATTCACCCATATTTGTTTTTATCCTGAATTGACTGACAATATATTTCACTGGATATTTTCAAATTCCGCTATTATAAGAGAAGGAAGGGAAAAGAACCTTTCTCTATTCAGTTTTCCATATAATCCATAAGCTTATAAACCTCCGTCTTTTTTTCTGAATGAGGAAGTCCCAAACTTTTTAGCCTTCCTCCATATTGGAACGTGCTTCAGGAAGTGGTTCCAGTTTGGTTTCAACACACATGTAGGAGATCATACCTTCAAGGTAACAGTGAATACCAGCACAGTGAATACCAGTGTCCCAAAGGTCCAGTTTCCAAACATCTATAAGGAAAACATTCACAAGAAAAAGAAGTTTCAGGTTATACAGTCTATTATAGCAAGTTTCATTTAGTATTGTGTAATGCACGAAAAATGTGGAAGTGTACACATTTAAAACTTTCCTGGGAATTAACCCAATTATTCAAGGGGAGATTTTCATGTAGCCAAAATGGCCTCATCTATGCACAAGACAGAGGGAGTCATAGGCTCACAGAAACTCTGAGGTTTGTAGACATTTAAAAATGGGGGGGGGGGGAGAGGCAGAATCCTAACATTGGGTGGAGGGGATGATGGGTACTAAGTATACTTAGTGGATACAGAATGCTGATTGACTGGGGGGAGGGGGCAGAAAACCACATGGAAGAGGAATGTAAGGGGAAACCTGAAGAGGAGCACTCCACACTGCAACATGTTTGCTAGAGGTCCCATTTTTCCCCCAAATAGCAAGAAACATAAGCATAGTAAATGTGCCACTAATATATTCTCCCTTGCACCTTTATCACTTTCAGAATACTCGTACCATTTGCTCTCCACTAGATCTCTTGCTGAAAGCATCTTAAAAACTACAGACTTTTTATAAAAAATGAGATGAAGAGAACAATCATTCTGCTATAAAAGCAAAGGGGAGCAATGGACATTTTTATTGTATAGTCGTAATGTGCTTGTCTCGTGAGGTTGTCTTTTGTTATCTGGGTTGTATGGATAAAATTCAATAAAAATACTTTTAACAAATAAATGAAAAGTGGGGAAAAGTTTAGACGGCAGTCTTATACACCTTTTCATACAATTTCATGGGCTGCCAATTCCAACACATCTTTTGTTCAACCACAGATTTGGATCCAGAAACCACAGGTGGAATGACACTCATGCAAGAGCTCCTTCTACTCTACCTGAGGGACGCAGGTTCCCTCTAGGACAGGCATCCCCAACCTACGGTCCTCCAGATGTTTTGGCCTACAACTCCCATGATCCCTAGCTAACAGGACCAGTAGTCAGGAATGATGGGAGTCGTACTCCAAAACATCTGGAGGGCCAAAGGTTGGGGATGCCTGCTCTAGGATGTAGTGAGAAGGTAAAAAATGGGAGTAACTGGGCATCTTGTGCTAGCTGAGTTTTCACATTTGATTTTCCACAACCTTGCCTTCTCTATTAGCATAAAAAAGTGGAAAGAATTAGAAACTGACAAACGGGCAAGGGTGCAGAATGAAATCTCAGGAAATTTCTGTTTACTGAATAAGCCAAAGCATTCTGCTAAACAAAAGGCAATCATTTAAGTTCAGTTACTTCTAGTTTTCATGGTGTTATCAAGAGGTTGGTGCCTGATAACAAGAGTTAACATTTTAAAAGTTAATATAAGCCACAAAATCATGTCTTATGGTTCAAAATCCTGTCTTCCTAACAAGCGTAAGGCTCACAAAGCTGGTGTTTTGTGTAATGAATAAAAATTAAATTAGTCTGATTTCTATATTAGAGGAAACTAAATTTACAGAAAACACAGATCTCACAAGGTAAAAGTATTATAATAAAAACAAACAAAAACACAGTATTTCATTGCATAGGTATTTTAATGCTAGGGACAAGATAAATGCTATTTTGTGGCTATATATCCTTCTTGACTATAAAAGTATGAGACATTCCGGTTTTGTAAAAAGCCATGAAAACAGGACTAACAAAATCAGACTCCATCACACCAGCTAATCTTCCCTTCCCCTTTCCCACTTTTACAGAGAACTACTATGGAAGTGAGAGCTGGACCATAAAGAAGGCTGATCGCCGAAGAATTGATGCTTTTGAATTATGGTGCTGGAGGAGACTCTTGGGAGACCCATGGACTGCAAGAAGATCAAACCTATCCATTCTTAAGGAAATCAGCCCCGAGTGCTCACTGGAAGGACAGATCCTGAAGCTGAGGCTCCAATACTTTGGCCACCTCATGAGAAGAAAAGACTCCCTGGAAAAGACCCTGATGTTGGGAAAGATTGAGGGCACAAGGAGAAGGGGACAACAGAGAATGAGATGGTTGGACAGTGTTCTTGAAGCTATCAACATGAGTTTGACCAAACTGTGGGAGGCAATGGAAGACAGGAGTGTCTGGCGTGCTCTGGGCCATGGGGTCACGAAGAGTCGGACATGACTAAATGACTAAACAACAACTACTACTATCTGATCAAGATAACTTAATGCCTGCTATAGAACATTCCAGGACAACTAGGCCAGGGTGTACCCCTGATGCTAACTTCAAAAAATAACACAAAAAAGTGGCAACTAGATTTGTAACACAGGGACAATCATACTGTTCAGCCTTAAAGTGTTGCTGTAACATATAGAAGGAGCTTTGAAAACTTGAGATGTGCTAATGTACTGTGCCGTGTTTTCTTTTATTTACTTAAGTTAAAAAAACAACAATACCCAGTAACAATAACAGTGCATTATTATCAGTAGGACCTACTTGTAATATCCTGAAGCGCATAACCATAGCCAAACGCAATTATATCCAAAGTATTTCCTGACAACCCTGTCCTCCCTTTGATTGAGAAAAGACCTGAGCACTTTAGCTGGCTACATGGAAGACACACAGGTAAAGAGAAATGCCACCAGATTGTGCCAATCCACTTGTTAAACCCAGAATGTCCAAGATAGTTGGAAGAACAGGAAATCAGTAAGAACTGGACTCTCCCTACCTTGGTAGGGAGAGTCCAGTCTTTTTATAGTCTGTAACAATATTTTTGATGGCTGAAAGTTCTACACATTTGGGATAAATTGTTCCACAACAGATATTCGCCAGCTAGTTGCCATTCACTCCATTTAGGAAAATGAATTATATGTAATTCATATTGATTGGCATAAAAATTAACCGACTGCCTAGAAATTGAAGCTTATTACTTCTTTCCATGACCTTCACTGTTGAAAAGTCATATTATTAAGTGTTGATGGAAGAAGTATTAAGATGATCCTGAATCTTGTAAACAAACTGTTCAGTTATTTAATTAACCATTGTAAATTGTTCCATCACATTATGTGTACTTATAAGTTAGGGCTCCAAACTGTTGTAAGTTAATATAGTACTATCCATTATAACTGTAGAAAAATATTAAAATTTGACTTTCTAGTTAACATATTTAGTGGACATGTACTAAACTTGAAAAAAACCCACAATTTAAATATGACAATTCCTTTGTTATTTGCCTTTTATTGTAATATTAGGAACCACAGCCACCTGAAACTATCAGCCGTCAGCTGAAAACTTCTTTAGGCTTTGAAATGTACGGTAAGAATACTGATGGTTCTTGAATTTATTTCTGACCCCACTCCTTTTGCAGCCTAGGTGTGCTACTATGAGAAAATATTCTGTATTCCTAAGTTTCCTAAATAGAAGCATATTAGCTGATAACCCTTTTATAATTATTTAAATAGGAAAGCATCCGTAAGAATACGCAAACATGAACTGCTTTTTCCTGCATCACCACAAACAAACTAAGCTCCCCTGTGGTTGCCAATTATTTATAATGTAGCATCATCCTGCCTCACGAGAGCTTGTAGCATGAGGGTGATTCTGCAGCTGTAACAATCTGTGCCAATGACAATTGGAAAAAATATACGCAATGAAGAATATATTCTGAAATGACTATGTAGCAAACTAAGGGTATGTCTTTGGCCTTCCTGCCTTTACATTCAGGTAAACAAAAACAGAGAGCTATTTCAGGTGCATATGGAAGTTAGCCCATCTCGCTAGGAAGCTAAGAGGAGATGGGGTAGCCTGGAAAAAAAGAAAGATTAGAGGAGACATTGCCATCCGTACCTGGAGATGCCAGGGGTTGGACTTTCTATGAAATGTGTAGATGCTCTACTGTATCACTGTGCTGTGGTCTTTCCCCAACCAATGGGAGCCTGTTTTCAAGCCTAATTGCAGTAGAAGGAGCTGTGTTTTGTAGGGTGTGGAGAGGGGATAGTAAACCCCTCCCTCAGCTGCAAACTCACCTCCTATTGACTCCAATAAAAGGCTGTTTCCCACCACCTAAAAGCTGCATGGGACATCCCATGGGCCAGAATTGGTCCACAGGCTGCCAGTTCACCACCCCTGCACTAAATCATGTCTACCCTAATTTGTACAAGTTCAAATGAGCTGGAATAAGTCTCAGATATCTGCCTTCCCATCGCCTCTCCTCTTCTTTGATATTCTTCTTGCTACCTACCTCATTCCAATGATTTATTTTCCGAAGCTGACTTCAGATAAACAGTACATTTGTTTGTTTATTTCTGAACACCAAACTTTTAAAAAGCCCATCCAGAAATCTATTAATGTTAATTTGTGTAAAATTAAATAAACATAAAGAATTAGCTGCGCAGAAAGATAAAGTAACTAGAAAAGCAGGTACATACTTATAAAAAGCAAGATATGTATATATTAAAAACCTGTAAGGTTCTTTACTTTTAAAATGCAAATTAAAAGCTGCTTTTTTTATTATTTCAGCACAGGAGGAAGGGAATAAACAGAAATTTTAAACTTTGTTTTTTTAACAGAAATGTCTGATCTGTACTAAAGTTGGATAGGGAAAAAGGAAAGCACACATCATGACAAAACCACAGTAGTCTTACCATGTGAGTGTTGGCTGTCATTAGCTGAGGATAGGAAGAGAAGCAAGTAGCAAAAAAGGAAAAAAAGCAAGACACAAATAGACCACATAAATGTCAACATGCAAATAAAAAGCAGAAGGACCTTAAAATTATATCTAACGTCACTTAACAAATACAAATAGAAATGCTTTGAATGGATGTATGTTTTTCTTTTCAAATTAACCATGATGTTTATTACTATGATATCTGAATGCACATTTCTTAAAATGGAAGTTATGAATAAATCAAGCAATTCCAAAATATAAAATATGCATCAATGGCAAAATGAACCACATTGATAATATAATGGTTCATAAAAGAAACTTTTTCTCCTTAATGGTACCATAGCAACTTACTACAGCTTCTTGACATTCATAATTAGATTTTACTGTTCCCTGTCAAACACCCCATAAGAACCACAAACCTTTCCTGTTTCTAAATAACCATTTTAATGGGAGCTACCAGTAGGTTATGAAATACTGGATCGTACTTAGTGAAAGGGGGGAAAGGCATAAGCAACACTTAAGATTATTGGCACATCATTTCTTGATGTTAGCAGAGCAGCTTTAATCAAACTAGATACTCACCTGTCCATTGCTGGTCACAGTTGAGCTGTCAAACAGGAAATAGGCACCAAAGAAAAAAATGACAGCATCAAATACTCCCAAGAATGTCCAGTAAATGAATACACGCCAGCGTAGGTGAGCATTCTTGGCAACGTCCCTGAATAACGACAAAGTTATTAATTTTGACATGTTAAAATAGAGAAATGTGAAATTGCACAATGTTTTCTTAAGTGACAGGAATGTTATAGTGTTTAAAGGTGACCTGTCAATAATGCATCTCTCTGCATTCCTAAACGGATGTCCAATACTTAAGTGTACCATAAAGCTCTTCAGTTATAATCCCAAGTCCTTTTAGATGGGAAGAATCAATATTGTCACAAATGTTGACCCTGTTTTATATAATAAAACGCAACACTAGAGGTCTCCAGAAGATTTGCTTTCGTTTCAAGAGGCTGGTCTTTGTAAACTGAAATAAGCTTCAGGCTGTTGCCGTTTTTTTAAACACACTACTTTTACATTTAGCATTGAACCTGAGGAGACGTGTATCAGTTATGTTACTGAGATTATTTACTCATTAGTGATCTTGTTGGGTTCAACCCTGTGAGGCTGAGATATAGTGATATAGGCCCTAGATAGCCTAGTAAGCCTTGTGGCTGAACAGTTTTTTGAACCCAGGTGTTCCTGGTCCTAATCCGACACATTAACTACTAACTTGCAATTTTTGCATACACACAAGTTGGCAACTTCCCTAAAAAGTCCCTTTGTCGAAATGCTTTCCCACAGGACATTTAAAGCAGATTCACACAGTAACCCCTTAATGAGGAAATGTAGGAAGGTGTTGCCATTGCGATCGTTGAACAGATGCAGGTACTGAATCCTTGCTGCCTTTCTTGGTTACCTGCAGAACACAACTTGCTTACTGCATCCAGTGGTGTTGGCGTCAGCAAATTTTTTTTTAAAAAAAATTGCTTCATGAACTTTGTCACAAAAAAACCAAAGTGTGAATCTGCTCACATGTATTAACGTTATTTTGGTGTTGGTACGTTTATTTTACTATCCGAGATAATTTTTCACTGAAACCACATGGTACATTCCCCTTGTTTCTTAAAAGACCAAAGAAAATGTTCCTGGTTACAAAGCATCCCACTGCAAAAGCCCTGTTCCAAGGTATTTCTCACTGACCCTCTGGAGTCTCCCCAGGCCGCACCCTTCAGTGCCCCCCCCCCGCCCCACAGCGTCTTTTGCCTGACTGATAATGCAGTCTTTAGAATCCAAAAGGTTCCCCATCCCTGGACCTACTTCAGCATATCATTGTTTCCCGAGGCCCTCAAGAGGGAAGTTGAGCAGAGTGGCACTAACTGGTCACCGCTGTCTATTCAAAGAATGTTATGAACTCTAACCTGTACAGTGTAGGGTCTCTCTTGAGTGTATCTGAACTGACGTGTTGCTCCATGAGACTATACAGCAGGATAGGAAGTGAAGTGAAGCTGATATTGTACAGGGTAAGATACGCAGTATCATATAAAGGCTGCAGATGGAGGGAGGAAAAAAACAGATTATATTAACCGGCTATAATTTAATTTCATGGTACTGTAACAGTAAAGATTTAAAGTACAGAAATAACCAAGTAACCCTATTTAATGCCATGTCCGCCGTCCTGTATGTATTTCCCAGCTATCCAAATTCACTATGACTGCACACTCCTCTATTCACCGTAACACTGGGTTTCCTAAATTTTGGTGTCCAGCTGTTTCTGGAATATTTACTGCTTACTTTGCCAAACCTTTATTAGGCATTACAAATATAGGCCACCATAAAACATCCATATGTAAAATTTTAAAATATATACAAATAAACAGCCATGTAAACATATGTAAAAATGGGATACAACTCCCATCATCCCTAGCTCTCAAGACCGGTGGAAGGGAATTGTAGTCCAGAAAAAACTGGAGACCAGTGCTGGATCAAACCCCGTGGAGGCCCCTAGGCAGTTGAAATCTTTGGGGCGGGGCATCGCAAATTATCTCCTAATACATTTTTTTATTTGATCTTTCAATATCAAATCAATATTATTTTGATCCGTTGCTGCAGAGGGCCCCTAAAAGGCATTGGTCACCTAGGCCAGTGCCTACTCTGCCTATTTGATAATCTGGCACTGCTGGAGACCCAATTTTGGGAAACTCTGATGTAGCAACTCAAGGAGAACAGCATGCCCAGGGGTAAAACATCTAATTAGCAAATTTTGTGCAAAGGACACTGGTCACATTGCCAGGGGCAGAGGGAGGGGGCGTGGTGGGTGCAGTCCGGCCCGGGTATCACCGTGGGAGAGACGCGGTGGCTTGGATGCGCACAGGCTCTGCGCTGCCCAAACTGTCCGCCCGCTGCCTTCCCCCCAGGTGTAGGGCGGCTGAGTGGGAGGAGTTAGGCAGACTCCGGAGGCCCTGGGGTGCGCCCCGCACCTGGGCATGCCACCCTAGGGGCCCGAGTGGCTTCCTCTGCTGCTGCACATTGTACAGTCCAGAAGGACACAGTCCAACCAACAGTAAGTGTTCTTAGTTCCACACTGATTTCCCAGTGGGAAATTTTAAGAACCTGCTTCCCTCTTCCATTGAATCCCACAGGATGTGAAAGCGCTTAGGTTAGCTTTGGCTGGATAAAGTCAGCTCTTGAGGGCAAGTTCACAGGTTCAACAAATACATCTTGTTACTTGATAACCTCAAAACATGAAATTGTTATAAGTCAAACATCACACGATGAGTCATTATGGATCACTGTCTCTCATCTCAGGTGCTTTTTAAGCTAACACTGCTTATAACCTTACTCACAAGGGCAATGAATTTTAAAGATTTTAGGGTCATGCCACTTACTCACAGCCGTGTGTGTGTTTTTATACTGAATTGTAAGCTAACTGCAACTGTGGGTTCTACTTAAAATCTGTACACTTCAGGGAGCAAATCTCGTATTATCTGTGCTTCTGATAAACCAGAAAATGCTATACTGTGAATAGCTGGCTTTTTCATTCAACATCATGCAAAGCAAGATAAATTGATCAAGATACATTTAAAGTTCTACTGGATCAATAAAGAACATGTTTCAAAATATTAACTTGGTTTAATGATAAAGGGGGAAAAGTTTTCTGAGATACCTGCTGTGAAAACCCACAGAAGAACTGGTATAAAAACTGAGGGAAAATGAAACAGACATTCTGGAAGACAAAAGCAAGATATGTTGCATGACATTATCATAGTATAAAAACGAACTGGCAGCTACACAAATTCAAACACATATTTAAGTTCAACTGAACACAGAATTTAGCTTTTGAAAAAACAAAACTCGATAAAAGGGCAACTCCTTCAGTACTACATTGATAATTATGGCAGTGTAGAAAAGCTGTTTTTAAAAAGTGGCAACCAATTAAAATATATAGATGCTTTGGTTTTTGTCTGTGCATTCTTGCCCACACCCTGGAAATAGAGATAAGAGCAAAAAAGTTATAGGTAAATACGTGTCAAAAGGTAACGTCTGAGCAACCTAAAGTACAGTCTGCAAAAGGAAGGCAAGGAGGACTTGGACAACAGTCACAGAAATGGCTGTTGGCGATATGGAAGCAAGCACAAAAAAGAAGGCAAACAATGCGGTCCTCAGGAAGAGGAGGCAGAAGCAGTACTGGATGGTTGAAGAAAGGAATTGCAGTCACTGAGAGCTCATCCAGACTTGCCCTTGCCCTGCCGAATCTTTACCGCTGAATCACAGCAAATATCAATCGGGTTTCTCCAGGTTTTCCAGAGGAAAGTGGCAGGGAAAAGGGAAAACTGCTCAGATTCATGCTTTCTAGGCTGAGCCCTAAGATTACTTCGGGTCCAATAAGTGACGCTGCAATGGCATGAATTCCTGAAATGCCATGTAGCTGTCTTTCTACACTTGTACATATTAATGGTACAATGGAGGAAACATGGAGACACCGATACACGAATAACCTGGCTCGGAACCAGGAACACATATACATACTGCTACTCCCTGCTCTTTCTTTTCCTGCATAGTAGAGTATAAGCTTCAGACTAAGAGATTTCAATAGTTTATAAGTTTTATTGCTACATTTGAGTTTACTCATCAGATTAAAGACGAATGTTGCGCTAATCCTTAGTGTTTTGAGAGCAGTGCATTGCTGCAGAGTTTAGGCTAGTTTGAATGGTTATTCAACACTGTGCTAGAAGTGGAACGTAAACATGTTCCCATGGCAGAAATAAATCCTTCACATTGGTCCACATTTCTATGTCTTTGCAATACTTATTATGCCCTATGGGGTGTCCATGATAGATGTCCTTGGTGAATTTGGCTATCTTATTTTACCAGTGAATTGGTGCATCAATTCGTATGTCAAAGTGACAAAAAGGTAAAATAAACAGGATTTGGCTAACTGTAGTGCTGAGATGAGCTACTTCCCGAAGGAAACAAAATACATATGCCTAATGTGCTGATCTGTTGTTATAAAACACCCGAGGTTGACATTTTAGATTTACAACATAAGAGACTGTTGTTGTAAGCATATACTGGCGAAAGTTATCACTAATATGATCCGACTATCAGTGTAAACATAAAAACAAACCATCATTCTTCCATTCAGCTTGGTCAACTGAAATTAGAAGCTGATTCATGTTTGCAGCCATGAAACCACTTGCTATTTTACTTACTACATTACTGGACATTCTGGAAGTAAGTGGTTTTATGAATGCAGGTTTTCCCCATATCTAGGAAGCAGAGTAGGAGGAATCTAAAGTTAAACTGGAAGAATGGAGGTCTGGAAGGATGATGGTCACACAGTGGAATCCAAGACAACAAGCTTCAAAATAATCTGCCTCTGTCTAAACTGTTAACAACCATAATACAAAAGCCCCAATATACCTTATAAAAGAAGTATTGCACAAGTTCAGATATCCTGACATAATAAAAATGCCCATGAACAAGCAACATTTTTTTCAAATGTTTAAATTTGGGTATTGCATAGTCGCTGTTTCTTGCAGCTTGGCGGCCTTCTTTCCCAATAAGGCCTGGAAGGAAAAACAAAATGGCAAAAAGTGAAACGATGCAGTGAAACTGAACTGGTGGTACTTAGCATTAGATTTCGTTTGAACTGGGAAACTATGGTTAGCAGGTTCAGAACAAGCCAGTGTCTTCTCTTTCCATCAGCATATAGTGAGGAAGCATCATTTGCCCCTAACACAGTATTTAGGAAGTTTCTGCTGCTCACAAAGTATCTTCGACCCAACAGTCAAATGGAAACTTAGCTACTGATGGGAAAAATATGTACTCCTCCACAGTAGTTTGATGGCAGTGATATACAGACAAAGTACTAGGACCTTAATTACTAGTGACTCAATATTACATGATGATGATGATGATGACGACGACTTTAAACTTGACCATAACAATCCACTTACCAATGCCAACATGTGCTTCTAGGATCATACTGACATCATTTGCTCCATCACCAATTGCTAACGTGATTGGATGCTCCTTTGACCATTTAATTAATTTTACAATCTGGAAGGGAAAAAAGGTGCAAATATTACATACGTATTTCTAAACTGCAACATTATGCTCAATGTTCCACTTGCTAGATATTTCGGTGGTGGTGGAAACTGAACCAAGTAAGAAGAAAGGACCTTCACTTCACGGAATCTTCTATTTTCCAGGCAGTAGTGAAACAGACAGGCCGGCATTTGGGCCTGTTCACACATTACTTTCTAAGGAAACTCAGAATTCCCCTTCCTTTACCATGGAGAGAAAATAACAACCAAAGATATAACTGTATGATGTTTATTTGAGCAGATTATCTCCACAGCTACTTGGCAGAAAATCTCTATTCTTTCTGATAGCAGATTAGGCAGTCAGGGAAATACTTCGTTCGGCAACATAACCCAGTTCACTTAATACTTCTTTTCCACAGCAAGAGGAAGAGGCAGATTTCGCTTTTATCCAGGAAAGTAACGGCTGAACAGGCCACAAGATGGGCCTAGTTGTTTTATTTCTGTCATCCTTATATCTTTGTCCAGTGTTATTCCAATTATCTACTGATAAAGCCTAATCAAAAGAATTTCCAACACACACCTATTATTATTTCTATTTCCTTGTGTTTTTGTGTTTAGGAAATAACAGCTTTCCATATGAGGTTAATGTGTAGTCTCACAATGTAGCATCAGCTGAAAATACAGCACTTTTCCTTAGTTAAATAAGCTCCTTTCCCAGTAGCATGTCAATCCCTGAAATCTGCTTGAAACATACATAAATCAGGGGCACAGCAGGATGCCATTTTAATGTACCATTAACTAATTGCTTTCTTTCAGAAATTCTTTCACTCATTTCTCCTTGTTTTTCATTTTTTGCTTCCATTATCAATCACTGGAAGGTGGGTATTTAACACAACACATTACACGGAGACTTTCAATATTTATATAAATATACATTTGTCATGTAATTTGAAGACGTGAAACACAAACCTGTGCTTTTTGCAAAGGAGCCATGCGACAGCATAGAACTGCGCTGCAGTTCCTACAGATTTCAAGGAAGATCTCTCTATAGTTACCAGAGCTCCCATCTTCCCGTGGTTTCATTATTAATGATAATGCTGCTCCATCAATAATTAAACCATAATCTTGCATTTCAGCTGAAAGCCTATTGAGTGACAAAAATACACGAATTAATGCTGGTTTTGCAGTTTAACCAACTGTGTTTTATACAGCAGTCGCTTCAAAAGACATGCTGAAATACAGCACACTCAAGGTATTTTGGGTTGCATGTAACATAGGGCTAAGGCTACGGTTCCTTCAGCTCAAGGATTTATCAGTGTGCAATGGAACATTCTTTCTTTTTTCTCCCCCCTTGTGCATCCTAATTCTCTTCTCTCTGTTAGCCCAACCCTCCGGAGAAGATTTGGGGACAGAGGAGGGAGGCATGCAGGGGGAGGAGAGGGGAGAAAGTCCCATTCCTTGCGCTGACAGGATAATTTAGTTGAATACCGTCCTTTAGATTTCTTGCCATTTGAAGTAACTAACTTGATACAGCAATCTTGTCTTTGCCTCCAATTACCACCGTGGAGAGTAGAAACCTCACCACTAGGTTTCTGTTCCCTCTACCCACTAGGATACTCTCACAAGAAATCTCTTCCCTCAATTTCCAATTTTGTTGCACAGGATAAAGCCAAGCTATTTTTACATTTTGTGGGGCAATCTGCTGCCTCTATCTATTATGAACCTACCCAGACCCTAAGAGCATCCTCTGGGGCCCTTTTTTGTCTGCCCCCTCCATGTGAGGTCCGGAGGGTGGCAACATGAGGGCCTTTCCTGCAGTGGTCCCCCGTTTGAGGACTGTTCTTACCCAGGGAGGTTGGCTGGCAACTTCATTACACTGTATACCTTTAGGTGTCAGGCAAAAACATTCTTCAACCAGGCCTGTGGCTGACTGACATCCAATGCCATTTTAAAATGTATTTTTTTTTGGGGGGGGGGGAGGCAAGGACTCCAATGGGACCAAGATGAGCACTAGAGTTAGCTGTGACCCAGTGGCCAGGATTTCTGACCTTCTAGCCGGCAACATGGATCACGTTTTGCTCCATTTCTGTTAGGAGTTGATCTTTCAGAATGGCAGCACCCATGTTTTGGAAATCCCTGCCTATAAACATTAGGAAGGTCCCTACATGATAGATAGATGATAGATAGATAGATAGATAGATAGATAGATAGATAGATAGATAGATCAGCGTTTCTCAACCGCTGTTCCGCTGGCTGGTGTGCCGCGACGTGCGGCGACGAGAAGGGCGATTTGCATTGTCACGTGCCTGGCGGCCGCCAATAAACTACACTGACCCGCCGGAAAGCAATATTTCTCCTCCTCTTTCCCAAAGCTCAGTGCAAACGAGCCTGGCGGCCGCCAATACACAACACTAGCCCGCCGGACGGCTTGTGAAGCCTTATTACAGGAGATTGCAACCAACACAGCAATTGGCAAGTGTTTCTTACAGTCATAATTATACTCAATATAGGGCGGCACAGAGTTAACTTTTTTAATGGTGGTGTGCCTCGTGATTTTTTTCACGGAACAAGTGTGCCGTGGCCCAAAAAAGGTTGAGAAACACTGAGATAGATGATAGATAGATAGATATACAGACATATAGATGCCTTCTAAAAGCCTATATAGTTATATAATTTAGAATCGGCTTTTTAATTTTGTTGATTTCATCTGTTTTTATCACACACGATAATGATTAGGTAGCTAATGATTGTGTACCTATATCTGAGGGGGAAAGAGTACAGAGAGGCCCCCCCCATCCTGAGGAGCAGTTCCTCCACCAGCAGCGGCGCCAGCGGGGAGGGGGAAGAGTCCAGTGAGGAAGGAGGAGAGAGGAGACGGGGCTCTGGCAGGATAGCAGAGCCTCTGCTGCACGAGGGAGAGGAAGAGAGAGAGGGGGAAGAGGGGGAGAGGGAAAACATGGAAAGGAGACCCTTTTTCCCTCCGGTTCTGGAATTACGCAGGAGGAAGCGAGGGAGGAGATTTGGGGTGCCCAGACTCTTATGTTGGAAGAAGATGCGAAATGCGCCATTCCAGGGCTCTGGGTCCGACTGAGAGCATGTGTCCTGTATAGCTCTAGCACTGTAAATAACCTGCACTTAATAAAAGCATGAAAAGGCAAAGGTCTGGAGAGTCGTTACTCTAGAGTAGTCGCAACGCATCCCCTGTGACACTATACATACCATATTTTTCCATGTATAAGACTAGGTTTCGCCCCTAAAAATAATGTCCAAAATTTGGGGGTGTCTTATACACGGGGGTGTCTTATAGACGGAAAAATATGGTATGTCTATATATGTTTTTTAAAAAGCTGTTTCCGATTCTGCCACTGAACCAATGGCTTTAAAAGGATGCAAATTTTGTTTTTGGTTGAATTTGTACTTTATACATACCCTGAGAAGGTGTCCCTTGTTAAACTGCCGCTGTGCCTTAGGACAGTCTTGCTTAAATCAAACAACACATCATGCAAGCTCTGCTCCTCTATTTTCTTGGTGGTTAACTCAAGTATTTGAGTACTTCTTCTGAATAGTTTGCAGGCATAGCAGGCAGCTGCGGCAGTCTCCATTTTGTCTCCCGTCAGAACCCAAACCTTAATGCCAGCTTTTTGCAGGGATTCGATTGTATCAGCAGCTTTTTCCTGTAATCTTGGAGACACCAATCATAAATAATTATTGACAAACTTCAAAGTAAAAATTTAGGGAACTTACTAAAAGGTTTCTATCATATTGGAAAACATGACGGTAAAAAGGAGTTTGTACTTAAGAAGCCTTTGCTGCCATGCAATATTTTATTTATTTATTTACTCAATAGTTTTCTCTCTGTTGATTTAAAGGGTTCAGATGTTGCAGTCCAGAGGAGCTACAGTGTACCGTATTAGTGCCCTTCACCTGTCTGTTTTAAAGTACATATAATCATGCTTCACAGCAATTTATGCCATTTTTAGTTAAACTGGCAAGGTGCAGCAAGCCTTTGAATTGCTCACAACTCAGCCTCGTTTTGTGCAGCTTGAAGATGAATTAAAAATTTTGTTAGAACCTTAATATCTTATAGGATTCAAACCAGCAGATACTAACACTGTCTATGTCATACTGGCTTTAATTTGGTCTCTGTAGTAACTTAACAAAAACAGAAAAACTTGTTTTTCAGCTGCTTTGGCAGTAAAATAATTAAAAATATACAAGGCTTAGGTAGGCAAATAATAAAAATTGGATGTATTGTCCACTGAAAAGGATTCATGGGTGTTTCCTGAACCCCACACATGAGCATAAATAATACTTTTATTCTACACTTCTAGCTTCACTGATAGCAAGGTAATTGGTAAGAAAGAACCCATTTCTTGTTGCAGTTTTCAGCTAGTTAGTATATTCCCGGGTTCAAATATGCAACCTGGTGGCTCCAGAAATATAAAAATTAGGACCAGTCTAAGAAAAGGGGAGTGAGGAAGAGACAGAGATAGAAAGCAAGCTAAATCTATATATTCCAGGTTGAACAACATGTTTCTATTCACATTAGGCTGAGTTTAGCTTGACTACAGCAAAAGAGTGCTGAAACAATTAAAAGGAACTTCGTACTAAGTAAGGGCTGATCCACAAAACAAAACCTGAGCAAACACACCAACTGCACTTGTTCGTATTCATCCTTTTGTAGCCTTGTCTGTCCTTTCCCAGACTCCACCCCCAGCAAGCCCTATTGGCCAGCTGAGGGGCTTAACGCGGTGGTGAGGAGGGGCTGATGCAGGGGGCTGAGCACGCCCCCTGCAAGCACGGGAAGCTGGCTCCGCCCGCAACTTCTCCCCTCTGGAAGGAGGAGAGGTTTTACCCCAAACAGCAGGCAGCAATAGTGATGGGTGGACACAGTTTGACTCAGAAACTGAGTGCACATTACAAGTATTTTTAGGAAGCTCAGCCAAAGTTTGTGTGGTCTCGGGAAAGCAATGGAAACAGACTTTAACGACCACCCTTCCCGGTGAAGGTTAAAAGCCAGAGAGGCAGTGGGGCTACTTATTTTCACCGCATCCTTGTGTTATGAACGGAGCTTGGATCCTAGAACAATAGGCAGGTAGGATCCCAGAATGCAACAACCTGATTGGCCTGCAGGAGCAAACAATCAGACCCCAGGAGGTAGTTAATCAGCCTATTAGGCCGGTAGGATTCTAGAATGCAATCACTGATTGGCCTGCAGTAGCAGCCCAATCAGGCTCCAGGAGGGATGCAGAATCAGCCAATCAGACGGAACCCATTGTGTAAATAATGTATATAAAGCCTGAGGTCTGGGGGGGGGGGGATTTCACTCACTGTTTTACAAGCTGCAATGAATAGCATGAAATCACTACGTGACTCCAAGTATATTTCACCTTGTTTCTTTTACAGTATGTAATAACATCTGATCCCTGGTGTTTTATTGAGGCAAATACACATGGTGAAAGTGGGAATATTTTGATGCAATGTAGGAGTGGGAAGTCTTGCCCAGTTTGCATGGGATAGTCTTTTATTTTCCTGCTTTCATTTTTATTGAATTGGGAGTAGGTTGTTATTTTTAATGACTGGGACCAGAAAACTTGCTGTCAGGGAAAAGGCGGGGTATTAAATAAATATGCATATATTATAATAATAATAATGTTTAGAGGTTCTTTTATCCCAGTGCAATGCATTCTGAGGTTTTTGTCATTTCATAGTACAATTAGTTTCTGTTGTGGAAACAGCTTGTAGTGCTGCTAATTACTGTGTGGCCACCTTGTAAACTACTAATTGTTATAATACTGCTTCTAAATGCTTCCACAAGACCGTTATTGAGTCAGATGTACTAAGAAGAGATTAATGGGTCTGGCAGGGCAGCAGGGTGGGGGGTAGGGTGGAAAAGATGCTCTCCCATTAGGGGAGGGGGAGAAAGGACACTTGCAAAAAAACTGTTAAGAAGGATTAGATAAGTACAGGGTTTCTTTTCTTTCAGTTCTGTAACACCCCTTTGATTCCAAATTCTGGTTTGTTAACTAGTTTTAAATCTATTTTAGGAAACGTTTACATTATTCTGTATTGTCTGCATGTCAGTTTGACAGCTGTTGTGGTAGAAACACAGCACATAAATTTAAACAAACAAACAAAAATAACTCTATACAGACGGATTCAGACAACTATGTCTCACTGAGACATGTATGAGCCTTTTGCCTTTGCATGCAGCTCTCATTGCCTTGATAAGGAAGTCTGTTTCGTTCAAATCAGAAAGCTGTGATTAACAGGTTCTGAGGAAACCAGGACCTTAAACCAGTTTTCAAAGTATATTTATGATCCTGGTGTAGTCTGAACACAGTAACCATCATTTTATTGTTCTGGGGGGGGGGGGAATGGGAAACTATAGTTCATTAGATAGGGAGATATTCAAATACATTTTTTAGTTAATACCAGGGGACTTCCCTGTCTCTCCAAATCTGCTATGGAGGGTAGTGGGAAACAGCAGAACAGATTTAGGAGGCACATGCAGGGAGAAGAGGCATACCACGAAGAGAGGAGGGAAGAGGCTGTCAACGACTGGGTGTGGCTACGGCAATAGGGTGGCTTATTTACAGCAGCATTTAGGCATGCGTGCAATCAGCTGTGGTTGCTTCGAGTGGGCAGATGGGCTTTTGGCTGCGATCGTGCCGATGATTGGTGGTTGTGGTGATGCATGCGATATTCATTTGTGGTTAGGCTGTAGAGCAATTGCACCCCCCCAAAAGCTCAACAACTCTGTGCAATTTCCCCTCCCCCCCAAAAAAAGCTCAGCAGTCCCCCAAAATAGGGGGTCTTTTTACACACGGGGCGTTATACGTGTAAAAATATGGTATATTGGCTTATTAGTCAACGTATGTGCAACCAAACTGGGCCTAATTCTGCTACTATATGGAGACACCTATTTTCATCACACAGAGTGGTATTTGCATAGGGAAGAAAGTTCTATCCCCTTAACAGAAGTTAAGATGAATCCTATTGAATTGCTTTAAATTAATAGAAGTGCACTAACCGGTCTTCAACTGCTGTAGCACCAAGCAGGATAAGTCCCTTTTCTATCTTCTCATATGCCTCAGCCAGTTTCTTCTCCCGATCCCGAAGGGCCAGTTTGGCCTCCTGCAGCTGCTTCTGCACATTCTCGTATTCTTCAGAGGTGAATTTCTTATACGCTACACATAACGTTCGAAGGCCCTCCTAAAGGAAATTATTTTAAAAGCACAGAGACATGTTCACTGAAAGTCTTCTGGAGATTTTCAGTTCCGCAGGTTGTAATTTATGTTTCTGCCTCATGTAGTGGTTTATCGACTGCCTTGAGCAAGGCAACAATTTGGTTTACTTGAACGTTGCCTCTGGAGAAAAGGCTATGAGGAAGCTGGAAACCCAACATCTCTACAGTTTTGGGAAAAGAAAGAAAATACTGTTGATAGAGGTGGGCAAACCAACTATGGCTTCCATCAAAAACCCATATGTGACAAGCAGAACTACAAGATTCTTGGGTATCTCTAATAATTTATGCTCTGTGTGTGTGTGTGTGGGTGTGTGGGTGGCCTCTCACAAAAAGTGCACTGAAGGAGAATGGAAGTCAACACAACGATGACTTCCTTATCTACACTTTGCCATCGTTCCCTTCTTTAGGCAAATCTGCCCTTACAAACTGACTTTTGCAGCTTTCTGCCTTGAATGCACGCAACATAATAAATGGATCTTACCACTGCATTGCGCTCAACTCTTGACCTGATCTGGTCTATTTTGCCTTCTGCAACTCTGGGAAAAATAGATGAATCTGCTCCTTTACAAAACAGAAATATTTCTCCTGAAAATGTAAGCAAAACAAAATTTTAAAAGTGGGTTAAATGCAGATAAAGCCCTTGCTGTTCTGAACCACAGGCTCAAAGGACAGCATGAGGGAGTGGCTGGGTACAGGAATATCAAAGAAGGGTGTCAAAAATAGCAGAGAGATTAGTTCTAGTATTATTATGAGACTTGCAGCAAAGTAGCCTGCCAGGTCTCCTAGCCTCTGCAGACGCGAGACAGACAATGCAGCAAGGAGATGGTTTGTCTGCCCCGGGTCTTCAAAGGCTAGGAGACCTGGCAGGCTGTCTATGCCTTTCTTTAATAAAGAACTAGAACTGATCACTCTTTGGTATCCTTGCACTCAACCACTCCCATAAACCCTCCTTCGGGCCTATGGTTCAGAACCCTCACCGCCAAAATATTTTAAAAGTCTTCTTATGAAACAGTTTTTTGAAATTATCACACTCTACATTAAATGGACTCAAATTAAACGGAGTCAAAATTACAAGCATGCGACAGTCGTACCTTGGCTTCCGAATAGCTTAGTTTTGGCTCCCGGACGCTGCAAACCCAGAAGTGACTGTTCCAGTTTGTGAATTATTTTTGGAAGCCAAACATCTGATGGGGCTTCCACGGCTTCCAATTGGCTGCAGGAGCTTCCTGCAGCCAATCAGAAGCCATGCTTTGGTTTCTGAATGTTTTGGAAGTCAAATGGACTTCCAGAAAGGATTCCGTTCGACTTCCAAGGTACGACTGTATTTGAAAATATGATGGAATAGTAGAAAACGGCAAAAATCAAGACAGGCTAAAGAGCAGAAGATCTGTGATAATCTGAGGTCCTTCTTCATGCACTCCCTTCCACAATAGGTCTGGAGGGTGAGAATGGGGCCTTTTCTGCAGTGGCCCCCTGTTTGTGGAATGCTCTCCCCAGGGAGGTTTGCCTAGCGCCTTCGCTACATATTTTAATGTGCCGAGCAAAAACGTTCCTCTGTAACCAGGCTTTGTGCTGATTAAACAGTCTATGGCCTTTTAAATGTGTTTGTGGGATGGGGGTGGTATTGGTGGTAGTTATTGTTGTTGTTTTTATGATAGGTATTTTGTGTTTTCATTTTGTATTTTTATGTGATAAAGCACCCTGTGATCTTTGGGTGAAGGGCAGTATATAAATTTATTAAATAAGTAATATATTTCAGACTTAAACCAAGTTCCCAAGAGCTTAGGGACTAGACTTTTTTCTTTCCTTTAAGTACCTTTCACCGATTTAACTATCACACTCATTCGTCTCCTTACGGAATCAAAACTAAGGATTTCCAATAGTTCAAACCTAAAAGGCTTTGTGCTGATTAAACAGTCTATGGCCTTTTAAATGTGTTTGTGGGATGGGGGTGGTATTGGTGGTAGTTGTTTTTGTTGTTTTTATGATAGGTATTTTGTGTTTTCATTTTGTATTTTTATGTGATAAAGCACCCTGTGATCTTTGGGTGAAGGGCAGTATATAAATTTATTAAATAAGTAATATATTTCAGACTTAAACCAAGTTCCCAAGAGCTTAGGGACTAGACTTTTTTCTTTCCTTTAAGTACCTTTCGCTGATTTAACTATCACACTCATTCGTCTCCTTACGGAATCAAAACTAAGGATTTCCAATAGTTCAAACCTAAAAGGGAAAAAACAAGGACAAGTTGTAATAACGTTAAGTTTTTATATCCATACACACACACACACACACACAGAGAGAGAGAGAGAGAGAGAGAGAGAGAGAGAGAGAGAGAGAGAGAGTGTAAAACAGATGTAAATTCATGGTCTTTGTGAGATGAACATAGCATTTCATTAAACTCCATAACCTTGGCTCAAAATCCAAACTGACAGACTTGCAAATCACCCCCGTAATAAACCATACAATCAACTAAGCAAAGTGTTTTTCTCAAAGTTAACTTTTTTAAAAGGCCATGAAAGACAAAACATAGTTATGTACAGGACAACAGTGCACAACTTACCTTTCAATATCATTTTCCCGATTCAAGATTTCCATAAAATTGTCCTTCAGTCTTAAATAAGTGTAACCAAGCCTGAAATTCAACCGTAGGTAGACATCAGAAGTTACAACAATTACCTGTATGCCACCAAGTTTACAGTACTCTGAACCGTGCAACGGGTTGTGTATTACTAGAAACAAACTTCTCTAAATTTCATTTACAGGTCAAAAAAGTTATTATTTGCTCAAGCTGCCTCAAGATTTCTCTGTGGTTTTGTTTCTCATTTCAATGTTTTGGGAACAATCACCCCACGTAAGCTGCTCCCACAGTTCACGACCATTAATTTCCACCGCTTTCCAAAAACACTGTACTTTTGGCTCCCCCTGTACTCTTGCATGGACATACAGACACACCTAAGTACCTCATCTGTGGCACATTCACCACGCCCAAATGACAACAATCAAGTAAGTATATGATGAGTATGGTATTAATATTTTCCTCCCCAAAAGATATGGGCACAGAAGTACCTGGACCTACAGACACCTGGACCTGATTAGAACCTGCTTCGTAACAAGTAGATTATCCCCAT
Organism: Zootoca vivipara; assembly: GCF_963506605.1. Classification (NCBI taxonomy): domain Eukaryota; kingdom Metazoa; phylum Chordata; class Lepidosauria; order Squamata; family Lacertidae; genus Zootoca; species Zootoca vivipara. The sequence continues at coordinate 24,523,686 of NC_083279.1, read as the reverse complement.
ATGATAAGTTATCATCCCTGCCCCCATCCAAGATGTTCCCATTGCAAAACATACCTGCTTCAAAGCTCTTAAAAGCAAACGATTCCCTCACTTTGAGCACCTGCTCTAAAATTGTGCTGGCAGGAATAGCAGAGTAGTCCTTAGTGTCCCATTACACATATGGCCTGTAAAGCTGTACAGCTGTTGTGCTGTACCTTGTACTGAAATTCTACCTTTCTGTTTCTTGTCCATGCTCTCTCCACCGCCCCTGCCACCCTATATGCCTCCCCCTTCTACTAATGTTAAAAGTTCTACCAGCTCTGAACCACACAACTTCTCTCCAGGAACAGTAACCGGGTTTGAGAAAGCAGAAGGAACGTTTATTTTTCAACAGAGACATTCAAACAACACCTCACACGCAGCTAGGCCTGACCTCTCACCCTCTCTCCATTTCCTCCTCACTTTCATTTTACCTTCAGCGCATGTCTCTCACTTCAGGGACACCTTCACAAATATATTTCTCCCCAACGGCTGCCTTTGGAGTTACTATCAAAGGAAACAAGTCTCAGCTCTTACACAAGCTGAAAAAAGGCATTATGGTCCATACCTCTGAATTCCTTCCACTAAAGCAACTTCATCAGGGGACGATGAAATATACACAGCAGACCTCCCCGACAGCTGTGCTTTCTTCAACCCATCCACGTTGTCATCTTCCTTCACTTGAATGGTGTGGCAAAGGCACAGAGCCCGGAAAAAGAGTTCTTCTCTGTCCTAATAAAGAAGAAGAAGAGGAGTTTGGACTTGATATCCCGCCTTTCACTCCCCTTAAGGAGTCTCAAAGCGGCTAACAATCTCCATTCCCTTCCTCCCCAACAACAAACACTCTGTGAGGTGGGTGAGGCTGAGAGACTTCAGAGAAGTGTGACTAGCCCAAAGTCACCCAGCAGCTGCATGTGGAGGAGCTGGGAAGCGAACCCGGTTCACCAGATTACGAGTCCACCGCTCTTAACCACTACACCACGCTGGCTCCCAAGAAGAACGCTGCTAACACAGATTTCCAACTCCGAGGGAAATAGCAACATTTAATACTTTGGACATGTAACAGTAGCAGCTGAACAGACTGTAGATTGTCATGCATTATTTAAGTTCACACACTAAATTCTTTTGTTCAACAACTAAGTTCAAAGTTGTTTGCGGGAGGAAAGTTGCCCATCCTACAACCTGGCATCACCTGAGATGCTTTAAAGGCCTCTACGGATTAATTGGGACCCTCCTAAGCAATGCAGGATGCTGTTGTTCCCCCTTAGTACCCTAGAGTCCTCCCTATCTCTGGACTCTCATTTATGTTTCAAACCAGTTCATCTTGGAACAACAGGGACTTTATTAAGAAGCTACCATTGGAATAGAAAAGGATTGCAAATGATTTAGCATACTGACTAGATAAATTGCTGTAAGCCACTTTAATTTGAAGTGTTTTCGTCTTCGCTAGCTTGTTTGGAGCAACGGTATCCTTCAGCTTTGCAAACTGTTATTTGTAAATATTCTGAGCAACAGCTCTTGAGTTATAGCAAAGCAGGATTGTCGTATTAACAAAGGGGAAAATATGGAACATTCTGAAAGCAAAATTCCTACCTGACAAAAAGCTTCTTTATTTAACTAAGCCCCCCCCCCATGTGTCATGTTTTCAGTATTTAATAATAATAAAATCTTCGTACTTTGCCACTTCCTCCTGGGGAAGAATCAATCATATCAATACCAGCAGAATCAGGGAGAATTTGGCCATTACAGATGACATGAGGAACATACACATGGCCCTCAATGCAACATTCTATGAACTCCATATTGTTCTCTGTTAAGGTCCCTGTTTTATCTGTGAAGACATATTCAACCTGAAGAGAAACAGATAGAACAATTAAGAATTAAAACAAGAAGAACAGAGCTGGGGGGGGCAAGGCAGGGGAAGTCAGATATTTCCATAGATGAAGGTTTTATGTGATACTTTTTTGTCCTCTATCCTTGAAAAAGCATGCAGTACTTGTCTTTTCCAGGTGAGGCATAGGAAAGTCCAACCCATGGGCTTAACCTGGTTCACCAGAACTCTTTATTCAGTTATCGGCATTATCCGCATGACACTGAAATGCATGCAGTTTTGGGCACCACCACTTTAAGAAGGATATTGACAAGCTGGAACATGTGCAGAGGAGGGCGACCAAGATGACCAAGGGTCTGGAAACCAAGCCTTATGAGGAATGGTCAAGGGAGTTGGGTATGCTTAGCCTGGGAAAGGAAGAATTTGAGAGATGATAGCCATCTTCAGACGGCTGTCACATGGAAGATGGAGCAAGCTTGTCTTCTCCTGCTGTGGAAGGTAGGGCTCAATCCAATGGATTCAAGTTACAAGAAAGGAGACTCTGACTAAACATCAGGGATAACTTTCTGACAGTAAGAGCTGCTCAACATTGGAACAGACTCCCCCAGAAAGTTGTGAACTCTCCTTCCTTGGAGGTTTTTAAGCAGAGGTTGGGTGGTCATCTGTCACGGATGCTTTTGTTGAGATGACCTCTGGGGTCCCCCCCCAATTCTACAGTTCTATGATTCTATGAGACACCACCTTTTCTTGTCCCATGGTACAGAGAGCTGACCATACAGGAAGAGGTATTTCCAAGTAAAATGGTGTTCTCAATATCTGCAGGAATCTAAATATCAGAAACAGCTGCAAGATTTGTAGGATACTTTCTACGTGATTTGTTACCTGCCCCAATTCTTCATTGAGGTCAGAGGTATTCACCAGCGGCCCTTCACCTGTTTCTTCATCAAACATTTCTTCATCCCAGGTAAGGAAATAAGAACCAAGAAACTTCTGCATTTCTACTGTGACGTACATGGATACAGGAATGATGTAGTTGAAAAGAACCATGAAGGCAAGGAAATCTGTAAATGCTGTAATAAACTGCCAAGGCGACGGGGTGGGGGGACAAAAGCAAATAATTTATTTGGATATACAGTAACAGTAAGAATCAAGCAGTTGGATTGACAATACATATTTTTAAACTGTAGGTGTATCATGAAGAAAAATCAGTTAAATAAAAAAATTCCTTCAGTAGCACCTTAAAGACCAACTAAGTTTTTATTTTGGTATGAGCTTTCGTGTGCATGCACACTTCTTCAGATAGAAGTGTGCATGCACACGAAAGCTCATACCAAAATAAAAACTTAGTTGGTCTTTAAGGTGCTACTGAAGGAATTTTTTTATTTTACTTCGATCCAGACCAACACGGCTACCTACCTGTAACCAAAAATCAGTTAGTTAGCTTAGCTTAGGCCCAGTGCAACCGTAATGGACATACTCTAATAAACTAAGCACATTATTCTCCTCCTTGCCTGGCCTTCTGTTCCTTTGTGCGCGCATAGCTGCAGACAAGACTTCTATGTTTCTTAAACTAGTTTTCCACAACATCCCAAACAGGAAACTGGTTTGAGCATTTCCTTCTTTCCAGTTCATCCCTTGTTCATGTGCTAAAAAAAACCCCTGTGCACTTTGCCATGACTTGCTTTTAACTAACAGAAGCCCCAAAGAAGATACACAGATAGAAAAACTTCTTTATTCAAGTTATCCTGTAGGATTGGAAGGGTGGTGGAGCAAATAATGTTCCATATTATTTGCAAAGGAAGAAAACCATTTTCAGCGATTCCTCCTCCCTCCTCCTCCTCCTCCTCCGAGGGTTAGGGAAACCTTCAGAGCAAATTTAGTGAGGCACTGAGGGAGGGGAAAATAACTGAAAATCACTTCCTTTCCCATTCTACTGACAGAAGCCTCATCATCAGCTGCAGTGATGCTATTGCACAAAACCCTTAAATCTTTTATTAAACCTCAAGTTATTCACATACCACATTTCTTTTCCGTTCTAGTTCTGTTTTCTCATTATACCAAGGCTCATCGCGAAACTGCTCACTTTGCCACACGTATTTCAGGACAGTATTTATTAGTGATTTACTGATCAGAATACAGAGGTATACAATAAGAAATACATTCATGGATCTGAAACAAATAAGAGGAAAATGTTTTTAGCATAAGTAAAAAAAAATTATTTTTAATGTTAGCATGCTTTTGATTTAGTCTAAGCTTCCCCCCCCCATGTAAATTTGACATATCTAACAAATGCAGCAAAAGACCTTTTGCAGAAAAGGCATTAGCAATTCATAATAGGGAATAAAGGATTGCACAGTGCATATTACAAAGGTTATCAGTGCTTTTGATGAATCATGACCCACATGTATTATTTTGGTTTTGATAGGTGGACAAATGTGCAAATATCCCTCAGGCTAATATGCACCATAAACCAAACTTTCTACATCCTCGGTTCAACACCAGTTATGATCAGCTCATTCTTCTGGATGACAGGGCTAGCACTAGTTGTGAAATGGCAATAACCAAAACCATTATCTTTGTCTGCACAGCACTAACTAACATATGCATGCAAAGGCATTTCCCCAAACATTTACACTCCCACTTTTCTTCTGAGGAACGTGGGAGTGGTCTCTTACATAGGACCGGCACTATTTCATTCTCACAACAAACCTACAGGTGAGGTTAAGTGGAAAGTATGTAAATGAATATGCAACATGCTGCAAGACTGAACGATAATCTGATTTCCCCGGTCCAGATCTAACAGTCCAGAATGGTGTTTTAAATTTGTGCATTTGGCTGTTTCCAGAAGCAAACCAGTGAAGGAGGAACTGGTGGGCCTTTCAGAGCTGTGTCATATTACATGCATTTTGCATAAACCACTGTGTGGCTAATGCCAAGCACTGATCACCTGGTATAGTTAGAGGTGCCACCAAACTTGTACTCTGGTGACAGGAAATCACGACTGCTACAAAAAAAGAGGCAAGCTTTTTGTTCCCCCAATTCCTCTCCAGCTTGGATGCAGTGGTAGTTTCCTTGCAGATGGAAAGTCACTGGGAAAGGGAAAGGATTCTCCCTCCTCACTCCCTTCTCTAGCAGACTGGTATGCTGCAATGCAGCACCCAGGAGCCCTATGGGAAAACTGTACATTCCTTGGGATACTGTGCAATCCTTGGACTTTGAGGAATAGCATGTGCCACCCAAGAGCGGAATGCCCCTCCTTTTCTTCTCCCTATAGCTTGTTGCTGCCATTGGCTGTGCCAGTAGCCTATTAAGTAAGGTTTAAGGCATGTCTAAAGTCCATTTTGGGGGCCTAATTCGGCCCACCAGCTGGTTTTATACAGCCCCTGGGGCAGTTTATTTATTGGGGTCAAATCCTTTAAAAAATCTCAACAAGTTCAATCCTAAAAAAAATCTCAACCACTTTGGGGTAAAATCGTAAAAAAAGGTCGGCCCTCATGCATGTTCACTTCATCAAATCTGGCCCTCTTTGAAAAAAGTTTGGGCACACCTGGTTTAAGGGAAGGGGTTTGTGGGGATTGGTGGATATGAAGTAGACATAATTTTGACTGGTTCAGAAATACAGTAAGCCCAAATATTTCCCAGTATAATGTATGAAACAAACTCATGCTTGTCTAAAAGAACAGGACGATTACAGTGCTACCTCTGTTTGCCACCGCAATCCGTTCCGCGGAGGCGGTCGCTCGCCGAAGCGGTCGCTCGCCGAAGGCTTCTGCACACGCACGCAGATCGCTTCTGTGCATGCGTGAGCTGCGCACATCTGACGCCGCGGAACCCAGATGTAAACACTTCCAGGCCCGCGGTGGTCGGAAACCGAAGCGGTCACAAACGGAGGCGGTCGCAAACCGAGGTTTGACTGTACAAACAGGAATGACATCAGAAGCAGGGCTTTCCCCCCCAGCTAGAACTCGCTGGAACTGAGTTCCAGCACCTCTCAGGGTGGTGCCATTGCCATTATAAGAGAACAAGGAAGGTGAGTTCCAGCATCTCTTTTTCTAGAAAAATAGCACGGATCAGAACCTTTTCAAAGCTAGCAGTTTTAAACCGGCAATCAAGTGATGACTGTATCCCAATGTGTATGAACAAACAATAGAAGAACAAAACCTTCATAGCAGGCTTAAGACACGATTAGTTATTTCCAAAACAAACAAACACTGTTTGGGGTTTTTCACTGCTTCGCATCATGCAGGTATTTCCTTTCATTTCCCGCTTCCTACTGATCTTGCCCACACATATATGCATATTAGAAGCACTCATAGCTTTACTTTTCCACAGCAGATCGTTTCTGAGATTTTGATTGGTAGTTCAATGCCATTTTTGTTTCCATGCCAGTGTAGATAGCAACACCTGAAACAAACAGAAATACTATTTCATCAAAAAATATGGGTGTGGGTGAATGTGCACATTATGTAATATTACACACAATCGCTAGCTAATGCAGCTAATTACAAATTCTATTAAAAAGGATAGGATTGTGTAGGCGACACAGCTGTAGGCCTGATTTAGTGAGTCTGTTAATGGATGCATTAACAACTGCACACATACAGCTACATGGCTCAGCTAAAACTGGAAGTGGTGGGATAATATTTGTTCAAGTTTTTAGGTGGTTTTTTTTTGGGGGGGGGGCAATAAAACACTTCCAGCGTTTTAACAGATTTCTTCCGGAAGGGCACAAAAAATGTTCACCCATTCAGACTGAGGGCAATGCTGATGCAGGAATCAATTCCCTTACTAGCTCTGTTTTCCCTCCATAATCATATTACCAAATCGGATTGGCTACATAATGTAATGCCATAATTACTATATGACAACCCCCAATTTGATGAGATGGCCAGTGTGACGAAATCTGGGGGAAAGACAACCCAGAAAAAATGGCAACAGACTAAAAAGCAGGGAATGAACAACATGAAGCAGTGAACATTTGCAGAATTAAGTGGTTGTTCAGGAATGATTCGATCTGACTTCAAGAACACTACTTTCAGCCCCCAAATATAATATACTATACAGTCGTACCTCGGGTTACGAACACCTCGGGTTACGAACAACTCGGGTTACGAACTGCACAAACCCGGAAGTATTTTCGACCGCATGCGCAAAGCGCGGAAATAGTGCTTTGCGCATGCGCAAAATGGCGGTTCATGTTACGAACTTTTCGGGTTACGAACTGCGACCCGGAACGGATCGTGTTGGTAACGCGAGGTACTACTGTATATTAATATATTAAGTGTTATAAAAATTAAACCATCACCATCACAATCAAACAGCTAACAGTCCTGTAAGGGTGACTCCCTACAGGGAGCCAGCCCCCATCATCCTAACGTCCACCTCGCCAAGCACAGGCAATAGCCGTGGGTCTGAAGCAGCCAGGGGGGAGGGGAGAGACTCAGAGGGAGAGAGAAGCCAGCGTGCGGAACGACGGGAAAGCTCAGGGTAGGAGAGATGTAGGCAAGGGCTCAAGGATGCTGGAGAGCCCTTCCACCGCCTTGACAGGGAGGAGGCTGAGAGGGCATCGCTCCTTCCGGCGCAACAGTTAAGGAGAGCACCGCAACGCAGGTCAAGGGGGAGGCGTTTTGGGGTGCCCCGACTACTTTGCTGGCGTAGGAACAGACGTACGCCATTGCCGGATTCTGGTTTGGACTGAGAGGTCATGTTTTAAGCTGTCTCTGCACTGTAAATACTTTGCACAATAAAAATCTTTAAAGACAAACTGGACTCAAGCAGCGTTACTCTAGAGTAGCCACGACGACCCTCTGACAAGTCCTTTTCAATGGGTTGTTGTTTTTCCACTTCTTATTTTTTTAGCAGAAGATCCTCTGTACGACATCAGAAGATGCTGCTGAAACTTAAATCTTCTCATTCATATCTCTGAATTAGGACTGTTATTGCTTTTATAGTAATTTACCAAATATTTTCTCTGTGTTCTTCAACGTAGCTCCTCTAAGAAGAACATTTTCAGATCCCAATGGCCTACAAAGGTAATAATAATTAATATTAATTAACTGTCTGAAGTGGCAGCATGAAGGCAGTGTTTTAAACACAAAATAAATCAGGTTAGGTTTAGAAAAGAAATTCACATTTCTGAAATGGCGGACACCTCCAGATGACATTTATATTGAGAATTCACCCTGATTCGCTTGTACGGAAGTTATATGTTTTCTTCAATGCTAAAAGCGGGTCATGCAATTGGTACAAACCCGAAACTTCCTATTAAGTAGTCCTTTCCAGTAAAGTAGGATAAGAGCTTTACTCATAAATGTGAGGATTCAAGTCAGGTTTTTTTAAATAAAAAAATACTTATTTTTACGTACAAATCTAATTAGCTCTATTTTAATAAAAATTGTTCAGGGTGGTATAAAAAACCATACAAATGCATAATAAAACAGCATGACATCAGTAGAAAAACCAGCGTATAAACCCATAAAATATTAAAAGGAAATGCCACTTGAACTCAATATGGATGGCATTAATCTTTCTTTAGCATTTCAGCACTTAAGCACTGGCAACCTTAGCAGAAGATTTTAATCTAAGACCATCAGTGCTTTAAAAACCAAAATGTTCTACAAAATCAAGTAGTGCGGTTAACCAGCTAAAAAAGAACTTCTGCGCATTCTAAGAACTGCACATTAAAGTCTTTTTTTAAAGGACTCACTTAGAGTATACTCATTTTTTATGGTTGGTTGCACTTAAGGGTTGGAGTGGGATGCGGGCAGATTATTAGCTACAATTTCATTCTGGTAAAAGCAAGACAAGGATGTTCACCAATCCTATCATCTAACTTTGTATTTAGCTGCCAAAATTTTAGCATCTGTTCCTCCACTTCAATGGTATTTAGCTTCAATGGAAGCCACATAGAATTTTGCCCCCAGAAACAGTGCCCAGCCATACACAATCAAGTCATTTTTGTGTCATGTTCAACTATGTGCCTTTCATTCCCTGATGATCTGCTCCCTGATACTGATGAACAAAGGTGCCCAAAAAACGGGTGGGCAGAAAGGGATTCGCATCAGGCTCTTGGCCTAGCTTTTTCAGGATAATGAAGGAAGAAAAGAAAACTCAGTGCCCCTGATAGTCTTCATGCCTGTTCTTTGCATCTGCTTTTCTCTGCTACAACGTGCCACAGTTTCACTTGTTTTGTTGCATATATTCTGAATTTAACTAGCCCTGACAGGTACACATGCATGCACTGATTTTTTAAAAAACAATATTTCTATGCAACCCCAATACCAAAGTTCTCTGGGTGACGCTGATAAAAATTCTTAAAATGCAATATATTGCAGCACAAATTAAGCGATAAAATCAAACACCATCAGGTCTTTAAAAACTTTTTAAGGACGGAGGAAAAAATACTGCCTGGCAGGTTGTCCTATAGTATTTGCTTATGGTAAGGATTGAATAAAAGCACGTCAAAGTGCAAGTAGATAAATAGGAACCGCTACAGCGGGAAGGTAAACGGCGTTTCCATGTGCTGCTCTGGTTCTCCAGAAGCAGCTTTGTCATGCTGGCCACATGACCTGGAAGCTATACGCTGGCTCCCTTGGCCAATAATGCGAGATGAGCGCGCAACCCCAGAGTCGGTCACGACTGGACCTAATGGTCAGGGGTCCTTTACCCTTTACCTTTAAGGATTGAATAACCCAGGCATTGCATGTTTTAAGTCCTACCTTGCAACAGGCTCATCTCTGTCATGGTAAATATTTATCCGACCAACAAATCTGCAAGAGGAAAAACAGATTACGAAATACCTCAATGCCTGTAGGAATGCAGAGAAGAGTACTCCAGTAATTGTACAGCCTTGCATGCAAATAAGTTCAGGTATTGCCTCTAGGGAGATGAATCACAAATGCACCTTTGAAACGCATTGCGTTCCCACCCCTGCTTCAATGCAAAACTTCTACAGCTTGTATCCCTGGATGCCTCAATGCAAACTCAAAACTGAACACCACAATAAATGAACTTGCCCTTTCACCCAAAACTTATTTCCCTCTTTTCATCATATATTTCTTTACTTCATAGCATTTATATACTGCTTAATTGTAGAAAACCTAAAAGCAGTTTATAAGATTACAGTCAAAGCAGGGGTTTTGTTTCATTCGAAGCACTGTATTCGTATCCTGACTTCTAATTCCACATACTGTGACAAGATGTTGAAAATCAAAATTTCAGGATGGTGAACAGCGATTATCTCTAAGGGTGCACTGACATTTTGCTGGGGCAATGGAGTAAGATTCTGGAGAGAAAAGGAACAGAGATACTAGGAGAAAGGTAAGTCGAGTTCCTACAACTGCTTCCAGGTAGGGTTTCCCCCTCAAGAGATTGCTGAGGCCTTGTGATCTGATTCAACCTAACACCTGCAATTTATATGGGAATATTTCTTTGTTAAGAATTTTATATACAATGGTACCTCTGGTTACGAACTTACCGTAATTCGTTCTGGAGGTCCGTTCTTAACCTGAGGTACCACTTAGCTAATGGGGCCTCCCGCTACCACCGCGCGATTTCTGTTCTTATCCTGAGGTCAAGTTCTTAACCCAAGGTACTACAATGGTACCTCGGTTTAAGTAAACAATTGGTTCTGGAAGTCTGTACTTAACCTGAAGCGTACTTAACCTGAAATGAACTTTCCCGTTGAAAGTAATGGAAAGTGAATTAATCCGTTCTCAACCTGAAGCGTACTTAACCCGAAGTATGAGTGTAATTGGTTCTGGAGGTCCGTATTTAACCTGTAGCGTACTTAACCTGAAGCGAACTTTCCCACTGAAAGTAATGGAAAGTGGATTAATCCGTTCCAGACAGGTCCACAGAGTACTTAAACTGAAAGTACTCAAACTGAAGCGTACTTAAACCGAGGTATGATTGTACTTCAGAGTTAGCGGAGTCTGTAACCCGAAATGTTTGTAACCCGAGGTACCACTGTATCCCTCTTTTTGCTCGAAAATATAATTACTATTTAAACAACAACAACAACAACAACAACAAACATTCTGCTGATTCCAAACCCCACCCCCCTGCTGACCAAATGGAGTATCAGAAAGATAGCAGCAACCATACAAGAGGAGCAGCAGCAGCAGCAGTTCCCACCTGCAAGCAGTCACTTTTTCTTTGAGGCACTTCCTGTTTCTTTCTCTGGCTGGCATCTGGTAAAACTGGTATCGGCAAGTAGTTGTTGATGGTCCTGGCTCTACACACTGCTCAATCTATCTCAATTACAACGTCACTCAAAGCATTCTCACCTAATTATCAGTTATAGACATGCATTCACCTGTGAGAATTAAGGTGTTTTCTTTAAGCCTGCTGCCAGCACTAAGCTGGGAGTCAGGAGACACACACAGTTCTCCAAAGGGAGAGAGAAAGAAGGAAAGAGGCAGGAACCAACTCAACTGTACTAAATATGCTGCTAAATAAATAAATAGATTTGTGCCCCGCCTCCCCAGCCAGAGCCGGGCTCAGAGCAGCTAACATCATATAAATAGCACAGTATACATAATTATGGCACAATGGACAATTCAGGAAAATAATTACCACATGCTCTTACTTATAAAGATCAGGCTGAGGTTGTTCACATTCAATGGTAGCATGCAATGTGTCAATATCCTGTTCACTTTGAAAGGCTTTTGTATCTTGGACAGCATAATACGTCTAGAATGGACAAGAAAGTGTAGTTCAGTATCAAGTCAAGGTGTTTATGAAACTGAAGTGAGAATTTTGAAAATGGGGGGAGGGGGGACACCCAAACCAACTTCTGTCATGAGTGCAATGGTCAACTATTGTAAAATTCTGCAATTCTAAATCATTACGAGGTTTTCATAGCACATTGCAAAGTGAGTAAAATATTAATAGAAAACTACAATTACCATGCTTGCCAAGTTTTAAACTGTTGCACCAGCCCATATTTACAAATAGGAGCAAACCAATTTTTAAAGCATGTTCCCAAATGTGATTGTTTCATTTATTAATAGAATATGTTCTATCTGCCCCTGACAAAACTGTAAAGCCACAGGGGAATGTTTCATATTCTTTTACAATGATAAAATCTACAAGCCTACAAAATAAAATCCAGCCTTGGAAGTCAAACGGAATCCGTTCCAGAAGTCCATTTGACTTCCAACCAAAGCGTGGCTTCTGATTGGCTGCAGGAAGCTCCTGCAGCCAATTGGAATCCGCGTCGGACATTCAGCTTCCGAAAATTGTTCAAAAACCGGAACACTCACTTCCGGATTTTGATCATTCAGGAACCGATTTGTTCAGGAGCCAAGGCGTTTGAAATCCAAGGTAAAGGCGTTTGAAATCCAAGGTACAACCGTATAAGGATGTCAAGTTTAAGCTATTCACCCTAATAGTCATATGTACATCACTTAGTGCAGAAGCATTCAATGCCTATCTTTAACCCTTATATTGACATTTCATCAAATGCTGTTCACCTTATGACTGGATTCACCATCCAAACTTGCTGTCGTAACAAAACATGTTCCATCTGCCCGACTACTGGACAAAAATATTAAGTCACAAGGGAATGTTTCATCTTCTTTTACCATTACAATATCTCCAACCTGGAAGAGAAGAGTGTAATCGGTCAATGTTTAAGAAAGAATTTTAAGTTGTCAATCCCAAGTGTCTTAAAAAACAAAAATCCACTGCTTTTCCTGTCTTTCTTGCAGTTGCCTGTGCCTCAGGGACTGAGGCAACCATCCCATACATCTTGTATGAGAACAAGTGCTCTTTGATGCGGTAAGACTTGCTTCCAAGTAAACATTCACTGCCACTTCCTACTACGGCTATGCATAGCTGCCAAGTTTTCCCTTTTCTCACGAGGAAGCCTATTCAGCATAAGGGGAAATCCCTTTTAAAAAGGGATAACTTGGCAGCTATGCGGCTATGGCTATCAAGTCTACCTGCAGAGGTTAAAAGGGAGTTAAAAACAGCTATTAATTACAAATGCATAAGAAGTTATCCATGCTGTAACATAATTAGTATACCCTTCTGTGGATTATATGAACATAGGTAACCTTTCAACAAACTATCATTTTTAGGACTGCAAAAAGAAAAGGTAGCTTTTTTAAAAAACAACAACAACCAAATGTCGAAAATTATCCTATTGCATTATTTCAGAACAAGGCACTTCTACGCAATGGTGTGTGTGTGTGTGTGTGTGTGTGTGTGTGTGTGTGTGTGTGTGTTTAAGGTCTGCTTAAACTCGAGCAGGATGAAAAATGTGAGCACATTTCTACCAAAAATACAGTCATTTTTCATGTTCTTGTTGGAGTAAAATAATACGCAAAACTCTCTCTCTCTAGAGGAATGAGACAGAATCATCTGGCACAGCCTTCTCATTGACCTACTTGGCAAACACAATAACCTTTTAAAGAAATATAAATGAGATAATTTACAAAAATGTGACCATTCTTTTCCTAGCCATGACAACTAACTAGAGCACCCGTGTTTGGAAGCAGTATACCTCGAAACATTAGATATTACCGTAGGGAGAAACAACAGGGGAATGCTGTGCTTTCAAGAACTAAAACAAAACAAGTGTTTCAGGCAGCCATCAAGCTATGCACTCATCTAGAAAACTGCATTTTATTCCCTGCTTCAGCCCATGTTTTTCATTTTTCCCACTCCAACAGTTACTTAGCATTCCATGCTCACTAAGCAAGCTCAGTTCTCAATGAGCTATTTTAGTCGTTTTCCTCTTTGAGTTTCCTCCCTGCCCTGACAATTTCTGAATTACAGCAATGAAAGGCAGTAATTCCTATGATGTGGAAGTGGCTTCCATGATGTAATTTTTTTAACATATGGAATACCCTATACTTTTTAATATGATTAAGCATGATAGCTTAAGATTTGTTCAGCGTCCCTCCCCATTTAAAGAAGGACTAACCTCTGACTAAAACGTTGCCAACAGCAGTTGTGGCACTTAACATGAGATGCCATTTCCAAGGTGGTTATCGCTCATGCAATATCTTCCCATTGCCACTGCTGGATTTTTAGTAACCAATTTTATTTTATTTTTTTAAAATATATTTTATTAATTTTCCAATTAAAACCAATTATATCACATTCATTATTTCAAATTATACACATATATATATCAATCAAACCGAATGTTATGCCAAATCGTCTAAAGAATTTTTTATTTGGGTTCCCATGCTTCAAGAAATTGGGGATTCCTCGCAACCGTCCACTGCCGTCTTTTTTCTAAAGTTCAAATCGTCCTCCAAGTTCATAATAATCCAGATCTTCCCCTTACAGTCACATAGATGTTTTCCACTTTCAACCGATTGTTTTCCAGCTGCTGAGATAAATATCAAACGAGGTTTCACAAATGTTCTTTCTCCTGTGTGGGTTAATCAGTCCAGCCTCCCCATAAATCTTCTTAGTCTGAAGCTCATTGTTGCGTCGAAGCAGCGCCATCTTAAAAAGCTCATATCACTTTCGTTTTCTCTCATAGCCATGAAGATTAACGATCTTTATATAATTTACAGCTTTTCCAGGCAGAAGACCCAAACATCAAACCATAAACTCTTGGTAAATTAATGGATCTCCTTGCCCTATAGCTGAACTTAGCTTCAGGTCGCTGCTCCAATTCAAAGTGCGTCACAGCTCATAAATCCTCCGAACGCGTCCAGGACTCCTTCCGTCCGACTGGGGGGGGGGGGCTTTTCTCATCGGCAACTCCACATCTTTAAAAAATATGCTCAGTAACAACAGTTTATAAAGTTCAACTCACACAGTCTTTTGCTTCTCTTTCACTCCAAACAAGCCAGGACATCGCGTCTGGGAAGGTACGAAGTAACTCATATGAAGAAAAATAAAACTCCATTCCCTTATCGCTCCGTCCCCATCAATCCTTCTTCCAGATGATATACAGCCTTTAACTCCTCTCCCTCAGCAGCATAGATTTCTCAGCAGTAAACAGCGCTTCTTCCCCTCCTTCTGAAGTATGTCCATAGATTTAAGCCTAATTATCTTCTTTAACCATGGAAATCCCCGCCATGCAGATTAGCGTCCGGGAGTCCTGGGCCTCGTAAGTGCTTTTCAGCCCAAGCTCCCCCCACTCCATAAACAGTCGGAGTGGGTCTGGGGGCATCGCGGGCCAGCGGCCCCTCTCCGTAACCCCCGGAGAGGGTAGGGGGTTGCCATTTACTCCCCTAGCAACCGCCAAATTCCTTACGAAGGTCAGAGGGATGGAAAACAGGTCCGCCATTCCTGCCGGCGGAAACCGGAACCCCCTTTAGTAACCAATTTTAAAGGTATACACCTGTGTAGTCAGTACTTAACATCAACCGCTAAAAGGCCACAAGTGATGCTGCCCTCTTATGGGTCATACAACTCCTGACACCACTGTTGCGTATTTTTAGTGACAGATGAAGATCCCAAAATAGCTACTTTTCTATTTGCACCCTTATCCTCTTTTCGAAGCAAAAGTCTTCACCCTGGTTCATAAAAGGCTCTGCTGTGTTCTACCGTAGCCCACCTGATACATGGGACTAATTTTTCTTTTAAAGGCAGGCAGAAATAATATTTATGAAATGGAGAAAGTTATACTCATGGAGTATATATCATGGAGAGTTGTATCCAACTCTCTCTCTCTCTCTTTCTGACACACCAACTCAAGTAATCTCCATCCAAGAAATATATTGAATAATACATGGCACTCACTCTGAGTTTGCGGCTCTGCTTTCTAACCAGTTTGCCATGTCGAATGAAATGAACAGGACACTGGTTCATTGCATTGTCGGCTTTGTGACGAAGCCAATCTTCATAGCCCTAAATGAAATAGCCAATTAAATATTTATAATTCCAAAAAAAAGTAACCGTTTATCATTTATATTAGAGTTGTACAACATTGTTGGAGAAACTGTAATTTAAAAAGTGCAAGGTGGGGAAGAGGTGGAGGTGGGGAATAGAGCAGGAGTTCGAAAATTATGATGATTGCTTGCTTTTTCTTCTTTTTTAAAAATGACATGACTCCAACTCAATTCACATCCACTCCTGATCATAATGGTATATCACAGGGGTCAGCAAACTTTTTCAGCAGGGGGCCGGTCCACTGTCACTCAGACCTTGTGGGGGGCCGGACTATATTTTGAAGGGGAAAAATGAACGAATTCCTATGCCCCACAAATAACCCAGAGATGCATTTTAAATGAAAGCACACATTCCACTCGTGTAAAAACAGGCTGATTCCCGGACCATCTGCGGGCCAGATTTAGAAGGCGGCTGGGCCGGATCCAGCCCCTGGGCCTTAGTTTGCCTACCCATGGTGTATCAGGTTCAAAGTTACCATACTGTTGGGGGTTGCATGGTTGGTGTTGCACGCACACATCTGGACAAACAATATCTCAGGAAATGAATATAATATTTTTTTTAAAAAAAACAACACCATGCAGAATTTATACTACCTTCACTTTTCACAGTCAATGCTCTTACCTGTTTAATAGCTGTTACAGTGATGACAAAGAAAAGTGGAAGCCCACTCGTCACTGGGCTAGTTGGTGTGTCAATAATTAACTAGGGGAGGGAAAAGAATTAGCATACATTTTCTAAAGAACAGCATTTTTTTAAAAAAAAGGTCTTAAAACGTTTTTATTAGCTGCCTTTGATAAAGAACTCTGAAATTAAAACTGAACCATCTGAACATTAAGATGATAACCAGTGATTTACACATGACTTCCATAACATCTTAGAAGAGTTTGACCACCTTGACTAATGTAACTTAATTAACTTATCAGAAGGCATGGTACTAGCATGGTACTGCACGATTCAACTGTTTGCAAACATATGTTTGCTGTACACACAGCAGTGTATAAAGTGATCTTGAGCCACAACAGCACAAAGAATACCAACACAGCTTAAGCAGAACCATATACAGTACCTGGAAAGAGGAATGTTAAGTATTCAATTTTCCAATTCTAGTGAAATACCATTTAGCTTCTTGGAAAAGTATCTTATTTGTTGCATAGTCCATTATATGTTGCATTGATTAGGTAACATGTTCCCTCCCCCCGATCATTTTCTAATTTAATCTATGTATAGCTAAGACCACATCCACACCCTGTATTTTAAGTGCTATTATACCTCTTTAATAGTCATGGCTTCCCCCCAAAGAATCCTGGGAACTGTAGTTAAGAGTTGTTAGGAGACCCTCCCTATCATCTTCACAGAGCTCCATTCCCAGATTTCCCTGGTTGTTAAACCACCCAGGAAACTAGTTCTGTGAGGGGAATAGTCTATGAGAGTCTAACAACTCTCAGCACTCTTAACTACAGTTCCCAGGGTTTTTGGCGGGAAGCCATGACTGTTAAAGTGTTATAATAGCGCTTTAAATGTACGTTGAGGATATGGCCTAAGTTTAATGGGATGTACATTCCTGAAAGGCAGGATGATAGTACTGTAGTAGTAGTAGTAGTAGTAGTAGTATATTGCCCTATACCTGCAGGTCTCAGGGCGGCATTGTAAAGACAAAAACACTTTATGACAAATTCCCTTTCTACCCCTATAAAAATAAAACATAGCTGAAGACTCAAAATATTTACTTTTAGATGTCCATATCAAATATGTATATCGTTTTGAATGAAATAACTAAAGAAAGAAATGTGTATATCTTACCTGTACAAGAAAAATGATGAGAAAATAAAAGTTAGCTATTCTTCGGAACTGCTCAAATAAATTCTTTGGGACAAAGTTCCAAAAGGTGTACTAAAAGAAAAAGAGAGGCAGAAATAGATTGTTGATGGCATGCTGTGCTTTCATATTCATCAAATGGTATACATTAGGAACTAATGGCTTTAAAGGGCAGTGGGATCAATTATATAAAGATCCCAGTTCTGAGAAGTTAATCAAGCTTAAATCTTGATTTACACATAACATTGGCAGAGTTAACTTTGCCTGGATCAAAGCCATATATAAACTTAACTGCTCTAAGTAAACACAAAACATATCTGCAAAGTAATATTATTATGAATTTAAGTAAATTGCATAACTTGAGACAAGCGCTTGGCATTATTAAGCAGACTGACATATCAAATCCCAGCTTTTCAGAAGGGATGAACTTCACCTTTTTCGAAATTCAAGGGGAATTCACCTGTGAATCTTTCTAGAAATGGTTACCTATGAGATTGAGAGCTTTCCAGCTTTCCATGCTAGTCCTCCTCTGGTCAGGTCTAATTCTAGAGGAACAGTACAATGACTTCTCTTCATATTGGTCCTGGGTGATAATATATATCCTTCCCACGACCCTCAATACCTGCTATGCCTCCTACTCAAGCTTGCCTCTTCGTTCACCTTCCATCAGCAGTAGATGTCTCTACTTGAAACTACCAGCTTAAGTGTTAAGATTCGCAATGGGGGTGACATCTGTCAATATCACACAAATGCTAGCAACAAAATTCCAGAAAGCTATTATTAATATTCCATCTGCAGCTGGCTAGCCATTACTGACAAGCCTCTGAGCAAGTGAGCTCCAATACGACCTGCAGGTGACATTTCCGCTAAATATTAAGTCCGTAACACAATCAGACAGCTCTTCTGACACATGCAGAGAACGGCCCGTAAATCAAAGTGTCCTTTTAAATACTGCGTAGCTAATAGGAAATATAGATAGAATGATAAATTAACAATAAATTGTAACATGGAAGACTATTATTCTTATGGGTTCAACTGGCAGTGTTCACACAGGGTAGTCCGGTGCGTGTCCTCAAGGCCTTTTTTGTTGGCCCTCAACATCTGGTGCTCAGCCTTCGCGCTGCCGCTGCAGGGTAAGTGAAACACTGGGCTTTGGGAAGGAGGCATGAGGTCTGTGATAGGGTCCTAGATTCCTCTCGCCTCCTTTCCCAAAGACTAGTTAGCACGTTCCAACCTTTGGGCAGGAGGTGGGAGGGATCTAGGACCCTGCCAGAGGTCACTCATCACAGATTAGACATGTACATTCCTGTGCCTTACACCCAACTTTTGCTTGACCCTTTAACTACACCCACTGACCTCTCATCCATTTGATTTCTATTTGCTGCTCTGGACATTGACTTCTGCCTGACCTGACTATGTACCCAATCCTGACTCATTTGTTTTAATTAACTGATTTGAAGCCACCTAGCGCTTCCCAATGACTGCTTGCAGGCCTGACCCCAAAGGCTCCTGACACTGGGTTAAGAATGCTGTGATTATGATAGGAAGGGAAGAGACTGGAAGGTGTTGTTTGTCATTCAGCTGTTCACACAACGATAATTACAACTTGCCCAGTGGCAAATTTTTCTTCTGGTCCTCTGGAAACTGCCCTGCTAGATATTTCTGGGGGAAAAATGCCTGTTATGACCGTGTATCATAAGAACAGATCAGCAGCGCCTTGTAAGAGCACAGACTAGTGACAATTTGACTATGAGCAAATTTTAATGGTGGGAAGCAACATCTACTTTTTATTATAGTACCCTTTTCCAAGCAGCTGCTGGCAAACAAAGGTAGCTCAGGAAGCAAAAACTAAAATTGTTGGTGGAAAAAAGAAAAAGAAAACTGGCAGAGCAGAGTCAAAAGCATTAGGCAAATTATGCAAACACACACTCTACCTTTGAGGAGACAATTCTGTTATCCGGGTACCTCTGTGGAATGTACGCTTCAGTGCCTACAGGGGGTTCACGATGCCCAACATAAATAGTCCGATTGTCCACCCAATTCTCTTCTCCAGCACACTGTGGGAAAAAAGAATGTGTCATTTTAGTTCAGTCAGTCGTTCTGCACAGACATGAGTCATACACTGAACTGGCTAGCCCCGTCTCTTGGCATCAGTTGATCCTTCATTCTCTAATAGCTGTCAAAATCTTAAACACCCCCCCCCCCCGAAAAAGTCTTTGCCTATCTTCTCCTGAGCGATACTTAGATGACACATAGGAGTGAGCTGTCAAAATCCTGCCTCTAATTGTCTTCAGTAAGTCCCTTACCCCTGGAGCAATAAAAGCAAACCCACACAATTCAAATCTGTTACTCTAAATGGCGAGTTTTATATTTTGTCCTCATATTACTCTAAAGGCATGCACACTGATGCAACCCAGCTCTCTGAATATTGAGCATATTTCCCTAATCATGTACATTGTAATCCAAGGAGCTATTTCAGGAGACTGCCAGGGCTTGCACATATTCGGGTTTTCTCTCCAAACAGCAAAGCTGAGGGGCTACTTGTGAAGTTCTTCCAAGTTTTGAAGCTATGCGACAAATAGTTGCAGGCTGCTACTTGCAGCACAGCTTCTATAAAAAGGGATTGACTATGAAGCCCTGCTTAGTTGGGGAGTTTAACACACTTATTTATTCAAAGGATTTATATGCTGCCTTTCTTGGGGTGCAAACTCCTGCCATGGGAGATTACAAAAGATTATGAAAACCATGAAGTATGGATGGGGAATCCTAATATGAGGACCAAAGGTAGAAGGCCTTTATCTGAAATCTTCTAAAATACATATGTACGGAAGTATACATGATTCTATGCATTATTATTTTGGATGTATGGAATAAGTAGGACTTGTTAAGGAAAGAGTTGTTAAGACTTTATATTCAATTTATTTTAAGTGGTGTTGGTTTTTTTAAAGGAAGTTGTAATGGCCCTAGCCTCAAACTCAAGATTCAGAGGATGGGTTTAGTGACCAGGAAGAGGCTGGGGCAGAGGGCAGTCCAGAATCAGAGGCAGAAGTGGAGGCTGGAGCGGAAGGGGGCCAAGAGGCAGCAATAAGTCAGGCTGGTAAAGAAGCCAGGCTATCCCATTTCTGCTGTGACCGGCTCCTCTCCCCCGGGGTTTCCCAAAATGAGATACAAGGCAAAGGAGCCTTAGGCTGCTGGGGAAGGAACCAGGAAAGGCAGGGACCTTCAGTCCTAGCAACTGTCTCATTGGGGCAAGACCTACTGGGAAGAGTTGTTGTGATCCCTAGGCCTGTGCTCTTTTGGTTTCTTTGAATACACTCATACCTCGGGTTACGAATGCTGTGGGTTGCGCGTTTTCGGGATGCAGACCGCGCCAAACCCAGAAGTACCCGAATGGGTTACTTCTGGGTTTCGGCACTCGCGCATGCGCAGAACCGCAAAATGACATCACACGCATGTGCAGAAGCACCAAATCGCATCACGTGCATGCGCAGATGCGGCGCTTCATGCTACGAACGCTGCGGGTTGCGAATGTGCCTCCCGCATGGATCACGTTCGCAACCGGAGGTATGACTGTAGTTAACTTCACTGACACTGGTGTTTTTTTATTGCTGACCTACTTCTGACTCTGGCTCAGGACAGTCTTGCAGAGATTGCACCATAGAAAGAAAAAGCACACCCCTTTAAGCCAGGGACTTGCTCCTTTAAGATTTCCTTTAAGAGGAGTGGAAAAGGGGCAGGCTGGAGGGAGGGCCTCATTATGAAAACTCACTCCATCTTCATATGAATTCAATTGGCGTTCTCCAAGGTGCTGTACCCACCATCCCGCCTTCTGGTGTGAACTGGTCAGAACAGAGGTAAGGGCAGGGTTCAGATCTTGACAAACTCTCAATGATGTCATAGGGCAGGCATAGGCAACCTTTGGCTCCCAGATGTTTTGGAACTACAACTCCCATGATCCCTGACCACTGGCCCTGTTAGCTAGGGATCATGGGAGTCGTAGTTCCAAAACATCTGGGAGGGGGTAATCACTAATGGCCAAAGAATACATTAGGGAAAATGGATTGTATAAGCCTGTTGAAAATTGTTGCTAAAGACTTCATGTTCTGAACAGTTTACAAACGAAGAAAAATATTTTTTTTGGGGGGGGGGGAAGTATTCCAAAATGCAGATTTAAGTAATTTACACTACATCCTCAAGAACAGAGAAGGCAACCTGTGCCTTGTTAACAAA
Organism: Zootoca vivipara; assembly: GCF_963506605.1. Classification (NCBI taxonomy): domain Eukaryota; kingdom Metazoa; phylum Chordata; class Lepidosauria; order Squamata; family Lacertidae; genus Zootoca; species Zootoca vivipara. Next base: position 24,501,929 of record NC_083279.1, on the reverse strand, counting down.
AGCAATACCGAATAACGAAAGCAGAGTCATGCATTATTAAGGCCATTATTCAACAGAACTTAATTCTTCTCATGAGGGTACTACTGTACATAGTTTAGAGGACAGTAGAACAAAAAGGCTCTCTTATACTGCTTATTGCCAATAATCGATATAATATATACACTATATATATAGTATATAACAGCTATTATGTCTACCATAATAACAACACCCCAAGACAGCACTTTCCCCCCCTATCAAACTACCACTCTGTATTAGATTTCCTTTGGACAATGATATTGATATCCCTGCAAGGAAAGGAAAAAGTACTGCAGCGAAGTAGGAAAAGCAGTGAAGTGTATCCACTGCTTTATATGCTATTACTTAAGCCCATTAAAAGGTACATCCAAGAAACCATAAATAAACCTAAGCATTATGAGTTTCTAATAATAACTTAAAGCTCAATGTACCGAAACCCAATTCCATTGGCACATCAATGATGAAGCATTACTTGTACGCTTTTCTTGCTTCAGCCCTGTCAGCAAATGCAGAACCCAAAAACTGGTGGGAGATCCATTATGCTGTCTTTACTTCACATACCACTGACCACGGTATCCTCCTGGGGAGGCTATCCAAGTGGGTGGGGAGTGGGGGGCACTGCTTTGCAGCAGTGTTATTCCTACTTGGATGGCCGTCTTCAACAGGTGATGCTTAGGGAATGTTATTCGGAACCATAGGGCCTTCAATGTGGGGACCACTCAGGGTTCAATTATACCCCCCAAGCTGTTTAATATCTATATGAAGCCACTGAGTGGGGTCATCAGGAGTTTTGGAGTGTGTTGTCAGCAATATGCTGATGACACACAGCTCTATTTCTCCTTTACATCTTCAGGTATGGAAGTGGATGTGTTGGACCAGTGTCTGGCCTCGGTACTGGACTGGATGAGAGCCAATGCAGTTAAGACTGAGACACTGTTAGTGGGTGGTTCCCTAGACGGGGTGGGTGGAAGACTGCCTGCTCGAGGGGATTGCACTCCCTCTAAAGGAGCAGGTACACAGCTTGAGGGTGCTCCTGGACCCATTGCTATCGCTGGAGGCAAAGGTGGCATCGATGACATAGAGAGCCTTCTGTCAGCTTCAGCTGGTGGCCCAGCTATGCCGCTATCTAGACAGGGATAGCCTCATTTCTGTGGCCTACGATCTGGTCATCTCTAGGCTAGATTGTGTGTTATACATGGGGGTGCCTCTGTAGACGGTTCAGAAACTTCAGCTCACGCAAAATTTGACGGTCAGGTTGCTCACACTCGGAGGGTGACAACACAGGAATAGGTCTTTTCTGTGATGGCTTGCCGTTTGTGGAATGCTCTCTTCAGAGAGGTTTGCCAGGCGCCATCATTACATGTCTTTAGGCTCCAGGTGAAAATATTCCTCTTTATCCAGGTTGTCAGCCATTAAACAACCTATGACCTAATGTGGTGGACCTGTTATTAGGTATTATTATTATTTATGTGATTGTTATATTGTTTATTATTATTATGCTATGTAAAGTATGTTTTTAATATTGTACACTGCCCTGAGACCTTTGGATAAAGAACGGTATGCAAACTGAATAAATACAAAAGGACATATTCAAGACTCCTAGTCTCATCAAGCTTGAATGATGATGTAAATATGACATTGTGTCTCAGTTTAAGGTCATGAAACTTTTAACATAATAGAAAACTTTTTTAAAATAAAATGGGGCGTGAAGTACTCACAAATAACTCAGTGAAGTATTCAGTTTTCTGAAGAATAATGTTTCTTTTTAAAAAATTCAGGAAAGGAAAAAAAATGCAAGCAATGGAATAATTACGGTATCGCATTATTCCATTCAAAGGGAAAAGCTACATTGATTTGCTGTAGCCCAAACAGGAAAAAACGGGGGGTGGGGGGGGAAGAAACCCAGTGATATTTTAAGGCTTTTGTGACATAAACTTTAATGGGCAAGTCTACAAAATCTTTGGGCACCTCATGAGAAGAGAAGACCCCCTGGAAAAGACCCTGATGTTGGGAAAGATTGAGGGCACTAGGAGAAGGGGACGACAGAGGACGAGATGGTTGGACAGTGTTCTCGAAGCTACGAACATGAGTCTGACCAAACTGCAGGAGGCAGTGCAAGACAGGAGTGCCTGGCGTGCTATGGTCCATGGGGTCACGAAGAGTTGGACACGACTAAACGACTGAACAACAACAACAACAAAATCTTATGGTACACTAAATTTGTTAACAACCTCACTGGTGCTACAGCTGTCAGAATTCAAAGTCCACATTTGCATCCTCAGAAGAAAATCTGTATATGGTAGGTTATAAGGATTGCCATTTTACATTTTGAGAAACAAATCTGAGAAATTTATAACAACTTGCTCAATGCATGAGCTAGGATGGGCGTTCAGGGCTCATATCTATCCCTTGAATCACAATTGTTTATCTGGAAAGGTACTAAAAAAACATTATCTGAAAGAGGAAACAAGCCTGAAGGGGCTCAAACAATTTTGCTTAGTTGCTTAACATACATTAGGTCAAGAAATATCCCAGCTGTCCTCCAGGTAAGATAAACTGCATAAAACTGCAGGTATTTTTTTCACCTTGCCTGTTAACATGAAAAGCCCACTTGCTTTTATCTTATGAATTGTTCTAGAAGTATTTCTAAGCTGGTGCTTTGATTGTTTCTGCTCTCTGCTGTAGATGGGACGGTGTCAGCTAAGTTTCAGTGATGAAATGGATGGGATGGGGAAAGGGGCTAAATGACCATCAAAATATGGTACTTAGAGAACAATGGCTTTAACTCTGCTGGGTTACTAAAAGTATGATCTTGTCATGCATTTGGAAGAGGATAAGAGGATGGCGTGATGTGGAGAGATACAGGGAACATAACTGCTGGTTCCCATATATAAAACCTTATGAGCAACACATATATGGAGTTTTCCATCAGATCATATGATGGGCCATCATAAAATAATAATAATGATAATAATTTATTATTTATACCCCGCCCATCTGGCTGAGTCTACCCAGCCACTCTGGGCGGCTCCCAATTGAATATTAAAACAATACAGCATTAAATATTAAAAGCTTCCCTAAACAGGGCTGCCTTCAGATGTCTTTTAAAATTAGGATAACTGCTTATTTCCTTGACATCTGGTGGGAGGGTGCTGCTACCGAGAAGGCCCTCTGTCTGGTTCCCTGTAAACCTCACTTCTTGCAATGAGGGAACCGCCAGAAGGCCCTCGGCACTGGATCTCAGTGTCCAGGCTGAACGGTGGAGGTGGAGACGCTCCTTCAGGTATGCAGGACCAAGGCCATTTAGGGCTTTAAAGGTCAACACCAACACTTTGAATTGTGCTCAGAAACGTACTGGGAGCCAATGTAGATCTCTCAGGACCGGTGTTATGTGGTCCAGGCGGCCGCTCCCAGTCACCAGTCTAGCTGCCGCATTCTGGATTAGTTGCAGTTTCCGGGTCACCTTCAAAGGTAGCCCCATGTAGAGCGCACTGCAGTAATCCAAACGGGAGATAACCAGAGCATGCACCACTCTGGCGAGACAGTCCGCCGGCAGGTAGTGTCTCAGCCTGCGTACCAGATGGAGCTGATAGACAGCTGCCCTGGAACAGAATTAACCTGTGCCTCCATGGACAGCTGTGAGTCCAAAATGACTCCCAGGCTGCGCACCTGGTCCTTCAGGGGCACAGTTACTCATCAGACCACACATGTGCAGAAGCAGGGATTGGCTCCTGCATGGTTCTCAACCTGGTATCCAGCAGCCCTGTGGCTTTGCTACATGCATGCTGCATCCACAGGTACTGCAAGCCCACAATCCAGCACTGGGCTGCGAGAACAGCTCTTCCAGGTGGACTTACTGTCTGGCCAGGATGGGAAACCAACTCCCACCACTGGTCATCTAGGCTGGAGCTAATGGGTGTTAGGAGTCCAGCATCATCTGGCTGGCCACTTGTTTCATCATTTCTGGTCTAGCCCTTAGACACAGCTGGTGGTTTTGAACTATCATCACACAATATTCCAAGGGATGAAAGGATGGTGTTGGCTTCCCACCCTTCTCTGTCTCCTCTCAGCCACTGAGATATGGTCTGAGAGCCTGAACCTGCCCTCTACCCAACAATGCCTAGCATTCTCCCATCAGCCATAGCTGCAATGAGCGTGGGAGCTGAGCACGGCGCCTCACCAAAACGGTCTCCCTTTTCCTGTGCCGGACAGGGTCTCTTACAGTTGGTTTGTCTGGAATACCATATAGGCACTAACAAAGAATTAACAAAGACTATAACCTTCAAAGTGGTAGTAGGGCCACTATCTATCCCTCACTAAAGTGAGCCAGTTATTATTATGCGATTTTCATCTCACACATCCATATGAAACTGAAATATCACTCTTGTTCTCATCTGTCAGGATAATGTCGCACATTGGGGGGGGGGGGCAATTACTGATTTGGCAAAGATCACATATCTTTGGCAATTTTACAAAGCAGAAAGCCTGATTTATGATTTTTAAAATTAATGAAAAGAAGATTTGCCTTAATGCAATATTTGAATAGCTTGACTAGGCAAATCTTCTTTCCATTAATTTTTTAAAATCATAAATCAGGTTTTGTAAATTGCCAAAGATATGTGATCAAGCTAGTAAAATATTGGATTAAGTATGATAAAAACTGAAAATGAGAGTATTTTTCCCAAATTGTTAATAAGACCATAATAGTTTTCATAGAATACATTGAGAGTGTTCTGAATGCTTCACAATACAGCTTGGAAAGGTACCCTTGCATCATCTTACCGACTGGAGAACAGTAGCCTGCCTATTGCCATACAATGAGTTCATGGCTTAGGTGACATTTAAACCAGAGAATTTCTGGCTCACAGCCACTATGCTAACAGATACCCTAGAAACCCAGCCTTTCACCAGCATAATCCTGCATTATACTGTTGAACATTTGCTCAAGGGGAGAGGGAAGAACATGGGCAGATGGTATGCTGATTGAAAGCTGTGCCTGGCCTAGCTTTGAATGAACCGTCTCTCGGTTTACTATTCAACGCGACCTGCACAAGGATATGCCATGCATTGAGATACTCAGATATGAGATAACAACACTTGGCTTGCAGACATGATGGGAGTTCTGTAAAAATGCTGCAGAGTTCTGACCTTGATGAAGCAATTATCGCTGCTTTTCAGATTGCACTTGAAATGGTGTTGTTCTGTCACTTCACAGAAATAGACTGGCAGCCCCTGCTCTTCTAAGCATCTAAAATCCATACAGCGATGTAGAAAATAACACATTGCTCTCGCTATGTTACAGCATTCGTCCCTCCTCTACATTTGTTCTCATCGGATTAATCTGCAACCAAAGAGAGCACACTCGCTGCTTAAAAGCAGATGATGTAGCTCACCGTGTAGGCCTGTTTTGATTTAATGTTCAAAAAATGATGTCTCATTTACCCATTAGGTGCTGCTGCCCTGTCTCGTCATGCTAGGCTTCTGATTGTTAGAACTGTGAAGCTTACAGGGTAGCTGAGGATGGGAGACAACTGCATCTCCAGGAGTCAGATCAGGTGAACTTAGGATCGATAACTATTCCTATAGCCATTCAAAATATTGCCTACCCCTGTCACTACTTAGACACAGAAAGGTACATAGGGAATTTCACATTATTTCATCTAATAGCCAAGTGGGGCTCCCCCTCCAGCCAGTGTCCCCCCCTCCCTACAAGGCAACAAAAAGGGGACGCACAGAAAAAGACGGAACTTTCTGCAAAACTGGAGATTATGTAGGTGGTGGTGGGAACACAGTGGTTTCTCTATTCGCCACAAGCAGCAGACAAATGCCTCCAAATAGGGAGGCAGGAGACTGCACATGCAAGCTCCCAATATGCTGTTATGGAATCCTGGCAACATGAATGCAGAGCGCAGGCACTAACTCTGTCTGGTGACAGGACACTTAATTTTTGCTGATTCTATAGCCCAATAGGAATGATAGCATGTGTCCTCTGCCCTCGATTTCTATTTATTTCCAGGATCCTTTATGCTTCTAGGGCAAAGTTTCTCATACTTGGGTCTCCAGCTGTTTTTGGACTACAAATCCTATCATCCCTAGCTAGCAGGGCCAGTGGTCAGGGATGATGGGAACTGTAGTCCAAAACCAGCTGGAGGCCCAAGTTTGGAAAACACAGTTCCAAACTGTGTTTGGGTCATTGCGAGGGGCATTGAACTGTCACTGGTGCGGGGAGGGGATTTACTAGAATCCACCTATACAGAGTCATACAACTGGTTCATCAAACTCAGAATTGTCTGCACTTACTGGCAATGGCACTCTCCGAGTTTCAGGCAGGTGTTTTCCCCAGCTATAGCAAGAGATGTCAGGGGCTGAACCTGGGAATTTCTGCACACTCTTGAGCTGAGCTAGGGCCCTTCCTCAAGTGCTAACAAGGGCACAGCTATGAAGGAGACAGATGCTTAAAGAGTCCTGGAGTGGAAAAATATTAAGGTCTCGACAGAAACGGCTACATACCGTGTGCACAGGGGTTAGTTACTGCTCAGGTTAGAACCGGCAAGTCTGTCACTTGAAAGGTTTAGCATCTAAGCTTTAAAGCTATTCTGCTCTATTGGGAGATGGTAATGTTCCTTATCTTTTTTTCCCCTTCCCTGCCTTTTATGCCTCCTGTTGTGTATTGAGTCAAAGGATTTTATATCTGTATTATTATTGTCTGTATTTGCATTAGGATAAAGTAACTGCCTTTTGGTTCCAGAGGGTACAGCTACTATTGGTTCATTTAAGCTGCTGTATTTGGATCCTCTGTCTTATTGGTTTCCTCCAAAAGGCAGCACTGTGATTGCTTGATATTGTTCCCTCCAAAATGTATCCCTTCCTAGCTAGTCCCCTGTCCCTATAAATGTAGCTTTCCTCTCCTCAGTCTTCAGTCTTGTTCACTTTAATAAAGAGCTGTTACTAGAGAACTGTCTCCAGCATGTTTTGTCAAGAGAGCTGAAATCACAAACCCCACGTCACAACACCTCCCACCTTGCAACCCATAATTGTTTGCTCCTGGACTTTTATATTTGCTGTAAGAACAAAACCAACAACTGAATAAGAATTTTTACAAGCGTAGCTCATTAAACAAGTGTAATTAATTCAATGTCAGCTAACTATTATATCATTTTGTAAAAGAAAAGAAAAAGAAAAAACAACAACTACAGTGGTACCTCGGTTTAAGAACAGCCCTGTTTACGATCTATTCAGTATACAAACTCCGCAAAACTGGTAGTGTTCCGGTTAGCGAACTTTCCCTCGGTCTATGAACAGAAGCCGAGCAGTGGAAGGGCACCGCGGCGGGAGGCCTCATTAGGGAAAGCGCGCCTCAGATTAAGAACGGACTTCCGGAATGAATTAAGTTCGCAAACCGAGGTACCACTGTACTTCGGTTCTGTGTAAAAATAGGAAAGCGGGTATTTGGAGAGTGTTGGTGTCTATTCAAGAAGCCGAAAAAACACTGAAACGTTTGAATTATTATATGCAATTATAAATAAAACTATGAGAGCTAATGCATTTTTTGTACTATCCATGGATTTTCACACCTAATATTAACAGTTCTAGGCATCTTACACAACATAAATTTGTATCGGTCACAATCTGCTTCTTTATGTATGCTACAAATTCAAGGGTTGTAACAGAACTACATGGAACATGGAAACGACATAAAGGAAACCTTGTACTTAGTCATCTTTGTGTTTTTAGCCACTTATCTGTCAAAAAGGCCGTCAAACTAGCTTATAAGATATAAGCATCAGAATCAAAAACATCATGTTTTTGTATCAATCATGCATCACAACCAAACAAAACTCCCAAAACTACAATAATTTTTCTAGGGATAAGGGAAAGAACCGTCAAAATAACTTTTTAAGTAGCACAGCAGAATCGTGCAGTCCAAGCACACACGTTTTCAACATCACCTCAATAAACGTATATCGTATTAGCACCATACTATTCAACTGTCTTATATTTCCACTATGGCAGATTACTAGAAGCAAATAAAGCGCTGGTGTTTGTTTCCCCTGGCAGAGAAGGAGAAGTTGCTGCCATGATATATCACTTGTCATCTTGAAGCCCAGCCAAGATACATGAGAATTCAGACTGGCATGAACAGGGCATGCGGAAGCCATAACTATACATGAGACACATATTTGGCTGCTCTGTGTTTTTACTTAAATATAAAACGTGACTGCTGGGCTTCTCCTGCACTCAAAATTTAACAAAAGGTGAAACTGAAGTGTGTAAAAAGAGCATTTCTTGGAGCAAAACGAAAGATGCACAGCAGCAAGAAACTCAAATGATTGCAGAGCTGATCACTGTTATAAATATAATACAAATGTTCATAGATATCTTCTCAATCATTACAGTGGTAGTGAAACACACACACACACACCTAAATTATTTTTGTTTGTTTTTTAAGCAAAGTGTCATTCATCATGATGGTTGGTGTATATCTAAGGAGAGCTGGAAAGTGGCAAGGGCCTTTGGGAAAGTGTGTTTATTTGTGCTCTACATAAAGTACCGTATTTGTCCTTCCATAAGACACACTTTTTCCCTCCTAAAAAGTAAGAGGAAATGTTTGTGCGTCTTATGGAGTGAGTGCGTGGTCCCTGGAGCCGAATTGTCCAGGGGCTAAAGGAAGATCGTGCCTTTTTTTTAGAAAGAGCTAAAGGCTAACAAGAGGGAAAGAGAGCCTTGAAAGGAACCCCCTCAGCAGCTGATTGCAAGAGATTGGGGAGGGAGATAAGAGAGTTGGCTCCCTTCGCAGCCTCTCCCGGCCCCTTGCCTAGGCCTCAATTGTTGTCTGCAGAGGGAGACATGTGACTGGCTGATTAGATCTGTCTGGAAACTGTAGAAATGGGTCCCTTTCCTTTCCTAGAAGCTGCAGAAGTGTGAGTTGAGCCCCATAAAAACAGGATTTTTTTTCCCTTTGCAAGGAAACTCAGCAACTTTGAGCTGACCCTAAAAAATGGAGCTTCCCCCCTTTGCAAAAAAAGATGCACAACTCTGAGCTGATCCTAAAAAAATAATAATACGGTATTAGGGGTGAGTAGGCAGCTTTCCCATCATTATAGCAGTGTCCCCAAGTACAGATCTTCAGAGGCCTACCTAGGCTCCCTTGCATCCTTGGCAAGATGATGTAGCACTGACTCTGAAGCTGGGAGCGACCACGGACAAGAAACTCAAAATGTTTGCTTTTCGGTGCCTTTCATACTCTGCCAGTGACTTCTTCCATAGCCATTGCGATTGGGTCTGTTTTGCTCTGCCCCCCCCTCCTCCTCTACCATCGGTCCATTTGCCTGAGCACGCAGATGTGAGGTCAGGTTCCTAGCCAGAGTGGAGAGGGGCAATTTTTGTGCCCCCATGGGCCTGCACCTTTGGCAGAGGCCAACCTAGCCAACCCCCTAGGAACGCCCCTGGAGCTCGCTCCTCAGAAATGAATGGCAATCATTCACTTAAGTAAAACTATGAGAGTATATGGGTGCATGTAGGAGAAGAAGTTGGGTGAAGATTAAGCTTGCTCCGCGCCCCTGGGGACATTAAGAATGAAAAGGTTCTCTCTCTCCACACTTAGGTTCCCTTTCTGGGTCATGTAGAATGTGATGCAATGTTGGGAACTGATTAGATGTAGCTAGAGAGGTACTGACCATGGAAACTTGATAGATGTGAAAGAGGAAAAATAGCACCATCTTCCATATACCTGAAGCAGGGTCTGAACTCACTCCTTGGAGCAGGAAGGCATGCTCTGTGAGGTGCCACGCACACTGATCACGCTGCATAAGCAAACAAACAACAACAACAACTCGTGTCTCCCAGTTCCTAACCACTGCTGTATGTTATCAGCATTTATGGTTGTCCAAGAGAGAAAACCGCTATCTTCTGCCTCCGCAAATATCACTAGCCACAGAGCAGGTGAGACCAGAAGGAACGAGTTAATATTTGCCTACTGTGCTGTCATGACATTGCTGCATAGCGACTGGTTTCTTCCATGCGTACGTCCTAGGGGAGTCGTCCACACGTGGCAATGAGATTGGTTGGGGTAGCTGTGCTGTTGCTATGAGAATAACTTGTCACTATTGGAGGTTTCCTTATTATCATTTCACTGTTGTCAGAGCTGAGCGGAACAGGGTACAGCTGAACCATCACAAGCAGAGCCAAAGTAACTACCACCAGGTTTATCTTATGCGTGCTTACAAAGGAGTAAGTTCCACTGTGATCGATAAAGCAAACTCTCAAGGAAGTGTGTATAGGACTACAGCTTGTAATGGGACCATAGGGCTGAGCTGCCCTGCCATTCTGACTCACTCTTTTTCTATGTATGCATTCTTGAAAATCCTCAGACCTCCATTGTGAGGATGGATTTAATTTGCATTTATTGCTCAGAATGCATTCCACAGCTAAGTGGAGTCAAAGTACTTTGGTTTAAGCGAGCCTCCTGACTCTCGCATGCAACTAAATAAGCTTAAATGTGAGTACTTTAGTTTAACTGGGTCGCTGATGAGCCTGCAAGTGCACATAACCATGGAAACCTGGAAAGTGATGTCTTCATGTTTCTCCAAAGTGAAATAGCTTGTACCTCCAGGCTGTTTATCCCAAAGCCTGGGCTTTGTAATGTCTGATTCTTGGGAGAAGTCTCAGGCTAAATCTGCAATGGCATTTGACTTTTTCAGTGGTTTCTCTGCACTGAGGAATAGAGAATTAATTAATCTTAGTTACAAAGTCCACTAATCCAGAATCAGCAGGAAAACTGGAATTAGAGAAATGGTTAACTAGCTGTTGGTAGAAACAGCTGCTGCCTGTTCTTCAATAATTCCAAGCAACAGTCCCTTCCATTATTTCCACAGAAGTCAATGGAGGAGTAAACGTGATGAGGCTATCTTAATACCGGTATATTAGATATTGGTCTAATCAATATCACTCCTAAGGGGGCCAACATTATGCAAAGGTTTTTTTTTAAAAAAATCCTGAAATGATGAAGACATTGCTTTACACCATTTAACATCCTCACCATTTAACAGAGAAGCTGACACAGAGCAATGGATTCAAATATCAAATCCAATCTCTTCTTCTTCCTATACAGGGCTACCTTCAGATGTCTTCTAAAAGTCTGGTGGTAGTTTTTCTCTTTGACATCTGGTGGGAGGCTGTTCCATAAGACGGGTGCCACTACCGAGAAGGCCCTCTGCCTGGTTCCCTGTAACGGCTTCTCGCAGCGAGGGAACCGCCAGAAGGCCCTTGGTGCTGGACCTCAGTGTCTGGGCAGAACGATGGGGGTGGAGACGCTCCTTCGGATATACTGGGCCGAGGCCGTTTAGGGCTTTAAAGGTCAGCACCAACACTTTGAATTGTGCTCCTAGACCAACACTGTAACCACTACACTAAACCGCACCACCAAAATGCCTAAACTACTAACTAAAACCACAACTGGTGCTGTTGCAATAAAAGTGTGGTATTGTTCTCACAGTCCTCTGTTGGCTACAGCCTATAAGATTACTGAAATATTGTTTGCTCCAGAGATGGTGGTGGTGAGGTGAGCATTCTTTGTTTACATAATTGTGGTAATTATAGAATCATAGAAGTATAGAGTTGGAAGGGCCATCTAGTCCAACCCCTGTAATGCAGGAATCTCAACATGCAGTCTCCCATCCAATTTGAACCCATACCAGACCCTGCTTAGCTTTGCAAATGTGCTGGCAGCTTTATTGCTGTACAAGTTCTAATCTTTTCCACAGGAACATATGTTCATAGAATCATAGAGTTGGAAGAGACCACAAGGGCCATCCAGTCCAACCCCCTGCCAAGCAGGAAACACCATCAAAGCATTCCTGACAGATGGCTGTCAAGCCTCTGCTTAAAGACCTCCAAAGAAGGAGACTCCACCACACTCCTTGGCAGCAAATTCCACTGCCGAACAGCTCTTACTGTCAGGAAGTTCTTCCTAATGTTTAAGTGGAATTTTCTTTCTTGTAGTTTGAATCCGTTGCTCCGTGTCCGCTTCTCTGGAGCAGCAGAAAACAACCTTTCACCCTCTTCTATGAGACATCCTTTTATATATTTGAACATAGCTATCATATCACCCCTTAACCTTCTCTTCTCCAGGCTAAACATACCCAGCTCCCTACATACCCACACAAAAGACTCTGGAAATCTCACCCGCCATCGCACCTGATGTGTTTTGACTATAGGCAATTTTGGCTTTAGGTGTGATCCCTGGAACTTAACCCACCCCCCCTGTAAGTTGCAGGCTTGCTGTATCTGACATGCAAATACTTCCACTGCATATGAAGTTGCCTTTGGCTGTATTCACTTAGCTGTTTGTTCCATTTTCCCAATGTTTTCTTCTGTGTTATATTTGAGCTTCCAGAAAGTCGCTTCCAGAAATCTAGCAGAATATAGCACAAGTTTAACACTAATTTCCACATTGTTTGCTTCCAGAAAAATACTGGTATCTGTTTGCGAGCCTGGAAATACAGAAAATCATGGCAGGTTTGTGTAGTGTTTGTGCACTGGATTTAGCCAATGGCCTGCAAGGTGCAGGAAATGCTTCTCAAGTGGTCTTTCTGAAGGAAAGCCAATTGGAAACAATCACCCCCTTCCCTCCACAGCAGCTGAGCACAGTGGGTGATCCAGATTTCTATTGAAACATGGCCGTATTTCTATTGCAACATGGCCGTATATAGGTTCTGCAGTGTGAAAGGAGCATTAAAAATTGGGGCAGCCATCTAAATATGTTCTTATTTATAATATTTTGTTTATATATTTTGTGAATTTCCCTAGAGAATTGATGCTTAAGGGTGGTATATAATTATTTTAAATGAATGGATAGGTTCAGCTTTTAATTTGCGTGCACCGAATCCTTTTCTTTCAAATTGCCACAAAAATCTGGCAATTTTTGCACAGTGATGTTTTTAAGTTTGAGGCTGACAGAGGTGGCGAACATAATCTACATGCAGAAGACGTTTACTACATATTTCTCTGGTCACAATATAGCAGCAAGCTTTTAAGAGAAATTTGATTTTCACAGTCATTTACAATAATATAGAAACTGATGTGTCCAATTAGCTCGATCAACTTGTGGCTGAAGAAATACGCGGTCAGTTCGGACACGTGACTCAGGACGGAGCAGACCCCGAAGAGCGTGGTGGTGCCATTCAAGTCCTCCAAGTGCCAGTAAAGGAAGGTGAACACAAATCCGTACCCAAAGCCCATGAACCAAGCTACAAAGAGCACGGAGCCATATTGGATACTGCAGAGCAGCTTTATCAAGTCCCAGAAACTAAAGGAGGGCGACTGGCTTGTGTCACTCGGGGTTTTGTTGGAGGAGTCGTGGGAGGAGTTCCTGTCTGCCTGGGAGATGTCCCCATCTTTGCTTTGGTTCTCCTCTTGCTTGTAGAGGTTGTAGTGGAACCGGAACTGGGTGGCCACAATCAAGGAGTGTGTCATTAGCACACCAAAGACGATGAAAACAATCCTGTAGTTCTTGTATTCCGGGGCTTTGCAGCCTTGCCCTTCGATGAGCACATCGATACGGGTGGCGTCGATGCCGATTCCTACCGAGAGCATGGCCAGGCCCCAGCCCAGAGAGCCCCACATGCGCTGGAGCCCGTAGCGATCTCGGTGCTTGCCGAGGTACTGCAGGGTGACCGTGTCCACAATCGTGACCGACGACGCGCTGAAAAACTCCCCTATGATAACAACCATCAGGATGAGCAGGAAGATCGCCTCCACTTCCTGGTGATCGTAGACAAGAGTGGCAGCCCCGGTGGCGGCGGCCGGAGGCACCGTCGGAGGGGTTAAATTCCCCACCGATCCGGCAGTAACAATGCCTTTCGGAGTACTGTGAGTAACCACGCTCTCTTCGGCCCTCAACATGTTCCGCGTGGTCAGAGGGAATGTGGTTTCAGGAGGAGCTGAGCTCGCAGCCACCAAGCTGTAAGAAGAAACGTCTCTTTTCCTCCGGCCCTCTGGCGACGCAGCCCGGGTGGTAGGAATCGCCGAAGGGAGGGAGACGTTTTGCGTGGCTGCCGTCGAGAGGTGGCTGGCGTTGGTAGGAGAGACTGGCGGCGGGAACTTTGGTACGCACCTTTGACGAACCCGATTCCCAAATTGAACAGCACCCAACACAAAAGGGAGAAGAGGAGGACGACTTTCCCTTTTTTGAAGCGGTCCGCCACCACACCCCAGAACAGAGCGCTGCAGAACTCAATGAAGTACCTGATGCCCACCAGCAGCCCGCTCTGGCTGGGCGTCATGCCCAGCTGCTTGTAATACACAGGAAGCAGTGGGTAGAGCGAACCGTAAGCAGCATAAAAGAAAAAATAAAAGACTTTGGAGATCAGGAGATCGTTGTTCACTTTGACACAGTGCTTTTCGAGCCAATCCAGTTCCTCGTCCGGAATGGTGGTGGTGGTCTCTGTCGAAGGTGTATCGCTTTGGGTTTGGGGGTCTGGCTCCTTGGAAATCCCGTTGAAAGGGTCAGCGAGCACATACTTCCTCTTTTGCTCCTCTTCGTCGTCGGTTAAAATAGCTACTTTGTCGTCGGCTGCCATGGCTTACTGTCAGCATGAGCTATGTGCCCAGATCTCCCAACTTTAATTCAAGTAGCCTTCCTCTAGCGACTCCTGTAACTCTCCAGTTCAAAGAACTCAGATCTGAAGCCCATTTCTTCAAGTCAGAGAACTGACGGATGCATTTACAATTATATGGACTTCCATCATCTTCCACCGAGAGGCTTGTTAAACCATAGCTCCAACTTTTTCAAAGGCTATATGCAGGGCAGTGTTTAGCCAGGCTGCAAGGTCTGACCACCTCCTCTTCAAAATAGCAAATAAACAACTTCATGAAAGTGCCAAGTAAGTAAACCAATATCAAGGCCAGTAGTGGGTTTAACCTTCGTGAAAGCCTGGTCAGAAGAAAGTCAGTATAGATTGAATATCTGGAAAAGGTCATCCAATCATGCAAATATCTTGAAAAGTAATAAAATTACTCTTCTGGAAGGCTTTTTTTTGTGTGAAGAGACTTACACAAGCACCTGGCTAAAAGGGTTTAGGTTCAGTTAATGCTAGCTCATTGCAGGTACTCGAACAAGATTATTTCTGAAGTTTCTTGTGACCCATATCTTTTCATCACATACAGACAGCAACCCCATTAAGCTCCGATCTGCTTCACAAGCCAGGCCTCTCACTTGAGGAGTTCGTGCAAATCAGGAAGAACAATGGGTCCCCTTGGCAAAAAAGGACAAGGAAGCAAGACACGGGGAACAGCAATTTCGAATTGCAAAACTTTTACTTGCAGAACTTCTTTCGTATGAAGCCTGACGCCACACAAGTCTCAAATTTCATAAGAAGCGTTATGCTGCGCCATAAGCAAAGCTTTGATTATCAGAAAGCCTGAGGCAACAGATAAATCAGAGCCAATTGAAGTTTGAAGGGGGGATGTCAGCATCGTGCTCTCTGATGGGTCCCCTCAAACACTGTCTGTCCATCCCCAGTAAGTCCTGGTGAGCTTACCTGCCATGGGAAAGGGGAAGCAAAAATACAGCCCTGATGAACACTGGGCAGCTTGGAACACACGTTTATAATTTCCTATAATGCTCTGGAGCATCCTTGACATAGCATCGCACAGGGATATTGCAGAAAATTAATTTTTATTTATTTAACATCACTTATAGACCACTTATGGGACCCAGGTGGCGCTGTGGGATAAACCACAGAGTCTAGGGCTTGCTGATCAGAAGGTCGGCGGTTCGAATCCCCATGACAGAGTGAGCTCCCATTGCTCGGTCCCAGCTCCTGCCCACCTAGCAGTTCGAAAGCACATCAAAGTGCAAGTAGATAAATAGGGACCGCTCCGTCGGGAAGGTAAACGGCGTTTCCGTGTGCTGCACTGGTTCGCCAGAAGCAGCTTTGTCATGCTGGCCACATGACCCGGAAGCTGTCTGCGGACAAACGCCGGCTCCCTCAGCCTATAGAGCGAGATGAGCGCCGCAACCCCAGAGTCGGACACGACTGGACCTGATGGTCAGGGGCCCCTTTACCTTTATAGACCACTTATAGACTTTTAGAGTGCTCACTGAAAGGACAGATCCTGAAGCTGAGGCTCCAATACTTTGGCCACCTCATGAGAAGACTCCCTGGAAAAGACCCTGATGTTGGGAAAGATGGAGGGCACAAGGAGAAGGGGACGACAGAGGACGAGATGGTTGGACAGTGTTCTCGAAGCTACCAACGTGAGTCTGACCAAACTGCGGGAGGCAGTGGAAGACAGGAGTGCCTGGCGTGCTCTGGTCCATGGGGTCACGAAGAGTCGGACACGACTAAACGACTAAACAACAAATAGACCACTTAATATATAAAATAGTATGACAAAATAGTATGACAATCTATACAATCAACAAACCCTTAAAAACAAGTAGGCGTAATAAAATTAATGATAAATAACGAAATGATAAAAACTCCAGACTCACCAAAGTACAGTACAGATAAATGAAAGAAATAGAGTTTGATCAAGAAAGATTCTACATGGTTAACCAAATAACCCATCACCAAAGTGGTGCTGCCTATCTATTTTTTTATTTGCAATTTAAATCCAAAAGGTCAGTACTATGGAACCACCTTTTTAGTTGGGTGGTAAAAGAGACATGTCCTTGCCCAACAAGAAACGATGTACCAAAAATAAATTGAGGCAAATAATGTTATAAATTATCTACCTACTGGTTAAGAGAATAAAGGTCTGCATTTCAAGTACATTTGATAGCTGAACGCCTCTGCTATGACCCTAGATCTAGGTACCGTAAGCGGAGATACTCTTGTGGAATTATTTTTCTTTCACGTTAATAAGCAGGGGGACGTATTTTATAATAGATTAATGCATTCTGTACTGCGCTGAGCTTGATAGCAAATGCCATGGGGAAATTGTTTAAGTTGCTTCTGCGTGGGAAGATAAGGGTAATCACAACTTCCAGATGTCTCTGCTGTTCAGCGATACATTGAAAGGTTGCCTAACCTTTTCAAACCACAGCTTTCTATTCAACAAGAACAGTGCACAAGGTGGTGTGTACTACAGGGCTCTGATTTACTGCCAGAGTGTGTGTGAGGAGGAGGGAAGGGAGGCCATGATGGTTAACATTATCACTGCTTTATAAAGCAATAGGCTTCATGCAGGCCACATGACAGCGCCGTCTTAAGCGCCCCTGTCGCCATGGTGCGCCGGATCTCTCCGGCGCCCTTCCGCCCCGTTTCCCGGCGCGGTGGGCGGGTGGGCGCGACGCTGCTGCGCGGCGGGCGGGCAGGCACAGCGCGATCTCTCCGGCGCCCTCCCGCCCCGTTTCCCAGCGCGGTGGGCAGGTGGGCGCCATGCGCAGCTGCGCAGCTGCACAGCCGACCAGCGGACCGGCCGGCCAGCGGGCGGGCGGGCGCAGCTCGCGGCGCCCTCCTGGCGGGCCGGCGCCATGGTGCCCTGCGCCACCGGGGGTCTACGACGAGCCGGCCCTGCCACATGATATAGAATGTTCTGAAGTCACGTGATGCTGCTGTTCAGTTGTGGCTTTGTTCCATAGGGAGACCACCTGAGAACCATTTGTAAGTCACTTCGTAAGTCTCTGTGAGGATGGGGAGCCTGTGGTCTGCCAGGTGCTATTGGACTCCCATCAGCCCCAGCCAGCAGGGGCAAGCATCAGGGGTGGTTGGAGTTGTCTACCAATAACATCTGGAGGGCAGCAGATTCTCCATCCTCCCTTGAAAGAACTTTTTTTTTTGAGGGAATAAAAGGAGAAGCA
This sequence comes from Zootoca vivipara, assembly GCF_963506605.1. Lineage (NCBI taxonomy): Eukaryota > Metazoa > Chordata > Lepidosauria > Squamata > Lacertidae > Zootoca > Zootoca vivipara. Next base: position 24,484,105 of record NC_083279.1, on the reverse strand, counting down.
GCAACTGTTGTGCAAACAGAAAACAGATGGCAGCTCAAGCTACGACATTTCTCTTTCCCACACAAATTAGAGGGTCTTCTCAGGTACTTGGAAACTCTAAAAGTCCATACTCTGCATTACTTCCTTTGCACGTAAAAGGTCCCATGTTCAATCTATGACCTCTTTGGGTAATGATGGAGAACACCTGAAGAAACCTTGAAGAGCAGCTTCTAGTCAATGTGGATGATACTGAGCTAGATGGAGCAATGGCCAGACCCAAAGAAAGGCAGCTACCTATATAGGCAGCTACCTATATTCCTAACCTTCTCAGAAAGTACACCCTAAGAGACAACAGACTGATGGCGCAGAATCAGCAAAGGTCTCAGGAAGGGTCTCTAAGGTTTTCAGCAGTTGGTACTGCACTCAACACAAGTTTATAAACTAGATGAAATCTATCTGGGGGAAAAAGGATTTGAATAAAAAACATAGGAAAGAGAAGAAGGCAGTGCTCTCCTATGCTTCCTTGTGTGGTAATAAAACTCCTCAATTAAATCTCAAGCAGAAAGATCCTAAGTCACCATTATTACAGTATATAGCTCATAACTGTCTCCTCAAAACATAGAGTTGATCCATCATTGGATTTTTTCAGTGCTTAGCAAACAAGCACAATGCTTAGTAACAGGATTATGATATTACATTTGCTATAAATAGCCCAAAGCATGGGGAAGGGAAGCTGAACCTTGTGTTCCTACAGCCACACAGTAACAGACAAAGTTAAAAATGCTTTGGCTGTTGCACAGATAAGCATTTAATAACTGAACAGAACAAAGTTTCTGTATCCTTAAGTCAGTAAGTATGAATATTGGAGACTTCAAAAGTAAGAATCAGGCTGTTGTTTAAACATCTCCACAAGCCAAAATGACAGTAGATGCCGTCTTTGGAAATTGTTGTTGTTTAGTCGTGTCCGACTCTTCGTGACCCCATGGACCAGAGCATGCCAGGCACTCCTGTCTTCCACTGACTCCCGCAGTTTGGTCAAGCTCATGTTCGTAGCTTCGAGAACACTGTCCAACCATCTCGTCCTCTGTCGTCCCCTTCTCCTTGTGCCCTCAATCTTTCCCAACATCAGGGTCTTTTCCAGAGTCTTCTCTTGTCATGAGGTGGCCAAAGTATTGGAGCCTCAGCTTCAGGATCTGTCCTTCCAGTGAGCACTCAGGGCTGATTTCCTTCAGAATGGACAGGTTTGATCTTCTTGCAGTCCATGGGACTCTCAAGAGTCTCCTCCAGCACCATAATTCAAAAGCATCAATTCTTCGGCGATCAGCCTTCTTTATGGTCCAGCTCTCACTTCCATACATCACTACTGGGAAAACCATAGCTTTAACTATACGGACCTTTGTCGGCAAGGTGATGTCTCTGCTTTTTAAGATGCTGTCTAGGTTTACTTTGGAAATTATGTCTGTGTGCAACCTTCACTGGTGATATGAGATACTAAGAAACGTAAGTCCAGAATAAAGCATTTCAATGACGTTCCTGAGGCTGGAACTATCTATTATCTGTAGCCTCACAAGGGATAAAGGCCATGTTCATATTTAATGACAAGCCAAGTTTTCTAGAAGCCAAGTGATTGCTTTCACTTCGCTTCTCCCCTGGTGCAAGTGAGAGACACAGAAGCAAGTGGTGTGTGTCTTTTGGTCCTGATTTATGGCTTTGTTCCTTGACTCTGACCTTCTGGCACAGCTCCTCATTGCCGGATCATCTCAGACCACTGCCGACAACTCAACCCTGGCATATAGGCAAACAAGACTACATGCAAATAGGCAGTCATATGTAATAATTGCACTTAAATGTTACAGTGTGCGTCTGTATGCCTGCATGGGCAAGGTTTTCTCTCTTTTTTTACCTGTGGTTTGTGTTACATCTGTTTCAACCCTAATAAGTGATATTCCCTATGGGTAAACCTGTTCTTGCCCTCTGCAATCTTAATCCTGTCATAAGCTATTTCTACAAGTGCCTGCTGCTCACAAGCTAACAAGGCCTTCATGGGGAAAAAGAAACATTTCCTTGAGGTCAAGTAAGCACATTCAGTTATGTTGAAGAAAGAGAAATTATTATTTGCTCCAAAGGCTCAGCATTAAAGAGAATGGCGGAAGAATTAAACACTGCTAATTCTCCAAATGCAGTGTTAAAAATGCCATCAAACTGCTCACCAATACTGTACAGCAGTTTACTATTCTGCAGATTTCAAGTATTTTACTTGGCTCCTTATATCATATTCTCCAGTGGCCAGAGGAGGAATGACTGCTGGGAGGAGCACAGAGAGAAGAAACACCATGGCACACCTGTAGCAGCAAAATCTGCCCACCTGCAATAAAACATGTCCCTCCCATATCAGTCTCTACAGCCACAGAAGGAACTGTAACTCTCCAATAGTTTGACTCTACCCCTGAAGGCACACTCTCCCACTATCTCCCAAGACAGACAGATGCCAACAAGTGCCTGAGACACATTTATTTTACGTCTGTATGAATTTCATCTGCATTTACAACACCAAGATCGCACCTTATGTGTCTACCCTTAGACATGCATTATCAAAGTATTTTGAAAAATATTGACCTTTACTTGTAACCCAGAAAGCATTTTTTTTTACATCTATAAAGTCCTATCTGAAACTAATAATCACACATTCAGTCAACATGTAGGGATGAAACCTCACACACACAGCAGTACATACAAAGACTTCATGCCTGCAGACATTTGTACTGAATGAGAACCCCAGGGATGGGGAAAGCCAGCATGTGCAATGTCTAGGGTTTGGCTAGTTGGCCCAATTGCACTCCTTGTTATTACCATCTGGAAGGGAACTTTTGTGGTAAAGCACAACAAAAGCAAGAGAACGCACGCAATTGCGTGCGCACACACACAACCCCAGAACATTTGTGGCATTAACGGTTGAAGGATTTTAGTAGGAGGCTATGGGAGATTAACCTATTGCAAAGCAAGCTATATGACTGCCCCAAATCTTCTGCAGATGCAAATGGCACTGAAACCATCCCAATAACATCATGAACACAAATCATGATGAATGCCCAATAAAGAACATGTCTGGGTTGTGAAGGCAAAGAGGTCCAAGCACAATTATTAAATGTGAACTCTAGCACACAAGATCAGCCAATAGGTCTAAAGAACTCTAAATTTTAACCTCAGCCACTTTGTAGTAATCAGACACTCAATGCTTCCTTTCTTTCTTTTTAATACAGAGTAGTGGAAACTCCTACACAAGTCATATTAACCCATTCAAAAAAGTTGTTTTTTTCTGCCAAGGCTTAAAATGCAACGCAATTATCAAAGAGGTACTCTACTTAGTGAAATACATACATTTACTGTGAACACAAGTCTATACAGTGGTCCCTCGACTTACGAACTTAATCCGTTCCGAATGCACATTCATAGGTCGAAAAGTTCGGAAGTCGAAACGCGGCTTCCCATAGGAAAAAAAAAGATTCAGAAAAATCCATAAGTCGAAAAAAATGCATGTAAAAATTCATAAGTTGGAAAAACCGCGTTTAAAGCCGCCAAGGGTTTCCATTCGGATGCAGAAAAATTTGTAAGCCAAAAAATTGTCCCATTCGTAAGTCGAAACCTACGGATGTCAAGTAATTCGTAAGTCGAGGGACCACTGTATATCACAAATTACTCTAATTGGTTAATGGCTCCTACCATCAGGTTTAGGGAATTATGTCAGACACTAGATATTAGTTTTTCAATTTCTATTAGGCATAGGATGAGCTAGCTCCAAACTTACCAAGACTAGAAATAGCCTCAACTGTGTGTTTTACTTTCCCAAACTAAATTACTACTAAATCTACTAGTCATGTAAGACCACAGAATGTGTTTACCGTTTACATGGCACAGAAGTTACAGTAAGAACTCTAACCTTCCAATCACCTTGCATGAGTGAATTTGTAAACCTTTGCAAACTGAAGTTGTGCGTGCTTGTTTTTTATTTTAGAATCATATATGTGTAAAAGAGGCTTTAAAATGATTTGTAGTCTACTTCATATCTAGAGCTGAGAGATGCATAACTAATACAGACACTCCACCCAACATTTCATAGGAATGGATAGGTCTTGATTTGTAGTGAAAATAAATGAAGTTTAAACACAGGGCTTCTGTTTGCAAAAATTAGAGGATGATAGCTGAAATTAGTACACTTTAATAATAATTATTATTATTATTATTATTATTATATTTATTTATACCCTGCCCATCTGCCTGGGTTTCCTCAGGCACTGTGGGCGGCTCCCAACAGAATATTAAAAACACAATAAAACATCAAACATTAAAAACTTCTCTAAACAGGGCTGCCTTCAGATGTCTTCTAAAAGTCAGGTAGTTGTTTATTTCCTTGACATCTGATGGGAGGGCATTCCACAGGCCCTCTGTCTGGTTCCCTGTAACCTCACTTCTCTCAGTGAGGGAACCGCCAGAAGGCCCTCAGAGCTGGACCTCAATGTCCAAGCAGAACGGTGGGGGTGGAGATGCTTCTTCAGGTATACTGGGCCGAGACTGTTTAGGGCTTTAAAGGTCAGCACCAACACTGACCAGTTATGGGTCTACTTTGAGCAGGCCCATGCAGAGGGAGGGGACATCCAGGTACACTTGCCCAGGGTCTTGGAGAGTTAAGCTGGCTGGGTAGCCCTGCCAGGGGTCTGCCAAACTAACACTGTCATGCCAATAATACCCCAGACCACCCAGCTGATTGGGGCCTCCCGCCATGGGCCTCAGACAAGCTCTGTGCAGCCTGACCTTGAGTATGAGTAATGTTGGATACCACCCAGAGGTTATAAGCAGGCTAAAAGAGCATTTTAAAGGAGGTTTTAAAGGTTAAAGCAGGGGTTCCCAACAAAATTTTCTCGAGGACCCCTCATCGAGCCGCTATTGTGACAAGGACCCCCATTAATTCCTAATCCTAAAATTAAAAAGTGAGAGCCAAATTAAGAGTCTTTTTTATACGTTTTTTACAGTTACAACAGAGTACTCCATCAGTATACAGTTAGTTTTAATTTTCAGTTCTTAATGAGATGAGTTAAATCTGTCCTTTGAGTTCATTATTTCTGAAATATTAGGTTCCAAACTTGAAACTTTCACTCTGAAATCTGACTGCAAATCTCTACCTGCCTACTAGTCAGCAGAAAATAACTTTTGGCTCCATTAGCACCTTTTTATTAAACAATTTTGGCTGAGTGAAACATATCCAGCGCCGTGGTGCGAAGATCCCTCCGGCGCCCCCCCCCCAAAAAAAAATTCCCAAGAATTGACAACCTTTTTTAGGCGGGGGACCCCCAAAGTTGTTGACCATTTTTAGGAAAGGTTCCCCAGAGAAGAAGCTGACAAGAAGCAGCGGGTGGAAATTAGCAAATGCTAAGGAAAGAAGGGGTGAAAGAGAGAGGGAGGGAGGGAGGGAGGAAGGAAGGAGTCAGAGAAATAAAGAGAGGGAGAGAGGGAGGGAGGGAGAGCCGCGCACAGCGCCCAAGCGGCTCTTGCTTTTCTTGCTGGTACAGCGAGCTGGGAGAAGGGACGGACTGACAGGAGCTCCCGTCCACCACCACCCCTCCCAGCTCGCAGCAAAGCAAGCGGAGCAGGCTTGGTAACTGGCAGCAGGGGGGAATGGGGCATCCCAAAAGTGCTCCTCCTGCCTTCCGTGCCTGTGTTCCAACGGAAGGCAGGCAGGGAAGGCAGGCGGCTCAGCCCGGGAGAGGCTGTTGCTTTTGCAAGCAGAGCTACAGCCTCTTCGGGGCTAGAGCGCCTGCATTCCATGGGCTTCTCCCACCCAGTCACCCCTCTGTGCAAAGGGGGCTGATTTGTAAGGCGCCCGCACTGCTCCCTCACTGACAGAGGGGGTAATACCACCACCCCAAAAAACAGTGGCCCCCTCTCTCTCTGGGGGTGGGCGGTGGAATGGGGTGGGGGAGGGGAAGGCGCAGCTGCCGAGGTGAAGAGGCGACCTCGCGCCCGCTTCAAAGCCTCCCACCGGGTCCTGAATTGAGGGAGCAGGGGCACCCAGCAGCGAGTCTGCCGCCCTCCGCCGACTCGGGAGTCTCATTGGGTCTCCTCGGAGGAGGCGGAGCCACGCCAAAAACTCCACAGAACAGCGTCTGGAGCTGCTGGCCACAGGCAGGGAGAGGGCGGGAAGGAGGCAAGCGAGCTCTGGGGCTTTCGGCGTGGCGCCTCCTCCTCTGAGGAGACCCAAGGAGACTCCCGAGCCGGCGGAGCGGATTGCTAGGGGCGCCACGCCGCGGCAACAGTGCGTGGCGCTCCCGCTGCGCGTGCGCTGCTCAGTACACACATCTTAGGGAGGTGATCTTGCGGACCCCTCTGGCATAGCTCGCGGACCCCTGGGGGTCCGCGGACCACTTGTTGGGAACCACTGGGTTAAAGGCATTAAGCAGCATGTATGAGTCATATGACTGTTGTCCATAATCTAGAATGGGCGAGAAAAGATGTCTGGCATGCAGGTAAATTTCAGGTTACCGTACCTCTGGCTAGTTGATTGCACACAAGGCAGAATATTCAATAAGCCTTTCATCTGATACCTTAAATTTATAGCATGTCGCCGCACCACCGAATGATCGCAGCTCAGCTAAAGACAAGTCTTCCAATGTGAAAGGCAAGCTGATTAGAGTGATGAAAAAAGGCCTCTGACATGCTCAGCGCTGGGGCTATGCCATCCTGTTACCAAGATTAACACAAGCAGATGCCTCTGAATATCAGATGCTGCGGAACATGAGCTAGGGAGTGCCATTTTGCTCATGACCTTCTCGTGGGCTTCATAAAGGCATCTGGTTCACCACCGTGGGAAGAGGATTCTGAGCTACCTGCTTGACCTGATCCCAGCAGAGCTCTAACATAGAACGAATGAGATGCAACTTGCAACTAGTGCACAAACCACCTTGGAAAACAGTCGTCTCTAGCACTGGTTCACATACTGAGAACAATTTTACAAAAGCAGCTTCACTGCTTTGGAGTATATTCTAGGAATCAAGAAGGGTTTAGGGGGCAAAGATAGCCTGAAGTAAATTTAATATACGTACACAGTTATAGAGTGAACACATCTTTATCTCAATCTAAATCCAGCTGCACTTTTAAAAGGTGTGACGAATTGGGAAGCCGCACACACTATATTGTCGCAGACACATGCCGAAAGCTTTTCTGTTTGGGAAAGTGTGGCAGCAGAGAGGTTGGTGTGGTGCAAACACAGTAGCAAGAGCACTGGGTTGGCTCTGACTATGTGTTTACACCAGGCATCCCCAAACTTCGGCCCTCCAGATGTTTTGGACTACAATTCCCATCTTCCCCGACCACTGGTCCTGTTAGCTAGGGATCATGGGAGTTGTAGGCCAAAACATCTGGAGGGCCGCAGTTTGGGGATGCCTGGTTTACACCTTACTGATTTCCCTGCCCCTCCCTATAAGCAGCAATGGCCAAGCTGTCAGGAGGCCAGATGAGCGCTGCTACCCCACCCTACCCTACCCCACCCCATCCATTACCACTATCAGGACACAATTTAGTTACTTATATTTGTTTTTTAAAGTTTTATTGATTTCATTTTTGCTTTAGCAAGGGTATGTGATTTTAATTGGCTCGTGGATCTCAGCTAAGTTTTATACATAACCATAGCTGTTCACCGCTTGGAGAATTTATTGAGCAAGTGGTTTATAAATTTTCTAAATACAGGATGTGGATGCACATTTGAAATGTACATTTGAAGGTGCATCCCAAGGAAAGGAATGGAATGGAATGCACAAAGCAGCTACAGTAAACACCCATCCAGTTTAGATCCTCAGCTCTTGCTCCAGCAATTTATGCATGTACCTATCCCTTAGCTAGATTTGGACGCTTTAATTTAAGACAGCAGATTTAAGTGAGTAGCACTTCAGTTCCAAATTCAGAATGCTCTGCAGCATGAAGGTCCAGCAATTTCAGGAACTGTAATGGGGAAAAGCAAAGAATGCTACCCACAGGAAACGATGCAAGTCAACGGTCTATTATACCATTTAATGCAATCAAATGCCTATTGTCACTAGGGGCCACAGGGATTACAGCAAAGCTCAGGAAATGAAGGCTATAATTTCTGTAAAGAGAGACTCAGATGAGATAGCATCATTTATGATAATGCTATGTGACCTTCAAGTGGGCATGATTCTAGTGCCTCATATCCTTTAATAATCTTTCTAGAAATTGTAGTATGTTCAAGATGATCTACACGTTTTTAAAATAAGATTGTATCACTTCAGAACCTGGAGGGTAGGATGGATGTTTGAACAGTCTTAATTTAAAAAACAAAGGAAGACTCTATTTATACCTACCATATTTTTTCCCAAAATGCTATCTTCTCAGCAGCAGTTTTGTTTTGTTTTCAATTTGGGGAAGATTCAATATGTGCAATCAGTAGATGGAACAGCTCCAAGAAGGTACATATGTATGAATGTTAAAGGACAATTAAAAATAAATAAGGCAATTAAACAGAATGTCAATGGATTGCGAGATCTACTGAGAGATGAACGGGCTTTAGATTCCTCTTTTCAAGCCATGGTGTCTTAACTTTAAGATAAAATGCCAACAGGTTTCATTTATTCTTTAAAGACATTTATACTCCACTTAATCATTAGCATTTCAAAGCACAGTACATAAAAATAAACCATACAGGGGGAAAAGCAATAAAAACTCACCATAAAACCTAAGGTTGCAGACTGTTTGTCATGATATAATAGAGCTGCAGTCAAAAGAAAACATTAATATTATTCACTCTCCTGTGGAGAATTCTGGCCTGACTTAACGCTCAAGCATATTTGTCAGCTCCACTGGGTTGATTTTCACTGCAGGCATCGTTGCAAGTTACCTTCTTGAGCCCTTCTGCTATCTAGCAGACAAGAGACGTGCTGGACTTAGACCACAGAGAACAGGCTTTAAGCCTCTGCTTAACCATGAAGTGCAATGGTGCAATTATTTTCTCAGCCTAACCTACACCACAGGAGTGTTGCAAGAATAGTGTATTAAGTTTATTAAGTTCCTGCTCTTGGGTTTACAACCTGAAAGAAACAAGACACAAGAAGAAGGGGAGTTCTCAAAAGTCACAGCTGGGGATGGAAACACTTCAGACAGCAAAGTGTAACTTGAAGGAGAGTCAAAGACAGGTGGTCTCTCAGCAGAGGCCACTGAATAGCCTCCTATCTCATCTGATCTGAAGAGACCCCCCTTAACCCCTTGGAGGCAAGGTAAGTCACAAATATCCTGAATTCTCTTTGTTCCCCCCTCTTCACATATGATCCCTAGGTGGGCTGCAGATTACAACGGTAATTCTAAGGCGTCTATTTAGGCAAGCATGCCCCTGATCTCCTGGCTCAAATCTCCTGCTCTGATTGTTGTTTTAACTGTTATGCCATTTTAATGGGCTTGTTTCTTTTATTTCAATTATGGATGCTTTAATGTAGCTGTTATACAATGCATTTTAATTACATGTATAATTGATTTTATTTTTTGTTATTTTGCTGCTGGTGTTTGTTCAGCATTTCTTATTGAAATGAAAGGCAGTATATAAGTAATAACAATACAGTAATAATAATATGTGTAGGACTGGCCTTACAATGTGGTGGGAGACTGAGGTGTTTTGATGCTTCAGATTCACAATATACGCTCTGATAACACAGATTACATGCATTCTTAAAGAACTTGAAATACAAGAAATTTAAGAGCGGCCTGTCACCCTCAGCAGCCTGTCTTCCAGCTATAACATTTGAAACCATGTCATCTCAACCATGTCAATCACCCATTTCCACCACCCCTTCCCACCCTTTCTCTACATATAAGCGTCTGGGGACTTCTATTTCAGTGTATCTGAAGAAGTGTGCATGCACACGAAAGCTCATACCAAAATAAAAACTTAGTTGGTCTTTAAGGTGCTGGCTGGAAGGAATTTTTTTATTTCATGTCATCTCTGTTTGCAAGGAATGTAAAGAAGGTGAGTGATGGGTTTAGATACAGCCTGCCTAAAGACCATTACCACCATTTTGGCTTGTTTGTTTTTCTGCTTTGACACGATAGATGGCTCATTTATCTGCACCAGAGATTGAAACACTGCTCTATAATAACCTTATCTTTACTGCTTCCCAGATCTAGTCCTTTAATTAGTAGTGAGGAACCTAACAAATATTTGGTAGTGAAGGTTATCCTGGAAAACGTGTAGAGTCACAAATCCAGTGGAAAAGGAGACTGATTGGTTTAGATACAGCCTGTCTGTCAGGAGAGAGCTTCCTTGTGAGGAGGCGAAGGGAAGACTGAGAGAGGTGCATGTTAGGAAGGGACTTTTAATGGGCCACATCACAATGCAGAATCAGGCAACCCAATCCCTAGTTCTCTTTTTTTGTCATTTGGGTAAACAAAACAAAACAAAACCCTGAAATTTGCCTGTACTGTAGTGCAACTGTTGTTAATTCATCTTCAGGTGGTCTCATTAACACAAATGGGAACAAATGAGCACATAGATTTACTATGTTTCACAAATGAGGACATAGATTTACTATGTTTCTTCATAAGGGAAAGTCATAAAGTCAGAAATCTTGTTATATGCAGCATTTTATAAATAATTTAGAAAGTCTATTTCCTCTTCTCTAGATCTGGACCTTTGCCTGCTGAGAGCAAGGAGTCTTTACCACTATTATTAAATATTTATCATATTGTTGTTCTGACTTCCTTGCAAAAAAATACACAGCGTACAAATGTTACACTTTAGAAATAAAATAAAATTAACCTGAAGCGAACTTTCCCATTGAAAGTAATGGGAAGTTGATTAATCCATTCCAGACGGTCTGTGGAGTACTCAACCTGAAGCGTACTTAACCTGAGGTATGAGTGTAATTGGTTCCGGAAGTCCGTACTTAACCTGAAGCGTACTTAACCTGAAGCGAACTTTCCCATTGAAAGTAATGGAAAGTGGATTAATCCATTCCAGACAGGTCCGCGGAGTACTTAAACTGAAAATACTCAAACCGAGGCGTACTTAAACCAAGGTATGACTGTATGGCATAGCTGCCAAGTTATCCCTTTTTTACAGGGATTTTCCCTTATGCTGAATAGGCTTCCTCGCGAGAAAAGCGAAAACTTGGCAGCTATGCTGTATGGGCACCATGGTAAGTCACCAAACTTCATAAGCTGGTCTTGATAGCCATACACTGTTTACCAGGTGTACCTTTTATGTTCCTACAATTAATTCTGATTCGCTGTGAAATAACTTACCGGTATGTAAACTAGGCCTCAAGTTCTTTTATAAGATCTTCACATTTTGCCCTCTTTCTGTGCGTTTTACACAAATTGTTTTACCGGTCAGGGTCCATTGCTCAAGCTGGCAGAGCTCAAGTCGGGGAAGGGGAGTACACATCACTCCCTAAGCTACGCCAGTCAGAGACTCCTATGCAACATGAGAGTAATTTGGATTCTACATAGGTAGATCCTCTTGCATTTGGCATCAATATTAAAGTAAAGAAATCTTTTTTCAAAGTCCCTGGTGACTATCCAGGAAACTGTTGGAAGAACCTAAAGCGCTCTTTTGAAAGTATGGGTGGTAATACAGTCCTGATGCACTACTGGTAGAAATCCCCCTCTCTCAATAAAACATGATATAATGCATGTGAAAGAGGAACTGCAGAGCACCTAAAGAGCTGATCTATTTTCTCAAGTTCAATCTATTCTTGTGCTTGGTGCTTGAGAGTCATAAAGACTCGACCAAAAGCACTTAATGAAGGATGTACTCCACAGATCTGGCTTATATCCACACACGATCTTCGGTTGCAACACATCCATGTTTCGTTGCAATGGGTGCTGCACTCATTTATTACAACCATGCAAACTGTATTCTCACCTATTTGCATCTGCTGGGAACAGACACTAGGTGAGCAGATAGGGAAGATTTTGTAAACTGGGTAAGAACAGGTTCTTTCTCTCTCTCTCTCTCTTTAAATGTCAGTGTAACGCGAAGGTACGTATAGACCTGTGGATTTGTTTGCAATTCAGGCTGATGATTCTTCACCAGATGTTGTGCATGGCAGATGTGCTAGAAGTTTGTACTGCAAAGCTTAAATCTTGTACTCTTCCAGGTTTATCTTGTACTCTTCCAGGCTCATCTGAACCTGCACTAGACTTTATCCATTGTGTGTACTTCACTCTTCACTCCATGTGTTATTAAATTGCAGCGAGGGGAGAGCAGGAATGGTATGTGGTCTCTGTTGCTATATTATTTTACTGCTCATCAGCATAAACAACAGACAAATCCAGGGGTTCAAACCCGTCCCATGGTCTACTTTGGCAGCTAAAAATAATGTAGCATTGTGCTTTTAATCAAAGTTTGGAGGAAACGGCCAGAACCCATATCCGTTGCATGCTTCCTGCTTTACAGGAACTCTATGTAAGTTTTGGAACATTATTCAGTATATAGCACTTCTGCATGTTTAGTTCCTTCTCTCTCTCTCTCTCTCTCTCTCTCTCTCTCTCTCTCTCTCTCTCTCTCTCATGTCCCCAGCTATCAGTTGTCCTTGAATATTCATTCTTTTAAAAATAGACAATCTCGCACTCCAGCTACTCAGGTTTTAAAAAATGCAACTGATATACACTCAACTCTGAGAGCAGGTTTAAAGACATAGCCAGTTTTGAGAGAGCGTTGTATCCAAGAGTGCTTGGAAGTTCTGCTCATCTAATGCCCCTCCACCTTTCTCCTCACAAAAAAATCTGCTCTGGAGGATTCTCCAACCCTCTGGAGCAGCTTTTGAGGGTGCATGGAGGGAAGTTGCAAGGGAGTTGCAGGGGATAGCTGAGAAGACTGAAATTCTGTGGTGCAAGAGAAACTCTGAATTGCACAAGTGGAACAGCAACAATGAAAATAGTCCAGAGTTCCTTGGTAAAGTCAGGACAAGAACCTCAAAATTTTAGTATTATTTTCAGTTTAACAAGTCCTACAACTGAAAATTCGTAAAATATTTGGTTCAGGTCTCCTTTTAATGATTGACACACCTGTGCAATTTGTAGCAATGTTGCAAAAAAGGAAAAGCATTATAATATGCAAAGAGGTCATTTTATTTCAATATTCTGCCACCTGGTTATAACCAGATCAGCTCATAACAGTCTACATAAGGCATCCCCAAACTTCGGCCCTCCAGATGTTTTGGACTACAATTCCCATCGTCCCTGACCACTGGTCCTATGAGCTAGGGATCATGGGAGTTGTAGTCCAGAACATCTGGAGGGCCACAGTTTGGGGATATAATAATTTAATAATTTATTATTTATACCCCGCCCATCTGGCCGGGTTCCCCCAGCCACTCTGGGCGGCTTCCAACAAAACAGAAATTCTAAAATACAGAAATCCATCAAACATTAAAATACAGAGATCCATCAAACATTAAAAGCTTCCCTTCCTGGTCTACATTATCTGCTGTACTGAAAAGCAAACCGCTGACCTAAATCTGACCTGAAACTGCTAACTGCAATATAATAATATTACTGAAAATGCTAAAACTATGAGAATAATTAAGTTAAACATCTTAGATCTCTAGATTTGCAGTCCTGTTCCCATTTATGTATTGTATGTCCAATAATGTGCATTTTTCTAGGGGGCGGGGGCTCATTTCACATTAAGACTGAATGACAGTTTGACATGCGATAGCTCTCACAGCCTGCTCCACTTAAAGTAATGGCTCTTCCATCAACAATTTTTTTTTAAAAAAAATAACAGAATTAGGAATACAATAGGATACTAATCCAAATTGCTAATTTTAGCTTTGGGGGGGGGGAACCTTTTTTAAAAAAACAAAACATGTTCATTTTGCCTCTTTCTGAAAAGTGCAAGAAGTGGATTAAATAGGAATCTGTACACCCTACTGTTACAAATGGCTGGCTCCACCCCCCTACAAGCTTTTCCCAAGTTTCTTGCTCAGGCATAGGCAAACTTGTCCCTCCAGATGTTTTGGGACTACAACTCCCATCATCCTTAGCTAACAGGACCAGTGGTCAGGGATGGTGGGAGCTGTAGTCCCAAAACATCTGGAGGGCCGAGTTGCCTATGCCTGTTCTTGCTCTTCAGGAGATGGTCACAAAACCCTCCTCTATCTAAAACAGGAGTAGCCCTTCTCATCATGGGAGGAAGAGAAGACAACCTGCCCCAATTCCCACTATTTGGGATTTGGTGACATTCCTTGGTTTCACTGTTACAAAGAGTTCTTTCAGGGTTTTTTCTGACAATGACAATATTTTGTTCTACGCTGAGCAGATCTGCACCATACATTTAAAACACATGACTTTCCCCCAAAGCATTCTGGGAACCATAGTTTCCCCTTCACAGAGCGACAATTCCCAGCACCCTTAACAATTCCCTGGGTTTGGGGGAGGGTGGGTGCTGAGAAAAGGGGTTGTCCCAAGAAGAAAAAGAGTCATTGACACAAACGTAAAGAGAACTCTTTGTTAGGAGTGAAACCAACCAGCAAATGCCACAAAATCCCAAAGAATTAGAATCAAGAACCAGAATGACCATCTGCATCCTAATAAACTGAAGAAAGATCAAGGGAAACTAAGAATGGATTTAGCCCTTGTGACTTAGCCTATAAATTTTTTTTACACCATTTACACAAAGCAGTCTCAGTAGCATGGGGAGCTTAAAAAATGAGACTGAAGGAGGTCAAAAGAAGAATTAAAAAACAGACAACTGACATATTGATAGACAAACTGTTCACATAGATGAAACAAAAGAAAGAAGTGTGGTTTGGGAAAACAATAGCAGTGTGAAGGCATTGGGCTTGGTTGTCCCATGCTACTTGTATAGATAGACTGTTGCATATGGTATGTGGGAATGGATATTTTACTTGTATGGTATGTTACATATCTTTCTTGTTTGTCCACTGGGGATGAGAGAGTTAACTTGGAAACCTAGCAAATACCCTACTGTCAAGGCTGCCTTGACTCACCCCATGGCAACAAGCAAGGAGCAACTGCCTTGGCAGGCTCTGTCAGAGGGAGAGGATGAATGCAAGGAGATATGCCTGAGACTGTTGGTGGGGATGGTTCAAGAAACCCTCCAGGAGACTTCCACAGTCAGCTGCTTTGGATGCCCCAGCAGAGAAGGGAGTATCGTGTGAGTCAGCTATCACCCCACCTACTGATAAAAAAAAGTTGTCTCGGCAGCTGAAGAAGCATGTGACCCTGGTCGGGTAGTAAGTCAGCTGAGCAGACATAGCCTAGACTGTATCTTAGAACTCTGCTTCTGAACTATTGACTGTGTAACCTGTATCTCAGCCTATGTTTAAACTGTGAGCTGACTTTTTTGGAATAAGCCTTCAGGAATTCTCCACCCAACAGTCCAAGAACAGAGTAGGAGCCAGGACAGAGGCAGTGAAATTCCATTGTGGATGTAGGAAAGGCCCATGTCTCCTGTTTCAAAGGTTTCAGCCTACTTAGGGACAGAATCTACATCAACAGGTACCAAGCCTGGAGGGTGATAAAGAAAAAGCTCTGAAAGTCTGGGAGATGGGCAAACAAAGGGCTACTTCTCAAGAGTAAGATCCTGGTGAGTTTTGGGACTGTCCAGTCCAGTGAAAATGGCTGGTGTTTTAATCTACAGTCATACCTCATGATATGTCCGCTTCATGTTGCGTCTTTTCAGCTTACGGACGCGCCAAACCCAGAAGTCCCGGAACGGGTTACTTCCGGGTTTGGCGTGTCCGTAACCTGCGTGCATGCGCAGAAGCACTAAATTGCGCTTTGGGCATGTGCAAAAGCACCACATTGTGTCACGTGCATGTGCAGATGCAGCGCTTCATGTTGCGGCCTTTTCATGTTGCGAACGGGCCCCCGGAACGGATCCCGTTCGCAACATGAGGTACCACTGTACTTCAATTTTCTATTTTATTCCAGTGGGGATAGATTGGATTTCTGTATCCTCTGCATATATTTCTTTTAAACTTTTTATCCCCCCCCCAAGTCTTATTAAACTCTCTGTTTGTTTCTTAAACCTGCATGGTCTCAGTTTATTTTAACACCCTCACACTTCAGAAGCTACAATAACACACTTCTTTAAGAGGCTTCAGAGAGACACCCAGGGAAACTTGGGAGGCTGACTAGCAAGGGGGAAGCTTAAAATAATTAACCCCTTGTCTGGTGGCAGCAATTTAAGGGGGAAGGGTGGACGGCGCAGTACACTCTGTGTGAGCCAGGAATTCCCTTCCTTCAGATGGCACAGGACCCAGGGTGACTGAGAGGTGGCTGTCACAAGCAGGTTTAAAGCAAGAAAGGGCTGCGCAATGACAGAGATCAAGTGAGGAAGGAAAAAGCAGGACCGTGTTTGTTAAGAAGCAAGAGGCAATGACATGAAGAGGTCAAATGGTAGATTTAGCTGAAGAGAGAAGGGAAGTCCTGTCAGAGGCAGAAACTGAGGGGAGAGGAGGAACATGAAAAAGTAAGAGGTTTTGGTTCAATGGAAGAAACAGATGAAAATGCAGGAAGTAATGAGGTATGAACAGGCAGAAAATATGGGACAATACTGTCTGAATAAATTGAAGGACTGAAGAAAGATGGGTTGGTGGTTTTTTATTATTATAAAAAGTAGCAAATGGATATTGAATATAAGAAGGGGGAGATTGGGTAAGATGAGATACGCAAGCTTCCTTGGCAGAAAATAGGGCAGATGAGTAGGAGGAAAGCATAAATTTATAATGAACAAAACAGGAGAGCAAGATTTGCACCAGAGACATTCGATGGCTCTGATGAAAAAAACAAAAACAGGCCATTAAAAGGAGACAACCGAGGTTGAGGAGGAGTGAAGGAAAGAAAACAAAAGGATTCGGGAGATGTCTGAAGTATGAGAAAGTACAGAACAACAACAACAACAACAAAAGCAACGCCGAAAGTTCGAGACTGCTAAAGAGAAGCTCCCCCTCACACACACCTTAAGGCTCTAAAGGATGCTGATCTTGAAGAAGACTGGAAACTCAAACACACCCAATATGCATTATTTCTTCTATGAATGATTGGTATATTTAATCTCTTTTGTAAATAATGTGCCATTGGTTAAATGTTTCCCAAAGCATATGTGTCATTCTGGTCAGGTATACTTGCAGTTGTAAGTAACTTAAGTCCATTATTGGGGGTGGGGGGGAGGCAAGCAGAAAACATTAGCTAGTGCTGCCATTAAAGGTAAAGGTCCAGGTCCAGTCGTGACCAACTCTGGGGTTGCGGCACTCATCTCGCATTGGCCGAGGGAGCCGGCGTACAGCTTCCAGGTCATGGGGCCAGCATGACTAAGCTGCTTCTGGCGAACCAGAGCAGCGCATGGAAACGCCGTTTACCTTCCCAATTGGAGCGGTACCTATTTATCTACTTGCACTTTGATGTGCTTTTGAACTGCTAGGTTGACAGGAGCAGGAACCGAGCAACGAGAGCTCACCCCGTTGCAGGGATTTGAACAGCCAACCTTCTGATCGGCAAGCCCTAGGCTCAGTGGTTTAACCCACACCAAAAAGTCTGCTTTCTGGTTGGCTCTGGTTGGGAAACTATTTGGCTGTTTCAGTTATTTGGCAAACAACACCTATGGTTTTGGGGAGTAATAGAAACCAGTTAATGATCTGGAGTGCTAGCAAACATCATTTAGGGATTTGAGCAGGCAGGAGTAATACCTCTGTTACATCCTTGTTAACACTTAAGCAAAAAGTCAATTTATTTACTGGCTAATGGTGGAATATATAACTTAAAGCCTAGGCCCAAGTTCTGTTCCCTCAAATCCTACACTACTTCAGTACACATGGTTGCATAGCCTATAGACAGCTACTTCCAAAATGCACCTGAGCTTTTTTCAAAGCTGAATTGGTCACCTCAGTCCAAACAGGAATTCCAAATAATAGTTACACCAATTGCTTAGCTTTGATTTTGTCTGCTGCAAAAACAACAACAATCTATCAGCACCTTTACGATTTATAGATTTGTTCTGCCTTGAGCCTTTGTGGACTGTCTACTTCATCATTTGCCAAGTATGTACAGAGGAACAAAGCATTAAGGAGGCATAAGCAATAAATAGCTATTACCACAAATCTGTGCCATCTCCCACATTCTGGAAGCTATCCTTAAAAGATCGCAAGGCTTGCATTTGAAGCTGGTATTTAACACAGTGCTTGAGATTATTACGATGAGACTGGCTTTCTACATAGAAACAATAAAATTATGTATTTATGATGCATAATTCTTTTCCTGCATTTATATTCAAATATCTAAATATATAAAAATGTAGGCATTGCGTGCGCGGAGGTCACAGCCTTTCTCCGTAACCGCTGAACTGTAATGTAACAGATTTGGCCACAACATTCCATGCCCATCAGTGAGGGATCTGGCATAATTTTTTTTTCCAAAAAAGCAAACCTTTCATACCTAAAATAATGATTAAACACAAAAAAGTGGCACCCAAATTAGACATCACCAGCAGAAACTCTGAAGACTCCAGCAGCATCCAATAGAAAGGCAGATCGCCCACTGCTGCCTCCCAAGCCACCAGATGCCATCACAAAATTCCACAGCAACCAACTGAAAACAGGCCTTTTGCAGCAACGAGGCCCAACCAACTGAAAACAGGTCTTTTGCATCAACAAGGCCCAACATTGCCAAGTGGAGGTAGGGGCCTGCCTGGGGGGGGATGGGGGGCCGAATAGGGGGCAGGGTAATTGGTCAGAACAGGGTGGGGGGAGACACAGGGATGAAACCTGCCCTCTCCACAGTATTTCGCCTCAGCATTGCAGATTAGGCTGAGTGGATTTAGGGGCCTGCCTGGGTGGGGGGTGGGGGGGCACCGAATAGGCCGCAGCATAGAATCAACTGAATATGGGCATTTTACAGGGCTGTGCCTTTGGGTAGAATAAATGTTATTTCACATAACACATGTGGGTAGGGGAGTCAGGGTTGGGACAGGGCAAAACACGCGCTTTGGGGGAATGATTGTGTGCAAAATGAACGGGTCTCAAGGATAACCCAGGGTGTTTGGAAGGAGGAGAGGGGGAAATCACAGGGATAAGCCAGGGTGGGGGGAAGAGGGGGTATAATAGGTCGTGGATCAGGACAGAGTTGGGGGATTCACAGGGATGAGGGAGGGGGATGAGGGGGGAATCACAGGGATAAGCCGGGGGTGAGGGGAGGAGTGGGAGAATCACAGGGATACGTCATGGATCGGCACAGGGTAGGGGAAATCATACAAATAACCCACAGCAACGCGTGGCAGGGCCAGCTAGTAGTATTTAAAAAGCATGAAGAGAAGACTTTTCTATCTACTTAAGATATATATTGTCAGTATGCAACTTCTAAAAAAATTTTTTTTAAAGAAAATGTTGCTAATTAATTTGACTAAGAGATCTCTAGAGCTTTAGCAGAAGTGTATTTCAGAGGATTTCAAAACATCATATCTTAGCAACAATGCAGTGGAAGAACCTAATTGTCCTTAATCCTCTAGTTAAAATAGGTTAGATGAAATCCTCTTTTGAGCAAAGCAGGAAGATTACTCAATGACATCAGGCAACAGAATCGCTACTGCTTTGCGATTTAATTACTCAACTATTGAGAATGTGAAAAATCCAAAGTTAACTGGCAATAGACTTTGGATAAGATTTAGATAATTGCAAGTGAGGAAAGACAACTGCATTACTTATACCCTTTGAAGAAGTTAAAGCTTAGGCCTCAGTGTTGGCGGTGCAGCCTTTTTAGATCAACATCTGCTGCTTCAAGGCAATATACTATAACCAACACAGCTAGTCCTAACAGAGAGAACACTGCATACAATCTTGTGAAACTAAGGACAAGGCAAATTCATTCATGTTTTGTGATAGAACTAAAAATAATAATAAAAAATACCGATAATAAGTGTTTATGCAGCTTAAAATAAACACACAAACACACTTGTAAGGTACGTAAGCTCTTTAACAATCTTCGAAGGCTATACCACTAAATCAAAGCTTGGATAATCGAGATTATGATAAGAAACTGGTGTCTGTGCAGTGTACAGAGAGAAAAGCCTTTGTTTTATCTAATCTAGGCTGAATTTGTTGCCATGGCAATTAAAGCAGGAGAGATAACTGTATTCTTGTGATATTCTGCCTTCTAGTTCAGGCTGAACTTCAGAAGCTGAGTTTTCACTTGACAATAGAAACATTACAGTTTCCTGTTCCTTTATCATTGGAGGCAATACTTCAACAAAGTACCGTAATGTTGAGTAAAAGGTACAAGGCTGATATACCAGCAATCAAGTGTCGGTGCCTCTGAAATCAACAAGACTTAGGGAGCAATCCTATACACAAGTAGCTGGTGTAAATCAAACTGGTGTAAAGTTAAACCAGATCCAAACTCTACTCAGCAATAGTCCTACTGCTGGCTGAGTTGTCCTAAGCATGGCAATGGAATAACATAGTCATTGACTCTTTTTGGTGGTTTATTTTACACCAGGTTGCCTAGTCAAGTGATAAAGCTGCATGGGTTTAGGATTCCACCTAAGTCCCCCCTCTCTGGTCTTTAGGTTTCCAGGTTTGTCTGGCCCTCTGAAATGCACTTCTGCTAAAGCTCTAGAGATCTCTTAGTCAAATTAATTAGCAACATTTTGCCTTTAATCATAATGCTTGAAATTATTAAGGAAACTGTACGTGCAGCATTGCAAGCATCGGCCCAGCAGGAGCTGGCTGCAAATTATAGCATTGTCTGCCCTTCTCCCTTCCCCTCTCCCAATTAACCTCCGTCTCCAATGCCACAACAACAGGGGCCTCCCCATGACATCACCAAGGGCTGCTCTTAGATCTCAGGTTTGGGCCCTGAACTTGCAGAAGATGGGATGCTCCTGACCTGGCAAACCTACTGGACATGCCCCCAGAGCTCCCCTTTTTCAGGGATTATGCTGGCTTAAAATATGCAGGGCTAAACTCAGCCCAGCCAACTGGGTACCAGCTGAGCCAAGATAGAGGAGATATGCTGGAGCATGAGAGAGCTAAGCTGGTGCTGCACTGGGAACCTCTCAGCACAGAGTATCAATGATATTTGAGCTAAAGTCAATATGATAAGATAAGATATAATGCCATTATTTTCTCAGTATTTCCTGTTGATTGCAACATGGTTCTGCTCTTTTGTAAAACACACACACACACACAGGAAGCGTCCCCGCCCAAATAACCACCACAAAATTTCTCACCTTCAAAGTATAACTTACTGGTGCAGGAAAAATAATGAGCTGGGCATATTTTTACCTCAAATGCAACACTATAATGTCCTGCTCTGTCCCAGCTCCAGAAACATTCCCCCCCCCATAAACATTCTTAGGTTAGAAGCCTGTACAAACTTACCTGAGAGTAAGCCTATTGAATACAAAGAGACTTACTCCTAACTCCCATCCTCTGAAGAACATCATCTAGTGCTTATGAGTAAGACATCAATGTAAACAGAGGGAAGGGTATCCTACGGAAACACAGGGATGAGCCGGGGTGGAGGGAGGAGGGGCAGGATACGTCATGGATCATGACAGGATGGGGGGGGGATCACAGGAAAGAACCACAGCAACGCGTGGCCGGGTCAGCTAGTTATTATATATATATTTTTTAAAAGCTTTGTGTTAAAGTTTGGCAACTTTTAAAAATTAAATCTAATGAATGTCTTTAGTTTGAAAATTATAGTAAATTTAAGGCATAATGCAGCAGAGCAGCATTTTGCAACCAATAGCAACTGGACTGTAGAATGCAACTGGCTAGGGTTAGAGCTTTCTGTAACTGGCTTCCACAACCACAGTGCCACATCTGCTATAGCCTCTGCACCAGCAGTAAGAACTTCTCTGGAAGCTACAACCCCCCCTGAAGAGTGTGGGACAGCTCAGGGCATAGATATCCACTTGGGCAAGAAAAATTACCCCAAATTGCGGAGTTGTTGCTTAACGAATTGTAAGTTGGTCGTGATTTTTCTTTTTCTTCTAGTTAAGTTTAACAAACAAAATCCTTGAAAGCAAAAGTATTATTTTTGAGACAAGCAGATGGGGTGTTAACTGCACTTTCCCTAAAGCAATATGTGAAAACACTCAATTGGCTCATAATTGGCTTTAACTACGCCAAAAGGGAATTATAATTCTAGATTTTAAAAATCGAGTATTTCAGGCTTATGTACATTTCCTTTTGTAATCATTATTGTAGCAATCTCTATCATCTTTCCCATTCATAGCTGTGTTTTCAATTCACTTCTACTGTATACTGGGAAGATACGGTAAGTACGCACTATATATATATATATATATATATATATATATATATATATATATATATATATATATATATATACACCTTCTTGAAATTTTAAAGTATTCCAGCAAACAGACACTGGGAAGTTTTAGGTCAAAGTAGGATATGGGTGCATTTAAAACAAACAGACAGACGTACACCCAAATAGGTTTATTTCGAAGTAAATGCTACTGACAATAAAAAGGACCATTTGCAGGCTAGCATTTAAGATTGGAAAGCAAGAGACCAATTTTTAAACACATGTTACTGGTTAATTCTTAAAAGGAACAGATCTCACATGAGATCAAAATGCCTGGCCCCATAATAGTACAAAGCATCAGTATGTCAGCAGAACGTATCACCAAAAGACATAGAACACTTCAGAAGCCATGAACTTGTCAAAGGTCTACAACTGCCCAGAATGAAAAACAGTCATTCTAAACAGAGCAGAGCCAGCTGTCCTATTCAGGCAGAGCAGGCAATTGCCACTGGCTGCAAAGGAGTTTAGTGACCATTTAATGCTGGAATCATTGCATGCTGCAAGGGACATATCTTTCAGACTGCCTGAAACAGCAAACAACTGCATATTTAGACTGCTCCATATTCCGCATACAATGTTTGGTCACAGACTATACTATAGACGGATATAGTCTTTGACATCTATGGCAGAAAATATCAAGTTATATTTTAAAACCAGAACAAAATGTGGATATTAACTAATCAGAAACTAGCCCCTGTGTGATGGAATCCCGGCACATTAGCAAAAAGCAGTCGACCTAACATAAATAAACTTTTCATTGTTAAAACTGTATGTAAAGCAGATATTCACAGTGTTATAGTAGTAGCCCGTTCTACAGAAGGAAAGTTATTGATGAAATTTAATCAGAAATTCCTCCTGGCAATATGAATTAGTAACAATACTAGGAGCATTCTAATATTGACCATCCAATTTTGCACATTTTCCAAATGTCAGCTTGGAGGTAGAGATTTGGTCCTTCTGAGCAGAAGTCATTAGGGGTGGCCAACTTCCAAGAGACTGCGATCTACTCACAGAGTTAAAAACTGGCAGCGATCTACCCCCTTTTGGGGGGGGGTCAAAGTTCAGGTCAAAGTTGTTGAGCATTTTTTAGGAAGGAAAGCCCTGTTTTGGGGGGTTCATGTAAAAGCTGTTGAACTTCTTTAGGGAAGAGGAAAGCAACATTGAGCTTTTTTTTTTTAGGAAGGAAACCCTGTTTTGGGTGGTTCAGGTCATTTTAGGGGTGCAGGGCAAAGATGTTGAGCTTTTTTTAGGGGAGCCAAAGTTTTTTAGCTTCTTTCGGGGGGAGCCAACTGATCTACCGGTGATCTACCACAGACGTCCAGTGATCTACTGGTAGATCACGATCTACCTGTTGGACATGCCTGATCTCAGACCCATCTTTCAAGCTAACCTGCAGCATACATGGACCTGATTGTACACTGGAGAGGTGTGTTGTTGTTTTTTGTTCTTACCCATGCAAATGTTCAAGTACTGTTTATTTAAGTACTAAAGGAGTACTTTGAAGTATATTTCCAGTCTTAAAGACTCTCAAACTTATCCATGAAAGAACAGAACAAAAGGAAAGGTTCGTGATAAAAGTTTTCACTTAAGATTTGGAAAACCAAACAAAATTTACTGTAGGAGTTCTCGTGCTGAACTCTCAATGCACTCTAAAAGGTTATTGTTGACTGAATTAAAGTGAAAGCTACTTATCAGAAGGAACAAGTGTGTACTTCACTGCTGCTTCAACACAAAAGCTCACGGCCAGTAACAAAAAATCTCATCGATATATTGCTGGATAAGCCCATTTTCCAACTGCGTAATGAAAACAACAAAATTAAAATAAAATAAAATTAGTAGTTATGCTCTGAGTAAAAGTCATTTCCCCCACAAATATCGGTTTTGCATATTTTGCTTTTGAAAGCAACTGCAGGTTAGCGAGAATACATTAGCAGTGAACCACTTTATAAATGATTAAAAGGAAGTCAATTTAGGCTGCAATCCCCACTGAATAAACATTTCCATATATATTAAAGCAAAAGGCTGCAGTGAAGACAACATATTCTCCTCCAAAACAAAAAAGCTCTTTATCTGGTATTTAAGTAACTGAAGACATATATTTCCCAATCCCATATAGATATTGTATAGTAGAACTGTTTTGATCATTCCCCCTTAAAACAACAGTACAGTGGTACCTCGCGTTACGAACACGATCCGTTCCAGGACGCAGTTCGTAACCCGAAACGGTCATAAACCGAAGCGCCATTTTGCGCATGCTCAAAGCATGGTTTTCGCGCTTTGCAACAACCCGTGTGTGCAGCTTCTGCGCATGAGCAGACCACGCACGGGGCGAAAATACTTCCGGGTTTGCGGAGTTCGTAACCAGAGGTGTTTGTAACCCTAGGTACGACTGTACTGTTTTCTACATTTTTAAAGCACTTTGGGTTTGAAACTGAGACAGATCTGCCTGCCATTCTCACATTACTTTCATGGAAGTAGTCTACTGAAGCAGAAGGCAATGTACCCTGATAAGTATATGCAAGATGCATTATTCAAAATTCTAGAATCATAGAATTGTAGAGTTGGAAGGGGATCCAAGGGTGATCTAGTCCAGGCATCCCCAAACTTCGGCCCTCCAGATGTTTTGGACTACAATTCCCATCTTCCCTGACCACTGGTTCTGTTAGCTAGGGATCATGGGACTTGTAGGCCAAAACATCTGGAGGGCTAGTTAAGAAATTCTGCACTGGATTTTAATCTTTAAAGACACGAGGTCTCCTAAAAACCTTCCCTGTTATACTTCCCACCCAATTTCATGTTAGTGGACATCTGGGTGTCCATTTTTATTGACAGCATCTCCTTTCATCCTGCAAGCATGGCCAGAGATACAAAAGAAGGCAGGGCTTCTGCTATTGTTGTATGAAGATACCTGCTGCAATACCTGTTAGATTCCCTCTTCCACACAACAACTATTTTTTTAAAAAGATCTTTATTCAAATAGTTTCAAAGAAATACAAAATCCAAAATCAAGCACACAAAAAACAAAAAATACATTAAAGATACAAAAAAGGACAAAAATCCAACAATATAAGAAAAATACATATTCAGTCATAAATCAACTCAATAGTACATAAGCCCGGAATAAAAAAAGAGAAAAGAATAAAGAAAAAAGGAAGAAGAAAAAGGAGCCTATATACTCACTTTAATAGTTAGGAAACCCCTAAAGGGAGCAAGAGAAAGAAGAAGAAAAAAGAAAAGAAAGAAAAAAAAAGAAAAGAAAAAAAGTATATTTAAAATTTCCTTCCTATTATTTGCGAAACGCGTCCCTAAATACATTATTTTTCCATTGCTGTATCTCTTACTTCCATACAAATTCTAACAAAATTTTAACAAAATTTCCACACAACAACTAAAGGTGCAGGAGCCCTCTGGCCACCCACCCTACATCCTACCCACATCAAAGTCTTAGTAGTTTCTGTGACATTTACTTTCCTCAGCAAACAAACTTTATATTGCCCACTCCTTGCAGGGAATAGAAACATGCCCTTTTTTTGCCTGTGCTTTATGGCACTATGTACACCAATTAACGACAACAGCAATTCTATCTCAAGTTCATCTTTGGACAGGCCACATGAGCAAGGTAGTTGCATGTACTGTATATCACATGTACAGCTTCTAGCAGGTACAACACTGTCCCTGTGACTCTACAGAAGTGTTCCAAGCCTTCAGCCCTGCATTTCTGGTTTCTCCACAGCAAATACAAATAGGAGCCAGCAGTTGTAAATTTAGATCATCCTATTATGCTCGCCCTAATGGCGTAGTAGCAAACACAGGGATTCAAAAACTAAATGTGAAACTGGTGTTTGCAGATACCTGTTCAGCCTTAAAGCACAGGGCAATTTGGAGCAAGTGAACTTTACAACCCAGCTATAAAACCGCTGCATTCTATAAGTGTAAGATTACAATGCTAAATTCTTTTTCGTGTCTAGAACAACCACAGTCTCAAAGATGGTGCCAGCTCATGGTTGGAACAGCCCAAGTTCTTTTTCCATAGGACCTCATCCCCAGAAAACACAACACAAAGTCTGCATAGTTTTGAAGTCATAGCACGCATTTCTATACACACAGGCTGGAATTCAATGCTATGCTTTGACATACCTTCCATCTGCAAAAGCATTTCACCTTGCCATGCGTAACAGTCCTCCCTCTGCTCTTCGATAGGGGGTTCTCCCAATCCCCTTCAGAGCCAATTTCAGGGAGCATGGGGGTAAAGAAGGGGAAGCCCTAATGTTCCCTCAAAAGCCCTTGCACAGGGCTTCCGTTGATGGGTCTGGTTAAGTGAATCCCATCCACAGTTATTTTTTTTATTGATGAACCTGATCTGCCACCATTAACTGCATTTCATATACTTCTCTCCATTTCGCCCCCTGAAACACTTCTTTATGTAGGCACAATTATTAAATAAGCCCATAGACCTGATCCTGTTACTGGATCTGTTTGGACAGAGACCTGCATTATTCCTTTTTCAGTATTGCAGTTAATGAAGATTAGTATGCATAAGTGCATTCAAGTTCCCTACTCAACACATGCAGGGAAATTTCCTACATGAGACGTTATCTACAGACCCCATTTATACTCCAAGTATTTTCTTTTCTAGTTACTTCTTCTCAACATTTGTTTCCCATTAGTGGTAAGGGCAGCCAGGCTAGAGTTTTGCACTTATGCAGGGGAACCTGAGTTCAAATCTCCTTTCAAGCATAAGGCTTACTGGGACCAATCATTGTCTCTCCACCCAACCTATTTTATAGGTTTGCTGCTAGGATAAAATGGAAACAGATCCATCTTTGTTGACTTGGGAGATACAAATGCAGTGCACTGCATTTGCCCATGTTTTTTTAAAATAATGTACTTATTCATGAATTGCCTTTCATATCCATCTCAATGAAATTTACATGCATTCCATAAAAACAGCCAAAAATAGTTTTACAAACAATACAAAAACAACTAAAGATGGGTTTAAAAACAGAGAAGGAGACATTTTAATCCAGCTGGAAAAGCTTGTGAATAACAAAAATGTATTCAATGGAAAATATAAAGAGTGGGTGCCTGACTTATCTCCACAGGGATGCTGATCCCAAAACATGTGCAGCTACACTGAAAGCCTTGCTCTGAGTTACCAGGCCTCTGATATTTTAAGGACTTGAAGGTGTAACTCTCCTGCAGAAGAGATAAGGCGATCTTTCAAGCCTGAGCTGTTCAGGGCCTTATAAGTTAGTATAAGTAGTAATGACTAATGACAAAAGTTAGTATAAGTAGTAATGACTAATGACAAAATTAAATAAGGTCTCCAGTTATTATGGGTTGGAGGGAAGACTCCACCCTTTAGCTTGTTCCTGCAGCTACTTTCATTTTCCTATGCAGCTGTGTTCACCAATAAACTGCCTCTTTGTCTGGGCATTAACGGCACCAAAACTTTGAATTTGGCCCAGTAACAGATCGGTAGCCAGTTCAAATCCCGCAAACACGCTGTTATATATATGTTGGCAGGAGTTTTCTGTCCACAAGCAACCTAGCCACAAACTTCTCTATTTCCTGCCTGTGTTCTCTTCCCAGTTGCCTCTATTAGATTGTAAGCTATTTGGAGGCTTGTATCTGTCTACCTTTTCCTACGTAACTTGGTAAGCCAACACATACATTATTTATACAGCACCATCAGTGTATCGGCTCAATAAATATGCCATTTACCTCATCCTAGTTTTTACTTGGAAAGCTATCTAAAAGGTCTAAATGCCAGCTTGTAAATTTCTTCACAAGCCTTTTTACATGCTTTTGTTTCTACTGTATTTGGTTGCTCTTCGAGGCAGTTCATATGATTTTAAGCCCGTTTCAATCCACTCAAATTCAGGATGGCCCTGAACAGGGTGCAAATCCTTTGGAAATTAAAAGTACTCAAGTACATCGCGTGCACCACAAAACCTGCAGCATTGTTAAGTTTGGCCACAGCACCTGGAAGCTCATTGCATAGCAGGGCTGGGGAGCCTTGGGCCTGCCGAATGTTGTTAAACTACAATTCCCATCAGTCCCAGCAAACATGGCCAATGGCTAGGGATTGTGGGGAATAGTAGCTCAGCAAATTCGGGGGGAGGGGGCAAAGGTTCTACACACACCTGGTATACTGAATGAAGTGTGCTTGATTACTGGTGAAAAGTGTGTGTGCGGGTGCGTGTGTGTGTGTGTGCGTGCGCGTATTAAGATGGAGGATCAGGAGGTTTTCTTTAGGATAAGGCTGTGGCACTGTGCATCTTCACAGAAACATAGAAAACCTGAGTGTCCCACTAGTGCCTGGGAATTGAATTGATCCTGGTGTGTGTGTGTGTGTGTGGTGTTGTTGTTGTTGTTGTTGTTGTTTGGTTGTTTAGTCGTGTCTGACTCTTCATGACCCCATGGACCAGAGCACGCCAGGCACTCCTGTCTTCCACTGCCTCCCACAGTTTGGTCAGACTCATGTTGGTGGCTTCGAGAACACCGTCCAACCATCTCGTCCTCTGTCGTCCCCTTCTCCTTGTGCCCTCCATCTTTCCCAACATCAGGGTCTTTTCCAGGGAGTCTTCTCTTCTCGTGTAGCACCTTAACAGCATCATCTTTTAAAATTTTAAATAGTTCAGCTGGAATATCATCAAATGATAGGTTTGATCTTCTTGCAGTCTGTGGGACTCTCAAGAATCTCCTCCAGCACCGTAATTCAAAAGCATAAATTCTTTGGCGATCAGCCTTCTTTATGGTCCAGCTCTCACTTCCATACATCACTACTGGGAAAACCTTACACTGTTTATTATTTAAAAAAAAAACATGTGTATGATGTCTTTTAAGGTCCTACCCTTTGTTGCATTCAGCAAGTCTCTTTTATTTCCACCTCACACTTGAGGTGAGAGCTCAAGTGTGCAGGGTGTGTGTGGGTGTGTGGATACTAGCCCACCAAGAAAACATTTCCACTTGTCTGATTGTGGGTAGATATGGCAGTATGTTATTATCCTTTTCCGTGATGACAGAGGATTGTGGAAGTTGTTGTTTTGTGAGGAGAGTGCAAGCTGGTGAGCATTAACGCATATTCAGGGCTACATAAAATCTGCAGGAGTGCTCAGCCTGCAGAGATGCTGTAGTGGGTGAACAACTCAGCTTCCCAATAATCTCAGATCTGGCCCTTATGTTGTCAGGATACACTGGGCAGTGTATGGACAGCACCTGCTTAACAGAGGCAATTTTAGGGTAGCGAGACTGGTTCAGCCACCCTAGGTACAGCACAACAGGGGGCACCAGAACAATGCTGTGGAATGAATCATGAGAGGCAGAGGCCACCAAATGTTAAGTCTCGCATAGGACACCACTGAAATTTGAGAGCCCAAAGTTCACCACTGTGCTGACAACCCAGAAGCCAAAGGAATGCCTGAACAAGAGGAAATCCTCTTACCAGTCACGGAAGTGGTAAAACTAGAATAAAATTTACCTAAAACAGTAACAAATTATGGGTTGTGCCAAATGCTAGCCCTACTCAGAATAGATCTACTGAAGTTAATAGGTGTGACTAACCAAGTTTTATTAATTTCAGTGGGTCCACTCCAAGTATATTTATTGGCAACATTTCCATAGTTTATACACTTTCTTGGCATAAAATTTCTGTGTTTATTTATTTAGAGTGGAGTATGCACAACTTTGCCTGCTCAGGTGGCGCTGTGGTTAAACCACTGAGCCTAGGGCTTGCTGATCAGAAGGTCGGCGGTTCGAATCCCTGTGACGGGGTGAGCTCCCGTTGCTTGGTCCCAGCTCCTGCCAACCTAGCAGTTCGAAAGCACGTCAAAATGCAAGTAGATAAATAGGAACCGCTACAGCGGGAAGGTAAACGGCGTTTCCATGGGCTGCTCTGGTTTGCCAGAAGCGGCTTTGTCATGCTGTCCACATGACCTGGAAGCTATACGCCGGCTCCCTCGGCCAATAATGCGAGATGAGCGCGCAACCCCAGAGTCGGTCACGACTGGACCTAATGGTCAGGGGTCCCTTTACCTTTACCTATGCACAACTTTGCCTGCTCTATAGGCTAGCAACTCAAGAAACAACTGATATGACCACAGCCCTTCCAAAATGCTAAATAATATACAATTAGCTACTGGTTGCTCATCTAGACCTACCACATTATCATTCTTCAGCATTTGCAAACAAAGTAACTAACAAAGCAGTCCTGCTCAGAAGTAAGACCCACTGCACTCAATGGGGCTCATACCCCAGGTAAGCATGCATTGGATTGCAGACTAAAAGCAACCAACACACACTATTTTACATGGGTTCCCCCCCCCCACTTTTTTAGATAAGAAAGCATACATTGTATCAGCATGCTCAGGAAAACACAGACAACTAAGCAATGGCTGCCTGCTGGAGACAATAATGTATAATATGCCTCAAGGGCTTTTTGTTCTGACCTCAGCGCAAATCATGAGACTATCAGACTCATGACGGATCACTTACTGGAAAGCTTCAGAAAGAAGGGGAGCTTGTAAACAGACAGGCTCCAGAGCCTTATTACATATACGAGCATCATAAAATGTGCATATCTGTCAATCTGTTTACATTGTGGTTTTTTGAAACATTAACTGTAGCAAGAGGTTCTCTCTCTCTCTCTCTCCACAGGATTCCTAATGAAGTACAGGATCAAATACAAACTGGCACCCCAGTTTTACAATGCTTACCATTGGCTTTCAGCTGAACTAATTTTCTGCTACATTCTTACACACCTCAAACCAAACACATTTACCGTATTTTTCCGTCTATAAGATGCCCCCATATATGACGCCCCCTATTTTTGGGAACTCGGATTTAAGAAAACCCACCCACGGCACTATCTGTGTATAAGACGGCCCCTAATTTTTGACATTAATTTTTAGGGGAAAAAACCTAGTCTTATACATGGAAAAATAAGGTAATTGGAAATAACTTCAGTTACTGTAGGCAGTCATTCTTCACACAATTTTCTGAAAGTAAACTCCACTGGAGAATATGATGCAAGTATTCTTTAGGATTAGTGTGATGGTTTAGTGCAGCTATCCAACCAATTGTCATCTGTTGCTGACCTTCAGAGGCAACTGTTGAGAACCATTTTCTTAATTCGATTTAAAGAGGCTTAAGAAAGCGCTGGCAACATATGTCAATTAATTTTGAGTGTTGCTGGCCTATTAGCTTTCCCCCAAGCATAAATTACAGCAAGCAAATCATATGCTGGACTGAAATGTTCATGGCCACACTCTGCCCGGCCAAGTAGAAGGGTAATCTAATGTTATTTGATCAGTTCCAAATAGTTTTCAGCCTCCAGTTGCCAAAAGAAGGAAGCTGTGCTGCCAGCAGTGAAATAATATTTTATTTTTTTAAAAATTGCTTTTATTAGAGTTTTTCTTGGGTTGCAAAAGCACATACAGCATCTCTATTTTCAGATCATAAGCCCCTCTCTACGGTTATATTATATTATTTGATCAGTTATATTATTTGTGAGACTTTAATGTTGTATAAAGAATAATTTTTAAAAAGCAAATTAGAAAGTTGAAAAAGAGATGATGGTTGTGCATATGCAAGTTTACACAAAAGCAGTGCTTTTTTTCTTAAAAAACAAAACAAAAACCGTTTAGGGGTACAGTACTCTCATTTCCCTACTCATATTGAAATACTGCCCCTCAATGAGGACATACTTAGATTCACAAAATGTTTAGGGGTATGTTTACCCCTGCGTCCGTCCGTCCCCCAGAAAAAAAGCACTGCACAAAGTAATCCTGTGTTTAAAAGCAGGTGGGAGGCCGATTTCCTAAATTCACCTATTCAGAAGCAAACTGCACGCAGAGTAATAGGACTATCAACCGTAGATGAGGCACAACATCTATGAATGGGAAGGAGGAGAAGCCCTTCCTTTTTATCTCTAGGAAAATCTAAGGGGAGCGGCGGAGAATTTGTCTCCGGGGATCAACATTTCACAGACAGAAAGATGAAGCGGGGAGGGACTCGCCGGGCTTTGCTCCCTTCGGGTCTGCGGTGCCCTAAAATTAAAGAAAGCAACATCTTCGCCATGCTCGGGTGCTCTGCGCGAGAGGGGCCAGTGCGCCATGCCTGCGCGCAAGGCAGCGCTTCTACACTATGAGCAAAGCCAGGCAAGCTTTCCTCTTTTTTTGCTTTGGCGCGCTCGCCAGGACGCCTTGGCGACGGCAGGCAGCACCGACCCCTGCCCAGGGGGGCGCCGGATACTCACGTATCTATTAATAAGAGTCCTGAGGCGGCTGCAATCCATGGCGAGGCGACGGGCAGCTGCTCAGGCGGCTCTCAGCCTCCTCCTGCGCCGCCGCCTGCTCCTTCTCCTACAGGCGGGAGACTCCAGCCAGGGGGAGCTTCTCTCGGTCTCGGTCGCCGCCCCTCTGCTACTTCCTACATCCACTACCACGCCGGAGTTTCTGTCTCATGGCAGCCGCAGCCACATCCCTGCCCTGCCTTGACCTGCCGGGGATTCTTGGCGGGCGATTCTTCCGCTCAGTCATGCGTGCGCCAGGCTGGGGCGCCTCGGTTGCCTCTGCCCATGTGCGCTCACGCCAGCCAGCCGTCCCCGGCAGCTCGCTCCGAAAAAGCGGCGGTGGAGGAGGAGGAGCAGGAGGAGGAGCAGGATTATGGGGGGGGGGGACAAAAGGCAACTTTGCTCGGAGACTTGCGCAGGTAGCGGGGCGGCAAGGCCGGGTCCCGTCCCCCCCGCGCTTCAGTGCTTCAGGAAACTTGCCCCCTAAAGCCGGCTGCTTCGCGCGCGACGGCTCTCTGTGTTGCAAGCTCCCCGAAAGCCTCAGGTTCTTCTCACTCGCGCTTTGATCTTTCCCTGCTTAGCCAGTCAGCTCACGTCATACGGTGCGGGCGAGCATGCGCGCTCCGAACTTCTCCAGTACAATACAACAACACACACCCCTTTACGCCTCCCTCTCTCTCTCTTTTTAATACAGCATAATATATTTTGCATACAGGCGCGCTCGACGTTGAGCGCATTACCTTAAGCTTGAACCTGGGCGTCGCTCTGTACAGAAGTGACCCCGCCAAGCAAACAAACAAAACAAAAAAAAGGTGGAGAGGCGGGAAGGAAAGGAGGATGATCTGTTCCACATCCGCCGGTGTATGTGTGACTGTGTGTTGCGATAAATGGAGAGCATCAAAAGCCTTTTTGTGCCCTACAAGGAAGCTGTGAGAGCTGCTTTTTGTTTTGTTGGCTCGGCCAGTGGGGGCGTTTAGTGGGAGCGTAGAAACAATCCCCTCGAAAACTTCCTTCCAAAGCCACTCCAGGAATGTACAAGGGGAATGGGCTGGTGGTAGGGGGATTGTGCACAGAAGACGAGAAAGGCTTCATGTGTTGCAGATCTGAGAAAATGGTCAGGGAAGCGTGGCTAAAAAGAAGGGGACCTGCTGCCAACAGGCCGTTTCCGTTTGTTTCCTGATATCACTCGCCTGGCCCCCACAAAGGCAGCAGTAGCTAGGTGACGGCTGCCTAGGTTGCAGCTGGAGCCCCTGGAGGGAGCATCAGAGGTGAGGTGCTGCTAGAAAGCTTTTGAACCTCCTGGGAACTCCAGGGCAGAGAAGACTGTCTTGGCGGCCTTGTAGATTTCTAGAACAGGGAAACAACCACGTGGTACATTACAGGAGCCAACTTCTGAGAATTTACACGCTAATAAATATATGCACCACCAGCCCTCATCAGCAACAATGGAAAAGGAATCTTAATTTTTCTCTAGAGTAGGAGAACAGCCTGTTACTACTTGAATATTTACCCCTTCCTAGAGCCCTCACAATAGCCACACACAGCTTCAGACATCTACGTTAACCAGAAGGGAGGGGAGGGCATTTTTGAAAGAGGATGTGCTGGTGAATGGCTCAGGTACTCAGCATCTCTTCTCCACCCTCTCACCTTAGGGAAGAGGCACTGTGCTGGCTGTGGTACAAAATGTGCCCACCTGAATGTGCCCTGAACCAGAGTGGTTGTTCCCACTATCTGAGAAACGCTATTCTAGAAGCTTGTCCCTCAAACTTCTGTGGGTACACTCAAATTTTGTTTCCCAGGGTTTCTACTTGTTTTGCTGTGGAAAAGATTAGGGACCTGTTATGTACAGCAGATGGGAAAGAGGTCTGGTGAGAGGTGCAATGCCTTGGAATGTCTGAAGGCACATTATTTCTGGAAGTGGATCCAGCAACTGTAGTAATAAGGACAAATAAGAACCTCCATTTTTGTAATCAAACATGGGCTTTCATAAGCATCTACTTAGCCTCCTTTCACTTCTCGAACCACTTCTTTTATGTTCCATTCCAAGTGCCATTGCACCCTCCACACCTGCAATTTTAATTTTAAGAAATCAACATACTTTCAGTATAAATAATAGGGAGATGGGGTGGGGTGTTTTCAGACACGGTCCTGGAATCTACCAGCCTTTCGGAATGAATGGGTTGTCTTTCAGAGCCTATAGCATTTGCCCCATAGGAGTAAACAATTGTACTTGAAGGCATAGGTGGGTTTATTGATCTGTGTGTGGGTTTTATCTTTTTGCTAGGATTTTAAACCAGTCCTGATTCTCTTAAAGTATCAGATTAACAGTAATGCAGATACTGTCAATTTATACACACTTCATAGGCAATTGGATTGAATGGTTTCTTAGAAAGGTTTTTTTTAATTTATCCTGGCTATTTATTTCTATAAATTTAAGCAATTATATGACAAAAGATTCCCTAAATGTTCTCCGTTATGAGAAACCACAACATTTTGCTTTAATTGAACATATTTATCAAATGCAAGTCTGTTAATTGATTCGAAAACCTTTAGTTATTTGGCAGTGCTAATAAACAATTATATAAAAGCGCAAATGCCACCACTTTCCCAGTAGAGTACACCACAAGATGCTACAGTGGAACTATATGGCAAGCTGATGCATGAATCAACTCTCCAATCCAGATATTCATGATGAAAAAGGACACTCAAGCTACCATGCACATGGTACAAAACAAACACTTTCTCAGCTAGCATATTGGATAATAATAATAATAATATATTTATACCCCGCCCATCTGGCTGGGTTTCCCCAGCTGCTCTGGGCAGCTTCCAACAGAAGAATAAAATAAATGATTAAAGATTAAAAGCCTCTCTAAATAGGGCTGCCTTCAGATGTCTTCTAAAAATCTGATAGCTGTTTTTCTCTTTGACACCTGATGGGAGGGCGTTCCACAGGGCGGGCGCCACTACCGAGAAGGCCCTCTGCCTGGTTCCCTGCAACTTGGCTTCTCGCAACGAGGGAACTGCCAGAAGGCCCTCGGCATTGGACCTCAGTGTCCGGGCAGAACGATGGGGGTGGAGAAGCATCTCCTTCAGGTATGACGGACCGAGACCATTTAGGGCTTTGAAGGTCAGCACCAACACTTTTAATTGTGCTCGGAAACATTACTCTTGGAAAGAGTAACACAAAGTGGTTCTGGTTTCAAAGGATTAACCGTGAAAATAAAGTGTGTGGATACATATTACTAATAATATCACTGTATTGCACAGAGCTGCTTGATTGCCAAAGAAAGGCAGCACAGAGGAAGTCATGTGGAAATATAAGTCACTGATTTGTCTTCCTTCAGTAAATACAGTACTGTTGTGTGCAACCCACTCTCAGAGCAGCAAGAGACTCCAGGAGTTTCAGCCAGGATTCAGTTTGTTTGGAATGAAGGTCAATAGAGACTGTGGTGTCTTTAGGCCATGTGGTTTTACACATATATACAGCCTGAGCATAGGATGGAAGAGCTCACAGCATTAATACCCTAGCAGATCTTTCCTCCTTGTTAGGCATCCATGGAAATCCCAAGCCACAGCTCCTGGTCCAGCATAGAGTAAGACAATTCTCTGTGTCTCCAGCTTAATACAGGAAAAATATGAAGCAGTATGAAAAGAGTGCCTTTGAACATGTGCAGATTCACAGCCATGATTTCAAAATCGGAATGATTAGATTCCCCCCACTCTGCTGCCAACCTCACCATAACAGTTTTTGTAATTTCTATTTGGATCTAGAGCCTCACACTGACAATACTGATGCACTTGTGATTTGCCTGAGCTGCCTTAGGTTTCAGAAGGGGCTGAAAGCAAGTTGACCCCTCCGGTGAAGTGTTAAACCCCCACGGAATCAGTCCTGAAAAACCCAGTTTGATGGGCAAGTTGTATAAGTCATGATTGGCTGAGTCTTCTTCATACATGCTCATTGCTGTGGAAGTAGTTTAATTCCATTTTCTTGTTGCTGTTGCAAATCTGTTTCACCACCACCATCACATACAGTACTCAGAAGTCTGATCCTTTCACACTTACTCAAGAAGAATCCTCACTGAGTATGGGCCGCAGAAATGCATCTTCTTTCTGCTCTAGACAATTACTTCCCCTTTGTCATTCAGTGACTTGATTCAACGTAATGCAATGCGTTTTAGAAATGCATCTTCTGGACTTATATGCCTTCAGCATTCCAGCCAGTAACAACAGATCCTCCAATATGACAATCTAAAAACCGAGAGAGATTTTTGCCTCTCAGAAATACCTTTAGAATCCCTTCTATTTTTAGGGCATCTGCCTACTATGCAGATGCATCAATATACAGATGTCACACCATTCTAATTCTCTTTTACACCAGAGACAAATCAAGCTTTTGGGGTTCTAACCACTCCCTGAAGGTGTTAATGGGCTGGATTATGGCTAACAAGCTGAAGTTCAAACAGATAAGAATCTGATAACATTGCTAGTCTTTACTTGGACTTTGTTATTTTAACCCATGTGCAACTGTACTCATTCTACCTGCCTATTTTATAGTTTTGCGGTTTTTTGTTTGTTGTTAGAATGTTTCTCTCTGTTTTATATACATTATAAAATGAAATTGAAGATAACCTTTCCAAAACAAAAAAACCAGACAAGAATAAGGAAGTTTGAGCCCCTTTTCCAAAGTCAATCTGGTTTGGATAGTGTGTGGGGAAAACATGTTCTCTCTTTGGGAATTCGCTGGAATCAGATTTACACAGAGATAACCAGGTGGCAGCAGAGGTCAGAACAGGAGTTCCTCTGCTCAGTTCAAGAAGTTGTTGTTGTTGTTTAGTCGTTTAGTCGTGTCCGACTCTTCGTGACCCCATGGACCAGAGCACGCCAGGCACTCCTGTCTTGCACTGCCTCCCACAGTTTGGTCAAACTCATGTTCGTAGCTTCGAGAACACTGTCCAACCATCTCATCCTCTGTCGTCCCCTTCTCCTTGTGCCCTCCATCTTTCCCAACATCAGGGTCTTTTCCAGGGAGTCTTCTCTTCTCATGAGGTGGCCAAAGTATTGGAGCCTCAGCTTCAGGATCTGTCCTTCCAGTGAACACTCAGGGCTGATTTCCTTCAGAATGGATAGGTTTGATCTTCTTGCAGTCCATGGGACTCTCAAGAGTCTCCTCCAGCACCATAATTCAAAAGCATCAATTCTTCGGCAATCAGCCTTCTTTATGGTCCAGCTCTCACTTCCATACATCACTACTGGGAAAACCATACCTTTAACTATACGGACCTTTGTCGGCAAGGTGATGTCTCTGCTTTTTAAGATGCTGTCTAAGTTTGTCATTACTTTTCTCCCAAGAAGCAGGCGTCTTTTAATTTCGTGACTGCTGTCACCATCTGCAGTGATCAAGGAGCCGAAGAAAGTAACATCACTCACTGACTCTGTTTCTTCCCCTTCTATTTGCCAGGAGGTGATGGGACCAGTGGCCATGATATTGGTTTTTTTGATGTTGAGCTTCAGACCATATTTTGCGCTCTCCTCTTTCGCCCTCATTAAAAGGTTCTTTAATTCCTCCTCACTTTCTGCCATCAAGGTTGTGTCATCTGCATATCTGAGGTTGTTGATATTTCTTCCGGCAATCTTAATTCCGGCTTGGGATTCATCTAGTTCAGCCTTGTGCATGATGAATTCTGCATATAAGTTAAATAAGCGCAGAGACAATATACAACCTTGTCGTACTCCTTTCCCAATTTTGAACCAATCAGTTGTTCCATATCCTGTTCTAACTGTAGATTCTTGTCCCACATAAAGATTTCTCAGGAGACAGATGAGGTGATCAGGCACTCCCATTTCTTTAAGAACTTGCCATAGTTTGCTGTGGTCAACACAGTCAAAGGCTTTTGCATAGTCAATGAAGCAGAAGCTTTCTCCATAATCCAGTGCATGTTTGCTATTTGGTCTCTGGTTCCTCTGCCCCTTCGAAATCCAGCTTGCACTTCTGGGAGTTCTCGGTCCACATACTGCCTAAGCCTGCCTTGTAGTATTTTAAGCATAACCTTGCTAGCGTGTGAAATGAGGGCAATTGTGTGGTAGTTGGAGCATTCTTTGGCACTGCCCTTCTTTGGGATTGAGATGTAGACTGATCTTCTCCAATCCTCTGGCCATTGCTGAATTTTCCAAACTTGCTGGCATATTGGGTGTAGCACCTTAACAGCATCATCTTTTAAATTTTTAAATAGTTCAGCTAGAATATTATCACTTCCACTGGCCTTGTTATTAGCAGTGCTTTCTAAGGCCCATTTGACTTCACTCTCCAGGATGTCTGGCTCAAGGTCAGCAACCACACTACCTGGGGTGTACGAGACCTCCATATCTTTCTGGTATAATTCCTCTGTGTATTCTTGCCACCTCTTCTTGATGTCTTCTGCTTCTGTTAGGTCCTTACCACTTTTGTCCTTTATTATGGTAATCTTTGTAGTAGTAGTACGTTGTTGTTGTTGTTGTTGTTGTTGTTGTTGTTGTTGTTATTATTACCCCACCCATATGGCTGGGTTTTCCCAGGCACTGTGGGTGGCTCCCAACAGAATATTAAAAACACAATAAAACATAAAACATTTAGAACTTCCCTAAACAGGGTTGCCTTCATATGTCTTCTAAAAATCAGTTCGTTGTTTATTTCCTTGACATCTGATGGGAGGGCATTCCACAGGGTGGGCGCCACTACCAAGAAGGCCCTCTGCCTGGTTGCTGTGCCCGTTGCACACATTTCTTAGTTACATCAGTACTGGGTTACTGGAATGCAGTCTACATAGCAATGGTGTCCCCACCCAAAAGTCCAGTGCAGACAGGCAAGGTCTACTACTTGTAACTACAGGTTGTTGACTATTTGCAGTTTATATGACTGAACTGCTCATGCTATAACATGGTGCCAAAGAGAAGCGATGAGGCAATGAGAATTGTCTTGTTTGTGATTTACTGCATTGCATGGGATTGTACATTTCAGAACTAACTTCTAACAACTTGATTTATTTGTCCATTTCGCAACACTAGAAAGACAATTTGTCCATTGAACAACAATACTAAGTCAAATTAAAAACTGAATTT
This sequence comes from Zootoca vivipara, assembly GCF_963506605.1. Lineage (NCBI taxonomy): Eukaryota > Metazoa > Chordata > Lepidosauria > Squamata > Lacertidae > Zootoca > Zootoca vivipara. Next base: position 24,444,381 of record NC_083279.1, on the reverse strand, counting down.
AACAACTTTTACACAGAATCTGTCTTGGTTTGATTAACTTTTGGGGGCGGGGCGGGGAAATGCTTGTCTGTACATAACATAAAGGAGAATAAAACACAAAGTGGGTTTAAACAAAATCTGGAATCCTTGAAGGTCTTGGCCAAATCAGTCAATAACTTCTTCTATAAATTTGTTCCTGGAGTAGTTCTTCAACTTTTCTTTATGGGCAATGAACAAACACAAGCCAGACAATTGATCTCCACTCATTGTCAAATGTAGCCATGTTTTCACCCAGCACAGAGTGCTGAATGACTGTTTACTTGCGAAGTTGTAACTGGGAGGGAAAGTGCTCTAAAGATGGCTATTTTAACAGCAGGGAACAGTTGGGTGTTGTCCAATAGTTCAGTAAGACTCATGCTGCATGTCACACAATGTTTGGCATATTTCTTTCATAAGTCTTTCTGTCCAAGTAACAGATTCATCCCCAAAGTTTTCAAATTTGTAAAGTTCCTAAATGGAGCATACGGCATGACCATTATATATGGAGAACCAAGAGAACGTATGCTTTTCTTCTCCTTCAAAGCTATTGCTTGAGTTGTACTAAAATGTATGCATTAAGACTCACTTGATTAATCAGTGTAAGACTTATTTAAAATTTAGCAGCAGACTTGCATAGGCTGCCCTGTAACCAACATTACCTGGACGGCTAACGGGGGATAACACAAACAAAATCCCAATGAAAACAACACTATACAACCAATATGGGACCACGATAAAATCACAAATCACTTTGAAACAGAGAGCAGAGGAAAATAAAATTTGCGTGCATGAGCATAGGAGCATGTCTTATTTATTTTCTTTGCCCTACCGTGACATATTTAAATTAGTCTCACTGTTCATGTAGCAGAACTGATAAGAGGAAGCAACCAAAAAAAGAACCCCAGTCACTTCAAAGACATATGAGCTGGACTCTACCTTAAGCCAGCGAAAAATGTCATATGAAACAGGATCCAATCACACTGTCCCTTCAGGCAGTGGAAGATACAGACAAGATCAAAGAGGCACTTGACTTGACTTGAAATGCTCAGTTCCAGGAAACAAATTTTTGAAGTTGCATTAGAACTAGAGAAGGAAAAAGCCTGCCAGCTTGCCAAAGTTCACCCTCCAGTGTGGTGTAGTGGTTAAGAGCGGTAGACTCATAATCTGGGGAACCGGGTTCATGTCTCCGCTCCTCCACATGCAGCTGCTGGGTGACCTTGGGCTAGTCACACTTCTTTGAAGTCTCTCAGCCCCACTCACCTCACAGAGTGTTTGTTGTGGAGGAGGAAGGGAAAGGAGAATGTTAGCCGCTTTGAGACTCCTTAGGGTAGTGATAAAGCGGGATATCAAATCCAAACTCCTCCTCCTCTCAGTTGCTCACAGGATCAAAGGTAGCAGCATTCTTAATACAGCAATCATAAATGCTAACTTGTGAGACAGTCTTTTCCATGAGACAATAACCGCCAAATAATTTGAATATTCTGATAGTTTTAGATTAATGACCTATAGAGTTAGCTGATTAATTAATGGAACTGAGAGTTAAAAGCACCCTTTAAATTTGATTTTGTTCCAGTGTGGTAAATATATATATATTAAACATGGCTTTTCTTCTGATGATCACAAAGGATGTTTATATTTGAAGGAGCGTCTCCAGCCCCATCAATCAGCCTGGACACTGAAGAAGCGAAGTTACAGTGAACCAGGCAGAGGGCCTTCTCGGTGGTGGTCAAGGAAATAAACAACTATCCAACTTTTAGAAGACATCTGAAGGCAGCCCTGTTTAGGGAAGTTTTTAATGTTTGTTGTTCTATTCTGTTTTTAATGTTCTGTTGAAAGCCACCCAGAGTGGCTGGGGAAACCCAGTCAGATGGGCAGGGTAGAAATTATTATTATTATTATTATTATTATTATTATTATTATTGGAGCCTAACATGTTTATCCAGAACTAAGTCCTTCTGACTCCTACATAAGTGTATGTAAGGCTGCTGCTTTAATCATTTTTGTGTACTGTATTCAGAACATATAAAAATGAATCAGGTTTTAAAGCACGTGGATTGAACACTGCAATCTTATGCATGGTTACTCAGAATCCCACAGTTTTTGAATTACTGCCCTACCCTACGCACATTGGCTCAGAAGAAAGTTCTTTGCTGTTTATTCTGAAGAAAGTAGGACTTATTCCCAAGTAAGTGTTCATAGGAACATAGCTAAACTAAACAGCTAAGCAAACAATGGTTGCAGATGCTTTTATTAGCAAAAATACACCAGTGTCTCTACGGAAAAAGGTACGTTCTCTCTTTGCTGAGCAGGTGAACTGCTGATCATAAATTGTAATTACAGGAATGTTTAGGTCCAGCCCCGTAAAATGTCTCTGACTCCAAATCAGGAAGAGTCCTGAAAATTAGATTCCAGGGGTCTGATACACTGGAATATTATTCTGTCCAAGTCCCCTTAAAATGATGGGGTATGCTTGGAAACACTTTTGTGCTCTTGCGCAGCTTCTGTGGTTTGTGCCCCAAGATGACAGGCAGAGATTAAAGTATTTTCACAGTAAAGTCATGCTGTCAACCCTGTTTTTTGTCTATTTCTCCAAGAAGTCAACAGAAATTAAAATCATCTACATGGGGTTTTTTATTTTATTTTTTACATATATAAAAGAAACAAAATTGGTCTAATACCAGGCAGTCCCTCTGGTGCTGCACAGCAACAATCCAGACAATTTCTGATCAAGATATCTTAATAGAATAGAACTAGTTGGGTTTACCGTAAGCCTTTTAACAAAACCTAAGGCTTCTGTCCTCAGGCTTGATGTGAGGATGAAATTAACCAGTTTGGGCTTCCAATGAAATGGTTTGGCTATTTTTACTCAGAAACATACATGCTTGTGCATAAACATCAGCTGAAGCAGACAATCTGTTTCAGAGGTGGCAGACAGCATTGTTTGGTATTTTAAGCGCAGTTGGTTTTTTTATGTACTCCAGTGCCGCTTAATGATTGATTATAATGCTTTGACCTTGTAGTTATCCAAGTGCCAACACAATCTCAGCCCCAGAAAACATAGCAACACACCTTCTTGCCCATTTACCGCATCTCCTCATGCCATGGGTCCCACGGCATGTCTCTCATTGCATTATTCACCACCAATACCAGTTCTGCCCCCATAGTACCTAGAGGTTCTAATGCAATACAGTGGTGCCTCGCTTAACGAATGCCCTGCTTAACGAAATTTCCGCTTAACGAAAGGACTTTTCGAGCGGAGCTTGCCTCGCTAGACGAATGCGTTTTACGAAAAATTCGTCTAGCGAATCACGGTTTCCCATAGGAATGCATTGAAATTCAATTAATGCGTTCCTATGGGCAAAAAAAAAAATCAAAAAAAATTCAATGCATTCCTATGGGATTCGCTAGACGAATTTTTCGCTATAAGAAAAGACCAGTGGAACGAATTAATTTCGTCTAGCGAGGCACCACTGTATTTACCTCTTGACACCAGATAACTCCTTTGATCCTAGTTAGGGCTTTAAAACTTACTATACAAGTAGTATTACCATATGCTAGGCTAAATCTTGGAGGTTGTGCAGGGGCATTCAGATTAGATGTAATGCTATTAACATGGCAACAGAGAGTTATGCTATAGCCTTACAAATTACCGCAACATAGAACCACACTCAGTACACTGCTTCACTTGGAAACTTTAGAAGATGTCAATAATATACAATCGGTCCGCAAAGCAATACTAATTAGCAAACGATGCTAGAACTCTTTTTAGTTTGAAAGAGCACTTGATGCAAGGAAAGAGCATTACAGTGGTACCTCGGTTTATGAACACAATTGGTTCCGGAAGTCTGTTCATAAACTGAAGCGTTCATAAACTGAAGCGAACTTTCCCATTAAAAGTAATGGAAAGTGAATTAATCCGTTCCGGATGGGTCTGCGGTGTTCATAAACCGAAAATTCATAAACCGAGGTGTTCATAAACCGAGGTTCCACTGTACTGGATAATAGAAACTTAGACAGGAAGTCTCTCCCTTCTATTACCAGTTGTACGGGCCTTAATTCCAAGAACTCTGTGACTCAACGTGTGCCTGAGGGAATTTTGGATTTATGTGTCCTGAAAAGCAATGCCATGCCATTGCCACATGGTTGCTCATCCATTAAGTATCCCAAGTGAAATGAGAGAGAATGCTATTCGCTCTTTTAATTTTGCTCCTGGGTTCTTTCCTTGCCGTTGAAAGCTATCATCCATATTGGTCAGACGGTAAATCACTTGGGGAAGAAATGGCGCAGATCTGTATGGCAACTTATTGCAACTCTGACAGTTGTGAAATGATGTCTTTCTTACAGGGGTAGCCATGCCAGTAAGAGACACCCAGAGTGATTGGGGCAACCCAGCCAGATGGGCAGCATGTTGTTGTTGTTGTTGTTGTTGTTGTTGTTGTTGTTGTTGTTGTTGTTATTACCAGTCTTCCGTTAACATAAATCTCTCATGTGCTGATAGAAGAGACTGTTTTCATGTAGCAGAAGGGGTCATTATAATTAGCATTAATGCATTAATTGTCATCCACACAATCATCTCAAGGTGTCAGGACTGGACTGAGGAGGAATGGTGGAGACCCCCCCCCACTCCTCTTGCACCTTCCAGAGAAGAGGAAGACAGTACAGATTTACAACAGTGGTTTGCAGAAGACGGGCAAAGCTGGGAGATAATGGGAGGGGGGGAGCAGCGAAGCTGGAGCAGCTGGCTGACAGTTATCATTAGAAAGCATTCCAGACCCGCCTTCTCCCAGAACCCAGTGAGCAGTGAAAGTGGTAGAGCAGAAAGCTAAAAGGAAAATGGCCTTAAGCAGCCACTGTAAGGGTGGTGGTGCTGTTGACGACTGAGAGGGAAGGAGATTACTCGGATCAACACCATTACCCGAGAGGTGACATTTCTAAGACTCTCTCTGTGAACATTGAATAAAATACATTGGTAAGAGCTTCTTGTCTCTCTATTACTGGGAGGTATCGGGTTCCCTGAAGCCTGACACAAGGTGATGTACAATAAAATCAGGGGGGGACATTAAAAACCAACAGCAGCAGGTATCTTTAAAATAAAATGAAAACAGCGCAAAACATACACTCATGGTAAAGACCTAATTATACCCTGTTAGGAGGGGAAATGTTTTCAATTGTTTCTGGAAAGTATGGATGGCGGATACCTGCCATATCTTGCCCTGATCCATGGTACTGCAGAGAGGGCTTCTGAGATCTTTAGAACTTGCAGGAGAAACTCATCTGCAAACCACAGTGTTCCACTGGGAATATAAGGGATAAGTCAGTCTCTCAAGTAACCTCGTCCTGAGATGTTCAAGCGCTATTTGTTAGTACCAACACATTGAACATTTATTGGGGGGGGTCTTAAATAAATTGAAACTGTGTCCAACAGTTGTCTGAGATGTACGTAGTAGGAAACTCCCCCCGTCAAGTTGTATGGTTGGCTTTACAATATGGTTGTTTCCTCAGAAGAACAGTACTTTCTGATTCCTTTCTAACTTATGAACACTCAATATCTGAAATCAGAGATGGAGAAACGTTGGCCATCTGGATGTTGGTAGACTCCAACTCCTATCAGCTCCTGCCAGCATGGCTAATGGTCAGGGATGATGGGAGTTCACCAATCTCTGGAAGGTTTGTGTTAAACACACAAACAGGATTGAAACATCAACAGGTTGACAGATAACATAATATCTTGCAGCAAAACAAATCTCTGGACTGGTTCACAAATATATGCCTATATACTGATATGTATGTGCGTATATTACTGGCCTAGATCCATTGAAAAACATTTTATCTGATGTGGTGTTAAAGTTCGATCTGTAACTACTGCCCCTTGAAAAAGCTATTTAACTTTTCACACATGGTTTCTATACATTCAGGGTTCCTCTTTTTCACCTACCGTGATTGCTTCATTTTTAAGTCTAGGGATCCAATTGGTATGAGAACACTTTATCTGAGATAAGAGATATTTATTGACTCCTTTGCAGTAAAGATACAATCCACACCCATGGAGAGTGTTATCCTGGCTATAAACAAGTCCTGCACTTCTATGCTAGTGGAACAGGTGCCAATCTGGTTTAGCATCATCAAGAGTGTTTAATTACTGCTGCTTGCTCCATCTGTAATGTGAACTTACTGACGATGATCTCTGTGCCCGACAGCACAGATACTGCAATGTCAACATCTCTTCTTATGTTTGTTGCATCTTGTGTCCACCCTTGGCTTAGAGACCAACCAGCACTGATAATTAATCTGTTTTAATGTTGATAACCTCACCATTTTTTTTCTTTTAACAATCAGCTGTTTTGTTCTTGCCATCTCTTCCTTTACCACTTAGCTATTTAGATACCAACTGCATCAGGAATTATTTTCATATGCATCTTGCCAACCAAGTGTTAAGCAACATGTAATTGTTTATCAAAGAGACAATCCTAAGTATACACCATTATATAGGCTTCATTAAAAAGAGTAGCATTGATTTCTGAGTAAACAGGCAAAAGATTGCACTGCTAGAATATTGCCAAATACTTCCCCCCCCAACTTGGATCACAGTAGAAATGTCACTTTTACTGGGGAGTCTCTCTCTCTCTCTCTCTCTCTCTCTCTCTCTCTCTCTCTCTGTGTGTGTGTGTGTGTGTGTGTGTGTGTCTGACTTTCTGTATTCTAACACAAAGATCCAGTGTAGAGAAACAGACTGAAGCAGGACAGAACACTTTGCAACAGAAGAAGCAATCCTGTGGAAAGCAACCCAATCTCCTGTATCAGGAGAACACAATCCATTTGAGTCCTGACCTCATCCTTATTGCATGCCTCAGGCTAAAAGAAAAGTATTATTGAGCCTGTGGAATGACATTTATTTACTTAGAAAAAAAGCGGAACTATGCTAGGATCTAAAGAGGCACTTAGGCACACCTACTTTGTGTGTACCCAGTGAAGAGTTTATTTCAACACCAGGTCCTCATGCCTTTAAAACAAAGACTAAGGTTGGCAAACATTTTGGGGCCTGTGGGCACATTTGCAATTTTGAGAGTGTGCCACACACAATCCCCCCCACCCACCCTGGTCGGTTTTCTTTGCTTGCCTTCCCAACAGACAGAAAGAGAAAAAGCACACACACATGTTGTTTTTTCCATAGGGTCCCAATCAATTGCAATAAAAAATAAAAAATGCATAACTTCAGCTATGATTTTCCCTGCTTCCCCATTTCAAGAATTAAAGAAATAATGGAGGCACTTCCATAGAAAGCCGCTGGTGCTTTTAAAATATCTATAAGCGTTGTTTTATTTGAACATTATCTTTGGAAAGAAGGAGCTAAAGCCCTCTGGTAAATGTGTTTCTACCTTCTTTTGACTGATCACTAGGCTAAGATCACTGAGCATTAAATTTAAATGGGTGACATTATAAAATATTCAGATAATTGGCTTATTGTGTGCACATGGGTCTCTGTTGGGCCAAGTAATTTTACTGCAATGGCCCCATTATCGCTTGCATGATGCAGCTGTACATTGTGTAATGCGATACAGTCATGCTTAAAGTTAATTAAGCAGGCAGTAAGACTATCAGTCCAGTCCTTGATATGTTAAATTGTACGCCCCATTATTTCAGCAGTGTTTGTTGCCAAGTAAGAATGCTGAACCTTGCAAGCCTATAGCTTCTAGATCAGAAGCTGAGAAAACTGAGATTTCCTCATTCGGTTTTGGTCCAGCTGATCTGGATTCGAAAGTATTAGAAAATGAGGTGGGAGCAGAACTCCCGCAAGTGCTAAAAAAGGGATCCATCACTCTTGCTGTAACAGTCTACCCACAGTTACAACATGTATGCCTCCTCTCATTTTCAGCAAATACTGTCCACTGAGCATGTAACTTTTGCATCATGGGATAATATGGGGTTAGTTAAGTTACAGCAATTGATACCCTAGTGCCGGACCAAGACATCTTGAAGCCTGAGGCAAACCACAAAATGGTGCCCCACCCTGCTAGAAAATATGAGTGAAGCTCTACACCACGAACAAGGGTTGAAGATCCACATCGAGAACAAGGGAGGAATAAAGATCTACAAGTGATGTGTTCCTTGGAGTGCCAACATGGCCCCGCAACCGTGGGTGCTATGCAGCATGTATGGCTCTGGCACTGAAATTTGTGGGTGCCCAGCCCCTTCCTGGGGAATTATTTGGGTGCTCAGGCCCCCAGGGCCCCACAGAGTTGGCACCTATGCTTGGAGGCCAGATCCACTGCCCCTGTGTATCTTGCCGCCCAAGGCTGTCGCCTCATCTTGCCTCATAGATGGGTCGACCCTGCCTAGAACATTTTCTGCTCCCCCCTAGTATCATCCCTGACTATTGGCCATTCTGGCTGGGGCTGACAGAAACTGGAGTCTAGCAACATCTAAAGGGCCACAGGTTCCCATCCCTGCTCTAGGATTAGTACTTTCTGATCATAGCCAGTGCTCTTAAGACCATGAGCAGGGTTCCCAACACTTCATGATACAGTGAAAACAAGAAAACAAAAAAATTAAAAAGCTGTTTTCCACAACTTCTGTGCTGCCACCTGGTGTTAACAGTATAGTAAATTACACACGACACCTTTAAAGCATTTTCGAGGCACATTCTCTCCATCAAATAATTCTGAGCACTGAAGATCATCCCTTCACAGTTACAGTTCCCAGCAATACTTAACAAATTTCGCCTCAGAATTCTTTTGAGGGCAAAAATGTGCTTTGAATATGCTTTAAATGTATAGTGCGGTTGCAGCTATACCAGCTTAATGTGGCATCTATGCATATTCAGAGAGTCCTACCATAAACAATTCTAGCACCTCTTTGTAGTGCTTGCTAATAGTAGCAATTCATGGTTGAAAAAGAGTCAGATTTGCTCTTCATATGGTCACCTTCCCCCCTCACATGTAATATGCCTTTTAGAAAATTGCTGAAAATATACTCATCTTTAATTATAAGCTGGCCAAATAATAATTACAACCTTCATAAAACAGTGCAAAGGTAGAAAGAAGAAAATTGTAAATGGCAGAGTTATAATTACAGCCTGCATACAAGGGTGTTTTTGGTGCTACGGTACAAAGAGAAGGGTTTGTTCCCACGTGGCAGCGGTCTATCCTGATGGCTATTTACGTTCAAGGTCCAGACAGGTGAAATGGAGAAGAATGTAGTTCAGTCAGGGCTCTTATTGGAAGTAGTGAAAGATTCTCCCTCCCTTTGAGGAGAGCCCCTGAAACATTGTTTTGGTTTTTTTATTCACTTCAATTTTGCATTTGTTGAGCTGTTGAGAAGCTGAAACCAAGGCTGCTCTATATTGAGCACATTTAACTGCAAGTGTGCTTATTTGAAATAAACAAAACACACTTCCACATACATTTGTTTAGGACTTGAATCAAACGAAGTGAACTGCAGTCCATGGGAGCTTGCACCACAAGCAACTCTCTGTTTACGAGCATTCAAAATATGAGCAGAAAGTGGCATTAAAATAATAATAATAATAATAATAATAATAATAATAATAATAATAATAATAATATTTGTATCCCGCCCTCCCCGGCCAAAGCCTGGCTCCGAGCAGCTAACAAGTAAAAATAGCAGTGTACATAAAATAACATAGTCAATTAATTAAAATACATTCTAAAATCAATTCAGAATCAAATTAATGGCAACCATTGGGTTAGAGTTCTATGAGGATTACAGAAGGAGGGGGGTGGGTCAGATTGTGACTTGGCCAAAGGCCTGGCGGAACAGCTCCGTCTTGCAGGCCCTGTGGAAAGATGTCAAGTCCCGCAGGGCCCTAGTCTCTTGTGACAGAGCATTCCACCATATCGGGGCCACGGCCGAAAAAGCCCTGGCTCTGATCGAGGCCAGCCTAACCTCCCTGTGGCCCGGGATCTCCAAGGTGTTTTTATTTGAAGACCGTAAGATCCTCCTGTCGGTACGAGGGTCCTAGGCTGTATAGGGCCTTAAAAGTTAAAACCAGCACCTTAAACCTGATCCTGTACTCCACCTGGAGCCAGTGCAGCTAGTATAGCACCGGGTGAATGTGATCCCACAGTGAGGACCATGTAAAGAGTCTCGCCGTGACATTCTGCACCCGCTGGAGTTTCTGGGTCAGTCTCAAGGGCAGCCCCACGTAGAGTCAGTTACAATAATCAAGCCTGGAGGTGACTGTCACATGGATCACAGTGGGTAGGTCAGGGCGAGAGAGGTAAGGAGCAAACTGCTTAGCTTAGTGGCAAAAACGGCCCTAAAAGAGCACGAAGAGCATGAAAATGGCAACGTGGCATGAAAATAGCACCTAGCAATCCCACAAGCCTTTGCAAGTGCAATCCCATGAGGCTTCACATTGACCTTTGAGACCTGTGGAGAGCTGGAGTTTGAGCAAGGAAGCAGCAATTGAGGTGGAGTTTTTGGGTTTTTTAAAATGGTTTTTCAAGGGTTTCCAATTCAGGAGGGTGTTTGCAGACTTTTTCAATGGTGTTCCCAATATACAGAATTTCACTTAAACGTGCAGTGCCACAGAACATAACCCCTGTGTAATTGGGGAATTGCCTGTACAGTCGTACCTTGGAAGTCGAACAGAATCTGTTCCAGAAGTCCGTTCGACTTCCAAAATGTTCAGTAACCAAAGTGCGGCTTCTGATTGGCTTCAGGAAGCTCCTGCAGCCAATCGGAAGCTGCGGAAGCCCCGTCTCATTCTCCCCGACTCATTATTGATACAGGTCATCCATCAGGGTGAATACAGATAGTCCACATCCTCCAGGAACTTCTGCAACTGATTAGCCGAAACTCTCTACCACCTTTCCCAATAAGGGGGTATTCACAACTGGGTGGTAGTTGTGATAATTGGCTTCTTCAAACATGGATGCACTACCACATGTTTAAGGACAGCAGAAACAACACTACTTATGTAGTGTTCACCCCCACACTGGACTCATTCAGTCACTTCTCCATCCCTGGACTAGTTTTCAGAAGCCAGAATGGACAGGGGTCAAGAGAACAAGAAGCTGGTTGCATCACTGCAAGGTTCCCCATCCACATAAATTGAAACTCACCCCATAACGTACAGGAAGGTGCTGTATTGGACATCTCAACAGGGATTGCTACAACTGCTTTGCAAACTACTCATGCAATGCACTCCAGAAGCCCGCCCACCACTTCTGGTCGGACCAGCATCTGGACTGCCTGAAACAATTCTACTGGATGGTTCTTTGAGGACGCAATGGAGGCAGCAAAGTAGTTCTTCTATTTCCTAGAGATGCATTAAAGCAAACCCTTACTAGCTCTTGGAAGTCAGCCCAATTATTTGGCTTCTTCTTCTTGGAAGCAGGCAGTTTGATGGTTAGCTGCAAGGCTGGAGGAGTGCACTTTCATGTCTCCAGTCTATAGGAATGTTAAGCGCCTGGCACTTTGGGCATTCATCCTCTTTCTGCCCCACCACTGCACATAAATTAGTGTGTTGCAATAGTGTCTCAAAAACACTTCACCTCAATAAGCTGGAAATCACAAGCATCTCTGGGCACTTGGCCATGGAGATGGAGGCCCAAGCATCTATTGGATTATCTTTAATTTTAAGGAGCTATCAGGGCTCAGCTTGAAGTCCGTACAACTTAGAAGGTATAAAGGAGGGTTAGAATGAAGTAGGAAGTGAGAATAGCAAGTGTAAGTAAATACAACGAAGCACATGGCAAAGCAGAATAAGCACCTTAAAAGCAAAACAAAATGACAGGCTGGGATGGGTAAGACTCCAACTAGTTGTTTTTAAAGTACTGTTGGTGTTGCTCAAGAGTTCGAGATTTTTTATTATCTGCTGGTAGATTTTTAATGCTGTGTTTCATATTATTGTTATACTTTATATCTGTATTTAAAAATGGTTTTCATTACTGTATTTTTAATAAGATCATCTTATATACTTACAGAAATTGCAAATAACAATTCACAAAAGCAAAATAAAGGAACTGCAAGTATTCTGGTGTTTTTATTGTTATTGTTAATTGCCCAGAGAAATGGTTGTTGGGTACCTTGCGATCAGGGGACCATAAATAAATTATATTTGAAACAAACGAAGAAATCCAGCAGTTTAAGGGCCAGACAAAAGTGTTAGGTAGAAGGCCAAACAGGGTCTGGAGGAGCATCAGATATTGGCCCTGCTTCTAGGGGGGGGCAGCTGCCCCCCTGCCCCGCGCTGGGTACGCCCCTGAGCAGCATCCCCATTTCCTCAGAGATGCTGCCCCCAGCCAAGGATGTGTTCTCCACCGCCCGTCCTAATTACTTGAGGGACTTTGAGTGCCTTGCGCACTAGGAGGGAAGGAGTGTTATGTATTGGTTTAATTTGTGTACATGAGTCTCTCTGCTAGTCCTGTAACTACCTTTCCCGCTCCAGGGTGATTCAAATGGGTGCGGTGACAGTTGCTATTGGTTAACTTGTTAGCACAATTTGGATCCTCACTCTGATAGGGTCCCGCCAAAATCTAATTGTATCCTTTCCCCAACCCCTGCTCCTGAGAGTATAAAAGGAGCTCACCCTTTCCCTCCTGTTAGTCAAGATTCCTACTGCAATAAAGAAGACTGTTCTTGTTATACTTGACTCCTAGCAGTTCCTTGCTAGTATGCTGACTCACTATTCAGAGCTGACTTCACTAAGAGCTGAAATTGCACTCACAACTTAACAGCAACTATAACTGATTGGCCTGGGAAGTCTTGCGCATCAAACCTGCAGTATGGGAAGTGGCGGGGGGGAGGGGGATTACTGCTAGCAGTGAGCAGCACCATCTAACCTCCCCGCGATCAGATCTGAGCAGATGCTCAAGGAACAGGACGTCGGAAAGGGATGTGATTGAATCCATCCCGAAGACAGTGGCAGTCAGAAAGCAGCAAGGAGGAGTTTATAATATTGGCGATTTTGTTTCCCCTTTTTAAAAATAAATTTATTTATTCATTTGGTTTTTCAGATTAAAATTTTAGAGTCACATGTCCAACATACAACATATAAACAAGATTTCCAAGGAATCTCTTGGACTTCCCTCCTCCCCTATTGCTAATCATTTCCTCCTGCATCTTTTATAACAATCCAAGCGATTTTGTTTTCCACTACAATGAGAGCCAGCAGCAGAGTTTATACAGGGCACAGCCTGCATAAAAGGAGGCTGTCGAAGCAGACTCGCGCCTTTTTCTTCTTCTTCTTACGTGCCCCGCGTGCGCCCCGCCCCGCTCTGGTCCTTTCAAAAGCGATGACGCCACGGTGCGGCCAGTGACGTGCCGGGAGGGGGGCCCACACCAACAGCTACGGGTGAAGGGACGCCTCCCATGTTTCCTTAGCGTCAGGCAGCCTTGACTTGAGCATGAATAAAACCGTGGCTGCAAAATGCCGGGGGGATACCTAGATAGAAAAGAGGCACAAACACATTACCCCCCCCCAACATATTAAAAAAACTAAGCTCCCTTATCGCTGTTGGTAGGGGCCCGTTTGCAACGCGGAACCTCTTCGCCGCGGCTTAGTGGCGGCGCGAGGGAAGGTGTTCGGCGTTGCACCGTCCGGGCTGCGAGGGGCATTGTGGGGGCCCGCGTTTGAAAACCGTTGCTCGCTTCTTCTCCTCTCTCAATTTTTATCCCCCCCCCCGCCTTTCTCCCTTCCCCACCCCCTGCCACCATCTCTTCTCTTCTCCCTCCGGCGGGTCTTTATTAAAATGGCGCCCTAAGCCGCGGTCCAGGGAAGCCACCCGAGTTGGGAGGCTCGAGGAGAAGCGGCCCTCGGAGGAGGGTAAGGGCGGGCCCGCAGGCGAGCGAGGGGCGCGTCCTCCTCCCCACCCTCCTGCCTCCGATGCGAGAGGATGGCGAGCCCGGATCAGAAGTCGCCCAACGTCCTGCTGCAGAACCTGTGCTGCCGCATCCTGGGAAAGGGCGAAGGTAACTGCTCGGACCCTCCTACCTCCCCCGAAGACTATATAAGCCCTTTCCCCCTTGTCGTGAGGTTGCTCGGGTCGCTTCTCCGTGTGTTTGTGTTGGTTTGTGTGTGTTGTGTTGCGTAGCGGCTCTTCCTGCCCTTCTGTCAGCGGAGCCGCTCTGGGAGCTGTGCAGGTGGAGCGAAGGATGCTCTTTCTTGCCTCCCCACATAATAACGTGCAGGCAGGCGAAAGAGGCTGCTGCTGCTGCTGCTGCTTCCCGTGGGTGGCTGAGCTGAGCAGATGGACAGCTTCGAGGCCCCTGGAATAACTTACCTGCAAAGCACCCTCCCCAGCCACCGCCTCTCCCGCCGGAGGAAGTGCCCAAAACAGTAATTAATGCGCATCAGAGAGAGACACAGAGAGGAGACGTCCTACTGTAAGAGTGCCTGGTCGGTTCTAGAAGTGGGGGCTTCGGGTTTCTTTCCTCAGCTCCACTGGGTGGACTTGGGCAAGTTGCCAAGACTCGGCCCAGCCACCTTCGGCAGAGCTGCTTTGTATCATACAAATAAGGGGTACGGGGTGGAAAAGCTAAGTAGGACCTCTGAGAGGAATAGGCTGGATGCTGGATCACTAAATATTGTGTGGAATAGCTATACACAAATGTAATACAGTGGTACCTCTGGTTGCGAACGGGATCCGTTCCGGAGGCCCATTCGCAACAAGAAAAGGCACGCACATGACGCAATTCAGTGTTTCTGCGTATGTGCAAAGCGTGCCAAACCTGGAAGTAACCCGTTCCGGGACTTCCAAATTCGGCGCGTCCATGACCTGAAAAGATGCAACATTAAGTGGACATATCATAAGGTACGACTGTATTCTGCAGTTAGGGTGTTTTTTTGGCAGGGGAGAAATCAGATCCACATGTACAGTATAGGATGACACTCAACTTGACACCAGGAGGTGTGAAATGAATTGGTGCGTTAAAACCCCCCAACAACTGCTAGCAGGGCCCCTGTATGGTGTCGAATGGGATGGGGGACTGTGTTGCAGGGGGTTGGACTGGATGATCCTCAGGATCCCTGTGAAAGGCTGAAAGTTATCACTAGCATTTTGAATTGGGTCCGGTAATCCAACTCCAATTAACAACCCGATTGATGATTTCTGAACTGATTGAAGTTTCTGGATACTTCAAAAGCAACCATGTTAAGTGACTTAGAATGATCTGGATGTGTCATTGTGGTTAGGTCTGCTGTCTCCAGGAATGTGCGACTGCAGCACCAGACTAAACTGGGCAAATATACATCTGACCATGGCTTTTACCTGAGTGTCAATATCAAGGCCACAGCCAGAAGCACCTCCAGACTATGAACCTGTGTTGTGTAACCCCATCCAACACAGGTTATATTATTTTTCTGATACTGGAGCAATCTGTATATATGCCCTGTTGTGAGCTAAGCCATGGTTTGTCTTAGCATTGTGTCATATTTGAGCTCATGGTTTATTTCCAGACAAACCACAAAGTGTAACCAAGTCTATGGATTACAGCTTATGGGTTGTGGGAGATAAACCACAAGCTATGGCTTAGCTTACAGCATGTTGCAGCAGCAGGACCCAGAGGAGGAGCAAAATCGCCAGATCTTCTTTCTGGGAACCTACTCATTTGCTTGATTTGTGCTAAGTCATGGTCATTGTCTCATATATGACATAATGAATATTTGCTTGTTCTTTGAAAACTAGTTAAGATGACTTGGATGCATATGGTACTTTATTGTGCTTTAAAAGTTTGGGGTTTCTTTTGGTGTGTGCAAGCTGCTGCAAATATCAAACAAGATTCAGTAGTAAAGAACTTACTTGATTGTACTGTAGTTGCTTGGCATCTGTCTTGAGAGACAATGGTGTGTGCCTCCAGTGGTGAAGTTAAATCACTGCGTTGGCAGCACTGAAGTGACATCCCCTGGGAGCAGGCCTGGGCACTATGTATGGAGGTCCTGGAAAGCAGAGCTCTGCATTTGGCACCAGCTTGGCTGCAGGAGTTACTGGAAGGAGGCAAATGAGGTGCCACCTGACCAGCTTAGGGACTTCACTCTGGATTTGTGTAGGGTTTATTCCTTAGCCTTTTCTTCTCCTGACGGTATCCTGGAAGCAGTGTTCGAAACTCCCTTTGTTCTAGGTGCATTTTGCGACAGGGAATTTCATTAGTGTGAGCGGTTTCTAAGCTCTGGGTGCAGTACTGTGCCTAAGATTTCAGATTAAAACTGCAGAGTGGAAGGAAAGAAGGATCTTTTTCTGCCTCCCCACTTTCAGCTACTCTCTTGAAGACTGTAGAAGAGACCCTCTTAAGAATGTTAGGGAGGTGGGCAGGAGAAGGACTAGATCATAGAAAAATGATCATAATATTTTAGCTGCATTTCAGTCCTTTTCAGCCTTGTTTTCCTGTTATAAAAAAAGTGTGCCTAGACATTCTGTTGTTGCGCCAATAACCTAGCTTTAAGGTGCCATTTACCTTCTCGCTTTCATATCTCAGTTTCCAATACTGCCTGAAAGGCAGCAGAGGTTTAGGATCAGTTTTCCTTCTCCTAGATGGGCTAGCTTCCCAGGTTGACGAGCCCCATCTTCCTCTGACTTCTGTATGTGCAGAAACCGCCTTCTTGACTGTTGGACCCACTATTCTTTTTGTGCGCTCAATTTGTCAGAGCCTGTGTTTGCATGCAGAGGAAGTCCCTAACTCTCAGAGAGCTTAAGACCTATCGGCTATCCACACCTGGTTTAGCCGGCCAGTCAAAGCCATTCCTGGGGTGTGGCTGCTGTTGTATGCTGACAGCTTCTGGGAGCCGCAGGTGAGAACTAAATTCAGGGTGGGGACCAAAGGTGGGCAAACTACTCTGGAAGGAGCACAACATGTACCCCTCCCATCCCCTAACACCACATACATCCCATTTGACTTTAGTATTGCACAGGATACTTCACCTGCCCATTTTATGAGACTGAAGTCTCTAGAGAAGAGATGGTGTGTTTGGTGTGGATTTCACCAAATAATTGTTTATAGAATTGTTTTAATGAAGGTAGATGCAGTTGATAATTGCTAAGTAGAAGACGGGTATGAAAATACAAATTAGAAATTGGGGAGAACTATCTTGTGGAATTTGCAAGAAGTAGGCTGTTTGCCTCTGGGGGAAAATTTGTTGTGCATTTAGCACAGAAATGAAATCCTGACAGCACAATTCCATGCATATTTACTCATAAGCATTACTCATTGTGTTAAGTGAGACTAACTTAAACATGCATAGGATTATAGTATAATGCTATAATTATTTGCTCAGATCCTTGGGAGTAAGACCCATTGAATTAACTGTGACTTACTCCTAAGTACAGTAAATGTGGAAATGTTTAGATCGCGTATAGATTTTGTTCTTTTAGCTTACTTTGGGAAATAGGTCCTGAAGAACGTGGTGTTCTATAAGCTGGCGATAAAATTAGGCTTTTCTTAAAGATAACTTGTTACTTGCAGCCTGACTTGTCTAAAGAGTTCAGATTGGGGGAGAAAGGTCTTTTTGTCTAAAAATCATAATCTGCTTCAAGGGGAAGGGTAGCAGAAGACAAAACTGGAGCAATACCAAATTTAGTCATTCCCTTGAATGTTTTATCAGAAGTAGACAGGCATATTTGATTTTTAATTCAAAAGCTGCAGAGAGCAAGACTTGAGACCTGCTAAAATCAAAATAGCTTTGTGGTATAAAAAGTAGCAGTTACCCAGGTGATAGATTGAAAATTGCCTATCCTTCTTATGCAGTTCAAATATCTTTACAAATAGGGAGCTTTTATAATGAATAATTTGTCTGATGTTTACAAAACTTGTATCATTTTGCTCCTTTGAAATACTAAAGTAGTTTCCCTTATTTATAAACACTTTTATTTGGCTTAAGTATTGCAAGTTAGGAAAACTCAGCAGTGGCCAGAGGATTGGAGAAGATCAGTCTACATCCTAATCCCAAAGAAGGGCAGTGCCAAAGAATGCTCCAACTACGGCACAATTGCGCTCATTTCACATGCTAGCAAGGTTATGCTTAAAATTCTACAAGGCAGGCTTAAGCAGTATGTGGACCAAGAACTCCCAGAAGTGCAAGCTGGATTTCGAAGGGGCAGAGGAACCAGAGATCAAATTGCAAACATGCGCTGGATTATGGAGAAAGCTAGAGAGTTCCAGAAAAAAATCTACTTCTGCTTCATTGACTATGCAAAAGCATTTGACTGTATCTACCACAGCAAACTATGGCAAGTTCTTAAAGAAATGGGAGTGCCTGATCACCTCATCTGTCTCCTGAGAAATCTCTATGTGAGACAAGAAGCTACAGTTAGAACTGGATATGGAACAACTGATTGGTTCAAAATTGGGAAAGGAGTATGACAAGGCTGTATATTGTCTCCCTGCTTATTTAACATATATGCAGAATTCATCATGCAAAAGACTGGACTGGATGAATCCCAAACCGGAATTAAGATTGCTAGAAGAAATATCAACAACCTCAGATATGCTGATGACACAACCTTGATGGCAGAAAGTGAGGAGGACTTAAAATAACCTTTTAATGAAGGTGAAAGAGGAGAGCACAAAATATGGTCTGAAGCTCAACATAAAAAAAACTAAGATCATGGCCACTGATCCCATCACCTCCTGGCAAATATAAGGGGAAGAAACAGAGGCAGTGAGTGATTTTACTTTCTTAGGTTCCATGATCACTGCAGATGGTGACAGCAGTCACGAAATTAAAAGACGCCTGCTTCTTGGGAGAAAAGCAGTGACAAACCTAGAGAACATCTTAAAAAACAGAGACATCACCGTACCAACAAAGGTCCGTATAGTTAAAGCTATGGTTTTCCCCTTAGTGATGTATGGAAGTGAGAGCTGGACCATAAAGAAAGCTGATCGCTGAAGAATTGATGCTTTTGAATTATGGTGCTGGAGGAGACTCTTGAGAGTCCCATGGACTGCTAGAAGATCAAACCTATCCATTCTCAAGGAAATCAGTCCTGAGTGCTCACTGGAAGGACAGATCCTGAAGCTGAGGCTCCAATACTTTGGCCACCTCATGAGAAGAGAAGACTCCCTGGAAAAGACCCTGATGTTGGGAAAGATTGAGGGCACAAGGAGAAGGGGACGACAGAAGACGAGATGGTTGGACAGTGTTTTCGAAGCTACCAACATGAGTTTGACCAAACTGCGGGAGGCAGTGGAAGACAGGAGTGCCTGGGGTGCTCTGGTCCATGGGGTCACGAAGAGTCGAACACAACTAAACAACTAAACAACAACAACATTGCACACTGTAGGACTTTACTAGGCCTATAAAACATAGCATTTTCTGCTTTTTATTTCAAAATGTAATTTCTTTTAACAGTAATTAAACTAAGAATAATTATTATGATATGTTAAGCATGGTGGGGAAACTTGGCAATGTTGTATAATATTATGTTAATTTTAATTACTCTTATTTACAAAAAAAAAGTCTACCGTCATGTATTTGTTTGGGACTTTTAGCAGTTAGCATTGATGTTATATGAGCTGAGTCTTCTACAGTGCCATCCTGTACATGTCAGTGGGAACTTTCCCCAGGAATGTGTGCATAAGATTTCAACTCGGATTTGTATGTTACTTCATTTATGGAAACATCTTTTGTCATATTGGGAAAAGTGGACATCTTGGACATCTTCCTTTAAATGCAAGTAATTGTTCCTCAATTTTAACATTGTGAGAGATTCCTGGTAAACCTCCTACTGGTTGTGCACAGGGGCAATGTTTTCTCTTACATTGGTAATTTGGTGCTCACCCTAGTAATCAAATCTGAGGACTTTATTGATTCTTTAGAAGGAGGCCAGTGATGCTGTGTCCTGGAAGCATCGAGGGCAACTCTAATCACATACTGTAAACATCTTTATGTGAACAGAGAAATGTGGTTTTCTAAAGGTTCTTGGCTGATAGTTGCTAACTGATGAAGTGAGGGACCAGGTTGCTTGCAAACATTTGCAGATGGAATTGAGGTCATCAGTAAGCTTCACACAAAATAATAGCTATGATGAAAATAGTTTTGTTAGGTCACAAGGAAGGGTCTAATTGGGGCAAAATGTTTTGAAATTTTAGGTTTGTAAAATGATTTTGTAAACCTGTGGGGTGCTGTTGACCCCACCTACACAATTTTGGGTGATGTTAAGGGGAAACGAGTGATTTGTCTGTTATGAAAATGGGCAGAATTCTGTTTCTTCATTCTCTGTATTCTTTTCTCACGTGAAATGGACACAACAGGCTCTGGGCTAAGCACCTGCAAATAATGGCAATTAGTGAATAACCTTAAAGAGCATTTTGTGTGGCTACTTTGAGCCCTGGCACCCTATGTGCATGTTGTTTGGGTTTTCTTGGACATTCCAAGGGAGTAAAATTGACCTTAAAAACCATAAGTGAAACAACATTTCCTCCCACTAAATTACACCCCCCCCCCGCATCCCGCCCAAATACCACATGGTACCGTATTTTTCCTTCTATAAGACACTCTCATGTATAAGATGGGGGACTCAGATTTAGGAAAATGGGGGAGAGATGTATCTGTGTATAAGACACCCCCTAATTTTTGACATTATTTTTTTAGGGAAAAAACCTAGTCTTATACAGGGAAAAATACAGTACCGTAATTTATGCCCTATATTGGATGAGAACTACCTTTGTCTCAATAAAGGCTATTGAGACAAAAGTTTTATGGAATTTGTCCAGTGCTGTTCGGGAGTGTTTGACCCCACCTGTTGATGAAAGGTTAAACTTTCCTCCTCCCATATCATTTGCCAAGATGGTGGCATTTATGCCCAAGGCTACAGGAAATTGGATTTCATGACTCCAAAGACCTGTTGTTTTTTACTTTCCTTGTGTCTTTTCAGCAAATGGTACTTGAGGTCTTAAGTGCAAACCTTGTTTAGCTATTTTCAATGGTTTTGTAAGGTGTGGGAAAGAAATCACTTAACCACATAATTTAACCATACATATTTAATTTTGTACTCTCCCTTTTTGGGAAATTTCTAAAAAGCACTAGCGGTGATAGTTCCTTTTTTTCTTGGATCATTTTGACTTGAATTTCCTCTTCCCTCTAATAGTTTACCTACATTTTCACAGGGAATTTGTCAAGAGTCCTTTCTAGGCTTTGAAATATGTATGCCGAACACTGCAGTTCTGAGTAGAAATACCTCTGATACATTAGTGGAGATGGTGTGAAGGTTGTGAAAAATGGATGATAAAAGAAAATTCCTCCTAAGTATTATTGAAACCTGACTTCATAGCAGCTACATAAAAGCATGTTTAATAAGAACGTGCCTCCTTAAAATTATTGATACTTTTGTTCTTTGCGTTCAGCACTTTGAGAATCAGAATGCTATTTACTGGTGTTCTGAATTCTTTGGAGAATATTCCACAAATCTGTTCATTAAGAGATCCTGCCAGAGTACTCAAATAAGGGCACAATTGTGAAATTGCTAGCAGTCACATGAGCTTTGAAATGCAGGTCTATGGCCATGTTCCATCTCACATCTTTATCAATATCACAATTTATATCCCATTTGCATTGTTTTCACATTTAAGAGGTGAAGGTCTCAGTCATTTTAATGAGACTTTCACAGTAGAAAAGATAATGTTTTGAAGGTCAACTTTTCCAGGGGGCATACAAAGGAACACCATATTATAAGAGAGAGAGAGAGAGAGAGAGAGAGAGAGAGAGAGAGAGAGAGAGAGTGATGGATGCTAATTTGCTAAGTTCTCTGTTTAGCCTTTTGTTAACATGAATAATAGAATCATAGAATTGTAGAGGGTCGTCTAATCCAACCCCTTGTAATGCAGGAATCTCAACTAAAGCATCCATGACAGATAAGATGCTTCCTTTGCATGCACCGTATATACAGCTCATTAGGATCTGCAGGATAGAAGTCAATTTTCTTATATTTGTACAGTGGAACCTCGGTTTACACCTACCTCTGTTTATGAACGCCTCCGTTTATGAACGCCGTGGACCCGGAAGTGTTTACATCCGGGTTCCACGGCGTCGGATGCACAGATCGCTTCTGCACAGCTTGCGCATGCACAGAAGTGACCTGCGCAGCGTGCGCAGAAGCACTCTATCGGCGCTTCGCACATGCGCAGAAGCATGCCTTCGGGGAGCGAATGCCTCCGTTTACGAATGCCTCCGTGGAACAGATTGCGTTCGTAAACCGAGGTTCCACTGTAGAGCCCCTTCTCTTTACACTTGGCAAAGGTTTGTGCCTCTTGGAATTGAGGCTGCCCAGCAGTTTTCTGTTTTGCTGACCCAGTTCTGCCAAATGTGGAATGAAGTCTCTGGCAGGAGCAAATACTTTTTAAAAGCAGTTTGAGGAAAGAGTGCCTTTCCATCTCAAATATTGCTTAGGTTAAAATAATATTTACTTCTTCCTCTTGCTAAGCTGTATGGTCAATTTTATGGCCTAGCAATGGTTATGTTGGTCATAAGCCAAACCCTGAGAATAACCCAAGATTGAAAAAAGTTTCTTTGAATTTGTCTTCCTGGTATAATTATGGCAGGTTCAGAGAGGAACCAGACCTGGAGTGTTGTAAAACTCAACACAATGAACTTGACAGACAGCCATATTTCTGTTTTCAGTCAGTTTAGGGTTACTATCATCTCATTATTATGCCTGAAAGACAACAAGTAATAGAATCACATACGTAAGTAAAGCACTTGGTTACTTAGTACTAGATTATCTCAGCAAACTTTGAATCGAGTCCACTGTGTTCCAGGTGATGTGAGCTGATAGGCAGGCACTAAATTGGCCATTAGAACTCTGGTGGGTCTTTCACAGGTACAAGTCAGCACTTCAGTCATCCAGTGATGAACATGCATGTGCCAACCAGTTCACAGTTGACTAGCACATGATTTCATGCACATTCCCTATTCAATTACTGCCTCATCGTATGACTCATTCTGGAGTCAGCAGTGTCCTGGAACACTGAAGCAAATTCTTTTATTATTCTAAGTGATAGGTTCCCAAAATGTGTGGTCTATGGACCACAAGTAGTCCTTGAGTTTTATTCAGGTGGTCCGTGGTCGTGCTTCTACATAGTGGTATAGCTATGTGCATATGGAGAATGTGTGTGTGTGTGTGTGTGTGTGTGTGTGTGTGTGTGTAAAGAGTAGTGAGCACAGTGGTTAAAGGTAAAGGTAAAGGACACCTGACAGTTAAGTCCAGTCACGAACGACTCTGGAGTTGTGGCGCTCATCTTGCTTTACTGGCCAAGGGAGCTGACGTTTGTCCACAGACAGTTTTTCTGGGTCATGTGGCCAGCAGCCGGAGCAGTACCTATTTATCTACTTGCACTTCGACATGCTTTCAAACTGGTAGGTTGGCAGGAGCTGGGACAGAGCAACAGGAGCTCACCCCGTCGCGAGGATTCGAACCGCCGACCTTCCTATCAGCAAGCCCTAGGCTCAGTGGTTTAGACCACAGCACCACTCATAAAATTAAATGCATTTTCACAGTCTCTTTTTATTAACAGTTGACTAATTGTGATTTTATTTCAGCTGATGTAGCCCAGCAGTTTCAATATGCAGTGCGAGTCATTGGAAGCAACTTTGCCCCTACTGTTGAAAGAGATGAATTTCTTGTAGCAGAAAAAATTAAAAAAGAACGTAAGCTTATGTATTATTTTTAACAGTGTACAAGCAAGTTTTATAAGGTTTTCAATGCTGTGTGGGTTTTGTCTCTTATGATAGAGCAGGTTCACTTTACTGTTCATCAGTATAAACTATTACTTTATTTTTCACCATGCATGTATGTGCTTTTATATTTATTTATTTAAAATATTTATAAGCTGCTGTTCTAGACTATGTCTACCCAAGCTAGTGAACAGCAATACAACCATAAAATACATTAATAAAATGCAGCACCATAATACAATTGTTTATTTTGTTTCAACTACGGCAGACCAATACAGCTACCTACCTGTAAATAATAAAATTGTGAAAAGGTTTTCTCACACAATCCCTTATAAAAGCTTCCAAAACTAATTTTTATGAACAAACAAAACATTAGCATATAAACCAGTACAAAACTATTTAAAAAACAACAACACCCAGCAGCATGTCCAAAAGACACATCTGTTAAAAACCAACTGAAACAGGTGGCTTTAATTCTTTTTTAATTCTCTCATATAGGAGAGTGAGAGAGTAATATGAATTGTAGTAATAGATCACTGTTTTAGCAGAAGCTAGCAGGGAAGAAGCAAGTGCAATATAGAGCAGATGTATTTATTCTTTTGTCTGAACAAATTTCTATCCTTCATATGTGGTTGTAAGGAAAATATGGAAGGTGATGTGTGCATTTATCTATTATTATAGTGTAGACCTGAATATTCTACATATAAACATATTCATATAGGGTCATTTCATTGGATGAGATGACAGAGCTTTCCTGTCCTTTTGGGGAGATTCTGTGGCAGAGCGATCACCATGTTTGTCGCCTTGCTGCGAAATAAGCTAGGGTGGTAAGTGGAGGAAGCAGATTTTTTCACTTTCCCTTCCATTGACTCTAATGAGAGAGAAATAAATACAGTAGACTTATGCACATTTAACTTGCACACATTCAACTTTACATGCTTGGCAAAAAATATAAGTAAAAGAGCGGACGTCCATGGGGCGGGGAACTTTGGCAATCCCCCCCCATTAATCCAATGTGCTTTGACTATATGCAATTTTGGCTTTATGCATGATCCCCAGAACGTACGTTGTGGGCTTACTATACTCAAGGCCCAGGCCTGGCATAGTCTTGGGCCAGTTTGTGGGTATGTCGGGATTTTGAATCTTGCCAATCCATGACCGCTGGAAATCCCCTTTTTTGACCCCCTCTGCCTACGGGACAGGGACCACAGAACATCTGTGCTCATGGATCTTTTCGCATATTACCCACACATATCCCTTTCTCCTGACGGAACAGCACTTAATGTTGTTTCTTAAGGTCTCTTAAGCAGCCTTTGACGAGGATCACAGGCCTAGTCTTAAATATACTGTAACACTATCCTTCTGGCCAGAATGAACAGTCATCTACATTGTAACAAAGCAGCTGATAGCTCATTGAATTAGATATCTGTGTTGATTGAATTTCTGTTTAGTTTAAATGCTAATGTTGCACATGGCAGACTTATAGTGTTCTTAACTTGCCTTTTCTCTTTAAAGTTGTGCGGCAAGGAAGGGAAGAGAATGCTGCTGTATTTTCAGAACTCTACAGAAAACTCCACTCACAGGTACAGGAATGTGTTCTGAACAATATCCAATATGGATACTAGTTGCTAATTGTTGAGTAATGAATACCACTAGTGTGGCTTTGCTAGATCAAGGAAATGAATTGTGTTTCAGTTTGTTCTGCTCTCCTGTCCTGTAAAACATTTAAAGCC
This sequence comes from Zootoca vivipara, assembly GCF_963506605.1. Classification (NCBI taxonomy): domain Eukaryota; kingdom Metazoa; phylum Chordata; class Lepidosauria; order Squamata; family Lacertidae; genus Zootoca; species Zootoca vivipara. Next base: position 24,419,004 of record NC_083279.1, on the reverse strand, counting down.
TGTTTTTGAGGAAAGTAAAAAATAATCACGTGTTTTTGTTGCCTATATGACTTCTTGTGGGAAGGACATACATCAGCATAAAATGTGTTTTGCTTTTTATGTTAAACTTATCTCACCACAATCTATTTTTAAGATAATGTGTATTGATTTATTGATCAGGCTTTCTGTCGGCCTCTTAAGTGATCTTGGTTTTCTTTCTTTTGTACTTGAGAATTTATGAGTCATTTTTGACAGTGAAGTTCAGCGAAGTTCACAAACTTTCATATACTGCAAACAAATCCGTTATTCCTGGCATTAATGAGTTGACTTCCCTCTGCTATAGAGAGACTAGTTCAATAATTTCCAGACTTGTGAGAGCAGTATAGTAGCTGCCTAAAAACAGCACAGCATGAATTAACATGAAGCCCATCTGTTGGTGGGAGATTTATCAGTCATTTGTTTAAGCCACAGCTCAGGTTTTTCCACTTATATTGCAAAGGTAAATTAATGAATTAGAAAATTCGAACAAACCATACTTAAAGAACCTAGAACAGTGACCTGAACTGTTGAGAATAGCCATTAAGCGCTTCCTGATACTTTATATCAGTACTTTTATCAGCTGCTTATAGCACTGTGAAGATACCACCCACCCTGGTTGAGTAGTATCATCAGATCAGGGACAAATAGGACATCAGCAGGGATTTAAGTCTCCTAAGAGGTGGGCCTGGTCTTCTTCTTCTTCTTCTTCTTCTTCTTCTTCTTCTTCTTCTTCTTCTTCTTCTTCTTCTTCTTCTCCTTCTTCTTCTTCTTCTTCTTCTTCTTCTTCTTCTTCTTCTTCTTCTTCTTCTTCTTCTTCTTCTTCTTCTTCTTCTGTTAATATTATTATTAAAAAAGAACTTATCCAGGCAGAGATAAGTGGCAGATAACTGTGATGGGTGTATACATGCACCACTTTCCATTTTGAACAAAAGTAGACCTGTAAATCTTTAATTGATTTGACCGATGCAGCTGGATGAAAAATTGGTGTTGGGTGTTTTTTGCCGTAATCACGAAGCCTGAAGACCAATCATGCACTACAATTAGTCAACAAGGCTTGGTTTCCATTAAGCTAACCTTGCATCTCCAATCCATACCACTATTAAATCATGGTAATACCGTACTTGCTCACGGGCAAGTAAAACTAGAACTGATTTTGAAACCACGTTACCATTTCTAATAGTTACCTCTTGTGGCAGGGAGTTTTGAAGAACAGATGGTCAATCCTCTACCTCTTGCTCAGCCTCAGTGAAGATCCACGCAAGCAGCCAAACAAGGTAGCTATTTTTGTGGGTGTGGGTGTCTATCCATCTTGCATATAATAAACATGTAAGAGTATCATCAAGCTGCAGTTTGCTAGGTCACAGACAAGTGACATAGTGAACTACAGCATGGCAAGAGTTGGTGGATGAGCAGCCCAGGTGAGCTGCACAGCCAGAAGAGGTTGCAGCAGGCCCCCAACTCTGCTGGCTCTTCCTCCTGCACATTTTGTAGCCTCTGCCCCTCGGATTCAGGTCCCTAGGCCAGCTGCCACAGCTACTGTCCTCCTCCCTCCTCTGCAATTGGCCTTAGAATCAATCTGCTACTGCCAAGTAACATAAAGAAGAGGGCAACCAAAATGGTCAAAGGCCTGGAAACGATGCCTTATGAGGAACGGCATAGAGAGCTGGGTATGTTTAGCCTGGAGAAGAGAAGGTTAAGGGGTGATATGATAGCCATGTTCAAATATATAAAAGGATGTCATATAGAGGAGGGAGAAAGGTTGTTTTCTGCTGCTCCAGAGAAGCGGACACGGAGCAATGGATTCAAACTACAAGAAAGAAGATTCCACCTAAACATTAGGAAGAACTTCCTGACAGTAAGAGCTGTTTGACAGTGGAATTTGCTACCAAGGAGTGTGGTGGAGTCTCCTTCTTTGGAGGTCTTTAAGCAGAGGCTTGACAGGCATATGTCAAGAATGCTTTGATGGTGTTTCCTGCTTGGCAGGGGGTTGGACTGGATGGCCCTTGTGGTCTCTTCCAACTCTATGATTCTATAAAGAGCAGCAGCAAGAGCAATGCAGGGATGAAGAAGGCATCAAAAGTAATGGCCGGCCAGTCACAGGACCTGAAGTGGCGGCATGAGGTGGAAAAGAGAACATCAAAGCTGTCCTGTGCTGATCCTTTCAACCTCTGATGCCTGAGATTGCTGCCACTGCTACAGAAAGCAACAGAAAATAAGTCTGCATTTTGAAATCTTCTCTCATTTCTGGCAAGGGGCAGTGAGGAGGCAGGCAGACACAAAGTGGAGAAATAAGCTTCTTTCTCACCTTTGTCTACACCTCCTCCACCACCACCACCCCCACCCAGTTCTGTGGCTCTGGGAAACATGAGAAATGTTTCCTTAGGCTTCCTTTAGTGGAAATTGGTGTTTGGGAACCCCTCAAGGGATGGGAGGGAGTTTATGGAGCATACACACACACACACACACACCACCTTTTTTATCAGTGTTTAAAAGTTGATATAGAAGAAAACAAAAATAAAAGCCAATAAAAGTGAAATTATAAAAGCAAAACCATAACTAAAGATTGTAACAATGTTAACGTGCCTAGATAAATAAAGAAGTTTTTGCCTGGCACATAAAGGATGGTAGAGTTGGTGCTAGGCATGCCTATCTGAACAAACCTCACCTCTGATGGAGGTGGTACCGTGTTTCCCCGAAAATAAGACACTGTCTTATATTCATTTTTCCTCAAGAAGACACACTATGGCTTATTTTCAGGGGATGTCTTATTTTTATTACGCGTCCAGCCTCGCCTCTTCATTGGCACCCTCCAGAACTGTGCCCATCACTATGGCTTATTTTCAGGGTATGGCTTATATTGCTCAAATGCTTAGAAATCCTGCAACGGCTTATTTTATAGGTATGTCTTATTTTAGGGGAAACAGGGTACTTAGATGACGGCCACTGGCACAAGATCTTGGCGTGTAGGCAAGTTGATATGGAAGGAAACAGCAGCACCCCTTGAAGTACTGTATTATTAAAACTCACGATGTAAAAAACTGAGACAAACATAAAGTTGAAATGTTAGACCAGGCATCCCCAAACTTTGGCCCTCCAGATGTTTTGGACTACAATTCCCATCTTCCCCGACCACTGGTCCTGTTAGTTAGGGATCATGGGAGTTGTAGGCCAAAACATCTGGAGGGCCACAGTTTGGGGATGCCTGTGTTAGACGTTAGCCTTACTAACGTTTAGCACCTGTTTAGAAATGTCTTTGAAAAGATTGGGGCTGATTCTGAAAAGTGTATTCTGTATTTTAATTTTAATTTTTAAACAGATACATAGGCAATCGGTTTCAGAAGGATAATGTGTTTATAATCATTTAGCTAATGGCAGTGGGTTTATTTTAAAACTTTGGGTTGTTTTTTTCCCTTTTCAAGGTATCAAATTTCGCCTCCCTGTTTGCTCAAGCACTGCCACGGGATGCCCACTCAACTCCGTATTACTATGCCCGGCCCCAGAGCCTTCCTTTGAACTACCAAGACCGGAATGCTCAGTCTGGCCAGAATTCTGCCAGTATGGGGAGCAGTGGAATCAGCAGCCTTGGCATGTATGCCCCGAATGGGCCAACACCAACCCCGCAGTCATTTCTTCCAGGGTAAAGGAAAATTTTTCATGTTGCTGATAACCATGCAGAGAGACCTGTTTCAATATATAGCAGTCAGAGGTGATAGTGAAGACTTGCTGTTCAACGAAACTGGCCTGCATGGCAGCTGTCGTCTTCACTTTGTACCATAGGTCAATTTGACTTTTATTTAAGCTTATTTTATATCCTGCATCTCAGTGTTTCTTTGGGTGGCATATGCTAAAATAGCAAAATCAATGGCAAGTCCAAAAAAAGATTAAAGAAAGCAGCAGTTAGAACAAACAGTGGGAACAGCAGAGCAATAAAAACATTTCAGAGGGAATTAAAGTTGTTACAATTATTTTTTGAAAGACATCCAAGTAGTTTCCAGGCAAACCTATGTGGGAAGAAGATTCCATAGGTAGGTCACCACTGCTTAAAAGACCCTCTCCAGTCACTGTCTGCCTAACATCTGAAAGCAAAGGAACATGGCAGAGGGCTTCAATGTTTTTTTGGAGTAGCCGTCCTTTAGGATTGGTGGAACTGCTATAGTTATATACCTAAGACCATACAATGATTTAAAGTAGCCCCATTGAACGTAGCAAGACTTGCTTCTGAGTAAATGTGCATAGGACTGTATTGAAAGTCTTACTGATTGATGGCAGCTATCCCTCCCTCTCTCTGGACCACACTAGTGTTGTCTACACAGAGACACTCTGTCTTCTGTTAGTCAAAGATTATGTAAAACTGGAGTCCAACCTTAATTCTTGGTTAGAATATGAAGAAAATAAACAGTCTTTAGCTGAATTTCAAGAAGATTGGTAATTCTTTGGACTCTGCTAGACTGGTAAAGAAAAAGTGATTTATATGCGTTGTATGTGCGATATAACATTATGCCACCAGATGGCGACGTGGAGTCCCATTTTTCTCTACCTGTTTTCCCTGTTTAAATTTACAACGCTTTAAACTGAAACGCTTCTTTGATATGTCCAGATCCAGCCTTTGTTCTTGGGGTAACAGTTACATTTCCTTGGCATATAACCTTTGTAGCTTGTCAGTTTGCTTTCTTTCATGAACAGAAATGGATTCAGCTGCTGAAAGGAAGTTACGGTTCTTTATAAGTCACATTTTGATATGCTTGCTAACTCCCCCTCCCTGATACCTTCTAATGAAGGCAAGTGCAAGTATAGCAAGGGAAAGGAAAAAGAGAGAGAGGGGTATATAAAAGCAATGTGTCCATAATTACTGGTACTTGTTTATTTATGGCTTGCATATCATGCCTTTTCTCCAAAGAGCTGGATTTCAGGCAAAATTCTTGCTTGAAATCATTGGATGACAATTGCGTTTGCTCCAGCACCAAGGCAGAATTTTTGCAACATGGCATTATCCCAAAGTGTCAGGGGGAAGTAGTCATCACATTGGGGTTAGCACTACATCTTGGCTATGAGGTCAAGCTACTAGAATATCAAAGGAAGAGGCTTCCAAACTTTGTACACCAAACTACTGGTAGTGGTTTGTGCTTATAGTTCAGCTTTTTTTCAACAGGGGGACGGGACGGGGGACGGACGTACCAGCATTTTCTTCTCCTGCCTTTAAGTTCCAGGGAATTCAGGAAGAATTGTGGTTGCTCTTGCTCGCTTTTCCTTCTCAATGCCTCACAGTGGCACTGCAGGCACATTGCCACTTGCACATTCCTTTCATGGGACCTTATAAGGGAAAAGAACAGATTTTTAATGTGAACTCCTGTGAAGCCTGTGGCTGCCCTATGCCGCTAAAGGAGCTAACTCTCAACCAGTGCTTCTGGGTGACTAATTCTAGTGCTTTTTCCCTATTGGTTTCCCAGAGGTTCTGTCAGCCAATAAGGGCCCATGAGCCTTCCATAAGGACAAAAGGGGTGTTGAGATCTGGCCCTTCTTCTCTGCCCAGAATAAATTTATTCCATAGGTTACGGGAAGCTTTTTTTAAAACTCATTTTCACTTCTAAACCACCATATTGGGATGGGGTGATAGCAGATTTTAGGTGCTTGTAGAGAGAGCTCTGAGGTTATGTTTGGAAGATCTTTGTTTTCATTAACAACTTTCTAGGACAGCGTTTCTCAACCACTGTTCCGCGGCACACTAGTGTGCCGCGAGATGCTGGCTGGTGTGCCGCAACGTGCGGCGACGAGAGGGGCGATTTGCATTGTCACGTGCCTGGCGGCCGCCAATAATCAGCACTGACCCGCCGGAAAGCAATATTTCTCCTCCTCTTTCCCAAAGCTCAGTGCAAACGAGCCTGGCGGCCGCCAATAAACAACACTGACCCGCCGGAAAGCAATATTTGGCAAGTGTTTCTTACAGTCATAATTATAATATAGGGCGGAACAGAGTTAAATTTTTTAACTTTTTTAATGGTGGTGTGCCTCGTGATTTTTTTCACGGAACAAGTGTGCCGTGGCCCAAAAAAGGTTGAGAAACACTGTTCTAGGATGTCGTCCTGAGGGGCGATTGCCTTTGTATGTTCCATATATGATGACTGGCAGAACTGAAAATCTATCTTGCTTTTTAATTCCCATATTTTTGAAATACCAAGGGAAGTTGTCCCACTTTCCTGAAACTTGCAGCTCAATTCTGAGATCCAAGAGTGTAAAAACAACATCAACAACTTGCAGGGATGTCCTATCTGGTCTGAAATATATTTTCCTGAACAATTTGTTTCAGAAATGTTTGGTGTTGGATAAGTTTTAATAAGCTTAGCGGGCTTATCTTGCTGCTCTTGATCTGGGAAGCTGGCTTGCCCTTTCCCATGGTATATCTTAGCAACTTGACCCTGACTGTACCCAAAATAAGGTGCTAACCCAAATATGATGATGCTTATCCATGAGAATTCAAGGTAAGAAACATCTGTTTCCATGAGTAGGGCTGAGTTACTAAAATAAAATAAGAGCAATTGCTTTGCTATCTGCATTGACCTATTAGAGGTGTCAGAACATTAAGCTGAAGCATCTTTTTGGCTGGGCTGCTTTAAACTGTAAATCTTATCTCTCCAAGTCAACATCTGGAATGTCAAAACAAAATAAAAAAAATCCTTCCAGCAGCACCTTAAAGACCAACTAAGTTTTTTATTTTGGTATGGGTTGTTTTTTTTTGTGAGAAACGGTGTTGTAGGGATGAGAATCTGTTCTGTGTTGCACTTTATACACTGTAGAAGAAGTCTGCTGAACTTTTCAATTTCTCAGGGCTTGACCTGAGAGTGTAGGGGTTCATGGCCATGGGTTTAATACACAGTAAACAATCGTGGGCACCCTGCTGAGGCAAGAGAGCCTTTATTTTTATGATTGTTTTAGAAATTAGCAATTTTCCCACTGCAAATATTTACTAGGAATTATTTTCAAACAGTACTTTTGTACTTGCAGGGCTGCATCAGCTATACCTGTAGTTGGAATCACAGCAAAGTCATCCGGCTCTGAATGGGTAGCTGAAATTTCTGAGGTGCTTTATGTACTCTGTTGCAACATTAGTAGGCATGCAACAAGTACCTTTTCTATATAACTGCCAAGAACTGCAAAACGGTGAATTTCTAAATGCATTCTCAAAGATAATTGACCATGATAATGCCTTCTGCATCTGCCTATTTTTTTGAGCTGAAATTTCGCAGAAATATAAGTAGTTTTGCTATAAGTAAGGCAACTCAATAGCTACATTATAGCTTTTATTTCCGCAGACAATCCTATCAACGTGCAGGAGTGGGAGATTGCCTTCGGCAGCAGCTAGGGGCACGACTTGCCTGGACTTTAACCGCAGGCCAGCCTACTTTACAGAACTCTACCTCAAAAGGGCTCTCAACCACTGTTTCACGTAATCTACCAAGGTCAAGGCGGGAAGGGGACATAACGGGTGAGAAAAATATATTTCATTGTTTGTTCTCTATATTCTTGCATCACAGTGCTTAGCTCGGATTGGGATGTTACAGCTTTGACCTTGATACCACTTGATAACAATTCCCAAGAAAATTGTATACACACAGGTTCTGCTATCAGAACACTAGTAGTCTGAAATCTTAGTTACCTTATCACAAAGAATCATACCCAAACCTCACTACACAAACGGCTGATTCAGGTATCTCCAAATAGCTGGAGTCTGCCCACTTTCTTCCTCCTGTGTTTTGCTGGTCGGCACAGAAAAAATAATAATATATATATTCTCAAAAGAAAGCCTTAATGAGTTCATTGGAACTTACTTCCAAGTAAGAGGGTACTGGATTGCAGCATAAATGTACCCCCCAGTATTCAGATATTTCCTGAGGGTCAAATTATATGAAGCTTCATGTAACTTTTACCCTTTTTTTAAAAAAAAAAACCCAGCAGAAAACCAAAAGTAATTTAAGGGCTTAAGTTGAGGAATGACAGTTTGGGGGGGGATGCATCTGTACCTGTTTCTCACTTCCCTCCCCTTACCCTGGCTGTAGGTATAAAAATAGCTTTGGGGAGGCACTTTTGAGCGGAAGAACAGTCGGAAGGGAAAGGATTAAACACCCCCCCCATCTCTGGCTTAAACTCTAGCATTGTGAGGCTGCTTTGAGTTATTTAGATGATGTCATGTCACAACTAGTTTGAACCCTAGTCTAATAATGAGACAGTAAAGGTACCCCTGTCCATTATGTCCAGTCGTGGACGACTCTGGGGTTGCGGTGCTCATCTCGCTCTATAGGCCGAGGGAGCCGGCGTTTGTCTGCAGACAGCTTCCGGGTGGCCAGCATGACTAAGCTGCTTCTGGCAAAACCAGAGCAGCTCACGGAAACACCATTTACCTTCCTGCCAGAGAGGTACCTATTTATCTATTTGCACTTTGACGTGCTTTCGAACTGCTAGGTTGGCAGGAGCAGGGACCGAGCAACGGGAGCTCACCCCGTCGCGGGGATTCGAACTGTCGACCTTCTGATCGGCAAGCCCTAGGCTCAGTGGTTTAGACCACAGTGCCACCCGCATCCCTATAATGAGACTATACCCCATGGCAAACTGTTTTTGAAACCTAAGTGATTTTGTTTGCCTCTAAAATAATATATTTGGGTCCTTGTTTCATACAAAAAATGGCTAACATGCTAGGTACCATAAGTGTGCTCTGCCACTACTGGGGGAGCACCCATGAAGCACGGGCATCACCCTGTGCTGAGATCATCAGTTGGCTTTCTGCCTCTTCAGTTTTGTTTCCAATTGCTCTCTTACAGGACTCTGGAAGAACAAGGCCATGCATGGCATTTTCCCATTTCTGTAGTTAGGTGGTGGGGAGGGTTTTGCTTCAGTGCCCGAGCTACATATATTTAAATGTGGATATACAGATTTTTTTTTTTAAAAAGTGCATTAAATTTATGATTTCACTTCAAAACCATTTTTGTTTATGTTTAAAGTACAAAGTGATTCTGATCATATTGCTGGAAATCAGTATCATACTTTAGAGTATGAACTCTAAAGAAGCTAAGCTGAATTTGTATAGATGTATAATAAAGTGGAATTTGTCACTGAGGGTGGTATCCAATATTAGGCACTATAATAACAGTTTATCCACTGCCTTCACTGAACTTAAGTATCTCTAGTCCATTGACTATAAAGGGGCTACTGAGTACAGTTGCACCTTGGAATTCAAAAGAAATCCGTTCTGGAAGTCTGTTCGACTTCCAAAGTGTGGCTTCTGATTAGCTGCAGGAAGCTCCTGCAGCCAATCAGAAGCCGTGGAAGCCCCGTTGGACGTTCGGCCTCCAAAAATAGTTTGCAAACTGGAACAGTCACTTTTAGGTTTGCGGCGTTCGGGAACTAAGCTGTTCGAAAACCAAGGTACTGTATGACTGTATGCCTAAGTATTTAAGAACAACACTACAAGTTGCCTGGTATAATCTCACTACACCAAATTGTAGTTCATTCCTGCACTAACCAAATCATTGGTACATTTTTCATTTAGAAGAGAGGTCAGTTTTTTAAAAGCTGGCTGTAAATGACCTTGTAGAACACACTTGAGTTTTCTCAGTAACTTTCTGGAAAAAATTATATTGCATAAAACATTTTCTTGCCTTCCTCTGCAAAACTTGCACTTTGACAATCCTCTATTTTTAGCCCTCATCACCATTAAAACCTGGTTGATATTGTGGTGCCACAGATACAGTATGATGTGAATAGAACCTTGGACAGCAGTGGCTTACACAGACAGAAGGGGGGGGGACAATCTCCATTTCTTAATTTATTGTGTTTATGTTGTGCCAGTAAAAAAACATTTACTCATTCTGTCTGGAAAGATGTAACAGAAGGAACAGATGCATTCTGCCATTATATTATGTAGCTGCTACTAAATAAATTCATATTCCAAATTAAAAGGCTTTTTTAAAAAAGAAAGCAGATGGGTTTTGTGCACATATTGAGTATGGGAAAAACTCCTGCCTGTAACTCTGCAGAGCTGCTGCCAGTCAGTGTAGGAAATACTTAATTAGACCAATGTTCTGACTTAGGAACATAGGAAACTGCTTTTACAAAGTTGTTGAAAACGTTGGCGTAAAGCTCATCACAAAGTGTCATAAGCTGCTTATTGAATGAGGTACCTAAACCCCTCAAGAGTCTTTTTTGGAGACTATTACAGGTAATACTTTGGGTTATAATGTTCACTGTTCCAGTCGCAAAGGGGTTATACGTGTAGAAACATCCCAAAATTGGGGCTACAGTACTAGGAGTTATATTTGACTCGTTGCATGAATTTTTAAACTGGCCCAAGGCTGTAAAGTATTAAGTTTGCTTTGTTTACATAAATGTGGTGGTTATTTTCATAGCAAAAAATATTTCAGAAATTGGATATGACTTTGTCTGAAATATTGATTTGGTTTTAGATGTCAAAATAATAGTAAATCTGGAAATGGGCTCTTGTTTGCTGACTAACTTTAGGACTGGAATTCTATGCAGTTATACCCTGAAGAATGGAGCAAGCTTGATTGAACTCAGTGGGTCATATTTTGAACTAAATATGGTTAGGCTTCGGCTTTTAAAATGGCAAACATAATTCTTAAATATCCTGCATGTAGCTTTATCTGTTTGTTTCCCCCCCCCCTTTTCAGGCTCTGTTGAAATAACAGAGGCATATCTTGTGAGAGACATTTTATACGTCTTCCAGGGAATAGATGGCAAAATCATCAAAATGTTCAATTCCGAGAACTGTTACAAAATAGACGGAAAGGTACAGTAAAGATCTTATACCTGTTTTATATAGATAGTCTGCACACACAGAGAGGGAGGGGAAACTGTTCAGTATATCCACTCTTTTCAATAGTTCTTTACCTGGGTTTTATTTTTGCTTTTTTAAAAAATGTTTCTATCATTGTTAGCATCTAAAGCAGCTGGCAGTAAACCAGTAGCATAAAACCAACAGATAATCAGAAGTGCACTTGATACACAGTTAAATGGTAAAAGGAGCAGTAAAAAATATCCCTAAAGCATTATTAACAGCAATATTATGAGCAGCATTCTCATCCCATCCACCCCCAGCAAAAAGCCCCACAGTGAATTAAATCATTACCAAACAAAAGCCCAAATGAACAGACTCTGCCTGGTGTCTACAAGATAGCAACAATGTCCTTGGAAGGGCATTGAACATTTGGCCACAACCACAGAACCACCTGTTCCCATATGAATCTGTACAGCAGCTGAGATTTATCAGAGGTTTATTTCCAGGGACTTTTATCTGTGGAGTTTAGGAGGGTAGTTTATAGAAATACCCTGTTCTTCAGATAACCCTGTATTTAAAAAGCTCACTTCAAGCTGCCAACCTACACGGGTGAGATACATTTTTAAAAATTTGATTACTTAATCAATGCATAATCCGGTCAAGCAACAGTGTATAGAGGGATATTGGAGGCAGCCTGAGGAAGAGCGTTTAGTTAGAGTATTTGAGAGAGGCTTTCCTTCTTTAAGGGTCAGTATATGAAATGTGAGGATTACTTCAGGAGCCACAGACTTAACTGAAGGCCGCTTCCCATAGAATAATTTAGGCTGAGTCACGGGAAGTAGTTGAAACGTTACCCGTTTGGAGACAATTGTGCTTTCTGGGAATAAGAAGAAGATAGAGAACCAATAATAAACTGGTCCAGGGAGCACAGAGGGCTGGCACAGGGAATCTGTGGCCCTCCAGATGTTGGACTCCTTCCTTGACCAGTGGTCATGCTGCCTGGGGCTGATGAGGGTTGGAGCCCAACAACATCTGGGGGGCCACATGCCCCCCGGGTGCGTAGAGCTCAATGACTTGCTACATCTGACATTATGAATCGTACAGAATTACTTATTTAATTTGCTTAAAACATTTTTACTCCACTCTTAAGGCAAAAAAGACTCTTAGAGCAGCTTACAAAATCTGTAATAACATAATTCCTAGCTGCAAGCTTACAGTTTAGAGAGCAGGACAAAAGTAGAAAATCCATTTTGAGTCTTGCCAAAGCAGATTTATAGTGGATATGGAAATGTCTGGCATAAGACCTGATTTGTTATTATGCCTGGTTCTCTTCCTCATTTAGAAGTAACTGCTTAATAGAATATTCTTTCTGTTGAAGATCAACAATACTGAATGTGATCAACACCTTGTCAGATTCTAGTGGAAAATTGGAATTATGCCCTACCTTGCTCATTAGAGCTTGTTTCATCCTACGCTTATTTAATGCCAGTCTTCTAACTATTTGTTCATCATTTATTTCTTAATACTTTAGGTGAGCATTTCCAAGTCTCTGAGAGATACAACAAGCCGGCTTGCTGAATTAGGGTGGCTGCATAACAAAATAAGAAAGTATACTGACCAGAGGAGTGTGGAACGTGCATTTGGATTAGTGGGTCAGGTATGTGGGCAAAACCCAGAAGTCTTCAAAATATTTTGTTTTCTTTATTTTGTTTTTTGTTGTTTTGCTTGACAGGTTGTTACTGGTGTGTCAGATCTGTTGGTATGGGATGAGAGACCTGGCAATAGACAGGAAATGACACTAGAATGTATGGGCCTCCAGTGAAGCTGAATGTTGGAATATTGACAACAAATAAAAGTAGTTCATGCCACACATGGCTGAATTATGGAACTTGCTCCCACTGGAGGCAGTGATGGCACCAGCCTGGATGGCTTTGAAAGAGGATTAGGCAAATTCATGAAGAACAAGGCTGTCAGTGGCTACTATCCTCAATAGCAATGTTCTGCCACTATTGTCGGAGCTTCTGAATACCAGTTGATGGAACCACAGGTGGGCAGAGTGCTATTGCACTCAGCTTGAAGGCTGCCCACAGGCATCTGGTTGGCCACTGTGAGAACAGAATGCTGTACTAGGTAGCCAGCTGGCCTGATCCAGCAGGTTCTTCATCTCTTCTTATTATGCAGAATGAGGCAACAGTCTCAGGTGCTGGGATGGGGAGCGGAAGCACATGGAGGAGGGTTTCTGATGTGGATCTTAATGCACAGGTTGGTTTGTGCTGGCAGAGACGTTCTGTTAGGTATCGTGGTCCCGAGCCATATGGTTTGAAACTCACACTTTGAACTGAGCCAGAAAATACATAGGCAGCCACTGCAGTTGGGCCAGAACAGTTTATATGTGGCGTGATCATCTGGGCCCAGTGGTTATTCTGGTTGCTGCAACTGTGCAGTAGCTCTTGTTTCTGAATGTCTTTAAAGACAGCCCATGTGCAGCCTTAATTGCAGTCATTTTTGTTATGGGTTTTATTTGAGTTTATTTTACCAGTTTCTCATTTGGTTTGTTTTTGTATTTTGTCCAGGCCACTTACTATCTGTATATTTCTAATGAATGAACACAGTTATAGTTTAATGGCAAATTTTATCTTAATAACTCTGCAGGAGTTTGTTTTTATTAGTCACCCAGTGGTTCTTTATACTCCTCACCCCATTGAACTGAAACATTTCATGCCACTTGGGAGTGCTTTTGTATGACCTTTTGTATGACCTCAAAGGTTAACTTGCTGTGAAGCTTATCCAAAGACCCAAAATCAGTGGTCAGGTTGTATGCAAGTCATTCGGAGCTCTTTAGAATGTCTATGAACTGATTCCTTTTGTTCTTGTCTTACAGAGTTTTTGTGCTGCCTTAAACCAGGAACTCAAAGAATACTACAGGCTACTGTCTGTTTTACACTCGCAGGTAAATAATTACTTTTGTTTTTTGCTTGAGTCCAACAAGTTAGTTGCAAAATATGACTTTATAAACTATTTGCAACTGTAACAGGCTTTGTAAAACTCACCTGTGAAGAACAAGAGCTGATTCCAGGATAGCACATTTTTGTAACTTTGGCTCCTCTTTCTGTCTCCTAACATACTCTTTGTTGCTTATGTTGTTATGCATGGGCAAATGAGCCTGTAAACCTAACCTTTTGCTTATTTGAAAGTTTGTTATGTAATACTTTCCATGTAGTTAGCTAACAGAAATGTTTGCAAAATTACATTACAATCATACTGCTTTTACAGTAATACTGTTAAAACTCTTTATGGTGAACTCTTGCAAAAGAAATTCTTTTTTCTTTCAGAATTCTCTCAGTGTCCTGCCATTCAACATTTTGTATTTATCTGCTCTTTGTTTTCTTTTAAAATTATAGCTTTCAGTTACCCTTCCCTTTCTTTATATTACAACTGTAACATTTCTTTCAATCTAAGCATTATTATCTTTTAATTCCAAAACATATTAGGCACATGTATATCTGGGGTTAGAAATTAAAGCTTGTAGTAGAGGAAAGCTTGAAGGGCTTCTATTATTGACTAAATCTTCTTTGCCCCTTGTTGTTCTTAGTTGCAGGTAGAAGATGATCAAGGTGTAAATTTGGGGATTGAAAGTAGTTTAACACTTCGGCGTCTCTTAGTTTGGACATACGATCCTAAGATAAGATTGAAGACACTTGCAGCACTTGTTGACCACTGTCAAGGTTTGTCGGTAGATATTTACAACTACACATGGCATGAAAATGAATGTTAAAATGGTAGGAGCTCTTCCACTTGGAAATATGATTTCCAGGAAATTGCATTAATAGTATTACTATTGGGAGGGGTGTGTGTGCAGAAATGGAGGATTATAAGAACCTTTACATGTAGATATAATTCCAGTGGATATAGATGGAGTTAACTTACCATTCAAATAATGCCATTTATCTCTGTAGCTCAGGCACCCCAAACTTCGGCCCTCCAGATGTTTTGGACTATAATTCCCATCATCCCTGACCACTGGTCCTCTTAGCTAGGGATAATGGGAGATGTAGGCCAAAACATCTGGAGGGCTGCAGTTTGGGTAGCACTGCATGCATTCATCATAACTTCTTTTTACTACTGTACATATAATTATCCCTATGGTGGCAATATTGGTAGAGTTTTGCATCTCATATATTTTGCATTTAAAAGTGAGATTATTACATGGTTGATTTAAGACTGTTCATCTCTATTTGTGACTGAGGGAGTATTTTGGTAATCAGTATAAGCTGTAAAGGCAGGCACTGGATGAGTGCTCATAATCTCTCAGTCATGTTTAAGGCATGGGCTGTGGGAATACATGCTTCCTGCCTTCCCCTTCTAACCTGATCTGTAACTACATGTTATGGCAGCTTCCACCGGAAAACTGCCACATTTGCTTGTTTGGGACCCTGAAGGAGCTCCCTCCCACAACTGTCTCTGCAGGCAGGCAAGGTCTATAAGTACTGAAGTCTTGGTTCACCTTACCTTTCCCTGCCATCCTGAGAAATAGAATGCCAAGCTTCTGGCTACCAGGTACGATGCCATAACCCCATTCCTCTGACAAACAACTACAGCTGTTGAAGGCAGCGCGTGTTCCTGTGATCTCCTGTTAACCATAGTTAAGGCCTCGGGAGTGTTACTTGTCCACTGGCCCAAGGAAAGATTGTTTAGCACGATACAGAAGCTATTCTCACTTAACCTCACAAGATGCAGATTCCTCTCAAAATTTTTAAAAAAGTGTATTTAGTTTCCATTTCCTTTTTCCTTTTTTTGTATTCTATCTATAAGGCGCCCCCATGTATAAGATGCCCCCTATTTTTGGAGACTCAGCTTTAAGAAAATGGGGGGGGGGGAGATATATCTGTGTATAAGACGCCCCCCCATTTTTGACGTTATTTTTAGGGGAGGGAACTAATCTTATACACGGAAAAGTACGGTATATGCGTTTTTGCTTGCAGCCTGCTCTTCCCAGAGATCCAGGTGATAAACTTGCCAACATAGCAACCTCTTTATGATGGGGAAGATGCCAGCATGCTATTTTTTTTCTCCCTGTCTGTCAGGATAGTTGAAGGTAGGGAGAGGCACTCTAGTTGCTTCTTTGACCCCTTATTAAAGTATGGAGGCGGGCGGCATATTTTCATTCTGCAACACAGGTGGGGAACTTGTGGCCCTCCCAACTGTTGGGGAATTACAACTCCCATCAGTCCCAACCAGCACAGTTACGGGTCAGAGGTGATGGGAATTGGAGTCCAACAACATCCCGAGGGTCACATGTTTCCTACCACTGCTCTTGGGGGGGGGGGGAACGCCCTGGCCAGTGGCTATCAGATCCACTTTCTCACTCAGTCCAGAAGCTCTCTAGAGGAACCAAAGAGCTGCATTTCCATTCCCTGTCTTCCCATGTGGATTAAATAATTATGAAGCATTTCCCGCTCTAAAGAATGCTCTAATGAAGTAGACATTAGTACTCTGCTTCTTGTGCTCTGTGC
Source organism: Zootoca vivipara (assembly GCF_963506605.1). Classification (NCBI taxonomy): domain Eukaryota; kingdom Metazoa; phylum Chordata; class Lepidosauria; order Squamata; family Lacertidae; genus Zootoca; species Zootoca vivipara. The sequence goes on along the minus strand of NC_083279.1, from coordinate 24,402,690 downwards.
GCTATTTTTACTTGTAGCTATGGCAATCTCTTCACAATTTTGGTGCTCTTCCAACTTCTCTGAACTCTCGCAAAAGGAATATTATGTAGGCACAATGGTAAATTTGTCTCTGCCTTTGAAGAATGTTCTTCAAACGCCAGATAGCTGCTTTGTAATGAAATTTGGTGTATGACAAAGCTGCAGATGTAGCATCAGTTTTCCAGGGAGGTGAAAATGTATGTTTAAATTTTCCTCTTGTGTGTCATGTTTCTCCAGGAAGAAAAGGTGGTGAACTTGCATCAGCTGTTCATGCCTACAGTAAAACAGGTGACCCCTACATGAGATCCCTGGTGCAGCATATTCTTGGCCTTGTGTCACATCCTGTCTTGAATTTCCTTTATCGTTGGATTTATGATGGGGAATTGGAGGACACCTACCATGAAGTAAGTTCTGTAAACTGTTTAATAACATGAGGTCTGCTTTCCGTTTCCCATTTTGGGTAAGACTAAGCCACTGAAACACTTCTTTCACAATTGTGGGACTGAATCTACACTGTAGAAAATTAAGAGGAGACATGACTAGGCAGAAAAAGTTGGCATTTATACTGGAAATAGAAGTTGCATGTGAAGAACTTTCGCATTACTTCAGTTTAGACACTGTGGCCAGAATCCAAGGAAGCATGGGGTTAGTTTGGTGTGTCTAGTTCTTTGTGCTTGCAAAACAACAGTCCAGTGGTAACAAAGGGATGCAGGTGGCACTGGTCTAAACCACAGAATCTCTTGGGCTTGCTAATCAGAAGGTTGGCGGTTCGAATCTGCACAATGGAGTGAGCTCCCATTGCTCTGTCCCAGCTTCTGCCAACAGTTTGAAAGCACACCAGTGCAAGTAGATAAATAGGTACTGCTGCAGCGGGAAGGTAAACAGCATTTCCATGCACTCTGGCACTCGTCACGGTGTTCCGTGCACCAGTAGCAGTTTAGTCATGCTGGCCACATGACCCGGAAAGCTGTCTGCAGACAAATGCCAACTTCCGTGGCCTGAAAAGTGAGATGTGCACTGCAACCCCACAGTTGCCTTTGACTGGACTGAACCATCCAGGGGTACCTTACCTTACCTTACCTTATCTTACCTTACCAGTGGTAACATATCACAGGTATAACTTGTATTTTGTTTCGTTCTTAACTATGCCAGCGTTTCTTAATGGCCTGGTGTTAAATCTTTGGTGAAGTAGCAAATAAGTAGTTAGGATTGAATATACCAGCTGACTAGTAGCAGTGCAGTGTAATAAGTCACATGTCATTGCTTTGGGCTGAAGCATTTAGTCCCATATAAATCTGGTAAAGAAGAGCCAGCGATAGATTTGAGATGTGACTTCAGTTTATGTCCAGGCCAGACTAGACTTAGATGCTCATTTTACTCTGTACTGCTTTTTCTTGTATCAGTGAGATCAGTTTTTACAATATAAACTTCTTTGGAACTTTTATCAACAAAATAAACTTCCATGAGTTGTATAAATCCCCTGGGTGAAAGCCCCAATAAACTCTGCAGTAGTGACTATATTCTAGTGAACACGACCCCTACAATAAGCTTGTCATATAGGGCCTTTAGAAAAAAGAGAGGTTAATTACAACGGGGCATATGAATGTGTGGGTTTCCCTCCATCATATCCTAGCACTTACCCTCTGGGATACTGATTGCCTTTGTAAACAAGCTCTTAATTTCCCCGTAAGAAAATCACCCTTTTTATCTGTTGGTTGGAAGGCCTTGGCATTTGTTCATCAGTTAGATTGTACCATGATTTCCCATTTCTCCTGCACTCCTTTCTATACAAGATATAATAACAAAACTCAAAGAACCTTGAATGGGTACAGTGAATCAATAAAATAATTATATTGCAATTATGTTCTGACCTTGGTTTCCTTCACCCTTCCCAAGATCTCGTTTTCACGGGATTAATTATAAAATGCTCTTCTCTCTCTTTGTATTTTTTACTAGATGTTTTCTAAATACATTAATTGCATGTTACTTTGCCCTGGTTATAAAATGAGGGCTTTTATAACTCCCAAAGATGATTGAATTGTCTGATGGATTTTGAAATTATATTTTTCTCATTAATACTCCAATTAAAGCTCTATGCCAGTTGCCAAAGGGGACTATGGTAATAAATTTAAGAAGCTGATTTATTTAATTTTTTTAAAATGCATGTTATATCTGCTTTTTTATATTAATGCATTAATATTGTTTTCTAGCATAGTTGGCATGTTTTCAAGTTTTACATCTGGTTTCTAGGGCACTTTTGAATGAATCTACCCCTGTTCTCTTCCCCACTGCCTCCATCCATACCTTGTTTGCACCTGGAACGTAACAGCTGAACAAGGAAATAGCACATTTATTTGACTGAAGGGTCTCATGCAGATGGCATTATATAATGAGCTGTATTGGAAGTGTTGTTAGTTGGTTAGTTGGTGTGCCATTCTTACGTGACTAATGTATTTTGGTTCAGATTGCACTGTATTGCATTGCTAAATGATTTTAGCATATGCCACTTTCAGTAAACAACTCTGAGACACTTTATCCACCCTACATTTCAGATCCATGTGTTTCAGTATCAAAATGCTGCTGACCTGAAACAGTGGGGTGCAGTGAAACTTACACATTATTTAAAAGTGCATTAGTAGCTTATAGCTAGCAGGTGGTTTAGGTGAATTTTCTTGGTGGGTCTTAAAAGACTGGTTATTGTCTATGCTGTGGTTCACTTTTAATTGTACATATTAGAACAAACAGCTGGTGGTGCTTTATACGTTATGCACATAACATCCCAGCTGATACTATTCCTGATAGCTTTCAAAAAGGAAGGTTTCTGTCTCTACCTAAGTGATGCCTCTCTGATTCTCTGCCTTAAAATGTATACATAACACTTACGCTTTTTTAAAAAAAATATTAAAAAGTATTTTTAAATTTTGTGTTCACAGTTCTTTGTAGCTTCAGATCCCACAGTGAAAACAGATCGGTTGTGGCACGACAAATACACATTGCGGAAGTCCATGATTCCTTCTTTTATTACAATGGATCACTCAAGAAAGGTATGAAGGAAAAGGACTTTCCCCCTTATTTCTGAATTGGCTTTTTCAGCTATTAATAACAGACATACAAGTACAGAGGGGAGCATTCTTTGTACTTTAGACATAAGTATGGCTCCAGACAGGGGCACAGTGAATCAGAATTCATAAAAATAGACATTTCTTAGCTCAGTCAATCATGTTATTTGTATACTGTACTGCCTTTCCAAAGTTAAAAACCATGATCACGGTGGCTTGCAACGTATAAAAAATTACATATAGACATGACAAAAGTAATTGTAACAATGAATAAAACATCAGGAAGTACAGAATTAAATCGAACTATTTCCACATAAACCATAAGAAGATCCAAAATAAAGATACAAAAAATTAATATAAATAATAACAACAACACACCTCCACAACAAAACCAGCTAAACTATAAAGGAGCCCAAAAGTCTCTTCAGCAGCCTCAGCTTTTGTAGCTGGAGTCAGTCAGGGCCCCACCCTCCTAGGCCAGGTGGAAAAAATCCTGCAAGGCTGGGAGCAAGTCTTCACAGGACTCGCACTCATGTATCACTTCTTATGGTAAATTATCAGATCATCCTAATGATCTCTGTGTTGGCAAGAAACCAACCCCTAAACTGAGCTGAATGCTTCTGACTGTTGCTGACTTTGCTGTGGGCATCCTTCATGGCTGCTTTTAACACTAGTGGGCCTATATGATAGGTGCTTCTTCTCACCTGTGATTTCCGTCAGAATATTTCAAATATATCTCTCAGTCTAGAAAACACAGTTGGGAATGCACGGCAGTTCTTTTGAATTTGATTTTTTTAAAAATATCTGCCTCAGTTTTGTTTTGTTTTAACTTGCTGGTGAAAGCAAGCAGGGATAGCCTAGCCATGGTGATCCCACGAACCTCCCAGCTGGATTACCATAATACGCGGGGTTGTCCCTAAAGATGACATGCAGAACTCAGCTGCCAGAATATTGATGAGTGCAACCAGAGTTGTTCATGTTTATTCCTATCTTGAGAGATCTGCACTGGCTGCTTGTTCACTTTTGAGCTAAGTTTTAAGGTGCTGGTGCTTATCTTGGAACAGCCCTAACTGGCTTGGAACCCATATACCTGAAACAGCACCTCTTCCCATATTAGCCTCTCTGTGGCTTAAGATCTCCTGCAGTGGCCATGCACCAAGTATCTTCATCATTAAAGGCATATTGCACTTCCACAAAAGAGGAACCTTTTCTGCAATGGTGCCTTAACTTTGGAATGCCCTCCTCAAAGAAGGAGGTCGGACGCCAGCAGGACAAGCTTTTCAGCTTGCTCAGGCATTCTAGATTCAGGTGATTTTTGTCCTCTTCTGCTTTTAAGCCCCCCCCCCCCTTTCAGGTTTTCAATTCACTTTTTTGAAAGTTTGCATTATGTTTATTTGTTGGGTATAAATTGTATTTATACATTGTGTGAATTTTAGGAAACTGTCCTTGAATCTTTTGATGAAGGACAGTTGAGAAATAAAAATAGTGTGCTATTTATTTATGCTGACTTAGTAAGTGAAATATACTTGCTGAAAGTGTGCTGTTTCTCTTTATAAAAGCTTTAAAGAATAACTTCTGAAGATGCCTTACATTTATATTTAGGTTCTCCTAATAGGAAAATCCATAAACTTCTTGCATCAGGTTTGTCATGACCAAAGTCCATCATCAAAGATGATAGCTGTGGCCAAATCTGCAGAATCTCCAAAAGATGGTATGAAATTAGAATAAGAGTATTTTATCATTATGCACTCTGAGTGTCATATAACAGAATACCTGCTTTGTTTGTACATATCACTGAACATCAAGGTGCACTCTAGAAGAACCACATTAACCTTGTTTCTGACCTTGTTGATTTTGCAAATAATCTCTCCCTGAAACTATACGAAGTTCAAATATGGGGGCTTTGTGGGGTGAGATCTTTGACGAATGCATTGAGTAAACACTATCTTTGCAGTCTACATGGTATCTGTGAAAGAACCTTTAGTATTCCTGCCAACTTGGATGACAACCCTTGAATAATTGTAGGATGTGTGTAGGAAGTGCAGCCCTTATGGGAGAAAGAGTGATACCTGTTTGTAAAACCCCAGTATTGCATCGTACCACCATTGAGGGGGAGCTGTTTTTTGCACTTCTGGTATTGTACATCTACATGTAGGGTGATTCCATGTGGGCATATGAAGTTGTTAGTACAAATGACAACTTCCCCATTGTATTGTGACTGTTACCATTTTAAGTTGATCATGTGATTACTACTACTGGGCAATTCAGTTTGATGTTGATTCCACCAAGTGGCATTTGAAAAATATACCATGTACTAGGAAGAACTTGTAACTTGCTTTTTGTAAATCTCCTCAAATCTCTTCCTTCATTTCTAACTTCTTATTTACATTTAATTGTTTAACTTGCACTAAAGCATTTTAGGGTATGCTTATAAGAAATGTGGCATTTGATAAGCACTACTTGGGCAGAACTTTGTGTCCATACTTTGATTATACCTTGCTTCTAAATGCAGCCACATGATTTATAATGTTCTGGTGTAGTGGTAGATAGCTCTTTTTGTTCAGACATTGCTTGTTAGTTCAAGAAAGTCTTTGAGATAAGCTGCTAAGAATAGAATTTTTATTTGTCTGATAAACATCTTCAGTACTTGATGAAGGATATAAGCATTTTTTAAAATGAATCATGTATTTTAGAAATGTTGCTCTTGCAACATTCCTTCAGCTTTCCTTTGCAGTGCCTGTAGGTTTTTTTTAAAGAAAATAATAATTTTGTGTTTACATTTTTACCAATTTAAGCTGCAATCTACACCCTCACCTGAAGTAAGTCCCACTGAAATCAATGGGGCTTTTCTGTAGACTGGTATAGGATGGCACAGGTAATAACTATTGCCTCAGTTCAACTGTAGTCATGCTTTGCTGCTTGTGACAAATGGCTCCAGATGGAGATGTGCAGTTCCATGTGGTCAAATGAAACCTGCTCTTTCGCATCTACATCTGCTTGGGCTAGCTTTAAGAAATAGTGAGTTATACCGGTATAATGAATTGAGAGTGCATAGATCCTAATATTCCATTAGGTGGACGTTTTCTAGCCTTAATTACATTAATTTAGTAGCTTTTAAAAGAGAGCTTGAAAAAAGAGAGTAATGTTTTTCACAAAGATAATGATTGATTTTGCTTTGTTGTGGTCACCTTCTTAGGCTGCAATCTTTTGTAAACTTACCTGGAAGCAAACCCCTTTGAGCACAGTGGCACTTACTGGTGACTAGATTATGCTGCACATCTAGTCCATCTCTTTGTTCTTGGCTTCCTCCTATGGTTTGTTTGAAGAGAAGCAAACCATGAGTGCTGGTTTGCATGTAATGCTAAACCACTGCTGTGGTTTGTTTCCTTCCAGCTTGGCAAAGGGAAGAGCTGGGTGGGCATGATCTGAGTAGAGTGCACTAGTATTGCTATCTCTAAAATGTTTCTTACAGTTTAAGAATATGAAGTAGTTACTGTAGCTTTTGTGTTGGTAGAATATTTTATTTCAGAAGATAACACATTCTGAAAAGTCTGCATTTAGGACCCTATAAAATTCAGGTGTATCCTATCCCTTCCCATTCCCTAGCAAGCCATGGTATTGCTGGACTAATGTGTAGAAACACAAGTCAATTACGTGTTTTCAGAGGTGAAATTTAGTAATTGTACACTACTCGCATTTAATAAAAATATACTGGTATATTAAAAGAGTACATATCTGCAGTCTTGGTGACCATTTTCTTCTTCTTGTAACAGCTGCTGAAATGTTCACGGATTTGGAAAACGCATTTCAGGGAAAAATAGATGCTGCATATTTTGAGACTAGCAAATACTTGCTAGATGTTCTCAATAAAAAGTACAATTTACTGGAGCACATGCAGGCCATGAGGCGCTACTTACTTCTCGGTCAAGGAGATTTTATCAGGCACTTAATGGACTTGCTTAAGTAAGTGAATGTGGATTGTAATGTTATTGAATTTAAATGTTTGTACTGGAAGAGAAGATTGATTGAAATCCAAAATAGGGTTTTGTTAAGCCTCTGGTCCAACAATAAAACTTATGATTAAAATACAAATGCACTTTATTGCTTCTATTAATATGTTCAGTGTTGTGTTATGCTGCTTTAGGTTCAGTATATAGTATTAACAAAGCAATGCTTTAGTTTTATATTGGGTAATATTTGGTTCTTTCAGGTTCTAAGTGGAACAGAATTGGCAGATGTTGAAAAACACTGCTCTTCCACAAATAAATGGTGGAAGAGCCATTCCAATGGGACTTCCCCTCCCTCTCCTCTTCCTGCACCCCCAAATCTTCTCTGGGCTGTTAGGGTTTGAGGGTGCATGGGGGAGAGGTTGGGGAAGTTCCATTGCACAGTTTATCTGTAGAATAGGCTAAGGCCGATGAAGGGCAGGGCTCAAGACTACCAGTGGGTATCATATCCTATTTTGTGTGTGCTGCCCTATTTGTAATGGGAGAGGTAATGGGTTGCGCCCACTGTTCTGGAGAAACAGTAGCGAAACCATAGACTTATAACTTAAAGTTGGTACTTTGCATTACCGTACAACCCCCAACCTCCAGCTTTTCCAGTTCTCTTTGTCTCATTCCACCTATAGGCTAATCTAGAAATACTAGGGACCTAAATTCAGATTCGCTTGAGCTTTAACTATTCAGTAGCCACTGCCACTGAATAACATTCTGATCAGCAGAAAGTGAAGACTGACCTTTGATGAACGTATCAAAATATATTCATCTTAAATGTGCACTTAAATCTACAGCTTTTAAACTTAGATCCTGTACTTAACGTCAAACCCCCACATCTGCCTCCCTTGGTGCCAGTATTTTTTAAAAGCATATTGGGCTTTCCCTTAGGATGCGGTTTTTAAAGTATAAAGGCAGGCTTCCTGCATGTCATCGCATTCCTTTTCCCCACCATAATGCTGATTTTTCATTACAAAAGAGTCCATTTACTTGCCAGACATCAAAGAGATGTCTGTTTGTCCAAGAGCTGAATTGATGTAGCATCTCTACACTAAAGTGCAGCAGCATAATGATGAGACGTGAAATCAGTACGCTTTGGTGCATCAAGCAGCGAAGGGGGCATGTTTTAGTGCAAAGAAATATCTTTTGACGTGGAATTTTAAATTTACTGTTTCAAGTTTATCGAGAACATTAGCTTAGAACCCTCCATTTTCTTTGGTGGTAGAATTTAAACTGAAACGCCCAAGTTGCTTGTTAGAATTTGGAGAGATTCTGCTTTCATTTTATTATTCTTTTAAAATGCTTTTAGAACTTAGGGTTGTTGACCAAATCTTGACATTGTTACTGCAGTTTTTGGTCTAAACAGTGGTTGTTTCTCAAATATGCAGACAGAGGCAGTCGTTCTGTAACTAAAGCCACTTTCCTATCAATGCTCCCTCAAGCTTAACCTCTCCCCACCCCTAGTTTAACAGAATTTGCACAAAACCCCTGTCAGCTTGATTATGGGAAGTTCTTTAAATAAGAAAACTATTTTTTTAAAAATAAAATAAAATAAAATTGGTTGCCTCCTATCCAAAAGGATATTACTGAATAGAAAAACCAAGATGTACTTGAGTACAGTGGTACGTTGGTTCTCCAATTTAATCCGTTCCGGGAGTCCGTTTGACTCCCGAAACCATTCAAAAACCAAGGCGCGGCTTCTGATTGGCTGCAGGAACTTCCTGCACTCATTTGGAGGCCATGGAAGCCGTGTCAGATGTTCGGCTTCTGAAAAACGTTAGCAAACCGGAACACTCACTTCTGGGTTTACAGCATTCGGGAGCCAAGCCGTTCGACTACCAAGGTACCACTGTACTACTGAGTTGAATGAGTTGTGACATTGTAGCCTGGTAAGGAGTCCTCCAGAGTTGCTCGCAAGTCTAATAACCCACCTCTTCTGAATCTGAAAAGCATAGGAACATATGACTTAGGGAGATGCTTTATATACCATGTCAGACCACGTGTCCATCTAGCTCAGTGTTGCCTACACGGACTGGCAATGTCTCTCTAGGGTTTCTGAGATGGGGCATTCCCATCCCTACAGGGAATGCTGAGGATTGAATCTGACAAGGCAGATGCTCCAGCACTGAGCAGCTGCCAATGCTCTGAAAAGTTGTGTGAATTGACTCTGTTTGAGAAGGTTGCTAAGGGGTGTGCAGTTGTAGCTGAAGTGTCCTACTGGTCCCTGGCTCATAGGAGTACAGGTATATTGTGCAGGGTCATTTGTGTGTGTGGAAATCCTCAGCTTAAATACCCGTAATTACACACACACACACACACACAAAATATTTGATAGCTCACTGTTTGGAAAGGATAATCTGTTCACTATTGTGTGGGCTCAAAAAATATTGCATAGTTAGTCCATTGCGCCTGCAGCTAGATGACAACTGGGCTATTATGTAAATTGTGTATCTATCTTTCCATTTATCTCCTTTTATTATTATTTTAGGCCAGAGCTTGCGAGACCAGCTACCACTTTGTATCAGCATAATCTGACAGGAATCTTGGAAACAGCTGTCAGGGCAACAAATGCACAGTTTGATAACCCTGAGATCCTCAAACGATTGGATGTCAGACTTTTGGAGGTACTTTAAAACAACAACAACAACAAAACCACTTTAGCATTTTACGAGAATATTGGTTTTTTTTTAAAAAAATTAATTGCTAAAATGGCATCTGAGGTCAGCATTGGAAAATAGCATTGTCTTGTCTTGCATGCAAAATCTGATTTTCTCATCTATCAGTGTAGTTCTTAACTATTATTTCTCTGAAAAGGGGCTTTGCTTCTTTATTTATTTATTTTGTTTGTTTTGTTTCTGGCATTTGAGTGCCGCTCCACAATGCAAGGCTTTCTGCGCAGTTTACAATGGTATCAGTGCGCTCTTTTGTCAGTTATAGATAGATTACCCTTATAGCTATGTGTGTTTATAAAAATTAAGGCTACAGTCCAGTTTTATTTTATTTTAAATCATTTTTTAAAACCCTGCTCTTCAACCGAAAAAGGCTCCCAGAACTGCTTACAAATGTCTGTGATAAGACTGCTCCTGTCCTCGGGCTTACAATCTAAAAGACATGACACAAAAGGAAAGGGGTATGTGTTGGGGAAGGGAAAAAGCAAACTCAGGCACTTTATCTTTGTTACAGAGTTCTTGTAAATGACTAGGTAGAATGGAAAGATTTCAGGAAGAGAAGGAGTCAGGCATTGCTCATTAAGAAAGCAGATGAAGAGGCCCTGCCGTTCCCGGTCTGTCCCTTGCCCATAGCCTGATGGAATAGCTGCTGATGGCAGTTGGATGTAGCCTCTCTTTCGTTAAAACTGATGGAGAGGCCTTTCACTCTCATCTCTTTCCATCTATAGCCAGGTGGAATGTCTGCTGATCAATATAGGTTCAGCATACCTATGCCAACTTATTTCAGGGGTCAGAAGTGTGCTTAACTCTAGATTGTGGTTATAGTGCCATTGAACTTACCCTGATGGAGTCCTTTTATAAGGATGTGCTGAGGTGTTGTACTATCCCACTTAGTACTAGGGAGGACATGGTTCTCTCATGTTTATGTGTGCTTCTCCCTGCTGACCTGGATATACAATGACAACACAGTGGTACCTCGGTGTAAGAACAGCCCTGTTTATGAACTACTGTTTTCGGTTTACAAACTCCGCAAAACCGGAGATAGTGTCCTGGTTTGAAAACTTTACCCCGGTCTTAGAACAGAATCTGAACGGTGGAAGGGCACTGACAGCGGGAGGCCTCATTAGGGAAAGCGCACCTCAGTTTAAGAACAGTTTCGGTTTAAGAACAGACTTCCGGAACAGATTAAGTTCGTAAACCGAGGTACCACTGTACCTAGAAAGGGTTTCTGTGGGACCTCCCATACCCTGTGTGCTGATAAACATGGTATCTCCCAATTTCAGACTTGCATCCTGAGCCCAATAAGAAAGTATGGGAGGGAGGGAATCCCTCCCATCCATTTTTGATTGAGTAAAGTAAAAGAGGGTCATTCCTAATAGCTAAATAACTATTGGAAAACAGCTAAATAACAATGTATATGATTTGGTTAAATGCTGATATATATTTTTAAGGTGTCTCCTGGTGATACTGGTTGGGATGTTTTCAGCTTAGACTATCATGTTGACGGACCGATTGCAACAGTAAGGATATATCTATATTTCTATATTTCTAGTTCTATATCTATTTCAGTTTGTCAATTTTCACCTCCACCCCCACCCCCACTTACTTCACTTAAATACTTTGTTACTAAAATAGCCTTTGTACTTTTAGCAATGCATGATTAAAGAGACTGCTTGGTATCTTGGATGTACCCATTGTATTAAGAGTACAGCCAAACTCTCAATTTTCCTAAATTATTAATGAGTGTTAAAATGCTACATTTTAAGACTTTCATTATTTGAAATAAATAATTCATTTGTTCTGTCGGAGATTTTTAGAAAGTACTTAATAAATGGATTTTCATTTTCATCCATTATTCTGAAACTGTAGCAACTAATTTGGGATAATTTGCAAGAACTGTGAGATGTATTTTAGGGGAACCTATTTGTACTCTTTAAATAAAATCTGATGTGTAGTATTCATTAAAACAGATGAGAAAATAGCAGCACCATTGTTCAGAATGCTTTTACTATATCTAAAGAATAGCATTGCTTTCTGAACAAGGTGTCAGAAGTGAGAGTTTGACCAGCAAGGTATGTATAGTTTACTGAAAGGAAGATAATATCTCACTTTCCTAATTTGTTAATCCATTTTTTCATGTTCTGATTTTCCTCTGCAGATTGTAAGTAGTTGCAGGGCTGTGTAACCAATTTCTTTATATTTAGGATATTGTTAACTGTTTGATATCTTTATAAAAAACACAACAACAGCAATCCATCTTTGGTAGAGAAGAAAAATGTGGTGGAAGGCATTCCAAACACCCGTAAAGCTGTTGTATATAAAATAGCAAGCTTTAATGCAACTATATAAACAATAGAATTTGAACCTGTAAATAGAATGTAGACTTGTAGTTGGAATTTTGGGCCTCCTTGTAACCTTAGCCATGGACTGACTGATTAGTCCTGGGCAAGTTATACTCTCAGCCATAATTTTCCATGCATTTTTGGTAAGTCATTAAGAAAATTCCGAACACTAGGTTTCAATTCATAAGAGTTTGTGCCAGTTAGGATCATGCGATGTGCCCTTGATCCTTGGTGCTGCGTAGCTCCTAGGTTCTCCTGTGTAGTCAGATGAGGGGAGGAAATCTAGTGGTTCTTTCTTTCTGTTCCAAAATTAATTCAATGCCCAGTTGATCAGATCTGAAATACCTCCCTAATTTTAACATGTCCTTTCTTTTTAATTTCCTGTGTTTTCAGAGGGAAAAGATATCGTAGATGAGGCAGTGACATTCACAAGGAGGAGTGTTGCATTTCAGGATTTTTTTAACGCATTGCTGTTTTAGGGCAGCGAGGATCAAGCAAAAGGAGGATCTAGTTGTACTTGAGCTTGATCCCGACAGCTGCATCTCAACCACCTGCCATATTCTCCCGTCAGTAACCCCATGGTCAGGTTCAGTTTTTAAACTCGAATTATCTCTAGACAAGGAGGGGAGAGATTTAATGGATCTCTTCCTCACCTTCTCTCCATCTGGTTGGAATGAGACATGGGGCTGTCATACAATGTCTGCCCTGTGTGAGTCTAAGGACAATGGCAGCAGGTGTGGTCTGTCTGTGTACCCATTGTCTGTGTTTGCACAGTCCCCTATGCACGTAGACTCCTAACATGTGTAGGCAGAGTTGGGTTGATATTGTGCAAACAGAAGCATTTCTTCTTCTATTTTTATATTTTAATCTCACCTTTCCTCCAAGAAGCTCAAAGTGGCATACAAGGTTCTCCATATCCCCACTTTATGCTCACATCAACCTGGTGTAGGTAGGTTAGGTAACTGGCCTAAGGTCACTCAGAGAGCTTCATGGCTGAGTGGTGGATTCGAAGCTTCATCTCTCAGGTCCTAGTCTAACGCTCTTACCACCACACCACACCACACCGGCTCTAGATGCTGCACAGATAACTTAACTAGTAATATTAGAGACTGAATATGGGACTTTATATATGGAACACTTTTTTTCTACCTCTGTCACATTGGCTCACGCAGAAGTCCTTGTATGCCAGTATGGACTTCCCATGACTTTTGATGGACTGGGCCTCGCTTAAATCTTGTTGTCAATCTCTTAACTCTACCTCAAGTGTCAGTTGGTTGCTCTGTGAAGCTATCCAGAGACACTGGAAGCAAGTAAAGCAGCAGTATTAAAGGTACTTAACACACTTTAAATCTCTGTGTTGATCATATTTGCAGGTATTCACCCGTGAGTGCATGAGCCACTATCTGAGGGTGTTCAACTTCTTGTGGAGGGCAAAACGGATGGAATATATTCTCACAGACATATGGAAAGGACATATGTGTAATGCAAAGCTTCTGAAAAATATGCCAGGTAAGGGACTAACCAACCCTATTACGGCAAAATTACACAAACAATTGTTTTCAGACCAAACCTCCTTTATAGGTTGCTTTGTATGAGAGACAAATTTATTTGTGCTGCTGAAGTCTCTCCAAATTTCAGAAGTTTTCCTGCAAGGGCAGATGTTATTTTTTTTAGGGTGGTTTGTTTTAAGTTAACAATAAATTTCCACTGTTTTTTGTGATCCTGGTAATAAAACTGCCAGATTGCACACAAATAGGGTAGGGGCTTTTGTTCTAGGCACCTAAAAAGTTGGTGGTTCTTTGTAATCCACTTATGTTCTTTGTAAACTGCTCGGAGGTCTTCATTTGAGTAAGTATATTGCTTTTGGTAAATAAATAAATAGGCAGGGGGGGAGAGAACAAAATGGGATTCGCTTTCTGGGTCGAGTTTCCCTCTGATAACATGCTTGACATGTGGGTCACAAGAGAGGTCACTCTCTGCCCTCTGCCCACTCTCATATTTGCTCTCCCTTTTCCCATCACTCCATCCTAGCATCATTCCTTATGTGGTTAGATTAGAGACATTGCTTTAGCTTTTAGCAGACATTTTCAGAATTCTTTTGTCATCTGGATTGCCATTGTTCCAAAAAGCACTTCAGCATCGGCCACTTCAACTTGTGCTGCCCCATACAGATTCCACTTTTTCCTTCGATACACCTAAAATTCCTCTGAGGCTTCTTTCTTCAGCTCAGGATTTGGGATTTGTCCAAATCCAGTGCACAACCCTAAAGTTTATTACATGGACATACATAATATATTACGTGGAAAGCATAATGTTAATGCAGCAACCACCCATTTGCCATTGTACATATCCCATAGGTATATGCAGTAGGCAGCAAGGTGTCAGGTAAGCTGGGGAATCGTGGCCAATGTGCAGTTGGTGGTGCTGAAAAACATATGCTTGGCACAATGGAATGTTGAAATGGCCCACAAATGTTTGGTGGGGTATTGAGGCAAACAAACTTGTGTCTTTTATTCTATTACTGACTTCTAATTTGACTTCATTTCCTCTGTAGACTGAGAGCAGCTAGTGCAGTAGGGTGTATAGGGCCACACAATCCTATGCGTGTTTACTCAGAAGTAAATCACATTGTATTTCATGGTGCTATTTCCTACTTAATGTGTGTTTTAGGATTGCGACCTGAGTAAAAAAGTTCTGAATTCAAATTTCACCTTGATCATGAACATATCTGAGCTCCTTTTCCTTAACGCAATATGAGGATAGCCATCTAGTCTGCTGCACCATTGGATGCTTAAAATATTCTACTTACTGCATTGCTGTATATAATTGTTGTTGTGATTGTGGTTAGATAGCTCTCTGGTTTTCTTAGTGGGTCTTCTCAATATGATCAGAAATGTTCAAGCTTTCCCCCAGCCCCTGAGCTTTTCAATATTGTTTAGGACTCAGTGGACCCTTCTAACCTTTTCCTACAGATCAAAACCCATACGTAATTTTAATGACCACAGCCTTGCCTTTTAATTGATCAGTTTTACAGCAAAATTAGTAGATTGCACCAATATAGCATAAAAATATGAGTCCCTAGTTCAGGGCCTTGTTAGCCTGTTGGGTAAATCCAGCTGTGGTCAAGACACTCGTATCCATTATCAAGAAAAATTAAATCAAGAGCAGGGTTAGTTACAGATATTCCCGATTCTTCTGGAACCTTTGAATAGACTACCTGAATGGAGCTCACAATTTGAGAACCTCTGTTCTAGCTGAAAGGCTTCAATAAATGAGATTAATGACCTACATATAACTCAGAATGCTTTTCAGTCCACCTTTCCAATAAATTAGGAAAGCAAACTACCTAGTTGTTTGCTCATGGCTGTGGTTGGTGGATCAAAAGTTTTATGTGGCCAGGGGCAAAAGGACACTGCTCCTGAATATCTGCAAATACTCCCTGGTCTATGTGGCCAGGTGCCCATGTCTAGTTCAGTGGGCCAGGGGTAGCTGAAAGAGTTGTTGCTTATTTTCAAAGCCATTGGCTCATTTCTTCCCCTTCTTCTCTCTTAGCTTGGCTGTACTCTCTGTTTTGTTTTTGAGGCTGCTGCTGAGCAGTATGCGTTCGTGGGCTGTAGCAGTGTTGTGTGACTGGAAAATATTATTATGTAGTGAGTATATTTTCTATAATGAAAGAGTTTCAGTGGGGAAGTCTGTTTACTAAGATTTTTTAAAAAACAAGAAGAAGTTCTGCAGGTTTAATAAGGATGATGAAATTTTTGAAATAGCCTTGAGGGGGCAATAGAGCATTACCGTTCTTTATTGACCAGTGCCTTTCTCAGCTCCAGAACTCCAGGCTTGCAGAGTACTGATGTGTGTATTGCCATTTGTGATACTAAACTGAATTAGTCTTTAGACTAAATGGGTTAAGCCCTGCTTTGGCATAGAATTATATGCATTTCCTTGCTTTTGTGAATGGGATTTTATGCACATCACGTTCTGGGTTTGTTTGTTTTCTGGGCATTGTTAGTCACTTTGGATTTCCAGTAGGTTGGTATACAAATGTTTTAATTAATATATAAATAAGAATCAAACCAGGGAGATGGAAAGTTCTTTGTGAGTGACTGCCAGAATTGAATATGCAGTGGAGACCTGGTAAAACTAGCATTTGTTATCAACTGCAGCTGCTGAAAATCATGCAAGGTTTTGAATCGTGCATGACTCTTTAGGCAAAGATTTTCACATGTTATGTCTAGGAAAAAGAATTCAGTTGATACAAAGCGAAGAATGTTAGCAATCCAGAATGCATGCCTGTAGTATGACGCAGCCCACCTGAGGGATAACTTTGACTTTAAAGTGAGTACAAACTAAAAAATAAATTGTTCAAGTATAGAGAGCAAAAATTTCTGAGGAAACCTGGAATGTTTGTTATGACAGACACAGGTATATAAAATAGCATATTTAGCCTCTAGTCACTTTCTGGACAGTGCAAGTGTGGAAAAATGGAAGTCCAAATTTTCACCTAGAATTACCTCCCTCCTTCCCTTCCTCCCGTCTTCCTAGGCTGAAATTCTCTACCCACCTTTCTGGGAGTAAGCCCTGTTGAACTCAGTGGGACAAACATCTAGATAGATTGTGCAGTAAAAAAATAAAATCTAGCAGGTAAACATATTGAAACATGACAAAAAGAAGGGCATTCTAGATGTTGGTTGTTCTGGATAATTCCAATGAATTGTTAACTAGAATGATATGTGAGCTAAAGGCTCCTGTGTTACACACTCCTGTAGTTTTGCAAATAATAAACCATTATCAACCAGTGATCTGTTAAGACTCAAACCTCTAGAGATTTTACAGAGAGTTATTATATGGCAATCATGAGTTAGGAGTTCTACGGACTCCTGGTTGCATCAGTTGTTATATAAACTTGGCTACAGAGAATACAAACTTTGTTATATAAACTTGGGCTACAAAGCAGAGCAGGTACAGATAGTTTTTTTGGAGGACAGGGGTCTAGGTGAAATGTTTCTGCTAGGATGAGAAAATGCATCTAATGTCCTGTTGGGAGGGTTTATTTAAAATGAGAGAATAATACCCAGCCCCAGTGAAAAGTTTTATTTGCAGCAAATTTACTGCAAAGGAAAAGGTATTTATACATGTAATGCGGCTGCCCTCACTTGACAGACTCATGGGATGCAACCCTAAATTAATTGGAGAATATATCAAAACACAAGTCCTTAACTCTTCTCATGTAAACTTCTTTGTGCATACAGGGAACGTAAACCCCTTAAGAGTCGCTGAAAATTGCTAGAATTTCTATTGTTAGCAGCCAAGAAGGTGATTCCCAGCCAGGCATTTGGAAAGCTAAAACAATCCATTTAGTGAACAGTTAGCTCTCCAAAATCAGTAATGGAGAAATGTTTTTACCAGTTAAAAGTTGCAACTTTTATCATTGTCCTTGTTTTATCTGTAATGTGGGTTTTTTTTTTAATCTGCAGTGTTCACTTTTTAGGCAGTATTGCTCTTTAAGTGGGATCTTTAGCATAAGACGAAGAGGAGGTCATGAAACCCCACTGAAGAATAGAAATAAACCTTGGAGCTGAACGTGCTTTTACACTCACTACTTGGTGCTGCTACTGGTTGTTTGTCTTGCACACTTGAGTCCACATACAATTCCTTCCTTCTGGGTTTTGTGGCTGTTTCTCTCTTTCCCATATGCGCTGCAAATTTTACATACATGTTATCTGAGAGCACAGGAATATCAAACACAGTAAAGAATGGTTTGGCCTTTCTATGTCACAGGTAGGTTGTGGCACACAGGTGGGTTTCGTAGCATGCTGTGCAAACAGGGAAGCTTTGGCATGGCCTTATCTCCTCTTGAAGCTTGTTCCACACTTGAGTACCCTTGACTGACAATGCCTTATCTCCTTTCCCCACAAAGTTTGGCCTAAGCATTTTAGTGACTCTCTCCCAAAAGAGAGTTGTAATCGCTGAGGATCATGCACTGGAAAGGCAAGCTCTTATCTTCCAATGATGAACATAAATAGCCACTGGAAAGGAAACCACCAGGCAAGACTCCCATTATATGATAGTCACATATCTATGTTAATTCGCAGCAGGGTGAGTTAGAATATTGGCCTGGGTCATGCATGAAAACCTCTGTATAACCATGGAGTTATTAGTGGCCTTGGGTAAGAATGTCTGCTGTTGATTAAAGAGAAAGGCACTTCCATATTTTATTCGCCTTTTTAACAAACAAGACGGAATGAGAAGTTAAGTGCTAAGGTATATAAAGGAGAGGCATACAGTAAGTAGGGATTCATGTTCGAACTGAAGTAACTCATTGTGATTGTTTTTCAGAACATTATTCTTGGAATTCACCTAAATAGACATTCTGGTTCCACAGCACCTTTTAGAAGAGAGTTGGACCAAGAAAAAAAAACAGGCAAAGGCTTTAGTATAAGAAAAATGATGAAGATCCATCATAACTGAGCTTCAGTTCAGAATTATGCAATCTGTGTGATACTTCCTTTTCTGCGGCTTTTCCAGGAATCCTTGTTGACCGCAATTCATGATTTCTCATAGGCTGTTGTTGCTGTAACCTTCACCTTGGTATCACCTAGTTGATTTTCCCAATAGCTGTAGTCACTATTTTGACAGTTACTGTTTGCAGTTCAAAGCATGCAGACTGATCCTAAGCATGTTAACTCAGAAGTAAGCCTTGTTGTGTTTAATGGCTCTAACTCCTATATTAAGATTATATCCCTAGTTTAGAGTTCTTGACAACACGATCCAAACACAAATTTCATGGGTGTGAGAGAGTTTGAGTTCAGCAGATTTGGGAGTTTCCCATGGGCTATGCTGGGCTATATGTTCTTCACCTCAGCTGAGCCATACATACACTGGTATTAAGGCCTTTACCCTGGTTCAGCCAGTGATGTAAGTCTCAAAAAGAGTGGGGGAAGGAGAGATGTGAACCTATTCCAAACCTTGTGGTCATGTGATCTGGGACCCAATCCTCATCCAGCAGTATCCCCTTCCAGACACTCCTGAACTGAGTTTGGAATAGGGATAATTTATACCTGCCTAGGATATTCTAGCCTCCTATTATTACAATTTCTCTGTTAACCAGGAATTCTTTGCTCTAGACATTTTCTAAATTATTAGGAAATATCCAGTATGAATATTCTAGGGAAAAGACTTTTTATTGCTCTTCATCTCTATATATAAAACTGTAAAGGGTCCATATTTGGGGCTTTCCACTTTTCTCCGAAACCGCTTGACCGATTGCGTTCAAATTCCATATATTTTCTGGATGTTTTTGGCCAGAAGCTGGGGGGGGGGATTTTTCACAGATAGCTGCAGGTTATTCTTTCTTATGTAATTTTTGCTCTGTATAATCTTGGCAATTTTGCTCCATGTAGATCTTTGTCATTTTGGTATAGTCATTGGTTTGCTTCATTCATTCTGATGCAGTTTGCTCCTATAATGCAAGACAAAATTGGGTAGTGCTGATGTGCCTCAACCAAAATGTTGAGAGAGAATTCCAGTTTGCCTCTGAGCTTTTGAGACATTTTGGAACAAACGAGATATTTTTGTATAATGCGTAATCATACTGTATATGGAATATTTTCATCTGCTCTGCCAGGTCACGCATTCCTTCTCCAGCACACAATTTCATCTATGAGGGACTCAGTTTATTAACACTTATACTCACTGTATTATTAACACTTATACTCACTGTACCATTAGTTAAATATTTTCCTAAGTAATCTTGTATCTTGAAAGCTCCTGGTTTGTCCTTCCAAATCTCTTGTGGCAAGCCAGAGTGGGGGCTTAGGCATCTGATGTTTTATATATGTTGCTGAGAAAAATTAACCTTCTCATAAGAGCTCTGTTCAGGCTCCTTTGCTAGTGGATTGCCACCTATTACAGCAGTGCAAAGCAGACTTTGTTTCCCAGCCACAAAGGTCTTTTACCTATCTAATCTGTTCCACGTTCTAATTCCTTTCTATTACAAATCTTGTTTTGTACCAGATCTCCAGAGTTTTGTCAACCTATACTATTAATTTCATTTTCTTGTTTGATCCTGCATTATATTTTTCTGTTAATATGGGGGGTGTATTTATTGCAGGCAGAGGCTATAGCAGCTACACCTCTGGAAAATGCTTAACTTGTAAATATACTGAGATTAAAATGACGATAGTCCACATATACAGTCTCCTTTCTTTGAGAACCTGTTATCAATTTATATATGTCTTACTCCTTTCAAAGATGGGTGCAGGTTGCTGTTGTATTCCAGGGGTGTGTGTGTGTGTGTGTGTTTAAAAAAATATGGCTAGATGAACATTTCCATTCTGAGTTTTAATATACATATTCTTTGAATTTCTTACAGAACTTTCTGGGGTGCTGCATCAGTGTCACGTTCTGGCATCAGAAATGGTCCATTTCATTCATCAAATGCAGTATTACATTACATTTGAGGTACCCTTTAACCATCCATTTTGTTGTTTGTTTGTTTGAAGTTGGAAGAATGTTCTTACTGACATGAGCTTAGTTATGTCACAGAGGTATAGAGCAGTTGCTATTTAAACAGTCTCTAAAACAAAGTGAATCTCGTTGCTGGATGTTTTGTTCCAAAGGTGCTTGAATGTTCATGGGATGAACTATGGAACAAAGTTCAGCAGGCTCAAGACTTGGATCACATCATTGCGGCTCATGAAGTTTTCTTAGAAACAATTATATCTCGCTGTTTGCTGGACACTGACTCAAGAGTAAGTCTCATTTACCTATTTATATATAATGTAAACATTATTTCTGTAATTATGCTTTCGAGAGTATTTCTGGCAACACAAAATGGAGTTTACTAGGAGATGAATTCCGCTGCATTTAGTAGGTCTTCATTGCAAGCAAAAAAAAGTTTAGGATTACAGCCCTGGTAAATTTAATCCTTTAAGGGATGTTCTGGGAGAACCTCCATACTGATATCATTTTTTCCATGAATGCCTTTGCTCTAGGAGGGGATATTAAATATAACAATCTTTCAGCAATTTCTTAAAGTAAAGGTAAAGGGACTCCTGACCATTAGTCCAGTTGTGACCGATTCTGGGGTTGCGGCACTCATCTCGCGTTATTGGCCGAGGGAGTCGGCGTACAGCTTCCGGGTCACATGGCCAGCATGACAAAGCCGCTTCTGGCGAACCAGAGCAGCACATGGAAATGCCGTTTACCTTCCCGCTTTAGCGGTACCTATTTATCTACTTGCACTTTGACGTGCTTTCGAACTGCTAGCTTGGCAGGAGCTGGGACCGAGCAATGGGAGCTCACCCCATCGTGGGGATTCAAACCGCCGACCTTCTGATCGGCAAGCCCTAGGCTCTGTGATTTAACCCACAGCGCCACCCGCGCCCCCAGCAGTTTCTTATAGGCTAGCAAATCTTAGCTTTTCTTTGAACATTTCATTTTTAAAGGTTTTGTCTTTCTTTTGCAACTTTTTTTGTAGATGCTGCTCAACCAGCTTCGAGCCGTCTTTGATCAGATTCTAGAGTTTCAAAATGCCCAAGATGCCATGTACCGCGTTGCCTTGGAGGAGTTACAGTTACGGCTGCAGTTTGAAGAAAGAAAGAGAGAGAGAGAACTTGAGGTACAAAGGACTTTTCAGTGGCATTTTAAGCACAAGAACGATGTGAACACAACAGGCTGCTTATGTCCAATACCAATTCAATACCAAAAAATAATCCTTCTAATATCCCCTCCTTTTCTTTGAAAGACTGAGCAAATAGGTATTTGCATAAAGTATTAATATGAAAAGCAAGTGTGTGCATGTTAATCAAAAGCAAGTTGCACTATGCTCAATGGGGCTTCTAAGAAAGCATGCCTAGATTACATAATACATTTAACCCAGATTGGGGTAGCCTAGAAGCTGCAATGGACAATGGGGCGGAAGCTCAAACCTTAATCGCCCCCCCCCCCATTAAAACACAAATTGAATTCTTTTTCATCCTTGGTATGTATTGTTTGTAAGAAGTTTCTTCTGTCTTAACTTCTTCAATCAATCAATCAAAACCTTTATTGGCATTATTTTCAAACATTTAAAATACATAGTCCAGTACAATCACATTGCCAACTTAGTCTTAACTTCTTGGCTTATAACCGTAAGAGATCACCAACTAAATTTAAGGCACTTCCTCTTAATAAAACAAAAATTAGCGTGTGGCGTCAGATTGATGTGTACCTGATAATTTCTCATTTTTTCTTTCTTTCTTTCTTTTTACAATGTATATTGTTAAGGGTGAATGGGGAGTAAAAGCTTCAGAAGAGGAAGAGGAGACTAAAAGGATTAAAGAATTTCAAGATTCAATACCAAAAATCTGTTCACAGCTGCGACTACTTACCCATTTCTATCAGGTATTTTTTAAAAGAGGAATTTTAAAAATATTAACGTACTGATAGCTGGTATCTGTTTTCTGGTTTAAAGTGCACACTGTTTTAATGCAGAACGCAAGCCTGTCCAGGATTTAGAAGAAGGCAATAACAATAAAAGTTATGTTATGATTACATTAGGGAATGTGACATTTGGCTTCAATAGATACAAAGAACCGAGTACATAGAAGTTGTCCCAGACATAAAAGTGCCTACATAAATAATTGCACTCCAGAGTCCGTGTTTATGCTGACCATTGCCACTGTAGGTAGACAACATTTTTACGAAGCATTCTCGCTAGAATAATTTTCATGGATTCGCTTTGTTAAAAGCCGCCCCATCAA
This sequence comes from Zootoca vivipara, assembly GCF_963506605.1. Taxonomy (NCBI): domain Eukaryota; kingdom Metazoa; phylum Chordata; class Lepidosauria; order Squamata; family Lacertidae; genus Zootoca; species Zootoca vivipara. The sequence goes on along the minus strand of NC_083279.1, from coordinate 24,379,865 downwards.
AACTCAAGACAGGAAATTCACTAACTTTCCACCTGCTTTTATAAGAATGGGGCATTGCAGGAGCTGGCCATCTCTTGCAGTGGATCAGTTTCTACTTGTTATATATAGTGGAATTTTCAAGGATTGCTATGGAATGGTGACATGATTCACACCTATATTCCATTACACACATTCATTTGTGTGACTTCCTATGAATGCCTAATTTCTTTGTTTTTCTTTCTTTCAGGGCATTGTGCAGCAGTTCTTGGTATTACTGACCACCAGTTCTGATGAAAGTCTTCGATTTCTTAGCTTTAGATTGGATTTCAATGAACATTATAAAGCTAGGGAGCCCAGGCTTAGGGTTTCTTTGGGTACTAGAGGGCGGCGTAATTCACATATATAAATCTCCCTGCAATGAATGTAAACCAGGATCACGGATGTGTAACCCGTTGTTGGTTGTGGCAGTCAACTTGGCATACTAAAACCAAATGGCATGCAATAGGTGTTTGTCATTATCGCAAGCAACCTGTTTTCAGTCATGTGATTGTGCAACACTTGTTCAGAAAGCAACATGGCTTATTTTTTTATATTTAATGGTTGAGATTACTAAATGGGTTTAAACTGTTGCATTTTTGCTTTGGTAGTCCATTAATCAACCAACTATATTTTGTTTGTGGCTTTTAAAGCACATTCCACCATCATTGATATTTGCCATCAGGACATTTTATCCACATGCAGAAACACACTTGTTTCCTTTTACACTAAGCCAGGGCTGTAATTTTCCATTTCAGTTTAGAAACCACTTTTATTTTAAAACCTGCCAGTTTAAGAATCTGGCCAGAAGTCTATCTTATTTCTTTTTCAGTGTTGTGGTGTATTGACTGTGTGGGGAAAAAATTAGTCACTTAAAATTACACACATTAATGTTTTCAACATTTTCAAAACTGATTTATTTTTCCAGAAATTTTTTAACTGCTTTACAGAAACAAATATTAGAGACATAACAGAAGTCCAACACAACAAATAGAAGAAATGAAGTTAAAACCTCAGTGCTCTCCAGTAATGAAACATGTAAATATTGAATAGATGTGAATGAAGTATTTTGTGTTCAAATCTGATGTATTAGAAATTAATTTGGATAATGAAGACTACTTATTTCTCTTTCCTTGCCTATTTTTCCATTGTAAATATTTATATATTGCTGTCCAGATGTTAGGGGGAAACATTTTTGTAAAAAAAAGGCACTATATATCATCATTCAATTATCCATTTGTTATATTCACAGGTAAACGCTTAGAAAATAAACACAATTATCTTTCAAACTTTTTTCTGTTTCTTCTAACTGACAAAGTGCCTGATTTAATAAAATTAATACTGAATTATAGGGCCGCCTTTTCTTTAGCTTGTCTCAATACCCATGCAGAATGTCAAGTGTACATTATGAAATGACTGAGACCAGCTTACTACAGATGTTTCCTTTTCCCCTTCATCCTGCCAGGCTCCGAGGTGGGAATGGACAGCACCCACTTGACTAAAACACACTTGCACTGTGTCTCAGAGATGGAGATTGCTGGCTCCAGTGTCACAGATCTTGAGTTGATTCTGAAAGCTCTGTAAGTTGTTACTTCAGTTGCATAGGTTGTGGAGCCAAGAGTATATTGTAATGTCTCTTACCAGGTGCTTGGGGTGTGGGGTTTTTTTGTTTGTTTCCCAGTAAAGATTTTTTAGAAAGTGGAAAAAGCTAAAAGCTAAACCCTCTGCAATAGCTTCCTGGTCCCTTAGTATTCGGGTGTGCAATACATTTCTCATTCGCTTCAACATTAATAGTGCCAGTGGGTCTTAAGACCCCAAATACTTAATACTGTTGCAGTTTCTCTTTGACACTCATGTTGCAAAGAACTGCATGTTCTTGCACAGTGCAGGGCTCTATTTTTTTTCTAACCCCCCCCCCCCAAATGTGAATTAGTGCCTGCTAAAGAATGTGAGCACATATTACACTTCAAGCAGAAAATAATTTAATTGGACAAATCCAAGAAACCAGATTAGCAACTCCTGTAACCCAACACCAAACCTACTTTTTATGATTCAGTAGCATGATTGCAACGTGTGTTCTCCAGGATACTATAGGGTTCCATCATGATTAACCATGGTAAAAATATAGGACTGCACACTTCCGGACAGCAGTCATACTGAACAATAACTCCCTCCTCTTTGTGCTGCTCTAATTCGAATATGAGTCTGTACTAGAAGAGCCTTTGATATGCTGAAAACATGCACAGTCTGAGTCATCATCTTGGGACAGTCTTGACTCCTTGGAGTTTTTGTTAGTGTCTAAAGCAGCAGGAACATTTGATGAAGGATCTCCAACCCAACTTGAACTGCTGTAGCTATGTTGCTTAGCTGAAACCTTTTTGTGTCCTCTTTTGGGTTCTGTGGATTTGGGTCTGTGCCTAGATGGTCTTTGGCAGATTGGTTTTGTTTTGTAACAAACAGTATCTTTGGCTTGAAGTCTTTTATAGTCATGATCTTTGGATTTACCATAATTTCCTAGACTGTTATAAGAGCTATGGTGGATTCTGAAAGTTCTAGGTTGTACTTTGAGGTTCTTAGAGGTGCTGCTGTTGTATGAAGGCAAACTATTGTGTGCAGTGTGCCTTGAAGGTTCAACTGGGAGAAGCAAGCCGGTGTCTTCTGGTGGGGAGCTAGGGGACAAAATATCAGGATGGAGGTCTAAAGGCTTTTTGATGTAATCAGTGTCTGTTGATGAAAACATTTCCGGGGGTGAACTTAAGTTGTTGTTGTTTTGGTTGTCAATTCCAACAGTGCTGTCTTCTGGCTGTTGGCTTCCTGTTTTCGCAATGTTAACAGCATATTCCAGTTGTTGGTTTTGTGCTCCCTCAATGCCAACATTGTAATGTGGTTGTTGGCTTCTGGTTTTCTCGGCTGATGTGACTTCATTATTGTCAGGTCCACCTTTTTTGTCAGCATTTGTTTTATCAGGTTCCCTAAGAGAATGATGGAATCGTTTTAATAGATACAAATCTTTTTTATGAAAGAAAGTCATTACATCAAACAGTGATACAGCAGCCAAGTCACTCCCTTGCCTATTGCTGCTGCTTCAGGAAAACACATTGGCAGCTTATTCCGAGAGCTGTCAATTCCCCAACTTGCTTCCCACCTCAAAGAAAAAGAAAATAAGTTTGGCTGCATTGGCCCTCCCTAGCTAGCAGAAGGGTATGCCCAACTTGAAGTCCCAAGAAGTGCGTTAAATGTATGGGCTTGTTACAGAGGATTAGATCAGCTTTATACAGATAAATCCTAAACTGTGCTGAAACTATCATGAAACATCATGTGCTGAGGAGAACGGGGAGTGTGGAGAAGGATGTGGTTATCACAGTTATGTACTAACAATAAGCAAAGTAAATCATTGTTAAATCTAGGGAGCATTTCTGCCTTTCATCTAGAAGAAAAGGGCAGTGGAAAATGGGCCAGAATCTGCAACTATTGATTTTCCAAAGCTGCACATGAAGCAGAACACACGAGGATGGGGATGCTACCATACTGAGCAACACTACAGTTACAGCAGTGTGTGCTATAGTGACTTGTTCTGCAATAAGATACAGCAGTATCTGTGTTTAGAACTGAGATGCAAATCTTGTCTTTTGCCATTATGAATTAATGCTGGTTTCAGAATCATAAAGCCTGTTGTTATTCAACTTGGATATTATGATTCTTAGATGGCTACACCAGCAAAAATTGCATTTGATTGGCCTGCATCTACTACTGCGTCAATTACGCTCATTGCGTTATATCAGCATTCTAAAGTAGGCGCAAATGTCAAGGACTGGGTGCAAGTTGTTAGGAAGCAATTTGAATGATACAATGATGAGAGGGAGGAGAGAATGAAACAGTGACTTACTGCTCCTTCTTCACAAATAATGAAGTGTATATGTGCACAACAACTATTACAGTCAAGATCAAACAAGTGACAGCTACACAGGCTATGATGATGTGCTTTAGCAGGTCTTTAAGGTCTGCAGCTTTTGATTTTTTCCTGCCGTGAATACCTAAAGGAACAAACACAGAATCATATCATATTATTCACAATTTAACAATGTTTCATACTCAGCACTACTGCAATACTGTTGTCAAAACTTCGTTGCTGAAAACTAATCTGATAAAGCTGTACACTATAGCATAGCTGTAATAATAATAAAAAGTTCTTCTAAGTTGTGGTAAATTCTGTGGTAAGTGCACGTAAGATTAAGCTAATATGCACCCAAATCCTACTTTTTTCCCCATTATGCGGGAGAATCGGCCACCAAATCACAAATGCATGATTGCTAGACAGTCACAAACAGGGTCAATGGCACCATGGAGTTTCAGAACCTGTATAGAGGCGATTCTATGATGTCATATCCCCCAAGCTGGTGGTGAGCCTTGCAAGTAGGCTTTTCCTCCCAAGTTGCCTCCCATGGTGATCTGGAAATTCAGCAACTCGAGTCACCTCTCCTTTTCCTGCTGTTTCCCCACGAATGGTGACTTGATTATAAAAGGCACAATATGAAAATATTCTAATCTAAACACATTGTTGAAAAACCCTCCATATCTCTCTTCTTATCAATATTCACTGGATACCCCAACCTGAAATGCTTGTAATATTAACACAGGTGGAATATATTTTAAAGTGACCCAGGATTTGCAGGCAGCTCTAGATTTTAAAGGTAAAGGGACCCCTGACTCTTAAGTCCAGTTGCAAACGACTCTGGGGTTGCGGCTCTCAACTCGCTTTACTGGCCAAGGGAGCTGGCGTTTGTCCACAGATAGCTTCCGGGTCATGTGGCCAGCATGACTAAGCCACTTCTGGTGAACCAGAGCAGCGCATCGAAACGCCTTTTACCTTACCACCTATTTATCTGCTTGCACTTTGACGTGCTTTCGAACTGCTAGGTGGGCAGGAGCAGGGACCGAACAACAGGCACTCACCCCATCGCGGGGATTCGAACCGCCGACCTTCTGATCGGCAAGTCCTAGGCTCTGTGGTTTAGACTACAGCACCACCTACTGTGATTTTAGATCCTCTAAATTTTAGATCCTCACAAAACTTTAAAAGTTTTCAATCTGTGTTTAATTTCCCCCCCTATTTTATTCAAATATTAATAAGTGGCACTTAAAGCAGTGAACAACCTAAAAACAATATATACAATATATACAACACTGGTAGAAACATCAGGAACATGTCACTACAAACTGGTTAGTAAAAAAATTCCAAAGTCTGAATAGGACAACAGGGATGACTTCTCACAGGCTTCTATTGCCAAGGAACTCACCGGGGTACAGCCTACCAGACTAAAGGTTCAGTTCCCAGTAAACGCTGACTGGACCTCAAAGGCATGGGGGGCCATGCATGGTGCCCTACCAGAAGTCTGAAGTGGAGCATAAGGAATCAGGTGGTCCTCGGTGTACTTTGGGCCCAAGTTGCAAATCAACACAAGCACCTTGGAACTGGCCCAGTAGTAAATCGGCAACCAGGGCAACTCTCTCAGCAAAGTAGTAGCATGTGCCAGTAACCTGCTCCTGTGAGCAGCCTGGCCACTGCATTAGTGGCAGTTTCTGGACCAGATATCAGGGCAGCCCTCCGTGAAGTGTGTTACAGTAATCAGGTCTTGAGGTTACCAAAGCGTGGACCAGGTTGTCCTGACCCAGGAATGTTCATAGTTGGTACTTCAGCTGAAGCTGGTAGAAGGCACTCTTGGCTGCAGAGGTCACTTGAACCACTAGATCAAGGAGTACCAGCCTACTCTTCAGAGTAAGAGCAACACCATCCAGAACAGGCAATTGACCTACTCCTAAATTTTACATCTCCTGATTTTGGTGACACTCCACACTGTGGTTTCAAATTCCCTTACAATCTTTTTAACTCTATGCTGTGCAAGCTGTTTAAGAGGTGTTGAACTTAAACCCAGCAGAGTTCCAATGACAGTGCCTTTGTAATGTTCAAAGGTCATGTTGCACAGCAAAGTCACACAGGTTGCAGATGCAAATACAGGCTGCATGCCTTTCCTGTGCAAGAGCTTAATTTTTTTTTCCAGACAATGCAAACAAGCACTGCTGTTGACTACTATAGAAAAGACAGTGCAGGTGGCTGGCACTGCTTGTCGAAATATCCAAAGCTTGTCGAAATATCTGCAGCCTGTATGAAGTAAGAACTATTTGACAGCACTGCTTGTAAGGCTGATGCTCATACCAGCTGCAATGGCACTCTGTTGGCAGAGCAAGTTGTCCATCATAGCGCGCCTGCTTCTCACAATCCAGCCAAACCACTTTCCCATTCCTACCTTTTAAAATACTTTCCATTATGGTGCAAATATGAATGAGAGCTAGATGTAGGTTAAAACCCCTTGAGTTGTATGCTAGGGCTATATGCTCCCATCACCTCTTTGCCAGTTCCACAAAAGCAACTCTGCAATGCTTCCGTGCTACCAGATTTATTTATTTATTTATTCTTCAGCAATGCTGAAGAAAAGGTGATGCACGATTGCTGGTTTACAATCTTGTTATCTATTTGTCCTTTTGTCACTCATTCCTGTTTTCTTTTTAAGATGCAAGCAGAATGGACGGCGGGGGGGGGGGGGGAGATGAAATTTATTTCCCAAAATCCAATTTCACCGTGTTCAGTTTTATCCCATCTGTCTGGGGTATAAAAGTGACGTTTCCCCTTCCGGGAACCAATTGGGATCCTGTTTAGTATTTAGGAGTGAGGCTGTTAGGAGATATGTCTCTGTTCCCTAAGGGCTGTGTGTGCTGACTCCACCATACTTCCAGGCCTGACTGCCGCAGAGCCAAGGGACTCGAGCTTGATCTTGGATTTGGAGACTCTGCCAGTACTTCCTTGGCTTCAGACCCAAGCTACAGAAGCCCAGAGAAATCAGCACACACAAAAGCTGGGCATATATTCCACTAAATCTGGCACGCAGGAGCAGTGCCCCTAAACCTGGCAGTCCTTAAGCCTTTGAATGGTGCAGCCGCATTGCTCTGGCATCCAAAATCCAGCATTTACACTGGGGTTTGTAGCTTTTACCTCATGATAAAAAACACTAATGCCATTAAAAATCTCTATTTTCACTAGGGGCTGACTACAAAGATGAAATGTTTCTGCTGTGACTAAGTCATCTTAATCCGCATACTTCGGGCTTAACTAGGGTGTGGACAAGGTTGCTTGTTTGGTATTTTTCATTAGCCCTTAGTACAGCAATACATTATTCGATGTAACTGTTCCTTTGTCTACTGCATCAAGTTCTGCTGACAAGTGATTCTAAGGACTGAGTTTCAGTGCTCCATTATAAATGTTCACATCATTTGTTTTTGCCTTGTGTGATGAGTTTTGAAACTGCAGCTTTGCAGCTGGTTTACAAAATTAAATGAAGTAAACAAACGAAGCAGTACCTTTTTGTTGTTTTCCACAGCTCTGATTTATGTGTCTTGCTTTATTACAGGTTTAAACTGTGGCTTAAGGAACCCAACAACAAAAATCTGCCCTGTTAATTTTCTAATTGAGGTCTAGGCAAACAATTTGACACAGGAAGAGAAAAATGTTTGCTCTCTTTCAGCTGTATACACACAAAATGTGTTTTAGCCGGAATAAACCCAACTGAAAGGCATAAATCAAGTGTTTAAAAATAGAATGGGGATAGCAGTAGTTTGCTAAGTCAATAAACACAGGACAACAGAGCTGAAATTATACCCCTGGTGTATTAGGTAATGCTCGCTTTCACAAAACTACAGCACATTACAGAAAGATGAGCAGCAAAAAGCAAGCTGTTAATCCTACCTTATCTAAAATCTTAATGGGGTATTTTACTTCCATTTAAGTAGTTCATATTTACCTTCATATTTCTCAAAGAATTCATATCTTTGGGCGTCATTCATATGTTCATTCGTCACTTCAGTAACCAAATCTGTAAAAAACAAAGCAAAAGGTAAATAGCAACAATAGTTCAGTGTGCTTCTGCTCGCTGCTGACTTGTAGGTAATAAAGTGAAAATGTCTAAAAATTCCAAGTAGCTTTCAAATAAAACATGCAGCTATGGAGCAGTAATTATTTTCTTTCTGATCTATTCTATAGCTGGCTTTCTTGTTTTGCTTTGTAAATTTTTGTTTTTTTACATTGTGAGCTGCACTCAGCTGCAAGAGTTGGCAAACAAACAAACAAACAAACTTAAAGTAAAGAATCATGGAGCAAAGGTAGATGGACTTTCCAGTAGAACTGGGTGGGATGATAGCTGATATATTGCATAGGTCTCTCCAGTCCAGAGAATTATGGGAACAGCCTCAGGCTACTTACCTGCACACACGCTCTCTGGCCATGAATATTCAGTGTCTAGTGCAGAAAGATGACCAGTTGTTATGCTTGTAGCTGATGCTTGCTAAGAGTGTGTTGGGTTGGGGGAAAAGGGAAGATTTGGTGGTTTATTCCTCTTCCGTCTCCCTTGCTACTGCTGACCTCTTACAGTCAATGTCAAACTAGCTGGATCTTCCCCTCCTACACTTCATTTGTGTGATTGTAATAACCATGCTCCAAACTTGGCTCATGACATTCTAAATGCAGTACAGCTAGATTTTCACTGATCTGGCTTGCATGAGCAAAACTAGATTGCTCCAAGCATGCAGGAATAGCTGTGGCTGGAGAGCAATGGGGTGGCCATTACTGCCAATAATAATGTAAGATTGCGGGGATAACTGTTTAACAACTTTACTTGGAACAGAGCTTGCTTCGAGTGCAGGAATCAATGGTGGTTCATCTGGAAACGGCGGAAAATCTGTCTCTTCTGGGATGGGCTCTGTCAGCATGTTGTGGTTCTCTTCACTGTAACCTGCTTCTTCTGTAGCAAGAAACAATTAGATTTATTCGGCGACCATGGCACAAAACAAAAGAAACAAACAAAAGAAATATAATATTAGGGGCCTGTCTGCACAACTGGTTCTTTGTTAAATGAATGCACATTTGCTGTTTTTGTTTTGTTTTGTATATAGGCTACATATCTCAAAAATGTATGTTTTCCAAGCAGTCAGATGTATTGTACCTGTGAAAATGCACTATTTTTGTTAGATGAAACATCTATGGCAAATATGATTGCCACAGTAGCTTATAGCATATATAGCTTGCACAGGTGTTGCAAGCAGGTATTACTCAGTAGTGTAAGTCTGGAAGACAGGCTGTCTGTTGGCTTTGGATACATTCTGGAAATTTGTGGTTCTTTTTCCATCAGATTTTGTGCAGGGAGGAAAAAGCCAAAACATTTGTGCAGCCTGCGTGGGAGAAGGCCCTTCTATATGAGTAATATACAGCTATTGCTCATTTGTTGTACAAGTTCCAGTTCCCCCCTGAAGTACTGTATTTTTCCGTGTATAACACGCTCTCATGCATAAGACTCCAAATTTTGGGGACTCCAAATTAAGAAAATGGGGGTGGCCCAGAGTTGTTGAGCTTTTTTTAGGGGGGGTTGCTGAAATCACCCACCCAGTTGCTGCAGCGACAGCCAATAGCCGCTAGCAATCTCTGGCTCGCAGCAGCAACCAATCCAATCCAATCCTATGCACTATCCATGTATAAGACGACCCACAATTTTTATCATAACCTTTTCAAAAAATTTTTTAAAAAAACACCTTGTTTTATACACTGAAAAGTACAGTATCCCTTTTGGGGAGATGTCACATCTTTCCAGCACTCAACGTAAACATTTTACTGCTGGGAAAATGGAATTAGTTTCCCCCCAGCTAGCAAGGTGATTTCAAGTAGCATTGCCAAGTTGCAGTGTGCCCTCTATGCCTTTGACGTCACAGTGACCAGAGGCATCTACAAATGTGCTCATCTGCTTAACCTTAGACAAGGAGGAGTCTTTTCCAAGGGTCCTGCCTTTCTGGCAAAGGGAGACACCCCTCTTTGATTGAAGCTGTCCAGCAGAAGGGCAACAGCAGCACTGAACATGTAATTTTTCTTTTATTATTTGACACTTGCACCCTTCCAAACACCGGCTTCCTTGGCCTGAAAGCGGGATGAGCGCCGCAACCCCATAGTAATTCTGATGCACTGCAAACCAAGATTTACCTGGGTCTTCAAGTTCGTTTGATGAATAAATATTGTCCATCAGCATTGGTTCCTCTCTGTCACTGGTGGAAGGCCTACGAACTTCAGCTTTTCACAAAAGATGAAATGGTAACTTACAAGAATTGCACTAGAAAACTGTTGTGACATAGGGCATTGCAAGCATAAGGGACACTGTTGCGTGCCTCTTTTCCATTTATGTTAAATAGCCAATTAATTTAACAATCAGCCATTTGCGAATATGAGCATTTTAAGCTTTAATAACTGCAAAGGACCCCAAACTGGGGTATTGGCTAATTGGTCTCAACTAGTCAGCCTTCTCAGTATGTACCGGTAGCACCCCAATCCTTGAACTCTCTCGGCCCCCTCGAAGCACAGATGGCAACATCATTGATGGGCTTCAATCAATTAATTAAAACATTTCTCCCAGGCTTTTTGGAGAACCTGATCAAATCTATTGGATCTTAGCTTTGTTGGCCTTGCAGTATTGTTGTTCTATGGGTCTTTGAACAACAATTGATATTGTTGTTCTAAGTTTATGATTTTTTTCACTTGGTTTTTGAGTTTTAAATGTTTGTACTACTTTATTATTATGTTGTGCAACACTTTGGAACTACAACTGGGGGAAAGCTGTTTATAAAGGCTAGTAATTAACAAACAAACAAATAAAATGCTTCAGTTCAGATATTTGCTTTCAGTAAAACACAGAGACATGTAAAACAAAAACCTCTGTCCCTATATATTCATTTCCCATTAATTGAAAATGATTATACACAATTAATGCAGAATCTAAAAATGCAAAGCATATTTCTATTTGACAATTTTTTAACTAAATTACATTCAGGAGTAAATCTGAACTCAATCATATTTAGGGGAATATCTGACTCCACAATTATGAAACTCCCCACTGCCTATTTTTAACAAGTGAGCAATTTTAGAATTTAGCATTGCTCCAACTCTTCAAATTTTTTGGTATCTGGACAGGGAATAAACTAGTGATGGCTGCAGCATCCTCTTTTCAACAGTAGTAGAAGGCCTACCAGCCTTGCTGATTTTATTTCCTCCCACATTATCAATAGCCGTTAATACCATATGCAATATGGTACATCCCCATTGCTATGATTACCTCATTAATACGTACTGCAGTCTGTACAATTCAGTGAAACAATAAGAGTTACCTAGATGGTCTTGTAATTCCTGAAGAATATCTTCCATTACTGAGGACTGCAATTTCTCATTAGTGGATGGAGTCTCTTGCTTCACTGTTTTCAAAAAATATCAACGATTGAATTAATTGTCATTGCTACACTGGGAAGGTTCAGTGAGAAGGCAAATAATTAGTTGCACACAAATCAACTGGAATCGATTTTAAATGAGTATGCCAGAACTATACCTGTTGCCAGTTCGACCAGAGGTTCTAAAGCAGGGATGTGGTGGCCCTCCAATTGTTGCTGGATTTGGTCTCCCTGGCCCAATGGCCAGGAATTAGGGGAGCTGTAGTCCAGCAACATCTGGGCAGCCCAATAGTTCCCCATCCCTGACTCAACAGCTTTAAAGAAGGAAAACCTAGATTTGAATTCCTGCTCGTTCATGAAGCTTAACTTGCCAAGTTCTAGCCTTTGACAAGTCACAATCACGCATAATTTTCCATTGCTAAAAAATTATTTCCTGATGTAGTAGATCATCACCTTGGTTAAGACAAGTGACAAATTAACGATGCTTCATCATGCATTTGTGTGGACAGAAAAGATTAGAAGTGCAATCATAAACATGTTTGCTTAGAAGTAAATCCCACTGAGTTTAATGAGGCTTAGTTCCTACCAAGTGTGTATAAGATTGCAGCATAAGGGAGTTCCTGGGAAGGCAACCAAAGGTCTTCAGCAGAGTAGGGGAGCCTGTGGCGATCCAGATGTTGTGGAGTGACAACTGCCATCAGCCCCAGAAAGTATGGCCAATGGTTCCCCACACCTGGTGTATAGCATACTATGGACTTTTCTTGTCCCTGGTCAGAGGTCTTCCTGGTGTGACGGTAGAAAGATCTGCTGCTACTGCTGATCCAGTAATGGCTGTCTGCACACAGAGGGGTCAAGAAAAAGGCATTTGAGGCAGCTGTGGGTGTGTGACAGACTGGGGAAAAAGCAGCAGCAAGTGTCGCTGCAGTCAATGAGATGAAAAATATAAAAGAACAATAATGGGGGAAAGTGGAGAAAATTGCCCCACATCATCTGCATTAGCCAGTGCCTATTGGAAGGGCTGTGGATACAGCAGTAGCTGTGCCCAAGAACATAGGGTCCCTCTGCCTGTACAAAGTAAACTAGAAATTGAAGCCTAAAGCCCATTACATATGCTTACTGTATTAACTTTTAAACAGCACATGAAGGGGACTGATAAGTCAGGATCTATGTTCAAGAAAGCAGTATTTCTGAGTTTTCTGGATTAATCTAACCACTACATTAGATTACTGCAACGTGTTATATGTGGGGCTGACTCTGCAGATGGTTTGGAGACTTCAGCTGGTGCAGAATTCAGCAGCCAGGTTGCTCACCAGAGCAAGATTTGTTGGCCATATAATGCCAATCCTGGCAAGGCTATACTGGCTGCCAATTAGTTTCTGGGCCCAATTCAGAGTGCTGGTTTTGACCTATAAAGCCTTCAACAGCTCAGGCCCTGTGATCATTAGATGAAGGGCAATACAGTCGTACCTTGGTTGCTGAACGCCTTGCGACTCGAACATTTTGGCTTCTGAACGGCGCAAACCCGGAAGTGAGTGTTCCGGTTTGCGAACATTCGTTGGAGTCCAGTTGAGTGCGGGCAGCTCCTGCAGCCAATTGGAAGCCGCACCTTAGTTTTTGAACATTTTTGGAAGTTGAACGGACTTCCAGAACAGATTCCGTTTGAGAACCAAGGTACGACTGTATAGAAATGTTGTTGTTGTTGTTGTTGTTGTTATCTATATATATATAAATGTAAGCTGTCCATGTTTGTTATATTCCACTTTTCTCTGAAACCGCTTGACCGATTGTGTTGAAATTTGGACACAACGTCACATGTGAATAGGCGAGTGTTTGTATAAACTTAGATTATACAGATGTCACACCTATCACAGGTAAAAACATTTTTTTTGAAAAACCAGAAAAAACAGGAACATGAGAGGTACCACTGGTACTGCAGCTAGAAAAGCTTCCCTCTCCAAAACAGCTCAGTTTGGGTTTGCAGGGAAGAACGAAATAGCAGACTGGACTGAATGGAGGTGGGGGCTCGCCTGAGTTGGGGTTGGGGGCAGGACAGGTTCGGGATAGGTCATGGGTTGGGACGGGGTGGTGAGAGTCACAGGGATGAGCCACAGCAACACATGGCGGGTACAGCTAGTTATTAATAATATTTTTAAAAGTAAAGATTTATCTGATCAGTCAAGTTCTTGCTTTGTAGGTGTGATACCATGTCCCCCACAAAAAAAAATTTCTCTATTTCTCTGACCAGACCAAGACTGCAATGCTAATAACAACAATATCCCCAGAATTGTTCAGAGTGAAATCAATAATGTCAACGAGTCCACAGCTCTATTTCTATAATGAGATTCTGATTAGAATGCTTTGGGAAACCCATTTGAAATACATTAGTACAATTTTATCAAAGCTCTGCTAATCTTTAATTTTAGAATGAAGTTTTTTAAAATAATGGAAGGCAAAAAATACATACCCCTTTCCATCTTCAGATCAGTTAGTATATTTTCTAGTTCTTCTACAGAAGTTTCTATTTTTGTTGTCATTATGCTTTGTGAACCTTCATCTTTGAGTGCACTTGTTGCTGCAAGTTACAAAAAAACCTGACTGGTTTTGATAACGCAAAGCTAATATAATGCAAAACTATCCAACAAAATCTTGTAATTTGCTCTTCAGTGGTGGTAGTGGTTGAATTAACAGCAACAACTGATATGCCAAAGATTCAGGCACTTCAAAACAAAACACAAAACATCAAAAACAAAACACAAAATATCCTGCAATTATAGCTACATATTTTATTTATTGTGATCCTTATCCCTATTGTTGCAATGTTACAGTTTTTGAATAATATGTTTTACAAACCTTAACTAGACTACAACAGCCCTGTGGATGGACTCTGCAGTGATTATCTGCAAGTCAATGGATAAGAAAGCTACATAGAATAACTACGAGCAAAGGTATTCTGTGGCTCCTGTGTATTAATTTTCTGTAAGAGCAAAATCATTCAGCAAAAGAAATGTATTAGGTTTACCAGCTCACAAAGAAATACTGCCAGTTCTCTTACATGTACTTATGTGTCACAGGGTTGTCTGAAGGTTTGAAATGATAAGAGAAGTGTAACTTGGCCTGGGCAACTGACTAACTGCTAGGCTGAAATACACACTGCATAATGAAATATAAACTTGATCAGCTTGACAGTGTGGAGCTCTCAGGGAAGGTGGAATCAATTCCAGAGAAATGTCAGGAGCATTTTGCTGCTGACAGCTCAACACACAATACCATTTTTAGTTCTGAAAAATGTTAGTTCTACTACTAGCTCCCTTACTGGAGAGAAAATGGAACCATGGCTATGAGTGATTACATGACTGCAGGGTCCTAGTCATTTATATAAATACTGAATGCACCACAGGACAGTGGAATTGTGTGCCACTACCTTGCAAGCAGGGCTTTCTTTCAGCCAGAATTTGCTGAAACTCAGTTCCGGCATCTCCCAGGTGGGTGCCATTGTCATTATAAGAGAAGAAGGGAGGTGTTCATGGTGAGTTCTGGCACCTCTTTTTCTAGAAAAATAGCACTGTGTGCAAGTGTTAGTGTATCCACACATTGTCCCAGTCCAAAAAATCCTTCCCCTTCCCCTCCTCCTTCCATAGTGACTGTATGTGGAAGTCCCTGTTTGCATTTACTATGGATTTTTAACGGTGGAGGGGAATGGGGGACAGTAATTCTACTATCCCATCATGCATTCACTATACAAACAACTCCCGTTTAAAGCACATCCAAATGACCCTGATCATGCGAACACGCATGGTGCGGAACCCGAAGGAGCACCAAAACATCACAAAAATGTCACAAAAAAGGGCAGAATGGGGTGGGGGTGGAATGGGGCAGAGCGGGCGTATGTGCCCTCCACCGACATGTGCAGGGGCAGTGCAACCCACCCAAAACAAAGATTGCCTGTACATATTAGGCAGAGGTGTGAACATGCTGTGCTTGCTTCTATACACAGTTTTCACTCAATGGCACCACAGGCAGACAAATATTTCCAATTCTTTTTCTATAATGTTTGTGAAAGGCCAGATCCTTATATCTCTACCCCTGGAGGGACAAATCTATCAGGTGGGTGGGGTTGCCCACTTGTCAATCATTGTTGGGACTTCAAAGCACACGATGGGGCTGTTTGAAAGCCCTCTTGCAAACAGTCTCATGCTGCTCTTTGAGCACTTGAGTGTAGAGAAATCCTAACATGGGAAGTGAGTCTCGAGAGTTGCATGAAAATGCCTCAAGCTTTTTAAAACTTCCCTTTACCAGTTTTGCTTAAACTATAAGCAGCTATAAGCAACGTTCATTATAACTCTGCACCTCACATACTACTTGAACTAAAAGGCTAGAACAGTTTAAACTGGTAAGTTTTTTGGTTCCTTAGTAGTACCGCTGTCTGAAAGCTCAAATTTATTTGATGCCATAGTTTTAATAGGACAATTCTACCATCATAAAATTGATCTATCAGTTAGATTTGTCTGTCACATCTCTTCCAGATGGGACAATATAATGCAGATTATCAAGTGCATTCTTTGCAGGAGGACCCATAGCCTGTCAAATTTGACCTTTAATTCAAGCTATTATGTCTTCTTGCAAAAATAAAAAAATAAATCCAACATTTAAAACTTTCAATTCCTGGTGTGTTAGCACATAAGAGATACTCCACCCTTGAGATGCAGTAATAATGTAGTCGCCCAAAGTACTGCTGTAACCAAGGCTCACTGTGGCTGAAACTACATTATCTGGAAACAGAAGAGGAAAGTTCCTTAATAGTGAGATATGAGCTGGAGTGGCAAGGGAGCATTTGCACCTGCAAAGTTAGCAGCAGGTATAACTACCAGTAGATTTCCAGCACTGGGTAACAAGTTGTTGTTTTTACACTTGAAACCACAATTTGCGGTATTTATAAGCCTGCCCTTCACAAAACAGTCCCAGAGCGGGAACATACAGTATGTGATGTTCGAAAATCCCTTTCACATACTAAGGTAAATCATGAAAAAACAGCTCTGATCAAAAAAACTTTGTGGTGCACTCTCATGTGCACAAGGAACTCCTGGTCAAGGAAGTTTTGCCACGGACTTAAATGTGGGAGCCAGCACCAAGAGGTGGGAACTAGCACCAAGAGGATTCACACAGACAGCTTCCCCCCCTCAACAGTGAAGTTATAAAACGTATCTGGAATTCTGTGTGCACACTGCCAAATTGCATACTCTTATTAAAAACAACAACCTTGAATTGGGTGGAGGGAGAAACATACATATTTGCTAACCTTTTTGGTTAATATCTTCAAAAACCAGAGACTGGCTTGCAGGTTTTTCCATGTGGATAGCTTTTACTAGCTTGAAAGCTGTAAATACACATATAGCAAGTTTCTTAAAATAGAGGGGAAACTTTTGGGACAGGATTCAGTCTTGCCTGCTTAGACTCTTCACACAAATATGGGGGAAAGTTTCTTCATTTCAAGTCACATTATACACATTTCATTTCAAGTCACATTATACACAGGAATTATTTCTGGGTCTACATGGTATCCAGGCCCAAGGACAAAGTGTATGCAAAATATTCATGAGCCCTCCACAGGTATTGACTGCATGGGAAGAGTTATGGACCCTGGTGTGTTGATTAGTCACAAGTGTAAGTTCCTGTATCAGGTATAGATTTGGCTATGACTTTCAGGCTGCAATTCTATACACACTTACTTGAGAGTAAGCCCCACTGAAGCCAAACCACATGGGCTCCAAACCCCATAGAAAGCCATTTGTGTGAAAGTTTTCCTGATACAGTTTAGGAGATCATAAGCATACCAGCCACTCCGAAAACAGCAGCAGTAAACTAAGTGGCAGTTCCTTTGCACAGATGGCTTCCTAAACATTTTATGTTACCGGTAACAACCACACTACCAGTACAACACAAGTCCCATTCCAAGGGATGGAATATACTTCTAAGCAATGCTGATTAGGGTTGCAGAATTCTCAGGATGGTATTGCATACTTGCCGTATATAATAACAATCTTACCATTCATGTAAAACTATTTCAAGTGTTCAAATCTTCACATACATTATCTCTGTAATCCTTACAATAGCCCTGTAAAGTAGCAAGTATTCCTTGAATCATCACACTATTTAGGATCACCAAGTGAGCTCATGGCTGAGGTGAGATTTCAGCTTGGGATTTATTGGTTTGCAGCTCACCTTTAGTCACTATTCTGCAAGAGCATGAATGTCTCTCTAATACCGGTGAGAGCTTTTTCATGTGCGGTCCAGCGTGCGAGATGCTGGTTTTAGAGAATTGAAATACTGTGGACTTGTAACATTGAATATCATGAGCATTCCTATCTACTGCATAGACAAAATGGCATTAGGCGATTCAACCTCTCGGCCTAAAATCATCACAAGATTGTTGTTAAAAAAAAAAAAGGAATGACACAAGAACTGAGACATATGTTGCTCATATTAAAGGTGACATAAAAGTATAGCACACGTGACCAATTGCATTTCACTTAATTTCATTAGGGTACATAATTGTTCTGCAAATTCTATGGCGACAACAATATACCGACACAACAGTATGAAAATTTGTTTCAAGGTGAACCCCTACATCTCACTGAAAGGAAAAATGCTGTCTTTTACCTGTGAAAGGATGGTTTCTTTTACTGCCATCTGCAGTGGTCTTTCCATGAACAGGTACTATCAGGGCTGTTCTTCTCCCTTTTTCAGGAATATGCTTCGCATTATTATCCACTGAACTGTTTACTACCACTTGCAAACCATTGCCTTTTAATACTACTGTATCAGTTTTAATGCCTTGGTTCATAATGTTGCTGGCTATAACATGAACTTCAGGGACTTCTCTTGGATCATTTAAATTGTAAATGTCAATCTCAGTTCTGCTTGAATTGTCAGCGGAAAGGAATCTTACAGTGATATTAGCTTTTCTTAATGATCTGCCACCATTATTACCAGCATCTTTGTCCTGTTTCAAGGCAGGAAGCAAAGTTATGTCTTCTTCGGTTCCTGCACCCTTCACATTATTAGGTCTCACTGGTGTGTCCACAAGGATATTTGGGGAAATCTTGTGCAGCTTGTAACCAATCAGTACTGTATAGCTATTGGAAAAAGGGATTTCTTGTGTTGTTAGACTACTAGGAGTTGCCTTCACTTTTACAGAGGATCCTGAAACAATATAGTTGATATGTTAACATTTTTAAGCAGGATATTCTGCACTACAAACCAGCCATGCAGACTACACAACCACACACTTTTCACGCAACATCCCTTGAGACTATGACACCGAGCAAATTTGCTGAGAATCAACTTCCTCCAGATTAAAAGGGATAGGTAACCAAGTTAATGTGTTGTAGATTAACGGTGAAAGTAGACCTTGAGTGTTACTGAGATTAAATGTTGGCCTTCTCCATAGGAAGGTTAGTAAACAAAATCCAACAACAGGGGACCACCTGCCTTTGACCACACTCATGTGTACAGTTAATGATCTGTCCTGTTTCTCTGAGGGTTCATGTTCATGCATCAAATTCTTTTGGTGCAGAACTTGGATTCGGTGATCTGCAAATAAAATAATCTGCATGAATATACATGTGACAATATCCTAACAAAAAAAACACCCAATCTTTTAAAATTGTTGTGCGGTGATAGGGAGCTGCGAGCCAGAAAATCTCCAATCTTTCAAATCTTTTTAATCAGCCATGAACTCACATGATGGTTGTAGGTAAGCTATGAACCCTTGAACCTTTCCTGCCCTCGACTTAATTTGCAGCATGAGGATAAAGCAACCCTATCTTACAAGGTACGAAAGGGGAAGATCGGGCCCAGGGGCCATATTAGGTCATCCAGGCCTGCCTAGAACCTTCAGGATTCTTCCCAGGATATACCCATCCCCAGATCATGTGCCTAACCAACTGCACTGCATTCCATCCTTGAGTGCCTTTTCCTGGCTGGGATGTGTCCTTGGAACTGTAAGAAATGTCTCCTGCTTGCCTGGACGAGGAAAGGGTTAGGGTGGATGGACTTGTGTGGCTGGAGTATAGACTCCTGGACAAAAGGTAAAGGTAATTTCTGTTTCTCCACCCACATTTTTCCATCGGATCCTACCACACCAGTTGCAAACAGTCCCCAGAAGGTTGCCCTTGTGAAGAATGTGGTTCCCCACACCTGTTATAAGGAACTTTCAGATAATGTATGTGAAGCACTCCGAACACTTAAAAAAAAAGAAAAAGTGCTATACAAATACCATTAATGACTGTCACTGATTTACGCTACGTGAGAAACAGCTTTAACAGCAAATGGCAAGCTTTTGTAGTATTTAAAAGAGGGTAGCAGAAATAACAACTGTTTAACGACAGCAAGCTGATAACACTGTGCAGTGCGCACACATTACATGGTTCCTTCTTACAGAGTTTAATAGTCACAGCTCAGTCCTAAACGTATTTATTTAGACTCCAGTTCTACTAAGCTCAATGCAGCTCACTTCCGTAGAAATATGCCAAGGATTCAAGCTTAAGTGGGAGTCAGTCTAGGCATTATAATATCCACTCGTGACTTCTACCATCCGACTGCAGACTTTTGTTGCAAGTGGCTGACATTTCTAGAGGCATCTGCAGCTGGCATGGAAGCCTGCCCACAGTTTCATGTAATTTATAAGCAAAGCAACTCAGTCATTTGAATTATTGTTCTCCGTAAAATGCATTCTCAATGTTGTACACCGTGCCATGGGATCTTTTGATAAAGGGCTGTATATAAATTGAATGAACAAATAATTGGGAGGAGCCATGAGGCAAGCTAAACTGGACATTAGAAATGCATGTGGCAATTTGCCATGTGACTACAGTAACACGTGGCTTAGCCACACAGTGCACATCACAAACAGCTTAAAACACGACCTGGCAAAGAAATGGCAAGTGTGGATACCAGGAATGCACAAAAGGGACCAGAACATACATACAAAATGTGATGCTCAATGGTGGTCCAGGAAAGGCTTTGTAAAATAAGGTTTCTGGAAGAGGAATAGAGAGGAGAAAATGTGGAGGAGGCTAAGAACACAAGGAAAACCTTGCTGGATCAGACCAAAGTTCTATCTTGTCCAGCATTCCTGTTTTGCACGGTAGCCATTCATATTCCTATGGGAAGTCCACAAGTAGGGAGTGAATCATACAATTGTAGTTGGGATGCACCCCGAGGGTCATCTAGTCCAACCCCTGAATCTCAGCACGTGGTTTCCCATCCAATTTGAAACCATGCTGGACCCTGCTTAGCTTTGCAATTGCGGTTATCAGTTTTATTGCTGCACCACTAGAAGGCAATGGCTTTTCCCCATGGTTGCTCCCCAGCCAGTGTAATTCAGTGGCACACTGCCTATGAACCTGGAGCTTCCATGCAGCCATTACAATTAGTAGTCCTTCGTGAGCCCATCCATTCCCCCTCCAAAGGCATGCCTAGAAAACGGGGGGGGGGCATATGCAAGCAAGCAAACCCAAAGACAAACAATAAGGAGTAAACATAAATGCATACTATGAAAAACACCCTATTTTCAGTTTATTTTGCATTTATGTCACCAGAAATACAGAGATTAACATTTTGTACGTCTTTGTGTATTGCTTATTTTATATGGGAATATAACACGTGATATAGAGCCTGCTACTTACCAAGTAATTTAATTATTTCTTTAAGCTTATTTTTTGAACTTATTGAAGTGTTCACATCTGCAAAAAATAAACAAAACAATTTCACAATGACATCAGTTATAAAAGACTACATGCCAGAGTTCTTTTGAAATTGCCCCTCTTCTCATCAGTTATCATGAACACCTTTAGGATACACTTACCAAAGTCAGTGAGCACAGGATCAATTATTTTGGGCTGGGTTTCAAAATGATGAAGGCAAACTGAACAAATTTGTGTAAATACTGAACACACCCTAAATCAGCTGCTTCACACATTCCATCTACAACTGAACTGCTTTTTCCATGCCACTGTAAAGTGCTGAAATTGAACTGGCGCTGTCTAATCCTAGGTCCAAATTCAGAGGCTGAGGCAAGTCTTCTAAGGTCTCAGGTTTGGAAGCAGATGTTGCTGAACTGCAACTCCCATAATCCCATGCGGCTTAGCCACTGACCATGTTGGGTGGGGCTGATGGGAAATGTAATCCAGTGGTATCTGGAGGGGTCACGGGTTGCCTGTCCCTGACCTAAGCCAAACACCACTCAGAAGAACAAAAGGATGGGAAGTTTCTATGGCTACATGCCAACAAGAGGTAAGTTAGAAAAGCAGAAGAATGTTTATTTTTTGGCTTAAACTGTTCAAGAGACACATGGCATATTCTCAAGGAGGGTCTTAGTTCCTGTGTGAATTGTACTGAGAGGAGAGCAACGAGGCACTATTTTAAATTAATTAGGCCAATGCAGTTAAGTACAAAACTGAGCAACAAGCAACGACAAGGCTGAGTGAGAAAGTCAAGGAGTCACACTGAAAGGCAATTAGAATTGCAAACTTAACCTCTGAATCTTCACAATGGGGTTTCTTGAACTCATGAAGATGGAAACAAGTGGAGGATCCCCCCCCCCAATAATGATCTAGCTTGGAATGCAGGGAGGAGGGCTAGGGAAATGGAAAGCCGAGAGAGAGAAAACACAAAACAGCAAGATTAAACTGGGGACATCTAGTTGAGGAATTAAAACCAGACATGACTTTAAGTGTCTGGATTGCCTCTGCCACTAAGAAGATCTGACCCATCTTCATTGTTTGCTACTAGGGTGAGAGAACTAGCTATTTGGCTTCTCAGGAGCCACACGTGCTTTACACAGGAGAGGTATCATTTGTTCTGTGTGTTTTCTTCTGCTCTGCAGGTATTGCTGTTCTGCTAGTTGCCCGGGTTCTAAATGTTCTGCACTGCTACGCTTCAACGAACCGATTGATTTGTGAACCTTTAAACTGGAGTGTGTTGTTGCTCTCTGTTTCAGTGGGAACTTGTGGCTCCTGTAACAGCCTTCTGGAGGGCATCAGATTGTAGGGCTCGAACCATGGTGATGCTGAGGCCATCACACCAAAGCTGCACCATTGCTCTCAGTCCACATCAGAAACAAGCCAGTTTGATATGTTAATTACTAGCATATACCACTGCTGCATAAAAGAGCTTTGAGTCTGCCCTTGGAATCAATGCTAACTCAAATTTCAATGTTTTCTGTTTTCTAATAGTGAGCCAAAAGAAATAAGCATACACACCAAACGGCAATGACGCCTCTATAATACTACCTTCAACTCACTAAAAAAAAAGCCCAGTAGTATCCATTTCTAGCCCCAAATCCTGTCTGGAGGTGTAGGAGAAATATATCACTGCTCACTTAGTTTGACTAAGGTCTATGGAACTGTTCATTCTAGCATGACCGACCATCCATCATTAGACCCATTCTGAATGCCACAACATATTCAAGAAGTATATGCATGAATCCAAAGTTCCAACACTAAACCAATGACAAAGCTGATTTTCAAATGGTCTTAATGACAGACAATCTGCATACCAATTGACTCATTTACGCACATGATAACTGAGAACAATACAAGAAAAATATGTAAAAAGGTCTGTAATGGTGCATGACAATTGCTTCCAAGTATGCTGACCTTTGGTAAACGAAACAAACAAAAAGTACAGTGCTCTTTTGACGAGACATTAATGAGTGATTAAGAATGAGTACAGCTGCATCATATGAACACTTGGTTAAAAATATTCTTTTTGCATTCAGTGTCAGTCTCATAATTATGATGGAAAACACTGTGGAAGGAAGCAAGCAAGCCTATGCAGTAAAATATTTATATTTTTACAATAGCTATATGGTTTTCGACAACACTGTCAAATACCAGCTCACTTAATATTTTTCCAACTACTATTATTTATATGCAGACCCTATCATTACTATTATATGCTGGTACAGTAGTAGTTTAGTAAATTCTTACTTAATTTCCAATATCTACAGCTGTTGCATATTGCCTAGATATTCTAGAATGCTACCTTTTGAATTCATTTCTTAAAATAATTACTTAACAGATAAACCCAACAGACAATCTGGATTTATTTTTAATGTGTGAAAATGATTGAAAATTAAAATATGAAAGCTACATACTTTTAAAACATTAAAAAAAACACATGTATTCTGATAGTTTTGGTAATAGTGGTGATGGACCAGAGCTATGGTTCTCAAAACAGAAGATGAACTAAGGAGAGGTACAGGCAGCTTCTAGGACTAGCAGAAGGTACTGATTTCAGCAAGGCTTTCAACAAAGTCCTCCATGATATTCTGGAGGAGAAGCTGGTAAAATGTGAGCTAGATGGTGTTACTGTTAGGTGGATTTGCAGCTGGCTGACTGGACCCCCAAAATGCTCACCTATGGTTCCTTGTCATCCTGAAAAAAAGTGACAAGTGAGGTGTCATACTGCTGCAGGATGCTGTCCTGGGTCCAATTGTTGTTCAACATTGGATGAAGTAATTGAGAAGATGCTCATCAAATCTGCAGACTCGGGAATCAAGGATTGTAGACCTGGACCCAAACTAACAATGAATTTCAATAGGGACAAATACAGTGGTACCTTGATTTACGAAGGCGATCCATTCCGCGGCGCTCTTCGTAAGTCAAAACCTTCAGATGTCGAAGCGTCCATTTTGCGCATGCGCGAAGCACGATTTTGCGCTTTGCGCATATGTAGAATGTGCGCGGCGCGAAAATACTTCCGGGTTTGCCAACTTCATAAGTCGAAACCTTTGGAAGTTGAGGCATTCGGAAGTCGAGGTACCACTGTATAAGGTTCTACACTTAAGTAGGAATGGTAAGATGCACAAATATAGGATGAGGAACACCTGGCTTGGCAGTAGTACACATGAAAAGGGTCTAGTTGTCTTAGTAGATCAGAAGCTTAATATGAGTCAACAGTATGATGCAGCAGCAAAAAAGCTAATACAACTCTAGACTGCATCAACAGAAGTATAATATCCGGAGAAAAGGAAGTAATAGTACCACTCTGTTCTGCCTTGCAGACCACACCTGGAGTACTGTGTCCAGTTCTAGGCACCACAGTTTTAAGAAGGATTTTGACAATGTGGAACATGTGCAGAGGAGGGTGACCAAGATGCTCAAGGATCTGGAAACCAAGCCTTATGAGGAACAGTTTAGAGAGCTGCCTGGAGAAGAGAAAACTGAGAGGGAGCTATGATATTGTTGTTTAGTCGTTTAGTCATGTCCAACTCTTTTGACCCCATGGACCAGAGCACGCCAGGCACTCCTGTCTTCCATTGCCTCCCGCAGTTTGGTCAAAGTCATGTTGGTAGCTTCGAGAACACTGTCCAACTATCTCATCCTCTGTCATCCCCTTCTTGTGCCCTCAATCTTTCCCAACATCAGGGTCTTTTCCAGGGAGTCTTCTCTTCTCATGAGGTGGTGAAAGTATTGGAGCTTCCCAAGTATTGGTGCTGGGGAGCTATGATACTGATCTTCAAATACCTGAAGGACTGTCACATGAATAATGGCAATCTTGTTTTCTGCTTGTTTCCAGAGGGTAGGAATAGAACTAATATATTCAAATTACAAGAAAGGAGGTTCCAAATAAACACCAGAACTTTCTGATGGTAAGGACTAACTCAGAATGGGATGGACTATTCTTCATTTTATGTTTTTAAACAGAGGATGGATGGCCATCTGCCAGGGATACATTAGCTGTGATTTCTGCATTGCAGGAGGTCAGACTAGGTGGCCCTTGGAGGTTTGCTTCTAATTCTAGAATATTCTGGTTCTGTGTGGCCTGTGTGGTCCTGAATGGTTAATAGGAGACATTCTGTTATGCCAATCTGCTCTCCTCTTGCACAATCAATGGAGCATAGACTGTTGCTCATCAAGACACCACCCCGTAGGCCATGCCCTCAAAGAGAGTCAAATATATTAGGATCAAGTGACATTCCTAAAAAGGGGGAACTGGCAAAGGGTAGGGTAGTGGTCAGCATATTAGCCTTCAGCTGGAGAGTTCTAATCTCATATCATGGATCTTGTGCCTGACCTCCAACTCCACAAGCTTTAGAACAGGGGTCAGCAAACTTTTTCAGCAGGGGGCTGCTCCACTGTCCCTCAGACCTGGTGGGGGGCCAGACTATATTTTGAAGGGGGAAAAATGAACGAATTCCTATGCCCCACAAATAACCCAGAGATGCATTTTAAATAAAAGCACACATTCTACTCATGTAAAAACACACTGATTCCCGGACCATCCGCGGGCCGGATTTAGAAGGCGGCTGGGCTGGATCCGGCCCCCAGGCCTTAGTTTGCCTACCCATGCTTTAGAACAATGGCAAATACTGCTCCAGCACATGATGTAATAACCTGTGTTGTTATATTTTTTAAAAAGTGCCAGAGTTTCATTCCCTTGTGCACTACACCACTGCACAGCCCGCTTAACTTGGAACAATACTGTCTGTTTCTCAAGATAAAAATGCCGTTTGAGGCTCCCTAAGTATACCTGATTCGCTATGTTGATCATACAGTCATCACAATTACAATGTGAAGAACCCTAATACAATGCACAAGGTATAAAGGACTTTGTACACCACAAACCAAAGTCAAGTTCTGAGTGTTTTCTACTCCCCATGTCTGAAGTAGTCTCTTCAGAATATAACCTCTCCTTACAAATCAGCGTAACACAGCACACCAGCAATAATATATTATGGCTGGTTGGATACTTGACTACTCCCTGCTCTGCTTCTGCAGTCCTGGGCATGCAACAAAAATAGGTTTGTCAAGCCTGTGACAAACACCATCATACATGGCTGGTGCACTGCATTCAGCTTGGTGAGTCACAAATTGTGGAGGGTGGTGTAAAATGACCATTACAATAATAACCTTGAGACTTAAACTCCACAGAAGCTGATCAATATTGTGACAATAACCTCAACAGGGTATGCAAGACCTTGGACCATGATGATTCATATACTGTAAATTATAATACAGATCTAATTTAATTTTTGAGTTATGGCATTGGTCAAAGACTGCACCAGGCAACAAGCAACATTTTAAACAAATAAATTTTAGTGTTTGCATCAAACTGGCTTGCATAGATACTTATTTGAAAAGGCTGTTCTTTTCAAATAAGCACCATGGAACTGTTGACTCCAGCAGACTCCCTTAAATTCAGATCAACTTTTCTATCATGGATTCACTGTACAGGCTTGAAGGGGGGAAACTGCTGAGCTGCTAATCAAGGGGAAGCAGGAAAACCTGGGAAATGGTCCTCCTTCCCCTTTCCCCCTGTCTGCTTTTGGAACTGTTTTTAGAAAGAGAAATCCTGAAGAAGGTTGCTCTCCAAGAAAAGTTGAAAGGGGGTATAAATAATAAATTATTATTATTATTATTATTGCTTCCCTCAATGTCTCAGAGATCAATTAAAAGCGGTGAAGAGATCAGAACACCAACTCCTTCCCTTTTGGGGAACAGAAGCACTTTGGAGTATTGCTTGCTTATGTTCTCTCTCTCTCTCTCTCTCTCTCTCTCTGTGTGTGTGTGTGTGTGTGTGTTTGGATCTAAAGGACAACATACATGTTTACACCGTGTGAATACACAAAGAGGGCATTGCTTCATACAATCAGCTACAAAAACTGAGTCCTCTTTATACCGAAAATAAAATGCCTGCACTGAAAGAAATGTGATGCTGACATACAAAGCACTTTGTATTCATCCCTTCCTGTAATTTGGAAGGAAAATGTAACCAATCCACTTTAAATTCTTCAATTGCAATGGTTCAGCAGCCAGCAATTATTTAACTTCTGGAGTATTTATTCTTTTGAGCCTTAAACTCAACTGAGTAGCCTTTGCTACTCAGAAGTAAGTCTCACTGAATTGTGTACAGATTCTGCGGTATTATACTGCAATCTTAAGCTTTTTTTACCCAGAAGTAAGTCCCACTCAGTTCAATAGAGCTTACTCTCTGGTATGTGCCTGATCATCATCATCATTATTATTATTACATACAGGCATAAATACTTCTTAGAATTCCTCAAATGATCTATTACTCTTTGAGAAGATCTACTTATGGTTCAATGAAAGCCAGACACTCTCTCTCTCTCTCTCTCTCTCTCTCTCTCTCACACACACACACACACACACACACAGAGAGAGAGAGAGTTTATAACCCTTATGAACAAATGAGGTGTGTGTGTGTGTGTGGACGCAAACGCAAATGGGGTGGGTGTGTTTCCTTCTCTATGTGTGTGACAAATTGGGTCTTTGCCCCAGGTGACAGAAAGCCTAGCTTCGGCCTTGCAGGGGTAGCCTCTTCTGCCCAGCCCCACCCTCACGGAGCGCGGCGCAGGATACCTGGGCCAGGTTCTCCCTGGAGCCTAATCTGAGTGTCCCAGCTGGGCAAGAAAGCGAGGAGGACGAGGAGGCAGGCGGGGACGGCACCCCTAGCGGCCAGCGCCATATTCGCCACCGGCCACCTCCGGCAGGAGACTCCGCTGTCCTGGGAATGACTTGGCTCGAGCCACCTGGCTACGCTTCTCCTGCTCCGGCCGGCGGGCCTCTCGGTCTCCAGGACACGCGGCGCGCGCCGAACGCTCCCGGCTCTGTGACCTCACCCTGCCGCCGGAGATCCGCACAGCCCCTCGGGTTCCAGAGCTGCTCGGCTGAGGAGGACGCCTCCTGCAGCCCGAGCGCTCTCATCGGTGCGGCAGTGAAAGGCGCGAGCTGGTGGACAGGAAAAAAGTGGGGTTTCACTTCCCCTCCTGCGGTGGCCACAGGCTGAGGCGAATGCGTGGGTCACAAGAAGGAGGGGACTTTCTGAGGGAGTAGCCGCCACCGCCGTCGCCAAGAGGCCAGCAACAAACCTAGTTTCGCCAGTATCAAAATGCCCTGTAAAAACGACTCTCCAAACTCCGCAGTAGGGCAATATAGGGCTCTTAAAAAGACCACAAAATAGGGAGCGAGCTTTGGAGTTCTCCAGAACTTTGCAGGCGGCTGCGTTTGGGGCGAGGAAGGAAACGAAAAAATCCGGCCCCATTGGCGTTGTTTTCGATATTAACAAGCGCGCACGCAACCCCGTCTCTTGAGGTGCTTGCTGTTCACCTCAGAGCGAGCCCTTATCACTCTCCCACCCACAAGAAGCGTCCTATAATCTTAACAGGAATACGGAAAGGTTTGTTTTCTTCCTGCCTTCCGAAGAGAGATTTCCTTAAGCCCATGTGTTTAAGGAAATTGAGGAACAGCAGGGGGGGTGGGGTACAGGGCCCTGGCTTCGCCCAGCATGGGTGGGAGTGGACACTTGACCTCAGAGAGAGCCTCCCATTTTGGATGGAAAGGGGTTGAGGAAGCAGGGGCCGCCGCACTTGTGCGGAAAGATGGGGGCGCAGCTGTTTCTACAGTGAAAGAGGTGCGGCGGCTCCAGCTCGCCAGAAGCTGCACATTCTGCTCAGCATGAAACTCCTGAAAGGATGGAATTGCCTGCGTTTTCTGAGAGACTTCTTCTAGGAAGGCTCAAGCAGCAGCTTACAGGGAGGCCTTGCTATTAAATAAGAGAAAGGCAACCCATGAGCACAATTCCTAGGCCTGGTCCACAGACACAGCAGAATGAGGCGGTAGGTTGCTTTTAGACCACTTCATTCTGCAGGTGGGGGAGAACATTTTCGAATGTTCTTCTGCCCTGTAAAGCTATCAGGCCAGGGAGTGTGTAGACCATCCAAGTAAATATTGAAAATAACACACAAACACCCTTTGAAGTGCTGCAGTTTATTCTAGCACTTCAGAAGCTCACCACCTCATTCCCATGTCCCACCCCATTCTGCTGCCCTTATGGGGTTGGTGGTTAGAATGTCAGGATAGTGGGACCAGGTTCATTTTCTCACTCGGCTGTACAGTTAACTAGGTGATCTTTGGGGCAATCATGGTTTCTCATTCTGATCTACTTCTCAACCTCGGATGAAATGGGGAGGAGGGGAATGAAGAGGTTTGCGAGGTTTGTCTCTGGGTAAGATATAAATGAGTTTGTAGACTAGACCCTAGTGCCAAACAAAGTGTCGTCTATTCAGTTGCCTTCCACCGGACAGCAATGATAAATGACGTAGAGAGTATAAATATAGAGAGGATCGTCCTTTTAATTTCTGGTTTGAATTGATCTTTCCTCCCTCCCCTGGGAGAACAACCCACAGGAATCAGTGGAGAAATCTAAGATTTTAACCTATCCATGGCTGTGCACCAGATGTTCCCGAACCTCAAACAAAAGATAGCAGCAAAGGCAAGGGGCTCTGCTCTTCTTCCTACCTAGGGCAGGATAGCGGGAGGAAATAGTGACTGGGCATTTGAAATCAATAATCCATCTGTGTACAAGTCATTGAAGGTCTTGTCGGCCAGAGCTGGATTTGGGCTAGGTGGAAGTCCTGTGTGAGGGCAATATAAGCATTTTAAAGTACCATTATCCCAATGGGAGAAATAAGCTTAAATATCTTTCGCTGGAATCAATAGAACTTAAGTAGGGTTATTATATTGGAGTTCGCAAGCAATACAAGGTAAAGTGTTGATGGATGGAAGTGTAGTGCTTTCAGGATTTCAGAGTAACAGATCATGACGGATATGTGATATAATTGCACACAATCATCTGAAAGAAGGAACCTATGTGGGGCTGCAATATTGTTTGTGAAATACAGATAAATCTTTAAAATTAGGGCCAAACATCTGGCGATTCTAAATTAGATGCCGTAAAGATATATATATATATATATATATATATATATATATATATATATATATATATCAGTGTTTCTCAACCTTTTTTGGGCCAAGGCACACTTGTTCCATGAAAAAAATCACGAGGCACACCACCATTAAAAAAGTTAAAAAATTTAACTCTGTGCTGCCCTATATTGACTATATAATTATGACTGTAAGAAACACTTGCCAATTGCTGTGTTGGTTGCAATCTCCTGTAATAAGGCTTCACAAGCCGCTGATTTCTCTGCCAGCACAATCCTTTGCTCAGCAAGTTTCAGGTTGAGCTCATCCAGCCAGCTTCTTTAAGTTTGTCTAAAACCACCCTCCCGTGGTGGTGGCTGTTGAGAACTGCGCTCGCTCCGTGTCGTGACCCGGCCAGCTTCCTTTCCGGCGGGTCAGCGTTCTTTATTGGCAGCCGCCAGGCATGTGACAATGCAAATCGCCCTTCTCGTCGCCGCACATCGCGGCACACCAGCCAGTGTCTCGCGGCACACTAGTGTGCCGCGGAACAGCGGTTGAGAAACGCTGATATATATGATGGAAAGTAATCATAATAAATGCACCTTAATGTTTGAGTGATTATAACAAGCTTTCAGTTTCTTTGTTAACTTAACAACATATTTATCTTCTTAAATTAGTGCCAGATATATTTGAAAGAGGGACCCAGGTGGCTCTGTGGGTTAAACCACTGAGCCTAGGGCTTGCTGATCAGAAGGTTGGCGGATCGAATCCCTGTGGCGGGCTGAGCTTCCGTTGCTCGGTCCCAGCTCCTGCCAACCTAGCAGTTCGAAAGCACATCAAAATGCAAGTAGATAAATAGGAACCGCTACAGTGGGAAGGTAAACAGCGTTTCCGTGTGCTGCTCTGGTTTGCCAGAAGTGGCTTTGTCATGCTGGCCACATGACCTGGAAACTATACGCCGGCTCCCTCGGCCAATAATGCGAGATGAGCGCGCAACCCCAGAGTCGGTCACGACTGGACCTAATGGTCAGGGGTCCCTTTACCTTTACTATATTTGAAAGAAGGCATGTGTTGACTATCTCTAATGCACTTGTATTCAGAAATATACTGTAAGTGTTTAAAATTTCCCAGTCGGGTCATTTTGAAGTGGCTGCCCATTTCTCTGCCAGGAAGAATGTGAGATGTGACATCTCAATGACCATGGCTTTGACCAATAAGTGCGGGAGGCCCATTTTGCTCAACATGTCCCTGGTGAGCACCAACCAGTGCTTACCCTCTGAGCTGGGGTGTATGACAGCAGGCTCCAGTGCACTCCTCTTACGCTCTTCCACCTATGGAATCCTGCACTGACACCAAGCCTCTGCAGTTTACGGCATTGCAATTTACAGATACGCTTGTGCAGGAGACCTCTGCTATGGTCACTGTTCTGCAAAATTCTCTCCTAGTTCCTGTAGTGTCAGGAGAAGCTCACAATGACTTTACCAGGGATGAAGAAGAGTGCACCTCTGAAGACCTGTCTGAAATTTATTCTGGCGTTTATGCATTGCATTTCTCAGATCAAGTGGCTGCCTGGTGCACTTAAGGCTCATGGCTGCAAATGCAATCACTCCTGGCCACTTCCAAGAATCCTAAGCTAACTTTATCCATGTACTTTCTACGTACGTGAATGATATGCCAGCAAACAGTGATCTAGTGATCTGAGTTCCTCAGACAGCGGTGCAGGATAAGCTACCATATACATCATGGAGACTACAACTTAAAGCAGTTTTGGAAGGATCAGATAGGTGGTAAGGAGTTGCTATTTTTATAAAACTGCATTGACCATTTTGTGCACTTCCGATTGATGTGCGATTGCCGACATGCTGCTTCTAGCCCTGGAAGTGGGTGGAATGGGTCAGGGCGGAAGCAGAACAGGAATAGGAACAGGAAAGGGCTGACGCACGGCCACTTATGCACTCAGTGGCCCGGAACGCAACCCCCACGCAAACAGGGAATTGCCTGTATAAATTTTTTTTTAATTTTTAAAAATTATTTTAATAAAAAATTAATATAAATGATTTAAAACCTGAATTCCATAGGAACAGGAACACTGAGCTAGTCATGTAGAGAGCTTTTATGATACTCCAAAACCAACACATGTTCATCAGGTCTGACACACCAGCATTGGGGGTTAGGAAGCACACAGAAGTTTGGGAGACTTCAAGGTCATTCTATACACTTGGTGTTGGGATGACACAGTCATGTACAACCCAGCCCTAGAACTACGCCTAAGACCCATTTGGGCCATTCAATGAAAATGGGGCTTAGCAGCCACACCAAACAGTGACTTGTAACCCCTTGTATATAGTCGTAGGCAATGCGATGATTTTGAAAAGTGATCATGTCCCACTCCTAAAATCACATTAAAGCACATCATTCCATAACAGCATTTTCAGAGGGCATCCAAAAAGGAAGCAGGACTTGCAGTGAAATAGGAGGAGGGGTACATGCCACGTTTTTGAACGACAGATGGTACATGCCTTATTCTTCTCACTTTTCAGTGTGTTGGCCAATGAATGAAGTCAAGGGCTGTGATTGGCAAGTGGTAGAGAGCAACTTTACGAAAGGAAGACCCCCAAAATAGTTTCAGAATGACTCAGAAAGTTACTTCCCCAAGTCACTAGAGAAGGAGTTTCCACATTCATTTTGAAGCCAGTTTGGGATTTATCTTGGCATATGTGTCATTCTAGAATTCTTTCTAGATTTAGATAATAGAGAAAGATTGCCTGCTTCATTTTGAAGGGACTTCCTGCTTCATTTTTAAGCGATGCTTTTTTTTCCTTTCCATTTTCCTGGCTATAGAGAAATGATTGTTGCCCAGAAGAAAATAGCAGAAAATCCCAGTATTTTAGTGTAGCTGTGACTGGGCAGTAGCATGTCCACTCAAAAAGGAAAAAGGTAGCAGCGAAGACAGGAGCTCATTCTCTTTCTAAGGTTTAATTTTCTGTAGGAAAAAATGCATTTTTCAACGTTTCTTTTTACACTGTAAACAAATCACCCTGCTAATACAAATGTGCACCGTTAGTATTAGTCTATATGTGTATTTGCACCGTTAGATGGTCTGTACTGTATGTGTATTTGCAGTATTGTGGCTGAGTATGTGTGGGTTACATCAGCCCTGAAAAGTAGCCTCATGTTGCTATGTTAGTATTGGGGTGGAGTACTTAGAGAGGACAGTGGACCCCATTCAATGTAACACTAAGGTTAAAGTTCTGTCAGTGCAAGGATTTCACGTTGTGTGACAGAACATTCTCCCCTGCTAAATCTGTTCTCGGTGTTCCTCCAGCCCCCACAAGCAGATCTGGGGACAGTGTGGAGCACACATGGGGTGAGGAGGGGGGAAATCCCCTTGTGCTACTACTAATCCTTGCAAAAATGTTAGTTGAATACTGTACTGTGCAGTGTATAGCGATTTTGCAATGTGCTTCAGTGTTGTTATCCAGTCTCTTGATGGAATGTAGGACTCTCCAAATGTCACTGGGCTCCAATTGCCACCAGCCCTATCTAGCATGGCTGGTGATCAGGGATGATGGGATTAGCCATCAACAACCTCTGGAGGGCAAGATATTCCCTGGTGTATGGGAATAAATAACCGTGTAATGTAGCTAAATATCAGCAACTAGAATGTTCTTAACCAGATGCAGTTCTGCTTGCTTTTGGTTGGCCGGATGAAGATAGTGGCTTAGCTTGAGTTCATTTTAATTAATGCTGAATTTGTTAATTTCAATTTTGATGTGTTGGGTCTAGTTTGGAATGTGATTTGTTTTATGTGGTGTTATTACTTATCTGTTACTCACCTTGAATTTCCTTGGGAAACAAGGTAGGGTGAAATTATTATTTTTAAAGAAAATAAATACAAGTTTCTGCTCTGTGATTCTGTGATTCTAAAAGCAAGCCATGGAGGACAGAATGGAACAGAACATATATGCAAGAGCTAATTTCTAGGACAGCTAAAAGAAAAATTACAACTTAAGTAGATTTGAGCTACGGTTTGAACATATACTTGACAAGTTCTATTTTGGGGATGGACTACACATTTAAAACAATCATTTGGTTTTTTAAAAACAACAACCGGTGCTGAATATTATGTTTTCCCCAACAGAAATAAATTAAAGGAATCTAATTGAAGAAGTATACAACAGTGGTTAATATGTTGCTACTTGAAAAAGAGATGTTGCAACTTATAATCTTCTTTTATGGGTTTATGTTGTTAATGTTTAATCACGCATGTGAATGTATTCAGATGTTAAAACATTCTATTAGCTATGAAAATTGCACTATTATTTACTGACTGTTTGTGATGCATTGTTGTCGGTTTTTAGCTCTCTATAGTCCCTGTTTAATTCTCCCTTTAACTTCCTTCCTTCCTTTCTGAAAGACTTAAGAGAGAAAAAACTAGAATAGATGAGCTAATTTCAAGGGTTAAATATTTTTTTCAATTACAAATTAATTTTATTTCTCTCTCTCTCTCTCTCTTTGGAAAGGGGAGAAGGGAAAACAAATGTGCTATACTGTTAATACCTGTTTTAAGGACAGGGCCGTAAGTACTAAGGCAAGGATGCCATCCATCACAATGTTATGGTCCTTGGATCAAACCCCTTTTAGGGATGGGGAACCCACATCCTTCCAGCTCTTGTTGGGACTCCAGCTCTCACAAGGTCCAGCATCCCACTGGTTAGCTTCTGCGTGGCAAACCTGGGCTGCACAGAGGGAGATAGATATAACTTTATTCGCATCAGCCAATGGCCATAGCAATGATAAAACATTACAATATACACAGAAAAAAGGAAATTTAGTATAAAAGCACAGTTTAGGGTCCTGAATCAACAGTCAGATAGTGGCCCTTATTCTGATTGCCCTTGCTAAGAACCTAGCAGCCTTTGCTGTTATCTGCTCCGTTTCGTCTGACAGGAGAAAGTGGTTGTGCGGCCTGGGATGGTCAGTACGAGTGGGGTGATGATCTTGTTCCTCGAGTCTTTGTAGAGAGTCCAAGAGAGGAGGACGTGAGCCACTGTTTCGGTGCTACCATCTCCACAGGGGCAAAGGCGTTTGTCATAACGGGATCTTTTGGAATCAGCCCTCAAGTACCACAGATGGCAAAAACATCCAGTCTTGCGAGTGTGAAAGCACGCCTGTATTTTGGGATAGCTAGTTTGTGCAGGTATGGAGCCAGAGAATCAAAATGGGAAGATGGAAATTGATCATACCATGGGCAGAATTTCCTTATAGTGGCCAGGTCGTTCTGATGGTGCTCAATATCTTTTAGACGTTGGCAAATTAGACTGTATGCTTTGGTAAGGCCCATAGTGAGTAGGTGTTGTGGGGATAGGCCACAAGAGTGGAGTTTTTGGTGGACAGTTTTAAGCCTGGCACTTTTGTGGTAGTTTTGAAGTACTAAGGATAATAAACTGGGGGATTTGAGTTTAGGCAGAGCCAGAAGTTAAAAATTATTTGCCAAATCTGTACTTCTACTGAGGGGAGACTTTCCTCTAGGTGCAATGATGTGTTTGGGGCATAGGGCAGAGCAGAAAAAAAATCTGCCTTAAGAACTCTGATTGAACAGCTTCCCAAGTGCCAAGTAGGGTTGCCAGACTCAACAGAGGACAGGACTTCTGTGCCTTTAACTGCCCTGATCTCTTTTGAGTCTGGAAACCTTAAAGAGAAACCAGCAGACCCTTTGTTTAATTTCCAAGCAAAGGGTCTGCTGGTTTCTCTTTAAGGTTTCCAGACTCAAAAGAGAGCAGGGCAATTAAAGGCACAGAAGTCCTGTCCTCTATTGAATCTGGCAACCCTAGTACCAAGGTGGTTAGCAGTGCTGGGCTGCACAGATGCTTAGTTGGAGTGGTCTTGGAGATTTGGCTTGCAGATCAGTGGAAAACATAGGTTAAAGGGGCAAACCACGTTGCTAACGTGTTCAACAAAGCCCCTGTGCTTTTTAAACAGCAAAGCTGTTTCACAAGGAAGGAATTCAAAGCAGGCAGGCGGGAGGAAAATGTGCAGAGTGTTTAACTCACAGGTACAGATTTTTAAACTTGTGAGCAGAGGTTTTGCGGTTGCCTAGAACAGGGAAATGGGAGGCAGAGAAATGATTATTAATCCACCACCACTTCTCCATTCCAAATTGCCTCTCTCTAAAGCGGCTTTTTAGGACACGGGTGGTGCTGTGGGTTAAACCAAAGAGCCTAGGGCTTGCCGATCAGAAGGTCAGCGGTTCGAATCCCCGCAACGGGGTGAGCTCCCGTTGCTCGATCCCAGCTCCTGCCCCCCTAGCAGTTTGAAAGCACGAAGTGCAAGTAGATAAATAGGTACCACTCTGGTGGGAAGGTAAATGGCGTTTCTGTGTACTGCTCTGGTTCACCAGAAGCGGCTTTGTCATGCTGGCCACATGACCTGGAAGCTGTACGCCGGCTCCCTCGGCCAATAAAGCGAGATGAGCACTGCAACCCCAGAGTTGATCACGACTGGACCTAATTGTCAGGAGTCCCTTTACCTTTACCTTTACCTAAAGCGGCTTTTTAAAATTTTTGCACCTCCATTCACATATTAATCTCCATATCAGAAGAAATAACTGTAAAGATGTGCTTTCTCCTTTTGCTTTCCTGTTCCCTTTAGCTTAGGGCCATAAATTCCTACTGTTCTTTTGTAGACAGTATAACAACTATATTAGTCCATTTTTAAAAAAAATGTTCTATTTTTAAATTTTTCACTCCAAATAGGAAAAAAGAGAGGTTTAATTTTAGTTTTCTGTCATTG
Source organism: Zootoca vivipara (assembly GCF_963506605.1). Taxonomy (NCBI): domain Eukaryota; kingdom Metazoa; phylum Chordata; class Lepidosauria; order Squamata; family Lacertidae; genus Zootoca; species Zootoca vivipara. The sequence continues at coordinate 24,343,020 of NC_083279.1, read as the reverse complement.
TAAAACAGTTCTTAGCATCTTTATTTAACTTTGGTAAGGAACCCTTTATAATCAATATATATATATTTTAGATTACAGTAATATTTATATGAAAAGAACATGATAAATACTATAATTCAAGTTTATTCGGAGTATACTCCATAATGTTCTATTGTGTGTAATTTGATTCTTCAAGGAATAGCCTCTACAGTTTAACTTATAGTTTACTATATATGCAAGAAGGGTAGAGAGAAACAACTGTGGACGTATACTGGGGTGGCACACACAGGCAAATTACATGTCATGCTGTGATTTGTTGAAGTGGTGTACTTGTATAAATGTACCCTTAGATGGTACATGAAAACGGCTTAGTGATTCATTGGCCAATACTAATTAATCCAGACTAAAGTACCTGTGATTTTGGATTGGATTATTGCCCTAGGGCTTAGGCAGTCACTTTCTCTCAACCAGACTCTAAACTTTACCGAATCCTCAGTTTAATAAAATAATATTGTAAGAAAAAAGGACTGTTTAACCTCAGGTATGAACTCTGCCTTACCCCAGTTAGACCTGTATTTACTCGTTTCGAACTCAGCCAAGAAATGACTATCTTTGCATATGAGGATCAGGTCAGATCAAAGGCATTGTGTACCAAATCCTGTCTTGTCCTTTTTACAGCTCTCTTCAGGATAGATTCTTCTGTTCATTTCATAAATTTCCAGAAGGTCAACCAAATAATTTCAAAATTTGATGGTTGCTGGCTGATGTGAACTGGCAGCAAGAAATTTACAGGCTACTTTTTTAAAAATCCAAAACATTTAATTCAAATGATTTGGGGGAAGTTATTACTTGTTTGACTAACTTTTTAAAGTTTTGATAATTTGCAATTCTGAACTTTGATATGTTTCAATTTACTCTTGGATTGGAGATTTCCTTTTGGGTGATTTATACTACAATGGACATTGTTTGCAAACGATAAAAATCCAAATGACTACTAGGCAGTAAGCAAATATTTTAAACGACTTAAGATATATCACAAGTTATTTTTGAGACTACAGAATTCACTTTGACAAGAGAAATAATTTTGGTGCCTTTTTAATTCAATTGTAAACATTAACATTTCTCCCGATGACCACTCAATCTGATGTCAGAGAGAAATAAGTGTATGTGGCATATAATCAAGAATCGGGGGCAAGGGGTAAAATTGGAGAACAGGGTGCATGAATGGTGTGGTATGTGCAGCATGTACACACACAAAAAAGGGAGAGTGTTAGATCATGACAAAGAAGAGAAAATTGGTCCTACACCCTATAGTTAATGTGACAACACGTAGTTAATGTGTACTTAATGACTCAGAGTCTTTTGGCTCATTTTTCTCACCATTTGAAGATGTCACTTGTTTTATACATAGCCGTGCAGCCTAAGATTAACTTCATTCCGAAATGGATGCAGACTACAAATCATAGGTCTTTAGAGGAGAAAAGAGTGAGATGGGAGACATATAGATTAAATATATGTACATTGCACATGTACATTGCACACTATATAATTAGGCTCTCAAGAGAATGGATGTTTGATGGGAATGTTTGGGAGCTAAATTCTTTAGGGCTGTATTTGCCTGGGTCTGAGCACTTGACATTCCTTCCTACTGAGCTGAAGCTATTCAGCTCCTACCTGGCTCAAACAGAGGCTTCTCACAGAGGCTTCTTGGGCCACTTGTTTGAATCCACCAGCAGTGATTATCTTGCTCAGGATTTGTTTGCAATTTGTTTAATAGTTGTAGCTCTGTTTTCAGTACCTGCAAGTTTCACTAAATCCAACTTCTCAAGCCCCTAGTGTAAAATCATATGCAAAAAGTAAGAGTGGAATGGACAAAAAAAGAGGAAAACCTTTCTTCCTCTTGAGGTTGGACATTCTAGGCTCCCTCGCCTCCCCACTCCCTAAATGCCTAAAAGTGCCTCTGAACTGTTCATCACAATGTTCTGGGGTGGGGGGTGGGTGGGTGCACTAAAGGCAAAACGTCAAAGGACCTACATCCTTTCTCACTGCTTCAGAACATTTTAAAAAATGCAAATGCAACATGCTGGGTAATAACGGTAAGTCAATATATAATCGGTATAATGTCTTCCAAAATATGCGAATAAACCACTTCGAAACAATATATATATCCTACAACACACCTCACAAAATATACAAGTAACTGCAAGTTGTTATATGTATCAGAGTCAAACAAAGATACACAAACTACCAATGTGTTTGTTCAGAACATTTAAAGGCACAGGCATGATATGTGGCAATCCTAACCCTCACACCCCACTTTATGCTAACAGTACTTTGATGAACATTAACAGCAGAATCATCTAGGAATTAATTCCCACCATGGTCAATGGAGCTTACTCCATAGTGAGTATATTCCGGGTTGCATCTTAAATAAATATGTAGCTCAATGCTTTGCCTGTTCAAGTAATGTGGGCTTTCTGTTCCTATATTTTATTTTAAAAGATTGCCCTTGTCTCTGACACAGCAGCACAATTAGCACACACCCCTTTTTAAAAAAAGCAATCAGGTAAACTTCCTATCTCTGTCTCTCTCTGTGTGTATAATTTGTCCAAACTAAGTTCAAGGCAGGGCTGAGATTTTGGCCCTAAACCAATCTCCCTTGGAATCCTTTTCCCTCTCAGAAATCACCTCTCTCTTTGACCCAGTATTTGCTGCCTGCTGTGCCATATATTGCCCTGCTTTGAATTGTTCCTCTCCCCCCTCCATCTTCCAGACTGCTCATATTTGCAAAGACAAAGGGAAAAACAAATTTAATAACAAAGCAAACAAAATTGCTGATTCAGACAGCACATAGGGGTTGATTGAGACCAGAACTGCAGTCCTAAATGCATGTTTGGCAGAGTAAGCACCGTTGAGCACAGTGGAACTTACTTCTGAGCAAATATTCATAGGGTTCTGCTGGTAGTTAGAATTAATTTAGAAAAGTAGTCACAGTTTATCGCAATGGGAACTAAGTACAACTAACCTAGTCATGATGACCCACTGTGAAATTAACTTGTGGTACTCACTGCCACAGAGGACCCAGGTGGTGCTGTGGTTAAACCACTGAGCCTAGGGCTTGCTGATCAGAAGGTCGGCGGTTCGAATCCCTGCAATGGGGTGAGCTCCCGTTGCTCGGTCCCAGCTCCTGCCAACCTAGCAGTTCGAAAGCACATCAAAATGCAAGTAGATAAATAGGAACCGCTACAGCGGGAAGGTAAACGGCATTTCCATGTGCTGCTCTGGTTTGCCAGAAGCTGCTTTGTCATGCTGGCCACATGACCTGGAAGCTATACGCCGGCTCCCTCAGCCAATAATGCGAGATGAGCGCGCAACCCCAGAGTCGGTCACGACTGGACATAATGATGAGGGGTCCCTTTACCTTTACCTTACTCACTGCCACAAGCTTGTGGAGGTGGGAAATCTGACCCACATGTGAGTAATTAACAAAAAGAATCAGATGGGTGCCTAGATTCAAAATGCAGGGCTTTGCATACTCTCAATAGGGTTAAAAACACCTTAACCAGCAGCATACTGTAGAATATAGTTAAATCTTTTTACATATCTTGTTTAGTTTACCTTAAAACTCTTGTCCCATCTCTTTAACCCTCTAGCAATGACTACATACTATTAAGTAAGTTTAAAAGTTTTACTGACTAAATCCAGAAAAAAAAGCTTTCCTTACTAAATCCAAAGGTCTGGTTCATGTATTATTCCATGCAGCAGCAAGGGGAAACACAAGTAGAATACTGTATTCTTGAGTGCAAGAATATGGCTTAAAAACAACAACATACCAGTGAATGGAGGGCAGATCTATCAACAGTTATTACTCATGGTAGCTGAGGACCAAAACTGGACATGTTTTTCACATAGTTTGCCCTCACATAGATGGTTTTTAAGAATTAAGTAGCTCGTACAGTTCCAAGCCAATCTGGACTGCAGCGGGGGAAAGGGGTCTCAACTGGAATTCTGTGAGTGGGCCATCCACAATGTGAGGAATGTTCCTGTTGTCTTTCATCCTGCAGCAGGTGTGCTTTGTGTGTGTTTCAAATTGGGACCACAGTGCACACAGAGTTAATGTCGTTTTGCCTCCCCCACCACAAATGACAAATTTCAGGGGAATGTAATCACCTTAATGGCTTAATAAGTCATACCTGATACTGTACCTTAAAAGATTTCAAGCTAAGGTTTTTACAGGAATTGAGAACACCGTGTATACATAAGACAAAAAAACAAACCTGCAAAGGTTTTATACAAAACCAGCTAATAGTGTGTCAAGAAGAATGCAAATATAAAGATACAACTTATTTTTCAAGCATAATTTCTTACACAGAGTGTTATGTACAGAAGTGAAGAACAAAAATAAAGCACATATAAAGTTAAGTAATCTATGTTTTAAAATGTCAGTACAGAACAAACACATAGATTGCCTTTCTATGACATTATAATCAATTTTCCAGCAGCGCTTTGTCTCCATATCTATTAAGAATGCCTTGAAAGGGAAATCTGGAAGAAACTACAGCATATTCTGTATTTACCTCTTATTAACCTTATTTCCTAGACACCTCTTGACTCAAAATTACCTGTAACTATGTGATAATATTTAATGTGTTCAAAGCTATTCTTAATTCCTTATATGCTGTTTCAAGAGGCTGTAGTCCCTAATTTCATTAATTAAGCATTGTCTCACTAGTCACCATGTATATATCTTCCCTGTAGCTGTGTTGTTGTATTTTTTAGAAAAAGAAAACAAAGCCAATGTTATTTCTTCTTTAAAATGTCCACAACTTTTTATTGGCTGAGAAGTTGCATTTTGAAAAACAAGTTTCTCCTTTAGGGGCAAAAGGGTAAATGCTTGAAAAGCTTGTGATAGAATCACACCTCTGCCAACAGCTGAGGTACATAAAGCATAATTACAACAAGGATGGTGATATAAAGCAATTCTGCAGAGAAAAAGTATGGGTAGCTGACTCCCCAATCCCCATATAGTCATACCTCGGAAGTCGAACGGAATTGGTTCCAAAATGGTGTGGCTTCCGATTGGCTGAAGGAAGCTCTCGGAAGCTGCGACGGATGTTCAGGTTCCAAATAACATTCACAAACCGGAACAATCCCTTCCGGGTTTGCGACGTTCAGAAGCCAAAATGTTTGACTTGCAAGGTGTTCGACTTCCAAGGTACAGCTGTACTATACTTTAATCTTTTATCTCTTCTTCCTCAAAGCAAATCAGCAGGACCTGGCTCCTGCCACTAGTAAATCTAGTTATATCCTTAGGTTTGTGCTAGCATGAGCTACTGAACTTTGAAATACGGGAAATCTCATGCAGATAGGGTTTGAGTTGCAGTCCTTATTAGAGTTCCGGGATTACAACTGAAGTGTTATTATGTGTACATCTGACAGTTAAGGTGGATTCAATCCCACTGTCACATGTTTTTCCTGTCATCCACATGACATTGCCCTCATCCAATTGGCAGCCTGCAATCATCCCTTGCCATTTAATTTGGATTTTCTTGATCAGTGGATAATGCAATAAAGGGGAGGGGGGAATCTTAACATTAAATTGCTTATTACTCAAGTGTGGAAGTGCAAACCTGCTCTTGCACAAAACAGCTGAATTAAAAGTCATAGTGAAATTGGCCCTTGCAGGTACAGGTGGCAGGAAAGGAAAAGAGGAAAGAAAAATTTAAAAATGCTGTTTTGTAGATAAAAATAAACACGTTGTTCAAAAATATTATATGCTCAAGTGTGAAAAATGCCTGAAACTTTGGTTTTGGTGAAAGTTAGTTGTTGTTGCAATCCACATGTACACAGGTAAAAACACTTGTGAGCATGACCGCAATATACCTCAGGTTTCTGGTAGCTGAGGTGCATAGCTGCCAAGTCTCCCGTATTCCCTGGGAAATCCCCGTTTTCCCAGCTGTTCCTAGCTGAAAAAATGGATTTTTTTGTTCCCCCCAGTTTATTCTGGCGTGGCGGCCATTTTGGAACTGGGCGGAGCATGCTCAGAAGTGACTTTTGATGCTGCTCTGCCCAGTTCCAAAATGGCTGCAGTGCGACTTTTCTACTTTACACATAACAATTATATTTGTATATTTATCAATTTGTTTTTTATTCTTCCATTTCCCAAACTTAATTCAACTCTATTTTTCAATTCTTATATCTTATATTTCTTCCCTTAACTTATTATTTTTTACCAGGAATGTATTATATTTAAATTCTTGAATATTCTGTCCTCCTTCCTTCTCGCTAATTATTTAAACTCATCCCCCCTACTGCTGTAGCCAAATCTCCTAGACATTTCAGTGAATTCCATTTATCATACCCAGATTGAACCATGCATATCAATCCATTAAAAATATTCTTTAATTATTCATCCTACTCCCACCCTTTCCCAAATCCACCCCCAATATTCTTTCCACAGCTTCTGCCACCCCTTCATAACTGCACCTGTTGCCCAATCCATCCCCTCTTCCTTTGTGCTCTTTTCTCTCTCTGTGTCTCGAAACCAATTCTTTACATTGTCAATCTCCACACCAATCTCTTTCCCCCCTTTTTCTTTCCATTTCCCAGTGTTAACCCTGAACTCCCCCTCTCATTATATTATATTCTTAATGTTCCTCTTCTTCCAAGATTTGTATTTGTATATCTTTTGCACTGTCTCTGTCTCTCCATAATTTGTTAGTCTCTTGCAACTGTTCTTTATTTTCCTTTAACTCCTGTTTGATATCCAAGAGCACTAGAAGAATCTTTTGCAAAACAAGGTCTTGTGATGTTGTTGTGGCTACGTCCTTCTCAGGCATCTTGAATTTCATATGCATCTAGTTGCTTGAACAACCGGAAATGGCAGGGATCAAATTCCAACTCACCAATCACCATTTTTTTGGCTGAACTGGGTGTACTCTTCCTTCTTTATTTTTTGAAGACTCCATTTTCTGCACATATCTCATAGACCTTTGTCCATATCTTTGCAGCGCTTTTTAAACACCACCAAATTGCTAATTTCCAGCTCCAATATATTAGTCCAATTCTTTATTGCTTTATTATTCTCAAGTCCATTCACTGACCTGTCCAGGGACCCGGGTCCAGCTTTCAAGGGGACTTTCTTTTACCAATGTCACTGTTTTACAGGCAATTCCATTAAAATCAGTCCTCTCCCCTGTGCCTGCTACAGAGGAGCTTTTAGGTCCACTTCCTAGTAAATTGAAAACTTCCGTTCCTTTTGACAGCTAAGGGCTAATTCACTGCCTCACTGTCTCTCAGAGGGGGGCAATCGACTTCCTTTTTAAATTACCCCCTGTTGCCAATTCTTGTAATCAGCATCAACAATTTTTTTCCAATTTCCAAATGATCAAATCTTTACTTTAGAAGAATCTGCCGCTCTCCTCCGTCGGGTCAGAGCTTCACACCGTGAGGGTAAGCTGACATTCAAAATGGCTCCCGCATCGCCTGTCTCTACTCCCTCCGGGGCTCTTCTCATGCTTACCGGGGAGTAAAGGGGCTGCGAACGGAGCACTGCTGAGCTCTTCATCCCCAGAAAGCACTATCTGGAGCTCTTTCGGGGGCCGCATCGCTCTCGCGGCTCTCTCCCCCCCCTTGGAGCTTGAGGCGAGCCCTGCCGAACGGAGCTGGCGGCAGACCGGAAGTCACATAATATTTTTTTTTAGGGAGGGTCGGGTGGGTGATTCTGGAAGAGAAGGAAGAAGAGTGAGCGTTGGCCGAGGGATCGGCCCCTGTACCTGTCTTAGGCCACACCCCCATTGGCAGCCCATTGGCCTGCCAGGCAGGGGTGGTCCAAAGATCCCGTTACCAGGTGGGTGGCACCCGGCCAGGTAGGCCCTGTGTGGGGTCGCAAACTCCGCCCACCTGTTGGGAGGGGACGAGCGGGAATTGCATGCCCATTGCTCCCTCAGATTACACTGTCACAGTGAAGCCAGGATGCCTGGGATTGCAGGGTTTTCTGAAGAGGAACCAGTGTGATTTGAGATAGATGGAAGGGAAACTATGGTTGCATTCACATGACATGTCAAAACAGGTGTGCTATGAGAATGAGCAGGCACTCTCTCTTCTCCTTTCCTCTTCCTCCATAGAAGCTTTCACACCTGGCTTGTAGCAAAACTATAGCGTACTGTACTGTTTTGTCCAAACCCAGAAACTGGTTTGCAAAAACTATAATTTGCTTGTAAATCAGCATCACAAGTCATGGTTTGATCCTTCTTTCTGCATTCTGACTAGTGGTTCGCACTGGATTTTTATAAGTCAAGGATTGGTAAAGGTGAATCAAAATTAGAGGTAACAATTTTAAGTGTCTGTAGGTTTTGTATATAATATTTTAGCTATAAAACATGTAGGTAATCGTGCCATGTATTAATATTAATTTCATTTGATTGCTATATCTATCTATCTATCTATCTATCTATCTATCTATCTATCTATCATCTTTCTGGGTAACTCCAGTATTAGAATTGATTAGCTATAGCTTCTTTAGGTCAATTTTAATATATCTTTGTTTCTTTCCATTTCTGATCAAAACAGCTTTGTCTCATTTGAATATGTAAGGCAGGGTACATTTATTAACCTACTTAGTTATAATGCCATCATATATGCCCAAGGTTAAATTTAAAAGTTGAATTGAAGATAGGTTAGAGAGAGAGAGAGAGAGAGAGAGAGAGAGAGAGAGAGAGAGAGAGAGAGAGAGAGAGAGAAGCTTAGGCTTTTAGTTTTGATTTCTTATTGATTTTCACTAAGAAAATAGAATTCCAAATCTTACAGAAGCCCGTGATGCTCATTCAATTTTGCCTTTGTCATGAAGAAGCCATTAAGAAAATGGAGAGGAAGAGGTCACAATAATCTTTTCGGAAATAGGAACTAATTTTATTCAAAGGTCATATTTTTATGCAAAGCTTTCAGAATGCACATGTCATTCTATTTTTTTTTCTTTGTCATTTACACAAATTAGTTGTGTAAGTTAGGAATAATGAGCTTCCATTATAGAAAGCTGTGGTTATTACAGAATACCTCCAACCATTTCCGGTTAGGGAATATGCAGTGCACAGAAGAGAAGAGTAGACACACTGAAAACATTTAGTCTCCTAAGACATGCTGTGATAGATTTCTACAGCAACCCAATAGAATCTTCACATCCATGTGGAAACTGGGGTGGCAAGGGTTGCCAAATGCACTGAGTGGTATGCGGCACATCACACATTCGTCTTGTTGAAATTAATAGTACCAAAGTAGGTCACTACTAAAGTCAACAATCCTAAGCATACTGTACATTCATGCAAGTGAGACCCACCCACTGGGGGGAAAGGGTCTTACATCTGAACTAGCATGGGATATACTGTATTCTATCAGGCCTCAGTTCACGCCCACACCATACATTCAAATCACATCGGAATTATAGCTATGTGAAGGGCAAACTTCAGTTCCCAGGATTTTTTGGGGAAGCAATGTGCTTTAAATGCATGATGAAAAGAAACAGACTCCCTCAACTAACCTTTCCTGGAAGTGCCTTCTCCACCCTGACCATAATTGGGAACAGATCTGATAATTTTCCCGGCCAGGAAGACATAGCTGTTTCAGTTGCCCCACAACTGTTCTCTCAGGCAGCTGAAATCCTCACAGGGCAGGGCTTGGTGGAGATGCTCCCCTATTACATTAATGTTGAGGGTGGTTCTGGTTGTCTTGGCTCCAGTAAACCCCAACTCCAGATCTCATCTGGGAGCAGAGCAGATAGCAGATTCCAGACCAGGAAGACAGGACTGTTTCTGAAGTTCTTCCCTCAGGTACTTCATCCCTCATGCAAAGAGTTTGTGCTAGTTTAATGACACGTTTACTTTGGACTGCTACGTTTTCCAAATAGGGCTGTTGTGAATTTATGACTACTTTCAGAACATGTACACACAACAGGAGATTAGTTGTTGTGTTGAATGGTGTGCTATATACATCTCACACCTAGCTCTTGACCTCTTACTGGGCAGGGCATTTCACTGGCCTTGATTTTTTAGAAGTATTCTTAACTTAACTTAAACCATTGGGGTCCTAATAAATGCCACTTCAATGCTATGCATTGAGTAGAGAAAGCCATGGAAGTGTTAAATTTTCTATATGGCCAATGACATCTGTAACCATAAAAGGACAAAAAAGATATATGATAAGCAGGGGCTTAGTTAAAGATGCCTCAGAAGCTGCAAGATACATATCTTTTGCAGTGAGCACCAGATTTTCTGCCCCTGCTCCTTTTGAATATTGTGGAATTTAAAAACAAAACAAAACACTTTTGATTATCTCTTGTGGAGTGGCTGGGTACATTGCAAAAGAGTGCTTATGAGTCACCCCTCTCTACCATCCATCACTTTAGTTCAGGCATCCCCAAACTGCGGCCCTTCAGATGTTTTGGCCTACAACTCCCATGATCCCTAGCTAACAGGACCAGTGGTCAGGGATGATGGGAATTGTAGTCCAAAACATCTGGAGGGCCAAAGTTTGGGGATGCCTGCCTTAGTTTCTCAGAGGTATTTGTACATATAAATTAGCATATACAAATTTGTGTCATGCACAAATAATCTGAGTTCTTTAAGCACCTAGGAACACCCCTGAATGACAGAATGAAAAACATGTACGTGCATTACAAGGAATAAAAATTTAAATGGATATATATATATTTGAAAAAGGTTAGTTGTATAACATTAGAACCAATAACTATACCTTTAGAATAATAATTAGAGCAATTACTGTTTTTGTTAGAATTACTTAGGTATGAATAAATTTTTTAAAAAATATTTTTACCATATCAATACATTTTCCGTAATGATAGATTACATTTAATATAACTATTTAGGTTTTAACTCCCCTCCCCTCCCCAGAACATACATTTGTCAGTTTTCTCTTCCTAATGGAAGTCTGACTGAAATATAGAATAAATTGAAAAATGGCTTCTGAAACCTGGCTTAGCTGTCACTGGAGTCATAATTCTGTCAATAACAGACAGTAAATGCAGAGGCCTGACTTTTCCCTCTTATTTTTATTTATAAATTCCATTTCATAATAGCAATAAGACACCACAGGCCATGCATTTCGAAGGGATTACTGCACTTCTCTTGTGATTAAAGTCGTCCAGCCTCTAGCCTTCTGCCTCATAACGTCACCCGAGGTGTTCAGTAATAGTCCAGAAATGCACTGCATGCTGTGTCTTATTACTTAAATATATTTAGCTTGATCATACAAGGGGGTGAATAATGGCAGAAAGCAGAAGAAGAACTTCCTTCCCCGACTCCATTCTTTTTAATTTACTCAACAGAGAATTAATTCTGGAGTTAAGTTGCCTACTGTTTGTTAAAAGCATCCATGTGATGCAAAGTCAGTCGTTTGTGTGTATGATGATAATACTGTCCACCTTCATATAGAGGGAACTCCCAACTTTCACCATTCAAATAAAATCCGGCTTGTTGCACAATGCAGAAATTCAATGAAATTCCAAAAAAAGGCTAAACTGATACATTCCACATTAAATTACCACTGTCGTTCAATTCATTAGAAGAGTTTATGGCGTTACAACATGTCTGTAATTTATAGCCTGCTTACTGACAAAGCTTAATGCTAACATATGCCTAATTTGCCAAGGTTATCTCAAGTTTCATTCATCTCCCCCCACTAACAATATGCCTCTGATTCCATGCTTCATGGATGAGGTACATGCGGTTTCATATTTAGTGCTATCAATCACAAGTAATTGCCTCTAGCTCCCCGCCTCAGCGTTCAAAGGGAGGTCTATACCTTGCCTGATGATTGATGAAAAGTGGATACTTAGCCAGAGGAGGGCGTCGTCCTCCATCCTTAGCAAGGGGGGAGAAATCTGGAAGAGAGAACTGGAGAAAAGATGAGATAGATTAACTGTCTGACATTTCCAAACTTTGGGTTTTGGTCTCCCCCCCCCCTTTTTTTTGCCTTTGTGATTTTCAGCCAGGGAAAGAAATATTTCAGAAAATTAGGGTGCTGTGGAATAATCATTCTCTTTAGTTTTCATGGGACACAATATCCATTACAGAGACCACTAATGCATGGTTCTGATCCTGCAAATCAGTATGTGTTGCTCTGCTCTCTGGAAACCCCAATGAGTTAAATAGTGTTATCTGTTCTTGGGAATTATATTGCTGAGCTGTATAATGGGCATTCATTTTGCATTTGCGCTGTCAAAGCATCTACTGTTAGGCTGTTGTCTTCCTACAACAGTTTGGTTAATAAAACAATCCTGCTTCCTCACAGACATACAAATAGTTAAAAAAAACCCAAACCCTCATCATACATGCTACCTTTTTTGTGGTGTAAAGTTGCCTCGCTGTCTTTGCTAGGCGATTTTTCCTTCTATCTATATATTATATAGCTCAGAGGAAGGCAAACTAAGGCCCGGAGGCTGGATCTGGCCCAATTGCCTTCTAAATCCGGCCCAGCAGGTTTTTACATGAGTAGAATGTGTCATTTTATTTAAAATGCATCTCTGGGTTATTTGTGGGGCATAGGAATTAGTTCTCCCAAAAAAATATAGTCTGGCCCCCCACAAGGTCTGAGGGACAGTGGACCGGCCCCCTGCTCAAAAAGTTTGCTGACCCCTGGTATAGCTATTCAATTTCTGAGGCACATTTTATTTTGCAACAATTTCAGCAAATATATTTTTTTTTATTGGAAAGTATGCTTTCTGGGTACAGCTCCCACTTGCAGCTGACTTCATACTCCGCACCAGCACTTTGGTTCCGCAGTATTACTGCTCAAGTGACCATTCCCTTCCTAATTACCCCCGAAGCAATACCACCCAGGAGCCCCTGATGGGCAGTGCTAGGGGAAGCGACAGAGGGACCTGATGCAGCCATCACTATCTATGGCAGCTTATGAAACTTTGCCAAGGATCAGGACCACCACATCAGTCTTTTCACCTTTTCTCTTTTCCTATGAGGTCGTATGTCAATAAGGGCTTCTACTGCTTTCGTGTAACTACAGCTCAGGCGGCTCTTCAGAATCCATCTTAGGTCTGCTGTGCTTGTGTGCAGCTTTGCATTATGCCTTCATATCCCACTGAAGGAGGGAGAGATCCCTCTGATTTGAAGGGAGCTGGATTGTACCTCTGTCTCCTAACATTGCACCGATGCAGCAGTCGGCAGCAGCTCGCCCCAGCCTAGAGCACTTATTCGCTGGCACAGACATGAAATTAACATCAGCATATATTCAAAAAGCCCGTAAGAATAAGGGGGTTGGCTTCTGAATCATGTCTGCTGACTTCCTATTCATGTCATTTTTGACAAGCAGGGGATGATGTGAAGCTGTGCGGTGGTTTGTGGGAATAGCTCTCTCAGTTCTGTTTCATTACATGGCTAATTAAGCAAGGTCACTGAGCCCTTTTTCAGATCTTTCAATTGAGGCATCTCTGCGGTTTGAATGGATCTGTTTATTATCTTACATGCCTTAACAATATAAAGATATTAAATGCACAGTGTGTGTATGGTGTTTGGGTGTGTGTTGGTGTGAGTGTGTATCAGTACATATATATATACAGGCTTGCACTTACACATAAGGTGCACTCTCTGTGGATGTAAGTGGTGATTCTAGTAATAGCTAATTATTCAAAGTATTTGCTGAGTTTTAAAGCCGTATGCAAATGTGCTGCAAGTATGATGAATCTTTAATGCAAAGGAATGTAGTCTAGAACAATAAGGTTCACTTTACACTAACAGTCCAACTTATCTATGACACAGGATCACCAGAGAGGTTAATTTCTTTATGCAAGAGAACAAGAAAGGCATGCAGATAAATAATTAAGTATATAAACAAGTACATGAGCTACAGGATTACATAACACCAAGATAGGTCGAACTAAGAAGGGAGGGTTGAGGAGAAATTGTTTATAGACTGAAGCCGCAATTCATGAGACAGTTGTCTGCATGTACGTTCCATTGTTGTCCATAGAACTTAAGTGTATATAACTGTGATGGAATTCCTATGAATTCCCCATTCATATGATGATGTTCAGAATATCTGTTCCCAACTAGAAATCAATACCAGTTATAATGTAGCTGGTGCCAGGGAAATTGCCAAATTCTGGTGGGTGCCTGGCTGGCTGATAAAGTAGGATTAGATGGTGGTGCTCCCTTTGCAAAAAGAAGCAGGCTGCATTTTTGCAAATTAGGGATAAAGTCTGGAGAGTAAAGTGACCGGTTTTGACAGTACAGTAATTGAAAACTGATTCAGATATCATTTTAGCGTTTTAAATAACTATAAGGAAGCAGTAAAAGAGAATAGTGTAAGGAACATTTGTGTGTGAAGGAAAGAGGTCTGCCTCAAGGTGTATTTGAAGGATGTGGAAACCAGAGATTTATACAAAGCAAGAACAGCTTTATGTGGAGAGGGAGCAAAAATCTTGGCCTTCAGTGGAGAGGTGTCACAGAAGCAACCATCTCAAGGACAAGGTCAAAACATACCAGAAGGAGAAAAGTAACTTAACAGAGAGTTCTGTTTTCTCATAACAATGTTAACTAGCCTTCAGTGGTAGATAGGAAGGCAAAATTAAATGCTTTATGCAGATAATATGTAATGTAACAAGAATAGACTCTTTGCAATTGGAAAAAAACTGCTTTCAGATAGATTAGAGAGCAGCTGAAGAGGGTTTCTTTATTTCCCTGCCTGCCATTTTTCTACTTCAAATCATCCTTCCCAAGCTCTCCCAATCCTACACACCCCAGATCAAGGGTTGAAGTGTGTGTTTCCTGCATGGACCCCCCCTCTCGCTGTGTGTGTGTGGGGGGGGTAGGGTTGCCATATGTCCTCTTTTTATGGGTATTTAAAATGAGAGTCGTCATTGCGATCCATAGTTAAAAGCAGAAGTCGGCAAATGGTGACCTCTTTTTTGCTCTTCAGTATATGGCAACACTGAGTATGTGGGTGTCTATGCAGAGGAAGGTTCAGCCTCCTGCCACTCCTTCAGCCCCTACTGCCTACCAGTCCCAAAAGCAACTAACAATTGCAGACTCTGAAATATATCAAAGATGCCTAGAATTAATCCCAGGATTAGTTTACACATCAGTCTAAGCAGCACGGATTTCACTCTGGGTGCTTCCAGATGACCTGTTTCTTAAGCCTTCGTCCTAATTTTTTTGCAGGCTGATTACCGTATATTCCGGTGTATAAGACCACTGGGCGTATAAGACGACCCCCAACTTTTCCAGTTAAATTATAGAGTTTGGGATATACTCACTGTACAAGAAATACGACCCAGCGTATAAGACGACCTCTGACTTTTGAGAAGATTTTCCTGGGTTAAAAAGTAGTCTTATATGCAGGAATATACAGTAGATGACGTTGACTATTTAATGATCACTCACCATTTATTACTTGTTTGTGGGGAGGTTAGATGACATTGCAAGTGTTACCCCACTGTCTTGTGCATTTTCCCATTGCTTTTCATATAGCAACAAGTCTACTATTTGGGGAAGTGTGTTTGTTGCGCAAGAACTCACAATCACTACCTGATTTTGCTGGTATGTGAATGAATTGCCATGGAAAATAGTGACAGTCAAAGTGCCCTCTGGGAAAAAGTTGCTCGTTGTACCAAGGGCACACCCCTATCCAGGCCCACTTGAACATGTTTCCCTTCTTCTTCTTCTTCTTCTTCTTCTTCTTCTTCTTCTTCTTCTTCTTCTTCTTCTTCTTCTTCTTCTTCTTCTTCTTCTTCTGTGTTATGCCGAAATCTTTAGGACTGAGGTGATATACAACAAAAACAAATGCTGTTCCTCAACAGGCCAATCAGATTTCAGTGAGTAGTGTTTGAATTTGTGGTGCTGTGATATACACAGTGATGCCATTGATATATAACATAACAACAACAAACAACAACCCCATGTGCACATCATTTTAGGATTAAGAATGAATTATCTAGGCACATTCAAATATTGAATAAATGCAAAGTGACTGTTAGCAATTTATCCAGCATGCAAACTATAATTTCAGTCCTTGCATATCTTTCAAACAAGACAGAGAAATCCATCTGTAATATTAGTTTATTAGATAATTTGATTTCATGACATTGTATTTTATCCTTGAACTAGACAGAAACAGCATTGACAACACAACATGTAGCCTTTAAAGTGGCTTAGTTGAACCGCATAGTTGTATGGAACATCAGCTTCTTCCTCCATTCTTTGCAGGTGACATTGGGCTCTTTCCCCCCTTCTCTCCTGCCTGGCCAACATAGACTGTTTACCAATTTGTTGCTTTATCGCTGGCATTCTAGAAAATTGCCTGTAACTTTATTTGTTCAGCTCTATGTGCTTCGGAGAGGATGGACTCACCTGTCCTCTGCGATCTTCACCTCTATTATGTGTACATTTACTGGCTGGTTGTATTTGATGGTTCCTCACATTCTGGGCTCACCCCTAATAGCTTTTTTTATTAACATTCTTTTTCTCGACAACAGCTCATTCTAAGGGACCTGTAGTTTTCCACTTATTTGGACAGTTTTCATTCTCCACTCTCAGAAAGTCTTGCATTCTTTGTTGCTGCTTGCATTGTACAGTCCGCTTCATGCCATAAAAAGGGCACCACAAGTTAGGAACTGCAACCAGCTGTTTATACTTCCCAGAGAAACAAGATAGCATGATATGGGCATAAGAAGGGACTCGCTAGATCAGACCAGTATTCTCTTTCCAGCTGTGCCCAGCTAAATACCCCAAAGAAGCTCAGAAGCAGGACTTGAAGGCAACAACCCTCCTCTAGGGTTTTCCCCAATAGTCAAATGCAGGCATCCCCAAACTGTGGCCCTCCAGATGTTTTGGCCTACAACTCCCATGATCCCTAGCTAACAGGACCAGTGATCAGGGATGATGGGAATTGTAGTCCAAAACATCTGGAGGGCCGAAGTTTGGGGATGCCTGGTCAAAGGTATTCTATCTAAACATGGATGTTCCATTTAGCTATTCTGGCTAATAGCTTACGTATACTACATTTGGTGTCAGCGTGCTATAGCTTGATGCATGAATATAATGAAAAGTGTAAGTAACACGGGGGGGGGGGAGAGGCTTTCATGTAACCAACAAATCTGGTCTATATGAACAAAAGCCTTGCCCCCTTTCTCAACCTATCCCCATGGTCTTTACTGATGTGTTCCGTGTATATTGTGCTGGACTATTAGGCATATGAAGTGGGAAACAAAGTATTGCTTGTTTCCCCACCAACCTGAGAGGAAAAACTGGCAGCTCCTCTGTTTGGGAGGTGCAGGTGGTGGTGGTGGGAAGCAGTGTCCTAGTCACTGGAAATCCTTGTTGGACCCTGTTCATAAGACTAATGCTCCAGTGACTAATTTAAATTGTGGGTTGTCATTTTAAAAATCCCAGCATAAAATATTAGCTAAGAACTCCACCGTGCCATAAAGGACCTCACAATTTCAGAATCTGAATTCTCAGCTAGCCATACATTTGGCCTGATCATAAAATGCATATTTGCACTTCCTGGCTCCCAAATTGTGTGACTGAATGAGAATTCAGAATCTGAAATTGTCCATGAGCAAGCTCTTTTGTTAATTTATTTAAAATTATCTGTTAACTTTATATTCCACCTTACCTCCCAAAGCATAGTAGATTTCAGAATAGGAAGGGCATTGTAGCACAGGGTGATGTGAATGTTGTTGTTGTTGTTGTTGGTGTTTAAAAAAGGAAAGAAAGAGCTAGCCATACATTTGGCCTGATCATAAAATGCATATTTGGACTTCCTGGCTCCCAAATTGTGTGACTGAATGAGAATTTAAAGTGTCTTTCTGCTGCATAATCACATCCTGGGTAAACTAAGCTGTGGCTGAGTTTTCCATTTTATCAGCCCGTTCTCCTCACGTAAGACAATGACAACTGTAAGAAATGGTAAAATAAGCAGCCACACGGATGATGAACAGCTCCTAGTTTCCATTTTTTCCCTTCTGTCATCTTTGCTTTGTGGAGCAGATACATGAAAATCAATGGGAGATTTGCCACAGGTTTCAGTGGGATGGGAATTGCCCCCCTGCCTCCTTTCAATCTTATCTGAACAGATGATGTGAATAAGAGCGCATCAGAATAACTTTAATCTACATAAAATAAAATATGTTATAAGGCTATGGGGGGAAAAACATTCAGATGATGATAGAAGAGGAATCACTTCTGGCTCTCATGAGTGCCTGTCCACATTTCACTGAAGTAGTCAGCATTGTGCTATCCCTCATCTACATCTGGGAGCATCCACCAGTCAAGAGCACTTCCTTTCATCTTTATCAAGCTTTACGATTGTTTTCCTCTACACAGGAAGGCATACATTTTTGACACAGGGATAGATGTTCTCTTGAGGTGTGAGTGGGACTTAAAGATGGCTGAAGGAAAAATTCTGAGAACCTCCTAATGAATCCAATTAATGGTACATTTTGATAACACAACGTCTTTTGGATCCTGTAATCCATGAAAGGGACCACCTGCTGATCCTTTTTTAACAAGTTGCACATCTTCTCACCATCATAATCGGGTAGGAATGGTTGTATATAAAAGTCCTGAGATGTGCTTCAAATCAGGAAGCTCTGTCTTCCCCAGAACTGCCATGCTCAGAGTACCAGCCCCTAATTGGTAACTGTAAAAGAACTATGAACAGCTGAAAGTACCCATAATGAACAAGTGCTTGTTATCTTTAAGGACACATCTATGCAGCAGCAAGCAAAGACTTACCATTAGGCATAATGTGGCAGGCGCTTCAGGCTGTAGATGTTGGGTGGCATGGTGTGGGCAGCAGCGGCTGTGGGATGTAATCCACTTGGAGCAGTCAAGTACAACATTACCTGTTTTAGTTACAGGTAGGTAGCCGTGTTGGTCTGAGTCGAAGCAAAATAAAAAAATTCCTTCAGTAGCACCTTAAAGACCAACTAAGTTTATATTTTGGTATGAGCTTTCGTGTGCATGTTTTGCTAGAGTGGCCATGCAGGGAATGTTTGGTCCAGCTTGTTGAAGCTTCCTGTTCCTCCTGGTCTGGAGCATCCTTCCTTGCATATGACTAGTAGATGGACGTGACCTTTCCAGACCTGGTAAAAGGCCAAGTCACGCAGCCACCTCCCTCTCTTCGATCTTCTTTTTCATCCTGTGAACTTCCTGATTCATCTCCCATATGGGGTAAAACTGTTTGTACATGTTTGTAACGTTAAGCCTAAAAGGCTGCCTTCAGGGATCACACTGTGCTCTGCCTGATCATGAGTAAAACTACTTTTTGTTACTTATGAATAAGACTGTGGTGTCTTTATTCTTTTAGGAGGGATCAAAGGGGTCTTACCAGGAATAATAGAACATGTCTCGATATGCACAAGCCAGACTGAATTGTTTATTGTCTTAAGAGGCTCACACGAGCCTGCAACCAGTTTTCTGCTGTGTAAGAAGGGGATTGCACTCCACTGCATAAAGAAACTTGCTAGTGCGAGTTAGGAAGGATATTAATAATCAATATATCCTCTCCTGCCACCATCAACATTCCCACAGTGACAGCCACCATGCTTTCCCCTCTTTTTCATGCAGCCCACCCTGCATCCCCTAAACTTGCCTCCTGTGCTCAGATGTGGTCAGCTTCTGTGCATGGCATGTAGATGAGGGCACCAATTGTCCCTTGCCTCAGGCAGCAAAATGTCTTGAGCCAGGACTGCCTCTCAGGCTTTCTATTTATGCCTTCTACGCAGACCCCAGCAAGGTGTGATGGCTGAAGTTCTCTCTAAAAAGAATACAGTGGTGCCTCGACTTACGAATTTAATCCGTTCCGAAGGCACCTTCGTAGGTCGAAAAATTCGTAAGTTGAAAAGTGCCATTGGAAACGCGATTTCCCATAGGAATGCATTGGAAACGGAAAAATTCGTAAGTCGAAGCAACCCCATCTAAAAATTCGTAAGTCGAAAAAACCCTATCTAAAACCGCCGCGGTTTCCGTTCAGATGTCAAGAAATTCGTAAGCGTGCGGCCATTTGCCCCACTCATAAGTTGAAAAATTCGGTTGACGAGTCGTTTGTTAGTCGAGGTACCACTGTACTCAGCAGGCTACAATTTCCAATATCCCTTGGGAGGAGTTGTGATGGTTAAACCATTGCACAAAACCCTTCTATAACTTTGTGGACAGGCCTTTCATTCCATGCAGCAACATAGCAGCAGTGCTTTACACCCAATGCTGTTATTGGTTGTTATTTGAGCAACATTACTTTGCATGGCGCTTTACAGATTTCAAGGACCAGGAGCCTAACAATTTGTACAATGACACAGGGGAAAACAGCCAAGGATGGGAGCCAGGGATAAAACATAAGTAAATAAGAAGAGTCTGCTAGATCAGGCCAATGGCCCATCTAATCCACCAACCTTTTCTCACAATGGTCAACCAAAAGGAGAAAATATATCTTGTTATTTCAGTTGCAGGTCAGCTGCAAGAATTGCTGGACTCACAGACACTGCTCCATTGTGCTTCCCTTATTTTTCTGACATAGTAAAAAGGTAAAGGTAAAGGGACCCCTGACCATTAGGTCCAGTCATGACCGACTCTGGGGTTGCGCGCTCATCTCGCATTATTGGCCGAGGGAGCCAGCGTATAGCTTCCAGGTCATGTGGCCAGCATGACAAAGCCACTTCTGGCAAACCAGAGCAGCCCATGGAAACGCCGTTTACCTTCCCGCTGTAGCGGTTCCTATTTATCTACTTGCATTTTGACGTGCTTTCGAACTGCTAGGTTGGCAGGAGCTGGGACCAAGCAACGGGAGCTCACCCCGTCACAGGGATTCGAACCACCGACCTTCTGATCAGCAAGCCCTAGGCTCAGTGGTTTAACCACAGCGCCACCTGGGTCCCTTCTGACATAGTAACATCCCTCAAATCCTGGGTATACATTGTGAACTTTGCTAACTTGTCCTGAGGGCCTGGTGTGGAGTGTTGGAGGGCCACAACTGGCCCTGGGCTTGTTCTCCAACCCTGGCATAAAATATGTGTTCACCAGACGATATGTGGTCTAGTAATGACCCTGTCCTAACCTTGCAGCTTTATTCGCTCCTGGTTTCTTTTTCTGCAGTATTTTTTAAAGGGGGAGGTGAATAATCAATTTCTTGTACGAGACAGCACAGTCTTTAGAAGCTTTAACTGACTTGTTTGCTACTGTTTGACAAATTTCTGTCAACAGCTTTTTGGAGCTCTGACAAGCTTGTTCCTTTCGAATACGGGCCACATATTTAATAGCATCCCATGAGGAGAGTCTTCTCTCTCTCTCTCTCTCTCTCTCTCCCTCTCTCTCCCTCTCCTGTTACAGGTTTTTGATATGATAATACCAACCCAATATTTGAGAGATTATGTTCCTCCTTTGTATAGTAATGGCAGAAAAAATAGGAATATCTGAATGGAAAATGTGGTTGATGGTCTCATGGAATATTCATCTACCTCCTTGGCTTGTTGGTCTCTCAAACCTCTGCCTTATTTATTTACGTTTTTAATGTACCTTCTGGGGAAAACAACAGTTCTCGCAAACCGTCATCACAGTTATACTTTGAATAGGTTTGGAATTTCCAAGCTGAGACCTGATTTGCAATTAACTGCTGCCAGTGTTGTCTTTGAAGGGTGACTACTTTCATTCTCCCCCCCTCCCCCCACTAAACTTTGTTCCCCTTTCCCTGTAGATCTTTGGCAGGAGTACTCCAAACACCTGGGCTCTCAGACCTGGTCTGGTAGAAGTACCCAACCACAGATGTCAGCTTCTTTTGTTGACTTCCTATTAGTAGCCGCTTAATGGATGGGAGCAAAACACAGCTTTGCCTAAGCGCTTATCAATAGACAGCAAACATTCTTCTTTCATTGGGCAAAGGGTCAAACTGTTTCACTTGGCTATAAAGCTCTGCCAGATAATTGCTGGTGATTAGCAATTTTAATTAACAGGTGCTATGGTTTCTAGTGTGTAGTGGGGTTTTCCCCCTGTTGTTGTAATTGGACAGGTTGCTAATAGGTACTGCTTATTGTAGCCCCGCTAGTATATTTTTTAAAATAGTAATTGCACAACTCTTTTAAGCAAGCATAATAAGAATAAATGAAATAACTAGTGTCTGGTGGAATCAAATTATTTGGTTATAAGATCAATGAAGAGGGCTTTTCGGGAGGGGCCGTGTTTTTGTGTGTTTTTAAAAAACATTGTCTAGTGAAAAAATCTTTAATACAATTCACAAGTCAGCTTTTAATCTTCTTGTAAACACTTGTATATACTTTAGTTACCAAAGAGAGGCGATGATTTAAAAATCTTTCCCTGCTACATTTGTCTTGTTGGAACTAAGCTTGTCGAACATGTTCTACCTCATTGGTTTTGCATGAAGACTTTTAGGAGGTTTTCATAGGATCACAAAACCAACAACACAATTAGCAGTGAACTAATCTCTTTCCTTAAGCAGGCGCTAAAGGGGTTCAAAATAAAACAGTGAGCACAAAAGACGGTGAGCTCCCTTAACAGAGGATACAGCTATAATACTTGAGGAAATAAATGGCCACATTTTATTTTAAATATAATCTCAATTTCTTTTCACGCTAAGTAGCAAATTCAGCTTTTGTAGCTTTCATTGTATTGCTCAGGGAGCTTGTGATGCAAGATAATGCAGCTAATCTAATTTGGATTTGAGTAGTAAATTTTGAAGCTATCTCTAGTGGTTTTATAAGAGTGGCTGCTCTGTGTTCAGGAAAATAAAGGGATTCATAGGAGGTGTGATATCTATTCATTTCTGCATTTTTCATTTTCAGCTTTTTTTCTTTTTCCTTTTTGGTTACACTTGTGCTCAGCTTCTCCCATGAGGTATGGGCTGGGCATGAATGCTAAGGAGAGGCACCTGGCGAGATTCAGAGCCACTTTGGGTGTGACAGTGTGTTATTGAGCGAACTGAAAATCATAGCTGCCAAGTTTTCCCTTTTCTCGCGAGGAAGCCTATTCAGCATAAGGGAAAATCCCTTAAAAAAAGGGATAACTTGGCAGCTATGCTGAAAATGTGAGGGAAATAAATGTTGTTTCACGATACCGCTCCATCAGAAGCAGTCATCGGTCTCCACGCTATGCTGCAGCTATTTGTCATGTTATATAAGCCCAGTGACATAACTCAGGGCAGGACTTTAGTGCAGGAGTTGAGGCAGGGGCATAGTGTGGGGGGTACCCCCACGCAGGCACCCCCAGCATGGCACAGCACGGTGTACCTCTCTGCCAGACAAGGGCCACGTCGGCCAGCCAGGCTCCCCACTGTGAGGGTGAGCAGGCAGATCTCAGTGTGGCCCCACTCTGCTCCAGTGGGGGTGGGATCGCTCTGGTGGTAATGAGTGCTGGTGCCTCCCTGCCAGGTGCACCCCACCCCCGCCGAATGCACGCACACAAACCCCAGGCACCAGCAACCGCAGCTACACCACTGAGTTGAGGTTCCCACTCTTCAAGAGGCTCCTCCAATGCAGCAGGGCTCCCCTACCACAATTTTAAATTGTGTGTGCATGAAAGAGACATCATTTAAAGTGGAGTTATTACAATTTTAGAAGACACACACACACACACACACACACACACACCGGTAAGACCACAAAGTCCATGATCTAAGCATACAATCCTAACCGCCCAGAGACACTGTTTCCAACAGCCGATTCCAAGCTATGTCCAGGAAATTCCGGTCATATGGCAATGTATGGTAAATACAACAGGATTTACTTTTGAGTAGTCATGGTTAGGATTGCACTGTAAAATTACCTAACTGCCAGTACCATTATACTGCCAGTACTAACAACAAGCTTTAGAAGAGCTGTGGTGGATCTGGCTTGCCAGATGTTGTTGGACTACAAGGACTCTCATACCTGATAATTGCTGACTAGGACTGATGGAAGATGGAGTCCAAACATCTGTCATATCCAGGTTTCCCATTCCAGACTTATTTCATCAATCATATGAAGTATGAGCTAACACATTTAGTAGAAGGAACACTCAAAATAGCTTGCTGTATCCTTCAACTTCTTCAAGGAGCTTACAATGGGGTTTCAATCTCACAATAACTTGGGCACTGATGTTTATTATAGTTGAACAGGAATTGAAGCCTGGACATCATGCATGTAGAGCCATTCCTTCCACCACACAGCATTGCTCACAAATAGACTGGCTGAAAATCAGGAAGTGTGGGTACCATTCATGAATGCATCACTTCTAGACTGTAAATTCAAGGATAGGAAATTATGGAAGCAGACAAAACGTTTGTAGGTATAGTGGCAAAATGTCAAAAGTTGGGAGTGTGACGCATACACATACCACCACAACAGCACATAAAATCGAAACATCAGCAACCCATTTAAAAAGCTTTCATTTTTTGTTGTTGTTGTTTAGTCGTTTAGTCATGTCAGACTCTTTGTGACCCCATGGACCAGAGCACACCAGGCACTCCTGTCTTCCGCTGCCTCCCGCAGCTTCGAGAACACTGTCCAGCCATCTCATCCCCTTCTCCTTGTGCCCTCCATCTTTCCCAACATCAGGGTATTTTCCAGGGAGTCTTCTCTTCTCACGAGGTAGCCAAAGTATTGGAGCCTCAGCTTCAGGATCTGTCCTTCCAGTGAGCACTCAGGGCTGATTTCCTTCAGAATGGATAGGTTTGATCTTCTTGCAGTCCATGGGACTCTCAAGAGTCTCCTCCAGCACCATAATTCAAAAGCATCAATTCTTCAGCGATCAGCCTTCTTTATGGTCCAGCTCTCACTTCCATACATCACTACTGGGAAAGCCATAGCTTTAAGGTGATGTCTCTGCTCATTAGCAGATCTTAAAAGCCTAGGAAAATGGGCATGTTTCTGCTGATGCCTAAATGATAGCAGTGAGGTCTCATAGGGTATTTGAAAGGCAAGGAAAATGCTGTGCCTCTCTTTCTCTAGTTGCCACCCATCACGATTTCAGCTGTTGGGGGCACCGAGTAAAATGGCTCACAGAATGATCTCTGGATGGACGGAAGATTGTCTAACGAATATGTGGGTCCTTAGCCATGTAGGTTTTGTACACCTTAACAAATGTACATGGTAATTCTTTACACATATGGGAAGCTCACTGAAACCAGCAGACTTCCCAAGCAAATGGATTGGGATAAGGGTACCAGGTATGTTTGCCATATTAAAATGTATCTCTGTATACATGTTGTGATAAGAATTCAGTGTCATTTATGGTGCAGTGAATAAGCCCAGCAGAGTGGGTTAAGGATACAAACTTAAGCATTACTTTTTAATTTATTTGCTTTTGTGGCTTGAGGTTAGACCCATACTATGTTATTTGCACATCGTTTTTGGTACTTTGTTGATATTAGTTACCTGCTGTGACACACAGAAGATGGCAGTTTCATTGTTGTACTCTGGAAAAAGCAGGTATTGTACACCTGAATTATAATCTAGCTGTGATAATGTGCTACTATTGAGTCAACAAAATGAGTTGTCTATTTTGTCTTCACACACACATCTCTTGCAAAGGCGAGATTGACAATCAGAACCATAAATATTTTGGCCTTCACATTTTGCAGCATGATGAAAAGCAAAGCAGTGCAATAATTTCAAAATGAAAACTTGCAGACAATGCTCTTCCATTTGTTCTAGTAAGATGAACTTCTTATGAAAGGCATTCATTCTGAAGAAGTGTTAAAATGTTACAGACCAGCAATCATCAAAAATATGTAAACAGAAAAAATATTGTATATAATGCACTGTCTTCTGAAGTGCATGTTAGAAAACGCACATTAAAATAATGCCAAAAAAATGTCCCATGCTCACAAAATACTTGCTTTTTATATCTTAAACAAATGTTTACCACATTGCTGTCTTTAGGTTTCTTTTGATCATTGGAAGGGAACAGATATTTATCGAGGCTGTAAATGGTAAACAATTTCCCAGGGAATACCACCATTCCCGGACAAATGACTAAAGAATAAATGTGTGTGTGTGCGCGCGTGTGTAAGTGTAAGCAAGCAAGAAGGTAGGAATAGACTGATACTGATTTACTGACTATTTGTCTAAAGAAGTTCTATTGAATTCTTAGACTTTGCCAGTTTGATTGTATGCTATTTTCTATCTTAAGTTGCAGCCCAATACCCCAGGGATGGAGAACCTGGGACCTTCCAGATCTTGTTGGACTTCAGCTCCTATCAGCCTCAGCTGCCATGGCCAATGGTCAGGGGTATTAGGAGTTATTGTATAACCCAATGACATCCAGAGGTCCACAGGTTCTCCACCCCTGCTATACCCACTTACCTGCGCACAGCAGGACTGGGTTCTGGGTAGACTTATGTACTACGGAATAAAAATATCCACTATTGGGAATATCTATTTATGTTACCTCCCTTCTGCCTCACTTATTCCTCTAGACCCCACTTTCTCAATGTGGACAAGTATCAACAGTAATGTCGGATGGGAACCCGAAAGTCTATACAGTATTTAAAATTGAACAAAGTGTAATCAACCGATACCGGAGAAAGAAATTTATCCTGTGTCACGAATTTTTCCAATCAATTGGTTTCAAATTTACCAGATTTAGCATGTAACCAGAAATCTTAACAGTATTGCAGGCAGGCAAGGGGTACACATATAACAGGCTTCAAACAGGTTCCCGGTTCTAACAAAAGCAGAGTCCTAGTCTCCAGTTTTGTTTTGTTTTATAATCTGGTAAATTAAACATTTTGTTGTTGTTTAGTCATTTAGTCATGTCCAACTCTTCGTGACCCCATGGACCAGAGCACGTCAGGCACTCCTGTCTTCCACTGCCTCCCACAGTTTGGTCAGACTCATGTTCGTAGCTTCAAGAACACTGTCCAAAATTGAACATTTACTACTCTAAATTAAACATTTACCACTGTTTAAATACAGTGGTGTCCAAACTTTTTTCAAAGAGGGCCAGATTTGATGAAGTGAAGGGCCGTGTGGGCTGACCAAAGGGCCAGCCGAAATTGTTAACCTTTTTTTAGGATTGAAGTTGTTGAGCTTTCTTTAGAATTGAAGTTGTTGAGGTTGTTGTTGTTGTTGTTGTTGTTGTTGTTGTTTTTTAGGATTTTACCCCAGGAAATAAACTGCCACAGGGGCCGGATTAAACCGACCAGCGGGCCAAATTAGGCCCCCAAAACGAACTTTGGACATGCCTGGTTTAGAAAAGGACCCAATGGCATTTAGTAGATTATTTAGTAAGATCATTTAGTAGATTATTTATTTAGGAAAAAGGTTTTGTTGTTGCTGCCACCGTTGTTGCTGCAGGTTTTTACAATGGAAACACTGCCTTTTCTCCAATAGGAAGAGCTAATTAAAATGTTTCATTTGTCTTTCCAAGTCAATTCACACAAGAGCAATCTTTGGAGACGATAGTACAGAATTTGAGAAGGTATAGATTAAAATTAAAATAATTTGAAATATATGTTGACAATGCATTGTGCAATGTTTTCCTCTTAATCAAATGCATTGATGCAGACTAATTTTCCTCCAGTTCGCTTGTTGATATAAATAGACGGCCCTGTATAATTAACAAAATACTACTATACATAAAAAGGGAAATGATAATGTTATACATCCTTCTTAGACTAATTAGAAAACCTTAGTGGACTATTGCTGCCAAAAACTGTACTACAAGTTTTTGTTATACTTTGTTGCTTAGGAACACTTAAGATTTTTTCGTGTGGCATGGATCCCTTATTTGTTTATCATTAGCTTGTTGTCTGTGATAATAATCTAGCCCCGTCTAGCATTGGTATGCTCATAACATGATGCTGTAGTTGTTTAAGCCACAAGGCAGGGATACTGTAATGTTCCCCACATGTGGTTGCTCCCTGATTTTTGGGAAGCTCCTACAGCATGTAACAGACCTCTTCCTGATGGAGTGGTTCAGTAGGAGGGCATTATATTGGTGCATTAGTCTACCCAAGCTCTCTTTTGCGTTTCCATCATAATTCAAGAGACAGATTTTGACTCCATTGGTGGGACTCTATTGGTTCCTCATATCATCTGATCCGTAAGGCAGCTAGCTGATGTAGCGCCATACTACCATCTGCAGCGGTGATTTGGCATTGCATCACAGACCATGTCAGCATTCTTCTGTTCACAAGCTGCTGGCACAGGGAGTAAGCCATGTAGACCTACAACTAGAGCGGCTGGTTCAAGAATACTGGTAAGGGTACTTAATAATGATATGGTAAAACCTAGCCTCAACAAGCGTGCTATAGTTTATTGGAGCTGGCGTTTGATGTGTGTGCCATTTGCTATGACCTGTTTTCATTTCATTTGCTATTTTGTATATTCTTTGTTATATGAAGACTAAGGGCTGATTTGAATGTCATGCTAAATCATAGTTTAGCATTATGAGAGCGAGTCCAGCAAAACTTGGGCTCCTATACTCTGCCTTGTCCCTTCTATTCTGGTGTAGCCATTAAGCTTTTGCTTTCATTGTAGGTTAACTGCAGTTTGCTGGGTCATCTGAACTGGGACAGACTGTGGTTAACCTTAACTGCATTTAGATGAAACAAGGCAATATCATGAGCCCTGGAGGTGGGTTGGCTGGCTGGGCCACAGAGAGGAGTGGTGGACAGATGACCCCAGAGAGGGATACAGTCAGCTAGGAAGGTCTCTACCCAGGTTTTGAGAGCCCGAGAAAGAGGATCCTTGGAAAGGTCCTAGTGGGGAGGAGAGAGTGGGGAGGACTTCCCTTGCTTGATTGCCTACCAATTGCCACAGTGCAGGATGAGGGCTTTGCTTCTTTTTCTGGAGCTATCAGAGGCTGGTTCTGGATCATCCACTTTGCCTACCATGCCACCAGCTCTGTCTCTGGACTTGTCAGAAACTATTGTCCCATCCTGCGCTCCATGTGTGTGTTACGCCACCTGGCCCATCCACCTCTGAGGAGACAGTAACACCTCCTCCATTGCCCAAGTTGTCGAGACACCAATACAGGTGCAAACAGCTGTGGGTGGTTGAGCTTTCTTGCAGAAGTGCTAGGTGGCTTGCCAAGTCTAGGGATAAGAACTGCTTGCAGCACTAAGTTGTGCCTGCCCCTTTTCCTTATAACTGGTTTGGAAAGTATGTATTGTTGATGGATCAACATATTTGTTTGTGTAGCAATATATAGCACCTGTGGTGCCTTTGACTTTTGTTTTGCCTATGTACCACACCAATCTGAGCATTATTTTTTTTGTAGAAACCGTAACCAGAGTTCAGTTTCTTCGTCAAGTGGGAGCCAGGGCAGCCAATTTTGAACCATGCTTAATAAGGTGAGTTTCAGCTGAACATAGTTAAGATTATTCACAATTTAAGGTTCAATCAACAAGCTAAACTACAATTAATATAAAATGCAAACAAACTTTTAGTCTCCTCCTTGTGGCAGTGCTGGAATTGGGTGAGGGGGAGGACCATGTGAGCCTGAGGTTTGCTGAAGCTCATTCTCATAATACTAAACCGTAGTTTAGCATTACACCCAAACACAGCTTCTAAAGAAAAAAAGTAAATAAGGGACACGAGTATCTGTTTGTTAGCATTTGCCACTAGAATTTCATGTTTTGTGATATAGCTATGGTGTTGCCAAATCCACAACGTAGATGTGTTTAAGTACTAGGATTCAAGTCATTGATTTAAGTGGATGGCCTATTGAGTGGATAAAAATATGAAACAAATTCAGTGAACGGCTGAAGTGACTTTAAATCATCATAGAATTAAGAGAGAGATAGGTCAAGTGATGCTAGCAGTACTTCAACTGGGATGCGAAAATTAATATAATCAGGATTTTTTTTTAAAAAAAACCGCACACAACAAAACACACAACATAAACTGGTTAAGGAAAGGAAATTTAATCATGATTTTTAAAACTCAGAAGCTATACTGAAAGGATAATTAAGAGGTGGAAATGAATTTCTGGATACCTTTTAGCCGTGAACCAACCATTAAAGCATAGCATATTGCTGCTGTTGCAAAAATCTGTGTAAATCAGAGGACTGATGGGATTATTTCCCCTCAAAACATAGATTTTCAATGGTGAAAGCAAAGAAGCTACAAAACTGTGGAACTTTGACCTGTGTTGGGAAAGGTTATCTTGTCTTCCCTCCATGATACTCAGATCCCTACAGCAACCCCACAAGGCTGAGAGATGGGGCTATCACGCTTTATGTCAGAAGCACATATTGTTTTATGTTGGGGGGGGGGTGCAGTAATGTCTTAGAATAAAATAACCACAATATGATCACAGTTGCTCTCATAGCCACCATGTATCCCTGACGGCAGGGTGCTTGAGTTTGGCAGAACCTACATGAGGCAGCTGTCTTCAGTGGTAGACAAGCCTACCAAGGACTCAGCTATACAGCTGCAAAAAAAACGTTTTAAGTGTGTGGTAAAGTGCGTTATACAAATGTGACACTAGATGGCGAGAGTGAGCTATGGCAAATTCAATATATATATTTCAAAAGGTTTTTTAAAAGCATTTTTCACAGTGTTTTTTACATGTGTCTAGATTCTACCCAAGTTACCTAGAATGCTGATGTGTGATTTTTTTTTAGCTTATTGCTGGTTTTAATGTTTTTGGAAGGTTTTAAATAGTAATTTTAATTTAAAAAACAACAACCAATGGTGCTATAGCTTTATTCTTTTTTTTTTGTAAACAGCTTTGAAGCATTTGTTTTTAAAAGAACCACCACCACCAAGTGGCATATAGATTTTATGAAATAAATAAAATAAATAATCATCCCAACAAGGTGGAAGTCCTGCATGCAGTGGTTCTTCAAGTCTGGGAACTGGTTAGAGAGCCTGTTCTAGATGGGGTTACATTCCTCTTGAAAGAGCAGTTGTGTAGTCCTTGATCTGGCACCGTCACAGCTAGTCTCAGTCTCTACAGTTGATTACTCAGCTCCAGCTGTTTCTAGACTGGCAGAGCCTGGTCACAGTGACTCATGTTCTTGTAGGCTTCCTATTAGACCTTCCTAACGTGCACCATATGGGACTGCCCTTGAAGGCAGTTCTGATACTACAATTGGTTTACTCAGAATGTGGCTGCCAGAATCTTAACTGGTGTAGGTAGCCAGAATCATGTCACACCAATTCAGAATAGTTTGCATTGGCTCCTATACTCTTTCCGGCAGAATTCCAGGTCTTGGTGTTAACCTAAATCACTTGGGACCAAATAGCTGAAGGAGCACCCCAAACTGCCTTTGCTCTTAAGAGAGGATGTTCTAAGCCTACTTGTGCCCTTGTTCTGGAGGAGAGCCCCTTCTCATTGTTCCACCATCGGGATAAGTGCACTATGTGGTAACGTGGGATAGGGCCTGCTCTGTGGTGGTGCCCTGCCTATAGAATGTTTTACCCCTAGAGGCACAACTAATACTCATCTGTTTTCCTAGGGATGCTTTGTTTTTTATCTGCTCTTTACTGTACTGGTGTTTACAGTTTTATTGTACTAGAAATTTTATTAGACTAGAAATTGTTTTATGAATAAATGCCAGTCTTAGAGCTTCGGTAGGTTTATATGGACCCATGCTGTCCTTCAGAAAACCTACTTCTAGACTGTTAAGGCTATTAAAGGTTAAAACAGCAGACAGCTCAGAAGCAGGCCAATTTCTCTCCCTTCTGTTCTCTTCTGTGTCAACTATATCCTTCTCGGGCCTTTTAACTGCTCAAATTGTCTGGACCAGAATTAGTTGCAGCTCGGAGATGCATCCAGCACAAGTCACTGCTAGAGACAAATAAAATAAAATAAAATAAAGTCTGTCATAGTAGTTTTAAATAATGGTCACTCACCATATTAACCCCAGAGACTTAAGCTGACTTTTTATTTCTGCAAATCCCCAAATAATCTTGTCTCTTCTCTTGTTATTGACTTGGTGATACCCCTCGTAATTCATCCCAAATTGTATGTAATTCAAGAGCAGTAGGAGAAGGAGGAAATTCAGAAGGAAAATGATGCACCCTGCTCCAAGATGGAAAATGCAGTATTTATCATTTTTAAAGAGAACAAAAAGATCTGTATGTTATGTGGGTTTCAGTGACAGTAATTATCCTTCTATTCAAGAATGAGTAATTACATTATTCTGTATGCTAAAGCGCACAGTTACACACACACACACACACACACACACACCATAGTTGTCCCACAAGTATTGGAAACAGCAAAACAGATTAAACAGGTGTTTGTTCATATTAACTAAAACTATGTCCTGGAACATTTGGGGTTGTTTTTTTACATTCAGATCATAGTTACCTGATTACAGAAATGAAAACTTTAGAGTAACTCATTCTATATTATAATTATTTTATTGATTCCACTTCCTTCGCGAACCTGACAATTCTCAGAGATTAGGATGTGAAGATACAGCTCTTGAGGGATATGAAATGTTCTTTCAATTTCATTTCTTCAGATATGGCTTTGAAGACGCATCATAACTAGAAGCTATGTCCAAGTTAATGAGGTCTAGAAACTTTTATTTTTTAAATCAAAACTGAGATTGTCCAAAAGACAACTTCTACCCAAATGTTTGAATTGCACGTTGTGTTGTTGGTGCACAGGTACGCATATTGTGCATTTACTTATTTATTATTAAATTTGTATCCTATCTTTCCTCTTAAAGGAGTCCAGGGCAGCAAATTTCAAAATGTAGAGACCATGCAAAAAACACCCAAAAAACATTTTGAACATTTTGAAGCATAGCTCCAGTTATCATTGTTCTGCAGAACTGTTGTCGTACAGAAACGATAAATTATGGTGATATTCTTCCGTTCTTCCTCACTATAGATTGAAGGGTACTGTCACTGTGTCACTGTGAGGAAGCTTGCCCACCATCTAACCAAAGTTAATAACTTTTAAAATCCCATCTATTTTAATAGGAATAGTTCAGATAATGCGTTGATCTCTGCAGCTGAAATCAATGGTGCCTATTTGTGCTTACCTAGGGCTGGATCATGCCATTTATTTTTAAAGGAAGCTGTTCTTTTAAAGCATTTCCTTTTCCTAATGGCAGAACACGCCCTAGCAAAGATGCGTGGTCCTTGATTAAATTTGACAGGGAGTGTATGGCGATACAGGTCAACCTCTCCGATTGTTGTTTGACTTTATTCTCAGGTTGTTTCAAAGAAATGTTTACAATAGCTGTTTCTATCTGGGGAGAGAGCTTTGCTTTCTGTGTTCATTTCCTGATAATATCGTTTGTTTTTGGTCTGGCATTCAGGCAGTAGACTTAAATCCCCCTGGACCTCTTGACTTTGTATTCTACCTGGCAACAAATATCTTGGCTCCCTCCATTGTCACTTGATCAGGGATAAAAGAGAGCTGCACTCTCCTAAGGAACACAAAAAGACAGCATATGCCCCCTCCCTTATGAATCAACTGTACCCTTACGACTTTTTGTTGTTGTTGTTGCTTTTTTTTGCAAATTTTGATGGGTGCTTGTGTTTTGGTTCTGGTATAGTTTCGAAATTGTGAATTGGATAGTTTTGTTTTTATTATTTTTTTTATTTTTTTTAAAAAATATTTTTATTA
Organism: Zootoca vivipara; assembly: GCF_963506605.1. Taxonomy (NCBI): domain Eukaryota; kingdom Metazoa; phylum Chordata; class Lepidosauria; order Squamata; family Lacertidae; genus Zootoca; species Zootoca vivipara. The sequence goes on along the minus strand of NC_083279.1, from coordinate 24,309,490 downwards.
ATTTTCCAATTAAAACCAATTATATCACATTCATTATTTCAAATTATACACATATATATATCAATCAAACCGAATGTTATGCCAAATCGTCCAGAAAATTTTTTATTTGGGTTCCCATGCTTCAAGAAATTGGGGATTCCTCGCAACCGTCCACTGCCGTCTTTTTTCTAAAGTTCAAATCGTCCTCCAAGTTCATAATAATCCAGATCTTCCCCTTACAGTCACATAGATGTTTTCCACTTTCAACCGATTGTTTCCCAGCTGCTGAGATAAATATCAAACAAGGTTTCACAAATGTTCTTTCTCCTGTGTGGGTTAATCAGTCCAGCCTCCCCGGATAGTTTTGTTTTTAAATGCAAAGTGAATCAAATTTCTGCCCTTTCTCTAGCTCTCACCCCCCCCAACATCTGTAGACTGAGACATCCACCTTCTGTTGCTAAGACCTCACTAACATAAAAGGTTTGTGTCAGTACTGGGAGCCTGACCTCAGATCTGTGAGTGAGAATATGTTCACATGATCATGTGTGCTCTCACTGCTAGGTGTTTTTTTTTTTATTCATTTGGCACTAGCCACGATTCATATCAATCCTGCAGTTTCTTGACAGATACTGTTGTTTGGTATATTTCCCCCCCTCAATCTAGTTTCAATCTGGCTATAAAACCACATTCACTTGATACTTCTGAATGGTGTGAGCATTTGAGACAGCCATTGCACATGCACAGATAAGTGTGCATGTGCAGCTAATGTGTTCATGGACAGGAGGTGGGTTTTTTTTTTTGGGGGGGGAGGAGGTCTGGGTGCAAGGAAACCAAAAAGGTAACGTGTTGGCTGAAGGTATCCCTGCTCCCCCCCCCCCCGATATGAACAAGACCAGGCATAGGCAAACTCGGCCCTCCATATGTTTTGGGACTACAACTCCCATCATCCCTAGCTAACAGGACCAGTGGTTAGGGATGATGGGAGTTGTAGTCCCAAAACATCTGTAGGGCTGGGTTTGCCTATGCCTGAACAAGACTCTGCAAATACAGCTTGAAACTCATTTGGGGAGGGGATCTTAAGCCGCTAATTGGACATATCCTGAGCGGGCAAAACGTGCTTCTACATGAGGGCACAAGGGTGTATATGTATGTTTCTTAAAATATCTCATGGCCAGTAGGAAAATATGATATTGGTTGGAAAGGTGGCACCTGCTGGCTTCAGGCTGTATCTCAGTTTTGCTAAGGGGTAAAGGCTAAACCGCATCCCAGCGTGGAAGGCTACTGTTACGTTTTTATCAAGCATGGAGTCGAAACCTCAGTGCTGATCCTAGTGCAATATTTGGGTGTTTTCTTTTTTTAAAAAATTACACTCTTCTATAATTTATTGGGGAGTGTAACAAAATATGTTTAATTTGATAGAAAGGCCTTGATAAGATATGATTAGTGGTAGCATGTTGATGGTCGCTAGCTGGAATTTGATCAGGCCATGGGTTGCGATAAAATCAGTGCTCGTTTTAAGTTGTTGTGTAATTGACTGCCCTGGAAAGGTAAAAAGTGAGGCTCCCCTGTAACCAAGAGATTCTGTTCTCCACATCCAGCCAGAACATAATATACTGTGTTGGCTTGTAAGGCCTGTGGGATTTAAATAGTGTCTGCAATCTGGAGCCATGCTGATTTACTAATCCTTGATCTTAGTCGAACATGATCACAGTCCCTGCTTCTGTTCATAAGGGATAGGCTTACTGTTAATTGACAGGCTTTGGCATCTTACCAAAAGAAAAAGGAAAAAAGAAAGAAAGAAAGGCTGCAGCGCAGAGAGGAAGAAACTAATGCAGCTAACAGAGGATGTTCCTGACAAGTTAATTTGGGAATGGGGAGGTGGGGGGGGGCGGAGGAAAAAAAATCTATTTCCTAGAAATTTATACTGATTTCAAAATGTATTTTATTTGTTTCTTTAAAAAACACAGTGTGTCGTTTGCATGTTTGTTTGTTTTTTTAAAGGAGAGAGGTGCTAATAACAAAAGGGGTAATCAGGAATGTGTGTGTGGTGATTAAGAGATGAATGGCATCCAGGATCTTCCCAGGCACTTTGCTTTCCATTTATTTAATTACTGTGTGACTCTTCCGTATGTGGCTTGGATGTATATGCATGTGCATAAAAATTCTCTGTGCATGCTGGATAGCAGATACAATGCTAAGCATTAGAGGCTTGCTGAAAGCATTCCTATTTACTCAAGCTTTCCCTGCAGCATGGTCAAGCATGTGCTTTGATGTGCAAAATAGTATATATCTATATCTATATTTGAACTTTGTTTTGTGTATTTTGTTGTTGTTGTTGTTGTCCATCACTTAGATAATATTATTTGATCAAGAGGCTTAAAAATAAATAACTTTTAGGGCATGCTTACACCAAATAAATGCCTCCTTACTACCAAGGACGGTGACAAGGGTGACCAGATTACTGAATACACATAATGGTAACTTTCCAGTAGGTAAATAATAGCCTACGTTCACTAGCTGTGAGTCTGGCATGCAGAGCCATGAGGGAACTGATGCTCATTGCTCATGCTTTGCAGAGATACCAGGCGTAGCCTTTCTCTATGTCCCTTCATATGGTGTGTCCCCCCAAGACAGCTCCTCCCTCTTACCCTTTCACTCAACCCTTCTTCAGGAGGAAAACAACATGTAGCAGTTCTCCATCATCATCCTAGCCAAGCTTTGCCGAGATAAAATACAGTACTGGGAAAATGCTCCCAAATGGTGTGAACCTTAAAGGGTTCATCCCTTCTCTCAGATTCTAGAGACTTGATGTGTGCACTGATGAAGCTTCCTTTTAATTGCACAACAATTTTGGATCCAGATGTGCATTTCCTGGACGAACCTGGGCATACACACCAATGCTACCTCACTCCATGCATTTCATGGTTGGAGTAGTTCCAGGTGCTCTTGGCCATCCAGGTCACGTGAGCCATTGCAGTGGCAAAGTCAGCACCAAAACTCGCTGGTGTACAATATGCCAGTGTGAAAAGGCAGTTGATTAATCTGTTAGAGTGTGCTTGCTTCTCTCTTCTCTTTCAGCTGACCTTATTTTTAACGGTTTTGCTATTTTATACATGTCCTCTGCTACTTCCTTGAAGCCATCATTCCCCACTCCTTCCACCTGCCAAATGCAGTTTTCCTTTCATTAGAGAAGAATAAATATTTGCAAGCGCTCATTTTAAATAAAAACGTAGCACCATAATGCAAAAGTGAATGCGTACACCCGCTGTTTTGCAAGTATTCTCACCATGAAATAACATGCTAGCTCCTGCTACCTATCTTAAAACATGTTCAGGCTACCAACCTGATCAAATCTCAACTAATCTCAAAAAAACTGCTCATAAAGGCTTCCATTGTCTTTTACTTGAAAATCTTGGAAGAGGCCAGTTCCTGAGAAATTGCATGGGGTAGTGGGTAGAATCTTGGACTAGGATTATTGAGATTTCAGTTCAAATCTGCACTCAGCCCCAAAACTCACTGGTTACCCTTGGGCCAGTCAGTGTCTCTCAGCCTAACCTACCTCTCAGGGCTGTTGTGTGGGTAAAAAGCAGCAGCAGGAGACCCATGTAGCCACCATGAGCTCCTTGGAGGAATTGCAGAATATAAATGTGCTAAACAAATAAAGTTAGTTCTCAACAGACCTTTTGGTCTTTGACTAGGGACTGATATGCACAACTTCTGTTCCTAATCCCATAATTTTAAATAATGGAAGTAACAAAACAAAACAGAAAAACAGAAAAAGCCCAAATTGCTCTCTGTTCCTTATGCTAGGCAAAAATCATCTTTAATGTCTTTCACTCTGGAGATGGGGAAAGCCTCTGCTATTGTCGCTGACATTTATAATTGTGAAAGGGACTAAGTGCTGACTCTAAGAGGGTCTCAGACTACACAGACTCAAAAACATTGCAATTAAATATATTAGAAGACACTTACAGATATGCAGCCAATCAGCTTGCTCAATTAGTAAATATTCTGAACCCTGTAATTTTGCATAAAGAGTGACCCATGCTGTGAGGGATGTTTACTGGATTGGTACGTTGGGTAATTAGGAGAGAGATAAGCGCTCCATAAGAGTTTTTGGGGACAGATTATGACGTGCCCTTGCACTGATGTGTAAGTGGGCCTGGGGAAGCACAGAAAGAGTTCCCCCTCCTGTTGCGCAGGTTGCTTCAAGTTCGGTCAGTTCTCCTTTCTTCAGACCCTGTTTACCATTTGCTGCTCCCAGTGGTTCCTTTTTTCTCCCTGCATTTTGATAAAAACCATGCAAGAAAATAGCCAGGAAAACAGTGCTTGAATTATGGGGATAAATGTAGGGGGCCTTTAATGAAAGTTATAAGCCTCACCCCCTGAGTCCTTCCATTTTCAGCCAAATCATTATGTGCGTGTGGGTGTGTTGGTGGGTGTGTGTGTGCGCGCGCACACACACACACCCTAGTAGCCTTCTTTCAGAAGGCAGTTAAGGCACCCATTGCAGAAGGTAACAGAGCCTGACCAAACCTGCTGTGCTTCCTCTGTAATTCAAGAACTGGACAGTGGGTGGACTTGCATAGACAGCCTGAACAAAGAAAGCAAAGCAGAGTGGAAGATCAGACTGCCCTTCTCAGCTAGGAACATAGCCAAATACATGGTGGAGAGATCCAGGCAGATAGATAGATAGATAGATGATAGATAGATAGATAGATAGATAGATAGATAGATAGATAGATAGATAGAAGGGGACCCAAATCATACCCCCCATGGATTTTTGAAAAGTAGCTGCTACAAATGGTAGGTGGGTGTTCCCTGCCATTCAAGCCCTGCAGAAAATGGTCACAGGCAGGCAGGGGCGTAGGAAGAGGGGGGCGATAGGAGCGCGCCGCCCCCGGCAGCGCGATCCCAGTGGGGTGCCATCGCGGCTGCCCCCCGCCGGTGCTGGGTGCCCCACCCCCACAGGCGGTGGTCCCTGCCCCAGGAGGCGCACCACACCCCCAGAACGCGTGCCACACCCCAGAATGTGCGCCATGTCCCTGCAGGCGGCGCGCTCCACCCCGGGACGCATGCCAGCCCCGCCCCTGCCTGCTCTCCATCCCCCGGTGCCAGTGCATGAAGCTCTGCCACTGCAGGCAGGCACCTCTGAAATGTAAGAGTTAAAGGTAAAGGTAAAGGTAGCCCTGACTGTTAGGTCCAGTCACGGATGACTCTGGGGTTGCACACTCATCTCGCTCTATAGGCCGAGGGAGCCTGCGTTTGTCCGCAGACAGCTTCTGGGTCATGTGGCCAGCATGACTAAGCCACTTCTGGCGAACCAGAGCAGTGCACGGAAATGCCGTTTACCTTCCCGCTGGAGTGGTACCTATTTATCTGCTTGCACTTCTGAGGTGCTTTCCAACTGCTAGGTTGGCAGGAGCTGGGACCGAACAGCGGGAGCTCACCCCTTCACGGGGATTCAAACCGCCAACCTTCTGATCGGCAAGCTCAGTGGTTTAGATCACAGCGCCACCCGCGTCCCTTCTGAAATTTGAGAGTACTCAGACACAAGTATTTGAGATGCATGAATATCAGAATAAGACCTTGAACCCTTTCCAGATGGGCCAGGTCACATGTTACATTTTCAGCACATGCTCATAAAATTTTGTGTGTGTGTGTATAAAAAGAATATGAGCACAATAAATGCATGTTTCTGTTACACTCTGCAGCGATCTCAGGTTAGCTGTGGATGTAGATAGAAATATACGCTCCAAGGCAAACACAGGCTTGCTGCCCTGTTACTTTTTTTCACTCCAACTTTGCAAACCAGCATGTAACTAGCTCTGAAGCATTGTGATGTCATGTAAACACAGGGCCGTCTTAAGTTGATCTTGTGCCTTAGGGCAAGGACCCCTGCTTCACCCCCCATCCCCCCCATTTCCCTCTGGGCGGGCAGCAGACGGCTGCTTGGCAGAACGGAGGCTCTGGCCTCCAGGTTCGTAAGACTAGCAAGTTCGGCAGCAGCAGCAGCAGCGCAAGTAAGAGGGTCTGGAGTTGCCAAGGGCGCAAATTCCCCCATTGCATTTGGGAGACGGAGGTGGTGGGTGTGCTTCCATGCTAGTAAGTTCGTAGCTGCTGCTGCTGCTGCGCTCAGGACAGGCGCAGGCTCCTGGTGGCAAGGAAGAGGCGGCAGCTCTGGGCTCGCCCTCAGTGGGGGGCCGCCTCCTGGCAGCCCTCGTGTGCTGTGAGGGTCTGGCGAAGCGCAAGCATCACGGTGCGCCTTGGCACTTTGGCAGCTCCTGCCACCGTGCCCTGAGGGCCCCTTCGCTGAGGAGAAGACGGGAAAGGCGAGAGGCAGCCCTCTGGGTGGGTAGCAGCTGGAGGGCGGCTCCTCCAGAGGGGCGGAGGCTCCGGGCGCAGCGCAGCATGGCGGAGGCAGGCGAGGGTGGCAAGCTGATACAGGAGGCGCTGCGTCCAGCCTCCACCTCTTCTGTGGCACCCTCCAGAACTCTCCCGGCTCTTCGCGAGCGGAAAGGGGCACATCCATGGCTAGGGCAGCAGCAGGTGCAGGGGCGCTGCGACTTGAGCCGGCGTGCAGGGAAAGGGGAGGCCGCCGGCAAAGCCGCGCAGCTCCCCCACTCACTGGGGCACCCCTGGGGCGCCTCTGAGAGGCCGGCGCCCTGGCGCAATGCACCAGTAGCTCCAGTAGGAAAGACGGCTCCGTGTAAACACAAGACAAGTGATAACTCTTGAAACGTTTAAAACACTGGGTGCAATCCGTCACCCATGGGCACTGCTACATACATGTTAGGGAAGCCCCATAGTGTTCCACGGAGTCCTCTGTTCTCCCTCCCCCCCCAATGGCCCTTAAGGTGATACACAACCCATTGTGCTGATGATTACTTTCAAAGTGAGGCCCATATGCAGTAAAAGTATCCTTTCCTGGTCCTTGCACATAAGTTATTCATGCTCCGGGATGAGTATGGTAGCTTTCTGGTCAGGTCCCCGAGAAGGGGAGAGATGGCTGGATTCATGTACTACGCCAGAAGCTTGTGGATACTGTGGTACGTTTGAGAAGAACAAGCTGGGGAGGGCAGGACTCTTATGCCTCCTATGCTAAGTTCCTTTGATTGCTGTGTTCACGGGGTGATGAATTGTGCCCTGTATTTATAGCAGGAAATGTAGCATGAGACAGTCAATCAATATTTTAGCAAATAGTGTCTTTAGTTAACAAACCTGCTCTAATAATTCAGCAAAAGCAGCCTGGGTTATTTGCCATCATTCTTTTTCTGAAAGGATTTTCCTTGAAAAAGAAAAAAATAAATAAAGTTGCTTAAGTAAGGACTGAAGAAGATACATGTGGCTTTAGGGGATGATTGTAAAAAGTGTTGTGTGTGCTGTAGGGATAATGTAATATATTTCTAAAGCTCAAAAGGGTGTGCTCTGTGGAAGTATTGATAGGCAGGATGTCCTTTAAAAAAAACTCTTATCTTCAGGGTTCCAGAGCCTGAACGTGCCAAGACCCTTCACGTGTTCCGCACAGATTTCATCTGCGCAATTTTCCCAGAGATTTATGTCCCCTGCTCATGAAAGCAGTGAGTAGCCAGCCTTTTTGTCCCATAACATTTAACATATTTGTTAGATTAACTGATTGCTTGCATGTTTGGGTTTTAAAAATAAAATAAAATCCTTATCACAACGGCAGTGCCAACGGACTTCACTCATCAATAAAAGGGATGTTGGCTGAATACTCTCCTGTCTTGTTCATGACAGCAAAGTTTAAGGTGAATTGCCTTAGGAGTATTGCTGTCTTAAGCGTTAAAAAATTCAGTATTTGGGACTCTGGGCTTTATTTTTCTAGATCAAGAAAGATTACTTAGGTATACATAGTGAAGACATATCCATTTTCTCTTCCAGTGTCAGACTTGGAATTTGTTTATTAACACTATCACTGGGTCACCTGGGAGTTGACACAAATCCCCAATAAAAGGCATTGTAAAGTGGGTGCTGATGGGAAGCCAGTAATCTTTATTACACTCTCAATGAGAAAATGGGTTGTTAAAGTAATGCCTGTTGAAATTCCACTCTACAAGGTGTCAACCTTTAATCTTTTGTTTATTGTTAACTTCGTTCCAAAAAATCCACTTTATTTCAAGCATTACATTTCTATATTTTACATTTCAGTAATAAACAAAATAGTCCCATCTCTCAATAAAGATCGTCTACTTTCTCTTCTTCAGATCACTTCAATTAATTTGTCCATTTCTGTCCTTTCCAAGCATTTTAAATTATGGTTCTCAGTCAGTCGGCCTTTCTAAGTCTATGGCCACATTCTTATTTTTTTTGGGGGGGGGGGGAAATGCAGAGGTAGTCACCTCCTCTGGTCACTTCTCTCCCCTTTCCCATCAAGGGGACAGTAAGCGGGGGGCCTCATAGGCTGGAGGGAATTCCCAATTCCGTAGAGGAAACAAGTGACCTCTGGATGACCCAGAGTGTAACTGAAACAACTTTGAATGCATTGGGTCAGTGGATAGTGTGACAACAATCTGGAGATAACAACATATGAATCCTTATGTATGGTTGCTTGGTTTATATGGCATGGCTTTTTAGCAGCTGGATGACAAGCAGAATTTTAATAGAATTTTTAACTTGTGCAAAGATTTAGCTATGTTTCTTTTTTAGTATTTTTATTTTTACTGAAGGCATTTTGAATGTCTAACAATGCAAAAGGCATGACATTACATAACATGACAATGAACTAAATCCTGGTACAGTTTGACATGTTGCACTGCAATGCATGGTCAAACTACCCATCATTTCTTGAACTGATAGTTTATCCACCTCAATGGGATACTGCACTTGCTTGTGCTGTGATTAGGGAGGGGTGCCAAACCCAGCTAAACTGCTTAAGCAGCTCATGACACCATGTGGGTGTGCCAAGGAGAGTTACCAGAGCTCCCAAGAGTGTCCCCATGAGTCTGGATAGTGTTTGGTGATGGTTCAAGGACCATAATTGCCATTCATATTGGCAGAACCATTCCAGATGTACTGGTATCTGATGGACCTATCTCTCTCCCCGCCCATCACTCACCTGGCTCTCCTTCACTTTCCTTACTCTTGAGCATTGGGAATCCCAACTTTTTAGTCAGCCCTTGCTCCCTCCTTCGAGGACAGCTTGTTCTGCAGCTGGTCATAATGTTTATCCCTATGCCATGAAGTTTTGCTACCTGATTTCTGAGGGTTGAGGCACAATAACAAACCTGCCTGTTTTTTTTTTCAGGTGGATTGGCCAGTCTAGGTGTTTGCCTCTCTTGCTTCTTCTACTCCCCCCCAAACTTTGCTCCAGCATTCACGTCATTCTTTGCCCTATAGATGTAGGCTGTCTAGTCTAACCCCCATGCATAATGCAGGAAATCTGAATCTAGAGCATCCATAGCAGATGGCTCTACCACCTCTGCTTGAAGACCTCCAGTGAGGCTGAGCCCAGCACTCCTCTAGGTAATTGGCCCAATTGTTAAACTGCTTTTACTGTCAAGCAATTTCTCCTAATGATCAGCCGAAAGCTTTAGTCCTGCCTTCTCGGTGGGGAAGAGCATGAGAGAGGCTTTTGCTGCCTCCATTCTTCCTGGGCACCTCGTAGAAAAGACACAATAGGACCTTTGTAGGCTGTGCATGGAAAGGTGTGCCACCCACTGTTCTGACCTGACTGTGGCCGTGGCGCTGCTGTTCAGGGCTGACTAGGGTGGCAATGAGAGATGGGAAGTACTGGGTTGGCAGTGGGTGCAAGTTCACATGCATGCTTGTGCCTGCCACTGCTAACATGGTTCTCCCCATCCTGCCCCGCCCCATCTTAGTCCTGGTGAGCACCAGTGCTGCTGCAACCATGAGGGATCTCTTCTAACCCACAGCTTCCATCAAGGTCCAGAACTGGCAAGAATATAGGAAGCAGCTTGGCAAGTTCTTTGCCCAGACATGTCTCTGTCTTAACTGATGATTATCAGCTTAGCTGCTATCCCTGTGAATGGGCCAGAAAGTGGAGAGGTGGAAATGACTCATCCTTTGTCCTCTGCCTGGCCAAAGGGAGGAGAGACTTAGCTTCAGGTTTTTTGGAATTGAGGTTGGCAGAAGGAGAAAGAGCCCAAGTAAGAATCTGGATTTCCTGTGAGGATCTGATGGTGCTGGTGGTTCCCCTAGAAATCTGCTTTGGAGATGGGACATCTGTTGGAGTTAAGCTGTATCTCCAAATGTGCTCAACCTGTACATATGTGTAAGAAAAACAAATCACAAAAACCCAACAATTAAGCCTACGGTTACATCACTCACTCACATCTGGTGCCTTTGAACTACACATCACTCAGAGAAAACTAAACCTAACTAAAGCAATATATTTTTGTGATATTTTAATAATGATATTGCTCAGTATTAGAAATTACTGTGAACTGCCTTGAGCATTTTTATGGAAAAAGGCACAGAAGATTAAAAAAATAATAGGTGTGCTACTTGGAACTATTATCTCAAGGCATGCTGACAGGAAGAAAGCAATTAATCATGCAAAGTGGAAGAACGACTGTCTTTCCTCTGACATCCTGACCTTAAACATATTTGCTCAGAAATAAACCCCACTGTGTTCAATAGAGCTTTCTAGTAAGTATGCTTAGGATTGCATCCTGTATATTATATTCATAATTAACAAACATACATAAAATATTATATAAATATTGACTGCAATGTATGTGTGTCTCTGTAAACAAACAAAGATTGTGGATATGTTCTACATTTTTAAGCAAAATAGTATACAGGAGAAAGACAGGGGTGAGGAGCTGAATTTAGAAATCTGTGACCATCATGAAATGAGTCCTAGTTGTACTCTAAAGTGAGGGTAATACAGAAATTCAGGATTGGTTCTCAGAAGGGGGTGCTGTTACCTCATTTAATTTTCAGTGCATTGTATGCTGGAATACTCATCAAGATTTGGAAATTCAGCCTTGCCAAGCTCACCACCACCAAATTTCCTTACATTTATTAGCATTTCCCCCCTTCTCCGGTGTTTTATTTTAACCAGTTGCAGCCCAAACCAGGGCAAGCTCACTCAGAAATAAGTCCCACTGAATTCACAGGGACAAGTCCCTAAGTAATTAAGAAAGTTCATCTACAATTGAATCCTCCAGCTTTCTTTTCTTTTGACATAAGGTGTGCATTTGGGTTTTCATTCCACAGTTCCATTATTATGCTGAAGAACTCGAAAATCAATGCATGTGGGGCAGCCTAAAGAGGAAAAAGAGAAGTAGAGCAGATTGTTTACCTTTTGCATGGAAAACCATAAAACAAAAGATGTCCCACAAGTACAGATATATTAAAGAGCTTGCAGTTATACTAACTTGATTATTAAATCATTGTAGTTTACAAGCACAATCAAACTTAAATGCACTTAAATGATATGCTTCTGCCTTTTGCAGTTAGATCATTGGTCTATTTTGTTCAGTATGTTCCACATTATTGGGCAGTGGCTCTCCAGGGCTTTGGGCAGTGGACATGGGCTTGAGGGCATCCTGAGCAAGTTTGCAGATGACACCAAATTGGGAGGGGTGGCCAATACCCCAGAGGACAGGATCACACTTCAAAATGACCTTAACAGATTAGACAACTGGGCCAAAGCAAATAAGATGAATTTCAACAAGGAGAAATGTAAAGTACTGTGGAATTCTGGTGTGTGTGTGTGTGTGTGTGTGTGTGTGTGTGTGTGCGTGTGCGTGTGCGTGTGCGTGTGTTTTAAGAAAGAAAAGTGCATACCTACATTTTGATTGCTTTACTTACGTTAGATTAACCTGGAGAGTGAAGAAGATACTGAGACAGGAGGAGGGAGACACCTTCCCATTTCCAAAGAACAGGCTTGATTTCACAGCTTGCATCTGATTCCCGGCCCAGGTCTGCTTACCAATGTAAAACTTGTTCTAAATAGGCTCTCTAGCATCTACCTCCCTTGCTAAGTAAGGCTGCTGAGAATCCTGAAAGGCACAAATCCTGAATGAAAGGCACAAATACAGGATGGGAGACACCTGGCTTGAGAGCAGTACATGTGAAAAGGATCTAGGAGTCTTGGTAGACCACAAACTTGACATGAGTCAACAGTGTGATGCAGCAGCTACAAAAGCCAATGCAATTCTGGGCTGCATCAATAGGAGTATAGCATCTAGATCAAGGGAAGTAATAGTACCACTGTATTCTGCTCTGGTCAGACCTCACCTGGAGTACTGTGTCCAGTTCTGGGCACCACAGTTCAAGAAGGATACTGACAAGCTGGAACGTCTCCAGAAGAGGGCAACCAAAATGGTCAAAGGCCTGGAAATGATGCCTTATGAGGAACGGCTTAGGGAGCTGGGTATGTTTAGCCTGGAGAAGAGAAGGTTGAGGGATGATATGATAGCCATGTTCAAATATATAAAAGGATGTCATATAGAGGAGGGAGAAAGGTTGTTTTCTGCTGCTCCAGAGAAGCGGACACGGAGCAATGGATTCAAACTACAAGAAAGAAGATTCCACCTAAACATTAGGAAGAACTTCCTGACAGTAAGAGCTGTTCGGCCGGGGAATTTGCTACCAAGGAGTGTGGTGGAGTCTCCTTCTTTGGAGGTCTTTAAGCAGAGGCTTGACAGGCATATGTCAAGAATGCTTTGATGGTGTTTCCTGCTCGGCAGGGGGTTGGACTGGATGGCCCTTGTGGTCTCTTCCAACTCTACGATTCTACGATTCTATGACATTCCCAGCCCTACCTGGTGATGCCAGAGATTGAACCTAGAATCACCCCTTCTCCCTCAGTCCTCTGAGATGGTTTCTCCCAGCCTTACCAGGAGATGCCATCCTTACCAGGGATTGAACCTGGAACCTTTTGCATCCAAAGCACTGAGCTACAGTCCACTGGACTTTACCAACTTCACTGTAGCAGTGAAAGATTTAGATTTTTAAAATGGTTGAATATGTTGGCAGTCTGGGTGATGAATATATAACTGTTGTTTTTTTGTGTGTCAAATGTAGCAAGAGTATTTATTTTGCAACCACCACCAACTACCTGTTGTTGCCCCAGCCATGCTGGGTGGCTTCCAACCAATTAAAACGTCAAACACAGTAAAGCATCAAACATTTAAAACTCCCCTATACAGGGCTGCATTCAGGAAATAATAATAAGCATACATATTGGAAAGCTAGTGCGAGCATCTACCTAAACTTACTCTTCTAGTGATACAAACTCATTATCCCTCCCTTCATCGATCCATAGTAGCATACTCAAATTCAGCTGTAGGAATCAATTATATGACTGGCGGTGCTTTCTGTACAGAGCTAGCCAGAAATAAGTCCCACTGATGCTGTGTTGACATTTCCATTTGCTGTGCTCTCACTGAGTATCCAGTGCTGAGTATTTAATGGTAACCCATGTTCCATAGGATGCCATCTAAAATGCATACATATCCTGTATTATTTTGTGAAATACTACTGATTGATGTGCTGCTTCTCAAACCATCTTCACACTGATTTGGAGTCCTTAAGCCGTTCCTTAACTCCTTTCCAGCCAAGGTATGAACACCTTTGCGTGGGGTAAAGGCATCCCCACCTGTTGACTCTCCCTGGGTGTGCACACAAACAGAAATGAATGTGACACTATTCAAGCCATGTTGCTGTGAACAGCTGGTCACTGCTCTCTAAAGCTGTGGTGTGAACACACCCCAAGTTAAAAGGAGAAGCTTTCTCCCTCCCCCGAGTAAGTCTGTGCAGGATTGCACCCTCAGGCCTCAGTCCTGTATACCTGAAGGAGCGTCTCCACCCCCATCGTTCAGCCCGGACACTGTGGTCCAGCGCCGAGGGCCTTCTGGCGGTTCCCTCATTGCGAGAAGTGAAGTTACAGGGAACCAGGCAGAGGGCCTTCTCAGTAGTGGCACCCGCCCTGTGGAATGCCCTCCCATCAGATGTCAAGGAAAGAAACAACTCTCTGACTTTTAGAAGACATCTGAAGGCAGCCCTGTTAGGGAAGTTTTCAATGTTTGATGCTGTGTTGTGTTTTTAATGTTCTGTTGGGAGCCGCCCAGAGTGGCTGGGGAAACCCAGGCAGATGGGCGGGGTATCAATCAATATTATTATTATTATTATTATTATTATTATTATTATTATTATTATTATTGCAAATAAGTATGCTTTTCAAAAATGTCTATAGCATTCTATTTGAATAGAAGGTGGTGCAAAAAATTTTTTTTAGAACAGTGATGGAGAATAAATAACAGGCGACGTGTAGAGGGGCAGAAAAGATATGGACCCTGACCTACCAGGTACCTCTTGCAGATTACCTGGGGTCTCTGCATTATAAACAGCATATCTTGGGCATCACATGTGCAGAGTTTTTACTGGAGCTCATTGTAATCATATGGTTTCCCATATCTGCCTTTGAGGATATGAGGTATAGGCTACTATGGGAATGCCATGAAGGTGTGGCTGTTCGGATTACTGGAATGGCCTCTCTTTCCTTCTCAGCTAAAGGTGCCTTAAAAACAGAATCTTCAGTTGCAGCTACCACCACGAACATTTCTAAACCCCTCAGGCTATCTCTGAAATAGAACATCTTGTTTGAACAAAAGGGCTTGAATGTTGTGAAACTTTTATTTGCTCACCTTTCAAAAAAGGATTGTTGCAGGACTTTAATTTAGGGAACCTTAGGTTGCAACCTCCGCTTGCTGAGCAGAAAATGTTCCGGTTTTTTTTTAATGCAATTGCTAAACATACACCTGCACCGAAGGATCCTGCACCGGTATAAATCCTGAAAGTGAGAACTCAAGCTCTTGTGTAATCTAAGAGTAAAAAACCACTAAAGACAGGGCTTGGTTTTCTACATGGATATTGTCCTTTCCATTGCGTGAAATTTCATGAATTCCATTTGTGTGCTGTTGAGTACATGCCCCTCTGTTTTGTTGTACAGACATGCCTTGGGAAGTCCAGGCTGCTGGTGGATTACCATGACACGTACAAGTAGCAAAAAAGAGAGGATGTGTGCTCATCACATATGGTAGCGTAATATGGCCTGCGTTAACAGTATCTTGCATGAAAATGCTACCTGTGAGAATGTCAGCAGACTTCCATAGCTAACCTGGCTTTCAGACCTAGTCAGAAATCAGGGGTGGCAGGAGAACGGTAAAACCCTCATCACCAGCAGGCAGTTCAGTTCAGATACCCAGTTTACAAAGTGTGTTTGAAACTCTTGCTAAGGCTTTAAAATAAATAAATTAAATACATGATTCCCTCCCATCACAATGGGAGTAGGGAAGAGGGTGTTGCAGGAAATCAGTGTCCTGCTCAATATATCCAGGAAGAAAAGAGGTTTGACCGCTACAGAGCCCTCCAACGCTTGGTGAAGTCAGTACAAGATACTTCCGAAGAGAAGCCAAAAACATGCCGAAAATTCATTCGCAAAGCACAGTTCTGATTTCCCTAAAAGTAACACAGTTTTTCTCAAAGCCACCAACATGAGTCTGACCAAACTGTGGGAGGCAGTGGAAGACAGGAGTGCCTGGCGTGCTCTGGTCCATGGGGTCACGAAGAGTCGCGACGACTGAACAACAACAACAACACTTTAAAGAGAGAGAGAGGAAGAGGAAGATTCCTGCCCTAAAGCCTGAAAAGTTAAGATTTGGGGAAGCCTGTATCTTTTTAAAAAACAATCCCAAGAACACAGCACTTGGGCAAAGGAGAGGGTTGGGTTCAGTTAAAACTCTTGCTAATGCTGATGTTATGGAGTCAGTGCCCACTTTCATAGACACTACACCCGTGCATCAGATCCTTGTGGAGTTTCAATAACTGGACTATTGGCTTCAGTTAATATTGCAGACCTCTTCCTTTTCATACTGCATAGTAAATATACAGGGACACTGTTATGTGTGTTGCAGCCTCTCTCTTTCTTTTACTTTCGTATGCCCTTCCCATGCTATATATTCTGCATGTGTGTATATATATATCAGTTGTGCAGCTCAGCAACATTTCTCAGCGCAGAAGGGGAAGGCATTTCACAGTGCTGCTTTCGTCATCTCTTCTGAATTCATCCCTCCAACCAGCTTTTCTTCTTAGTGCTTTCCCCCGCCCCCCCCAGCTTTACTTGCTTCTTTGTGCGCACACACCATACATTTAATAGGCCAATCAGGCTTTTGGTGCCTGACAGATACTTTTGTTCTAAACTGGTAGCTATCTTTACTACAAGGTTGAGTTGCCTCATATAGGGCTGATTATGCAACTATATAAAACACTCCATGAAACTTAAAGAGATTTTCAAAATCTTTCACTATTACACTGAAGTATAAAAAGTTAGCCACAACTGAAAATCCTAAGCTACAGACAATAGGATGTGGTAACCTTTTGGGTTTAGGATTAAAAATTATAGGATCATTGACCTTAAATGATTGATGTAGCCTGGGAAATCTAGAGTTAAGCAGCTTGGAGAACTGAAGACAAGCCACAATTCTGGGGAACAGAAGGCTTCTTCTCCCCCCCCCCCCCCTGCTGACATCCGGCATTGTTTTAATCAAAGTACAGGTAGTGTTTGCAGAGTGATGGATCATGTGAATATTGTGCCTTCATGTTATGGGAATATTTTTTCATAAGGTTGATCCTTTTGACTACTACATTGTGCAGTGTGTCACAGAATCCTATCATAACAAGCTACAGAAAAGAAAACGACATTTTTGCTATTAGTTGAGCTTTGAAACAAATGTTCTGGAAAATCAATATCATGAATAAGAAGGCCAAAAGCATCGCAATGCGATTGCACTTTAATAAAATTATTAAGATCTATCCACAGATATATTTGTCTATAGATATATGGAGGGGAGGGAAACTAAAGTTAGATTTTTGTCGCCCC
This sequence comes from Zootoca vivipara, assembly GCF_963506605.1. NCBI lineage: Eukaryota > Metazoa > Chordata > Lepidosauria > Squamata > Lacertidae > Zootoca > Zootoca vivipara. The sequence goes on along the minus strand of NC_083279.1, from coordinate 24,292,638 downwards.
CCCCCGTCCCCCATTTGATTTGTTTCTGCTAACTGGATTTCTTCTTATATTTCCATCACACACACACACACACACACACACACACACAAAATTTTAGGTGGGAAGAAAATGAACTATAGCTTTTTGTAGCGTGATAGGCGACAGGTCAGAAAAGCATTTCAGAATAATTTTACACCTTTTAACCTTAAAAAATACTTTGCTGACAATTGAGAAAAGGCCTTAAAAGAAGTGCTGATCGGCATTCTCACAGCGGGGTTGCCATGTCCCATCACAGAGCAGAGGGTTTCTGCATAATGTATCCTGTAATAAGAAGTGTGTGCTGCTGCTGCTGCTGCAAATCACAAGACTTGAGAAGCAGCTTTAAGAAAGTAGTCCTTGGCATGAACTGCTATTATGGATGACACTGAAAGTTTGGTCTTAAAAAAAAAATCTTTGGGAAGAGGAGAAGAAGAAGAAGATCATTTAAGATTTCGACTTCAGCTGGGGGGGGGGGGGACCTTGTCTGTCATCAAAAATTGCCTGCATTGAATATACATGCTTTGAGTATTTCTGTTTCTCTTTGGCTCGATGTTTATGCATGGACAGCCTTGTTAAATGAGCACCGCTGAATCTAGTTAAATGAGTATTTCCATTTCCTCTTCCCACCACCAGAAATGTTAATTGTTTGGAAAATATCTTAACAATAGCCTGCACTAACAGCCCAACTCACAACCTAATCGAGTGAACTACTAGGATTCCAAACCAATTTCACCACTAAAATACAACAATGTAGGTTGGCTTAACTGTGCTGCCCGTGCATTGGGCAGGTGCAGCCCAGGCTGCAGGCTCAGTCCCCCTGCCTGAAACCCTGGAGAGCCCCTTCCAGTAACTGTAGACAATGCTGAGTTAGAGGGACCCCCTGGTCTGACTCAGTATAATAAGGAAGCTTCATATCTTAACTGCACTTAACCCTTAACAGATATGCAATGTTGAGATATTGCACGGAATGGGTTTGCTCAGCATTTTGCGTGAGGCCTAAATTGGACAGGTGTGGTTTAGCATGTTCTATACTAGTGGCAATGCCACCATAGCTGCCAAGTTATCCCTTTTTTTTAAGGGAAATTCCCTTATGCTGAATAGGCTTCCTCGTGAGAAAAGGGAAAACTTGGCAGCTATGAATGCCACTAGTGTCATTTTCTGCTTAAATGGAAGGTCTCTGCTATGCTGTGTTCCCTTGTTTCAGTTTTTCACCGTGCTCTGAGCCAACTGTGTTGTCACAGGAGTTGTTTCCAGCACAACACAGCTTGGCATATGGTTGGGGTTGCTAGTGCATTGGATTGATTGATTGATTGATTGCATTCGTACCAGTTTTAAGCAGTGAACATGCAGTGCTATATCAGGGATCCATTGGGGATCCATCGGCAATATCAGTCCAGAACTTTTTGTTCTAAGCACTTGCTTTCCAGCACGCCACGATTGGGTGGAAAGAATATTATGTTGTAAGCTAATTTTCATTTTTTGCTTATAAAACTTTGCTAGCACTGATGGTGTTGTATAAATAAATAATAAACTGCAACCACCCCCTAAACAGTTGATTATTTCGAACATTCAAACCTGAGATGAGCACAGCCAGAATTTCGGAAGCTTTGCAGCACAAGCTGCAAATTAACTGACAAATTAACATACAATTATACGTATTCATAACCAGAAATGTGGAAGTTATAGTGATCTGGGCAATTTTTGTTTGCTTCTTCTCCTTAACGATTGGAAGAATAGCCATGGCAGTTCCTAGTTGGGTCAGATGACAATTTTCCAAAGCACAATGGAAGGATGTTTAGTTGAATACTCCTTTGGCTCCCATGTCTTCAGTGATTATCATAGCTGCCAAGTTTTCCCTTTTCTCGCGAGGAAGCCTATTCAGCATAAGGGAAAATCCCTGTAAAAAAGGGATAACTTGGCAGCTATGGTGATTATGTATGCTCAAGTATACATTTCTGACTCTTACATACCAACCTCTTTTAAGAAAACATTTTTTTGGGGGGCAACAAACAGACTTTAGAAGTTCATACAGACTTGATTTTTTTAAAAAAATGTAATAATCTGAATAAGATACCTTCTTGAAATGATTTTTTCCCTAAGTGAAAATGTAAAAAGTTCATAGGAGTGCATGTATGAAGACCTACGAACCAGGTTAATAATAGCCTGATGGCAGGAAAATTCCTATCTGGTACTTTTATGATTTTCTTTGTCATATAGTTCCCAAGCCTGGGCAGTGTGTATGGAGATCCTGGGCTGCCCAGATGATAGGATCCCCCTCTCAGCCTCACTGATGTAGTCCAAAGGAAAGCAGAGCAATACATGTGGCACCAGCTTGGCTGCAGGAGTTGTCAGAAGGAGGCATACAAGACGCTATCCAACCACCTGAGGGTGGTTCTGGGTGGATCTGGTAGGGTTTACTCCTCAGCCTTTTCTTCTCCCAAGGATTTCCCGCAAGGCAGTGGAGGGTTAGGACCAGAGTTTTCCTTCTCCTAAATGAGCTGCCTTCCCAGGTTGATGAGCCCCAGCTGCCCCTCATTTCCCTCTAGGGCATGTGCAGAAACCACATTCTTGACTATTGGACCCAGTATTGGACTCGTCTGCTGAATCCACCAGAGTCTGTCTTCACATACAGGGGAAGTCCCTAATTCACTGAGGTTTTGAGACCCATCAGCTACTCTCACCTGATTTAGCCAACCAGTCACAGCCATTTCCTGGGGTGTGAGAATGAGTTGATCATAAGGTCTTGCAAAGCCATGTTTGTGGCATTCTGTAATGTCTAACAATAAGCTGATCAACAGATGATGGTCTTGCAAAGCCCCTTGCATAGTGTCCTGTCAGGACCAGTGATCATCTGATATTGGGGTCTTCCGAAGCCCCATGTGCAAAGCTTTGCAAGTGCCAATGAGATCTATGGGCTCCATACCTTGACACCAATTTCATCCAAAACATGTCTTCCCCTGGAGCCTTCTAGAAACAGAAGCCCGGGTAGCCATTAAAAATGGTAGGGAGATGAGGCCCCTCTGCCCCCTTATTATTTGAGTAATGGATTACTATAGTTTCTGCTGCATTCCTCCTCCCTTGCAGCTTCATATAACCGAAAAGCATTTCCAGCTGACACCTGACTCCTGTCCCATTTTGTGCCTCAACTTATTTTTCTCACCTTGAATTTTGCCAGTTGACCTTCCTTTCCTTTCAACTCCCCCCCCCCCCTTTAGTGGTCTTTATCTTTGTAAAGCTGAGGACAGGGGCTGCCTTCTTTAAGTTTTTTGTATGGTACCTAGTAGGTGTATGCACTTTTTTTTACACATCACTTGGGAGGACAGGCGAACTAATATCAGTGTACTGGAAGAAGCAAAGATCACCAGTGTTGAAGCAATGATTCTTCAACATCAACTTCGTTGGACTGGTCATGTTGTGCGGATGCCTGATGATGGTCTTCCAAAGCAACTACTCTATTCCGAACTTAAAAATAGAGAGCGTAATGCTGGTGGTCAACAATGCTGGTGGTTTAAAGACTGTCTCAAGGCAAATCTTAAAAGATGTAGTATAAATACTGACAACTGGGAAACACTGGCCTGCGAGTGCTCCAGTTGGAGAACAGCCTTTACCGAAGGTGTCATGGGCTTTGAAGACGCTCAAACACAGGATGTAAGGGAGAAACGTGCTAAGAGGAAGGCACGCTTGGCAAATTCACACCGTGATCAACTCCCACTTGGAAACCAATGTCCCCACTGTGGAAGGACGTGTGGATTCAGAATTGGCCTCCACAGTCACCTACAGACTCACTGTTAAGACAATGTTCATAGAAGACAATCTTACTCGGATACAAGTGATCGCCAAAGAAGAAGAAGATGCACTTTTAAAATATCTGGGGTAAATCCTAACCATGTGTGTGCTACGGACAGAAACCATCTGTATGATGGTACATACATTCGTGTATTCTCTAACATCTCACCACAACTTACCCTGGGAGGATATCGAGTGGTTATTTTCAACATGAATTCTGTTTACCACATTAAACTATGTGCATTATAGTTTAATGTGACAGAGTTCAAGTCCAGAATAACCAACCAATATCTTCACAAAGTTACCATTCCCAGGACTAAGGGGGGAAAGACATGGTAGAAAAAAACCTGCTTTTTTGGGGTGGTGGTGGTTATTTTCCACCAATGGAATCCAGGTTTGGCCTGTAAGAAAGCTTAAATATTACATCACTTTATTTACATATTGTTACCTTTTATTATTAAAGTAGCCTACTCTTCTCTCTCACTTTACTCCCAAAATATATTTTGTGGTAGACCACAAACTTGACATGAGTCAACAGTGTGATGCAGCAGCTAAAAAAGCTAAATATATTTTGTGACTGTTGACTCATGTCAAGTTTGTGGTCTACCAAGACTCCTAGATCCTTTTCACATGTACTGCTCTCAAGCCAGGTGTCTCCCATCCTGTATTTGTGCCTTTCATTCAGGATTTGTGCCTTTCAGGATTCTCAGCAGCCTTACTTAGCAAGGGAGGTAGATGCTAGAGAGCCTATTTAGAACAAGTTTTACATTGGTAAGCAGACCTGGGCAGGGAATCAGATGCAAGCTGTGAAATCAAGCCTGTTCTTTGGAAATGGGAAGGTGTCTCCCTCCTCCTGTCTCAGTATCTTCTTCACTCTCCAGGTTAATCTAACGTAAGTAAAGCAATCAAAATGTAGGTATGCACTTTTCTTCCTTAAAACACACACACACACACACACACACACACACACACACACACACACACACACCAGAATTCCACATTGGGGGTGGGAGGAATCAGGGTGTAATATTCAAATAAAAACAGAGGGGTGGTCAGAGCAAGACTCATGGTAGGTTCTCATAGATATTCCTCACATATCATGTTGCTAAGCGACACTTAGCAATGTGAATCCTTCTCCTTCTGCCATTCAGGTGCATCTTCAATGCACTTTCCTTTTGTCTTCATGATGTGGCATTATCATTTGAAGCGTTACAGGTGTCAGACCTGGCTGGAGGCAAATCGCAGGAAATGTGCAGAATACGAATGACAGGCACTGGCCAGAAATACTTTTATGTCAAGATTCTATATAATATTATATATGTGTTTTGGAGGGGGGCAGGCGGGGAGGGAATCTGCAATCCATATTTCATGTGTGTTGCAGCATAGCCGATAGAGAAGCCAACTTCTTGTAATCTATGCTGTTCATAATAGCAACAATGCTGGCTTCAGCCTTGATAGTAGTATTAGGAGGAGCGGTAACATCTGTTTTAAAGCAGTACCTGAGATAACAAAGTGCCATTTGCATCTTGGAGAGGTTTCCATCCATCCTAGCACCCTCTCGTCCCACACACTCCGCCTTTTCCTCACTGTGAGCTAAAGCTGCAAGTGACTTGGGGCAATGACATGCCATAGAATAATAGAACTGTAGATTTGGTAAGGATCACAAGGGTAATCTAGCTCAACCCTCTACCATAGTGACCATTTGCCCAACCTGGGACTTGAACCCACGATGCTGAGATTAAGAGTCTCATGCTGTACCAACTGAGCTATGAGATACTTGTCTTTTGCTTAGGCTATGGACCACCAGTGCACCACAAGAGCCAACCAACCCCAACCCTTTGCTGTCTGGGGAAAACAAGGCTGGCCCAAGATGAGCAGCTGTTGAGGTGGACAAGATGGTACCCACACCTGCAGGGCAGCAAGCAAGCTGGCCAAGCTAGATGGCACACATGGCTCTGTCCTCCAACAGGTTTCCCTGGTTTCCCAGCATCTCCCCCCTGATGTGGCCACTTTGATCTGCCTATGGCTTTGCAGAGAAAACAAAAGTTGTCACTCTGGCCCACCTGGTGACTGACAGTGCAGTTATCCCGAACACTGTTGAATGGGCAGGTTTTCAAGAATCGACGTTGCCTATTCCATATGGACACAGAATGTGAGAGAACCAGGGTGGATTTGATTTAAATCAAACTGATTTAAATCACGATTTAAATCACTAGTCAGTAAGGCTTGATTTAAATCATACTGTAGTTTTCTACATAAAGACTAATTCTTGCTGGTATAACTTTAATATGCAAGTAGATGAAAATTTTTAGAATAACAACTTTTCATATTAGTTTTTTATCCCCAGTTTAATAGGTTAATCTTTCATATTTGGACAACTTTACAGTTGTACTTAGGAAGGAGAAAAATAATCATTACCTTAATAATAACACTTTAAATAGATTTATTCAACTGAAACAATAACATTACAGCATATGTTATTTGCTTAAACAAACATCCATGTTTGTTAACTAATTTGGCTAAACAAAAACAATGTATATATATTTTAAGAAACTTAGACTGTCAGCCCAGCCTACACATGAAAAACTTAAATACTGTCCACTCCAAACAATCAGAAAAATATTGTTTCTATTCTATTCACTGAACTTCTTGAAAGTTATCACTGAAGGGATTGTTTCTGTATTCATGGGTTTTTAGAACAATAGAATTAAGGTCTTTTTCTCAACTCTGTTCATGTTATAACATTTTTGCTGTGAAGAAGAGGCATGTGATCTCTGTTGAGTCAAATTCAGTTTTGAGAACTGCAAAAGTAAACCAAACATATCTTGTAGGCAGAGAAACTGCCCAATAATCTTACAAAAACCTCTGGAAGAGCATGACATTGTGAATGGATTAATGGAATTTATTTACCAAAAAAATTAAACATATACAACCTTATTCTACATAATTAAAAAACTAATCTTTATTTCATGATGGAATAACCTTTGGATGGTAATATATTTTCCTCAAAAAGCATTTTATTTAAAAAAATCTGATTTAAATCAAGAAAATCAATTTAAATCAAAAAAATCCAATTTAAATTAAAAAAATCCAATTTTTTGATTTTTTTTTAAAAAAAATCATTGATTTTTATCCACCCTGGAGAGAACACTTCATTTGCAAAGGTTAGCTTAGGGCTTTCTCCCCCCACATTTAATGCTGTATCCGATGTTAGCCCTACTCAAAGCAGACCCATTGAAGTTAATAGACATGTTGACAAACCTAAGTCTATAAATTTCATTGGGTCTGCTTATTATAGCTTAGTTGGATATGACCCCCTGATGTCAGAGTACATTGTGAGTAACTGGGAGTCTCAATCAGAGAATCACCTCAGTCCACATGCAGCTACTGATACCATACTGCTTGTCATTCTCCAGTAGTGGTTTGAGTAGTTAGAGAACCCAGGTTCAAATTCCAGCTAAGCCATGAAGCACACCGGGTGACCTTAGACTAGGCACTATCTGTCAGCTTGATCTTCCTCACAGGGTTGTTATGAGAATAAAACGTTGAGAGTGGCATACATGCCGCCTTGGAGGAAATGAGGTATATAAATGTAATCAGTAAATAAGTAATGAATAGCTCAATAGCTCCAGGTCCATTGAAGATCCCTATAATCAGGATTAGGCAAGTGGCCAGGATGTACTGAACCACCACAGAGATCATGATTTGACATATGAGAAGTTATTGGCTCGTCTAACTTGAAGAGCAATGGGTCATTGTGTGTGGCTGTTGACCAGAAGGTTGGTGGTTTGAGCAGGGTTTCATGTAGGAATCTTGATTCTCTTGCCAGAGATTGATGCTTGGACCATCAGTGCATGTGCTGTGCTGCTGAACTATGCCCCCATTGCTGGTTACTGAGGTATAAAGGGTTCCCACCTATGCAGAAGTTTATTATATATAAAAACAAACACTCTGAATTGTGCTTGGAAGGTCACAGCAGCAAGCAGAGACCTTGGGTTGTTACATGCTCTTGGTGAGCCATGGTATTTCTTTATACTTTATTTTTTTAAAATTAAAATTCTATACTGCTTTTTATTGGCGACAATAATAAAGCACATCACAAAGCTCGCTGAAATAAAAATCGTCAGTAAAAAAAAGGTACCATACCAAGAAGTCAGGGATGGAAAAGCAGATGGTCTTTAATGGTCAGTGAAATCACCCTGAAGTAGGTGCCTATCTAATTTCAGTAGGAAGAGCATTCCTCCGTAGTAGGCGCACAATGGAAGAGGACCCTCCTCTGGACTTTGGTATATGGAGATGTGGGTCGCATTTCTATACTCTTTAGATGTTTAAAAACAACAACAACAACAAGTAGCCATTAAAGCCCTAGCTCTAAAGTTTTCTGCTATTAAAAACGGCGTTGCAGCAAATTTTAAGCAACATCATCTAAAATAGCTAGCTGGGTAAAAGATTTGCCGTCCGCCCTTTTATATGCCTGCAACAAGACCTATTGTTTTTTCCTCTGCTAAGCACAAAAGAACTAACGAAGGGACTGTTGAGGAGGTATGACTGGGATGATGTCAGAATATTTCCAGCAAAAGAATGTCAACTCCTCTCTGGCCAGGACCAGGAACTGCCACTTACGTGCTTTTTAACTCCTCCCCAACATTCTTCTTGTCCGGTTCCCACAGACGTGGAGTGGCACTGGAGGTCAGAGTGGACGAATACAAAAGGAGACCCCCTGCTCCCAGACCATCGTGCTGGGCTGTCACTTTGACTAATTCATGACTTCACCTTTAATCTCGCAGATCCATTATGGGTTAAAAAGAGACCCATTTTACAGCTGACAAGATTGAAGGGAGCACAGGCCAGGGTCCAAAAAAAGGGGGGTGGGGGTGGAGGATAGAAACTCTCAAAGTGTGTATAATTGCAACCACCTGCTAAAAATAAACTCCTTCCCCCCCCCCACCACCTTCTTCTTCTTTTGCTTTTATTCCTTAACCAATTGTCTATGCAATTTAGGAGACGGCAGCTAAATTCTACTAATTCAAAATCTAGTAGGTATTTGGATAAAGCATATTGTTAAAAGAATAAAAGGAAATTGTGTGTGTGTGTAGAAGAGCATATGGTTTCAGTATCAGAAATATATAGATAGAGAGAGAGAGAGAGAGGGTGGGGGAGTTTTAAATTGCTCATCATTGTGTCATTGGAGGTTTTGCAATTCCGAGCCAGATCACCATTGGGAGACGGGATTAATGTTAGCTAATAACTTTAAAATACTCATGTCAAGTGTTGGCTAATTAAATCTACATGAATAAAAGCAGGGCAATAAACACACTTTTATACCAATTATTCTTTTTTTTTTAAAAAAACCCTCCCGATTACATTTATTTTATTTTATTGTATTTTATTGTCTGCTTGAAAAATACCGAATATTTTCTAAGAAATAATTAAGCATGCTTTGTGGCGGCTGATGGACAGTGTCTTCAAATATAATTCTATCTAACAATTCTTTTTGTTAATGGGGCAATCAATTCAAATATGTATTTACCAAAGAGTTTTGTAAAAACTCCCTTAAGTGAGCCAAATGGTACTTTATGGTGTTGAAAAGCAAGAGAAATGATATGTGCCAAAGCGGGGGGAAATGAATACATAGTACAAATAATTCAACACTGCAGGCATTTCATACACAGAGCTGCGAATCAGCAGGTGCTGAGAGATCAAGTGATATACATTCATGTGTGAACCAACTCTTTCTGTGCCAAGAAATATATATTTAGATGTAACAATTCCCTGCACTTGTGCAATTTTGCAAACCATGACATTAAACTAGCATTGAAACAGCTACCTGAGCAAGTATTTAGGATCAGGGCTGTGCTTCTTACTGACTGTTCTGTGATGGTCTGACTTTCTCATTTTAAATAACCAAGGATAATGAATATGGACATACTGTATTAAAAACATTTCCCCCCCTTAAAGCTCTGAAATGGATGATAGTCATACAAGAGGCCTTTTCACGTGCTCTATGAATCAGGAACCCATGAATTTAATTGCATGTGTGTTAGGAAAATGTCATTACAGTTAAATCATATAATTTAGTTTTAGCCTCATTAATATTATATCCTGAAACAATTCCAAACCATTGTTTTGATAAGGTGCCTCATAGATTATACTGGCTCAGTTAAAGTACTCATGTTTGCAGAGATGGCTGAATTCCACTGCCCAGTCTAAGCTATAATTAATCTATGAAAACTTAATTATAGGTTGGTTCCCTTCCTCACATGCTTCTAGTTCACAGGATGTCCTGAGAAGACAATGGGTTCTGCACTGGAAGGAGGTGTGTGATCAGTTTTAAATGGGATTGCATAAAGAAACAAGCTTGCAGTTTTGAGGTTCTTCTGGACTCAGTGTTATATATGGGAATGCACGTGGCATTGGTAGCTAGCAATGCCAATAATAATAATAATAATAATAATAATAATAATAATAATAATACTTTATTATTTATACCACGCCCATCTGGCTGGGTTTCCCCAGCCACTCTGGGCAGCTTCCAACAGAAAAATACAATACAATAATGGATTAAACATTAAAAGCCTTCATAAACAGGGCTGCCTTCAGATGTCTTCTAAAAGTCTGGTAGTTGTTTTTCTCTTTGACATTTGATGGGAGGGCGTTCCACGGGGCGGGCGCCACTACCGAGAAGGCCCTCTGCCTAGTTCCCTGCAACTTGGCTTCTCGCAATGAGGGAACCACCAGAAGGCCCTCGGTGCTGGACCTCAGTGTCCGGGCAAAACGATGGGGGTGGAGACGCTCCTTCAGGTATACTGGACCGAGGCCATTTAGGGCTTTAAAGGTCAGCACCAACACTTTGAACTGTGGTCGGAAACATACTGGGAGCCAATGTAGATCTTTCAAGACCGGTGTTATGTGGTCTCGGTGGCCGCTCCCAGTCACCACTCTAGCTGCCGCATTCTGGATTAATTGTAGTTTCCGGGTCACCTTCAAAGGTAGCCCCACATAGAGCGCATTGCAGTAGTCCAAGCGGGAGATAATCAGAGCATGCACCACTCTGGCGAGACAGTCTGCAGGCAGGTAGGGTCTCAGCCTGCGTAGCAGATGGAGCTGATAGAATTGACACAGAATTGACCTGCGCCTCCATGGACAGCTGTGAGTCCAGAATGACTCCCAGGCTGCGCACCTGGTCCTTCAGGGGCACAGTTACCCCATTCAGGACCAGGGAGTCCTCCACACCTGCCCGCCTCCTGTCCCCCCAAAATAGTACTTCTGTCTTGTCAGGATTCAACCTCAATCTGTTAGCCGCCATCCATCCTCCAACCGCTTAGGTTGGTTTGGCAGATGCAACCTTATGTAGAGAGATTAAACCAGGGGTCCCCAGACTACGGCCCGGGGGCCGGATGTGGCCCAATTGGCCTGCCAATCCGGCCCGTGACAACCCCCGCCGCCCGCCGCCCGCTCTTATGGCGCGCAGCGCAGCAGCGTTCTTCCGGGTCGGGAAAAAAGCGCCGAAAATCCTTTGTGCGCATGCGTATGGGCCTCTCCCGACCTGGAAGAGGTCATTTCTGGTGCACTTCCGGGGCGGGGGAGGCCCATACGCATGCGCACAATGGATTTTCGGCGCTTTTTCCACCCTGGAAGCGCGCCACCGCCCGGTAAGTCTGGGGACCCCTGGATTAAACTTTGCTTTGGTTACTATGCACTATTGTAGTGGTAGACGTCTGGCTTTCAAATTTCAGAAGCACCCCATGCAATGCCAACTGCCCCCCCCGCCTCTCGCCTTCTGTTCTAAGTCATTGTAGTGGCACCCTGTCAGCTCGGCATCCAGTGCATGTGAACCAGTTGCACTCCCCTAAATCCACTTCTGCACTATTGACATCCCCACTGTGGAAGGACGTGTGGACCCAGAATTGGTCTCCACAGTCACTGTTAAGACTGTGTTCATGGAAGGCAATCTTACTTGGCTACGAGTGATGGAAGAAGAAGAAGAGGAGGAGGAGGAGGAGGAAGAAGAAGAAGAAGAAGAAGAAGAAGAAGAAGAAGAAGAAGAAGAAGAAGAAGAAGAAGAAGAAGAAGAAGATCTATGTGGGACTGCCTTTGAAAATGGTTAGGAAACTTCAGCTGGTGCAACATTTCTCTAATGAAAATTGGGATGTCCTAAGGAAAAGGGATGCGGCACTGTGGGTTAAACCACTGAGCCTAGGGCTTGCCGATCAGAAGATCGGCGGTTTGAATCCCCGCGATGGGGTGAACTCCTGTTGCTCGGTCCCAGCTCCTGCCCACCTAGCAGTTCGAAAGCACATCAAAGTGCAAGTAAATAAATAGGTACTGCTACAGCGGGAAGGTAAACAGCATTTCCGTGTGCTGCTCTGGTTCGCCAGAAGCAGCTTTGTCATGCTGGCCACATGACCTGGAAGCTATACGCCGGCTCCCTCGGCCAATTACGCAAGATGAGCACCGCAACCCCAGAGTCGGTCACGACTGGACCTAATGGTCAGGGGTCCCTTTACCCTTTACCTTTAAGGAAAAGCAGGACATTCCAGGATCAAATCAGAAACCTGGAGTGTCTGCCTTGAAAATATTTGTATTCTGAATAGCAGGAATAGCAACAAAATGGTCAGAATACTGATAATAGCATCTTGCTGGCATGATATGTTCCTTCCCAGCATATGCTACCACTCACCTTTTCAAGTTTTGCCATGGGCAGGAGTTTGAATTGAGGAAGGAGCTGAAGGACAAGCTAGTAGTCAGGATCAAAGGGCAAGTCAGAACCAGAGGACAAGAGGAGGCAAGAACAAAATATAACAGAAGATACAGGACCACACCAGAGCTCAGGGAAAACATGTTTCTCAAGCAAGGCCCACCTGGAACATGAAGCCCTTCAGAATCCTTCCTGCCAAGTCATCATAAGATAACCTTCTATGTATCCTTCTATGTGTTATCTTATGATGACTGGCAGTGGTTCTTTCCAGCCCTACCTGGATATGTCAAGGACTGAGTCTGGGACTATCTGCATGCAAAGCCAATGCTCCACCTATAAAGGTGTGGGCTAAGGCTAGGCATCTTAGCATCATTACCAGTAAATATGGAAACAGTAAACATTTGCCATGGAAGAAGAATAATTCAACCAAGCTGCAGCAGCAGATTGGTTGGCAGACTAGGGAGGTCCTGGAGACATGTGCTTTTATCTGACACTCCTAATCTATTATGGCCTTCCTTATTTATAAAACTACCCTTCACTATGTTACTGTGATGCATTTTTTAAGACTCCCAAATGATTATCTCAGAGATGAAATAAATGAATATCATGAATGAATAATAATGAATTTTGCAAACCAAGTAATGACAAGGAGCAGCAGATGCCCATCTCTTATATTAATGCTCATTCCAGCCCCTTTTATATTCCAATTTGGCTGAGGAAAGTGGAGCAGAATGCCGTTATAGAAAGCCACTGAATGAACCACAAAGGATGAAGATCACAGCATCATGTACAACCTGACGACACTATTTTAATATCAGTGTAAATTTACATCTTTAGTACTTCTTTCCCCCCAGAAAAACACCACAGCTGATTGTTTCATGGGCCGTTTGTGAAGGCAATTTCCTTACTCGTATAACATAACTCGCAATACCAGAAACACGCAGGCAGTGCATTCCTACATGGGTTCGCTCGAAAGTTACTCCCACTCTGTTCAGTTGTTACTCATTCCTAGGAAAGCGTGTGTTAGGATTGCAACCATAGACACTTGGGTTTGGCAACAGGTTTAATTGGACTAGTCCATGTCAATGATAACTTTGTGCAGCAAGGGGAAAGCAGGCTGTTGCTTCTGAAGCATCTCTCCACCTCCTCCAGATTGTCCGAGTCGATCTTGCAAAAGGGAGCTCATGTGCTGCTCTGTCAAGTAGAAATTCCCAGCACAGCATCTGTCTGCAAGGCAACTTCTAGGAGCAGTTGGTTTGTAGCCTTTGGGAGCTGCTGCCTCCCTGCCTTTGTCATGCAGTTTGGGATGATGATGAGCTGCCTTGTCACTTGGCAAACTGCTTCTCTTTGGTTGCCATTCTAGAGATGGGGAGAGAGAGCCTTTGTTGTTTGCAATGCACTTTTTCTTAAGTACCTCCTGTGAGCTCTCTGTATGAATTCCTTATAGATGAAATAATGAGAATTTCCTAGTGCCCCTATATATGTGGTCCCCCTATTTTCCACCTGTGAAAAGTGCAACTTTTTTGTATACAGTGGAACCTCGGTTTATGAACACCTCGGTTTACGAATTTTCGGTTTACGAACGCCGCGGACCCATCTGGAACAGATTAATTCACTTTTCATTACTTTCAATGGGAAAGTTCGCTTCAGTTTATGAATGCTTCAGTTTATGAACAGACTTCTGGAACAAATTACACCCATGCTTCAGGTTAAGTACGCTTCAGGTTGAGTACTCCGCGGACCCGTCTGGAATGGATTAATCCACTTTCCATTACTTTCAATGGGAAAGTTCGCTTCAGTTTATGAACGCTTCAGTTTATGAACAGACCTCCGGAACCAATTGTGTTCATAAACCGAGGTACCACTGTATTCAGATCCCTGTGTCCTGTAGCTCACCATCACCACCACCACCAACAGAAAGCTCTTCCGTGATCTCTGACAAACACTTCCCCTCCTTATCCTTTCCTCTTCTTTTTGTTTGGTTTGGTGTTAGTTCATGAGTGAAGCTAAATCTAGATGAATGAGATCAATAATGCTGAGAGATAGTTGAAATGAAGGATATGGCCCATTGAATATGCAAGCAAGAGTACACGGGGAGTGAACCTTTCGTTTTGGGAGAGAAGTGAATATCCGGAAAGTTTCCAAGGCAAAGTTGCAATTCTGGACTATCTCTGCTGTAATGGCTAATAAATGAGAAACACAGCTAGCAACAACACTATGAGGCTTCAGAAAGCTGGCAATGTATTAAAAGGCATCACATGAGCTTAACAAAGCACTTTCCTTGGGGAGGAACCCTATAGTAAATAATTTACACATAGCTAAATAATAATAATAATAATAATAATAATAATAATAATAATAATAATAATAATAAACGCACCAGACCAATATATGTGAATGTAGGAAATATTTTGCATTGTGGCTGGTACCACCTTGTCCTTAGAGAGGAGGAAGAACTGTTCTGTAGTGTAGTTCAATATGTGCTTGGAGGTTTCAGATACTGGGGGTTTCTGTTTTGCGCTTAATCTGCACACAGCCCCAAGGGGGAGGGGGGCAACCTGCCGTTGTAGGAGAGAAAAGAGACTGTGCTGCTGAATAGGAGCGATTGGGCATAAAGTAGTAAAGATGAGGGCCTAGAAGGGAGGGTAAGACAAGTGGGAGGTGAGAGACAAAAGAGAGGAGAGGAATTTCTTTCACAGAAAGGAGAAACTGTGTCATTCAGCGTGATTCCTGGAATAGAATCTTTAATGGGTAAAGGAATGGCAGAGACAGGACCAAAAACAACAACAACAAAACAAAAACATATCAACTCACTGCCCTTAAAAGTTCAGTTGGCCTAAAGCTTGATAGAGTTTCCTGTTTCTTTTCGTTTTGTTAATTTTATGTCCTTTTTTTAATTAAAGAAAAAGTCCTTCTAACCCCACCCCCCTTGAATTTAGCCACATTGTTATATAGGATTGAGGGAAAACAACAGAGCATTCTGAACGTTTACCATCCCAGATTTGCGATTTGTGAGCAACCTTTAAAACTGGATTCTTTTTAAGCCTTCTCTTCCCCCTTTGTTGTGTTTACATTTTTCACTATAGGAACTATAATAGGGTGTACTATCTTCAAGTCCTTTACAGAGGAAGCAACCATCTTCTAATCCTATTACCAGGAGAGGGGTGTGTGGTAGGAGTAAAAAAAGAAGATGCTTCATTACAGAACATAATAGCCCTGGATAAATAAGTCAAAACCAGCCTATACACACATCATAATGAAGTCCTGTGGCTGTACCATTTTGTGAAAGGCAAAGTAATATGCAAATAGATTCTTGCACACAGTCACATTACCCACATGAAAAGAAGAGTTGTTGCGGCTCTTCTTGAAGTGAGATGATTTCCAATTAAAAACAAACAAGCTAGGAAGCATGTGGTACTAACCACCGGAATGCAGAAACAAGAATGATTTTGGGGGGCATGTGCACAAAATCGATCTCTGAATCTTAAACCAGAGCTAGATTTACAGCTGCAAGGGATAAATGAGTGATTGGTGCTTTCATTCAGGGTTTGTTTTTGTGGGGAAGGCTGCATTTGCAAGAGAATGTGGGGTGTGCAAGGATCTTCTTCGACCCATACTTACGGTTCAACCATGTGAATAATAAAGGGAGCAGGGGAAACTGTTTGCAATATTAACAAAGTAGGTTATTTGCTCAGATTGATAGCTATAATAAAATTGATGTTTTGTGTAAGCAGCTAAAACGTCTCTACATTTGTGGCTGGGGTTGCATGCAAACTACTTAGAATGGAATACTGTATGTTTCATATTCTACTCAAATTATTTTTTAGCGTATTGCTGTGGTTGAAATATGGACAATGCACACACCAGGTTTTATAAGAAAAAGCAGCTCAAAAGATAACTGTTGAATACATCAAACAGCATTGGCTATAAAGACAATCACACCTTAGATTTATTGTGGAACCATTATCCAAATTCTGCTGGTTTCAGATGCTAGATACAAGTTTCCTCATACTGGAGTACAACATGAATACATGCTACACCATAAGAACAATATCCTGAAAAAGCTGAAATTTTAGATGCAATAAGGCATGACTGTATACAGCTAGTTACCCAACTGAGTGCAGTCCACTAGTGGTGCATTTCCCCCCTGTTCTGTGCTTGGCACCCCTGCCCCCCAATTCTGCAGTCCAGACAGGCAGCAAAACCAGGAGTTCCTGGCAGATTGTCAAACATGGCTGGTGGGCTGCTTTTGGCTTCTATTTGGAAAGGTGGTTGGTCCGTAACTTGTGCTTTTCTCAGGCAAAGATCTCGCACCAAACTGGAAAACATCCTTCTGCTCATGAAGAAGGTCTTCTACTTTCAGGTGGGCACTGCTGGACCTAGCCAAATGTCTTTTGCGTTTTTCGTCCCTCCTTTTTTTAGAATGGTTGCAGAGATCAAGGTGTTGTACTGATGAAGAAGTACATACCAGGATTTATCAGCCCTGTTCAGACATTTAGCCTAATCAAGAGAAGATTCAACATGTGTAAAGGGATGGACACACGCGCACAACCCCATTCCAACTTCTCTGTTCGTTGGGGTTACTCCTCCCCCAAAACTTTCATATTTGAAGCCCAAAGGTCTGAAAGGGCCTCTAACCACCTCCAGCTAACTTGGGGCAGAGGGAGGCTCCGTGCAATTATAACCACACAAAATTAGGAGCCCACATGTGCAGGGACATTGCGGGGAGGCATGCTTGCATGTCTCCACCCCTTTCCATACTCTTAACTCTTGAAAAGTGCCTGAATGTGGTTATTGAGATATCTCAATCGTTAAGCCATGTTACTTATTTTGCTGTGTTTCCCTGCCCTTCTTACTATTGGCATGGAGCCTTGGGCTAAGGACTTAGAATGCGTATTCCAGAATACATTTTGATATATCAGTATTCAAGGGTGACATCACATAGACAATTGTTATACTTCGCTGAAAAACACAATGCTAAACCTAGGTTATTTCCATGGCTTATCACCTGTGGCCTGTTTGAATGAAACAAACTGCAGTCCCCAGTTCACACATAAGTCTGAAGAAGTGTGCATGCACACGAAAGCTCATACCTATGACAAACTTAGTTGGTCTCTAAGGTGCTACTGGAAGGAATTTTTTTTGTTTTGTTAAGTCTAAGCTTGTTTGTTTGCTTGTTTGGTGTGTGTGTGTGTGTGTGTGTGTGTGTAAAGTGAGAGCAGTAATTAACTATGGTTTGCCGTGATTTACAAACCGTAGTTTACATTTTTCCTTTGAGAATGTTAAGCTGGCATTCTTACTTGAAATGTACAATAGAAATGGATGGCGTTTATGCTTGAAATGCACCTACCATCCACACCATAGGTGGTATTCAACTCACTTTTACTCAGAGTAGATTTATTAAAATTAGTGGACCTAACTTAGTCATGTTCATTCATCTCAGTGGGTCTACTATGTATAAAAGTGAGTTGAATACCATCTCAGACATTTAAAACCTCTTATACCACTCGAACGGTTCTGGGGAGTCCTGGGAACTGCAGACTGTTAATGGTGCTGGGAACTGTACCCCTGTGAGGTCAGCACTACGGCTCTCTTTTTTTTTAAAAAAAAGATAATTTTTATTAAATTTCCAAATAAACAACATCAAACAACAACAAAAACAACAACAAAAAAACAAAAAAACATAGATTGTTACATTTTATCTTCTATTCACCTATTTTGGTTCATTTTGCTTTGCCGAGCTTTGACTTCCCTCCCTCCCATCATTCGGTTTTCTTTCCCATTCTTATCTCACAGTTTCTTTCAGTCCAACTAATTAAAACCAATTCGTAGGATTTATTTCAGTCCTGCAAGTGTCTTTAAACTTCTACAGTTCTTCTCCATATAGCCCACAATTTTACTCCATTCCTTTTGGAACTTTGTCTCTCCCTGGTTTCGGATCCCGTAGGTCAACTTTGCTAACTCTGCATAGTCAATCATCTTCGTCTGCCACTCCTCAATAGTCGGTAACTTCTGTATTTTCCATTTTTGGGCTAATAAAGTGCTAGCCGCGGTTGTTGCATACATAAATAATTTTTGATCTCCTTTTGCAATCTCCTAGGTCAGCACTACGGTTCTCAAGGTTCTCAGTGACTGTTAAAAGTGATATAAGAGCGCTTTAAATCTATGGTGTGGGTGTGACTGTAGGCTCTTCTGTTAGTGGATACCCATATACATCCTGATATTTCACTATTAAAGGGAAATACCACATGTGACTTATTTTAGAAGTTTTCATCCAAATGCCTCAACGTTCAGGGAGAAATTACAGTGCTACATTTACATATTTTCTGAATCCTTGGAAAACAGACGTTGGGGCTAGAGAATGCTGTCCTGAGCTTGCACTCCCAAAGAACTGGCTAAACCAAAGTGTGTGTTTTGCTCACCCAATAACCCCCCCCCCAAATGTTCCAGTTTGAGGGCTGAACTATAAGTATGTTCTTGTCCAATAGTTTGAGCCCACAGCTACACATAGTTCTGGGCCTTATTAACTGACTCCAAATATGCTTGGAATTTGAAAGAAAAATCTCAAGTTTTTCTTAATTGGCCATGTTGCACTATGTAGTCAGCTTATTCTTGTCAAACCCTGGGCTCCATTGTGAAGGAAACCTCTTGACAACAAAACAGACTTTTTGAAGTCTTAAGCATTGTTCACATGAGCAAGGGCTCACAGGATTAGGCCTAATATCACCCAATATGAATAAAACATAAGGCTCATTATACCTTTTGATGTTTGTATGGTTCCTCTCTTAAAATAGTCTAGAAGCTGTGCTTCACTTGCCAGAGTTAAAATCTCATTTTAGCTGCAGTAGAAGAATCTGTGTACCTATGATTGCAGACTGTGCTTTATATCCTTGAATCCTGGATTCGATAGAAACTATGTGAACAAAGCTAAGAAACCCCTAAAGCAGATGGACAACGATAAAATGTGGGACACATTTGTTATAAGTTACAAATCATCATGACTTTTGTCATGGAAAAGTCTTCCAATCGATTAGTTTTGAGTATGGTGCTCCTGAATATGCAGGAAAATGCATGAAGTCCTATCACATGTCTGCTCAGAAATAAGCCCTAGTGAGTTCAGTTGAACTTACTCCAGTCTAAGTATATTTATGATTGCAGCTTAAGTGATAGGAGGCAGTGAGGGCAGGATCAATCATTAATAGCACAATCCTATGCATGTCTACGTGAAAGTAAGTCCCACTGAATTCAGTGTGGCTAACTCCTAGGCATGTGGATATAAGATTGTAGCCTAAGATGCAAACAAGGGGTTCCTAAAACAGCGTTTGCATCATAAGACAAATGTGGGGGCATTTGCTGGGGGAAAGTCATCAGGTGTTTAGCTGGTGGTATATAGCAAAGTGGAAAAACCACATATCACCCAGCCCTACTGTTTTAGTTCCATCCTTGTTTCAGACATCATGATATATCAGTATATCACAATGTTTAGCTGGTGATATATCGCGATGTTGAAAACCAGATATTGCCCAGCCCTACTCTGCACTGCCATGTTTTGTTGAAAGTCTCACTTGTGCCTGCATCTTTCTATAAGAGCACTCACTCATCTGTTATTGACCTTGAGTGAACTTTAAGCAGAAAGAACAACAAGTAATGAAAAAAAGAAAAGAAAAGAATGTGAAGCTTTTGTAAGACCTTATATAACTAGCTTAGCTATATCAGGAACTTGTTGTTGGTTTTAATTATATATTTATGGGTGAACTTCTTAAGCATTATGCCACCTCCATGCCACCTCCTTTTGACTTCTAAATGAGCTGATTTAATGAACTGCTCCTGGGATACAGTTTTCATTCATTCCTCCGGATACTTACTTATTTGCTTCCTTTAGCTTTATTAATTGCTAGCAGCATCCATGGTTGTGCTGCTGAAGAAAAATCACACTGTCAAATA
Source organism: Zootoca vivipara (assembly GCF_963506605.1). Lineage (NCBI taxonomy): Eukaryota > Metazoa > Chordata > Lepidosauria > Squamata > Lacertidae > Zootoca > Zootoca vivipara. The sequence continues at coordinate 24,272,192 of NC_083279.1, read as the reverse complement.
TAACTTCCATGGAAAATGTGATATGTGTGAACTAGGATTTTTGTTGTTGTTGTCGTCGCTATCTGGTATGATGAAGCTATGAAATGAATTTCCCTTGTGAAAAAATAATGACCCAAGCACAGTGCACTTCGTGAGAATGTATGTATGTGCCTCCCCCAACCCAGCAAAAATATCAAACCTATGTTTGCAAAGGTGCATCTATAAAAGAAGCAAGTTCACTATTTTGCAAGTCCATTTAAAATATTGTGAAAGAAAGCCAAGGGGTTGTTGCTATGAGACCTGAGTAGGTGGTCGAAGTTAAAATTAGACTTCTGCCTACTCCCTATAAGTATTGAATAACAGTTCATTGGTTTTATTCTCAAAGAGTTGATAGATTTGGATTTCTGTTCTATTTGTTTTCCTCTTTTGTGTTCTATTTCTTTTATCATCTTTTATCATCTTTTTACTGAGAAGTTGATGTGCTCTTGTTTCCCGTTTGCTCCTTTGAGTCTATATGTAGCCTGATCATGTAGTCCACTTTTTTGGATCAGAGTGCTGTATTTTTTTACCTGGGTAATCTAGGACAATTAATACCCTTTTTAATAGATTGGCTGTGCAAATGTCGCTGATCCTCTGCATGCATAATTTGTTATGCTATTTGTTACAGAAGACCTTCAGTCTGCTAAATTCCATGCCTTAGTTCAGTCTTACCCAACCCGGTCGTTGAATGCCAACTTCCATCACCCCCAGGCAGCATGGTCAATAGTTAGGAATGATGGGAGTTGTAGTCCCACACATCCGGAGGGCACCAGGTTGGAGAAGGTTGCCCTACTCAATTAATTGCTCAAATGTTTTACGAAACTAACACATACACACACACACACACACACACACACACACACACACACACACACACATTCAATAGTTGTGTAGACCGAGGAGCTGTGTTCACCCTGGACAGCGATATTATGGCCAGACAAGCTCTTGGGTGCTGTGTTACATTGAGAACTCAGAATGGATATACTTCCCCCCCCCCCGCCACTCCAGAATGCTTGGAAGCAACAACAATAAGGGATGCAGAAAAAGAATTTACAGAACACATCACTATAAACATTAAAGCTAATAATAAAAATAATTTAAAAAAAATCCATTAGGAGCAGGAAACTGGCTAGGGAGATGGTAAAAAGGAGGCAATGGAGTAAGGTAATTGCAGTGAGACTGAACTAATTATTTACATATTTCATCACGGAAGATGCAAGGACCTATGCCTGAAATAACTTTCTCAGGAAGGTAGTCTGAGGAACTGCGGTAAAAAGTCGCACGGACTGGTGGTATTCAGTGAAGAGTTTAAAAGAATTTAATTTACTGATCTTCTAACAAAGATATAGTACTTGTTTGTAAGTTCAACCCCCATATGTGAGAACCATAAATAGAACACTTTTAAAAATGGAATTCAGGGAGGATCTGGGAAATTAGAGGTTGGTTGTTTAGAGAAAAATGGTGGAGAGCATTATTAAAATTAGAATTGTCAAACATATATAAGTCCTGCTGGAGAAGTACCATCATGGCTTCAGCATGAGTAGGTCTTGTCTAACTACCGTAACTTTCAGAGTTGTTTGAGAGTGTCAGTAAGCATGTGGATCGGGGTGATGCAGTACACACTGTGAACTTAGACTTTCAGAAAGCTTTTGATAAAAGTCCCTCACCAAAGAATCCTGGGGAAGCTTACCAGTAATGAGATAAGAGGACAGATCCTCTTATGGGTCAGTAACTGGTTAAAGGAAGAAAGTACCGGTAAACTAGAAAGTAGGAAGAAACGGACGGTTCTCACAATGGAGGGATGAAAGTAATAGGGTCTTTCAAGGATCAGTATTGGGGTCATGGACTTTTTACCTTCTTCATAACCTGGAGATAGGGGTGTGCAGTGAGGTGACAAAGTTTGCTGATAGCACCAAATTGTTCAGGGTAGTAAGAACAAAAAAGGGATTGTGAGGAGCTCCAAAATAAAGAAATAAATCTCTCCAAACAAGGTGAAAGGGGATTGAAGCAGCAAATGTGATTCAGTGCAATATATATATATATATATGAGGGACCCAGGTGGCGCTGTGGTTAAATCACAGAGTCTAGGGCTTGCTGATCAGTAGGTCGGCGGTTCGAATCCCTGCAACGGGGTGAGCTCCTGTTGCTCGGTCCCAGCTCCTGCCAACCTAGCAGTTCGAAAGCACATCAAAATGCAAGTAGATAAATAGGAACCGCTACAGCGGGAAGGTAAACGGCGTTTCCATGTGCTGCTCTGGTTTGCCAGAAGCGGCTTTGTCATGCTGGCCACATGACCTGGAAGCTATACGCCGGCTCCCTTGGCCAATCATGCGAGATGAGCGCGCAACCCCAGAGTCGGTCACGACTGGACCTAATGGTCAGGGGTCCCTTTACCTTTACCTTTATATATATATATAATCCTAATTTCACATATATGATTGTGAGGTCTGAGCTGGAAATGACTGCTGTTGGTGCATACCTCCATGAAAATGTTGACCCAGCGTGTGGCAGCTGTGTAAAGGGCAAATTCCCTATAGCACTTGATGATGTAGTGGCTTATGGGATTGTGCCATTATAATAACTTCATGCCACAGCTATGGGCAGTTGTATAGTGGAGAGAGAACTGGGGGCTTGGGGGGGGGAGGTAGTGCACCTCCAGGATTTTTTCAGAGCTGGAGCAATTACGGTATGTAGCCAACTTGCCTTCCTCTCGAAGTTGAATGTGACAATGAGAGGCTTTCAGTGATGACGATTTTGCTGTTATTTTCTTACCCACCCTTCACCAAAAAGTCCAGGGTGGGTTGCAAAATGTAACCCACCAACAGTACAATATTGTGTACTGTTTCAAGTTTTGCTATTGTTTGTGATGGATTAGCATGGAGGAAGTCAGAGAATGGGGATAATAATGCAGCAGAGCCTAGATATGCCTTTCTTTTGATAGACTTCCAATTTAAATGGATTGCATTTCTAACAAAAAGCTACAGGTTGCATTTTAGATGGTTGAAGATATTTTGTTTATTGTCTTTTATAAGTTGAATGAAGGCTAGCGGAAGTAAGCATCACTGAGTTCAATGGTACTTATTTCCTATTTTACGCATAGGATTGAAGTCATGCCATGTGGTTGAACAGAGATGTTGCCCCAGGTTCTCCCAGCCCAACTCCAACATGCTAGTTCCATCCTTTATTAGCTCAATATACTATTACCGTCAGCTGAGCCTAATAAATTGGATATTATTCTATGAACTGCTGCTCTTGAGGAGCTATATATAATGGATCGCCACTGCTCCCTTACCTGAGGTATTACTATGAGATATCATGGGGCTGTCATGATGAGCTTTTGCAAAATTTTCCACTGGCTATGGGATCTTTAATAAGCTATAATCTAGGGCAGTTGGTCAGGAAAAAGACAATAACATGCTGGAAGATGCAGAATTGCCATATCCTACTGCCAATCTGGCCTGATTTCTTTCCTTTCTAGTTTCTCCCACTCCAGGGACTACCACTTGTTCCAGAGTTGGAAGAAAACAGCTCACAACACAAACATTTATTTGCAAATTTCAAACAAATGTTACCAGCAGCTTTGGCTTTTTCTTTCTTTCTTTCTTTTTAAAGCAGCAACAGCAGAACTCATGCCATCAGATTTTGGGAACTTGCACTCCCTGAATATATCCCAAAATATTCAGTGATCATCTATGTTTTTGCTTTAGACAGTTGTATTAAGAATCACAAAGGAACGCCATAAACACTAGGAGCAGTGCTGTTCTCCAAGGTTCTTTTGATGTCTGTCCCCTTCGTCTGTTTTCCCCGCAACAATCACAGAAGTAGAGCCACCTTCCACATTGCGACTGTTTCCCAGACAAAGGTTATCTGCACAAAATTTTCAAATTTTGAAACATTTCATTATTACAGTAATGACTATTGCTACTCTTAACAGACATGCTGTCAGGTTGCAAAATGTATACATTGGTTCGTGCAAAAAGGGGGGGGAGAAAGCGCAAGAGAGAAACCCCCTTTTTTTATTAAAACACACACACAAATACACACAACAAAGGTCAAAACTTTTAAAATGTCACTTCTTCTGCAGTTTTGCATAGAAAATACACTGAGTCAGTGGGAGGGCTCCTTGTCCATAGAAACAGGCTGTAAGAAAAGAATGTTATCCTGCTGTTGTAGTTTCCACTTTCACTGGCAGCTGCGGTCTGAGCAGAAAAGCACTGTGGGAGCCTATTGTTACCCCAGCTGGGTAATAGTTTTCTTATTTTACAGTCAGGAACCGAGGGGGGTTGGGGTGCCTCAGCAAAGTGCCTGAAAATATAACTCCTGCAAACAGATCGCTTTCCTTCTTCCCAATGAGAAACAGGCATCTATAAATCTTTCATTTTGGCCCTCCAATCAAGGAAATGAATTTCTCTAAACAAAAGGAGGACTCAAATTTATTATTATTATTATTTATCATTTGGAAATAAAATAAAATAAACAAACAGTGCGTAAAAAGGGAGGCTGTGTGATTATCATCCTTGAGGAACACCATTCCTTGCTAGAATGCTGAGTAATGCACATTGGTGTTTAATTATTATTATTTAAAACCAATGTAAAAATTGATACAAAACAGCATATTTTTTGACATAAAGCACACTTTTCTTTTCTTTTTGCTTCAAGGAAAAAGTGTCCCGTGAATGGGATCCTATACATCGGTGTAAATGGATTGGGTCTACAATTCAAAAGATTAATTAGCTGCAGAACAACCGTTTATATTTGTCACTAGTTTATGCAGTTAATGAGGCTGATTTTAGTTGCCATGGCAACCTAAGTTTTAAAGGTGAAAGGTCGCTGACCCAGTCATAGAGCCTTACAATCTCTTTTGGGGGCATTTAATATCCCAGAATTTGTCAGACCAACTAATCATAATGCAAACTCTTTAGGAGAGGTAAAGTGATTTCTATATGTCCCAACCACACAGTTTGAATTTTGAGATCTGTCTGTGATTCTCTCATTTCAAAGTGAAGAATGCAGTACAAAATTCAAAAAAATAGGTATGGGTTTCTGCAGTTCATAAAAAGTAAATTCCATGACAGAGACTATTATGGGAGAAGGCTAGTTGGATAATTGGATCAGTGAAGTATGGAGAATTTTGTGCCATTTTGCCATATTGGAGGCATTTTTCCTGCGTTCATTTGGTTAAGTAGAGGGCTTTATTCTCCGCAAGGTGATTTTTAAAAAATCATTATTTATCCACTTTTCAAGAAGAAGTTCTCAGAGTGTTTAAATTACATAATAAAACATTCTAAAACTTAATAAAATCTCTACTACACACTTCCTTAAACCTTTTAGGCCTGGTAAGGCAAATAGTATCAGTACCTTCTGGCTTTCAGAACCTTTGGCAAAAGAGGCTGTCCTTGCTGGCAGAACATTGATGTAAAATGGCCTCTCCTCATTGTTGCTGTTGTTGCCACACAAGACACGCACTGGCCAAGGGGAGTAGCGCCTGCCCAAACAACCAGGTCTAGGTAACACAAAATATGAGTGTCCAAGGAAGGCAGTGTCTCCTGGGCAGATGGTGTCAGTCATGTGTACCAGCTCTCAAGGTGGTGGGCCATGTGACTTCTAGTCTTATGAAATTTGGTCCACTGTATTTACAGAGCATACAACACCAAATCTCAAACTCATATTGCTCTAGTTTCTGAATATATACATAGGACTCTTCTCAAGACCCAGTTTGTCTCCTGCACAGTGGTGTTGCTGGTTCACTTCATGATGGGAAAAAATGGTAATTTGAAGGACCCTTTAGATCAGGTCGTAGCCACCTTTCCTTGCTAAGTGGGATAGCCATAGGGTAGCTAGGTGGGACTTCAATGAAATGAATGGAAAAATAAGTAAGTTTGGCAGGGTGAACATGAAAAAAGTCAGAAGTGTTAGCCAACTGGGAGCTCTTGGCCCTTCTCTGGTTTTATTATTTAATTAATTCCTTTATGAACGGTTTCATACAAGGCATCCTAAATCTCTCTCTCATACACACACAAAAAAACTTATAACAATTTCAATAATATAAGAAAAATAGTACATATATACATAAAATCGATTCAGATCTGATACTGTACGTATACCAATTGGGATAATGATCTTCATTTTGAAAGCATTTTGAAAGTGGAACATATTTAGAAGACTCCCCAAAAAAACCCCAAAGCAGATGGTTATTGTTGGATAAGTGACATGAGCAAATTCCAAAGGGTGGATGCCACCACACTAAACACCTGTTCCAACATCATACAGAATGAACCTCCAAATGATATGGCACCCACAGATGCTGTGATTGGTTGGGCATGTAGAGGGTTGTGACAATCTTTTGGTTTCCTGTGCCTTCTACCTGAGCTTTTATTGAGAAGGATGCCAGCCCACAAGGGATGTCTCAGGGGTCTTGCATTTTCCCTGGCCATTGCCACTCTCTGATGGAGAAATGTGATCTAAATGTGTGGGGGCGAGGAGTGGCATCATAGGCAGGAGAGTCCAGACCCCAGGTGGTTTAGCTTAGGGGGCTCTAGGGATGGACAAATCTGTTGATTTTGGTGTGCCTCAGTTTCTTCCCATTTTCACATTAGTGCGCCATATATTTCTTTAAGCCCTTGCAAAAATTCACCAGCATTTTAGTGCAAATTTCTCCTAATTTCTGCATGCAATTTTACCTAATATAAGGCACTTTTGTGTGTTATTTTCACAAATACATGCATTTTATGCACACTTTATACTGGTATATGCATCTTTGTACACATTACTTGGCTGATGAAGTGGACTACAAAATTCAGGGAGTTACAAATTTCCAAGGTTGGCTGACCTTTGGTGTGCATACTGTTTTGGAAAGTGCAAGTGGGTACACCTTGAAATGCTGATTGAATTGCACTTCTCCCCCATTCCTAAGAGGATCTTGCTACAGGACAAATAAGTTTTCTCTCCCTTCTTTAAATTAAATATTTCCCTCTTTGTGCATGCTCACAGGTATTAATCCCTCCCCCTGTTCTAAAACCAAGTTTTAAAGATGTCATGCTACAAATCTCTCTTTTGTAAAAACAAATCCTAAGTAGGGTTAAATTCTGATTAACAAGACCTAGAATAGTAAAGGATACAACCAACAAGATGCTGCCTTGGGTTCCTTTGGGTCAAGGGGACAGGGTAGAAGTGTAATAACAAATTACTTTGAAAGTGCAAATTTTATGTCTGTGTATGTGTGTGATTAGTATCTTAAGGTAAAGGTAAAGGGACCCCTGACCATTAGGTCCAGTCGTGACCGACTCTGGGGTTGCGGCGCTCATCTCGCGTAATTGGCCGATGGAGCTGGCGTACAGCTTCCAGATCATGTGGCCAGCATGACAAAGCCGCTTCTGGCGAACTAGAGCAGCACACGGAAATGCAGTTTACCTTCCCACTGTAGCAGTACCTATTTACCTACTTGCACTTTGATGTGCTTTCGAACTGCTAGGTTGGCAGGAGCTGGGACCGAGCAATGGGAGCTCACCCCGTCGCGGGGATTCGAATCGCTGACCTTCTGATCAGCAAGCCCTAAGCTCTGTGGTTTAACCCACAGCTCCGCCCACATCCCTAGTATCTTAAGAGACACATGCAAATAAGTAAAAATAAACACACACACACACAATCTGCATAATTTCTATGGGGTCTCCTTGATTCCACATTGTTATACTTCAAGTTAAATCAATACCTTAGAATGCAGGTCTGAGCTTTGCTTGAAATGTATGAGTGTTTTGCCAAGTGTAATTGCTTAGGACATGAAAATATTGATAGATAGAAGGAGATTTGTGTGAAATATTTTAAGAGATACTTTGAAGGATATGGTATTCCTACCCACTAAACTTCAGGTCTGAGGATAGATAGATAGATAGATAGATGGATGGATGGTAGGTAGGTAGGTAGGTAGATGATAGATAGAGAGATAGAGAGATAGAGAGATAGAGAGATAGAGAGATAGATAGAGAGATAGAGAGATATAAAAACTGGTTGTTAGGAACATCTGATACTGCCTTATAGTGAGGGCAGATCCACACTCTACATTTAAATCTCACCTGGGGAACTGCGGTGTCTCCCTCACAGACCTACAATTCCCAGAACTCCTAAAAAAACTACAGTTCAAGTCAGACCAGTGCTTCCTCTAGATTTCATTGTCTAGCCCTGACAGATGGAGGCTGCCCAAGGTTTTAGGCCAGGGTCCTTCCCAGCCCTACCTGGGACTTGAACCTTGGCCCTTCTGGATGCAAAGCGAACGCTCTGCCACTGGGCTTTGGCCTGTCCAGTTGTTGCCAAATGCACATAAGCAGTATGTGTATGTCAGACCCTCCAAGTCTCCCTATTTTCTAGGGACAGTCCTGGATTTACAGAAGCCATTCTGGTTTCTGATTCGATCCCAGAATGTCCCGCTTTCCCATAGGACGCCCCTATTTTCATCGGATAAATGTTGGAGGGTAGGGTGATGCAACCCTCAAGCCAAGTGGGTAAGTAATTTTTCAACCTTTTAGAAGACACCTGAAGGCAGCCCTGTATAGGGAAGGGTTTTTTTTTAAAAAAAAATGTTTAATGTTTTATTTTGTTTTTATATATGGAGAAATGTTGGAGGATTTGGTATGTGTGCCAAAGAGGCAAGCAGGAGGGGCTAGTTGAACTTTTCTCAGCCAGTGCTTTCCCACTGAATGTCTTCTCCCTAGGCATTCTTTATAGCCACCTGAGTTATGGAAGTCACCCTCCCTGGAGAAGTGGTTTCAGAGAGGAGCAAAGTGAAGAGTACATCACCCCTCTCTGCCTCTTCCTTCTACTCTTCCCATCTCTCTTCCCATCCCTGTTCTATAGGAATTTGGTACAACCTGCATTCAAGCAGGTGCATCATGGCAACTGGTTACACCTGTGCTTAGCGGGATGGCTGGGCTATAAAAACAGGCAAAGTGACAGACGTATTAAATAATATTTCTTTAGTTTGTGGATGTGAAACTTTTTGGGCCAAGAGTCAACTTGGCTACTTCCTTCCATAATAAAAGTAACAGGACCAGTATCCTATTGGATGCTGGAGTTACAATGTCCATTTATAAGTCATTTTATAAAATGCAAGGATTATACGGCATCAATGTGAATGAGCTGTGAAACTGGGTCACTTTCCCTTCAGGAACTCATGCGGCTGGTGAATCACCTTAGGGACACAGCTCAACAAGAGCCTCTACCAAGCCTGATAAGTTCCAGCTGAGCATATGCTGGAGGGCTTGGCAGATAATAATTGAAATATAAAGGAAAATGTTTTTTCTCCCTGCCACACATGGCCAAATGGCCTGTATACCACCTGTAGCTCCTGACAATGCCAGCTTATGAAGGAGTTGCCATTTACGTCAAGGTGCTCTAGTTATGAGATGTTCTCCTACTTTTTTATTTTTTTAAAAAAACTATATAGTTTTCTATGGCATTTCTGCTGTTCTATCATGGTTCTTATTACTATCATAGAGCTGGAAGGGACACTGAGGGCCATCTAGTCCAACCCCCTGATTTGTTTTTTGTTATATTTTATTAGATTTATTATAAGAACAGTAACAAGAAAACAGTGCAAAAGTGAAGCCGGCGACGGTAGAAGATGCAACTCTTAATTCCTTGAGCTTAGCACTTTCGTTTTGAAGGTGGGATGAGAGCTTTTTCTCAAGATGAGTTGCTCTCCAAAGTATACCCCAAGAGGAAGCGAAAGAAGGCTGTGTGTGCAAACAATCCATAGGATAAAATGATGTTTTCCTGTTATAGTTTGGTCCACCATATATTCCTCATGGATTTTTACAATTCCAGTCTAAGGCTGTTCTGCTCTCAGAGGCACCAGCTTGTGAGGATGATTGTGTGTGGGGGGGGGGAAGAATGTCGTGCTTGTGATGTTACGCTTGACATCAGGATGTTGGGAGGAGCTGGGGTGGGGCTGCGCAGCTTCAATGGCTGGCAGCTAGCCTCTTCTGCCACCTCCTGGCACTGCCCCCAGCAGGAGGCCACTTCGACCCTCCTCCCCCTCCCACAGCAGGAAGAGAAAAAGAAGGATCCAGCCACTGGAGTCGGTCACACTGTGTTTGGCTCTGTGCTTTGCCTCTGTGCTTTATGGACATTGGGGAGGGGGGGGTCCAAAAGGGCTCGGCCGTCAGGAGCTGCCACCCCTGTATGCTCTCACAGTGCTTATGGGTGGAGTTCAGTGTTTCTCTATGTGACAAACGTTCTGTCTCTGGAAGCAGTTGAGTTTGCCAGACAGAACAGTTCCCCCTCTCCTCCCCCTGAGGGGAGAACCCCATTGCACAAACAAAAGTCCTTGCATGTTTCCGCTGACTGGGCTCATTAGTTCAGGCACCCCCAAACTTCGGCCCTCCAGATGTTTTGGACTACTGTTCCCATCCTCCCTGACCACTGGTCCTGTTAGCTAGGGATCATGGGAGTTGTAGGCCAAAACATCTGGAGGGCCGCAGTTTGGGGGTGCCTGCATTAGGTGATTGTTATGTTGGATTTCTAGAGATTGACCCCTTTCTTTCTTTTCTTCCTTCCTGGTTAGTAGTATTTTGTAATGACCGCAACATAGTCATCCATGATTTCACAGAAGCATGCTTGAGAGGCCTGTTATCCTATTGGGATACATTTTCTATTTCAACTCAGCTAGAGAAGGAGCCCCCACAGCAGCTCTGGAATTTATGTGCTAAGCTCAAGGGATCAGTGTTGCATCTTTCACTGTTGTCTGATTTATTTTTGTTCTTTAAATAAATGTCACAGGCCCCTGGGAGAAGTGCCAGCTTACTTTCTTTATAAATAATAAAAGAGAGCATCGTAATTGATAGATGGCATAAAAAAAATAAATCCACATGTTGGAAAGCAATTTACACTGTGAAGTCTGAATGGGGAAAATGCATTAGTTTTAATTACTTGTGCCATAGTATCTTCTAAGGGCACATGGGGAATGGTCTCAAAACGCTGATAGTGAAAAAGAGTGTGCCTGAGAATCCAGTGCTCCATAGTGGTTCTCTAAAGGACTGGAAAATGAACACATCTCAGCAGATGAAAAGGTTTATAATGGAGATATGGTTTATGCACTCCTTTATTGCTGCCAGATGCCAACAACAACAACAACAGGTGGCATCCAAACCCATTACCTGTTCTTTTCTGTATTACATAAAAAGTTTTGAGTATCTAGGCAAGGCTTTGAATTTTTACGACCTGGTGAGATTTTTTTTTTTAAAAAAAAAAGACTTATGCAGCCAAAACAAGATTTAGTCATTAAAAGAAGAATTCCAAGCTTATCGAAAGGAATGTAACATGGCGGTTAAACTACTAGCTGCCACTGATGTAACTATCGTCCCTGCTTTCTCTAACGGCAAATGGCAAATTGAGATTCCTGTTTTACTGTGGGTTATGGCCAGTCACCCTGCTTTTAGGAACATATTCTGAGGTGAACAATTCAATATTCTCTCACGGGTAGTCAGGATCTATAATTGTTAGCTTCAGTCATCAATAAGAACTTCATAAATATGGAGACCGTGCACACAGTTCCCATTAGGTCACTGGCTGAGGAAGACACAGGCCTTTCGAAACATCCATTCAGGCAGCATATTGTCGGTGGTTACAGTACTGTATATGCCTTTTCACAATGGGAATAAAAATAGCAATGCAGCAAACCGTATCTGAAAGACACATGGGGGTTCATTGCTTCTTTCGTTATGAGTTAGAGTATTTTCTTTTAAATACACTGGGGCCTAAGAAAGTGGCTTTGTGAGCTAGATCTGTCCTGTAGCCCTTCATTTGTCTATCTCTAATAAGAGAGGTTGTTATAAGTGTTGTTGTTGTTGTTGTTGATGATGATGATGCTTTTTTCTTTGCCTAGCAGGGACTGAAAGGTGTGCTCATTTAATTATAGGGGAGAAAAGACCTTCAAACATTCCAAAATATATAAAGGGAAGGGGAACTCTTAGGGCTGTGGCCCATGTGGGGTCAATGGGTGCAACACCCATCCTGGAATATTGATTCCCCCCCCTATAAAAGTAAGATTTTTGTAAGCGCAGTTTACTTTTTATTACAAGACAGTTTCCATTAAAGAGTATTTTTACAGTAGAAGAAAAAGTTTGGTTAAAAAAATGAATATTCAGCTACTATGAATGTGAACAGTGTGTTAAAAGGAAGTAACATAAGAAGGGAAATGGGTTAAGGGTAACTTACTGGTGGCACCCCACCCCACAGGATATCACAGAGCAGTGATCCCAAAATGGTTATTTTCTACTGTTACCCTGGGATTCTGCAATGCCCTTCCCTTTGGCATACACAAAACATCACCCATCAGCTGCTTCAGATGTTTTGTAAAGACATATAATTTGGTCCGGGCTTTGCCTGACCCATAAGATTGTCTCCTGTTATTACTGATTTTCTATTTCGATCTGTTTTCATAATACTGTTTTAATGGGGTTTTTTGGGGGGGGGGTTGCGCCTCTGTTTTTATGATGGCATTTTATTGTTTCCATTTTGTATTTTTGCATACTGCTTTGAGATTTTTCAATATTAAGAAGTACTCTTAAAATAAATGAATAAAATAAATTATGGCCAAGAAGCAGCAGCTCGACCTCTGGCGAAGGTGAAGGAGAAGGCTTCTCCATGATTTTCTGCTATTCTAGGCTGGAGTAGGGCAGGGGTTTTTTCCTGGCTGCCACCTGTGGGAGAACCACTGAACACTTCTGAATTCTTAAAATTATTGTTCTCATTCAGCATACACATTTCAGTGCTAGCAATTCCTAGACACTAATGACACAACCCTATGCAACAATTACTTGGAAGTAAGTCCAACCATGTTCAGTGAAACTCTCTCCCCCTACGGATGTGCATAAGACCACAACCATAGACACTTCAGCTTAGCAACAGGATTCTGGAAGCTTCTGTTGGTTATGAAAAGATCACTGATTTTCCATTCATTTTCTTTGAAATGCCACCTGGAGATATGGCAACACCACCTAGGGAGGAAGATGGTTACAGCCATGACAAAGCTGATTGTCATATAGTACCCTAAAATAGCGGTGCCCTATTCTGTAAAGAGGTGTGTGTGTGTGTGTGTGTATGAATAACCCATTCTTTTGTTAAAATATGCAGGCATTCCTACAGACAGGACAACCTCATAGCTGCCAAGTTATCCCTTTTTTAAGGGATTTTCCCTTATGCTGAATAGGCTTCCTCATGAGAAAAGGGAAAACTTGGCAGCTATGGACAACCTACAAGTATACAATTCTTTTTTTTAATGCACACTTCATCTCAGCAAATGAGGTGGAGTCTTCTTAGGGGGAGGGCTATTTCGTAAAGCGATTAATTTTTCAGGGTTTCTTGCCATTTTAATTTTAAAAAAATAAAAAATGGCGACAGGATCCTTGAGAAGAAGACAACAAGCAAAGCTAGCTAACCATTGCGTTCTCTTTTGTGAAGTTCACAATGACTGAGAAGTAAATTGCTTCTTAATAAGTTTTGTATTCTCCAAGGGTATGGTTAAAGGGTTAATTTAACGCTTGACCCATTAAAACCACTGAGTGCAGTGAGAACCTTACACGGCTGATCAGATGATTATTTCTGGGAGATAAGTGGCTGAAAACTGAGCTTCACTAGTTCAGGTAATCAAGGGAAATCGGCATAAAAGAGAAGATGCGGCTGAGTAAAGACAGAACAGCTACCTGAGATTCTATTACTTGTCGTCTTTCAAGCATAATAATGAGATTATAGTAACCCTAAACTGACTGAAAACAGAAATCTGGCTGTCTGTCAAGTTCATTGTGTTGAGTTTTACAACACTCCAGATCTGGTTCCTCTCTGAACCTGCCATAATTATACCAGGAAGACAAATTCAAAGAAACTTTTTTCAATCTTGGGTTATTGTCAGGGTTTGGCTTATGACCAACATAACCATTGTTGATGACATGGAGAATCTCGTTAATGCTTCTCCCCACTCCCCCCCCCCCGCCCCGTGAGCCTATGCTAAGCAATATCACGATATACACCACCACAAATATTTTTACATTGCATCTGTCACAGGGTCCCAAATTACTTTGCTATTGATCTGTGCTGTTGTCATGTGGTTACTCAAGTGAGAAAGCTTGGCTGTTTGTGTGTGTGTGTAAGTCCCATCATTTTTCCACCTCTTTAATAGCAACATCCAATCATGTCAGGGAGCTACAACTGAGATCCTAAACATACCTACCTGAAAATATATTCAGTTGTAAAAAAGAAAGAAAAGGCACAGTCCTACTTCCAAGTTTGTTTTTGTTTTAAGAATCAGGTGAAAGTTAACAATGTTTATGCTATTACTCCCCCCCCAAAAAACCCCCATTAATCAAATATTAGCACCATACTTGTATGGTTTTCAAAGGCTCATATATCTCCCAAGTAACACATCATTTTTATTATCGCTTTCGTCCTCACCAAGAGAGTCAGTGGTCTTGAACAGGCAGAACCAGGACCAGAGTACAGTCATACCTCGGTTTAAATACACCTCTGTTTGAGTATTTTCACTTTCCATTACTTTCAATGGGAAAGTTCGCTTCAGGTTAAGTATGCTTCAGGTTAAGTACGGACTTCCAGAACCAATTACACTCATACATCGGGTTAAGTACGCTTCAGGTTGAGTACTCCGCGGACTCGTCTGGAACAGATTAATCCACTTTCCATTACTTTCAATGGGAAAGTTCGCTTCAGGTTAAGTTCACTTCAGTTTAAGTACTCCACGGACCGTCTGGAACGGATTAATCCACTTTCCATTACTTTCAATGGGAAAGTTCGCTTCAGGTTAAGTTCACTTCAGTTTAAGTACTCCATGGACCGTCTGGAACGGATTAATCCACTTTCCATTACTTTCAATGGGAAAGTTGGCTTCAGGTTAAGTACAGACTTCCTGAACCAATTGTGTTTGTAATCCAAGGTACCACTGTATACATTATGGTTGTCACAAGTGCGTGGCTGAAAACTGCCTCCCTGGTGCATGTGCTCATTGTTATGCCCTAATCCTCATATGTATTTATAATTTGGTGCTTGGCCACCAGATGGGCTCTTTTCCTGCCTTGAGAGCTTCTGGGGTTGGTGGATGGGGGTGGATAGTCTCTAAACTACCACTGGCATGTGAACTGAATACACTGCCTGGTTGCTGCTGTGTAGTAACTGGCGAAGGTGATGGCACGGTGGTCAGTTTTGAAGTGCAGGACGGAGCTCCTAATGAGAGCAACCATAGTCGTGCCACCAAGGAGAGTCTGGAAATACAGGCAGCTGTGCTGATCCGCCATTATACAAGAAGGGGCTGTAGCTCAGTAGTAGAGCATCTGCTTTGTATGCAGAAGTTCCAGATCATCATAAGAAAACATAATAAGAAATCAAAACGAAAATAATAACCCTACCACTAGCTGACACAGGACAGCTTCCTATGTTCCTGTGCATACCAACCAAGACCAGCTGGGCCACCTCAAAATCTTTCACTGCCTCAGGCAATGAACAAGACGCTCTTCCCAATTACACATACAGAAGTTGACCAGACTGGTTGCTCAATCTTTCCTCAGCACAGGCAATGGGACAGTGCCCTCCACGGTGGAATTCTGTTGAGAATGGAAACTCCTCTCTTCAACTGAGCAGAAGAAGGAGCTAGACACTGGGGGTGGGGGGTGGGGGGAATGAGGTCCAGACATTAAAAGCACATTAGAGAGGGCAGTCAGCATTCCCTCCCTCCTTGCACGGAAGAGCTCTGCACATGTACATCAGCAAATGTGAAGGGGCCCTTCTCACAGTTACCAAACACATGGGAATGGGGCATACCAGTGTATGGTCTGCATGGGCAGAGGTAGCTTGCATAGCTTGCAGCCCCTTCACATATGCTTTAATGCACAAGGTGTCAATCTGAACCCTCCGTAGCAACATGGCATGTAGATATAGGTATAGGTAATCCAGAGTGGCGTCCCTATGGTGGTTGGATGGCATATTGTACACCTCCTTCCAGCAATCCTGCAGCCCAGCTGGTGCCAAATGTATTGATTTCCTTTCCTTTGGACCACATCAGTGAGGCCGAGAGGTGGGTCTTGTCGTCTAGGCAGTTGGGGACCTCCATACACACTGCCCAGGCTTGTGCCTCAGATAAGTCACTTTGGTGCTGCAAACACAGCAAAAACAATGCCTGGAGGCAGCAGTTACCAATGCAGGACTGAAAAAAAGCCCTTTAGCTGCTGGGTAGCTCAGTCGGTAGAACGTGAGACTCTTAATCTCAGGTTCGTGGGTTCTGAGATGCTGTTCTCTGTTCCTAGGAATCTAGTGTCAGTTCTTCTATCTACCTTGGCGACCAAAGGCCTAACTCATATGGATTCTGGGGGCCTGTAAATCTTATCAGCTGGACCATAAAGAAGGCTGATCGCCGAAGAATTGATGCTTTTGAATTCTGGTGCTGGAGGAGACTCTTGAAAGTCCCATGGACTGCAAGAAGATCAAACCAATCAATTCTGAAGGAAATCAGCCCTGAGTGCTCACTGGAAGGACAGATCGTGAAGCTGAGGCTCCAATACTTTAGCCACCTCATGAGAAGAGAAGACTCCCTGGAAAGACCCTGATGTTGGGAAAGATGGAGAGCACTAGGAGAAAGGGACAACAGAGGACGAGATGGCTGGACAGTGTTCTTGAAGCTACGAACATGAGTTTGACCAAACTGCGGGAGGCAGTGGAAGACAGGAGTGCCTGGCGTGCTATGGTCCATGGGCTCACGAAGAGTCGGACACGACTAAACGACTAAACAACAACAAAAATCTTATCAGATCAGCCTAGCCCCCAATGTACTTGGAATCTCAGTATCCCTGGTAGTTGAGATGTTTCTCTCTCCTTCCTTCTGCCACTCAGCTACCACACCCTGTCGGCTCCTCCTGCCTGTTCCTTGGAAATACCAGCATGCACTATTGCCAGCAGTAGCCATCAGGACAGCCCAAGTGGGGCTATATTGCTCTCCAGGGTTCCTAACACTGTGCATTGCTGACAGTTACTGAAATGGGGAGAAGGAGGGGCAAGGCAGCAGGGAGCTTAGCATAGTGCTGGTGCAGTGATGGAGCCAATCCAACACCCTTGATGCTGTTCCTTCACTGTACCAAGCTCCCTGCTTCCTTGCCCCTCCCTCTCTCAGTAAGTGGCAGTGATGTCTAACATTGGGAGGTTGGTATAGTGACACAGCCCTACCTACATGGCTCACCCAACTGCTTACTGGCTATTGCAATTCTTGAAAGAGTTGGCACATCTCTACCGTATCTCCCATATAGATAAAGGGAAGTAAGTTTGCATCAACATCCTCTACACATTAGCACAATTCTGCTAATCATGACGATGGGCTAAAAATCTGAACTGATTTGCTCCCCACCCAGGCCTCCATGTCTAGGCAAAGTTCCCACCCATCCCCATGCTTGGCTCCTGACTTCAGACTGTCTTCCTCCACCCCAGCCCCCAACAAGCACATAGTCAAAGCAGCATATCACCATGTAATTTTGTAAGAAGTTAAGGAGATGATTTAGGAAGCTCTGTTGGTTAGTTACGCATCCCCTTCTAGGTTGACCCCTGATGCCTTTTTATCCTGATTAGGAACCTGTGAGTTTCCCCAGAAATTTGACTTCAATTCAGTGGCATCTCTAGTTAAGAGTACCATTTATAAATGTGTCATTCAGAATGTGGATGTGTTGAAGGCTCCTTCCATCCAAACACACACACATATATAGATATATATTCAATAGTGAACAAATGACTGTGTTCTGGCACCAATGATTTTTTAAAAATGTGAACTGTAAAATTATGCTACAAAGTTTATTAAACTTTCAGGTGTTCCATTTTGACATGCTCTGATCTTTCCTTAACAATGACAGGATGCTACACAAAAATACTGCATTTCATCTGGTGTAAGTCTTTATCTTCTCTTGACAGATTATTGCTGGTTAAATTGTAGAGCTGACTTAAAGGCAGGACTCTTCAAGGGAGTCAGAAATTAAGGCTTCACCAAATGGTAATAAAGCTATTAAAAATGCAAACAGCAAACAGCTACACTGTACAGGTTAGACAGCTAATCCAAACTAGCAGTTTAAAAAAAAAGCAGAGCAATTACACTTTTATTTAAATGCAAGGAATATGAGCAAGAATAGAATGAGGAGCCTTGTTTAAATGCATTCTTCTGAATATTTATTAGAAATAATATATGTAGTTAAGCCACTTATCTGATTTCAGTGAATAACTAAAATGCAAAAGATCAATTTTCATAATTATACCAAAGAAGTCTGTCTTTCATAAAAATCTCATTAATAACACCATTATTACTGAAAAATATCTCAGTATTATTATTGTTATTCTAATTATCGCAAAATGCTACTGATAATGTTGTCATAAAATTCCTTTTTAGTATCCTATTAAGGAAGAGAGACTAAATAGTGGTATAAGTTAAATCTACATCGTAAGTGGCATTATTAAAACCTTTGTGTACCTGGTTAAAATACATTATGTGTATAATTACATAAATTGCTTCAGGTTTGGAAAACAGGTCTGTATAAATGTTAGATAGATAGATATTTTAGCCACATTAACACACACACACACACACACACACACGTACTTAAAATCAAACTATTGTCCAATGGGAAACATACTTTTTCCGATTCTGTTGCACTGATCCTAATTGTTGCAGAGGTCAAATCAACAGGATAGGTTATGGTGCTCATATATGTAGGCAGCTACCGGTATATTTAAAAATAACAACACACTATTGCCCAGAAAAACAATTTTCTTTTTATAGAGAAACAAGACATTTGGATTCTGTTGAAATGTTAACCATCTGATTACTCTAAGCATCCAAATGCAGTTTCAACATCTAACTACACAGCCACAAACATTTGTGTTAACATAATATTCCTGCGGTGTAAAGGTTTTCATGCACCTCCACCTATATTTTGTCAAATGAAAGTAGAGACATTTGTCTTACATTGTACGAGAAGCAATTTCTTATAGTGGGAGGGGTAAAAAAATTAATGGTGTGACCACAAACTACCATAATGTGACCTGAAGCTGAACTATCCTTGTGAAATCTTAACTTCAGAATTTCTCTAGGACATAGAAAATGTAGCATGTTTTTAAGTTTTTGAAGAGAAAGCAGCTATTGTATCCCAATAGGGTGGATACTAGTGAAGTCTGCAGTGCGCCCATCTTTAATTCCACCCCGAGGACTGTTGTTATGCTGCTTTAGCCTGAGATTAGGGATGGCAAACCAAACTACATTCTGATGTCAGCTGTTTTAGATGGTGTGTTATGCTGTCCTGGGTGCAGACATCACCAGGGAAAGGCTTTGGAGCAGAAATCCAGGGCTCCACTAAGATGAACAGCCAGCAAGGACCCAAAATGTAACAGGGCTGGCTGATCACATCGGAATAAACTATATCCATAGGAAGATAAATGCAAATCTAAAACAAATGTTGTTCTCTTTTAAACGTTGTATAGATTGTAAATGGTTAACTGTGTGAAAGTGGGGATTGGTCTTTTACTCCTGACTGATGCCAGAAGGATGCACGGAATTGGGGTTCAGTTAGCCATCTGCTAAAAAGCAGTTTTAGAGGTGACTGTTATGGTTAACTGCTGTCCAGGTTGTTGTTTTTTGATTCGCAGGAACACAGTAGGTCAGGATGTGATAGGTGCTTTTGTGGGTGTTCCATTCAGGTGTTGGTCCATAGTTATTGAACCATTGAAGCTTTGGAACTCTAGTGAGGTTCTGGCTATTTGTTAGAGGGTTTGCACTGGAGAGGATGCATGGGAAGGCCCAGGACTGCTTAAGAGTCAGTTGGTCCATATTTGGAAAACTTCTTGAGGGACTTAAAAGATACTATGAAGAGGTGAAATCCAAGTTTAGAGAATGGAGCTGGAAGCAGCTGCTGTCTCCAGGTAAAACAACTGGAGCTGAGGAATTGTTGTGGCAGCAGGCAGCTGATGAAGAGGGGGAAGCCAATGCCTTCATGCTGAAATCACTGAAGGTAGAAGCTAAGAAGTTCTGCAAGGAGAGAGGAAGACTCCAGCAGCAGTCATTGAGAAGAGCTGAGGCCAGGGTGTCAGTGGTTTGCAGTTGACATGGAGGAACAGTGAGTCTCTAACCAAAGAGAAGACTAAGGAACTCAGTAAAAACTGTAAACTTCTGAGTGTGTGCAGTCAATCCCAGCAGAGCTTGCCTTCAGTGCTGAATTTAAATTCAGTGCCGAAAGGAAACCCTGCTTGCAGAAAAAAACACTGGGTGCCCTCTGTAACATTCCCAATAGGTGTGAGGCAGGTAACCAGGAATTCAGGGAAATGGCCTTGTGTGCCAAATTGGGACCTCTGGAGGACCTAATGAGACCTGAAAAACACGGGTTACCCACCCATGCTATAGAGTAACTGTGGGGAAGAGAACCTGACCAGAGAGAAGACTTCAGGTGAAGTCCCCTAACTAGGCTGTGATTTTAACTGGGGTGGAGATTAAAATAAGGTTACCAGATGTCCCTGTTTCCCAGGGACAGTCCCCGGATTTACAAATCAGTCCTCATACAAAATCCATTGAAGTTGAAAAGTGTCCCCAGATTCATTGGGAAAAACATCTGGTAACCTTAGATTAAAAGGGTAATTGCCTAATGGCTTGCCGTAGGAGTGGGAACCCAAGCAAGTCCATAGGCACAACTTTAAAGCAAAGTAACATCATTCAGGTAGATGTAGCAGGTCAAATTTCGAATGGACCTGCTGAAATCAGTAGACTTTAGTCACTTGCTTTGATTGATTTCAGTGAGTTTACTCTAGATATCACGCAGCACCTTTAGGAAGTTATCATGCTAGGTATTGTAGTGTATCCGACCTGCAAAAAAACATATTATTTTATATTATAGTAAGGTTTAATTAATTGTTTTGACTTTCAAACCCTAATTTCCAGGTCTGTTCATTCTATGCCTATACCCGGCTGCTGTATGTGCTTAAAGGTGTACAAATTTATTATTTATGTGGAACTAAATGGTGGCAGTAGAAAGGTAAAAGGAAAACGAATCAGGTTCTTTTACTCTACAGTACATACATAGGAATATAGGGAACTACCTTATGGCAAGCCAGACAATTGGTCCATCTACCTCGGTATTGTTAACCCCAACTCCAGAATTTCAGGCATGGGTCCATGGGTGTAGACGGGGGGGGGGGCAGGAGGGGGCAGCTGCCCCCCCTAGAAGCAAAAAATTATTGTATTTTACAGACCATAACCAATACTTTGCCCCTCCAAAAACTGAAGTGGAAAGGGCTTTGCTTTAGCAAGAGCAGCTCTCCACTTGCTGGGGGCGGGAACACAGCTGTAACAAAAACACATCAAATAAATAAAGCAAAGTGGCTACCAGTACTTAAGCAGTTAAGACAATGGAGCAGAATATCCCTTCAGGCAAGGTCCACCCTATTCACCCTATTGTAATTCAGTGAGAGTTGTTAATGGGCATTCAGGGATCGCATTAACAGTTCTATTGGCGATTTAATGAGGGTGCAGAGGATTCAATTTGACTAAGGTGGCCCTGCAAGGCTAAAAGGAAGTGAATAAGAAGGGGGGGGGCTGTAGCTTTGATAGACACAGTGATGTTTATAAAAAGCATTGGTGTTCCAGTCTGCCCCTCCTCCTGCATCTGTATACTGTAAATCAGGGGTGGCCACCTCCCAAGAGACTCTGATCTACTCACAGAGTTAAAAACTGGGAGTGATCTACCCGCTTTTGGGGGGTTCAGGTCAAAGCTGTTGAGTTTTTTTAAGGAAGGGAAGCCCTGTTTTGGGGGGTTTAGGTCAAACTTGTTGAGCTTCTTTTAGGAGGGAGGGAGGCCCATTTTTGTTTAGGGCTTCAGGTCATAGTTCAGCTTTTTTTAGGGAGGAGGAAAAATTTGGGTGAGCTTTTTTAGGGGTGCCAGTGATCTAGCAGTGATCTACCACAGACATCCAGTGATCTACTGGTAGATCACAATCTACCTGTTGGACGTGCCTGCTGTAAATCAAGCAGAGAGAAAGCTGCTTACAAGGCTCCTGTACAGGTGTACCGGTATCTTCCTCTTGCTGCAGAGTTCTAGCATCACAGCGTCACCCAGAGGCACCCACAAATGTGAGTTATCCCTCTCTCTATTTCTTCCTTCCTTTCCTCCCTCTTCCATCCTCAATAAAATACTGGGGGGGGGGCAGATAAGCCCCACATAGAAAGCCCATCAACATGGGGGGGATGACTCTTTAAAATACAGTATTTACCAGTAATTTCTTTTGGGGGGGGAGGCACCTAGGCCTCTAGGAGTTGGCTGCTATGCCTAGGACAATTCAAGAAAGCAGAATCATGCATATGCTATGGTAATATATCAATAGAATCATGGAATTGTAGTCGGAAGGGACCACAAGGGTCATCTAGTCCAACCCCCTGCAATGCAGGAATTTTTCCCCAATGTGGGGCTTGAACCCACAACATGGTTGAAATATTATGCTGATATGCAGCAACGCCTTGGAGCCGTCATGACTGCGGCCGTGCCTTGCCTTGCCCTCGCCCACCCTGTCACCCCCTCTTGCCTGCCCGACCCTCCCGTCCTCTCCAGCCAAGCAGGGTAGCCGCCGCCATTGCCAGCCCCAGAAGCACAAGGTGGCCGCTGCTGCCGCTGCTGCCACCACGATGTTGTCAGGCCAGCTGGCCCTGTAGCCCCGCCCACGTTCCCACTTTGTGGCCCCGCCCCTGAATGATCATGGCTTGCCCCCCCCTAGTTTTGATCCTGGCTACGCCCTTGCATGGGTCTTTCCTAGCCCTGCCTGAAGACACCAGGGATCTTCTGAGCAAAGCTTGTGCTTTGCCACTGGTGTGTGTGGCAGGGATATTGCATGCAATAATATAAAAGAGAGGATAAGTAAAACACATATGCCCCCCCCCACACACGCACCCTGTGCACCCTACACAAATGGTCAATGG
The DNA here is from genome assembly GCF_963506605.1 of Zootoca vivipara. Lineage (NCBI taxonomy): Eukaryota > Metazoa > Chordata > Lepidosauria > Squamata > Lacertidae > Zootoca > Zootoca vivipara. The sequence goes on along the minus strand of NC_083279.1, from coordinate 24,249,199 downwards.
TGGGATTGCAGCTCAGTCCAGAGCTGGAAATTCCCTTATTCCAGCTCCGTTTCCCGGTGCTATCCTGGATTGTTAGATATACCGTAGACCAGGGGTCAGCAACCTTTTTCAGCCGTGAGCCGGTCCACTATCCCTCAGACCATGTGGTGGCCCAGACTATATATTTTTTTGGGGGGGGAATGAATGAATTCCTATGCCCCACAAACAACCCAGAGATGCATTTTAAATAAAAGGACACATTCTACTCATGTAAAAAACACGCCGATTCCTGGACCATCCGCGGGCTGGATTGAGAAGGCGATTGGGCCGCAACCGGCCCACAGGCCTTAGGTTGCCTACCCCTGCCCTAGACTGTCCCCGGGACAGGTGAGGCTGCTGATCTCTTATTTTCAAATCTGAAAGTTGACAGCTATGGCTCAGTCCGTGAAGTGAAATAATAAGAATTCTCATCTAAGGACATGGATTCCCCTGCCCCCAATAGGACCATTAATTCCTGAGTCTAAAATTATCTTCCTGTGTCACTTGTCTAGTTACTCTGTACTTCTGCTGAGTATAGGTATAGTAGGTATACTATATAGTAGGTCTAGGTATAGTAGTTGGACTAGAACCAGGAGAAACCCAGGTTCAGATCCCTGCTTGGTCACGAAGCTCACTATAGAGAGTCCCCATCTCACAGGGTTGCTGCAAGGATCAGATGGGTGTAGGGCTGCCTTGCACTGCTTGGAAAGGTGGGTTATATAGAGAGTAAATCAATAAAATTGTAATTCTATTTTGCTGCCATTCCATGTCTGCTGCTTTGTCTATCCCTCACCTCTCCGCACTGCTGTGTTCTTCCCAGTAATGGAGGCTGATTCGGACCGGAGACCAGCTGAATTCACCAGCCCTTTCCAAGTGGATATCTTGGGTTCTCTCTCTCTCTGGAACTGGCTGCTAATTGATCCTCCTGGTTTCCGGCTTCAAACAAGAAGCGAATGCTAATCCGGGTGCAGCATGTTTGCAGAGCTTTTGACTAGGTTGTGGTTTTTAGGTGCTGAGTGCCAGTGATTCTATGGATTTTATAGTTATTCTCGGCCACTTCAGACCTCGCTTCAGCAGCAGAGTAGAGTGCAGCATATGCATTTTAAATAACATTGCTATAAGGTAGTGCACACATCAGGCCCTCCTGCTACACATTCCCCAGTTACCATAATGATGTGCATTTTGCTAGTGCTTGATAAAGATAATAAATAACTCTTAACTAATAATGATGGCTGCAAATCTGTGAGTAGTTGTGCATGGCTATGTTATGTGCCCCCCCCCACTCCTACAACCCATTTTATTCAATCTCTCTTATGCATTTGTGAAAATGGAATGCCTGTATCTATGTAACTGGAACTTCATTTCTTTAATGTCACTTAAGATCTGAGGGTAAATTAACCAATCTCATCAGAGGGAGTGATATGAGTTTCAGAAATAAGTATAACTTTTATCCTACATTGCCTTTGACTGACACAAAGGAAGTGATACTTATCTTTGCTATGTCACCGGTGGCATTTGCTTCGATGCATGAATGTTAAAGCAAACAGAAACAGCTTTTATCACAGCGGCAAGTCATGATCTGCACTTAGGGCTCAATCTTGCCATCCGCTATGTGGGCATGAATTGATGTGCACTGGAGAGCAGGGCTGAGCCGTTCCGCTTATTATGGAATGCATTCTAAAAATATCACCAAATACATAGGGGGTTGCAGGAATTCATTTTTTTTAACTGCTAGAAGGAACAGGACTTCATTTTGCTCCTTCTCTCATGGAGAAAAGTCCAGAAAGGAAGAACTATCTCAGGGTATCCTAGACCTTTCTCATATCCTAGGCTGGATTTTCTGTTAAAATGTAACAAATACTGCTGTGCCTAACTCAAAGAAGAAGGTAACAATGAACAGAAAACACAACCTAAGTTCAGAATCTGTTTTTCTTACCCAAGACCAGTACTGAGCAATATGAATCAATTATGTTGAAGGCTGTTGTACTTCTGTTGCATTTTGTTACCTTATAAAACTCCCTTTCATATCACATGGATTTTTTAAAATGTTTAAGGTAAAACTTTTGCAGAATTGCATCCATAAACTAATATAATGTACTTCAAGGTTGGCAGAAGGTACCGTATATCAAGATCTACTGGTAGATCTTGGAGGTGATCTGCAGTTGACCGGCAAGGGTTTTTGACTCCTAATGATTTAACAATAGCAACGATAAAAAGGCTTCCCTCTTCCCTAAATTTGGGCCCCTACCAGACTCGTGGTGTGTGTGTGTGTGTGTGTGCGCGCGTGCGTGTGTGCGTGCGTGCCTCCTTCAGCATGTCATTAACACATTAGTAGTGGTGGCGCTGTGGGTTAAACCACTGAGCCTAGGGCTTGCCAATCAGAAGGTTGGTGGTTCGAATCCCGTTGCTCGATCCCAGCTCCTGCCAACCTAGCAGTTCGAAAGCACCTCAAAGTACAAGTAGATAAATAGGTACCGCTACAGCAGGAAGGTAAACGGTGTTTCCGTGAGCTGCTCTGGTTCGCCAGAAGCAGCTTTGTCATGCTGGCCACATGACCTGGAAGCTGTACGCCGGCTCCCTCAGCCAATAAAGGGAGATGAGCACCGCAACCCCAGAGTCAGTCACGACTGGACCTAATGGTCAGGGGTTCCTTTACCTTTACCTTTAGTGGACCATCCAGTCAGGTCTGCTGTAGAAAGGCATTGTGCCAGTTGGGATTTCTGTTGTCATAGTTTATCTTAAGAGGGCAAGGGGATCAAAGAAGCAGAGTGTGGAGGGGACTTCATTTCCATCTTGATTTGAACTATCTAGCAGGTTGTGTGGTGCAGGTTTCTAACAGGCATAAAATGTTCATTATAAAGTTAAGCATGTGGGGGGCTAGCTGGGTTTTTTGCCCTGGGTGAAGCTTCCAGAAGCTCCCAGCCTGCGTGTGTATGCAAATGCATGTGTGTGAGATGCCAAAGTAGGTCTTTGACCCGGGTGAAATAAAGCCTAGTTTCGCCCCTGGGGGAGGCACCATTTGGGCTCTGCTTTGAGCAACAAAGCATCTTGGTTAAGTGCATCTGGGCCTTCAAGAAAGATCTTGTCCAATATTGCATAGAACCTCTGGCTTTTGCACCAAGAGTCATCACTGGAATGAGCTTTGCTTTGGTCAGAATCATAGTTCAGGATGTCGCTGCCATGTTGACTCCACAACTCGTAATACAGAACACATCCGAAAATGTGGTATGTATGTCTTCAAGCCATATACTGTGCATAGCTTTGAAATCCAAGCAATTCATTCAAGTTTTACCCTGTGTACAGGTAATGCCTTTAGGGACATGCTGGATGCCACAAGGATTTGGACTTCACAAAGTTCTCTATCTCAGTTAAGAGCTAAATGTGATTGTTGTTTAAGACGGGTGAAGTATGTTGGGATCTTGAGCTTTTCGACTGCAATTTAGCCATTCCTCAGATACAATTTATTTTTCCTTTTGGGTGATGAGAATCGTATTCTCAATAGACTTCTTTTGTCCATCGAAAGCATATACCATTTTTCTTTTAATGTGTAGTCTCATAAGGTCTGGGGAAACGTTAGGTTTGTGCGAGGATCACACATTCCTGTGGATTAGTGATCTACACCTCCTGCTTACGTATCATTGTAACCAAGTTCTTGGCTTTACTTGATTTCTGGGTGCTATTGACACCTTCGCCAATGCCCTCTTTTTATTTATTTGTTTGCTGAGTCCTGCAAAGTTCCCTCATAACGTTTCCCTAGCTCCAACATAGTTCCATGTGAAGAACAGTTGTAATGTAGGAAAACATTCACAAAAGTAGTGCAGTGATTCTAAGCTAACTTACTCCTAGGGAATAAGTAAGCAACACTGGGATTTACTATAGAGTAAAAATTCAAAGGATTTTGCTACATACCATCTTATGCTTTTGTACTTCTACTCCAGAAATTCAGTGTGGGTTGTGACCCCACCCCTTTTATCTTTTAATTTTAGAAGTTGTTGGCATCCATCTGTCTTGGAAGACAATGGGGGAGTCCATCTTTGGGGGTGAGGTTGGAAGGTTGCAGCACCTGCTGTGGCTGTAGAGGCCAATGCAGGAGAGACATGTTTTGTTGCAGCTGGGGCAGATGAAGGCATCCTCCCAGTGATCATTTCTACTTTGGCCACTGCTATGGATACTCAACTTCATTGCCCGTCTCCAGGCACCACAGTCATCTGCACGGGATTCCCACATGACACGGTTGTTGCTGCCAGCCTTCAGGTCACGTTTGCAGACATCTTTGTAACACAGAGTTGGTCTGCCAACAGGCCAGGTGCCAGAAGCCAGCTCCCTTGTAGAGCAGGTCCTTGGAGATCCTGCCACCTTCCATTCTGTGGACATAACCAAGCCAGTGTAGATGCCGCTGAGACAGGAGTGCGAAAATCCTGGGAATGTGGACTTTTTAAAGGTATGTTTTTAATTTCCACAAAGTTTATATGTGAAATCTTAAAAAAGCCCAACAGTTACAGCTTGTAAGCACTTAGATGAAATAAGGACTTTGATGAAGTAAGTGCCTGGATGCTGCCTTCCTAGAGCAGAGGAGAGGACCAAACATTCAAAAAGGAGAGATATAGTAGTCATGGGAGAGGAGAGGAGACTTCAACTACCCCAGTATCTGTTGGAACGCAAACGCTGCCAAGAATGTAAGGTTGAACAAATTCCTCAGTTGCCTCACTGACAATTTCATTTCCCAGAAGGTGGAAGAAGAAGAAGAAGAAGAAGAAGAAGAAGAAGAAGAAGAAGAAGAAGAAGAAGAAGAAGAAGAAGAAGAAGAAGAAGAAGAAGAAGCAGCAGCAAGGGAATCATTTATCTTGGACCTGGTCCTTACCAACAGAGAGCAACTGATCAATGAAGTGGAAATACTGGTATACGTGAGAGGCTTTCTAGCATCACCATTGGAAATCAGTCTTCTTAAAGTCCAGAGTGCATCTACGACTATACTGTTTTCCCTTGCCTCTCTTTAATGAAACTCAAGAGGACACAATCACTTCCTCTCAAGGGATCTCACCCAGTAGTTCCTTAAGCTTTTTGAAATCAGCCATCTGTCATGGATGATTTAGTTCAGATTCCTACATTGCAGGAAGTTGGACTAGATGACCCTCAGGATCCCTTCCAACTCTAGGATTCTACAAAGACAAGCAACCATTAGCAGTCTTCCAGCTTATGAAATGCAGTGTTGGGTACTGAATTGTTAGCTTCAGACAGTTCCAAGTACATCTATCTGCCTGGAGTTTTTTAAATATATATATATATATATATATATATATTGCTTCCTTTTTAAAAAAACACACACAGAGAGAACAGGAATAGGAGATATCATAGGTACTTTTCAATGAGTAGTCATTGCCCCAATGCACTATTATTATTATTTTTAATTTCACTACAAAAACACACTTTGCAATCTGGCCTTATAAAAGTGCATTGTATATAGTAATAATAATAATAATAATAAATTTTTATTTATACCCCGCCCTCCCCAGTCAAAAACCGGGCTCAGGGCGGCTGACACCAACAGAACCACAATAAAACATAAAAACAATTAATTAAAATACAGATTAAAATACAGTATTAAAATTTAAAGTGCAGCCTCATTTCAAGTAGGCCATAAGTGGCTGACATCAACAGAACCACAATAAAACATAAAAACAATTAGTTAAAATACAGATTAAAATACAGTATTAAAATTTAAAGTGCAGCCTCATTTCAAGTAGGCCATAAATCCAAGCCATGAGGGAGAAAAACACAGGGGTCAGGCTGAGTCTAACCCAAAGGCCAGGCGGAACAGCTCTGTCTTGCAGGCCCTGCGGAAAGATGGTTACACAGTGAGAATATTGTGATCCATAACTGTGTAGAATGAAAGCACTGTACTCCATGGCCTCATTTGTACCACCAAAAGCAAAGACCATTAATTGGGCTCAAGGACACACTTTGTTTTGACGAGTGTAGACACTTGTTGACTGGGGAAGCTCCTTGAACTTAAAACGATCCATCCTTTCTCTGCATTTCCCTTCTCAAATCTGTCTACCATTTTGTTATCTGCCAAAATACAAAGGGTGATGTTGTTGACTTCTTTCTTTTTTTAAGGCGTAATTGTGCAGATGTGCCCAGTACCACAAAAAGAAGGGTATTCTAAAATGAAATCCTGCTCATGGAGCATAACTGTTCACAACTAGCAGTTATGGTAGCTAAATTGAACATCTGAATTCATAGATGGCATATCCCCGGATACTAGATGCTATGAGCCAAACAACAGGGGGGACAGTTGCCGTCATGACCTGCTTGTGAGCATGCTGTGGAGAGAAAACAGAGAATTCCTCCCCCACCACGTGCCAATAAAACTAGAACCTAAGGTCATCCAATGAAACTGAGTGGTGGGAGGTTAAGGGAACACTAAAGGAAGTACTTATTTACTCAGTGCATCAACTATGCAATTCACTGACAAAAGGTGTGATAATGGGTACCAATTTATAGAGGTTTATAAGGCTGTTGGGCAAATTCATGGAGAATAAGACTATCAATGGCTACTAGTTATAGCCAGGGCAGGGGTGCCAACATGAATAAAATATCGGGGAGCGGCAGGCAGGCCCCTCCCTGCTTAATCGACCACAAGACGTGGTGCCTGCACACCATTTGAATGGCAATGCCCATCAACTTGGGCGGGGGTTGGCCCCCTCAAATATTTTAGGGGGGGCAAAGGGACCTCGGCCCCTAGGAGTTGGCTCCTATGCCCAGGGCTTTTGTGTGAGAGAGAATGTTCAATGGTACAGAGTCCTGACACCTCTCTTTTTTGCTGCTCATAGCACACATGGCACTTTTATTAATATATGAGAACTGGCACCTATTTTTATTATTATTATTTTTTAAAAGCACTAATGTATATGGTATTCACTACATCCAGGATGATTTGCTGAGGAGCACCTTTAGGGATGGACTACTGCCTTCTTATGCTGCTTGTGAGCTTCCCAGGGGCACCTAGTTTGCCACTGTATGAATCAGGATGCATGACTACCGGTAGTATAAAGGTTTTTAGTCTGACTGAGCAGAGTCCTCCTACATTTTTACCTGGCTAACCACAAAATGTAGGATTATATAGACTTTGGACTGCTGCAGTAAGACAGTTCTCATATACAGTCATACCTTGGAAGTTGAACGGAATCCGTTCCGGAGGTCCGTTCGACTTCCAAACATTCGGAAACCAAAGCATGGCTTCTGATTGGCTGTGTTCAGCTTCCAAAAGTAGTTCACAAACCAGAACCAAATTGGGAGCCAAAATGTTCGAGAACTAATCTGTTCGAAAACCATGGTACGACTGTCTGGAAAAAAGACGGCTGGAGGTTCATCCACTGCACTTAGCAGTCTGAATGCCTGGTCAACTCAGAAGAAGGCCATGCTGATCCACGCTGATCTTATCATGAACAAACAGACTGACCTGGCAGGCCTAGCCAAGACCTGAGCAGGAGAGCTGGGCGGGACTGACCTGATATAGTTCTGCCCACCTGGGTATTCTGTGCAACACCAAACCAGACTAGAGGGTCAGGACAGTGGCATTGCCATAGTTCATAGAAACTAATTCTCTTTCACAAGGAAACATCTCCTCTTAGGAGCTGGACTCGAGCACCTACATCTGTCATGGGAGATAGGTTGAACATATTTTTCATGCACCTTGCTGGCCTTCTGACTGAACTGACCAAGATATAACTGGTGCAGTCTAGGAGGAACCTAGGAAAAGTGGTCCTAGGAGACTTCAGTATCCTTGCCAAGGATGCCTCCAGGTCTGTTTGTGAATTAGCATTTTTCAGTAACAAAGTGCTTTATTCAAAAAAAAATTAAAAAAAATCCTTCCAGTAGCACCTTAGAGACCAACTACCATAGGTTTGTCATTGGTATGAGCTTTTGTGTGCATGCACACTTCTTCAGATACCATGCATGCACACAAAAGCTCATACCAATGACAAACTTATGGTAGTTGGTCTCTAAGGTACTACTGGAAGGATTTTTTTAAATTTTGTTTCGACTACGGCAGACCAACACGGCTACCTACCTGTAACTAGAAAGTGCTTTATGTTATTTCTTAATCCTCACAATAAATCCTAGAGGCAAGTTGATGATGAGACGGAGGAGGAGGAGGAGGAGGGGGAGAGAATCCTCCTATGATACCAGGAATGGAACTGAAGATAATCAAGTGGCTCAAATATGAGAGGAAAGTAGGGAAGCTCTTACTGAAGTCCACAAACACCACACCTGCCTTTAACCAGTTTTAATCAATCCCACCATCCCATATCAAAACAGATAAAGATAAATGCCCCCTCTGCTTACCCCATGTAATTTGAGTACCGGTAATTATACCCATTTATCCAGGTCTGGGGTGTTTTTAAAAAACTTTCTTCCGATAATGCTTAATGTTATGAGGTCACCTGAAAGCTATTGGATAATTTCTAATATAAATGACGTTATTGATAAATTGGAAAACAAAAGTAATGCGGGACTTCCATTTTAAAACATCCCCTCTGCTTCATTCAAAATATGAATTGCAGTAAATTTGTCCAGATTTTTTTAATAGATAAAATCAGTTTTAGACCTTTACAGACTGGCTATTTGTCGTTAAAGATTTAACAGTATGCTGTGCATGTTTTCTTTGTACGTGAAGTTATTTGCAGTGTAATCCTATACTACTAAGAAATAAATCCCCTTGAATTCAACATCACTTATTCGCATATTAAGTGAGCATAGGGCTGTCACCCTAGTTAGTATTTAGGCACTTGATTTTGAAAAGCAAGGTCGTTGGTTGGCTAAGCTATTTTAACCAATGTGGCATTAGGCAGGTGTTGTTACTCAAATGCCAAAACTGTGAAGAGGCAAAATGGTGAAGAACAAGTAGCCAAAGTGGGAAAGTATTACATCTCACTGAAGTTCTCTAGAGCCATAACTTCAAATTTGGTTATTCGTGGAAGCATATGAATATCAGTTTGAAAAACCAACAGCATAATGGTAAGGCTGTGATAACATATTATAGTGATATCAGGTGATAATATATTATGATTTGGTGTCACATTTATTCAGCATGCAATTGAACGTGCTGAATTTTTATTAAGATCAGCTGACTAGAATTCCAGACCTGATGATAGTTTTACACTGTGTTCTATTCCATTTTCAATAGGGTAAAAGAGAATCTCCCTTTAAAAAAAAGGAAAAAAGCCAGAACAGATGCTTTCCATCCTTATTTCAAATTGCTCAGTTCCAGATAGGCTACTGACAAATCTATGCAAATATCACAGGAAATACTACTAAAAAAAATTGTATCAAATTGTAAAAAAATTGTATCAAAGTAAAAAATAACTGACTTGATGATTTCTCGCACGCTGACAATTCCAAAAGAATTATTACAATGGGTTTAAGCAGTCTTCCTACTGATGTCAGTCAATTAAATACTTTGGTGATGCTGGAATGAGTACCACATAAGAAGCTAGAGAGAGAGATAATTCCATTTCTCCCACTTTGGGCTTCCGTAATAAGAGCGAGTTCAGCTCTAATTTGCAGTGTTCATAATACTGCAGTTAAAAAAAGAAAGAGGCTTATACGTCTGTGATCCCATTTACTTGCTGATATGGATTCAGCTTCTCTAACCAAGGTTAAAAGTGATTTGGGAACTGTTCACTTCCACCTGCATCAGCATTTTAAATCTGTTCTGCTGCAGCTGGGAGAGAGAGAGAAGAATCTTATGTGAGGCACCCAAACGCCTTGCCAATATTTGCCTTCACAAAGCAACTGCAAGCCTTAAAAGCCTTTAAAGGAAAATAATGGCTTTAAAAATGCACCAACATAGATACCAAGACCACTAAATACATTTATGACCAATTCAGCTCTGAGTGGACCGTCTGTTTGACATGCCTTCATTTGGCATGTTAAACCGGTCGTCAATAAGCCATTGATTAATCAAAAGATGTCTTTTCGAAACAGGAACTTGCTTCTCTCAAGGTTTGCTAGCCTCATTAAAGATCCCTCAGCTGCTCTGACTTCATCGGCAATCTTGTGAAGGGGCAGCATCAGAAGCAGCCCACTGATTGGGACTCCATTGGCTCAGCAGGGGTTCCAAGAGCTCAGTGGAGGGAAAGTGTCAGGTTAAAAATATGTCTTGGTGTTTGCAGGGCTGGGAAAAGAATGCCCTGGCTGTGCTAATTGGACGGGATTGAAAGATCTGGGTGGTAGCCAAACCGTCCTGAGTGTAATGTGGGAAGGTGGGACTTCTGCAATGAGCACGCAGCACTGAATCTAATCTCCCATCAGGCTTCAATTCTATCAATGCACGCGCCCAGCAATTGCAATTACCATTGGAATCTTTTTTTGCGGGGTGGCGGTGGGAGAGAAGCTCAACACAATGCTCTTGACTGCAGAGGGAGCCTGGGCAAATTTTACGTGACACCATCGTAGAACAAGGCAAAAACAATGAAGGAGCTTCTGAAATGGTAGTGATTATTGCAGAATGTGATACTGCTACTCTTAAACCGTGCAGGCAACTTGTTAAAAAAAAAACCCAGATAAAAGGTGAGCGTCACTCAAATATTTTTTCAGTCCGCTTTGGGGGGGAAATGAATTGAAACAGCAATTTCTGAATGGATTTTGCTTACAAAATCTTCCTGAGTTTGTGTTCACACTGCAGTCTTGTGCACATTTATTCAGAACTCACACACTCTTCAATGGGGCTCACTCCCTAGTACGTGTGTTTAGAGTTGCAGCCCTGTAGAGTGTTTCTACAATTCATTTAACTTGGGATCGTAGCTCATTCTACTTCTGTGTTACTGTCATTAGCAGCTAACTGGGTTCCGTTTCACTTGCCCCGTTGTTACGATCACTTTGGTTATAATTACAATTTGTGGTAGCCGTTTATGCTGTTTTCCCAGCACTTTCCTCTTCCTGTAGGACTTAAGAGCATAAGAGAAGACCTCAGGGTAAAGGCCCATCTAGCCTAGCATCCTGTTCTCACAGTGGCTAACCACATGCCTATGAGAAGCCCACAAGTTGGTCTTGAGTGCCACAACACTCCCCCATCTCTGATTCCCAGCAACCGGCATGCTGTGTCCAATGGTGAAGGTAGAACATAGGTAGAACATAGGTATCATGGTTAGTAGTCATTAACTTCTATCCCACAGGCTTGTCAGCAGTACTACCTAACTAACAAATAAATGCAGCACCCTTCACCCTGGAAAATAAAGACCATGTGCTGTTCTTCATGAATCCTTCTAGTTCCAGCTGTGAGGGAGGTGCCTATGGTTACTTTCTGGAGAGAAGAGATTCTGTATGTACTCTTGAGACTGTGACTTCTTTAGCCATTCTGGAGGTGTAGCCAAAAATCACTCCCAGTAATGTGTGTCAGAGAGGCATGGAGTCCATGACCTGACGCCAGATTCTAAAAGATGGGACTGGTTCACATACGTAAGTAAAGCACTTGGTTACTTAGTACTAGATTATCTCAGCAAACTTTGAATCGAGTCCACTGTGTTCCAGGTGATGTGAGCTGATAGGCAGGCACTAAATTGGCCATTAGAACTCTGGTGGGTCATTCACAGGTACAAGTCAGCACTTCAGTCATCCAGTGATGAACATGCATGTGCCAACCAGTTCACAGTTGACTAGCACATGATTTCATGCACATTCCCTATTCAATTACTGCCTCATCGTATGACTCATTCTGGAGTCAGCAGTGTCCCGGAACACTGAAGCAAATTCTTTTATTATTCTAAGTCATAGGTTCCCAAAATGTGTGTGGTCTATGGACCACCAGTAGTCCATGAGTTTTATTCAGGTGGTCCGTGGTCGTGCTTCTACATAGTGGTATAGCTATAGCACCCCTGACAGTTAAGTCCACTCTGGAGTTGTGGTGCTCATCTCGCTTTACTGGCCGAGGGAGCCGGCGCTTGTCCGCAGACAGTTTTTCCGGGTCATGTGGCCAGCATGACTAAGCCACTTCTGGAGAAACCAGAGCAGCTCAAGGAAACGCCGTTTGCCGTCCTGCCGGAGCGGTACCTATTTATCTACTTGCACTTTGACGTGCTTTCAAACTGCTAGGTTGGCAGGAGCTGGGACCGAGCAACGGGAGCTCACCCCGTCGCGGGGATTCGAACTGCCGACCTTCCAATCGGCAAGCCCTAGGCTCAGTGGTTTAGACCACAGTGCCACCCGCGTCCCACTGAGCACAGTGGTTATGTGTGTACAAATAACAGCAGCCGCAGATACTTCGGACTACAACTCCCATCCATTCCTGCCAGCACAGCTGCCTTTCCTATTCCTTTAGATTAGGATATCAACAGCTGAGAGCTTGCGCTTATACAGACCTCTTCACATCACAGTTTGGTGTGTGTGTGTGTAATCCTTTGCTCAATTTAAGTCATGTTTCAAATTACTTAGTTTGCATATTTAGATAGTCGTCTATATTTTTAAAACATTTCATTCTCACCACAGTAGATTGTTCTCCTGACATGTGTTAAAGACCATTGTCTTTATAAACAAACAAGATATTAATGTAAGGATTGTTTTTAAATGACAATTCTCAAACACCTCATTTGGATTCTAATTAGGCGCCTTTCATCTCAGGCTCCTGTTTAAAGTACAGGACTAAGCCAGGATCACAATCAGATTAATATAATGGTGAGGGAACTTCATTTTCACCAGTGAAGGGAGCGCCCTGCAATTAAGTTCCCAAACATGTGAGTTATGGGTCATTTGACCATTAGTGAAGTGACTAATCCAGTCGTGAGGAGAATGTCTTGTGAAAATAAACCTTACTGAACTAGTGGCTCCTATGATGGATTCTGTCCCCCACCCAACCATGTTCTCTGTGCTGCTGTTCAGCTTACCCTTTTGAAGCCACTAGGTGTTTTGACATTGTTATGGGAAATTTTTTATCAGAGCTCACAGGAGCCTTTGCGAAGAAAGAAACAATAGAAGTAGCAGAAAATAAGTAATAAATAGATAACCAGAAGCCAGCACTAGCACAATGAACACTCACTCATCAGTTTCAACAGCATCTTTTGTCCTGGGATGGTCTGAACAACCATTTAAAAAAAAGAAAAGAAAGAAAAGCAACAAAGTTTGTGATTAATCCAGGATCATGTGTTCTTACAGCCACTTTGTGAGCAAGAGACCAAAAGGAATTAAACAGGGGGGGAAATGATGCAAAATGACTTCTGGCATCATGTGAAACATTGACAATGTTCAAGGCTTTAGGATAAATAACTACAAGGGTGACCTGCTGCAAAAAGTTGCAGCGTATCCTAACCTCCTAGCAGACAGCTATAGCTACTTTCAGAATACTGTCAGCATTCCACTCTGGAGCTCTCCATTTTCTTTTCATTGGATGTTTGGCGGTGTGTGACCACCAAGCAACAGACTAGCCAGTGGGTGGATTTGTTTGTGTTTTTAGTTTTGTGTTTTTCCTCCTTAAGATGGGATAAAGTACAGACATACAGACATACAAACTCACTAGGAAGTCAGAAGTAGCTTTAGCTCAATGCTGAGTGCATACAGCATGAGAAAACCCCAGGTTAGAAAGATAGAATCAAAGGGTTTGGAACTAGGAATCTCAAAGATCACCTGGTCCAGCCACCTGTTGATGCTACCGTAGAAAGCCACAACTTCAGCTTCGCTGACAGACGCCATCCAGCACCTGCTTTTAAAAAGCTGCCACTTTGTAAAATGTTTGAACAAAAGGCCATTTCCCTTTGAGCCATACCTTACCAGATTCCCTCCCCATAATTTGTATTTTTGTCACAGGTCTCAACAGGGGAGGCACCTGCGAGGCAGAAAGACTGTGAATATGCACAGAATGCCTTCTTCCCATAAGTGAGTAACTAAAACCGGCATCTTTCCTACCCATCTTGCAGACTTGAGCTCCAGCACCTTTTATTGTTGAAAGTAGTAAGAATAGTTTGGCATGTCGACTAAATTTCTATAGTGAATGAACACAACTCAAATGACAAAGAACTATTATACTAGCTCTCCTAGGAACATTTGTCAAATGCAATGCAACTTGAATTAGCTCAAGGCCAAACATCTGACAATGGAGAAGACTTGTATCTTTTTTAAAAATGCGTCCATAACTGAAAAACATTCACAGTGAAATACCAGAGTGTGAAATAATTATAACCTTTGCTCTAGCAATGTGCAGGGGCCACAAGATTCACAAAAATACTGATCTGCTTCTAAGTCACTCTGCGCATTCTCTGCTTCAATCTGTAGTTTGGTCCCTGAGCAACTCTGCAAAAAACAGCACTCTGTGTTCCTCAATTCCTATTCTGGGTATCTAAAAATGGCTGTAACACCACCACCACCCTGCCACCGCCACCGCCTTACTTTGCACCAAGTGGATGGAATTTACAGGCAGAGGAACCCTCCAGAGTGGACTATGCCTACCAAACTGTAGACCTAAGGACATAAGATGAACCCACACTGAGAATCATTTCTCTGCTTTGAAATCTTTTAGTATACTGAAATCTGAGGTGGTACCCCTAGCTTGTTCTTCTGCATACCCGGTAGATTCCAAATGGCTCCAGCGTAGGCATGTGGCATCCCAAATTACCCAATCAATGACCCTAAGAACATTTTCTTGGACGTATGTATCAGGGAACTAAGTGATACACATACTCTGTCCCTCAGGACCCACCCCCATTGCATGCACAACTTAAGACCATAGGGTACGGTAGTGTATCTGCTTTTATCTCTCCCCCAATTCTGCTGCTCCCAGCAGGAGAAAGATATGGACTAGAGTCAAGAGGATGGTTATGGAAGGAGGAAGATAGCAAAGGTGTCCTGGCTCCCATGGTCAACAACGTGGCATATATCACAAGTTGATTAGGCAGCCTTGTTATGCCTCTCTTCCGACAGTCATTAGCAAAGTTCCTTTTGCATATCCTTTTCATTCTACAGTTAAAATTAAATTTAATTACAGCCAATATGAGTCATAATGAAAAATAAACACTTCTCCATACACATAATCAAACAAAGATGAATGAGGCTTGAGGTTTTAATTGTGGCTCTCTTTGGTAATTCTTGCTGAATTCCTAATGATGTACTTAACAGGGAGTGCAAGCATCTTGTATTGCTACATCAAAATGCCTCCCTTCATCATTGTCTTAGACATTACACAGTTGTCTTGATCAAGGAAAGTGTGGGATTGCTTTTTTGCCATTTATTAAATGGCACATTATTTAAATTGTTTTACCTCTTCCAAAGAGTAGTGTCATGTATTGTATTTTGCATTAGGTTATCTCTTTATTCCTTGTTATTTTAATGAAAATTGCAGTGCTTCTTAGGGAGAAATAGGTAATTACATGTACAAGTCAAAATAAAACTCCTTTGTACTGCAAAAGCAGCACACGTAATCGAGGGGGGAAATAAGGAGATGGTGCAATCAGGCTAGAGATCACGGATCATCTGATCAAATCTGTGTAAGAAATTTATTTTGTGATACCACAACAACAGTTCTTTCAGAACACAAAATGGCCTGAACCCTGAAAGGTAGGTTTCTACACTCATAGCTTAGAAAACCTCACAGAGCAGACTATTCACAATTCCAGCATACATGAAACTTCTATCTCAACCACGTCAGATGTAAATCATGGCTAAGCAGCCACGATTTTGAAGGTGAAAGTAATAGAGAGAGATGACCAAGTGGATCTTCCAGGGCAGGGGAAAGAGAAGCACCAAGCGAGTATACCGTATATAGAGAAGCAGCTGTAAACAGCATAGCTGCCAAGTTTTCCCTTTTCTCGCGAGGAAGCCTATTCAGCATAAGGGAAAATCCCTTAAAAAAGGGATAACTTGGCAGCTATGGTAAACAGTACAATCAAATGGACATGAAATGCAAAAAATATACCTCACTCCTAATGACCCTGGGGCTCAACTTTCAACACGCACAGTCTCAATACAATGAGGGGAGGGTGAAATGTTACAGCCTGTGAAGTACTTCTAGTGTTGTGATTAGGAATGGGGGATTAGAAATTTGATTCAGTTTGCATTTAAAGGCAAACATCAAGTTTACACATTTTGAAACAAAATGAGAACCAAAACGCAGCCATCCTTCAAAACATACACTTCTTTGAATTTTGCAAAGCAGTTCTGGACTGGATGATGTAACTTAAATTGATGAAAGCAGATGGTGAAATGGAAATGCTTTCCTTACAAGGGTTTGGAGAAGAAGGGGAGGATGTAATCATAAGTGGAGAGATAGAGAATTATCTGGATTTCCCAGCTTTGGGAAAGCTTCAGTCCTGGCCTTTCTTCAGTTCTAGCAGAGAGACAGTACTCTGCCTACGATTTTGAGAGAGTTCAGAGGACGGTGTTACTGAATTTGTGATACCCTCTCTGGAAAAAGACTGGGGAAAATTAAAATGGAAGGTTCTAGAGGAGGAGAAGGGATACTATCATAAACACAACAGGAAATGGAAATACAACAGGAAATGGAATTTGAACATATGGAACTGGACATGAATTAAAGGATATATTAACAAGGAAAAATATGGAATACTATTCCAATATGTGATCACATTGGAGAGATTTCACAGGTACATGGATTATTATTATTATTATTATTATTATTATTCAATATGGAGGAATGGTGGTGGGAATTAATAGAGGTAAAGTTAGTATTAAAGGAAAAACATGGTGAACATTTAGCAATAATAATAATAATACTGTAGTTCAGGAACCCCTTTTGGACTTTTCGTGGCCAAAAGAAATGAATGTTTCAGAGACACTTTGACTTAAAAGAAAAACTGTTTAACAGAAAATGGAGAAGCTGGATGCTATCATGGACTGAATGTCTTAAATAAGCTTTTTTGTATGTAACCAGAAGATGGAAAATTAGAAGCCCTTGTTATCTTTCTCTAATGTTTCCTTTTCTTTTTCTTTTCTTTCTTTTTCTTTTCCTTCTCCCTGCCCCCTCTCTCCTGTCTTCTTCTTGTTTTTCCCCCTTTCCTTTCCTTTTTGCCTCTTTATTCTTTTTTCTTTGGGGCCTTTGTTAAGGTGCAAGGATTGTGCACTCATGGGGGTGGTAGATGGTTGATGGAGGGCCCTGGGTGGGAGGCAGGGTAATGTCGGTCCCCCAGGGAGGAGAAAGGAAGGTGAGAGTTGGGAGGGGTTGCTACCTTCTGTGACTGATGGGGGCTGAGAATTGCCTTTAGGAGAGAACTCTGTACTCTGAATTTACTGTAGTTGTTGTTTTATTCTGAAAAAAATTAATAGAAATATTATGAATTTTGCAGTGCAGTTCTTCAGCCAGCTTATGTGCAGAAAAATTCACACATTGGTGAAAACGACATACAAAAATGCATTAGTATGTTTAAAACATGCACGAAAAATATGTTTTATTAGGAAAAATTCACATTAAAATGCTGGTGAATTTTTCATGAGGTTTTTTTTTTCTTAAAAAAAAATACAAATCGTTGCAGAAATGTGTGGAACTGAATTTAAGATTAGAAAAATGAGAACCTGGGAGAACCAGGAGAACCCTGTTTGTGACCGAAGCTCGAAATATACATCATGGCAGATCAGTGTGTTTAAACCTGGATCTTCCCTAAACAGATAGAAAGCACAGGGACTTGATTTCGAGAGCAAAATGGGCACTCAGCAGAGGGTATCTTCCCCCCCCTCCTCAAAGTCTCCCCCTCCCCCAAAATCATTTTCTTCTCTGGTTTGCTCTAGTAATGGAACTGAGTTTTGCTGTGAATGGAGGAAACTGACCTGGTGGAGTGGCTACAATGAGATAAGTAGCAATGTGAGATGTTCCAATACATTTTTCTGCCTGGGGCACCCCCTTCACTCTCTGTCCCTAAGCCAGTTGGACTAGACATAGAATCGTACTTCAGTACTGGCAATGGGACAGTTTCCTCCCACCACACCTGAGGGCAGCAGGACAGGCTATGTAGCCCACAAGACTCTGCTTTCAAACAGAGGGGAATGGCTGGGGAGCTGAGGGAGAACAGCTGGGGTGCTGCTGCCCAGCATCTGCTGCTTGATTGTGCCAGTTGCTTCACTCCACCTAATGGCAGGGCCGGCCAGCCCGCATGGGGAAGAACCAAGTTTAAACACATATGTCTGCCACTGTCACCTTTTCGCCTGCTTCGGTTGCCTAATACGTTCCCTAGACCGTGGGAACCTTGTGATCAAACCATACGTTAGGTTGCATGCCTTTTATTCGCAACTTCATCGTTTTCTTTTCTTGCAAACACAAATCTCATTAACCTGGAATTGTTTTTATTCTACTTGATATTAAAGTTTATAACTTTCCCTTCCTTGGCTCTGTGTTGACATGCGCCTATTGAATTTTAATTCCCAGTGATTTAAACTGGATGTTCTGTTATTTATACTTGAGAATCTAGAATCGTTTGGGCCACCTAGACCAGGGATGAGGAGTCTGTGGGCCTCAAGATGTTATTGGCCTACAACTCCCATCATCCCTGACCATTGGCCATGCCAGCTGGGGCTGATGGGAGTAGGAGTGCAGCAACACCTGGACAGCTACAAATTCCCCATCCTTGGTCTAGACATATAGTGGTTCCATATTTTTCTGCGCCATTTTGACATGCTGTAGCGGTGCTCCTAAGTGGAGAAAGAAAGCCTTAATGAGATGTGAAGCGAAAATACCTGAAGGTTTGCCTTTCCACTGTGTGTAGACATTGCACAATAACTTGTAGCAATTTAAATTTCATCATTATCTAGCATTTGTAGGGGTACTTCAAAAGTTTAGTTGATAGTTAATTTAAGATTGCTGACTTAGATCACAATACAGTAATTAGGCAGAATTAAGGTAAAAATGGAAAGAAAATGAATCAAGTAATACAATACATTGTGTAGTAGTATTTTTCCCCCCACTTCTCAAGACATTTCTAGTAATGTTACAATGTTTGCATTCTCATGAAAGAAAGACACTTTGATTATATATTTCTGTTATAAAACAATCTTTGAAATATGCTGGCTAGCTTTGGCTTCCAGCTTTTACCATTGTCGTGAGCCATAGCATACTTGCTGTACAATACACAGAGCAGCACATCCTCAAAAGCCCTGCAGACAATGGATACTTCAGTCCTATATCCACTTACTGGGAGTAAGTCCACTGAAAACAATGGGACTTATTTATAAGTAGATATGTCCAGTTTGTGATGTGAATTACGTAACTAACATAGTTCGCTGCAAGTATGGGGAACCTCTGGCCCTCTTCATCAGGAGTTGCCAACCTCTTTGAACCATTTGACATTCTGAGAGAGTACTGGAGGCACCAGTCACAAAATGGCTGACATTGGGGGCAGGATGTCATACAACACAAAGTGTATGCCATGGGGAACATGGCATAACACAAAGTTGAGAGAGGTAGTCACACCTCACGTTTTTATATTTACTATGGGAAGTTAGCTCTGTTCTGCTGCTCCTGATTGTGCAGATCGCACAATATTGATTTTACACACACATGCAAATATTGGTGCTGTCTAATAGCAAGAAGCATGGGCGTAGGCAGGGGGCAGGAGGGGGCAGCTGCCCCCCCTAGAAGCCAAAAAACCAAATGTATTTTACAGACCATAACCAGCATATTCCCCCTCCAAAAACTGAAGTGGAAAGGGCTTTGCTTTAGCAAGAGCAGCTCGGTCTCCGCTTGCTGGGGGCAGGGGGCGGGAACACAGCTGTAACAAAAACACATCAAATAAATAAAGTGGCTACCGGTAGTTAAGCAGTAAAGACAATGGAGCAGATGTCCCCAGGCAAGATTTGATAGCTCACCACTTCACCCTATTGTTCTTCAGTGGGAGTTGTTAATGAGCATTCAGGGATCGCATTAAGAGTTCTATTGGCGATTTAATGAGGGTGCAGAGGATTCAATTTGACTAAGGTGGCTCTGCAAGGCTAAAGGAAAGGGAGGGCTGTACCTTTGATAGACACAGTGATGTTTATAAAAATCAGTGGTGTTCCAGTCTGCCCCTCCTCCTGCATCTGTATACTGTAAATCAGGGGTGGCCACCTCCCAAGAGACTCTGATCTACTCAGAGTTAAAAACTGGGAGTGATCTACCCCCTTTTGGGGGGTTCAGGTCAAAGCTGTTGAGTTTTTTTAAGGAAGGGAAGCCCTGTTTTGGGGGGTTTAGGTCAAACTTGTTGAGCTTCTTTTAGGAGGGAGGGAGGCCCATTTTTGCTTAGGGCTTCATGTCATAGTTCAGCTTTTTTTAGGGAGGAGGAAAATTTTGGGTGAGCTTTTTTTAGGGGTGCCAGTGATCTAGCAGTGATCTACCACAGACATCCAGTGATCTACTGGTAGATCACAATCTACCTGTTGGATGTGCCTGCTGTAAATTCAGCAGAGAGAAAGCTGCTTACAAGGCTCCTGTACAGACGTACCGGTATCTTCCTCTTGCTGCAGAGTTCCAGCATCACAGCGTCACCCAGAGGCACCCACAAATATGAGTTATCCCTCTCTCTATTTCTTCCTTCCTTCCCTCCCTCTTCCATCCTTAATAAAATACGGGGGGGCAGATAAGCCCCACATAGAAAGCCCATCAACATGGGGGGGTGACTCTTTCAAATACGGTATTTACCAGTAATTGGGGGGGGGGAGGCACCTAGGCCTCTAGGAGTTGGCTGCTATGCCTATGAGTAGGACAATTCAAGAAAGCAGAATGATGCATATGCTATGGTAATATATCAATAGAATCATAGAATTGTAGTCAGAAGGGACCACAAGGGTCATCTAGTCCAACCCCCTGCAATGCAGGAATTTTTTCCTAAGGTGGGGCTTGAACCCACAACATGGTTGAAATATTATGCTGATATGCAGCAACGCCTCGGAGCCGTCGTGGCTGTGGCCATGCCTTGCCTCGCCCTCGCCCACCCTGCCTCCCCCTCTCACCTGCCCGACCCTCCCGTCCTCTCCAGCCAAGCAGGGTAGCCGCCAACGCTGCCAGCCCCAGAAGCACAAGGTGGCTGCTGCCGCTGCCGCCACGATGTCATCGGGCCTGCTGGCCCTGTAGCCCCGCCCACATTCCCATTTCGTGGCCCCTCCCCTCCTGTGCCTTGGCCCCACCCCTGAACGACCATGGCTCCCCCCCCCCTAGTTTTGATCCTGGCTACACCCCTGGTCCATGACCTTATTGGCTGGGGCAGAATGAAACTAGACTCCAAGAACATCAAGAGGACCACCAGTTCCCAACCCCTAGCCTAGGATGAGGTCTTTGGTCTGGTCAATGGCATCATGAGATGAGTTTTGGAAGGTAAGGAAGAATCAGCTACAAGAAAGTAAGGCATTTCACTGCACATTTCAAAAGCAGCACATACACTATAGACCAGTGATGGCGAACCTATGACACGCCTGTCAGACGTGACACGCAGAGCCCTCACTGCTGGCACGCGCCTCATCGGCCCATTCGCACTGCTGTTGTTGGGTTCCCCCCCCCCATTTGTTCTCCCGCTCCTCCTACAGCTTGTCTCCGCTAGAGTTTGTCTCTGCTACAACTTGTCTCCGCTGTTAAAACCCGGATCCTTTGTTGTTGTTGTTGTTGCTGCTGGTAGTCAGAGATTGGTTTTTAACCCTTTCTGTGCTGTTTTTTTTCTGGCGCTTTGGCAGACTATGATTGGGTGTAACAGCTTTAGTTTTTTAACCCGTTCTGTGCTGGGGCTTTTGGCGCTTTGGCAGACTATGTCGGTGTTGCGTGTTAGTTCCAGCGAATGTATTATTTGTCATTTATTTCTGTTCTCTTCCCCCCCCAAAACGCAGCAGCTTTGCGGCACCCCCCCAAAAGCAAAGCAACTTTTGCATCTCCCCAAAAAACCTCCAAAACTTTGATCAGCAGCTCCCCCCAAAAAGCTCAACAACTCTGGGCACTTTGTGATAAATAAGGGGTTTTTGGTTTGGTTTGGTTAAATAATTAGTTTTTGGTTTATTAAATACAGTTATATATCACAATTATACATTTTTGTTAGTTAAACTATAAATATCGTGAAATTATGGTTTTTTTTCTTGAAGTGGCACACCACCTGAGTTATGCTCGGTTTTTTTGTCGAATTTTGACACACCAAGCTCAAAAGGTTGCCCATCACTGCTATAGACCAAAGACATCATCTGCCAAAGAACATTTAAGTTCTATGGTGTTCAATGTACTTCTCTCCCCTTGAAATCGGTTGTGGGGGGGGGATGTTGACTTTGGCTGAATCAGACAGCTGCTTTGTAAGAACAGTTTAATGTGGTTGGATTTGTACCAGGGATGAAGAACTTCCAGATATTGTTGAATTTAAACGCCCATCATTGCTGACCATGGGCCATACTGGCTGAAGGGAGTTGGAGTCTAACAATATCTGGAGGGCCATGTGTCCCCCATTCGTGATATGCACTTCTGGCAGAAGGGATATAGAATGCAGAGGTGGGAAAGTGGACTACCATCTCAGGCTGATGGTGGTAGTGGATAGTATTTTTGAATGCTTTCCTAAGTAAAAAAAACAAAAGTAAAAGTATCTCCCTGAATATTGGGGGGGGGGAGCACAGCCTTATGTGCTACTTGGGGTGGGGGAAGCATATCATGTGAGGGGGAGATTTGAAAGTAATATACCCCATGTAGTTGAAAGTGGTACGTTCCAGTTTACCACCTCAACATTCTGCCACTTCCGTCTTTTGCATATGCAGATCCAGGTCATGTTGAGTTCAAACTATTCACATTCACATTCATTCTTTTTGTTTAAAATATTGGTACAAATCAGAGTAAAGGACCTTAAAGATAGGGGTGGAGGGTGACTGGACCATGGCTTGTTCTCATTTCCAAGTCTGTTTCTGGCATTTCAATTTCACAGCAAGTTTTAATTACATAACTGGCAAATATTATTATCGTTTTTCATGGGGAGATCATTTATCTCCTTTGTATATTTTAAAGCTCAGACTGTTCCACTGGAAGGAACCCCCTACCAACACACACCAGCTATAGCGACCTTCCTTGTTCCATTTACTGAATCTGTGATTTCTTTTCCCCGTGTTGGTGTGTGTGCCAGATGGCAGTCAAATGATAATAAACATAACAAATAGAGACAGTGCAAGAGCAGAGATAACAGTGGCCGAATGTACACAGTTGTTGAGGATGGAGGAGATTGTTCGCTGCAAAACGAACACAAAGTTCCATTGTATAAGAATCAGGTTTGTGTTGTTTCCACCAAAATGTGTGAAGTAATGCAGAGAGTGGAAGTCTGCATTCTACTCAGTGGCTGGATGTCACCAACGTTAGTTGATTTTAGTTATTCTGGCAAGGAGCTCATCTCAGTGCTCTAAAGGGATGCTGGCTCTTTTTCCATTTGTGCAGTGCAATCTTGTGCAGGCTTGCTCAGAAGCAAAATGCATTGAGTTCAATGCAACTTATTCCCATATTAAGTGTGCATTCAATTGCAGCCACAGTTATGTTTGCAGGACAGTGGCCTTTACTAAACCTTACGATTTTTGACTAGTGTGCACAGTGCATTATGATTTTTATCTCACTCGTGGGAGGTTAGCCTTTAAGATTTCCATTTCACAAATGAGACACTGAGGCTGAGAGATAGTTCTGTGTTTGGTCTTGCATCCCTAAAGCTTGACGGCATGTGGTTCAAAAGAAACATGGTGCAAACTTTGGGGGGGGGATTCCATTCCATTCACAATTAAAGGTGAACCTACTTAATCCACACTTTCTGAAACGATGCAAGAAGTAGAACACAGCCAGTCTTCAAAATTCAGTTTTCTCAGTTTTTTGCAATGCAGTGCTCCAGCCAAGCAATGTGTACAAGAATGTTTATATTGAGATAAAGTGTACATGGAATATGATGTATTAGGATATATTTACAAAAATGTGCTTATTAGGCAAAATTCCAAACAAAGAAGTGTATATTAGCATAAATTTGTATTAGAATACTGATGAATTTACATGATGTGAAAATGTGGAGAACTGAGAGAAACCAAAATTGACTTATTTGTCTATTCTTAGATGCAAACTGGATGATTGATTGTACTATTCCTCCCTGCCTAAAAAGCACTTGTACTGGCTAAGTGGATGATCTACAGCAGGCATCCCCAAACTGCGACTCTCCAGATGTTTTGGCCTACAACTCCTATGATCCCTAGCTAACAAGACCAGTGGTTGGGGAAGATGGGAACTGTAGTCCAAAACATATGAAGGGCCGAAGTTTGGGGATGCCTGATCTACAGTGATTCTTACTGGTGAGAGTAAACAGAAACATTATTTAATTATTGGGGAGATGCCCCTCAACCAATGTGAATTTTTGAAATTTGTAGCATGTTTCACTTGTTCACTGTGAACTTGTACTTTTCAAATATGCAAAAAGGAGATGGCAGAAGAAGAGGATAGGTTTACTGAACATTGATGCTACAATGACCCCTTAATTGTGCTTTGAGGAGCTTTTTCTTAAAGTTGTTGTTAGGCCGAGTCTGAAGAATAGCACCAGAAAAGTGCTCTTTGGTCTCCCTGGCACCTGTGCTATGTGTCTGTTCAGGACACTGTTTTATCTCCAAAGCTATTTATCATCTAACATGAAGCTATTGAGAACTTTCATTAGGCATTTTGGAGCACTGTGTCATCAGTTCCCTGATGAGATGCATCTCTGTTTTCCCCTAACATCTGAATTGGGCGTGGCTATGCAAATATTGTACCAGAATGTAGAAGTGTACTGGATGAGAGCCAATAAACTTAGTGAAATCTTGGGAAGATGGGAGTATTTGTGGGCAGGTGGTTCCTGTGTACAGAAGATAGTTCAATTGCCTATTACCGATGGGGTTGTGTCCCCTCTAAAGA
The DNA here is from genome assembly GCF_963506605.1 of Zootoca vivipara. Classification (NCBI taxonomy): domain Eukaryota; kingdom Metazoa; phylum Chordata; class Lepidosauria; order Squamata; family Lacertidae; genus Zootoca; species Zootoca vivipara. Next base: position 24,224,355 of record NC_083279.1, on the reverse strand, counting down.
AGCATGTTTTTTTTAATCAGCTTTATTTCATATGCCAGCTGTGGTTGGCATAGCCTGGCTGCTGTAGTCCATGCACTGGTAACCTCAAGACTGGATTGCTGCAATGCGCTCTGCATGTGGGGCTGTCTAGTCTGGAACCTCCAGCTAGTGCAAAATGCAGTGGGTAGACATTCTACTGGAGAAAGATAGCCAACAATATGTGGCACCCCTGCTAAAACATTTTCACAGGCTGCCCATATATTACCAGGACAGGTATCCTATTAATATACAAAGTTCTGAACAATTTGGATTCAGAATACCTCATGGACCACTGAATTCCTCATATCCCAGCTCAGACACTGAGATCATCCTGAGGAGTACTGTGTTGCAGAAGCATGTCTGGCTTTAAATAGCTTTTGGGAATTTAGTGTTACTGGTCTCATGCTGTGGGATACTCTTCCAATAGAGATTCAGCAGCAATTCCCCCTGATAGTTTTCAGAAATCTCTTAAAGGCCTATTTCAAGATGAGTCTTTATTATTATTATTATTATTATTATTATTATTATTTATTATTATTATTATTATTACTACTTTATTGTTTTAATGATGTTTTATGTTTTTGTGTACTTGTATATCTTGCTAGACACTGCCATTATATTTTATATGAGGGGGCTATCTATAAACATTTTAAGAAATAAAGAAAAATAGCTGGATGTTGCATTTGAGACCTTTAATCCCATTTACTGCCTTCTTAGCGGTCTTAATTTGTGATGATATCTTTCCTGCCCACATGAATGAAGTGGTTTAGAAGAACAGGTTGTCTGACTACCATGCTCAGTTCTGGAACATTAATATATAGGATTAATTTTTTATCTTTCATGTTTATGTTGTGAACTGCCCTGAGATCCACAGATACAAATTTAATAAATAATAAATAAAATAATAATTCCGTGATCAAATGGAAGAGTTACACAGGAAAAGAGGAAGCACATAAAACAGGCATCCCCAAACTTTGGCCCTCCAGATGTTTTGGACTACAATTTGCTCTGTCCCAGCTCCTGCCAACCTAGCAGTTCGAAAGCACATCAAAGTGCAAGTAGATAAATAGGGACCGCTCTGGTGGGAAGGTAAACGGCATTTCCGTGCGCTGCTCTGGTTCGCCAGAAGCAGCTTTGTCATGCAGGCCACATGACCCGGAAGCTGCCTGCAGACAAACACCGGCTCCCTCGGCCTATAGAGCGAGATGAGCGCCGCAACCCCAGAGTCGGACACGACTGGACCTGATGGTCAGGGGCCCCTTTACCTTTACCTTTACCTCCCATCATCCCTGACCACTGGTCCTGTTAGCTAGGGATCATGGGTGTTGTAGGCCAAAACATCTGGAGGGCTGCAGTTTGGGGATGCCTGACATAAAACATGCTAAGAACTTCATAATTCCTTTCAAGCTTTTGCAAGAACAAAACCTGGGACAAATTAGTCATGACTCATGTTGACTTCCCACTTCCAAGAACTATTTATGCAATTACATGGAGGCTGCCCTGGGATAGAAATAAATTACACAGAAATTAAATCTGTGTGTATGTGTGTGTGAACTGGACAATTTGTTAAATGGCTCAAACCCTGAGGTAACATCATCATTCCCATTCTGTCTTTAGATATTTTTTTTGTTCGTATGTTAAGAACTAGCTGGAAATATTTGGCTCCACATTTAAAAAGATGCCAGAAGGGAATTAGAGACCTGAAACGTAGTGGAGGTAGCCATTTATGTTAAAAAGAAATTCTAGGTTGAGGAAAGTTATTTTGTTCAGAGGAGTTCATTTTCCTAATGAGGTAGAAGCAGCTTGATCGAATTATACAGTACTTTTTTTGATCAATTGAACACCCCATGTTTCCGAAGGTGCATAATGAGCCTTGTCACCCCACTGAGGTCTGTTCACGCTTGTGGGATGCAGATTCTGTACAGCTTAGTTTTCCTTTATTCCTCCTCCCTCACCAAATGTTTCAAGGCTGTTTTACACATTTACACAGAGGCATATCTAAGTTTGCCCTCAAGAAGGAGCAGCAGCCAAATCACACTCCCTGGTGAATAAACTGATGCAAATACACGAGTTGCCACAATCACTCTTTCCATCTTTAGGTGTACAGTTAGGCAACATGGGGCAGCTCATAGCCCAGAAATGTGATGTGTGAACTGGTCCTTAAATAGAGCTTACTTAATCCTCTCCCTCATGTGTTTCCATTCTGGATGAAATGTGGTGTTCTGAAAGTCTCCCACATAATGAGGCCATTGTTGTGATTTTCAGGGATTTTCGGTTTGTGCCATTTGAGTTACAGCAGGACTGCTCAAGGTCCTGAGTGATGACATCTAAAGATGTATGCTAGTGTCACCTTGAGATTCATTCTTTCTGATCCCATCACTAGCTGACTGCACTTTTATTAACAACAGTTCAAGGCTTGGTAGTAGCTGGTGAGGGCAACTGTCACTGCAGCGTAGAAACATGGAACAGGAACATTCACATCCAAGTAGCCCAATCAAATAGTTGTTAAAATGGTGGGGACCGCGAAGGCCATTTTACTGTACCTGCTGATATCTCAGTCAGTGTCACCTAGCCATCTATTGGATTTCATTCAAAGTGCATGGCAGCTAGCTGACCAACACTAAAGTGCATTGACACTGCGTGGATATTTTCTGTGGGCAGATAGGCAGGTTGCATAATGGAACACTCTTAAATGACTGGAAAAGACAGGGATGGGCAGTTGTGGTCTATAGTAATTGATGCTGTTCAGAATTGCCTTTCATCTACATTTTGAACTTTCACAATGTCTAATAGAAAATAAATCTTGATCCCTTGCGAATCTGCCTGTTTTCAGCCTCTTTTAATTCATATCTACACCTATTCCAAGTTCTGGTTTTGTTTTGTTTTTAATTATGTGGAAGCAGAAAGACAAAGATACTGGAATATTTGATACTTTCTCTCTCTCTCTCTCTCTCTCTCTCTCTCTCTCTCTCTCTCTCTGTGTGTGTGTGTGTGTGTGTGTGTGTGTGTGTTCTCTCAGTGAGGGAGCTCAGGCCACAAGCAATAAATAGACATAATTGTTTATTTCCCCTATATATTTCTTGGCAACTGAAACAACTGATTTCTGCTTGTATTTGCATGCCTACAGCTCAAATCAGCCAAACCCGATAATGAAATGTATGGTAGATGCCACCCACCCACTCTACCAATGTTTAAAATGAGCCCTAAAGGGAAGGAAAAGCTATAGTTGCAATCTGTGGCCAATTATGTTCACTCACAGGAATGAATGACTCATTGGAATGAATGGGTCAAAAACTCTTAACTTGGTATAGGATTGCAGCCATTCAAATCTCTTTCATGGTGTTTAAAGCTACTGATAGTTCACCTTTCTATCAAGCTGCTTCTGAAGAACACAAACCTAACTTTTACAGTCAGCTGGAGTGAGCTGAAAGGTTCAAAGAACCTCTGCAGAGATAATGTATTTCTCTGTTCAAGTAGTTGGGGGGGAGGGGAGCGTTAAAAAAAAAAACAGTAGGCTGTGGTAAGAAAAAGTAGGACTAGTTCTTTAAAAGCATCAGTGCAGTTTTCTCAGCATAACCTTTTGCTATGTGTTTGCACTACTGCCAGATGGTCTGGGGGGTGAAAATGCAGCAGGAAAGCTCATTGATTGCACTTGTTACTGGGACAGACAGCAAGTTACAGTGGGACACCAATAAGGGATGTGTGTGGTCAAATAGTTTTGCATTTCTTACTGGTATGAGCCCTATAGGCACTCCAATCTCAGAGTTCAAAAGGAGAGATCAGGATTTCATCATTAGTTTATTTTTGCATGCAATTTTCCCACAAAACTGTGCCCAAACTCATGTCTCACAGCATACCAAATGAGCGATAATAAATATAACAATTCAGAAACAATATGAAGAACAATTAAAAATGATCATAATATCAACAACATTTTACATATGATGTTATAGGAAACAATACCGATAAGGTAATTGAACAACTTAAAACTAAACAGAGAGATTCACACGAATCACTGACAGGGAGAGATGGGGTCATCATGTGTTTAGTTAGCTCTGGTTAGACATTAAATGGGAAAAGGAGATTTGTAGGAGAAGTTGTGGGAGAAGTTACGTATGAGGTGGGCAGAAGAGGATCTAAGCAGGGGCACACAATGACCTTTGTAGATAACGTTGGTAGGTGCATGAAGAAGGCCTCCCAAACTTAAAACAATATGTGTGCCATCCAAGTCATAAAAATTAGGAAGCGCTTTTCTAACACCCTGGTTTGAAAAGCTTCCACATTATCTGAGGGAGTTAATGTGGCATGGCTCTCATAACTACTTTGTGAGTTTGCTTTTCAGTCTTAATTTATGACTTATTGAAAGTGAGAGGTGGGTGCAGGGAGGAAAACTTAGAGAACTTAGTGTGTCCACAAGAATGGGAGGGAGTCAAAACTCCAGGGAAGGTGTGTGGTGTGGTGGTCAATGTCAACCTCTGTCCATAACTGAAGGGAACAGGAAAGTAAAACAGCAGGCGGAAATGTATGGACACTCATGTAACTTCACTGTAAAAGAAGCCGGCTGTGGAAGCAGAATGCTAGACAGGGATGATTTAGCTTGTGTGTACATTGTTCTACCAGTGAGGTTAACTATTAGGTTATCTATCAATTGGTTATCTAGGCATAGCTGTGGATGCCAATAACATTTTAAAAGCATGTATGGAATTGGAGGCACTCTAGGAAGGAAAGGAAGGGTCATCTTGGCCCCCTCCTGCAGTTTTAATCCCACATGTGATTATGTTCCAATACCTCTATCTCTGCACTACCCATTGTAACTGCTGCTATAAATTAAATGGGCTGATGTACTAGACTTGCATGACAAAGGAGGCAAATTGCTTTGCTTTTATAGGGGGAAAGGGTACTTACTTACTTACTTGCCTGTTCTATTGGTCATAGGAAAGCTTCCCTAGAGATGCGTACTTCCCCTATTCTAGTTGAGGTACCGGTAGTAGTTGAGGATAATGTGTACAGTTTAGGTGTTCTCCTGGAGTTTTGTTCCTGGATGTTCCAGTGATAACCTGCCAGGAGTGCATTTGCACTGCTTCAGCTGTGGCCCTTCGAGAAGACAAAACTGGCTACTCTTATGCCTGCTTTAATATCCATTTCAAACTACTCCAGTGCTTTGTGCTTGGGGTTCCCTCTGAAGAGTATTCAGAAACTCCAGCTGCTGCAAGACACTGTAGCTAGAGTGGTATTGGGGGCCCAGCTTTTTGGATAATGTTATTCATACTTTTAAAGCTGCATTGGCTCCCAGTTCATTTCCAAGTGCAATGCAAAGTACTGGTTTTCCCCTTTAAAGTCCAACAGCTTCACTGCCCTGCTGCAAAAGCAACTGGAAACAGATTTTTAAAAAGGAATGCATAGACAAGAAAAAAATTCTTGATTGAATGCATTTTGGATGCTGCTGGTCCCTCTTCAGGAAAATTTAGAGGAGAGTAATTCACAATTCAACTGTGTCACGTCTTCTGCTGCTGTCAAAAGGAAAAGAAGAGGTAGCTCATCTGAATGTTGAATTACAAGTTTTTGGCTTTTTAGCCCTAAATGACTTGAGACCATGATATCTGAAGCACAGCTTGCTTTATTTTTGAGACTGCCTAAGATCTTGGAGCTGTGGGCAGCAGCTTTGTTTGCATCCCTCTCTTATCTGAAGTCAGGCTAGTGACTATGACTGTTAGGAGCAGGGCATTCAGTGGTGGAACCCTGGCTTTGTGGAGCTCCCTCCTGATTAATATCAGGAAACATCTATAGTGACTTGCTCGACACATTTCTGTGTTCACTCAGGTGTTCCTTGAAGCATGACTCAAGCTATTTACAGGACACGGCCTTTTCCACAGTGATGTCCAAGCTTTGAAACTCTCTCTCTGGATGTGGATATGTGTTTGGTTGCATTCGTCCTTAAAATGAATGGTGAAGACCATCCATTTCAATCAGGACTTCCATAATGACTGGTTTTGTTATTCCATCCCCCTCATGCCCACATATTTTCTGTATTTAGGTGCAATGGCTATTTATCATTGTTTTTGCTATAATTTGTTGTGATGTGGTGTTTTATTGTTTTGTTTAATGCTGTAGTTTAATTGCTTGTGTGCTGCTTTGGGGGACTTTGGTCTGACAAGCGATACAAAAGTAAGCTTTTGCCTACACTTGCCTATGCTGAACACTAGGACACTGTGTCCAACTTAGTTTTACTCAGAGTAGACCCGTTGAAATAAATGGACCTAATTTAGACATGTTCATCAGTTTCAATGGTCTCCTCTAACACTGGATACAACCCAGTGGGGTTTTATTATGAGACAGAAGATAATTCTGTCTAAGAAGATAGTTCTTAAGATGCACCACTTTTTCACAATGTCACCTAGAAAGTATCTGAGCACAGAAGTTTGTCTCTGGGTGTGTGTTTATTTATTTTATTTATTACTTTAGTATCCCACCTTTTTTCTAAGTAACTCAAAGTGATGCACACAATTCTCCTCCCTTGCCATTTTAATCTTCACAACAACCCTGCCGAGTTAGGCTAAGAGGCTATGACTTGCCCAAGGCTACCCATGGAGCCTTATGGTTGAAAATGGATTTGAGTCTAGGTTTCCTGAGTCCAGCACTCTAACCACTACACCACACTTTCTTCCTACTGACATGTTGCTTGCATTTTCCTTTACCATGGCACAGGGACCTGGGGTTAGGGGCTGCAGCTTCCAAGCCCCACTGCATGGCTTCTCAGCAGGCTTGAGCTGATGCTGCTCTGGTTTTAGAAAAGAAGCACACACACCCCTTCCAGGTGCTTCCTGGCCAGCTGAATATCAAATGCAGGCTCATTTACATTTAATGGGGCCTGCTAGTTTTGTTTGCTGATTTTATCTCTCTCCTTCTTTAAGGAACAGATCGGCCACATATTGAAAATCAGGAAATTTAATTTTGCCAGATGAATTAATTTTAATAGGATTTCCTTAATCCAACATGATTAGCATTAGCCTCACCTTGTAATTTGTGGCATATTAAGGAGAGCATCTCCTTCCTTAGTGGGTGGGGTGGGGGAAGGACACTATCCAGAAGGACCTCCAGCAAAGAATGAGGAAAGGAGATACAAGCAAGACCAAATATTTGCTGAGGATTGGCTAATCCAGAAGATGTTTGCAGCAAACTGTCCAGGGACCAGCAAACTGGTTGGCCTTTTTGGATCAGGCCATCATCTAACTGAGTTTCCAGCTTTCAAACATCTGCAGTCCACCAGCATGTCCATCTGATAACAAGAGATGGGCTAGGAAAAAGGAAACACTTCTGTCCACAGAGCTTAGCCACCACTTGGAGGCGAATCACCAGAGCCACCTAAAAGAAGAAGAAAATAAAGGATAAGTAAACACAAGTCTGGATGACACTTGAGGCTTAAATGCCCCCGAATCCAACCCTTCTGGACAGCAGTCATGCAAGAAATGTGCAAAATAACTAAACAGGTACTAGAAGTCACCCCAGATCTGGCCCTACTGAACATCTTCCAAGATAATAATGCCAACTTACATCATAAAGAGCTCATAACCCCCCTACTCTCAGCAGCCAGAAGCCTCATAGACAGACACTGGAAAGACCTGTCAGGAGTAACCATGGACCAATGGTATCAAATAGTATGGGAAACAGCCTTATTAGAAAAACTAACCAATAAACTGAAACTGACAGGGGGACAAATAGAAGAAGATGCCTTCACACCGGTATGGCTCCCCTTTATCACACAGCCCAACAAGACAATGACAAGAATCCGCCAACAGCATACAAATCAATTAGGCTAACTTGACCCAACAACCCCTCCCCCCCATTAATGAACAAATCTCACTGCAGCCAACCAAAGACAACCAACTGCACCCTAGGCCACCCCAACCTCTCTAACTACCAAGGAAATATAACAAGCGAATAGAAAGAGAACCTACCCAAGTGACACTGACACTAAACCCCACACATGCTCCCTATCCCCCCTCTTTTTCTTCCCAACCTTATACTGCAAATAACACTAATGTCTCACAACAGATGTGCTTGATCTGCAGAAATCACAACCTGAAAAAAGAGACAATGCATGTACTGTACCTTTGTAAACTAAGAATTTTTTTAAAATAAAATTATTTTAAAAACGAACAGAACCCCCCCCCAAAAAAACCCTAAAGCTTTCCCCATTTCCCTGGTGCTGAAATTTAACAAGACCAACTTTCATTTGACTCTGTCAAGTAGTAGGGCCTTTATGCTCTCAGTTTACAGCTCCATTCACCACCAGTCAGGTAAATCACAGTAGTCTGGTTTTATTACTAAGTTATTGGGGCTCCAAACTATGCCTTCTGCCTTATGCTGTTTTAACTACCACTGAGATGTTTCCACTTGATCCAAATCTTAGAAGAAGGCATTGGGAGCTCATAAGGACTAAACCGGCCAAAGGCCCTTCAGGTCTACCATAGCATCCTGTTCCTCAGAGCAGCCCAGCGGAGGAGGACAAGAGTGCAATTGCCCTGCCCTGTTGCCTAAGGTCTGAGGTTGATATATTATTAGTAAGGAAGGAAGGGGGGGAACAGATCTAGAGATCTAGGGGGTATTCTTCACACACACCCTCTCAAAAATATATCTGGGACTGAAAGAGGCCCTTCCCCAGAGTAGAAAGTTGCAGGCTGTTGCTTCTCCTCCTCCAACAAGATATAGCTCAGTCGGTAGAGCGTGAAACTCTTAATCTCTGGGTCGTGGGTTCGAACCTCACGTCGGGCAAACAGAGTCTTGCATTGCAAGGGTTGGATCAGATGACTGCCGTGGTCCCTTCCAACTCTACAGTTCTATGATTCAATGATTCATTGCCAAAGGGGCTGCTGCTGCGGCTTCATCTCCTCCGGGCGGGCTGGGGGGGGGGGTGCCTGCCTGCGCGCGCAGCCGCTTCTCCCCCGACCTGATGCTTCGCAGGGCTGACATTCGTGTAGCAACCGCCGGGTCCGAGGCAGCAACGGCGCTGCAGCTGGGCTTGGCTTTGAAATGCGCAAGACAAAGGGCGCCACTGTTCTTGCCCGCTTCGCCTTTCCATTCCATTTGCATAGTCTGTTCTGCCTGATTGACCAGCTCGGGCTGTCCAAGGGACCGGGCATTGTTCCCAGATCACTGCGAGATGGCAGAGATGACAAGATTCAGGTGAGAGATGAAGTGGGATGGCTCGCCCGGGCCGCGAGCCGAAGCCAGCAGCCCCTGGGAACACCAGGCGGAGCCAGGCGGGGGGAGAAGAAGGAGGAGTGGAGAATCAGATGGAGGGGTTTAAGAGAGAGAGAGAGAGGGAGGGAGAAGTCCTCTCCTGTCTTCCACAATGAGAACTCACCCCAAATCCACAATTTCCCACCCCACTCACGCTACTCTGGCCAAAAATCGAGCTGCCCCTCAGCACTCACCGCGAAGATCATAGCAGGGCAGCGCCTTGTCAACGTTCAAAGCACCTCACACACAGGGTCTTCTTGGCAAAACGTACAACATGCCTGCAAGGCAGGACAGGAGCACCATGCATAGCTGCCAAGTTATCCCTTTTTTTAAGGGATTTTCCCTTATGCTGAATAGGCTTCCTCGCGAGAAAAGGGAAAACATGGCAGCTATGGCACCATGCCGTGCCATGCTCTAACGGCTACCTCCGGGAAGGAGTTGCTTTCTGGTAGGGTTGCCATATTTTGAAGAGCAAAAAAAGAGGGACATCTTTTTCCGACTTCTCCTTTTAACTATGGAGACACTCATTCTACATACCCATGAAAAAGAGAACGTGTCTTGGAAAAAAGAGAACATAATGTCGACCCTAACTGGGCTAGTTCTGAGTAAAGGGCGAAACAAAAAGGAAAGGGAACCCCCCAGAAAGCAACACCCCAGGATCGGTTTTGCAAGCTGATTGCATGGGAAGGTTTCATATTTACAAGTGAAAGATGGATTAGAGTTGCGGGGGAAGATGGCAGCCCCCCCCCGCAAGGCACTTTACCTGCAGGGAACTTGCAGGAGGACTTTGTGAGTGAGCTGAGGAGCCGCCTCGGGTAGCCCCACGAGCCGGTTCATGTTTACTCGGAAGGAAGCCCCGTCGAGTTCAATGTGGCGCTCACTTATGGCCAAGGGTGCAGCAGGGCTGAAGCCGAAGCAGCTGCGATCCTAAACTGTATGGGAAATTCCATCGAAATCGTCAGAAATCGGGACTCAGAGCCAAGTATAACGGGGCTTCGGGTTTGTGTTAGGATCGCAGCCTAAGGCTGAAATCCTATGCCCAACTGGACTTGCGCCCTGCATAGGAGGATCTCGTTAAGTTCCTTTATTACAGTCTAATCAATCCGGTGGAAGTTGCTGGGCAGAGACACGAGTTTTATAATCTTCCTCATTTCGCTAATTCGTCTGCTGATCCTAACTTATTTGCAGCTGTGCCCTCTTCTGTAGATCGAAAATACCAGTAGCTACTCCTGATATCTCAGACAAAAGACAACTGGGGAAGGGCCATAGCTCAGTGGCAGAGCATCTGCTTTGAGTGTAGAAGGAGGTCCCAAGTTCAGTCCCCAGCATGGCCTCCATGTAAGGCAGGGAAAATGTGCCCAGTCGATAAATCCTACAGAACCGCTACCAGTCTGTGCAAGCAATATTGGGATAGACGGACGGTCTCAGTGCTCAGGGCATGGCAGCTTCCTCTGTTCCTACCCGCCATTAATTTCCAGGAAAATGCTCATTTGGCCTGTTGGAAAGCTCTGAGCTACTGCGGAAGGAGGAATCGGGGGAAGGAGAGCAAATCGCGTCGGGCTTCATCTCCTCTTTCCCACCCCTCCCACACACACAAAAACAACCCTGGAAACTTTTTACCCTCTCAAACTAGCTTGCAGACACACACGTACGTAAACAACATGCACCCCCCAGCCCACGCAGGCCCCATGAAATGGGTTTTCGTTTGACACTTTTGTTTTGACTTCTTCGTAGGTAGAAAGACCTAAAAAAGAAAAATGATCTTTGCAATACCGGAATGTTTTCCCTCGAGGGATCTGCTGCACAATTTGCCATAATTTCTTCCTTAAACCGAAAAGAAGCTGAGCTGAGCAAGGGAGGAGGTTCCCGTGGCAGCGCTCGCTTCGACTCAACCCCCCCCCTCTCCCTCAGGGACTCCAGTCTCGTTTCAGTGCAAATATTCCCCATCATCTGCTAATAATGGGGAAAGACAACAGAGGCGCGCGACTCGCTTGCGCCCGGGCACCAGCCACGGACTCACAGCTGCCATTTAAACCGCATCCATCCCATCGATTTCTTATCTCTTAACAGGACAGCTATTTTTACTCAGCAGGGAGACTTATTTCAGTGGGCCTTTTGCCCAAGGAAGTAGCTGGATGCAGCCCAGTTCTACGTATGCACATTCCTTTTAGCAGGTTTCCCTTCCAGGTTAGGTGTGCTCAGGATCGTACTCTTACGCTGCAACCTTGTGCGCACCTACCTGGGAATAATTGAACTTGGTGAAACTTATTTCGGAGTAAGACACTACTGTATCGCTGTTCGCCTGTGATCCTGTGCCCACTTGTCTGGAAAGGTCCCATTTATCTCAATGAGTGGACGTGCAGTAAGTCCTAATGTTGAGCACGTTCGTTTCCTGGGGCTGACCTGTTTATGTGAGTCTCATGGGTCTGTAGACGAGAACTGGGGGTGTCACGTTGAGACTTAACTGGGTGCGTTGGTGGTAGAAAAGTCTGTCCGGGGAAGAAGAGCTGGATCCACGGTTAGTTTCAGCAGCTGCTGCTGCCTTAGTTCCAGTGACTTCCAACAGACTAAGCACCGCGTTCACAGGAAAGGAAGCACTTGCTTCCGGATAGGTGTTACCGGAAATTCGGCTTAAAGCCCAGTGTTTCGATTGCACCACATTGTGAGCCCGTCGTTAAAATCCATATAACTTTCTTTGCTCATATACTGTAACTTGGATTCCCCCCCCTCTCTCTCACACACACACGGTGGAATGCACTTAATAGCTTCTTAAATTCGAGGGTGAGGGACGAGCTCACACCCAGAAAGAAACACAGGCGCTCCCTCGGTCCAAAACTGCTGCTTTTTCTGTTGGTGGCCGTGGGAGCTGATTTCAAGCTGGTCTACCCCGCAGCCCTAAGGCGGAGATCCTTCCCCTGTTTCAACAGAAGGAAGCCCCACAGTCACCCACAGGATCGGGTCTCGGGGGGCTTCCCAGGAAGGACCCGTCGTGGTCCCCCGGCGAAAGTGTGGCGTGAGGCACCGGGCCCCGGGCCCGTTTCCCGGCCTCCCGGTGCCCGCCGGGGGTGAAAATGCGATGGGAGCCGAAGTGGCTCTGGAGTTTGTTTAATTCCCCCCCCCCTCGCGTGTTTACTGATCCTTCGAGAGGCGCTTATCTCGGGGAATATAGAGCGATTAATAAAACCGCAGGTTTCCAGATAAGTGATTGTGATGGAGATTGTTGGCGAGAAAATAGACAATTATCCGCTGTTAGCTTTACATAAAGATCGCATTAACTTGAATTAGTTATCAGACAAAAGAACATCAGAAAGCTGCACCTTTTCTGCCAAGGCAACCGCTCGCGGGGTGCGTGCGTGTGTGAGAGAGTCTCTCTCTCTCTCTCTCTCTCTCTCTCTCTCTCTCTCACACACACACACACACACACACACACACACACACACAAACGGGGAAGTTGGTGGAAGGCCAAAGAGAGACGAGGCATGGAAACTGAGCTGGGGGAAGTTGGAGAGTTTCAAGGGAGGAAGCGAGGGAGGACACTGCCTGCCCGGGTGAAATGCGCCGCCGCGGAGAAGAGGCGCAGCTGAGAAACGCGCCTTGGCAGCCAAGTATAGGAACCCAAAGGAAGGAGAAGGCTGATCGTGGGGCAGTCGGGAACTTAAAGGGCTCCTAAATGGAGGTGTGTGTGTGTGGGGGGGGGGGGTTATAGGAGAAAGAGGGGGGTCTTTTCCTGCAGAGGCATGGAACTATTTGGAGAGCTTGAAAGAGGCTGCTGTGGTTCCCGCTGGAGAGCTTTTTGTACAATTCCAAGTCTCTCTCTCTCTCTCTCTCTGCCCCCCAACACACACACACAGCGTTCCCCCTCCCATTCACTGGAGGGGGGGCAGTAATTAATTATCCAGCCCTGCTCCTGGGAGAGAGAAGGAAGGAAAAGGAGGGCGTTAAGGGAGGGAAAGGACTCCCTCCCTCTCCCGACTTTCTCGTTTTGTTCAGCAAGCAGAGCTAGGAGGAACACCCCCACCCCGACCTCCACCCCGGGACTGCAGGGCTCCTGTCCAGTCCACCCCCACGGAAAAAGGGGGGAAGCCCTGCGGGGGAGCGGCTCTCATTGTGGCAGCCAACAATCCCCCGGCCTTTATTCCCCCCGCGGAGGTGAGGAATTCTGGAGCGGCTCGTGTGACTTCGAGGGAGAGGGAGGCGGGCAGGGGCTACAGAGACTAAGCGCTCTCCCGCTCCTCCGGCTTGACGCTTCCCTCCGTCCCTTCCTAAAATAAAATAGAAGCCTGCCAAGGCAGTCCAAAGCAAAAGAAAGGATGTCATTACGGTCCAGGAAGATGCACTCCAATAAAAGTAATGATGTTGACATACAGTATATATGTGGAAAAGGGACGGAGAAAAGTGTCTCGGCGGCGCGTTGCTTGAGCTGGAACCTGCCTTCCACTTTCAGCTCAGTCGGTAGAGCACCAGACTCTTATTCTCAGGGTAGTAGTTTCGAGCCCCACGTTGGGCGAAAGATTCCTGCATGGCAGAGGGTTGGACTAGATGACCCCCGGGGTCCCTTCCGACTCGACAACTTCTATGAAAATCTCTCTGTAGGTTGGCTGCCTCTATCAGGGCTGCAACGTCTCTTTCTGTGAGTTTAGTTAGGGTCGGGATGCCAAGCGGTCAGATTGCCAGACAGCCTCAGAGCAGGCGAGGCTTCTGGGCTGAGGTGGGTAAAGGAGTTTGCGCGTGTGTGTATGTGTGTGTAGCGGGGATGCTCAGGTGCCGCAGGGCTGCCCCCTGGCCTGCACGCACACATACACAGCGCGCCCCGCCGGCTCTCCCCGGCACGTCTGACTGGGAGCTGTCCCAGTGCTGCTACGTGCGGCTCCTGCGCTTCCCGGGTCCCCGTTGAAAGGAGCTGCTCACGACCCCCCCAGTTCTCAAGGCAGGCTGGAAGCTGCCTGGTGAGCCTTGGATTTGTGTGGTCCCAGCCTTTCCCAGCTTGCCCCATTCCGCGCCCGGGATCAGGGGCTCCCTCGGCTCGTTTGCACCTGCGTCGCTTCTGGCTCCTTCAGGAATGCGCTGAAGCTTGTAATCAGCTTTGTGAAGCCATTGAGTGCACGGCTGAGTGAAACTTGCAAAGCTCGCGGAGAACTGGCCCGCTGAATGGGAGTCAGCATGGGGCTGCTCTCCAAGCCTTGGCGCTGCCAAATTCCAGCAGAGCCCTTCACAATCAGTCCACACAGGCTTTGCTGCTTTCCCCACACTAAGAAAAGTGAGAAAAGAAAAGCGAAAATACCAGCCACGGAGGTTAGCAGTTTGTTCCCAGATTAATGGCGAAACTCTGGCGGCTGGGTGGGTGGATAGATAGATTAGCTACGTAGCTAGCGGCCGAGGCTCTCCGTTTTTGGTCGCCTCTAAAAGACGCTGGATGTTGTTGTTTTTTTATAGCAGGGACAGGTTTTGTTGTCCTTGAAGGCGGGAAGGTAGCCAGAAAGAGGGCCCTGGGTTATGAAGAAACTTGGAAAAAATATAGGGTTTCCATATCTTTCTTCTGTAGTTGTTCCATTATCTCTTTACTTCAGAGTACCTGTAGTCCCATTAGAATCTATAGAGCTGCTCCAAGAGCAATTCATTTGGGAACGGCTGTTCGGAGAAATAAAGGGGGAGGGGTTTCACAAAATATCAACAAAAAACCATTCTCCAAAAGAGGCATCCCAATACTGTATAGTCAAAAGTTGGACAAAAAGGATTGCAGATTGCATTTTAGATAGGACAGCGTTTTGTGCGAAGATAAGGCGATTCGCACGCCATTAAACTCAGTGGGGAAAGTGGGGCTGACAGTCCAAGTGACTGTTTTGTTTAGAGCCCTGTTGGTTGTGGATATACAGTAATGAGAAAAAGTGTGCATTGTCCAAGACGCTTTTGCTAAGGATGGTTTTAGGGTGTTTTTTTTGGGGGGGGGGACGCTGCATGATGGTGTTCCTTAATGAACAGGTTTTTAAGTTGCGTGGTGGAGGATTGTCGGGCCTCCTGGAAATTCCTGCAGAGGATCACACAGAAAGCATCCATCCTTTGGGACGTCAACATTTTTGGAAGGGGAATGTGAATGCTAACCTATTCCACAGATTGTTAGGAATGGACGCCTATCTTCCTAACCCATTTAATTCTGCATTTGTCTTGCGATATCTGGATGTTTTCCTATGAACCTCCGGATACTACCAGAATATTTGCCTCTAAGTTAAAGAAGAAGTGTGCATGCACACGAAAGCTCATACCAAAATATAAACTTAGTTGGTCTTTAAGGTGCTACTGAAGGATTTTTTTTATTTTGCCTCTAAGTTGTAAGTCACAATGAGGTCCTCAGATAGCCATCCACTTTAAACGAGGGAAACCATTTAAAAAGTCAGCTTACTATATAAGCGATTCAGGCGGTGGCGGGGAGGACCCGATATTCAAAATCTTTTGAGAGCTAGATTCACAATCCACGTAAGACAACGTGCGTTTAGCTAACAGTGGGCTCCGATGCATTCAATTCTACTTAGAAATCAGACTTATGGGGCTTACCCTCAGGTAAGTGAGGACAGTACTGCAGGTGAAACCTGCTCTCAGACCAATCCTATGCATGCATTCACTCAGAAGTATGGCTGCAGTCTTAACCCCACTTACCTGGGAGTAAGCCTCGTTGAATTTAACAGAAATTACTTCTGCATATGCACAGTTAGGAAATCTCACTTGGTTCAATAGGTCTAGTTACAGGTAGGTTAGCTGTGTTGGTCTGAGTCGAAACAAAATAAAAAAAAATCCTTCAGTAGCACCTTAAAGACCAACTAAGTTTTAATTTTGGTATGAGCTTTCGTGTGCATGCACACTTCATCAGATACACTGAATTCACTGATACACTGAGTTAATAGGGTCGACTCCCAAGTCAATATGCACATGACTACGGACTTTATTGGCAGCAGGCTGCCATTGGTACCAAAGGTCGGGATCCCAAAGAGCTGCTTTAGGCGTGTCTGGGGCCTTGGGGATACCCAGCAGGGAGGCTGGTGGGGGGAGGTATTTTCTTTGAACAGCTGCTCTCGGTGCCACCTAGCAGACAGTTTTGGGAAACTCTTTCGTTTGGTGGCCTGGAGGGCATGCGCGAGCTCCATAGGAGGAGTGAGTTTCTTTGGATCTCGCCCAATGCCTCTTCCACACAACACCTGCACAGAGCTTGAGCTCCATATATATTTTTGCTCCCTGCAAATCAGTGGGCTGGGATTCTGGAATTCAAGGGCTGGGGCTTAACTTTGCCAGGGCTGTAAGCAAAAGTGCAGGGCTCCCTCAACCGCACGCTTTTATCTTATTTTAATTTCTTCTGAGTAGCAAATTCCTGAGATTACTTGGGTCTTCCTCACCTACTTTTTAACCTTGCTTTGAATTGCTTCTTCTTTCTCGTTCAGGAGCAGCAGTGCGCCTAAGAGTTTTAAAGCTCCATCATGCAAGGAGTTTCGGCGGTTGCTAAACTCCTTGGAGTATGTCTACAGACAATTCATTGGAATTCAGTTCCACTGATTTCCATGGAGTTGCTCCCTAAATTAAGGGCATTTGGGGTTAGCAGCCTTGGCCTTACAGTTGGGAGCCCGTTTTCCCTATCTCTTAGAATCATAGAATCATAGAGTTGGGAAGGACCCCGTGGGTCATCTAAAGCAGGAATCTGCAGATGGTCCTCACAGGAATTGAACCTGCAACCTTTCTTGATTTGCCATTATTCTATAGAAAATCAACTTATTGGGCGCACGACCTTAAGAATTTACCTCTTTCTTTTTTTCACCCCCCCCCCCCCGCAATTTAAAATCAACCGCTAACTAGCTGCTCTTCTAAACGGAGTTGCTTGGTGTGCATTTGTTCTCAAACTGCATTCATTCACTGCCTGGTCAAAACCACGCAGCAGCAACCTCGGCAGGACCTGCGAAAACTTTCCTTTGTTATGCAACGAAGGTGAACGCCAGCATTTGCTCGAGCTCTGGTGGCCAAGTTCCCGGATTGTTCCCGATCCACAGCCCCCAAATTGGCACCCTGGCCCTGCTCTTCAGGAAAGTTACTTGGAGGACAGCCCTGTTGATTGCGATTGGATCTCCTTCCACGCAGTTGAGGACCATCGACTAGAGGGAAGAATCGCGGGGACTCCCCCCCCCCCATGAATCCAGGGACACCTCCCCCACACCCCCGCCATGGTTATCCTCTGTGGCTGGAATCCTACACACACTTCCTCGGAAGTAAGACCCGGTGAACTAGATAGAACTTGTTTCTGAATAAAGCTGAGTAGACTGCACGAGTCCTAATGATTTCAGTGAAAGCGTTAATTAAACACGTGCTCAAATCGCTCCCACTAAAATCAATGGGGCTTACAAATGCTTAATTTTGATGGCATGTTAATGAGTTTTCTGTCCCGTCCCCCCCCCGTCCCCCCGCATTTACACAACAATGCTGTTTACTTGGGAGTGAGGACCGGGGTGGGGGGTGGGGGAGAGATATTCCCACTTCCTTGGGAGTGAGCCTCGTTGATCTCATTGGGTTTACTTCTGAGCAGACATGTTCAGGACTTGGACATCGGAATCCAATGGCGGCGAATGTAAAAAGTGTATTAAAGTTTGGAAGTAAAAATAAAATAAAAAAGATGAGCTTTTATGTTAAAGACACAAATAAACAAGTCCAAACTACGAATTATTGCCACTTGAAAACGATAGGTGCACAAAACCTTCAGTTCTCTACATGGTTCCCAGAAACTATTCCATCCCGGAGGCCTTTCTGGCAAATAAAGTTTCCATCCTGCCCCTCCCCCCTCCCGCCCCTCCGCCACCTCTTTTTGGAAGTTGGATGCTCTATTTTCGACCGTGTTGCTTCTTCCAACCATTCTCAGTGACAAGTCATGAGGATATGCAGTAATTCAGAAATTAGTGAAATTTTATTCTTGGTGGGGGCGTTGGATTAAGAGGCTGGGAGAGTGTGAAACAAGTCAACGTGTAATTGTATGATAAGGCTCTCACGAGGAATTTATTGGCCAAGTTGCTATTTCTATTCCTTCCTAATCTCGTTTAGCACATTCATTCTCTGCAATCTGTCTCCATAATCTTCTGTGACAGAATGGCAGCCAATGGAAGCATGCATGTTTGGAGAGAAGAGAAAATATGCAGAGGCGTGATAAACTGATGCTAATTATCCATATTTAGGACACCGAGTGCAGAAGATCAAGGTTTACAAATAACAAACCAGAGCCAGTGATGATGGCTTCCTAGTGTGGAATATATTGGAGGGGACAAGATAAGGGCTTCACATGCAGAAGAGATTTATTGGTCAAAGGGTTCACCTTCCACTTTTCCACTTTTATATAGCAGTAAATTATTTAGGCTAAATTCACCAGAACATTACTCTTTTATTTGGCAATGTGCCATGACTTGCTCCTTCTTTGTGTCTTTTCAATGCAAATCCTTGTAGTGTAACATCAGTTGATAAGAAACAAATAATTGAAGTAATAGGTAATTCCCTTTAAATTGTGCATATAGGACAGTGAGGTAATCATCATCTAATGGGAAAGGAGGGAGGGGGGAAGGGGGGCTGAGTCCAAAGGATAAAGCAGATAGCTGAGAGTGAAACAACACCAAATGTCGGCTGTTCGATGACATTGGTAGCAGCAGCAACACAGGAGGAGAAGAAGGAAGGGCATCTGGGTTTTGTGTAAAAACAATTTTATGTTGCGACTTATTTTCAAATATCTCTTTTCATTTTTCATATAAAAATAGCTATCCCCCCCCAAAAAAAATTCCTGGAAAGAAAGGGGGGCACACACACCACATTTAAATTAGGAAGTTAACTCCCATTTTCTCCCCCCTCCTCCCTGCAAGTCAGCTGGCTGAAATAAATAATACAGGGATTCAATTTGGCAATATTTGTGCTGTATGGTTGAGAGGTTAGCAGTAGTGATCTTAGTACTTTGCAATAATTGTGTTGTACATTTTCCAAAATGCTTCAGCAACTTGAGAATGGTGTTGGCTGGCAACGGGTTCATGGGTTTGTGTGAAGTTATTTGTTTAGACACACACACAATATTCATTACATTCCTATGTGATGTCACTTGATATATTTCTCCCCACCCCCAAAAGACTTTATCTCTGTAGAATCTAGCTATCCTTTCAGCTTCAACTTGTATTTTATATTTCTATTAAAATCATATGCGCACCAGGTCGACTCCAAAATCCAATAGGGATTATATAGTGGTTAATCTGGCATCATTAGGGTAATTTAAAATGAATTGACTGGGAGTGGGGAGAGTTCTGCACCCTTCATCCCACTGAAGTCAATGGCACAACCCCCATCGATTATATTGATTTAATTCTCAATGGTGTTTTAAGAAACCAATCTGTATTTTGTTGGACATTTTTGAGGTGTGTTTCTATTTTATTAGATTGCATCAGCTGTTTTGTTTTGTGGATGGAAAAAATTATTTCAGTCATAGATCTCAGTTTTTCTTTAATATCAGTGGCAGTACTAAAACAGTTTTATGCTAATTAGACTGTTATATCCTTGAAGCCTTCACAAAGTTGCTATTTTTTTGCTGAGAAAAGTAAGCAAGTAACTTGTGCTGCTAGGACAAAAAAAGAGAAAAAAGTCGGAAAGTAAAGTAAAGTTGTGAGTATCCAAACATAAGAGATTTGGAAGGCTCCTTTGGGGTGAATCTCACTATGTGGAGTGATTATATTCCTTCCACAACTATTGGGAAGGTTTGGCTCATATATCTACAGCTAGAATGCTAAAACCATTTCCTTTCTTGGCAATGATGGCGCACAGCAGTTTTAAGATCACAGACCCGTGCCTTAATTTCCTTCATTCTTCCTTTCTTTTAAAAAAGTATCTGCTCACTTCAGTTTTCTTTTAAATGACACATTTTAAGGGGCTGCCATTGTTTTGAGGGAAGGGGCGGAGGAATATCTAAGCAAACCCCCACAAGGGACTCCTTCTAATCACTCACTACTCATCCTTGTCTCTGGCCTTGGAGTTCCTGGCTACACCATTGTCCTCAGCTTATTTTTGCTCTGGATTCTAAAATGAGCCATAATAGCACCCCAAACAATGAAACAAATTTGACCCTTAATGCTGAGCCTGTAGATTCAGGCAGCATACACCACCACATATTTAAAGCACACTTTAAGCTTTCCCCACAGAATCCCGAGTTTATCTCCAGAGCTACAGTTCTGTGTGCCCTTAACAAAACTACAGTTCCCAGGATTCTTTGGAAAAAGTAATGTGGTTTAAACGTACAGGGTGCCTGAAGCCATAGACTTCAAGTACCAACCCCTTGGAAGAACTAGATGTTTGAATGTTTTATCTAGAGCCAGGATGGGGAATATTTATGGCCCTGTAGATGTTGCTGGACTGTCTCCCATCAGCCTCCCTCAGCCAAAATGGTCAGTAGTCAGTGTTGATGGGAGCTGTAGTCTAAGGACTTCTGGAGGGCCACAAATGTCATGATCTACATGTCGTCTCTCCAATGTTGCCATTTCCAGGCAAGGAGGCACACCTACACATTTCTTGGTAGAGTTGGGTTCCTGTAATTTGAGGTGAAATAAAATATCCTCTGGCAGTGGAAGAGGATAAAAATAATGGGGAGAAGAGGTTATTGCAGGCACCCCCAAACTTAGGCCCTCCAGATGTTTTGGACTACAATTCCCATCATCCCTGACCACTGGTCCTGTTAGCTAGGGATCAGGGGGGTTGTAGGCCAAAACATCTGGAGGGCCGCAGTTTGGGGATGCCTGGGTTATTGGTTGCATATCCCACCCTAAAAAAACAACCCAATCCATTATAGAACACCTCTTACTATCCAAAATAATGTTTGTACCAGCATCAAATTTTGCCTCTCTTTATTCTAGGCCAGGGGTCAGCAAACTTTTTCAGCAGGGGGCTGGCTGGTCCACTGTCCCTCAGACCTTGTGGGGGGCGGCGGACTATTTTTTTAAAAAATGAATGAATTCCTATGCCCCACAAATAACCCAGAGATGCATTTTAAATAAAAGCACACATTCTACTCATGTGAAAACACGCTGATCCCCGGACCATCTGCGGGCCGGATTTAGAAGGTGATTGGGCTGGATCCGGCCCCCAGGCCTTAGTTTGCCTACCCATGTTGTCTAAACAACAGAGCAGATAAATATCCACTGGTTGCTTAGTAGCTGGGTATCACAATGGTCTCTCTCTACACAAAAGTCAAAGACTAGAAATTAACTGTGAAGGCCAACAGTAATGAGGGCCTACGCTCTGAAATATTATCTCCAGGTCATCAGGGCAGTGTTGGGTGGTCTATTAGGGTGAATGTGACACAGCCCTACCTGCCTTTTTTTACTTAGAGACACTTAAAGGAGGGCTTTCTGCCCCATCAGTCCCAAAGTGCACCCTCTGCCACTGCATCTTGGATATCTTTGGTAATACTGTACAGGACTTTTGAGAGTCATGTCTGTAGGGTATCCAGAATCAGGTCCAACTTTAGAATGGGCACTCAGCGGAATGTGAATTCACCAGGGAGGACTTCCTGTCAACCTTGTGGGAGCCAGTTCCCCCTGGGTGCAGTCGGGTAGAGATGGGCGTAACTTTTATAAGGAAGGCTGATCACATCCCCATCTCTCTTACTCCCATCTTGCTCGCTTGCCATCATCATGCATCTTCTACCACTGTAAGCCGGCCTCCAGATTGCTGCTGTATGTGAACTATGAGTAAACTCTATTTTATTCTAAGAAGGCTATTATTGTTTTGAGGGGGATAAAAGGGGGAAATATCAGGAAAATCCAGTCTGCCCCAAGGCTTTATGAGAAAAAGGCTGTTACCAGCTGAATCAACAACTTCCTAATTTTGTTGCAAAGGGGGGGGGGAGACTCTGCTAAACTCACAAATATGTGTAAGGAAGGATGATATCTAGCTAATACCGGTATATCCTCTCCTCATTTCTATATGCATCCCTACAATGTCTCCTTATTGTAATCAGCTTCCCTTTCATCATGCCATGTAACATGAAACCTGAAGCCAGACCTAAAAAAACTCTGAAGAAGTGTGCTCATACCAAAATAAAAACTTAGTTGGTCTTTAAGGTGCTACTGAAGGAATTTTTTTATTTTACTAAAAAAAAACAGCGTTAAGCTTCCACCTACCCTCTGAGGTTCTGAAGCCTATGAGAATATTCTGCTGCCCTCAGGCATTCAGGCAGTAGAGGCTGTTCCATTAGGGTGGTTGGGGCCGCACCAACCTCAGCCTTACCTGCTGCCTTCTTACTTACAAGCAGCCCAGGAGGGCTCCTTGCACAGCTGATCAGCTCCTTGCACAGATGATCAGGGGAGCAGATAGGGACAAAACTAAAATGAGCTGGCTCTACCTGCCATTGGCTCTGCCTCTGCCTATGGTTGCCCTCCTTTCCTTGTGGAGCTCGGGAATAATGTGATAAAACTATTGCTCATTTTTTTGACTTGCATGAGGGTGAAAGACTTAAAGAGATGCCAAAGGCACCGAACAACAAAGGTATTCATCCCCTGATAATTGCAGGGTAATCTGCTAAATAATGAGGCTACATACACTTTCATCCAGATCGACAATCTAGTTATGTCTTAATACAAGGAAGAATATCCATTGTTAGTTATATTCAATGTAGACCGGCTGAAATAAATAAAGTCTATGGATTTCAGTGGGTCTATTCTGGGTATAACTTCGTTGGGATATCACCCAATGACCCAAGCCTAATTAGCACCATAGTACTATGGTAATGTTAAGGAAGGTAGGAGAGGATATATTGTTTTGCTATTATCCCTCCTCACTCACACCAGTGAGTAAACAGCAGAGTACATTCCCTTTGCAACTTATTGGAAGCAAGTTAATGATTTGTTAGAATCCTTTAATTAAGCAATCCAGTCTGGATTGTTCCTGGTAAGTTTCCCCTTTATTTCCCTCTTAAAATAATAATAAAACAGCACAGTTTTATTTAAAAGTAATAATAAAGTTTTACTCACATTCAGTTCACAGCAATAATCCAAAGGCAGGCTTTATTTGTGGTTACAGTGAAAAGAAGTCTGAGCTACATCTCAGACCATGCACCCCCAAACTTCGGCCCTCCAGATGTTTTGGACTACAATTCCCATCATCCCTGACCACTGGTCCTGTTAGCTAAGGATCATGGGAGTTGTAGGCCAAAACATCTGGAGGGCCACAGTTTGGGGGTGCCTGTCTCAGACTTTCTGCTTATGGGCTCCATCCTATGTGAAAGTTGAGCCATGCACTTGCTAAGAGCCAGGAGAGCGAGAGTCCA
Source organism: Zootoca vivipara (assembly GCF_963506605.1). Taxonomy (NCBI): domain Eukaryota; kingdom Metazoa; phylum Chordata; class Lepidosauria; order Squamata; family Lacertidae; genus Zootoca; species Zootoca vivipara. Next base: position 24,200,789 of record NC_083279.1, on the reverse strand, counting down.
AGATTAAGAGTCCAAGAGTAAGAGATGGTTGCATGGCCAGTCCTTTTATCTCGTCAGCTAGGGTCATGCCCATCTACCTGATCACACACAGGAAGAGGAAGCTCCAGAGCAGGGATGACAGGAAGTCCTCCCTGTCTGGAGCCACATTCCCCTGTGTGTCTATTCTAGGCAACAGGAAAATGTTGTTCTTGACTGCTCTAGTAATAATACATCCCACAAGTATATATCATATTTATATTGAGCCATCAATAATACCTTTTTAATATTTCGATCTTGTGATATTTATATATTTATTTTTATTTAAATTTGCATACTGCCCTTCATCCGTAGATCTCAAGGCAGTTCACAACATAAAAATACACGATTTTTTTTAAAAAAAATAAGAACAAAATCAAACTAATAACCCCCCTCTCCCTAACAAGACATTTTAAAAGGTATTGGATATCAATCAGTCCAAGGCCTGGTTGAAGGGGAACGTTTTTGCCTGGTGCCTAAAGGTGTATAATAAAGGCACAAGACGAACCTCCCTTGGGAGAGCATTCCACAAGCAGGGAACCACAACAGTAAAGGCTCCTCCTTCTAGTGTTGCTGCCCTCCAGACCTCTCATGGAGGAGGCACACGAAGGGTCTCAAAGGATGATCTGAAGAGCCAGATACAGTAGATTCATATTGAGAGAGATGGTCCTTGAGGTATTGCAGTCCTGAGCCATTTAAGGCTTTATACCATAGGTCAAAACCAACACTTTGAATTGGGTGGTGCATCTTTCTTTTGCATAACGAATAGGATTTGTTGCAACCAGAATCGTAGTTATAAGGGACCATGAGGGTCATTTAGGCTACTGGTCAAACAGGTGCTGAATAACTAATTTGATTTCCTCATAAATTATCAGAAGCTCCTAGTTTTAAAGATTGTTAGGCATAGTCAAACAGTTTGGTCAATAGATTCAAAAGGGATTAGCTTTGGTTAAAGAGGGAGAAAAGTTGTGAGGACCATGCTCAGCTTATAGGCATGATGCTTTCCAAGTACTGTATGTGGTTGTGTATAGGCCTCTAGCAAACGATACATCCCTGTGTGTAACCTACTTACCAGGAGTCTCCTGACTCTCCACACTACTTATGGTATTTACAAGGGTCAAGCAGCATGCAAACAACTTTCAGATCACCTAAGATACTTTGCTTCTCAAACTCACACCCAGCAGCCAGTCACAAAGGGCTGTTTAATTGGTGCGTGTTCACCTTGCAATATGTCTCCCATCCAAATGTATAAATTTACAGTGGATGCTCAGGTTGCAAATGTGATCCATGTGAGAGGCATGTTTGCAACCCGCAGCATTCACAACCTGTGCCTGCACACACGCGGGTTGCGATTCGGCGCTTCTGCACATGCGCAAAGCGTGATTTAGTGTTTCTGCACATGCGCGCGTGCCAAAACCCAGAAGTAACCTGTTCTGGTACTTCCGGGTTCGGCACGGAGCACAACCCAAAAAGACGCAACCTGAAGCAGCTGTAACCCGAAGTGTGGTGGAGTCTCCTTCTTTGGAGGTCTTTAAGCAGAGGCTTGACAGCCATCTGTCAGGAATGCTTTGATGGTGTTTCCTGCTTGGCAGCGGGTTGGACTGGATGGCACTTGTGGTCTCTTCCAACTCTATGCTTCTATGATTCTATGACTGTATAAAGTTTGAGAAGATATAAAGTTGAACCTTCGTTTTTGGACAGTTTAGTTCTTGAAAGTTTTGGCTCTCAAACATCGCAAAGTGAGTGTTCCGGTTTGCGAACTATTTTTGGAAGCCAAATGTCCGACGGGGCTTCCACGGCTTCTGAGTTTCCTGCAGCCAATCAGAAGCCACACTTTGATTTTTTTGAACATTTCAGAAGTTGAATGGACCTCCAAGGTACGACTGTAGTGATGTAAGAAGTGGTTCCATTTGTGTTAGCTGATACACACAGGCAAGTCATCATGTGGTGCTACCATAGAATTAAGGATACACACTGCATGTATGTGTGGCAAAACCCCAGCCTCTCCTTTTACCACCCCAAAATTATTTAGCGGGACTGACTTCCCAGCTGTTTATCAGCTCGGTAAAACCACCAGGACAGCATATATTAAAACATTTCCCATTGGGTGCTTCTGATTGGAGGCTGCAACTGAGGTTATGCCATGTACGGTACTGTGCAATCTGGGGCAGGAGGACACATTCCAAGCTCTGGTGACAACATCCCTGTTAAACTGCACTGTTGTTAGCTTGAATCATATGCTTGTCCTTTTCGGTCTCAAAGCATCAAGCTTAAACGTTTTGTCACAAATGCTGGGAATTGCAGAAAGAGACGGGGTTTTTGCCTTACAGCCGTGCTGTGGCTAGGAGCAGCTGGATTAGAACAAGGAACTATTTTGCCTATTAACTATTGACAGCAGTAATCTACCCGGGGAATGATCCCCATGACATACCTTTGTGCGGCCTTCCTTTAGCAGAGGTTTCTTGATCCAACTTCCAGACTGAAATATTATTTACCACAAAAAAATAAGAATTAAAAAAAAAATTGGCACTGGCTTTCCGAAGCAACAGTCTCCAAATTATTCTTTGGTATCTCTCACGGCAGACATTCTTTCCAAATCCCTTATATTCCAGTTGTATTTACCTAAGCTAATGAGATATCCCTGGTACAGCACAGTAATTACTCACCTGTGGCTTTGGCATTACACCAAACAACCTCCTCCCCTTCCCAGTGTTTTGGGGGGATAGAAAAACTGACTCTCCCTCTCCATGGTTTCAAGGCCGACTTGGACTCACTTTCCCCCTCCTTCTCCCAGAAAGGGATTTATCCTGGGGCTGTGTGGATTTGGATAAGGAAAGGAGAGGGACTTAACAGCTCTTCCAGGCTGCTTTACCCTGCTTTCTGGGAGATGTTTTCCTGCAATTTGGGCAACATGCCCCCTCCCACCCATACTTTGTCCATTCAGCTGCCTTCCATAGCATTTTAATTTCATGACTGCATTGGTCAGCAGTTAAATGGAGGTGCAGAATATCAATGTTAGCGGCATTGTTGAAGCCAATAAATTTGCTCAGAGCTGCATGTTTGCTTCCTTTTAATGCTGTGGTGACTGCAGTATCACATATTGGCCTGAATTCATTAAACTGTTTACACCAGGGTGACTCCCCACACATGCATGTTCATTGATAGTGATTCTCAACTAAAGGGGTGAATCACCTCCATTGAAAGAAAACATGGCTGGAGATCATGTTTAGTTCTACAGAAGTTCTGTCTGCAGGGGAGAAGGAGAGTTAATTCTGTGATGGCTCATTCACACATGCAAGATTGTTTCATGTTGCAATCATCTGGTGATCAAGAGGCAACTGTAAAAATCCGTCATCCTTTGATGAATCATTCTTGACTTCTGTATCCTCAGGCAAATGTCCCTTAACCACTGGTGAGTGATGCTAGCAACTTGGACAAGTAAACTCATTTCACCTAGAAGGCCATTCTTTCTCCCACTGACCTCCAAAACGTATCTACGGTACCCAGCTGTTCCCAGAGATCCTACAACTGCAGTAGAATGAAGTGGGAATGAGGTGGCCAAATCCTGAAGTGGTAGAATAGATTGTGCCACTTTAAACCATAGAATCTTAGAATTGTGGTGTTGGAAGGAACCGTAAGGGTCAGCTAGTCCAGCCCCTTGCCATGCAGGAATCTCAACCAAAGCATCCATAGCAGATGGCCAGCCAACCTGTGCTTAAAAACCTCCAAAGAAGGAGAGTCCACCACCTTCTGAGTCTGTTCCACTGCTCTTACCGTCAGAATGCTCTTCCTAATGTTTAGTTGCGCCATCTTCCATGTGATCGCCCTTAAGATATTTGAAGATGGCTATCATATCTTCAAGGCTAAACATACCCAACTCCTTCAACCATTCCTCATAAGGCTCCCCCCCCAAAAAACCCCTTTCATTCTCTTTGTTGCCCTCCTTGGCACACATTCCAGCCTGTCAATATCCTTCTGAAATTGTGGTGCCCAGAACTAGACACAATACTCCAGGTGTGATCTGACCAAGGCAGAATAGAGTGGTACTATTTTCCCCCTTCTACACTTCTGTTGTTATAGGCTAGGCATGGGTGTCACATATTTGAATATTCTGCTATGTGAAACGTAAAACCAACCCCCTGTAAATTGAAAACTAGCACAGCAGAGATGTGCTTTCTCCTTAATCTGCTAGTTGCAGTAACTTGTTTTATGTAGGGGAAGCTTTAAAGAGAGGCAGCCCCACTCATTGTCTGAAGTACTGGATTCTACTCTGGCATAGCATCTCATTCTGCTTTCTTTTACACTTCCATTGCACTCTTTTCAGTTCAACACCACTGTTTGTTCCCATTTTCCTTCATCATGCTGGCTCTTACTCTCACTCTAAAGTCCAGGAAGTGGCATAGAATATTAAAACTTCTGTACTGTAACAGGATGGGGTGAGGGCCTTCTCAGTGGTGGCACCCCTCTCATGGAATAGTCTCCCCAAAGAGACGTACTCTCCTCCATATTGTATTTTTGCAGCCTTTTAACCACCCAGGCCTTTTAAATAACCTGCTGTGATATTAACATCTGGGTTCTCAATATTTGGTTGGTGCTTTCTTGTTTATTTCTGCTGCTAACCGGTTTCATTTTTAATCCTCTGCTGGAAAGGAAAGGTTTTGGTTGGTTTCTTCTTATGCTGCATTTTTGTTTTGTTTTATGTACTTTATGCATTTTAATATTGTATTTGTGTTCTTTTATTTCTGGTCAGCCACCTAGAGAAGTGTGTTATTGGCAGCCTATTCATAGATAGTAAATAAATAAATATAGTAGCGCGCCCACCATAAATCATGATTTGTCATCCTTGGAAGAGAATATGGCTGCAATAGGAAGAGGGAATTTCCTCACTTCCTCAGCCTGGCTTTCCCCCCAAGCGGTACTTGAAAATGTAATTTTGCCTGCAGGACCATCATTACCCTCTCAGATGGTGTTCATTTAAGCAGAGACCTATAAGGTTTGTGTAGAGAGTCAGCCTGCCATCCAGAGCAACAGATTATTGAAAAATATGCCAGTTGGAGGCATCAAAAAGCGGAATTACTATGAAGGGATTCCATCTGAAATGGTCTCTGGCTCACCTTATGTAATAATAAAAGTAGCCTTTAAGGTGCCACCTGACCCATTATTACTAAGCTAGAGGACATACATTTTTTTTAAAAACCCACCCAATTAATACTTTTATCTAAGCTTCCTGGGGGGGGGGAATTATTTGTAACATCTTCGTTCCAGCTTCATAATCACTGGTTTTAGGAACGCGTGTGAGGGGAGGGGACACCCACCATTTTACAACACTTTCCCCATCCGGACTGCCTGAAGGCAAATGGTGGGCCAAAGAGCGTAAAAAGGGTTAATTTAACTACGCTCGGGGTTGCATAAGCCTGAAGAGAAAAAAGTGTCAGAGAAACAACTGCCGGCAGTGGCACTTTCTTACACTTTCTTGCCGGCACACTGCGCGTCCTGCAAGGTGGCAAGAACAGCGGGGGGGGGGGGGCGCTTTGCGGCTAGAAAAGCGCAGGAAGGCCCGAGAGGTCTTCTTTGCGCGCGCCCTTTTGGTGCGAGAAAAGTCTCCTCAAACACTGTCCCTTCACCGGGGAATGCCTGCCCAAATGACACGAGGCAGACAGAGATCAGGACTGGCGAGTTTATCACAACATTCCACCCAGGCTTCAGCAGCCTCTGTTAGACTTTTTGGGCTTGTTTGATCCAGCGATTTGGATTATTTTTGGAGCCTTCTCATGTGCCCAGACAAGAGATCCCCGCTGGCCTCCCCTAAGACAACCACACTGGTTATTCGACACAAATGGCAGGGGAACCAGGGACGTAGCCAGGGGGTTGCAAGGGGGAAGTCCCCCCCAAAAAAACCCCTCAAGTAAACAAATAAAAATAACTAACTAACCAATCCCGTACGTCGCAGATAGCTCGGTTCTAACCCCGCCCCCACAAAAGTGTCCCCCCCCCACACCTCATAAAATCCTGGCTACGCCCCTCAGGGGAATGTTTTGTTTCTGGAAATGTCTCCCCCGCCGACACACACCCTCCAGATTTCCTGCCTGTTTGAAATAGGGGGCCTAGGATTAGCAGAACATAAAAGAGATAATATTTATATATGGGGGAAAGGTAGGTTATTACTTGCCAAAGACCACCCCTCAATTATAGAAACTTCCCAAAGTCTCTGATATGTTTCTGCCCTCGCCCTATTATTATTATTATTATTATTATTATTATTATTATTATTATTAGTAGTATCAACTGATGTCTCTTTCTAGAGAGTGACATACATTCGTGTCGATGTGTTTTACATTCTAGGGCGAGAGGTGCAGGATCTTTACGGCCGTGTGGCCTTTGAGGGATAACTATTCATACGCGCAGCCTTCTTTCTGAAGAATAACACAAGCACAGCTGCCCCCCACGTGTCGTTGGTCCCACGACCAACTCGGGCGGGGGGGAGGTAGTCCAACATCTGGAGGGCTACAGGTTCCCCACCCTGGTCTGTGAGGTTTGATGAGAGAAGGCTGTTTCTCACTTGCAAGCCACCCTTGAGGTATAGCACGTGGGAACTCGCGCTCAGCCTCGTCGTGCTTGGAAGAGGGAAACGTGTCTTAAATTTCCTGCTCGGCCATGTCTCTCCCTCCCTCTGCTCTCGGGGTTGCTGGGAGAAAGCAGGCGAAAGAGAAAGCTTGGAAAGTGTCACAGAAATTAGCTCTGCATTAATAAGATTGCTGCTGCCACTCCAAGCGCAGGGCTACCTCACGGCACCAGCCGCATCCGTGCCACATCCAGGCAGCCCAAATGCCTGCGCCTCTTTCTCGCCAGGGCATGGCGTCTCCTTCCCAGTGGAGCGAGCGCGCCAGAGAGCCGGCCTGGATCTTCCTGGCTCAGTCCCCTGGCGAGCGCAGCAGGGCGCTCGGGTTTCACTTGTTGCCGGGCAGGCCGCTGGCAGCAGCGGGAACCATCAGCGCTTCTCCTGCCGGGTGATTGTAAATAGGTTTGACTAGCCGCTGATCCCGGGGTCAGGGCTCTCTTCCTCGCTTAATCCCGCGCTCTCCAAACACACTCTGGCCTCTCCTTCCCCTCCCCGCGCAGGACTCCCCTCTCCTATTCGCTCCGCTTCCCTCCACTTGGCCGGCCTCCACCCCCACCCGCTCCTGTGACACCCAAAGGAAGGAGCTCCGCGCCACCAGCTTCGGGGGCGCCGTCCAGCCACTGGGAGTCCAGGCGGGCGGTCCTCCTCACCACTCCTGAGAAGAAAGGCCTTATTTCTGTAGGTCCTCTGGAGAAAAAGAGGGGTCCCTAAACAAAACAAAAACCCACCTTCATCTTTACAGTGTGACTAACCTACACTAAAGCATGTACCCCGGATGGGTGGGTGGGGAGGTGCAAGGCAAAAAGGAGGAACTAAAGAGGAACGGAGGAGAAGCGACCAGGACAAAAGCGAGTAGGGCGAAAATGGTTCCTGAAGCAACGCGCCCGTGCGTGTGTGTGTGTGTGTGTAAAAGATCTTTAAGACCTAAACGAGGAAACGAAGGAAGGGCCAGAAGGACCCTCTGAAAACCGAGGAGAAAATGAATGCAAGTGAGAAGCGCTTAAATCGACGGAAAAGATGCTGGGCTTCCAGCAAAAGTTAATTGCTGTTACAGTGCCATTGAAAGCCATAGCGCCAGATTCGGCTGTGAGCAGCTTCAGGTCCTTTAGTTTTCGGGGGATTCGCTCAAAACTAACTGTTGCTGTATGATTAGCAATCGGGTCCTTCCCCCTCCCCCAGAGCCCCTTGTGCCCGAGTCCCAACGCCTGAGCGAGAGCTCACACGTGCGCCCATCCGACCAGACCTCCGGGACGCGCGAAACCCATTATCCCGAGAAGGATAAAATTGAAACGACAGCGGCGGGGAATGGATGAAGGGGAAGCACTACGTTAAAGGGGAGGAAAATCCCAGTCAAAGAAGTCCAGGATGGCTAGATAGACAGGGATGGTTCTCTGGAGGGAAAGGGAAAGGCCTGCTTCTCCAGAAAAGGGGCAAAGTCCACTTCGAAATCCCTAAAACGAACTTATTGGCACGGCTTACAAGTCAGTCCCTATCTGTCTCTCGCCGGGGCAAAAAGAGAAACAAGAGGAGGGAGATCTCATTGCGCCATAAGCTGATTTTTTTTCCCCCCAGAGGCGCCTGCTTCCCCAAGCAGGTGCTGATGGGGCAGAAGTGACTGCAAAATAACCAACTCCCAGAGCCTAAGCGGTGAGCAAGAAAGAAAGAAAGAGGAGATGGAAGCAAGAATTAGGCATAGGGTGAAGTGGGGGAGACCCTGGGAGGAAGAGTAAAATAGGAGGAAGTGCCTCCTAGGATCATCAATGGAAGCGAAATGGGGCTAGGAGGCTTGGCGCATAATAAAACAAAATAGCGCTTATAAGGTAAACCAATTTCTCCCACTAAATCACGCCACGCCGGGGAATCCTGGTGTCACACAACGCCAGCTTCCTTCCGACGCCTTTTCTGGATTCTTGAGCTCCCACTTATCTGGACTCTGAGCAACTCCGTGGACCGCCTTGCCCCTGGCGGAGGGTATGGCAATGGGAACGGAGAGACAACTGGCCTTGCGCGCAGAATTCAGCCCCCTTTCCTTCCTCTTGTTCTTCTTCTCAGGCGCCTGATGTGGTTTGGCGAGAGAGCTGGGAAAGGGCAGATCGGTTGCCACCAGCCCCCGCCATCTCCCCAAACTGCTCCCCCAACCGCAACGGCGTCCCCTGGGGGCCCATTGTACGAGCGTGGCGGCCCGCGAGGCCTTGGGGCCGGCCCTTCACGCTTCCCTGAGCATATCTCGGAGTGTTCCCGCCTCCCACTTGGCCAAGATAAGAACCATAGCTGCCAAGTTATCCCTTTTTTTAAGGGATTTTCCCTTATGCTGAATAGGCTTCCTTGCGAGAAAAGGGAAAACTTGGCAGCTATGATAAGAACTGAACGGGCCAGGGAGGGCCCAGGATACGCAGTGGTCCATGGCCTTGCTGGACCTCCTCCTCTGCTATGCTAGGGGGGAGGGATCCTTGAAAGTAGACTTGATGCTTGTTCGTGGGAGAGGTGTTGCCAGTTCTAAGCACTCGGCGAAAACAGAATTGCCCACCCGCACCTGCAGCCCTAATCTTCCAAGCCAGCGGAGAGGCGCAAATCAGCAGCTCAATGCTGAACGTTTTGTGATTTAAGTTCTGGGTTTGGATGTTGCATTGGCTTTTCCCAAAACCCTGGAAGGAGAGGGGGGAAAGGCTAGATGTAGGGGTACTAAGCGACCAGCCAACAGCTCCCTCAAGCCCTCCATTCCCCATCCTGTGTTTCGCTCTATCTGGAATAACCTCCAAGCAGTATTGAAAACGGTGTGTTCAGTATAAATGAAATCTTCCATACACCAGAAGCAGATCCGACGATCAAATTGGAGGGAGAACAATTCTCTATCTCAAAATGAAAAATAAAGCATTTAAATCAGGAAATCGTTTAAAACTTTATGTAGTTTTGCATATTAAATGATTCAGGCATGTGGCTTCCCAGGAGCTCTGATGATTCCTTCTTTAAAAAAATTAAAACCCTTACATTTAACTGGTTGCGTTGTGGTTTTTTTGGACAAGGTTTTATGAAGGTTATTATTTGACCTGCTTCTCCGCGGAAAGAAAAAAACAACAAAGCAAATACATGCACATAAGAATAACAAAAGCACCGAACAAAGTCAACTAAATGAGGATAATAATCTTTCTGATTCTGGGTTATGGAGTGAGGCGCAATCTAGCCAAAGATATTGATTTGATTGAGAGAGTTAAGCACACGTTTAAATCTTCACCACTTAAACCAGTGAACATATAACGCATTTTAACTTCGCCTGGACTGTGTTGCTAATTATTATAATAATAACAAGAATAATACCGTAGTAAATTTTGAAAAGTTTTGTTGCAGTTCATTTGAACGTGGATGTTAGTTGGCACGAGTTAATAGTAGCGCTGTAGGCAATAGGACACCGAGGGTTAAGGGGCAAGCAAAATGACTTTAAGAACTCCTCTCCCCAAACACAACAGAGAATGTGAAGTCCTTTTAGTACTCCTTCTGCATCTCTCTCCCTCTCTCTCTCCCGCCCCCTTCCTTCCAGAAAAGTTGTTGGCGCTATTTGTATGCAAAGAGAAGCGCAGATAGCTTTCACAAATACCTGATGGTTTATTACATTTCCTTCCAAAAATCAGACCTCTGTGTGTGACAACAGCCAGTTTAAATGAATGGTAACTGGAAACCATAAAGGATTATTCACATTTCATATATATATGTATAGAAATATGGATTGGCACACACACCTCGCCAACATCTGTGGGCGCATGTGCATTGAAGAAGCCGTTTCCCGGTATTTTCCTTTGTGGCAAACCCCTTATTAAAGATTGAGCGGGAGAAGGAGAAAAGTGCATAGCTGCCAAGTTATCCCTTTTTTAAAGGGATTTTCCCTTATGCTGAATAGGCTTCCTCGCGAGAAAAGGGAAAACTTGGCAGCTATGAAAGTGCACAAGTCCAACATCGATTGGATTGCTGTAAAAGGGCAGTATCTGATACAAGCAAACCACACATTCGCCCAAAGAGCATGACAAGAGTTCCCACCCAGCTTTCAGACGCCGGTCTGCAGAGAGAGGGAGTCAGGAAAAGAGGGCCTAGCAAAATATCAAAAGGGGTGGAAGGAAGGGTAAGAATAAGTTATATTACAGGAACCAACAAGGTTGGCGACCACTTCCAAGGATGAGTAATTCAAACGAATATGGAAGGCTGAGAATGGGGAAGTTAACCCTCATAAACAATTTCTATCAGAGACCGAATAGCCCAGCCTACAGGCCTTAACAGATCACTTCGATAAAAGATCCATTGAAACCTAAGGAGCTTACTTCCAAGTAATGTGTTTGGAGCACGTAAGGAGCAATGCCTGCCATCTGCGGGTGGTTTTACTCTGGAGTAACCTGGAGTGCTCCCAAGGACTTCAAAGAAAACCAACGGTGGCTGCTCCGGGGCAAGTTTTTTTTTCGGGAGCTGCAGCCAACTGATATACATAAATGAACACAGGGAGCCAATTACTCATTTGCTTTGCTCTAAGCATTGTTTCCGCTCTGGACTTCAGAGAGTCCTCTCCCCCACCCCCACCCCCGTTTTCCTTCAATAGCCATAAATAAAAAAGCTGAAACAATAATTGTAAAATGTAGCCTAAACTGTGTCTTTACTGTTATATCAAGTTTAATATCGACTTCCCACTTCAGAATCAGGCAACGGAGAAAGTCACTTAAAATCAAATTTCTATGCAATTAAACAACATTATGATATCCGTACAAACAAATGCATCATTTTAGTGTAACAGCATTCACGGTTCAAACAAGGTTCCTTGGTATTCCGAAGAAGAGAAGACAGTGCTGGGACAAGAGATAGACACCCCACCCCATCCACCCAAAATGTGGCTTTGTTCAGAAACAGTTTTTGGTAGTTCTTATGTCTAATCAGTATTCAGCATCATAATTGTATCTAGCCTAGACATGGTGAGTTCCAGTAATGTTGGAGTTATATCTAGCCTTAGGGCCAAGAAGGGGGAGAGAACCATCCAAACCTATTTAAAACCGCTTCGCTAACTTAAGACAGAAAACTTAGTACTGTAAGCTAGATGTTTCAATAAGCCCCTGCCAGAAATAAACAAAATAAACAAGGAATGCTATGGAAAGTATTTTAATCGGTCGCCTTCCTTAACAATACTCAACAGATATTAAAATGATATCCAAAAACTACACCATTAAAAAAAACTTTCTCCCCCTTTTTGTTGTTGTTCGAGATCACATAAACTGTGAAAAGTCTAAACCCAAATAGGGATTTGTGTGGTTGCTGATCTTATTATATTTCACTTTATATTTATACATATAGTCAATTTCCAATCTCTAGGTTTTAAGGCATGCCATGAATTAGTACATTTTGGATTTACTGGTTGCAGTTTCACTTTGAAATTGATATAACTCAGAATCGAACGCATATTTAGAGTTTTATTTGTTTTCCTTTTTAGCGGAAACGCCTTTTTAGTAAACTATATACACATTTATGAATTCCCTTGTAACGCCTAAAATTAATTAAAATTATTCCACAATGCATTTACAAGAAGGAAAAAAATACAAAAAATAGTTAACAAAAGAAAAAAATGCAGACGTAATAAACATTTACAAAATCCAGAATATTGTTGCTGGTAGCAAAAAAATAAAGTAAAAATGTGTTTTTATAAATAAACAAAATAAGAAAAAATAAAGAACCCCGCTTCATAAGAACTACAAAAAGAAGAAGAGTTTAAGCGTGGTTTTGGATTTGCATCCCTTGGTACTGTGTCATAAATGAGAACAGTTCTCCCCAACACCTTTGCTTTCCTTAGGCAATAAAAAGTCTTCACAAGAAGCGGCTCAAAGAGTGACCAGTTAGTGCTTCTGTGTGGCAGAAAAGTTGGCATCGCCTATATCTTTGAATAATTAACAATTATAGTTATGTCTGTCTGTCTCTCTTTTTTGCCCCCCCCCTTTAGCAAATATAAACGCATTGTGGCTCCTGGGTGAATGATAAATACTGTACAAAAAAAAACTCAGTTGAAACACAGACGGTTTGTCTAAAACCCAACAACAACAGAAGGAAAATATAACAACCCCCCCCCAGGTTTCAGAAACTAGTCCTTAGGGTAGAGAGGGAGGGACTGGGGGGGCAGCATTAGAACAATCTGTTACCTTCTCTCTTCATTATCCTCACCATTAGGAATATTTGTTATTATAATTATTATTATTATTATTATTACAACGTCATCAAAACATTTCCTCTCTCTTTCTTGTTGTTCTGTACAAAAGGAAGGGGGTGGCGGGGGTGGGTCTGGGAAGATGGGCAGCAGTGGCGAGGGGGGCGAGGGCGCTCCCAGGAGAGAGAGAGAGACACCCCCCATTGGTCCCCTGCGCCCCTTGGCTGGTGCGTCCGTCCGTGCGCCCTTCCTTCCCTTCGCTCAGATGTGCGTCAAGGGCACCGTGCCGTTGACCCCCGTGCTGGCGCTCTGATAGTGCTGTGGCAAGGAGTGCAGGCGGCTCTGGGCAGCGGCGGCCGCCGCCGCGGCTGCCGCCGCCGCCGCCGGGTCCCCTCCTTCTCCGCCGGGCAAGTACATACTGATCATCTCTCGCAGGTCCCCAGGGCACGGGGCCCGCGAGTGCGCCGAGGTGACGGGCGGGCTCACGCTGGGCTCGGACTTGACGAGGGAGCCGAGCGCGCCCAGCGCCCCGGACGAGGCGGCTGCTGCTGCTGCGGCTGCAGCTGCTGCTGCCGCCGCCGAGTTCTGGTGGGATTGCGCGCCGTAGGAGATGCCCCCGTAGGCCGACGGCGAGGCGCTCATGTAGCCCTGCGAGTTGGAGATGGGGCTGTACTGGAGGGCGCCCATGTCGTAGCGGTGCATGGGCTGCGGGTTGTGCGGGTGCGGGTGGTGCGCGTGGGCGTGCGGGTGGCCGCCGCCGCCCGGGTGCTGGCTGTAGGCGAGCTGCGCCTCCTGCATCATCGCCGCCGCAGCAGCCGCCGCAGCCACCGAGCCCGGGTACGCGCCGTTGGCCCAGCCGTTCATGTGCGGATAGCCCCCGCCGCCGCCTCCTCCGCCGCCTCCCCCGCCGCCGGGGCCGCCTCCGCCGGGGCTCTCCAAGCGCTGGCCCACGCCGCCGGGGCTCACGCCGACTCCCATGGCCACCGGAGGGCCTCCGCCGGGGCCGCCAGCGCCCAGCAGCCCTCCGGCCAGCGAGTACTTGTCCTTCTTGAGGAGAGTCTTGGTCTTCCTCCTGGGCCGGTATTTATAATCCGGGTGCTCCTTCATGTGCAGCGCCCGCAGCCGCTTGGCCTCGTCGATGAAGGGTCTCTTCTCGGCCTCCGACATGACTTTCCACTCGGCGCCCAGGCGCTTGGAGATCTCCGAGTTGTGCATCTTGGGGTTTTCCTGGGCCATCTTCCGGCGTTGGCCCCGCGACCAAACCATGAAGGCGTTCATGGGCCTCTTGACCCGGTCTTGGTTGGCCTTGGGGCCCCCGCCGCCGCCGCCGCCCCCGCCTCCTCCTCCCCCGGCTCCGGTTTGGCCCGAGAGGTTGGTGGTGACCTGAGCTCCGCCGGGGGAGTGCATGTCCGTCTCCATCATCATGCTATACATTCGCGCAGCTTTCGGGGGCCACCAGGCTCCACAGCGTCAAAACATAGAGCGAAGGAAGGCGAGGAAGCGGCGCGCCGAGGAGAACGAAAGGGGGGCGCAAGCGGGAGTCGACGAGGAGGACGAGTCCGGGCGGGAAAGAAGAGGTGCCGAGGAGAAGTAAATTATATAAGAGTTCACCACGACGGTCGAGAGTGAGGAGGGGTGGTGGTGGTGGTGCTGCTGGGGTTGGGTGGGGAGGCAAAGGTAGGTGGAGTGGGGGGAGAAAGTTGTTTTCTTCTTGAGCTTAGAGAGGAAAGAACGAAAGCGCGCGCGCGGGAATCTCCTCGGGCGGGCAAAACTTTCTCCCTCCAAGAGTGTTGCGCTCTGGTCTCTCGACGAGCTGGATTCAAAAGCGGCTCAAACAGGTGCCGGGCGGAGGCTCTGGGGGAAGAAGCGGAAGACGGTGCCGGCGAAGAAAGTCTCGCTGATCCACTTTGGCGAGGAGGTGGCAAGGAAGTGCGCGCCGGGCTCTCTCGTCGCTCTCCTCCGTTCTCGGCTCAGCACACGCGCGCCTCTCTCCCTCTCTCGCGCACACACACACACAAACGCACACACAGGCAGCCGCGCTCCCCTCCTTCTCGCGGCGGCTGAAGTGATCTAATGCGCGCGCCCCCCTCTCTCTGCTAACTTCCACAGCGAAAGAGAGAGAGAGAGAGTTGAGGGAGGGAGCGTGTGTGACTCGCATCCGCTGGTCCCAAGTGAACAGAGGCGAAGAGACAGGAAATCCCCCTCCCCCTCTGCCGCCTCCACCACGCGTAAAAAAAAAGCGGGAGGGGGTGAATAAAGAAAGGAGTAATTAAATCACAAGAAAAAGAGGGAGGAGGAGGAGGAGGAGGGGTGAGTGAGGGAAAAAGAAAGAAAATAGTAAGGATGCGCGGGAGGGGGGAGCGAGAGCGAGGGGAGGGGGAAAGCCAAGAGCTCCCAGGCAGGCAGCAGAACTTGCACAGTAATTTGTTCTCTGTGGTTTCCCTCCTCTAGCCCGGGAGGAATCAGGAAAGGAGGAGCAGCCCAGAGATACCACGAGAGAAGAGCCCAGCAGCCATACACCGCGTACCGAACGGGGATTAAATTAGTTTGCCTTGGCCAATCGGAGCGCGCCGGCGGGGGATTATTTGCATGGCGCACTGAGGAGTGACGTCCGGAGGTGAGAAGTACAAACTATTATGGAACTGGCGGGGAAGGGCGAGGAGGGGGGAGCAGGGCGGGGATGGGGAGCCTTCGGGGAGGGGCCACGAAAGGGGTCACACACAACCATCATGAACGCGAATAAATAATAAAACAATCCGAACCGAACTAAGCGTCTACTAGTAAGCAAAGGCCGTAACGGCGAAAATAAAATAAAATCCCGAAGGCATATGTATGCCAATTCGAACCGGTTGAAGATGCGCTTCACCTCAAAAAGATTATTTAAATTTAAATCGCGGGCACCCTGGGGTCCGCCCCCTCGCACAGTTCCTGATCTTCTTCTGGAACTGTGGCGTGTTTAGTGGCAAAGAATTCATTTCGGGGGAGGGAATAGCAGCAGCGACAGACGTTTTAGGGACCGGCAGAAGTTATTTAGTTTTTAAGCTACTGTACTGGACTTTTTCAACCTTGCAAAATTTCCTTTCTGCTTCTTCTCTTCCTTTCCTGAACGGAACTTTGTTTGTTTGTTTCCTATACCTTTTGTGCTTGCTGAGAAGGAACATAATTTTCCGCTAGTGTATCTTGACGCGCAGGTGTTTTCTGAGCGGGTGTTGGGAAAGGCAACATTTTAATAAGCCCTCAAGATTTATCATATCTTTATCTGTGTGTAAGAATCTCACCAAAAAGACTTTCCGATCTTAGCTCACTTGGAAGAAAGTTCTATTGAGATCAGTGGGACTCTACTTTGAAGTAGTATCAACAATGACTTATGGTATCTTAAAGATTTATCGTTGCATAAAGTTTCGTGAGTCATGAGACAATGTTGGCCATTTTTTTTAGGTGCCACGAGACTTGTCCTTGGTGTTCTGCAATATATAACAGGGTTACCTCTCTGGAAATTCTTTCAAATTAATATGTTTAGGATGGGGATGCGTGTCAACTGTTTAATATCTGAAATCACTATTTATGAAATGTAGTAGGCTGCAGTATAAGCTGCTTTGAAACTTCACTATAAAACATTCAGGTGTACTCAGGTGAGTTCAGTTAGTCCCATTCCCATTCCCAAGTAAGGGCCTAGAGGTTGAAGAATATTTATTGTCATTTATGTCCCATGGACATCAGTGTGATTTACCTTTGGGCAATTTTGGAACGGGTTTTTAAGAAAGATACGAATGGAACGGGGGTGTTTAAGAAAGGTAATAATGTTCGTTCGTGTACTTCTTGGTCCTCAGTCAAGATTTCTCAACTTCCCAGTAGGAGACAGGTCTCCAAGTAGTGAAGATTTTTTTAAGAATGGAGAACTGACGCACCATATCCTAGAAATCTGTACAAAAACTCATGGGTTTCCAGGCGCCCAGTCTCAATAAACAAACCCCTCCAGCTTACATGCCATGTAAAGGGGACTGCCCTGATCTTGGAAGGAAATCCCAGTGGAGATAACTCTGTGGGTCTTACTTTCCAGTGCCTGTCTGAAATAGGGGGCAGGACTTAAAGAGATTAGTTTATGTTTCTGCCACACATTTTCCCCGCTTTTGGAACTGATTCATGTATATATCGTTCCAGAATAGATAAGCTTTAAGATCTTGAAGATAAGCAGCAAGATCTTGAAATATATGTAGATAGGGAGATCATTCTCCCTCATCTGAATGTTTCTTCACCTCTGTTGACTTTTGAGAACTTCTGGCCCCCTCACTCTAAACCAGCGTTCTATAACAAACAACTCTTGAATAAAACATTAAGAAGATACTTCCGTTGAATAGGGTAAACTGCACTTTTGCCTTGACTGCACAGTTTTCAATATTTGCCCCCCCACCCTTTTTATTCTTTATTTTCCCCTATCATGTATATAAGTAGACCTGTCAACTGATGATAACTTAACCGAAGATGCATCTTGTGAAGTGGACAATCCATGCCACAATACATTTGTTAGGATTGACAGTGTTGGGTATTTATTTCCAGAAGTCAACAACCCGACTCTGTTGTCTTTGCTGCAACAGGGCTATCAGAAATGCATCTATATGTTATGCTTCCAAGTGCGGTAAGATACTGCAGTTAAATCCATAGCTGTCAAGTTTTCCCTTTTCTCGCGAGGAAGCCTATTCGGAATAAGGGAATTTCCCTTAAAAGGGGAAAGCTGACAGCTATGGTTCAGATGTTAACTAGAAATAAGTAGGGTGGGGGTGCTTCTTAAGTGCCTCACTTTGGATCTGAAATGACTTCAGCATAAGGGAATTTTCCTTTTAAAAAAAGGAGAACTTGACAGCTATGGTTAAATCAGTCGCAGTTACTTTATATATATATATATATATATAGTGTTATAGTATATATATATATATATATATATATACTATCAAAGTACCAAATTGTACAAAGTACCAAATTGTTCTGCTGGGACTCTTCCAAACGCGTAATAACCATATCACCAGCAAAAGGTAATAGACCAACCCACCCTCTTGACTCCTTTTCATAGAATGACACGTTAACTAATCCCCAGGGTTGCCCCCGTCCAATCTCTCTTCCCCGCCCATTTCTTCTGCAAAATGTTTAAACTTTAAAGGGCTTCTCTTATAATGCCTACGGCCATCAATTCATGCTGCCTGTCATCTTCACATCTCCTTCATTTCACACGACTGGACGCTAAATTGCCAAAAGTGCATCTTAAAAGTCTGGCAGGTTCTTTTGAGGTATTAGCTTTTCTGGGCAACAGTCTACTACTTCATCAGATGCAAGAGTACAGACTTCGGAAGTAGCGTAACATCTGTTGGCAAGCGACTGCGCTTTCTCTCTCTCTCCTCTCTCTCTCTACCTCTCACCAAGGAGGTCCACAGTAAAAAGCAACAATTAAAAATAGTAGAAGGAAAATGAAACAAAGCAATAGACTAAACAGAAACATGAAATAACTTCGAACTCATTCTCTAACTGCCTGCATCATTAAGAATCGAAGCCATCCATGGGCTCAGAAACTGCAAACCAGGTTATGGCGTTTAAAAATCAATAGCTAAAAGCTAAATAAAAGAAAAAAACACCTCGCGGAATAAGACGTGGCACACCTCTTCCCCCTTACACACTAAAGGTGTGAGGCAAGCCCCCTTAGGTATAGCGTGGTGTAGTACCGGTAGTTAGACTAGGACCTGGGAAATCTGGATTCAAATCCCCACTCAGTCATGAGGTTCACTGGGTGACCTTGGACCAGCTTGCAGGGCCAAAACCACTTTAAAGATAACAAGACCTAGGTGGCCCCTCCACCCTCTCACTATATGTGGGGGTCTGGTGACTTCTGTTTCAGTGTGTCTGAAGAAGTGTGCATGCACACGAAAGCTCATACCAATGACAAACTTAGTTGGTCTCTAAGGTGCTACTGGAAGAAGAAAAAAATTATATTTTGTTTCTACTACACCAGACCAACACGGCTACCTAACCTGTAACAAGATCTATATTTACCCGCGATCGCTCAGTGTTAAGATCGATGAGAAGGTGTGGCGCTGAAGTTTATCCTTTGCAGCCAAATGCCACTCCAAGGCAGCGGAGTATTTAACACAAGGTGCCACTAAGTGTGGTTGTTTTTTAAAATGTCGCTATTGAACTTGCTACTGCCACTGCCTAAAATGGGGCATGGAGAAGTCCTCGAGAAGTTGATTCCAAGCATCCTGAGATCAAGTCTGGTGGGAACCATATTAGACAAATGTGGTCAGGGCAGAGAAGCCACTGGTCCGCTTCAACCCACCTTGGGGGGAGGGGAGGGAATAGCGTGTGTACGTGTGCGTTGAAAGAGATCTGAATCAAACGAGCAGCTAATTAAGGAGTTGAAAATATTTTTCCTACTTTTGAACTTCGGTAGCCAATTACACAGACAGATTGCCTAAGATTTCACTTGGGAAATGCAGCAATAAATATAGAACAGGATTTCTAAGTGGTGTCTTCTGTTCTCTGTCGTTACTACTCACTGAAAGGCTTGTCCTCTTTGGGCAATTGGTGTAGTGTAATAAATAATAATATTTAGCAATTGTTTAGAAACTATTGAGTGCATTTATGGGGCAATGAGTGTACCCGCAGCCAATGTCTTCGATGCAAACACCCTCTCTTTCCATCAACGCAAAGCGATACAGGACGGAGTCCAATCTAACCCACACAGTCTCGGAAGTAAACTCTGCTTAATAAACTGGACTTAACTTCCGAATAAACATGCCCACAGCCTGTTTATTGAGCGAAGTGCGTCTCTCATTGATCTCACAACTGGCTCATGAGGTTTACAAACCTTCCCGTTTTACAGAGGAGAAACTGAGACCCAAAAAGTTACTGACAGAGCGAAGTCAAACTGCTTGTTATCTGGCTGCTCCGTGTAAAATGGTCATTCCCTGACCACTTCGAAACAAGAGTGCCAACTAGAATAATAAATGGGGGGGGGGCGCAGCGGCAGGTAAGCACCGCCTTGCAAAATCAATCACAAGATGTGGGACACACACACATACACACCCCACCTGAATGCCCATAAACGTTTGGGGGGCCTAGCCCCCTCAAATATTTTATTGGGGGCCCTAGGAGTTGGCTCATATGCTTCGAAAGATATTATTTAAAAGCAAGGAACATACTCTTAAGTAAGCATGCATGCATGCGACCAGGCTGCAGAATTCAGCCATTCGTTTATCAATGCAGATACCTGGCATTACCCCCAGGTTGCCTTTTGAGTCAATTTAACCTCTTAAATAACATATCAACCAACCTTCCAATGCTGGCAGTCAAAACCTTTGGCGTGGTAGATGCTGCCACGGGGCCAAGGCTAGCAGCGCTCACCTTGGGTGGCTGCACGTGTCTTTTTGCTAAGCGGCAGGGGACTGACAGCTCTTGCGCGTGCCAAGTAGGCAGCCGGTGTGGTGTGGCACCTGGTGCGGAGATCCTTACACGGGCAATATCCAAATGCATGGACAGTCTTTAGCCCTGCCTTGGAAGCAGTGTAACTTGCTCCTGGAAAAAAGTGGTCCACACTACCCGCACGGCCCCGTGTGTGTGTGTGTGTGTGTGTGTGTGTGTGTGTAGGGCCATTTGGCCCAGGACCTTAAGCTCAAAAGTGGCCTCAGATTTAGGCACGTTAAATTGTGGGTAAGTTTCACAACTTATGTTTATGCACATTGGACCAAAATGCGACACACACTTTCTCAGCTTGAAAAGCAGGTGCTGATTATCTATGAGGTTCCCCTCTGTTTTTGGTGCTCCCCCCCCCGCTGCTGCCATCTTTGTTTTTATTATCACAGAATCATGGAATTGTAGAGATGGAAGGGACCATGAGGAGCATCCTAGTCCAAACTCTTTGCCCTGCTACAGGGATAGGCAGCTGTACCATGCGGGGATAGAACTTGCAACCTTGGTTATTATCAGCACCACGCTCGAGTCTAACCAATTCAAACCTCGAAACAAAACAAAATAAAACAAATCCTTCCAGTAGCATCTTGGAGACCAACTAAGTTTGTTATTGGTATGAGCTTTCGTGTGCATGCACACTTCTTCAGATACATCTTAGTTGGTCTCTAAGGTGCTACTGGAAGGAATTTTTAAATTTTGTTTTGACTACGGCAGACCAACACGGCTACGTATCTGTAACTACAACTTAAACCTGGAAGTGACTCGGGCTTCTCTAGACCTCTGAAAGGGCCTGATCACCCGTTTATACCTGGAGGAGTGCAACCTTGAGTTTCAAGGCTGCGATCCTGTGCATAGCTTCCTCCGAGTGATCCCCCCCTGACCATGGTGAGGACCCGTCCGGTCCTGGAAGGGAAAGGCCGGCGGAGCTGGGCAAGTGTCTTCCACCTTGCATGACTAATCCATCAATCCTGGAGGCTCAACCCAGTGACCCCCCCACCCAAGTCTAGTTGATCTGGTGGGGAAGATATTTTTGTTTAGATGCATGCAAAGAGGTTCGGGACTGACCTACCAGCGTTCATTTGCGGGTGGTGTCGCCTGGCTGTTTCCAGGAACCGACAGTGTCTAGCCAGACAGTATACACTTTTTTAAAAAAGGAATAACAGGGAAAGTGTTTCTTTTCTTTTCTTTTCTTTTCTTTTTAAACCAAGTAAGGTAATGTTATGCCAGATGTACCTATCTGATTAAAACGACCGTTTGGTTTAATTTAATGTTAGTTTATTAGGTTTATATATCGCTTCACGCAGCCAGAGGTGCCTGGGAGCCATTTACAGTATTAAGATGCAAAACTCACCACCATTTAATAAAGCAATACATTAAAAACAACAACCCTAAAACAGCACAAAAAATATCCACTGGCGCAACAATTCTGGTGGCTCAAACCAGAATTTGGTGGGTACTGCAAGAAAAAGTTCCATGCGAAATGGCTAGCCAGCTGGATGGGGGAAATGCTTGGTGGCGGTAATTTTGTTTGGTCAGGTCAGAAGTATAAGGACCCTGGACATGAAGCATATCCTGTCCATTGACAGCAAACTGCTCTTGGAAATGGAGGCCTCCTTTTGGTCCAGATCAATCCAATAATCAAATTCGGGATTGTTATCAGAGTAGCAGTACTTAGGTTTCCATGGAACTTTTAGCGATACCGTTGTTTTGTGAGATGCACCTTTCGTGAACCAGCCCACTGAGTACCCTGGAGCCACTTTTGGTGGGAAGGTCTCATGGTCAACATCATTTCTGGGAAACAGCTTGAAAAAGACGAAATATTTCCCCCTCATTCCCCCCCCCCCGTTTTTCTTCTTCTTCTTCTGAGAAACAGGCTTGCTCGCTCTCCAAATAAACATTGCCTACATTATACAAGGCCTGCTTCACACGTGTGTGGTCAGCATGGTCCCTAAACATGACAGCTGGCAGCTGAATGAATCAACTAATTCTGCAGCAAGGAGCGTCGAAAGTGGGAAATACAGGCTGGTCTGATGATACCTTTATTTCTTAAGTTTTCT
Source organism: Zootoca vivipara (assembly GCF_963506605.1). Classification (NCBI taxonomy): domain Eukaryota; kingdom Metazoa; phylum Chordata; class Lepidosauria; order Squamata; family Lacertidae; genus Zootoca; species Zootoca vivipara. The sequence continues at coordinate 24,178,480 of NC_083279.1, read as the reverse complement.
GGGAGATCAGGAGGGCGATTCGCAAAGGAAACTCCCCTCTCCCACCTCGCAGACTTTGCCTGCTTCTTTTTGGTGACTGCGGCGCAAAGCGCGTCCAGCTGGGGAATGCAGTTTGCGCTTCCTTGGCCAGCCAGGAGCTGGCGCTGCGCACGCTGGAAAGGCACCGGCAAGTCCCCTAGGAGGAAACGGGGAGAGAGAAGGAGACCCTTCTGGAGAAGGAGCGCCCGACCCGAGGCTGCTTGCTGTAAGTGAGCCGAGGGACGGGGGATCCGGGTTCGGCAGCGCAGGCTGCGATCGCCGTCTGCTGGCTACTCCTCGGCTCCGGATTCTGCAGCGGGGGATTGAGGAAAGGGGGTTGGGTAGGGTGTTTGAGGACTCCCTGCTTCACGCCACTGGCTCCTGCCCCGATTCCCCCATCCTACTCTACTGCAACTTCCGACCGAGCGCTTTCTCCGCTCTCTTGCGCAAATTCTCCCAAGTAAACTCAAAGCGAGTCTTCTCAAATTCTTAATCTCATTTTAAGAAGCGTGTTCTAATCCACTTAGCAAAAGACCTAGCGGGGAACACACACTATCTAAGCAGGGCCATTCGTGATCCTCATTCTCAGCGAAGAGTTTTAAAACTCACAAGCTATTTGTGATTTGGAAATCTTTTTCCAGAAGGTGAACCAGTTCTTTCCCTTCCACCTTTCACAAAGGCTTCCCACTCTGACGGTTCTCCTGCAGATCCCTAAGCCCCCTCTAAGCCCCCTCTCACCCCCGAGGCGAAGCGGCGTTGTTGTTGTTGTTGTTGTTGTTGTTGTTGTTGTTGTTGTTGTTGTTGTTGTTGTTGTTTTTCCCCAGCTCACTGGGTGAAAGCGTTTGGAGAATCTCTGGAGCTTTCGAGTAGGGGCTCACCCCTGTGAACAGTGCTCACACATATAATTCAAATTTCACAGCTGACCTGTTCTGAAAAACCTCAATCAGCTTCTAATTGAAGGGAAAACAAAATATTGCTTCCCTACAGCAGAGCTAACGATTTAATCATTATATCAGACATTATAGCTTTTAATTAGGCTAATGCTGATACTGTATGGAAAAGAGATAATTCAACACAGTTCTTGATGGATTCTGTAATTGGGTTAACGGAGGGAGCAGTTGAGGGAAGAGACGTCAATAATATTCAAGCCGCGTCTATAGCTACCACCAGGTTTATGAATGAAAGGATGGAAACGGGGCGGGGGGAGGCAGAGGAAAGGGCTGAAACTTCGCGCAGGAAATGTTTCTCTCCAACCTGCCCTGTGCCGCCCCCTGGAAAGTTCCCGAGGACGAAATGGAGTCACCGGGAGGATCAAATTCTGATCACTCCCAATATCGGAACCTCTTTCTCCTCGGATCTCGAAGTCCCTGCAATTGGTGTTTGTTTTCTCCGCGCTGGGGTTGAAATGGAACCTCGCGTACCTATCAGAGAGATGTGAAAAGCAGCTTCTCCACGTCGTCTGCCCACATTTTGTCATTATCCCTCGACAAAACTGACTTGATGTGTCTCGCAGCTGAAGAGAAGTTGACATCTCTGCTCCCCGAAATCTAGGGGAAAGCCTTCCCTAGAACGACGGGTTTCGTCTCCTCCTTCAAAAAGAAGGAAAAGCGAGTGTATATAAATAACCTCACATTTGAGGTAATACAAACAGGAGCGACTTGGGCGCATCGGAAATGAAATGCCCATGCCTGTGGAAACTGGAATTAGTTTAAGATCAGTTTCCCTTTTCGCAGAGACAAAATTCAGCTGCGGATTCTTGTTGCATTTTAAAAATTATTATTAATCGCCAAACAGGGAGAAGGGGCGCTGACTTTCCTTCTTAATTCCCTCGTTCGGGACTGAAAATAATTAGAGACCTGCCCGCTACATAGAGGCGAAATTAACAACGACAAAAACAGTTTTAGATGAACCTATGAATCTAATTACAGTATCCAGAGGAACGCTGTCTAGTAGCACACATGGATTTGTGCTTTCTGCCCTGTAATAAAAACAACCAGCCGATGTTTAGATATGTCGAGCCAGCTGATACACTTCCCTCCCAACCACCCGCAATTCGGATAAAAATCTATTTTCCATACATTCTGGGGCAGCTTGAGAGCGACTGGCTAAGGAGCGGCTGTTAGACAAGCAAGGCTTAGGCTACAACAGTACTTTTCGTTGCACGAATATAAATGGCTACATTGCAATCCGTATTTTGAGCCACAATTTATTGCAGAGAACGAAGTTCGCTGCTTTTCCGGTTGGCGATCTCTGCGCACAAAGGGCCCCTTTTTCTCGGGGGCCCGGCGCCCGGCGCTCTCACAGCCTCCCGTTTGAAGAGGCGGTTTTGCTGGGAAGATGGGAGGACTACCCTGCGCTTTTTGCAGACGCTCTTCCCTGTTCTGGGAGCGGTGTGATAAGCACGTGTAGCCAGGCCTGAACCTTCCAATGGGCGTCCTGGAATGCAAGTTCCCCCTGCAAGGTTGGAGCACACCCTTTCGTCACGCTTTGTCAGGAAGAGAGTCTTTTATAAGCTGTTTGTTTATATTATGCCTTAACTAGACTCCCGGCACAATATTGTTTTGAAAGAGAAATATTCTCTATTGTGATCCATCCTTGTCTTATTTTGTCAGTAATTACAGCAGAATTAAACGGGTCATTGATAAAGTTCCATTGACACAAACCCCTGTAATTAACAGTCTGAATGCACCTTAAAAAAAAACATTCCTCAAGAGTTGTAATTTTTGAGTCTTTGTGTTGTTAAAGGGATACACGTATAATAGGAGAGCACCAGAATTGCTTAGAAAGAGCCGTGGCTAATTCCGGATTCCAACCCCCCCCCAACCAAAAACACACACACCCAGACAGCCCTATCAGTAATGCTTTCTAAGCTCCGACTGATCAGAAAAACAACACCACCTTTAAGACTAAGACTAAGAATATGAGCAGAATTTTATATATATATATAGTGATTTATAGGATTCAATCCCTCCACCCTGCTTCAACAATATTGTGACATTAAATGTTTCAGGCTCTCATAGGATGGCACGCCTTTAGTAGGCAAATTAAGAAAACAACAACTATATTGTAAAAAGAAGAAGAAAAACCGAGTGCTTTTTAAAGGACAGTTATTGCGTCGCGTTCTCAAGGATGAGACACAACCACTGGTTTGGAAGGAAATGCCAGGGCAATTTCGAGCACTGATGCCTCGCACGAGGTGCCATCGAACCGCATTTCTGTAGCCTGCCTGGCCGGGCCGGCCCCTCAAGTAGAAAAGACACCCCTCCATCAAAGTCCAGTCAAGATAAACTGATTAGAAAAACCTCCGACTGAAGGCTGGAGAAGTGAGCTAACTCCTCGCCGCTGCCCCCTCTCCCACCGCCCCCTTCCCGCTTCCAAGCCATTCCCTGTTATTGCAAATTAGATTAACCACCCAGGCTTCAATATACGTCTGACACGGGGTTCACCGGAGAGCGGAGGATCATCCACTCCAATCTCTCTTTTCCTCCCCATCGGAGCATCTCCCATAAATTACATCTTGTCCTTTAATACACTTTTCTATGAGATTAAAACATCACTTTGACACTGTTTCCAGTCTGGCAGCCGCATCCCCCAAATTACTTCGAAAAACAGCAAACAAGGCGAGACATCTAAATAATCTCCCAAATGCTGTTTCTGAACGTTTCATTACGCGCAGAGGGGAATACACCCCCACCTCTGCGCCATTTAATGCCTTTAACCTCTCCTTTTACGAGCAGGAGTCGAGTTCTAGGGGGTGAATCCTGTTTTCTTTAAGATCAGGGTGGAAGGCGATTGTTATCCTAGTCTTGGTATAAGCTGGAGGTTGATCAGACATAGTGGGAAAATAATAATAATAATAATTAATAATTATAATAATAATTCTGGGCTATGTTTTTGGGCATGCTTAAACTTTCTGCTGTGACTGTTCTTGGAAGCTTACTCTTCGAGTTAGTTAGGTTGTTCGTCCTATAACTTCCCTGGAACTCATCCTCCGAGCCCCGCCATGCCCCGAATTTCGGGAAGTTCAGAGGGGGAAGACAGGTTTTTTTGCGCAAAAAAATGAAGGTGCTACTCCACTGAGACTGTTGTCCGGCTAGATGCATAGGCCACCAGGCTCTGTAGTTCACCCCGATGCCCCCTTCTCTCCATTTTCGGTCCTCGTGTGTGTGCATCAAATTATAGTGGGGGTGAGTGGTTCGAAGGGCGGGTGTTTGGGGGACATCAAACCCTGGCCATGACACCTGACCTTCCGAGTCCTTCTGAGCTCGGTGAAATTGTAAGCCAGAGCCTAGAAATGGTTACAGGAGAGATGTACGGAAAGCCATATAGTACAACCTCTCTCGTTTCTCTCTCTCTCTTAAAGCTGCTCACTTAGGATATATTCAGCTACCCCCCCCCCAAGATTATTCACATCAGGGATCCAGTCCTTCTCCAAATCAATTTTATGAAGGAATGTTGCTACTTTTTCTGCACTTGGAACTCAGCGAGCTTCCTTTGGGCGTCGGTGGGTTGTTTTTATTCGTTTTAAAATTAAGCCCGGAACCAGCACCTGCCGGATGCGCAATCTAAACAAGCGAACGCTTCATTCTTTGCAAACACTCCCTTTTTAAAAAGTTATTTGGTACACACTGATGCCCTAAATGGTTCTTAGACTTCTGGCAGAGCAAGACAGGGGAGGGATGTACGTGTGTCCACGCGAGACGGGGGAGGGAACAGAGAGGATTTTCTGGGAAGAAGGTAGCAAACTCTCTCCCTTTTCCACTTTTCTTCCCTCTCATGACTCTCTCCTCTCCTCGAATTATTTAATGTTGAGTTTGTTCTGGGATTTGGCCCCAAGACACCTCACCTAGTGACACAGCGGAGCCATTCACGTGTGAAAGTAGCTTTCGGAGGAATAGCCCTTATGAGGCTACGTGATGCTAACTCCTTGCTATCCGATTTCCGCCATACCGTTGGCAAGACACGCTTCGGACATCCAGAGAATCCGGGACTGAGGCGGAGTTGGGCATGACTTACCCAACACCTTTAGATCAGAGAGTGACAGCCTAAGCGCACGTATGTTTACCTGGAACCAAACTCCGCGGGGTTCATCGGCCCTCCTTACCCGCAAAGAAGTGGCGCGTAAAAATGCAGCCTCAGCTGTGATGGGGTCTTAGCACAAGAAATACAGCACAGTGAAAGTCTATGTTGTTCCATTGCCCCCCCCCCTTTTGGACTATAACCCGCCTCGAGCAAAATGGATGAGGCGAAGTACACACGTATAAACAAATAGGTTTCGAAACGTTGCGTGCGAGGTTTAGAGTTAAGCAGAGCTCTGCTTTCCATTCTTCTTGATGAAGAGCTCTGTGTAGCTAGGAAGGTCGCTTCCGCCCAGAGGGCCTCGAGAACGCCGGGCTCCACTTGCACTGCGTTTCAAGACAGGTCGATTATCTAGAACCGAACTGGGAGGCCTTTTCATCTTCCTCCCGCATCCTCACTGACTGTGTGTGACCCTATGGTGCACCCGGGTTGCGCCCTGCTCGGCTCATTTGACACTGCGATCTTTGCTCTCAAAGCCGGCGCAGACGTTTTGTCTCTCTTCCTTTCTCCTTTCCTCTGTCCCCTCTTCCGTTTCTCTCTCTTCTAGGTAGGCTACCAGGACACCACTTTGCCCTTTGAACAAAGAGGCTTTCAAGGCGACCCCCTCCTCTTCTCCAGGCTCCCCGGGGATCAATGCGCTCAAACGGGTTTATAATGGGTTAATTGACTGAAGCTGCTATCACATTTAAACACCTGTTTCTGCCAGGAGCCAGATCCGTTTTCTCCCGTGACTGAGTGGTGCTCGGATCTTCGGCTTCTGGCGATGCCTCCTGAACCACCTCCCTGGTCCAGATCCCCCCCCCCCCAGCCCGCTTCCGCTACCTCCGGCGAAAGCGGGAGAAAACTCTGGAGACATACAGCGTCTTTAACATGCTGGGTTTATCGATTGAAGGGGTCTCCTCGTCTTTTGCCTAAGAAAACCTAACGGGATTGGGATTCAGAACGAAGGGAAATAGATTTCCACCGGCCAAGAGGTCGTGTCACATTCTGGGCGACCCTCAGGTTACATGAAAGTGTGTGGGGGTTCCTTAACCTCTCTCTCCACCCCAGCTAAAACTCGCCGTAGAAAAGGCTGACGACTGTTTGCAGCGTCTTCATCAAAGAACGGTAACTAGGTTCTTTAGAGCCGCGATTCCTGGGAGACAGCCGATCCCAGAGCAGGCAAAGTTTGTTTCTGCTTTGGGTAAGGCCGCGGAGTCACGCATACCCGAACGGCTTCTGCATTCCTCAAACCTCCCTCCCCCCACCAAACCCCGACTTCCCACGTGGACATGTCAATTGCAGCTCTCTGCCCAAATGGAAACCAACCACTGACACCAAAAAGTAGCACGCCTGCATCCCTCTCTCCCCCTCGCAGTTCCCTTGTCCGGGGGAAAATGCGTAAAAACCGAACAAAAATTAAGGCAGCTTGCTGAGCTGCCACCCACCCTTTCGACTGTCCCGCTGAGCTGGGGAGTGGGCTGTGTGTGTGTTGGAGAGAGGGGGGGGAGAGAGAGATTCTCTCTGTGTATGTGTGGGGTGGGTCAATCTTTTTTTAAAAAATCTTTTATCATAAAAGTGAAAGTCCCCCTCCTCCCCTCCTTCTCGTCACGCATCTCCACATGGATCCCCATCGATCAAGCAGCAACTGAAAGCTATTTGGAGCCTCTCGTCGAAAGTTGCAAGCGCGCCTCCCCCTCAGGAAACTCCTCGCGGAGCCCCCTCCCTCCCCCTTTTCCCTCTCCCACCCCCCACCCCGCAGGGCGACCCACCCCCCTTCCCCCCTTCCAAAGTTAGAGGCACACTTACAGTTCCAGCTTTCTTCTCTTCCCCCACTGCGGAGAGGACAGCGGGGCAGGGGCGCAGCCTCTCCCGCAGGGCAGCGCAGGGCGAGTTGCCTTGGCCACCTTCCTTAGCTCTCGGCTGGCTGGCAGGATCCCTAGGCGGGCGCAAGCAGTGCGCAGCGGCTCTGGCTTTGGCCCCGGGGTAACCGACCCTCTTCCTCGCTTTAACTCTCTCTCTCTAGACCCACACCCTGCCCATGGCAGGTTCGGCAACCGCTGCGCCACAGCCCGGAGCGCCGAGCAGCAGACGCGCAGACACTCATTCACCCACACCCCTCTCTCTTTTTTTCTCTCTCTCCTCTTTCTCGCTCCCTCTCTCTCTCATACACATAGACGACTGCGCTGCGCTGCGCGCACACGCACACACACACACACACACGGAGAGAGAGGCTGGGAAATGAAATTTATTACTGATACCAAAAAGAAAAGAGGAAGACTTTCAAGACAATTTCAAGTTATTGTTTCTTTCTGGAGGGGGGGGGGACCAAACAAACCCGAGCAAGAGCGAGCGCGCGAGCGGGAAGGGCTTCCCCCCCCTCCCCGCTTTTCCTTCTCTTCCTCTCTCCCCCCCTCCCAACCCTGGAACATAATGAAGCGCTTTTGTATGGCGCGGAACAATACCAAACAAGTATTCTAATAAATAGCCACTCTCCCCCTCCTTTCCGCGTCTCGACGGTGAATAGAACCTAGCAGTTGCTTAGAGAGCAGCTGGGACGCAGCGAGAAGGGAGGTGGAGCCCGGGCATCCCTTGCGCGCCTGCCCCCCCCAAGCCCTGCTCCGTCTTCTGCGCACACCCGCGCGGATCCTGGCCCACTTTCTTTGCTTGCGCCCCTCTTCTCCGAGGCGCTTCCAGCGCGGGGCTGGGGAGCCGGAGTTGCTGAGTCTACCTGTCTTGCGCCTTTTTACCTCGTGGCGGACTTATTGGAGACCGGCCTCCGCGGGCATCCTTATCTCGTTTCGTTTAGCATTCGAGCTTAAGATCCATTCTTCTCCCCTCTTTCCCCTAAAGCCTGGCATTCTCAAGCGTTTTGTGCCCGCCGAGAGAGGATCCCACTTTCCCTCGCGCGCCCTTCCGCCTAGAAGGGAAAGTGATTCGGCGCCCCTTTCCCGCCTCCCGGAGGGCTGGCTCGACAGGGGGTTTCTCTCCCCCTTTCTTTCGTCCATTAGGACTACTTGTGTCTTCCGGTTACCCGCTTAAACTTTTCATTCCTCTTTTTCGAAAGCCTCACCGAAGGCTTCGCCACCGTTTGCACTATAAACATTATTCTAATTATAAAACTTTTCCAGTTTTCTTATTTTGGGGAGTGGGTGTGCACTTCTGAGGTTACTGTCTGCCGTCCCTTTCTTTAAGAATAGCGAATGTGCAGTCTCCAGACGGAATAATAATAATAATAATAATAATAATAATAATAATAATAATAATAATATAGTATTTACTTCCTCCCCTCAAGATTTTTTTTTGGGGGGGGGGGGTTGGCGGCGGCATCCTTCTGAGCTTATTCTCCCCGCCTCCCCCCGTCCTTTCCCTTAGCAATAAGGGATGAGCTGCGTCCAGACTGGCTAGTCCAATGGACACCAAACACCCGCTGCGCCAGCGATGCCGGGAGAGTGCGCTTCTGCGGCAGTCCCAGTCCCGGATGCAGCTGTCCCTATCAGTTGTGTGCGCGAACTGTGGGGACACGGGTGGGAGCGGGGAGACTCCCCCACTTCAGGCAGGCCAAGGATGCACGGCGTCGCTGGAGAGGAGGGGCGGCGTCCTCCTTGCCTCCCCCACCCCTCTAGTTTAACCCCCAAAGGGCAGTGTCCTAACGGGAAGAGGCATCTTGTTTTGCGCGCTGCAGAATTGTGCGTTTGCTCGTGAAGAGACCCCAGCAGGCATCCTTCTTCACACCCTCTCCTTCCTTTCTCTCCTAGCGGGGTTACATCTCTCAGGCGGTTCTCCTGACCTGACCTTCGCTGAAAGTGGGTACCGTTCGCATTCACACGCGCACACAACCTCGCACGGGAAATATTTCTATCTACGGTATAAAATCCAGTCAAAACGCCCAGATCGGAAGTAGGTCGCTTTTATTATCCGCTGCGGAGCCATTGGCAGTTTAGTTCAAAGTGGCCCCCACAACACCTCTCAGGATCCAGCTGCGCCCCATCGCCTCCTTCAGGGCGAGTTAGCAGCGTTTGTCGCGCGTTAAAAGCCGACAAAAAGATTCTTTTTCCGTCTCGAAATGGGTGGCGAAAGAACACGGGTCAATCTTGACTTTAGGTTTACTTGACAGTAAGTCCTGTCGATTTCCCTGGAACTTACTTCCAAGTAAACCCGCGCAAGTTGGCATCATCTGGAATACTTGGGGAAGGCTCGGATCCGGAACTCCGCGGAGGTGTGAAGCGCCCTCCTGGGCACATGTGACCAAATAACTCGTTTCGACGCCTTAGCTCGTGGCTGTACCTAGAAAGCAAGTCCCACTGAAGTCAGTTGGATTTACTTTCCGGGAGACTTTCCGGCTTACCCAGAGAGCGGGAGCGCCGTTCACGGTTGGGACTCGCTCCTGCCTTGTTTATACTGCAACAAACCGAATCATTCGGGATCGCCGGTTTCAAAACTTGTGACTTCTGTTTTGCAACGCTCAGTCAGGGGGAAAAAAGGGGGGAAAGAATGGGGGATGGCACTGCAGCGAGCTTCCCAGCCCTGCAAATATTTGAATGGTGTCTCTCTCCCCGCACCTCCCCGGCTGCCTCTCTTTTTGTAAAGCGGAGCAGCTGTCAGTCAGCTGGCTTTGACAACCTGCCACAATTTTTGTCACTTAATAGTGGGTGTTAGGCTAAGTGCAAAACACTCTGGCAAACAGATGTCAAACCTACATCTCATACAAAACGTGGGCTGTGAAATTGAGTTTTAGCCCACACACTTTTCTCTTTCTTTCTCTTTCTCTTTTATTTTTTTTAAAATAAAAAATAGGTGCCAGTGAGTAAACCATATACAAAACCGAGAGAGAGAGAGAGAGAGAGAGAGAGAGAGAGAGAGAGAGAGAGAGAGAGAGAGAGAGAGACCCTGACAGTCTCCGCCGGCTGCGCTTGTTATTTAAAAGGAGGCGTCTTTAGAAACCTGACCTCCAAATTATAGCGATGCCTCCTTACATTTCAAACAGGGAAATATGAGAAGAACTGCACTTGGGAGGGGGCACGCCCAGAACAAAGACGGAAAAGGACCGGAGATATACCGGGGGCGGAGCGGTGCCAGGGAAAGATTGGGGGGTGGGAGGGGGGAGAGGGAAAAGAAAAGAAAAAGAAACACATCCCAACCACCGCGCGCGACGGGTTATTTCCTTCTCTAGCTCCTCCTCCTTCTACCGAAGGGCTTCGCTGTTCTTACTGTAAGACCCTGGAAGGACAGTGAGGAGAGGAAGAGAGGGTGAACTCTGAGCTTGGGGAGCTATTAAAAGATGTGTCTCAAGCGAAAGAAACACACACACACACACCGAGCGCTCGTTGCAGCCTCAAAGCTGGCGCAAACCTTCCCGACACCCGCTGCTCCCCTCTCCCTAAATGCGCTTATTAATTCTGGACTCCGCGGAAGCGCGGCCGGCCAAACCATTAGGGCGTTAGGTGAGAGGAGACCCGTCTCAGGCGGAGCCGGGCAGCAGATTCTCCGGGGTACCGCAATTACCAAGCGTGTAGAAGGATCTGTGACCTAATCTAGGACTCCCTAGTATCGAGGGAAGAGGGGGTGCCGCTTGGACGGTCGGCCTCAGCTGTTTGGAAGTTTTAGGTAGCGTTCAGGATCGGATCGGAACGCAAACGTGGCGCAGTGAAGTCCACTCTGTAGCAATTCATCTGCACCAGATTATGAAAGCAACCCCCACCAGGAGTAGGAGCTGGGCGGGGGACACACACAACTAAATTTAATTTAAGGATAGTTGCGATACAGAAACCCAGAGAGTTATTTTCCTAACCCCGCTACAAAATTTTCAACATAGGATGTCAGTGCGCTCTTTCACATTCTTTTTTCCGGGTGGGGGGCGGGGAGGGAGAGAAAGAAATGTCCCAAAATTAGGATTAAGGGTTCTTCGCCACCGTTCCCATCTCCGTATGCTGTTTTGCCTGGATTAATTCTACACTCATTTTCTTATGATCCCACGCACAATAATGAACCAGCGAGGCCAGAGAAGCCTTTAAAACAATTTTATCGGTTGAATTATCTATGAATTGCAACTTAGATTTCAGCCTAGGATGCGATTGTACCTGCACGTGTTATCTGAATTACTTGAACATCTCTACGTTCCGGATCCGTAGGAGGCCGCCGTCATATATCTCTCTGTACACTTATTAGAAATATGTAAATAATCGTGTGTTACTTTCCTTCAAGGGAAGTGTGACGTTAACAGTGTGGATGCACGGACACATTTAAAAAAATAATGTCACGCTTTCTAGCTCGGAAGCGATTTGATTATTATAGCATTTCTCGCATCCTCCGATTCTTTGTAAAAACATTTTTTTTTTTAAAAAAAGGAAAGGTAACTTCTGCATGGAACATTGAGCCTCACTCTTTAAACTAGTCACGTGCGCCTTGAAAAAAGATGCCCTGAAAAAGTGAACATCCTCAGACATTACTTCTGTTTGGGGCGGGAGGAAGAACAGGAATATAATTTTGAACGGTCTTTTATTTTAAAAGTCAGATATCGCCAATATTTATTCCATAATCGGGTTAGTTCGGAATATGTTTTCACAATCACAAATGAACAGGTTGTTTTTGTTTTTTTTTAAAAAAGAAACGAACTCAGTCTCGGGAAAGGAAAGGCACCCAAATGTTGCAACTGAAATTATTCTGACTCACTTTCGTTTTTCCGCTTTCCGCTTTCCCCAGATAAATGACTGAGATCACACAGACTCTTTGAAGAGAGGATTGGTGTGAAGTTCTTCCTGTACTGTTTTAAAACCCCTTTTACACCCGGATCTTTGACCTTCTAGAATTGAGGACAAAACCTTACCCCTCCCGGGTTTTTTGGGAGAAAGTATGATTGTCTTCTCTGGCCCAGGAAATCAACAATAGTCCAGGTTCTTTAATGGACATGAACTGTAAACAACAACAACATCCAAGCAACCCAGCTAAATTCCCAACATTTCGTTCAAAACACATGAAACCAAACCAGAAAAACCAAACATTTTTTTAAAAAACAAGCATATATGAACTTTGTTTGATTAAAGTTATTCTGTACAAAAAGTGCTATTGAAAACTCCTCCACCTGAACCCTATATAATAGTTTGTTCAATATTATGACATTCAATGTGACTCCCTTCCAAGAGCAGTATTGAGTAGGATCAGAATGCTACTACACTAACGGAGAGAAGACTGGAAGCCCAAGTCTAAGTGATGTGTCCTTGACCATTCCTTATATCCAGGGGTGCTCACTTGAATAAAATTTTGGGGGTGGGGTGGGGCAGGTAAGTCACACCCCACATAATGGATCACAATATGGAACACATAGGCACCATTTGAATGGCAATATCCCTCAACTTGGGTGGCAGCCCCCTCAAATATTTTTTTTGGGGGTGGGAAGGGACCTCAGCCCGTAGGAGTTGGGTCTATGCTCAGACCACACAGAGGTAAACCCAGGTTTGCTAATTCAGCAAGGATCTGCACCACCACCACGGTTTCCTGTCCTCTAGTTGCATGACGCATAGATGTGTAAACTGTGTCACATTTGCACCTTGTTTAGGGAAGTTTTTAATCTGTGATATTTGATGTATTTTAATGTTTGTTGGAAGCCGCCCAGAGTGGCAGGGGAAGCCCAGCCAGATGGGCGGGGTATAAATAAATAAATAAATAAATAAATAAATAAATAAAAAATAATAATAATAATTATCAAAAAGTGTGCATTTAAACATCTTTAGATGTGTGTCTAAGTCCAATGAGTGAAGCAGCCTGCACAGTTGATTTGACCACAAGTGGATGGGAAATGAAACCATGGCTTTTGTCCACCTGCATCTGAGACTATTGTTTTTCTTGGGGAGATGGCCAGGCCATCTATTAGCATATTAGTCATTATCCCTTACACACACACACACACACACACACACTGTATTGGGTGGGTATAACTGGACCTTTTATCCTTAATGAATCAATGTTCTCATAACAAATTAGTCCTCCTTCATAGGATATATGTGGAGAGATTTGAATGCCTTTCGCCTGTGAGCCTGACTCCTTATCTTTCTGTACACTGGAATTAAGCCGCTTTAATCGTCAGATTTGAAATGGATTTGGCCTGAGCTATGCAATTTTGATCAAGCTTGGCAGTTTTATGAAGTCTGGCAATGAAGTCCATTGACAGCCTGACTCCCTCACAATTGCCTGAGAGTATAGATCTGAGGCTTCTGTAACTGCAGTGTCATCAGGAAAAGAAATAAATAAAAGGCAACTCAAGTCCCCTGGGGTAGTTGCATTTTGAAGCAGTGCCATTGGAAGTGATGCAGACAATGAACTTAAAGGGAAGCTGTAAAATAAAATTACAACGAAGGCCATTGGGGACATTGTGATTTAAGGGAAGGATTCGTGTTTCTGTCTGCAGAAAGATGGCAGATGTCAAAACCTTGATTTGGACCTTAATTAATACTATTTGCTCCCCTGCCTCTGATGAAACTACTCTGGTTTACACTAAATAAGAGAGCCAAGGACACGGCACAGATAACGGCACTGGAAAAGGAGGAAGAAGAGCAAACAATATCAGCTTTATAGCCTAATCCAGCTAGGTTGCTGCCCCTTGAGAAGTCCAACTCAGCTCAGCAGGACTTGCTTCTGAAAATTACCTGTTACACTGTAAGACCCACTTCAAGCAAGTAAGCAAGCTAGTCACCATAAACTTTAGCTGGATTTGGGGCCTTCTTCTCTCATAGCAGAAAATCCAACTACAATGGGTGATAACCAACATTAACCCTACTCAGAGCAGACCCACTGAAATCAGATGGGTTTCAATAGGTCTGCTTTGAGTGTGACTAATGTTGGCTATCTTCCATTGTAGTTAACCTGTTGGAAATAATGGGCATGACTAACTTAGGTTCATTCATTTCAGTGGGTCTACTCTGAGTGGGACTTAGTTGCAAAGCGTTATAAGAAAAAGAAGGGGAAAAAAGACCAACAGGCATATTGAAGAAAACATTAGAATGCTTATACCTTAGAAATAAACCTCTTCTCACCTACAGGTGGTACTTAACACCATGGAAACTAGCGCTAATACGCCCAAGAACCTCACCAAAATGCTGGATAGGGTGCACCTCAACAGGCACATATTTCCACATGTGGTGGGAATGCCCCTAAATCCAATTACTCTGGACAACAACCATACAAGAAATATGTAAAATAACCAAACAAACAATAGAAATAACCCCAGAATTGGCCTTACTAAACCTCTTCCAAGACAACAATGCCCACTTACACCACAAAGAACTCATAACCCACTTACTCTCAGCAGCCAGAAACACCATAACCAGACACTGAAAAGATCTCTCAGGAGTAAGCATGGACCAATGATACCAAATAGTATGGGAAACAGCCTTACTATATAAACATTAACCAATAAACTGAAACTGACATGGGGACAAATAGAAGAAAACGGCTTCACCCCAGTATGGCTCCCTTTCATCACATACACAGCCCAACAAGACAATGACAAAAATCCACCAACAGCGTACAGTACAAATCAATATGGCTAACTTGATTCAAAACACCCACCCACCCCGCTCACACATGAAACAAAAACCACCACAGCCAACCACAAATGAACAATCATATCCTAGGCCAACCCCATCTCTCACCACCAAAGGAACACAAGCAAACAATAGAGAACCTGCACAAGCGATGCTGACAACCCCCCCACATATATTAAGTAAAATAGAAACATCATCACCCAAACCCACCCCCATCCACCTTTTCCCATCTACCTCTTTCCCCCCTTTCCCTCCCAATGTCTCAATAAATGAAACTGATTTGTAAAAATGTTACGAGAGACATTGCACATATTTCTGTAAACCAAGAAAATGCTTAATAATAATAAAAAAGAAATAAACCCCTCTTTATTGAAGTCCACCGCTCCTTCCTAGTCACACTTTAATGGATCTTAATACACTCTTCGTTCTTCAGGGGTTAAACAACATATATCTATATATATCTGCCATATTGAAGGGATGATAAAAACTGGTATAATGTATAAAACTCCCAGGGAGGCCTGAGATAACAGAACAAGTTTTAACTAGTCAACAAAATATCAGCACTGTGGGCGCCAGCCAGATATAAAGAGGGAGAAGGTTGCCAAAGTGGGGGTCACTACAGAGGAAGCCCATTTCTAAGTGGTCGTAAGATGAATATTTGCAAGATGCAGTGTGTCCAAGGTGACATTGATTGATAGTAGTGAGTGGATAGATTCATACCAGTCATTCTTTTACATAACCCGTTCCCAAGCTGAGTCAAGTCTCATAAGTCACCAGCAGTCCCTTAAAATGGGCTTAGTAACAAATTGGCAGCCAATGCAATTCTTTCAGCAGCCCAGATAAAAGTATCTTGTAAAACTTAAAAAAAAACCCAGTCTACCTATGCTTGGGTGTTACTTTTTGGGGGGGTGGGGTGGGGGAAGATTATATAGCAGCTGGACAACCTCTAAGACCGACTGTCTTGTTTTTCAGTCTTAGCTTCAGATACAAGGATAAAGCACATTGTCTGAAGGGAAGCTTGGGGAGCTTATAGCTTTCAAGATGCTGACAGGCTTTATTTCACCTGGGTCAAATACACAGCTTGGCACACACACCTATGTGCATTTGTGCGCGCGCGCGCACACACACACACGGGGGACGGGACGGGACTGGGAGCCTCAATGGTGCCCCTCTGCAGGCTTCAGCTGGGGCAAAAAACCCCACCCCACCCCACCTTGCATCACTGGTTGTTGAGCTCCATTTTCTGCCAGGTCTAGCATGTCCAATTGTCAGGGATGGTGGAAGTTGTAGCCCAACGGCAATGTATGTAGGACCCGACCTGTTTATTCTGATTGTAGTGTTAAGGTTTCAACCCTGTAAATCTTTAAAAACGTATCAGTGAGCAACAACACTGTCTCAGCTCTTACCAGTTATGCTTACTGATTATGACTGAACAGTTCATTTTAAAAGCAGCATGTTTCACTCCATGAAACCCTGCAGGTCTTTTCTGTGTCTTCTCAAGTCACCATGTACAAATGACTACCCTTGAACTCCATGCATTTCCCCTGTTACATCAGGTGGGGAGTCCTTGCCACGTCAGAGAGAAGCACCCTCTTCTGATCCTTATTGGTACATCTACAGTGTTTCCCAGGGCAATGGCACTGTTGGCCCAGAAGACAATAAGCACTTATGATGCGTTTCTTCCAAACAGAATGAATCATTTCGCTGGGCTTCTGTCTTCTGCTCCCAGCTCTGTCACTGATTAACCCAACATTACAGCCTATTTATGTTATATGAAGTCTACAAATCAATTAATTGAATTGTTGGATTTGTTCCAGTCAAACGCTTTGAAAAATTTATAGTAGTATGAGGAGGTGACAATAGCTTAGAATGAATAGTTTCAAGGACCTTGGGGATTTAGGCACATATCAGAAGGGCTGTGCATGTTCTACCTTTGCACATTTCTCTGTGTTCTGTCTTCCTTTTCCCTTCCTTCATCCTGCAAATGGTGGTCTCTGCTGATGCTATCTATATGAGGCAAGACAGGAGAACCAAGTTGCATTACATGCTACTTCCAATTTATTCATTCTAAACAGATTACTACTTTTATATCAGGTAACATTTGCAGCCACATATTCCTCATTTCTCAATTCATTCCCCCCCTCCTCAATATTTGATTCCCCCTGCAACTGAGAAAACAGATATATGAGAACTATCTTGGCACAAGCCTACATTACCTGATAAAAAAAAAAGCTCTAAACAGACAATTTTTTTACAGTCTGTCTTAACCCCCTGGGATGCCCTGTAGAGCTTAGAATAAAACATTTGCATTGTTTTAAAATGTGTTTTAAAAAAACAGTAATTGTGAATGCTTACTGGTGTTGTAGCACTATAAGGCACTTAACATGATGAAACTGCCCCTATGTGAACACAGGCTCTTATTTTATGAAGAACTAAGAGTATAGTTTATACAGAAATGAAATAAGACCTCTTTTGAATAAAACAATCTGCATAAATGCTTAAAGAAAGCCTATAATTATGATAAAAATGTTGCTCAAAGTTAAAATTATGAAGCAATCAAGATTTATAAACAGTCTCTCATCAACTTTTAATCATACTTCTGTTTTTATATGCGAACTGTATATGGAACAACATATAACAATATATCTGTTGCAGCATTTACTTTTGATGCCAGTGGATTTTCCTAGACGTGTTATCATATAAAGAAGCACATGCAAAGGGGGCGGCGGCGACATTTTTAGTCATTTCTCCTACTGCACATGGAAACAACACTGTGCCTCCCAGGAGTAGCCTTGCATGTCTTGGAAATAAGTACCGTAGCAACTATTGACTTGGAAAGGCATCTGCAGCCTTGCACTTAATCCTAGTAATTTGGGCCCTGTCCTAAGAAAGGCATGAAATAAGGGAATGATATAACTCACAGGTTGTTTGGTGGATTTCCCCCCCTGTTACAACCCTCTGGAAAAGGAGCTTTGATTAAGCACATTTGACTCCAGGAAAAATCCTTTATGTAACAGGCTCTATCTCCAGGGTGAGACAGGCTTCCCCCCACCCTGGACCCTCCTAATGTCATCGGTCTACAACCCCAATCACACCCAGAAATCATGACCAATGGTCAGGAAGGATGGGAGTTGTAGTTCAACACCACCTGAAGACCCAAGCTTGGACAATACTTCTCTAAGCCCTTATCCACTGTGGTCTTCTTGAACTTCAGTACTAAATCTTCTTCACATTACCATATAATACCTACATGCACAGAGTCTGCTGTCATCTCTGCATCTCGCTCATCTACATTGCCAAAGATTTGGGGAGAAGGAACATATGTAATCTGAAGATGCATTGTATATCTTTATGTAGTTCGACCTACAGAGAGTATGGTGAATTTGTGGACACTAATGTGTTTTGTATCAATGGCATAAAAACTGCTAGTGTGCAAAAGGCTATGACTTCTGATGGCAAGGTTTCAGACTTCAACGGCAATTATGATTTGATTTAAATTTAAACATAAATTATTATCTTGACTTCGAACCCTCCTTTCACGTCCATCAATATACAAAACTTTATATTGCTACATTGGTAACATAAGAGGTAAAATGACTATTACTCATACTTAATCTAAGCACAACCACAAGAGCTCCTGATTAGGCATTTAGCTATGCAATGTTGAATGTTATCTATTAACTCTATTCTATCCTGTTTCACCTTTGTTTTTATTTTCATTTAAAGTTTTTAAACCAATTCATGAACCAAGAACTCACACACTAACCCCTAATAATGAACCATATGTTGTAGATATCGCTGCAAATTGATTACCGTATGTTATTTTTGTGATATACAAATGATATGAGAAGACTTGGTCTAATTATTCATTCCATTTATTATTCCTATAATCCTTGTATATAAAATCCAATAAAAAGTTATTAAGAAAAACAAGTTTGCCAATCAGATGGTTTGAAAAATAGATGCTTGTTCGCTGATGCAGAGAGGTTTACGTGCCAACAACCACCTAATTTTCAAGTCACCTGGCTGACCTTTTGGAAAAATTCTGAAACAAATAAAGAAATCTATCTCTAGGTGAATTGTCTAAAGAGAAATTCAGGATATGGTGCACAACGTCTTTGATCTGCCCTTCTCCACACACTGGCGGAGGAAGAGGAGTGGGGGGGGGAGCACACCGCCCCTGGCAGCGTGCTCCTGGTGTGGTGCCATCGCGGCATGCCCCCAGGATGCGCGCCAGCCCAACCCCTGCCTGCTCTCCACCCCCCGGTGCCAGGGCATGAAGCTCCGCCACTGTCTCCACCTACAGAGATGGTCATTTATTGGTCTGTTTAAGAATTTACCAGACAGATATTCTGTGGGTATAGTCTGAAACCTAGACTGAGTAAGCACATGTGAAAAAGATAGAAATTTGAATCTCCAACAACATTTTCTGAGTATTAAACTGCCACTTCTCTCACATGCTTTTACTATGCCCATGGGTACAGGACATGGGGAGGAAAGGGGCAGGAAATGAAGCGACAGGCAGCCTTTCATGCGAACAACTCCAAATCCTTACCTAGTCTGGAGTGAGGGCTCACTTATTTTTATTTTTGGACTGCTCTTTTGTGCAAGCATGGTAGATCACAGAAGGTGTATGTACACATGTAAACAAATACCCATGGACCTAAGGTTTCCTGGCTTGGAGCAACACACACACACACACACACACACACACACACACACACGGCTGCTGTTTTGTGCAAATCTGGTAGATTTGCACAAAAAACTTGTATGTTTTTTTAAGAACTGAAGGTGTGTGCTTACAGGTAAACAGATACCAGGGTGCAAGCCCATAATGACCTCAGGCAAGGCCAGCCCACCCATGCAGTAGTGTGAAGTAGCTGTCTCAGGCAGCAGCTGCCCCCGAGGCAGCCCCCTCATGTGTGCCCCCTGCCACGTCCCCACCTCTGCCAGAGAAGCAGTGCCAGGATAGGTGCTGATTTCCTGCAAGATCTTGAACGATCTCATCAAAGTCTTGCAAGATATCAAGGAGAGCGAAGGATCTCATGAGATTTGGGTGAGATCTTGCAAGCTCTCTCGGGGAATTGGCGCCAAGGCCAGCACTACGCCTCCACAAGCAGCAGTGGTGACACCGCTGGTGGTACAACTGCAGTGCCAACAGCAGGTGGCACAGTGGTGGTGTCCCACGGGTGGTGGTGGTGTGGCAGAGCAGAGTGGGCACCTCCTGTTTTGCCTCAAGTGGCAAAATGGGACGTGCCACTCCTGACCTCAGGATTCCAGAACTTATAGCTGTCAGTTTGGAGGGAAGGCAGGCAAGGACCCACAGCCCAGGTGGGGCTGGCTAGCTTGGGGAGGAGATGTGTGATTCTTCAGCTGGAGTAGGCTCAAGACAGGTGAGGGTGAGGGTGAGATGCCTCACCAAGCCCAAAAGATATAGAAGGAAAGGCGTCCTGGCCAGGCTGGGCATAGCTCTCCTGACAGATGATTTGGACTCAGATAATTGAGTACTTTCAATGCTTTTCAATAACATTTGTGGATCTGGGGGAGGGCAGCTGTCCCCCCCCCCCGGCTACATCTATGTACAACAGTATCATTTTCCAGATTGGTCATTTGCTTTGGTTTACTTTTTATTCACAGTAAGCAGATCCTTTTAGTCGCTATAACTGTATGCAGGGATGAAAGCAAAACTGAAAATTGTTCCCAACATGTTTTTTTTTTTAAAAAAATATTAAAGGGAGGCATTTGCAAAGCTCTAATATGAGCTAGAATAACCCCAAGACCCACCTAAAAGTTTAATTGCAATCTTCACTCTCCAAACTGAAGTTGGGTTGAAAGAAGTTGTAGCATTTTAGCAAAGTACCGGTAAAATGTGTGTCCTCCTCATTCTCCTTATGACAAGCATCATAACAAAGAGACAATTTAAATGTAAATTCAAATTCAAACTCCTTAAATCCTGCCTATCAACAGAGGGCTTGACATTAAAAAGTATCTTTGACCCTCCAGTTTAACGAGATATGAAGTCTATCTATTGCTTTAAATATCCAACATTAGTAATGCTCTGGGTAGACCAATTGAAATCAATTGACCTAAATCCTTTAATTTAAATGAGTCTCCTCTGAATATGACTTAGTTGGCTATCACCCATAGTGATTCCAGTGACAATTTTAATTTAGTTTTCCACATCTTCCCTTCAGAACACATCTCAGGGAAATGAATATGTTTAGCCTGAGATGTGACAATAGAAGATGCAGAACCACCTTAGCAAGGGCTCTGCAAAGCCAGTTTTCAGCTTTGGAATGTGATAGCAAAGTGAAAATAAAGGCGTCTTAAGAGTGCTTTGAACACAAGGAAAGAGTAACTAATCCCCATTTATCTACGATTAGGGTGAGGAGCTGATTTTTCAGGGTAGCCTTGTACAGTGGTGCCTCGCTTAACGAATGCCCTGCTTAACGAAATTTCCGCTTAACGAAAGGATTTTTCGAGCGGAGGTTGCCTCGCTAGACGAATTCATTTTATGAAAAATTCGTCTAGCGAATTGCAGTTTCCCATAGGAATGCATTGAAATTCAATTAATGCGTTCCTATGGGCAAAAAAAACCCCAATGCATTCCTATGGGATTCGCTAGACGAATTTTTCGTTATAAGAAAAGACTCGTGGAACGAATTAAATTCGTCTAGCGAGGCACCACTGAACTCCCATAAAATCCCCTGCCTAACGTACGGTATGTATAGGTTGGCTTAGTGTTAAGCAGGGAATATAACTGTTAGGCATTTGCCATTTTAGACTGTCCCAAAGGTTTAATATCTATATGATGCCACTCCTTTACATCTCCAGGCATGGAAGTGGATGTGCGGGACTGATGCCCTGCCTTGGTAATGGAGTGGATGAGAGCCAATAAACTAAAGCTCAATCCAGATAAGACAGAGGCACTATTAGTGAGTGGTTCCCTAGGTGGAAGATTGCCTGCTCTTGAGAGGGTTACACTCCCTCCAAAGGATGCTAACCCACCACAGAAAGACCAGGCCTGTTCTTGTGTCTCTCATGGCAACCTGATGTTGCAGAGAACCAAGGTGTCATGGGCTGGCAGGACAATGGGGAGGAAGAAGGGGAGGAAGAGGATCCTGGAGAGGGGTGTAGCCGGGACTGGGACACATCAGGGCAAATGGGATGGGGAAGGAAGTATTCACAGGGTGACAAAGAATGGCAAAGGGATGGGTGTCAATGCACAGGAATCAGAGCAGCAGGAACCAGAGACAGAGGGGCCCCTGGCTCCATGAACACGGTGGACTCTGAGGCATAGGGAGCAGTGGGAAGAGTATTCTGGGAGGCTGAGGCAGTCAAGGGCCCACATCTCAGCTCCTTAGCTGGCCAGGTGGGGCTTGCTAGCTAGCTCTGGGAGAAGGTATGTGATTCCTCAGCTGGAGTAGGTTTGGAACAGGTGGGGGTCACATCCCTCATCAAGCCCAGATGCTGCAATCAGCATCTAAAGTACACAAAGGAAGCAGAGCTGAAGAGCTGTGTCTGCTCAACTGCCCATGTTGGTGGGCCTTGGCTTGGATGCTCCTTAGGCCTCTATGAGACGGCATTGAGTTTGACTCTGGACTGTCTCCTGACTGCTGGACTACAGGCTTGGCTTACTGTACTTGGATTGACCCTGGACTGCGTTTTCCTGACCTTTGGACTTTGCCTGCGTGGATTGACTTTGGGCTTGACTCGCTGCCAGGTAGGCCAGGGGTTCAGGACACAAGGGGGAGGTGAAGCCTTCACTGCCTAGAGGCAAATGTCACCACCTGCTAATGGCTGCACATCAAGTTGCTGTAATTTTGTGATTCAATTATTCAGCTTTTGTTTGGGAGGGGAGGGGAAATCATGTCACTTGGCAATGGGGAAGTTTAATAGTGAGAAGGAGTGCCTCCCCACTCCAGCGTCTGCAACATATTTTCCTTCCCAAGCCTAATTTATTGTGGGGTAGGGGAAGTGAGCGAATGTTAAGTGTATACAGCTGTGGTGGATGTGTACTAAGCATGTGTGCATGGTTTCAGGGTACAAGTGGCTTGCAAATAGTCCATGGGCCCAGAAAGTTTGGTGACCTCTGCTTTGAGCTATTGATAAGCCAAGCTATATAATGATGATGATGATAATAATAATAATAATTTATATGTGCCCCGCCCATCTGGCTGCGTCTCCCCAGCCACTCTGGGCGGCTCACAATCGAGTATTAAAACAATACAGCATTAAATATTAAAAACTTCCCTAAACAGGGCTGCCTTTAGATGTCTTTTAAAAGTAGGATAGTTGTTTATCTCTTTGACATCTGCTGGGAGGGCGTTCCACAGGGCGGGTGCCACTACTGAGAAGGCCCTCTGGTTCCCTGTAACCTCACTTCTCGCAATGAGAGAACTGCCAGAAGGCCCTCGGCACTGGATCTCAGTGTCCGGGCTGACCGATGGGGGTAGAGACACTCCTTTAGGTATATGGGACCAAGGCCGTTTAGGGCTTTAAAGGTCAACACCAACACTTTGAATTGTGCTCAGAAACGTACTGGGAGCCAATGTAGGTCTTTCAGGACCGGTGTTATGTGGTCCGGGTGGCCACTCCCAGTCACCAGTCTAGCTGTCACATTCTGGATTAATTGCAGTTTCCAGGTCACCTTCAAAGGTAGCCCCACGTAGAGCGCATTGCAGTAATCCAAGCGGAAGATAACCAGAGCATGCACCACTCTGGTGAGACAGTCTGTATTAAGTAAGCCTTTTCCATCTTTCCATGTCAGTCTCTCCCTCCCCCCCCCAAACTCTACTGATGTATACTCTGCTGACTTTATTTAACCCCCGCACTGACCCAACCTGCCCTGGATAGTGTGGGTTTAGCTACACTTGCTTAACAATAATGGCCAGATTGCCACCTTGGTTTGCCCACAGTAAGGGGCAGTGTGTAACACTTATTCTTGAAAATAAAGCAGAGTTGAAGCTGCGGAGGACAGTTAATGAGCCAGGCCTCCTTTGCCCTCCCACCTTTTTCCTGTAATCAGCATCAGTAGTTTTCTCTGGCAAAGCTTAAAACACTGCAGGGCACAAGTTTCCCTCTTGCTCAAAACCTCCTCTGCTCCCACACAGTAACCTCAAGGTAGCTGCTGTTATTTTTGTTTCTGCTGCCTCTCTGATTTGCTGGGAATAAAAATGAATTCTACAGGGAAGAAATTAGTCAAAGGGTTTCAATGCTTAAAACAAAGTTCAAAGTGAGCACTTGACTTGGCTCAGATGACCAGATGTGGAGGAGAGCAAGCCCTTGTATCACACGTTGTCATGCTGAAGGAAAGATTGCAGCAGGTTCAGTCTTGCTGAGCCCTGTAACACAAGAGCCCCATCTTTATCTGGGTCTTTGGGTCACTCTTTGCCAGGGGTGGGCCTCATTTCATTGGGCAACCTTCTGGGAGCTGCTTGCTAGCAATGGGTATAGCAAGAGACAAAAATGGTTGCAGCAACAAATGAGGCTCCTATCTCTGTACAGTAGGGCTGCATACACACTTTACCTTTAAAGCAGCGTTTCCCAAACTTGGGTCTCCAGCTGTTTCTGGACTGCAATTCCCATCATCCCTGACCACTGGTCCCACTAGCTAGGGATGATGGGAGTTGTAGTCCAAAAACAGCTGGAGAGCCAAGTTTGGGAAACACTACTTTAAAGCATATTGGAAGCACATTCCCTCCTCCCTCAAAGAATGCTGGGCACCATAGTTGGTATGGGGTTACTGCGAATTCTAACTCGGAGGGGAAAACTGTAGTGCCCAGAATTCTTTGAGAGAGAGAATGTGCTTTAAAGGTATGGTATGAACACAGCCCCCCCCCAGCTACATTCCAGCCACAAAAGCCAGAAGTTTCTTTTCCAGGCAGCCTCAAACTTTGGCCCTCCAGATGTTTTGGACTACAATTCCCATCATCCCTGACCACTAGTCCTGTTAGCTGGGGATCAAGGGAGTTGTAGGCCAAAACTTCTGGAGGGCCGCAGTTTGGGGATGCCTGTTCTTCTCCCTCTTTCCCTCTCTTTATCCAGGCAAGCAAGAGCCATTACCACAATTCCAGGGTACATTCCAACCAGGCAAAACCACGAGGGGAGTGTGCAGAGCAGAACCAGTGAGGGTTGTGGCCTGGGGATGATGCTATGGGCCAGATAGTGCAACCTGTATTGGGTACCTGGGGTTTCCAGGCAATTCCCTCATGAAATTCCTTAGTGATCAAGAGCAGAAGCCTCCAGGAACCCCACTTGCTAACATTCCCTTGTTTGCACCACAATTAAAGTTGCAGGCATTGGACGGTCCTTCCTTGCAGCTGACATTCCAGATGACTGTTAAGGATATAAGCAGCACTAAAAATAAAGTCCTCCTGCATGGGATGAAAATGGAGTTAGATCAGATATAATAATAATAATTTATACCCCGCCCCACCCATCTGACTGGGTTTCCCCAGCCACTCTGGGCAGCTTCCAACAGAATAATAATAATAATAATAATAGTCATAAAAGATCAAACATAAAAAACTTCCCTAAACAGGGCTGCCTTCAAATATCTTCTAAAAATCAGATAGTTGTTTTATTTCCTTGACATCTGATGGGAGGGTGTTCCACAGGGTGGGCTACTGAGAAGGCCCTCTGCCTGGTTCCCTGTCATCTCGCCCTTGGAGCTGGATGGGGGGGGGGAGAGACGCTCCTTCAGGTATACTGGGCTGAGGCTGTTTAGGGCTTTAGAGGTCAGCACCAACACTTGATTTGTGCTCGGAAACATATTGGGAGCCAATATAGGTCTTTCAGGACCGGTATTATATGGTCTCAGCGGCCACTCCCAGTCACCAGTCTAGCTGCCACATGTTAATTGTGTATATGTAGCTTGTTGTGAGGAAAAAGATTCCTTTACACACCCGACCAAGGGGAGGGGGAAGAGTAACTGTTTTATTGACTTGGGAGAAGAGACCAATAAGACCATTTCAGGGATCAGGAAGGGAGGCAGAATATTTCCAGTTGCAAAGGCCCTCTCTTGGATAAATTCGAGATTAAGCTGGAAATCAGAAGTGATTAACTATGATAAGAAATTTAGGAGAGTTCAGGATCTACTTGAAATACAACTGGATGGGAGAAATGCGTTTGCTGCCCTGGTATGCTTTGAGAAGAAACATGAGATATAAATGTAACAAATTAATTGAAAGTAGGCCTAAACTGTTTAAAATCAAGGGGAAATATATATAATTACATGAAGCAAATTAAAGAGGAACAAAGGTTGGAATGTGGCAATCAAGTAGCTTATACGATACGGAGAAAAATGGAGAGTTGCTGAAATGCATGTGGGAGAGAGATTTAAGATTTTTGTACCTCATAATAGCTGGTGATGGGGGTATTTCAGAGCCAGAAGCAATGTGGTCTTAAATGGAAGCGACAATGGCTGCTGCTTTGATTCTCCCTAGATGGAACACCAGGATTGGCATTGCATACCTTCGAGAAAAATGTGTGGTTGTAGCACAATGAGTCTGCTCTGGGCCACACACTATTTGGTTAATTTCAAAGTACAGTATGTATGTATGTATGTATATTTGCACATAAAATCTGCAGCTGAACTGCAGCTTTGACTTTGACTTTGATGAAGCAGCTGTGTCATGTGAAAGTGCACAATTTTGCCTGCCTCATCTCCTGACCAGCAGCAGATTTAGAGGTAAATAGTTTGTCTCTGGGTTGCAACCTGGCAACTCAATTTGGCCCTGTTTGAGCTTGTACCAGGAATCATTGTGGGTGAGGCTTTTAAATAAATTGCTTCTCATGCTGGCTTACGGAATCAAAATACCAGGAGGTGTTGGACACTTTGTGCCAACGCTGCAACTCCTTTCTGAGGCCAGCATGGGGTTTGCACGCCCATCTTGCTCTGTGCTGCCCAAGTTAGAGGAAAGGTTCAAAGGGAACAGGAAGGGCAATTAAAACACCTGATACCTGGGGCACCCTGGCCCACAGATTGTCCAGTAGTAGGTTGAGAGTGTTTGAGCATCAAGTACCATTCATCTACTAATACAGATTCTCAGGTGCCGTTTAAGCAATGGCATCAGTGAAAGTCTAGGTCAAACTGTGCAGGTGCTGCAGCTGTTTACATCTGGATAACACTCTATTCTTCAATACAGTGGTACCTCTACTTACGAATGTTTCTACTTACGAATAGAGCTCCGTCCGCCATCTTGGATGCGATTTAGATAGGATTTTTTCTACTTACGAATTTTTAGATAGGGTTGCTTCTACTTACGAATTTTTTCTCCCAATGCATTCCTATGGGATTCGACTCACAATTTTTTTTCGACTTACAAATGTGCGTTCGGAACGCATTAAATTCATAAGTAGAGGTATATAAATGCACCATAGACAATACAAGCAGAAAGGAAAATATTCTCGATAGAGTCCTCAGCAGCTCCTGAAAATGATTATTCAGAAAGCTGTATTTTTAACTTTTTTATAATTAGGGGATGTGATTCTTTTTAAATTTATCATAAGTTTAAGTTACTGTGTTATACACATTTATACTGAAAACAATTTGCTGTAAACGTAACAAGAGGTGGTTGCGACTGGGCTTTTGGAGGTTTAATTAAATGTTAAACCCCCGATGGCTTTTGAGACAGGCCTTTCAAACCTAAGCAAATAAACTTGATTTTGACTTGACATTTACACTGGGACTTGAAGATTCCCCAGGAGAATGATCTGTGTCAATTCCCGTTTCATGTTTCTTTTTGGGACCCTGAAGTCAATCTTGATTCTATTGACCCTTCTCTCAGGTCATTCACTCCCACTTGGATACGATTAGTGGGAATTCCTCAGGCTCCTGTGGGGTGTCTTTCAGCCTTACCGAGACAACCTTTGAGCAGGCACCCAGGGAAGAGTCTTTCATCATCTCAATCTTAGATGTGGCGAGTGGTTTAGTAAAGTGGTCAGATCCCAAATGTCATTTTCTTCGGCTGAGATACAACGACCTGTTCATAGGTATCACTTAAACTACATCTAACCCTGGCAAAACGGCAATGGCCAAGTGAAAACTGAAACTCAACACGGCAGGAAGATTACCCCTGTTCTACCAAATTGCGTTATCAGAAAGAAAGAGAAATAAAGAAAAGCATACAAACATTTTAATTGTAAGGGAGCTTTTACCAGGTAGTGTATTCCCCAAATCTATTCATTAGGGCGACAATGAATTTTTTCAGGTGGATGTACGATGATAAGAACACTTAGCACTTTCAAATATTCAAAGTATTTCACACTGATAGGTATTTTCTTGTGGTTCACTGTGAGCCTTATGAATACAGTGGGAAGCTATTCCAGAGGCAAAACTTCTAAGATATGTGCTCTCTCTCTCTCTCTCTTTCTCTCTCTCTCTCTCACTCACTCTCACGCACACATACACATACACTTAATTTTCACTGTGTGCAGCGGAAAAACAATATCACATGTGAGAGTTTTATTGAGAGCACATGCTATTCAAATGAACTGAACTTATTGGAAATGGTTACATTTGTCTCTTATTGCTGCTGTGCTAGAAAGTTGCTAAGGGCTTGAGGACACTAACTTGGAACAAATAATTTCTAGGCCTGTTGAATATATATATTTATATATTAATTTTTGTCTATTAATGTATATGCAAATATATTTGAATATTATCTCACTCTAGGTGTATCTGAGATGTTGAAGGATGTGCAAAATAGCATATTTTTATCGCACTGTTAGATTTATCTGAGTCATCTTTATTGTTTTCTTTTTCATTCCTTGTTGCAATAAGACACAATCTGGAAAAAAAGTGAAAGACACTGAATTCACGGCCCCGTAAATCACAACTAATCAAGTAAAGGTTTTAGTTGATTAATCGACTGATTAAACCAATTCACAGATCAATCGTATGCAAGTTTACCTGGAAGAAAATTTCATTGTGTTTAGTTCTCACAGAGAGATGCATAAGTAGAATAATGTAATTGTGCAAAAGCTTATCTACAAGCAAACCAAATTCTGTGTGGGCCAGGCCTGTAGAAAATACATGATACATAAGGCTGCATTCAGCTGACCCGGTGAGCTAGCAGAAGTCAGCACAAGGACTTCCACTAACACCAGTGGGGCTTTCGCCTCTCTCCTCCCCCTGTGTCCCCCCAAATCTGCTCTGGAGGGGTGGAAGAACCCTCAGAACAGCACACAAGGGGAAGGCAGGGGATATAGTTTCGTCTGGCTTGTGCTGACTGAATGATCATATTAGCACAATGTTAAATGCCACCTGTGTTGACTAATGTACTATTTAATCTTATATTGAACAATTATCAGTAATATAAAAAAAATCACTTTCCTTGCCATATACAGCAGGAATATATGTACCTGTTGTTTTATGTCTATCCCTTCTGTTGTATTTTTCTATATTGTGGTGACTGGTGGTTTTAAGCAATGCATTTGAACTGATTGGCATAAAGGTGGGTTATCTCACCCTACCTCCTTGTAAGGTTTATCCTGAGAAGCCTTTGGTTACTTTTATCTTTGGCAACTAGTTCAGGAGTTCCACAACTGTGGTCTGTGGACAGCCAGTGCTCTGCAAGCTCCACTGAGATGGTCCATGACATGTCTGGGGATTTGTGGTTGAAGATGCACATCCTTTGCACTGAATATTCATATTGATCTTTGATTGGATTTTATTGTTACTTTCATTTTTTATGTTGTATTTCATTTGAATTCATGGAATTTAAATTGTGATGCAAGAAAATGCAATGCATTAGAAATAAAAGAAGAAATCAAAATGCAGTTAAAATCACACAGCATCCTGTGCACAGCACGTTACAATTGCCAAAACAGGCGGGCATAAATATTAACTGGTTCAATATTATCAAAAACTTCAAGTGGTCCATAGGCGAAAGAGTTTGGGAACCACCAAGACGGTTTTTAAGCTTTGCTTTTGAGACTTTTCTCCCTCCTCCTTTGAAACTGGTAAAAACCTTCCCTCCAGGCTTCACTTTAATACTATTCAGCTTCAATTGCTTTGGGAGTCCCCTCTTGGCAAGCCAAATGCCTCTTTAGTGTGCTAATGAAACCTGCATGCTGCTTAGCTTTTAAAAAGGGAGGGGACATAGTAGGAGGACTAGTCCTCCTTTGCAGCAAGGACATTCCCTTCTTTATCTGTGGAACTTGTATCACTGTATTGTTTTTGCATGAATATCTTGCAAAGGCTGCAAATATGGAGCGGGCACACTTTGAATCCATCGTCTAGATCAGGGGTCGGCAACCTAAGGCCCATGGGCCGAAAGCGGCCCATGGAGGCCATTTAACCGGCCCACAAGCCATCCATGAACCGAGTCGCCTGCTCGGTGAGTCCCTGCGTGCTGCACTAAACCAGCGCGGCGCAGGGACTCTATTCTGCGGCTCCAGAAATCTCTTCTGTATATGCCCAGACGCCGGAAATTGCTTCTGTGCAGGCGTGATTTTGTGTGTCTGGGCATGCGCAGACACGATTTCCGGCGTTGCACTGCGCCGGCCCAGCCCATGGAGGATCTCCATGGGAGTGATCTGGCCCATGCCCTGTAAGCCTTGCCGACCCCTGGTCTAGGATAATTCCCTAAATTAGGGGATAGCCAACATAGTGCTCTCCAGATGTTGGACTACAATTCCCATGGCAATTGGTCTGGGGTAATGGGAGTTGCAGTCTAATGACGTCTAGGGGGCACTACATTTCCTAATTCTGCCATAGAGTTAGCTATTCTTGCCCTAAACACACTTGAGGTCTCCTAGTCCCCGCCTTGACTTTGAAGGACTTTTTGCACCCCTCCCTATAGTCCCTTAGAATGCCCAGTGCTGCTTGTTTCCTGAACAATAAGTATCTTAACATGCCTCCATTTATGTCATTGGTGATTTTGGCCAAGAGGCGTCCCAGAGAGCTGCATTCAGGGCAGGTGTGAATACAGTTCTTAGATTTGTCTTAATACAAATAAATTGCATGGTACTGTCAGGGCTGCTGCTGAGGTACTGCATAAATGTCTGAAGCAAATAACTATACTTACTATGATGAATCCCAGTCTTTGACCTTAATAACTACCTTTTGGCAGCTAATAAAGTTGCGGAGCTTTTATGTGGAAAATATAAACCAGGCATCCTAACGTTTACGCATGAATAAATGAATGTTGGTGAGTTCAGTACTTCTGCTTCAGCCCCGAGAAACTCTGCACACCAATGAATGGTCAGGGTATTACACAGCATTGAAAATTCACAGTGACATATGTAACTGGGCAACAACTAAAGCTTCCATTTGATTTATCTTTCACACTTTCTCAATTCCCCCAACTCCCAACATGCACACCAGTGACATATGAAGAAGATTTAGCCAGGAACTGGGTCCTTACAGGAGAAAGCAGTCCCACCTCTTCTTCCCTCCTCCTTGATTCCATGTAAGAAAACAAATCATGTCATCACATGGGGATTCCCTATCTCCAAGACTGCTTGGTAATGAAATGGAGCATGGGTGGGAAAACCTGGAAGATAATGTCACCATGTGGCACTTTGAAAATGCTGCACATTTCTCAGGGCAGCAGGGGTGGTGGGTGTGAGAAGAGATGTGTGTTTGTTGTTTTCAGCAGCCACTGCTGCCACCACATATATTTCTATATGCAATTCTGGCAAAAGGTTAGGCATGAGTTTTTTCAGTTTTCCATCTTAAATTCACTTCTCCACATTTACACATCAGCTTGAGTTGTTTTTAAAGTCCTCATGAGAGTTCATCACCATTTTAGAGCAATTTCTTCCTAATATACACACTTTTTTTTGGCAAAGCACTTCCGTTTAATATAATTCAATTTTGTTCATTTTCTCCATCAACGTATGCAGTTTTATGCACACTTTATCCCTAGTATGTGCATGTTTGCACACATCACTTGGCTGCATTACAATATTTGGAGAAGTGTGAATTTCAAAAGACGCCTACATTTCAGTTCAGATGTTGTTTTGAAAAGTGTGGATTTGGTCTCTTTGCCTTAGGGAGAAATTGAATTCAGTTCCCATTTAAAGGGAAACCTACCAAATACATTCCACACTTTCTGAAACAATATATGAATTGAAATGCAGGCATCCTTCTCCAGAAACTGCAGTGCAGCCAAGTAATTTTCATCCTGTGTGCACTCACTTCTAGTCACTCCCATTGAACTCAGAGTGACTTGCTTCAGATTAAGCACACATACTGTAGGATTGGGCTATTAATCTGAGAACAGGGAAAGGGAGGACATCACAATTTGCTTGCCTCACAAACCCATGTCAGACTAATCAGTTGGCAAACAGTGTTGCTTTGATAATGCCTAAAATGTTAGCTATCTTTTACAAGTAATGCACAGAATGCTTTAATGTGCGAAGCAAAAACTCACGATTCTCCCCATTTTTGAGATGCCCAAGGCTACTCATCAAAACTATTTTACAGATGAAGAACCAAGGCTTAGATACAGAATGTGGAATGGGGGTGGAGGGGAATGTTGTTAAGAGAAACTACATTGGCTGCCACTTTGCTTCCAGGTACATTTAAAGTAGTAAAGGTAAAGGTACCCCTGACCGTTAGATCAAGTCGCAGACGACTCTGGGGTTGCACGCTCATCTCACTCTATAGGCTGAGGGAGCCAGCGTTTGTCCACAGACAGCTTCTGGGTCATGTGGCCTGCATGACTATGTCGCTTCTGGTAAACCAGAGCAGCACATGGAAACACTGTTTACCTTCCTGCCAGAGTGGTACCTATTTATCTACTTGCACTTTGACATGCTTTCGAACTGCTAGGTGGGCAGGAGCTGGGACCAAACAATGGGAGCTCACCCCATCATGGGGATTCTAACCGCTGACCTTCTAATCGGCAAGCCCTAGGCGGTTCGAATTGCCACGACGGGGTGTGCTCCTGTTGTTCGGTCGCAGCTCCTGCCCACCGAGCAGTTCAAAAGCACGTCAAGTGCAAGTAGATAAATAGGTACTACTACAACAGGAAGGTAAACGGCCTTTCCGTGCACTGCTCTGGTTCGCCAGAAGCGGCTTAGTCATGCTGGCCACATGACCCAGAAGCTGTCTGCGAACAAACAACGGCTCCCTCGGCCTATAGAGCGAGATGAGCGCCACAACCCCAGAGTCGTCTGCAACTGGTAACTGTCAGGGGTACCTTTACCTTTACTTTGGCTCATAGTTTACTTGAAGATTTTTTCCCCTGCCAAATTGTTTCTCTCTCTCTCTCTCTCTCTCTCTCTCTCTCTCTCTCTCTCTCTCTCTCTCTCTCTCTCTCTCTCTCTCTCTCTCTCTCTCTCTCTCTCACACACACACACCTACCTTAAAGTGTTATTGGTTCACACTAATACTCCATCCTGGCCAAAAATCATCAATCAATCAAACAAAACACATTTCAGAGGATGCATACATTAGCACAGGCTATTACAGAAAAAAACATGTCATTTCCAGTGTCAATTTCAATTATTGCTTTCTTAAGTCATAAGTATGCACTTGTATCATCAGTCTAGAAACTATTAGTTAGTTAGTTAGTTATATGTGTGTGTGTGTAGGTGTAGGTATATGTATACACATACACAAACTACATAACATCTAAAAGTATTCATAAAAAATTCCAGGGGGGGGGGGAAGTGAGAAGTGGACTGCTAGTCTAAAATTAGATGATATATGAGAAATGATGATAACACATTTTCTTTTATATTTATAGATTTGGCTGTTTTCCAAGCTCTGATTTCAAAGGGCCTGATTTTCATTTATACTGATTTCCCTCAATGTTATTCTGGTAATGTAGAGGGGGCATGAAAAATGGACACAAATTATAATTACAATCACTTCAGGGCCCATTTACATCATCCTGGCAAAGTTTTTGTTTGGAATTTCCAGGCTTTTGGTTTTTTTTTTTTTTAAAAAAAGAGAGATGATCTGGGGGGCACTGCTTCAGATTTCAGTAGCGGGGAGAAGTTATCACCACCTCTTAATAAAGCAAAAGGATTTGTGCTTTTGATATACATACCTAGTAAATAAGCTTTATTTATTCGAAGAATAGTCACTGAATGTGGAGAACGGGTGAGTTTCCCAGAAATACAGCTGCTTCTAAAGAATGATATTATGAAAACTGTTTCCACATCTGCAGCACCCATGATGACCAATTTGGCAAATGCTCTGCATGGAGGTGGATTTCTATTTCTCGACTGAGGTGATGATCTATGCCAGGCATAGGCAAACTCCAGCCCTCCAGATGTTTGGGACTACAATTCCACCATCCCTGACCACTGGTCCTGTTAACTAGGGATGATGGGAATTGCAGTCCTAAATATCTGGAGGGCCGGAGTTTGCCTATGTCTGAACTATGCCATTAACTCTATGGCATTGAAGAATTTGATTACAGAATGCAATATATCTCTAAATAGATATTTTGACTTTGATAAATGATAAGACGATGACTGGCAGGTGTGGGCAGCTTGAGACCGGAAGGGCTGTGCTCCATTTGCTTTGATCACAGAATTGTAGAGTTGGAAGGGACCCCAAGGTTGGTTGGTTGGTTTTTGCTATGAGTAATGGTATTCAGATCATGCTTACGTTGTCATTTTAACTGGTTATTTAATATGTTCAGATCATGCTTACGTTGTCATTTTAACTGGTTATTTAATATGTTCAAAAAAATTTTTAGGTGGTTTTGTTCCCATTAACAAAGAATGTTATATATTTGAAAAAATATGGCTTTCATCCTACACAGTATTAATACTATTCTAGGGTTGTTCTGCTTGTTCACTTAATCAATTCCACAAATATTCTTATTTCCTGACAACCAGTGTCTGTACGATTACAAAAGGAAAGAATACTAGTATCAATTTAGAGCAAAACTATATATCATGTGATGTATTCCATCCAAGTTCTTGGAAGTACTCTGAAGAATATAGTACAAGGAGTGTTGCATACGTCCTTCCACTTATATTTTAGTGTTTAAAATATTTGGATATTTGGGGGGAGTTTGTATGGTTCAGCTGGTAGGTAAAGGTTAAGGACCCCTGGATGGTTAAGTCCAGTCAAAGGCGACTATGGGGTTGTGGGGCTCATCTCGCTTTCAGGCCAAGGGAGTCGGCGTTTGTCCACAGACAGTCTTTCTGGGTCATGTGGCCAGCATGACTAAACCGCTACAGGCGCACAGAGGACCGTGGCGAGTGCCGGAGTGCACAGAAATGCCGTTTACCTTCCTGCTGCAGCGGTACCTATTTATCTACTTGCACTGGCATGCTTGGCAGGAGCTGGGACAGAGCAACGGGAGTTCACCCTGTCACGGGGATTATATCAAGAGGCTTGTATACCAAATTTTATTCACGAAAGTCTACCCCAGAATACCTTTGGCTAGATAAAAGTGCACTGGCTGCCTCAACTCCATGAGTCATAAAGGTAAAGGGACCCCTGACAATTAGGTCCAGTCGTGACTGACTCTGGGGTTGTGGCGCTCATCTCACGTTATTGGCCAAGGGAGCCGGCGTACAGCTTCCAGGTCATGTCATGTGGCCAGCATGACAAAGCCGCTTCTGGCAAACCAGAGCAGTACACAGAAACACCGTTTACCTTCCCACTGTAGCGGTACTTATTTATCTACTTGCACTTTGACGTGCTTTTGAACTGCTAGGTTGGCAGGAGCTGGGACCGAGCAACGGGAGCTCACCCCGTTGCGGAGATTCGAACTGCCGACCTTCTGATCAGCAAGCTCAAGAGGCTCGGTGGTTTAGACCACAGTGCCATGGCCCATGGGCTTAAATGGACTCATTTACCTTCTTAGCTTCCCTTTAAACCAATATGTACAGGCATGTACCGTAGCCAGAGTCAGTTGTGTCTCAATCCAACCTGTGAAGGAGGAGACAGAGGATATGGAGGTTGTGTGGCCAATAGTGTCCTCAACTAAAAATGGGTCATGCTAGGACACATGCAGTCATGCACAGTACATTGAGAGGGCTGGTGAGGGAATTGGAGGACTGGAGAGTGCATGAGATAGAAAGCTGAAATATATTAGAGCATTTGTGTTGATAGGTAGAGGGGCACTGGAGATTGATAGATAAAAATAGGTGAACTTGTTTTTCATGATGTGAAAAAGCAGTGTGGGTAAAATGCATATGCAAAATATTCCCATATGGTTTAATGGTTTTTAGTTCTGTATACTACAGAATTTTGGGACACTTTAACTTTGAACTCTGCACTTCCCACTTTCAAAACTCCAACATTCAGGAAACGCCAACAAAAGGGTAAGATATGGTTCATGGTATTTTTTTAGCCAGATTGATCAAGCTGAGTGGCATGCTTAGAGGAAACATCTGGGTACAAAAAAAAATTGTAGGTAATGTGAAGAAAACTTTAATGTTAAATAGCTGTACTTGAAATGCATACCTTTTCTCACCTAACGAATGCACAAATATTAAACCCACTGTATGGTATGGAAGGTGTTGGGTCCAGGAATACATGGTGAAATATTTATGCCAATGCATAAACACATATAAATGTACTGTATTAAGAACTGTATTCTTTTCAACACCATACTGTATACAGTTTAAGGGTAAAAAAGAGAAAGCTTTAAATGACATAATGACATTACTATAGCTGATTTTCTGTGAAAATAGTACTTACAAGTGTTGTACAGTAGTCACTATACATTAATTCCCTCTCCCATCACTTAATTGCATCACCCTTTAAGATAGACATATAATGTAATTAGAGATTTGAACGGTTCACAGCCAGATCACTTAAAGTAACATTGTTAATGGGCTTTAGGAGTTCTCCCTTTAATATTGCCAGTGTTATAACTTCTAATTACCTTAATAATTAGGGCTGTGTCATTCATGATTGAGGTAACAGTTTCTAACACTAATGGGTGTTAGAGGGCTTGTACAAGACATGTTTTGATGTTCTCATCCAGTTGCTCAGGCTAGAAAGGAGCTATTTGTCCTTAGAAACATAGTGGTTGCTATGTGGTGGCCTGGGAAGAGGCATCCTTACCAACCACTTTAATACTGCCAATACCACTGCTGTTTTCATGGAGCAGTGTGACTGTATAAAATGCATTCACCAAACGCTAATCATGAAATGCAAATGTGGCCCCTTACGGCTGAAATTTGCTGAACTTAAATTGCTGCAAATAACAGTGTAAACCAAGATGTCAAACCTGGCTGGTATTGAAAGAAATCAATAGGCAAAATCCTCTTTTTATGTAGCTTTACGTCTTGACACGTATTAATAAAAATGCGAGGAATTTTAAGATTTAGCATTAAATTTTTGCCCTAAACTTGTTCCATTGTTTTGAAGCTGGAGGGGGGGATAATGAGGTATGGACTAGCTTCAAAAGGCACGGTGCGTGGTTCCAAAGCTATGTTTTTCTCTCTCCTCCCCCCCCCATACTTTTTCTTTTTGGTCACAGTAGAACAAAACTCCTGGCATTTCTCAATCATGTATGGATTCTAAGTAAACAGTTTCTCATGGCAGGGGAAATACATGTCTAGTTAAAGGTTTTAAAGTCTGAAGAGCCTTAATGTTGTGGCATTTTTACCCCATGGTTAATTAGTTTTCCCCTTGGGAAAGCTGCCATGTTTGTCTGCTCTATGCAAAAAGGTAGTCCGCATTTATGCCCTCGTAGATTCTTACTTAGAGCCAGTTCAAACATCCAGGGAGAAGATGAGGTACAATTCTCTCAGAACCACAACATTTCAGAATGCAGGTGAGAGGCTGGCTTCACTTCCTCCAAATGCATTGCACATGGAAAGCTAACATCTTGGGAAGCGTTTTTCTTGCTCCAAGATGCGCAAAGTGTTGTCTGTGTTTATTGCTGTTGAGATCATTCAAATATGCAACCCCTTAACATAGAAGTACTGTTACTCAGTAATGTGCTTTTCCATGGCTAGATCATTCCATATTATTCATTCATGAGTATGTCTTGCTCAGCAAAGATCTACTGCACTGTTAAGTAGTACCTTCCTCCTTAAAGCTTCTGGCTATTTCCCCCCTCCCCCTTCCTGTTCAGTGTAACTGAGGTTGGGTGTGTGTGTGGGAGGGAGGGACTATTAGTGATGAATTGCCCCTTAATTAGACAGCTTTTCTGCTCCCCATGGTGGTCGAGGTTAATTATTTGAACCCTTCCATTGTTTTTCTTTCTTTTATAATGAAATAGTGTTACTGTAATTTGCTGTAAAAAAAAAAAGACAAATAATGTAAAGAAGCCAATAATTTAAGTCTTACCCCGAGCAGGAAACAGAAGCTAACTAATTAAGGGGCAATTCACCATGAATTCCCCAGTAGGGTGGCCACTTATGCTTTGCTAAAAAAGAGGAAATACATCTCACACAGAGAAGAGGATGCAGATCAGCATAGTATTTGCATATGCTAATTTATACTTAGAGATTAAAAAAATCTGGGGGGAAACGTTTTTAATAGAAATACAATATATTTTACTGTAGTAGAGAAGATGATGTCCAGTGACATTTTTGCCTTCTCAGTCTTCTGTCCAGTCTTCAGCTCAGTCTTCTGTCCAGGTCTTAACTGTTCATGTCTTCAAAGGCCCTGCTCTTGCCTCATGTGCTTCTTTATCTTTAAACCAGACTTCAATCAATCAGTCATTTTATTTGTATGCCTCTTTTCCAAATTTAAAACCATGCCGAAGACAGCTTACAACATATGAAAAATTACGTAGCTACAAACATAACAAAAGTAGTAATAAACAATAAACAAAACACCATGAAGTGCACAACAAAACTGTAGATTTACTACACAAATCATAAGATCCAAAATGAAGATACAAAAAATGAATAGCAGCAGCAGCAGCAACCCCCATCTAAACTATATCCCAGCCCAAGATTCTGTTCAACAGCCTGAGTTTTCGTAGCTGAAATCAGTCTAGGCCCCGCCCAGGCCAGGTGGGAAAAGGCGCAGAGAGCAGGTCTCACAGGACTCACAGCAAAGATGGTCTCTGGCCATCTATGACATGGACAAGGCAACCTTTCAAAATAAAGGATGGTCCTCTGCAAAGCAGAACACATGGGACACCCTGTTGCCTAGCCACATTGGACAGGGATCAATACCAGGGGAAGATACTGCAAGAATGACAAAGAAACAGTCCTGCCATTGAATCAGTCAACAACAGCCAATGTGAAACCTTCCAAGTGCTGTTATACTGCAGCAGGAGGGCCAAGTAAAAAGTTAGGTACTCGTGTGTATTAGCTTTCCAAAATTAAGAGTATGGGTACGAGTGCAGACTCCAACATTTCCATACATTACATTTAATATGTATTAGCAGCTAATCTATGTTCCACCTGCAACTTCAATTAAGTAAGAAAATGTAAGAATTCAATTTCTTTTTTTATAAAAATGAGGCTCTAATCCTAACTCCCTGATGTTGATGTCCTGCAGGGGTTTGAGGACCTAGGATGGCACAAAGTCCTCTTGGCTGGCAGGAATCTACAGCTGGTAGTTCTCCCCTTGGCAGGAACCAGTGGAAAGCCCCAAAATGTGCCATTTTGGTGGTGAATCCAAACCCCCATGGATCCCTGAGGGGCCTGGTCCTTGGGGCCCTCAGTTGTGCCAGCCTGGAGCTAGCTCAGCAGAAGAAAAAACATCTCTACCTGTTCTGGCCAGCCGAACCCAAAAGGACTTCAGTTATGATGGCCAAGCCACTGCTGCACACCAACTCCCCACATCCCTGTTAAGTTTTTTTTGCTATATTTACTTTGAAATCATTTTCAAAGCAAAACAAGGCTTAATACCAAAAAGATAAACATACTTTGCTCTATACATGAATATTCAAAGCAACAAATAGTTTTCATCCCCATAGCTATTATGCGCCACCGGTGTTATATAGCTGTTTCCCACATGGATACATATTTTGCTTCAGCATATGTGAACAAAAAAACCAAGCAACTGGTGTCAAAGCTCACTGAAAGAGCCTCCTCTAATTTATCTCTACCTTAGGATTATATCAAGAGGCTTCTATACTAAATTTTATTCACGAAAGTCTACCCCAGATTACCTTTGGCTAGATAAAAGTGCACTGGCTGCCTCAACTCCATGAGTCATAAAGGAAAAGGGACCCCTGACCATTAGGTCCAGTCGTGACCGACTCTGGGGTTGCGGTGCTCACCTCACGTTATTGGCCAAGGGAGCCGGTGTACAGCTTCCAGGTCATGTGGCCAGCATGACAAAGCCGCTTCTGGCAAACCAGAGCAGCACACGGAAACGCTGTTTACCTTCCCACTGTAGCGGTACCTATTTATCTACTTGCACTTTGACGTGCTTTTGAACTGCTAGGTTGGCAGGAGCTGGGACCGAGCAACGGGAGCTCACCTCATCGTGGGGATTCAAACTGCCAACCTTCTGATTGGCAAGCCCTAGGCTCTGTGGTTTAACCCACAGCGCCACCCGCTGTGACCATGACCATGAGTCATAATTGTGCCCAAATGGAACTATGCAGATCCAGAAATGATTGTGTTACATGTGAGCTTCCAAATGATCAAGTTGATCAATGATATCCATTCATCACCCAATTATTTACATTTACATACATTTGCATGTGACTCAAACTTCTAAATAGTTGTTTTTTGAGATTCTGAAGGTAGAATAAGGTAGTGCAGAATTTGCTAAACAAATGTCATTTTTTGTATTTGATGGCATTACAATACTTTTAATATTTCCTTTCCCTACTATACTAGTATACCCAGTCCAAAACAGCTTCCAAAAGATAAACAAATAATCCCCCTCATTAAAATTTCCTCCCACCAAGTTGCTAAATTTAGTCCCTGAAATAATTTTAGTTGATTAATATTGCGATTAAGCAGATTAAAGCATGACTGGAAGATTTCACAAACACATGTCCAATTTAATCTGGAAATTTATCTGTGCTGTTGCCTCTCACAATGTATTTTAAATTATGTATATGACCTTTGAATCCATTTTTTTCTGCTATGAGATCATACAGTGCTACATTTAAGAAGGGTAAAGTAAATTCATATAAATTTTCCCTCAGAAAATCCAGGAATTCTTAGGCACATAATTGCCACACATATTTAGGGTTGAGAAATGCAGAAAGAAGCACTTCCCAGTTAGCATTTATCTTTTGATTGCCATCATT
This sequence comes from Zootoca vivipara, assembly GCF_963506605.1. Taxonomy (NCBI): domain Eukaryota; kingdom Metazoa; phylum Chordata; class Lepidosauria; order Squamata; family Lacertidae; genus Zootoca; species Zootoca vivipara. The sequence goes on along the minus strand of NC_083279.1, from coordinate 24,137,754 downwards.
CTGAATAACCAACACTGTCACCAACTGACAGCGAACAAAAAGGCATGATGTCATCTGAGATGACACTATCAAAAACATACCTGTAATTGAAAGCTGGGCGAAATTGTCTTTAAAATAAAAATAAAATCAAGAATATTGTTTCCATGAATGAAAATTCAATATTCCCTGGGGGTTCGGAATTAAATGCAGACTGTAATAATTACTCTAATTACATCTGTTGTGATTCTACCTTTCAGTCTACATGAAACAAACATATAACAATTAGTTACACTTTCATTTAATTAATGAGCTTTAGGAGAGCCAGCTATTATTTTGGTTGCATTCTAATTCTTTTACAATAGGCCAAAGATAAAATTGTTTGTTTTAATTTGACTATAAACGTGTCACCGGCATCACGCAACACCATATTTATTCCCCCACCCACCCGAGACTAAAGTTCTCCCTTTATTCAGAGAACCACAACACAACATACAGCATGAATGACAATGTTTACCTTTTCATGTTGCCTTTCTTGCATGACCTTAGACCTGAGAACTCTCAAGCTACGTCCAGTGTTTGGTTTCTTTACTAATACTGTTTGGAGCCAAATGTGCCAAAATTTGGCAAGTACTTCAGTGCTTGTATATCTCCAAAGCTGCCTTATACTAAGGACACACCATTGATTCATCTAAGCTCAGTGTATTTTTTACACTGACAAGCAGTAGAAGCTCCAGACGGAAGTCTTTTCTCAGTCCTGCCTGGAGATGCCAAGAACCTTTTGCACCCAATGTATGGGTTCTAACTCCAAACTCCAGCTGCTCCCCTTTCAGCATGGAAAACAGTACTGTTGCTTTATTGACTACTGGGATGGTGGTGATACAGGGTTTGATGCTCAGGGAAGTGTTTCCCATACATGGTTGCGGAGGTGGACTTTTTAAAATTAGACGTTCACAATTTACTCTTGTATTCTCCTCCTACCCCCAAACGTTTACCTACCCACTGTCACAGAATTCTATTCTTTTTAAGAAGTTGGAACACCATTTCTGGGTGGATCTTCTCTGAGGATAGGTGGAATAATTGTGCTGGATGTCACGATTATATGCCCAGCAGATTCTGACTGGAGGAAGACAAGACCAGAGTAGAGATACAACAGGCAGCCTTTTGAAACTGTTTTGTCTTTTGGGCTCTCATAGGGATGGGGTGTGGGGCTTTCATTAATTAATGCATTTCTCAGGCCACACTAGTTGAACTCTCATGGCACATAACTGTGCCCCAGCAGGTAGTTTGGAAATTAGGATAAAGGAAAGTGTTTCTGTGGAAAGCCTTCATGTGAAATTAGAAACATTTTCACTATAAAAGTCTGGGTTCAGGGGTGGGGAGAAAAGAGCTCTTTTAAGGTTTGAAGGCTTATTCTTAATTATATTCATCATTAAACTGCCGAAAAGCATACACTGTGCTTAGTTTTTGTTTCTTTTAAAAAATACTTTGTAACTATAGCAATGTTATTTATGTATCTATATGTTGCCTTTCGATCCAAATTACCCTCAAGGCAGTTTACACTGTTCTCTATAGGAAAAAAAAAATACACACACCCCAAACTCATGCAACCCAAAAGTCCTATTTCTCCTGATCAATAGATGGGGTCAGAGTGTGAATTCGGAGAAGTGCTATTTATTAAGTGTGCTGAAAATTGTACACCTGTGAGAGGTAAACTGCGGCTCCCAGGATTCTTTTTTTGGAGGGTGTGTGTGTGTTGTAAGCCATGTGCTTAAAATGTGTTTTAAATGTGTGGTGTGGAGGCAGACTTGCTTGTGGTATGAAACATGGGGTGGGGCTGATAGCTCCATTACTCTTTTTAAGTGGTGCCACTGACAGTTTGTGCAGGTGTAACACTTGTTAAAACAGTGCAGCAGAAAAACACCAGAATGCAATAAACCAATTTACATGAAAAGTATAGCAAAGAACTACTCTCTCTCTCTCTCGCGCGCGTGCGCCCCCTCCCTCCCTCCCTCCCTCCCTCCCTCCCTCCCTCTCCCCATCTTTTTGGAGAATAAAAAAAGGATTCAAAAGGCTGTTGGACAACTAACCCATAACTCAGAGTAGTAAAAGTAGCTGGATTTTTTTTAAACCCCCCCCCCATTAATCCCAGTGTTATCATCAATAGGATTAAGCTATGTTCACATTTTAATCCTAAAGACACATGCAGCCCAATCCTATGCTGAGTAGATGCAGCTAATCTTGTTGATTTTAATGGGTTTAGGCATGCCTAACTCTGCATGGGAGCAGATGGTTACTTGTGAGCAACCTCCCTGGAATTCATGGTGTTCTCATTGCCACAAACATGTATGTATAAATTCAACTATTTCAGTTCAGCTGGGCCTGGCAGAAATGCCCATCCCATGCAATAGCCCCCAAATACTAGAAAACTACTTGCCTGCTAGGCTATTTGTTTTTAATAGTGCCATTCACACATGCACATCTATGCAAGTTTCTGTATCTAATAACACCAGCATTTGATTTTTGATTGCCTTTTAAAAGGAAAAACTTGTATGACATTATATATTTATATACAATATTCACAAATACAGTATTCTATGTATATATTCCTCTGAATGTTTGCTTTCACTAAAGGGATCAAAGTTATATTTGTATTAATTATTAATACAAGACTGGGGATGAGGAAGGTTGCTTCTTAAAGGGCCTACAAAGGAATATTTCTGATTCAGTGTGATAATTCTTGTGGGATTCTGGCATATCATGTTGTGTGTTTAAGTACAAGACAGCCTTATTTTAAATAATGATGCACTCACATTGGAACCTTCAGAAGCTCAGGAAAATTTTACAGGCAGGCACTAGGTATTGCTGTTGGGAAACCTCCTATCTTAACAGCCTAGAAAACCCTCAGGCCATTGTCAAAATCTGGTAGCAAGATTACCAGGCATAAAATGCTGTAGAATAAATAATGTCCTATAATTTTGTTAAGAAAAAAAGTATCTTGAAAGCATACATTTTAAGGGCTAAACATGATTGTCTCTATCATGCTGTAGAGAGAATGGAAATGAACAACTAAGAGAGCTAGGAAGCAATGAGAGGCTGTTGTTATGATTAAACTCATGGAATAAAGTATGTCAAAAGGATAAAACAGAACATAGGTCATTAAAAGTGTTTATGCTTTGATGCTCCCAGAGTTCTAAAAACATACCAAATGGATCCATTTTTTGTTTTTTACAGTGCAATTCTATGAATGTCTACTAAGAAATAAGTAACATTGGGTGGTTTTCAACAAAGTTTTACTCAAAATGAGTGGACCAAATTTAGGCATATTCATTTATTTTAATAAGTCTTCTCTGATTAAAACTTAGTTGACTATCACCCATTGAGCTTGATGGGACTTACTTCTAGGTAAACTGGTATAGGATTGCAGCCTAAGTTTCCTGTAATTTTGTTAGATTACAGGAAACTCAGGCTGCAAAGGAATGGGGGAGAGAAGAAATGATCTACTAATTTGCTAATCTGGATTTCAGCCAATTTAGTCCTATTGATGCAATGATCAATGGACATATAAAAGATCACTGGAACAGTTCAGATACCTTCATTCCTAGTGGACACATCATACTCCAGTGCGAGCCTTTATCTTTAAGAGTCGTTATTGCATCTGGTCATAAAATTATAATGCCACCCACACCTCCTGTACAGTTTCTGAAATCTGGAAACAAATAGTGAATTTTTATCCGCAGCATAATGGCATTGGTCCAGGGCGTCACAGTAAACAGAGATCTTTGTCCAGCTAAAATTAGTCATGATTAAGTTCTATTAAAAGCAACGGGCCATTGGTCAGACCGACCATCTACATTTGGACCATTGCTGTGATGAGAGCTTTTAAAGTAGTATATATCTGTAGTTGGAGACATCCTATACACCCTGTGAAACTAGTGATGAAACTGAAATGATACACTGATAACCTCAGAAGGCAGCAGTACTGCACCTAGGATATTCATGCGTGAGCCCCACTGAAGTCATAGAACAAAATGTATTATAGTTAAAATTTGTGGACTTGTCAAGCTTTACACTTGTGCCATTGGTACCTAAGATGATTAGAATTCGGAATCCTTACAAAAACGGATTGCGGTAATATATTGCAAAATAAGAGGAGACATAATGAACAAAATGAGAGTGGGTTTTTTTTTAAAAAAATGACTATATAAAACAGCAGAGGGATGATGAATTGCTTACACAAGCAAACTTTGAATTAAATACGCATTGCACAAAAGGCTCACGTGCAGATACTATAAAAGCACAGACATTTTAACATGGATTTATTGGGCTAGTCTTGAAGAACGGCTACATGATCAAGGTAGCTATTTCCCCAACTTCTCCTATCCCGAATGGGATTGTACAATTAAAAACACATATCATGTTTCTGTATGTTGCATAAATTCAGGGGTGTCCCCAATACCTTTTATTTGTCAGTTCCAAGCAAGCAAAATATATTCTTGGAACTCCTTGGTGTATTTATTTATTTAAAGAAGAGCTTCTGTGTACATAATGAAAGTTGCAGATTATCTGCCAGAAGGGGTAAAGCTGCTGAGAGAGAGAGAGAGAGAGAGAGAGAGAGAGAGAGAGAGAGAGAGAGAGAGAGAGAAGAGAGAACAATCTTCAAATGTGTACAGAGCCACAACAGTTAAATCTCAAAGCCATAGAGAAATTGCTCGGAGGCTGTGAGCAAAAGTGTGGTTCCAGAGTATAATCCTAGCAATACACTATGTTCTTTGCAAAAGGTTGTGAGGCCTTGGCCTAATAAGCATAATCTCATTACACTGCAAATAAAAGTTTCCTATTTATCTCCAGATTTCAAATGAATCTAATAAGGCTTATGATACAGTCACCCAATACCCTAATCATATTTCTGCCTATCTAAAAGCAATCAGTAATTGTGTTATAGCAGAACGTGCTGACAATACCTCTGACACAGAAAGGAGAATGAGAGCCCAGCTGTACTAATTAAATTAAATGCTAGGCTGATGGAATACATTTGCTGAAGCTTGGAGAGTATGGGTGCAGAATTAATAAGCATTACAGCTTAGAGCAGGAGATGATATCATAATGGATGCAAGGTTTTGATGTGGAGAGCCTCATTCAGATTCAATGTACCATAATGTACGGATGTGACAGCTGCTTAGAGAGGTGCAGAACCTTGAACAAAGTGCACAGGAACTTTCCTTTTTTATTTTGTCGCTTTATTTCTCAGTTAGGAACAGTATTTTTTTACATTATACCAGTGGCTTTGGAAGCTACCAAATCAGGACAGCAAGAGCCACAGCAATTTGTAATGTGTTGCAACCTTATTTGTTAGCAAGGATTGCTCTCCCACCCCCTTGACTTGCATTTTAAACTTATTGGGTAGGATGGCAGTGGCTGCGGGGGGCGGGGGAGAGCCATGCTGGAAATAAAAAGGTTGAGAAATAATATTGCTTGCTGTTTCTTTTTCTCTTTGTTAATGATGATGACTATTATTGCCAATATGGGTTATTAGGATTATGATGCGGATTTTACCTTTGCCAGCTGCATGCGGCACGTCACATTGCTTAAAGGTTGCAGTTGTGCACACTTACCTGTAAGTAAGGCCTATTGAACAGAGTGGGACTTACCTCTGAACAAACACGCAGAGCTGCAAGGCAGGTGAATTTGTCCCCCCCCCCAACAGCCCAATCCTATGCATGCTTACTTTGAAACAGGTCCCAGCAAACGGGGGCAGATTTCGGTTAATAAGGCTTCCTGAACAAGGTCAAAATTTGGCACCCCTCTCCCCAATTATTTCTTATCTTTGCGTAATTCCGTTTTGGTACATCTGCTATTTTATGGATCTTCTCAGTAGTTACCTGTATAAATACAGTGTAGGTGGGCTTTGTTTTGTTTTTTTAAATACTCTTTTGCCTAGGTGCCCTGTGGGGGGGGGGAAAGCACCCACGCCACCCTAAATCCAGTGCTGCAGTAAATTCAGTGGAACTTACACCCCAAAGTGAGTGTGCTAACAGCTTAATTTAATGCAGGTTTTTTTTCCAGAAGTAAATCCCGCCAAATTCAATTGAACTTACTGCCAGGTAAGTCTGCATTCTGAACCCATCCCCTTTGGCTCCACTACAATGGTGTTGCTTGCCTGCTTCTTTATAGCATACTCTCCAACGTTTATCCGAAATAGGGACAGTCAATTATATACATCATGAAGCTTCTCCAATGTTGGATCTCGCTGCACACATATACGACACATACACATATATACCGGACACCTTGAGCCAATTACAAGCTCTAGCCTAACCTACCTCACAGAACTGCTCTAAAGGGGAAAAAATGTGTGAGGGAAGGGATCACGTATACCTTCAACAGATAAATGGAATGGAATGAAATTTTAGCTGTAAGGCTGCCTTGCGTCACTGTCTGGGGAAAAGGTGGGATATCAGCAGCAGCAACAGCATGGAAACTGTGCGGATGACCAGGAACATACCAGAGAGTAGATCCTATTGAACTCAGTGGGACTTACTGTAGTTCTGAGCGAACATGCTTAGGATTGCAGTGTAACCCTGCATAGTCTTTACCCAGTTACCTGGGTAGGAGTCAGCTTCATTGACTACAAGGGGACTTACTTTTCAGCAGACAGTGTAAGGCTCCTGTCACAGAGGCCGGATGGGGCTACTTCAGAGTAACGACTCTACACCGCTCTGCATTTTATCTTTTTATTGGTGCTGCGTATTTACAGTGCTAAAGGTAGAGCTATTTACAGAGACACATCTTCTCAGCTTGAATCAGTACCTCCGAATGGCGTTTGGCGCGTTTTTCGCCAGCATAAAAACTTGGGGAGACCCATCCTCTTTCCCCTACGCTTTTTGCGCAATTCCGGAGTTGGGGGGATGGATCTGCCCCCCTTTCTTCCTCCTTCCTGTCCCACCTGGGACGATGGCTCCTCTACCCTGCTAGAGCCTTGGACCCCACTTCCTGTTTCCCCACTTGAGCTGGAGCTTTCCCTGCTTTCAGCTGCGCTCTGGGCTGGGCTGGAACTCAGGAGGGGAGGGACTTCGCGATAGCCCCTGTCCCTCACAGCTCCATTTACAATAAAGGAATAAACACTCAGTGCATTTTCTTAAAATAAAAATAAAAATGGCTGGCTGATGAGGCACTGCAATTCAAGAACTTAAAGTGGACATTGGCGACATTTTCCTTCAAAATTATTGGAAGGACACCCAAAACCTGCTGCCTAAGGCAGCCACCTTACTGCTCCTGGTGGTAGGGCTGGGTTCTTTCATTAGCCCTTCTTATGATGGTTCATTGTCACTGCAGAATTATAGTCTTATGTTGTTTCACTTTATCAAATGTCAGAACTTCCAGGCTTAGATCCAGTCTGTATGTAGAATGCAGAAAAGAGGAAAGGAAGTCGGGATACTACTTTGGTTTGGAGAGTTTGTATATTATGAAAGATATATAATTTTAGCTATGGATTTTTTAAAAAAATAAAAATAAAAAGTGAACAATAGCAGCTATGCTATGCGTATTCTAATAATGTGGTGTTAGCTGCCCAGGAATTACTATTTTTTTCTTTTGCAAGAGTGGGATGGGACATTTAAGTAAGTAAACAAACAAACAAATAAAGGTAAAGGGATCCCTGACCATTAGGTCCAGTCGCAGACAACTCTGGGGTTGCGGCGCTCATCTCACTTTACTGGCTGAGGGAGCCGGCATACAGCTTCCGGGTCATGTGGCCAGCATGACTAAGCCACTTCTGGCAAACCAGAGCAGCACACGGAAACGCCGTTTACCTTCCCGCTGGAGCAGTACCTATTTATCTACTTGCACTTTGACATGTTTTGGAACTGCTAGGTTGGCAGGAGAAGTAAATAAATAGTTAACCATAATTATGTAATTATAACTCAGTTTTGCACTTTTAGAATAACCATGGGGCTAAATGCAGCCCCAGATGACTGACTCTGCTGCCCAATGTCCGTATGTTATGTAATGAAGGGAAGACTAGCAGGGGGAGTGTGTGTAAACTCATTTTCCTATATTATTTTAGTCATATTATTTTAAAGAAAGCTAGAAATATCTTCACCAGCCTCCTTCAGTGCCTGGGAGATCACATTAAATGCTTCATATCTCCTGTGTGTTTCCTTGCTCAGTGAGCAACCTCACACTCAAACTTCAAACCAAAATTAAAGGGCCATCAACAAGCCTCTCATCTGACCAGCTCAGCTCATGCCAATGCAGCGCAATTTCTTGTTCATAAATTAGCAGTACTATCTCGTGAGCCGCAGCATCAAAGCGGCTGTGCCAACTGAGCCAGGAAGGCCAGCCAGGATTCATTATCATAAGAATTTTGACAGGATATTAAATTTACTAATCCTGAACTTTCCAGACTGACCCCTTAACTCCCACACAGACAATACATATGATGCTTGGCTTCATACAAAGCACGTTCTCTTTCTCTTTCTCTTTGCCCTCTGTGCAGGTTTTCTGTTTCCACCCCCCCTATTAAACACACACAACCATTAATTCTGCTCCTCCCTCTGAGCCTCAGCATAGGAAGAATGCTGCAACTGCGCTTCTTCATAACACAGATTGGACGGTGCATGTGAATCTTGATAGGAAGTGCATTTTTTTTGTTTAACCCCCCCCCTTTAATTCATAGCTGCTTGGTTGTATTTTAAGGGAGTCAGATTACTCCTTTAGGCCAATCCCACACATCTCATCCTTTCATTCATAAAATACAGCGAGGGAGCGGGAGGGAAGGGGTGCCTTTCAATATGTGTCTATAGATCTTTCATAAAGGTTGCAGCGGCCTGGGACTTCCCTGTCCCCCCACCTCAATCTCCCTTTCCCTTCTCTCCCCTGTCAGCCATGCCGGGAGGTAGCCTTGTTACAGTCAGTGGAGCTTGTGGCATTCTATGGAGCAACGAACAACCACTTTGGAGAGAAAGCTGCTGTGAGCTGAGAATGAGGGTGGGTCTTCACTCTTTGCCTACTGGCCATTTTAACATGCTTAAAATTGCCCTCCTTGCAGGGGTATCCTGACATGTGTTTGCACAGGCATTGGGGGGGGCGGTAATTTGAAGTTCAGAAGTATTTTGTGGGAAAGCATTAAGTTTCCCTTTCCCCCTGCTATTCCTTTACCCAGAATTGCTCCCTCCTATGACAGCTGTTCCTTCCCTACCCCTTTTTTAAACCTAGACATTGGTGTTTCTTTATACTCATTTATTTGAATGTAGTGGGTAGCTAGGGCCTTTAATATCTGTAGGATCTGTGACTGTGAGAACAGTGTCCAAGGATACTAGACTTAAGAGTATACATATCTTCTAAACTTGCAAATCAGTCGATTAGAATACCATGTGAACTCTCCCCTAAATGTTCTACGTCATGACCTGATGAAGCTAGACCTTAAACAATTTTATTGGGGCTCAATCAATATATTACAACACATGGGGTTGCAGCAATGGAATCTATCTCTCCCATGGCTTAATTTAACACAGGGCTTAGCTTTGGGGGTTGACCTCAGAGCAAAAGGCACAGCTTCGGGGCATGCAGGGTCATAAAATATAGGAAAATAATGCCTCTGAACATGTGCAGCGTGTCTTCCAGAGGATATGGCATCCAGGCAGGTTTGATCCATGACACTTGCCATTTCAGAAAACAAGCCAGGGCTATTTGGTCTGCTCCAGATCCCACTAAAAATAATCAGTTCAGTTAGTCTTCAAATATGAGTCTATTCTTAAGCCCCGATCTGAGTCAGTCCAAGCTTGGAGCTCTAAAAATTCTTTTTAAGGAATAAAAGGTTGAGGAAAGGGACAGGCAACTAGATGGTAGCTTATTTGAAAAGGGACAACAGCTGCCCCCCCTGCAAAATGGAAGGGCATTTCTCCCCCCCCTTCCCCATTACGTTTGTAGACAGGTCTCCTTCACAGAAGAAAGAAGAAGCCACCTTTATCTATTTCCCCAATCAACTCCAGACCCCCTCATTGCCCAAACCCTGAAATCTCCCAGTTTGCACTGTGCCACTTTAAATAATACAGTATCGAAAAGCAACTGAGCTCCACACCACCTAGTCTGGAGAAAAAACAACAACAACCTGCCACCACCAGAAGTCTCCTGAAAACCCAGTGCCAATTAAGTTGCTGAAAACAACGGATTCCCTCTGATACTATAGAGATAAAGCTGACCATTAAATCACGATTTAACATCCCCAGGCAGCAGTGGCTGCTGACAACCTCTAAAGCTTGTAATCTCATTTAACCCCTCTCCTGTCACGAGCAGGCCCAGCCCCTCTGGAATAATACAGCCCAAATGAGACTCGACATGGCAACAAGAGACATAAAACCCTCTTTAGCTTAAAAGTCATGCCACAGTGGGTAACCCTGACCTTCAGCTTTTCCCTCACAGAGCCCCTCAGCCCCATTCTTTTCTCCAGGGACCTAAGAGACATTTTATGGATAGGGGGAGAGGGAGGGAGGGAGCTTTAAAAAAGGCAGAGCATTATTTAAGTGTATTAATTATTACTACCCACTAATAATAATAATAACAAGAACTACAAAGCAGTTGCATTTCCCTTGGGGCAAATTCCAGATGTTTGTAGACAATACAGGAGAGGAAGAGAGAGAGAAATCACCTGAGCTGCTTCCCCCCCCCTTCCCTCAAAAAAAGGTCTCCCTTCCTTTAGTAATAAAAGATGAGTCCTGATGGCTTTCTTCAAACTGCTTTGGCTCAATATTCCCCTTTGCCTGCCGTGCTCTCTGATTCAGAAGCCAGAGGGGGCATCTCTGCTGGACCAGCGAGTCTCTCCCCCCCCCAACCTCACACTCCGCTCGCCCTTCCTCGCATTTCCAATGAAGCTCGTTTCATTCGTCGACGCCTGCCATCTTCAAAGCTTCCTTAGGACACTGTCATTATATTTTACTTTATATAGCTATATCTCCATCTTCACCGCCCCCCCCCCCGGGAGTTCAGTCGCCTGGAGAAATCTGGAGGCTTCTGTCACTGTGATTCCCTCCAGAGCCCAACAATTCCTCCTCCTCCTCCAGCCATTTCTCTTCACCCTCTTCGGCTTGCTTAAAGTGGGGTTTGTGGGGAGGGTGAGGGTGAGGGCACCGAGGATAGAGAGGCTCCCGCGCGTAATTTTAATGGCAGTGACGCAGCGGGTGGAAAGGAGTTTGGAGGGAGTCCCCCCCCCCACAGGCTTCGCTGAAGTGTCCTGTTATTCCGTGATAAACAACTCTCTCTCTCTCTCCTTCTCTTCCGGCGCGACTACTTTGGAAGGGGAGTGGGGGGTGTTCAACTTGCAGGCGTGACCACGCGCCAATGGCTGATTACTAATCTGGTTCATTTCTCTGGTTGTATATATTCACACACGCACACAGCCAATAAATTCCTTTGCAAACTTATTGGCAAACACACGCGCGCCATTTCACACACCCCAGAGAGAAGGCGATCTGGATGGTTCCTCTCCCCCCCCCATTTTATTTTCGTCGGGTTTTCCTTGCCAACCCCCCCCCCCCACAATCTGTTCTGTTCGAATCCCAGCCTAATGGCCAAATGCTAGGGGAAATTGCGACGCTCTGCCACCTCGGACTTCAGCAGCTCCGAATCAAACCCTTTAAATGAAAGAGAAAAGGCAAAGAAATTGGGAGGAAAAGGAGCGGCCGTCCCAAAAATATCCTCTCGCCTGCCTTTTTGCGTACAGTCAACGAATAAAAGTTACCCCGGCAAACAAAGGTGCCCACAGCGGATGGAGGAGCAGAGGAAAAAATGGAAGGAGCTGGTTCGGGGTGGGGGTAGAAGTTATGGGTCCGGCTGAAACTTTTGCGGCACTACTTTTTTAAAAAATTAAAAGTAGCCTGTCTGTACCTAAAGAAGCAGCTCATCCGTTTCAGCTTGCAGTGGATGATGATGCGTCTGGCATCCCATGTTCTTTGCCAGAAGAAGGAACCCCCCCCCCAATACACACACGAGAATTTCTAGCAGGCTGAAGACTTGGGAATGGAGAGATGGGGAAGTAGGGAGGGTGGGGGGAAAGAAAAGAGATCAAAAGCAAAACTCAAGCTCATTACCTGCACACACAGCTTTTCAAGACGCCAGATGCCAGACCTCTTGGTTCTGAAGATCAACTCAACATTTTTGAAGTACTCCTTTTAATTTTGCACCCCCCCAAAAAAGGAAAAAGGGGGGGAAAGAAAGAAGATTTAATGTTAGTTGATCAAAAATTTCCCCCCTGAGCTTAAAAAACCCAGCATAAATGTTTAGTGCAACTTCCCCAGTGCCGTAGTGTATCAAGCCCAGCCTGCCCAAACCTCTTTAGCTATGGAGTGGTTTATTTAATTTGTCAGTATAATAGAAGCAGCTGAATGAGAGACAGAGAATGCAGTGTGGTATAAAAGAAACAAAGGCTAAAAGTACCACTATTTTGATTCCCTTTTAAAAATTACTTCCAAAGTGTGGTATCTATTGTGAAGAATAATGCTGAACAAAGCACAGTGTCTTGGCAATATTCACAGAGCTCATTCACACAGCCGGTTCTGTCTGTACATTCAGAGGTAGAATACACTTATAAATGATGCATTGGAAGGACTATGGCTTCCATTGTGTTCCCAGTGTAAACAAAAAGACAGACAGAAGCTGAATGGCATATGGGCAACGAGGCTGCACTATATTCAGCCATTCCAAAAGCATTGTGAAGGTAAAATATAATGCTTCTCCCCCCTCAACTTCAAAATAAGGGGAAATCGGCCTCTTAAAAAAGCAACAACAACCAAAAAAATGTTCGCTCTGCAAAGGCTCCAAATTTTGTACATTGAGGTGTTTCATATAACACAGCCACACACGTACAAAGGAACAATGTGCAGATCTTTGGGGAGGGTGGTTGAAAGAGGAAAAAGAATTCCATTGCTAAAAGTTTGACGTCTGAGCAGGGTAGGGTCTCAAGAGAGAGAAATGATTGCTATCATAATGTAGTGATTGGATCTCGCAGTAATGAGGATGTGGGAACTGGCAGACTGTTGCAGGCCTCTTGTTTTATTCTACACTCGGTCTCCATCTCTTGTACAACGAAGGAAGAAACAGCCAATTCAATTGGTATCACACACACACACACACACACACACACACACACACAGGATAACTATCTTTGCATCAGCAGTACAGGCACTGATCGGAGTTCCTAGTGCAGACTGCAGTGGGAACAAACACTATCTTTGTTTATTATAGCCAGACTGAGAAAACATTTTTACACACCCTTTCATGTCATTGATGGGGTAAAATTACCCCCATTTAATCCTTGCAGTAATCCTGGAAATATTTCATCGGCCTCCTTCTCTCCCTCTTCTTGTCTCTGTGTTACACCTGCCACTTTCCTTACCTAAAATAGTCCCAAGTTGCAAATCATTTCTAAGCCTTCATATTGGAAGCAATATAAATTATATAGACCCAAGCAGCTGCATAAAGTGCATATTTAGTCACCATATATGCAGATTTTTTGTTATTCCTTGGTTACAATGATGTGGTATATATCTTTCTTGCTTAATATGCCCATTGTTTTAAGCATTTTTTTTTCATTATTAATTCTCTGGCAATTTACTTCACTGTATCCCTTATTCAAGGGTTTAGAACAGGCATCCCCAAACTTTGGCCCTCCAGATGTTTTGGACTACAATTCCCATCTTCCCCGACCACTGGTCCTGTTAGCTAGGGATCATGGGAGTTGTAGGCCAAAACATCTGGAGGGCCGCAGTTTGGGGATGCCTGGTTTAGAATCTTGCCACCACTGCTCCTGTTTTACAGGACTAAGATGCAGATTTGTGGATTAATCAGGTGATCCTCAAAATGAAACAGCTACAAAAAATTGTTAAGAACAGTCTACCTGACCGTGAAATTAAAGTACGGGAGAGGTGGGGAAACCTGTGGCTTTCCATATGTTGCTGGACTTCAGCTCCTTCAGTCCCAGTAGCAGAGGGAACAGCTGGGAGTTGTAATCTGTCAACATCTGGAGGGCCAAACTTTCCCCATCCCTGTATTAGAAGAAAACAATGAAGCCTGCAGTCCTATACCCATTTCAATGGGAGTAAGATCCATTGAACTCAATGGGGCTCACTTTGTTCTGAGTAGACATGAATGTGCTACAAATGTCTTCACATGGCGTAATGTTAATCATGTGACAAGCCGTTCATGTGTATTAGTTTGCCTTCAACCAGAGGAACAATTTTCACCACAAGAATACAAGGGCAAGCTACTCCGCCCCAAAGTCTTGAAATAGCCCCCCCCCGCCGCCGCCCAAAAGCCAGCTTCACAAAGGCATGCCTACCATGAAACAATGTAAGGCAGCTGCTTCAGTCAGAAGATGGACAGATTTGGGAGGTCGATAAAGGGAAGGAGAAAAATCTGAACTGGGTTGCAAATCAATGAGAGATTCTTCAAACAAGACCCAGTGAAATGGATGGGATTTTCACCCAGCTTCCATTGATTTTGATAGGGATTACATGAGACACCTTCCTGATGGAATGTGCCTCCATACTTGTGTGTGTAGAAGTGCATGACCCTTAGTAATGGGTTTTTGAAGGAAAAAGCAAATGAAATGAAGAGTGACAACAGGTCTAGATGTTACCTTAACTAATTCATAGAGATTCAAGGCAGTGTTTGGAATTACCGAAGCTTGCAAGTCAATGTAGAGATGTTAAACCATCTGGCTGGAGAGCCAACTGCCTGGATTTGGGAAATGCTTTTTATTCTTTTAAAAAAAGAGTCCATGTTTGTATGCAAAGAACAGTATAGTCTACAATCTGCACATGGGGGAAAAATGGATTGCCTATGGAACAGACGCTCTCTTGGGGCATAAGCGTTCCATGATTAGTTGTGTTCCATGATCAGAAATGGCTTGCAAGACTTGTCTCCAGAGGTGGTCTGCTAGATGCTCTTTCCCAGTTCAACCTATATGCATATGCTGCAGAGAAGGATGTAGTCCCAGGGCCTTTTCCATAAAGGAGGTTTGGGGGACTTCAGCTCAGCCCCATGGCAGTTGTGCTGTGGGATCTCCACCTTGTCTCCTGTGCTCTTTTACATCTAGGTGAAACTGATGGGAGAGTTCATTAAAGGATCTGGAGTAATGTGTCATTGACACCCAGTTCTACTCCTCATATTGATTACGATCAGATAAAGCAGTGCAGGTGCTGGAGGCACTGATGGGCTGGATGAGGGCCAATAGGTTGAAGCTGAATCCTGACAAGATGGAATTTTGTCTGGAATTTTGAGAAACAGCCTGTTCTAGATGGGGTTACACTTCCTTTGAAGGATCAGGAATGTAGCTTGGGGATGCTACACTATCACTGAAGGCCCAGGTGACATCAGTGTCTTTTCCCAACTCTAGGTAGTTCATGAACTTTGGGCATTTCTGGATCAGGAGAATCCAGCCATAGTTATCCATGCTTTGGTAATCTCTGTAAAAAATTACTGTCCGTGATACTTTAAAATTGGTCTGGAAATTACAGCAGATGCAAAATGCTGCCCCTAGAGGCAGTGAGGAGGACTGATTTTGAAGATGTTGCACTGGTACTGTATGTTTAGTGGTCCAAGTTAAGGCATTGACCTTAGTGTTTAAACCCTAAATTACTTAGATTTGGGATACTTGAAGGAATGCCTCTTGCAAGATCATCCTGCCTGTGTATTCAGATCTGCAGGAAAAACAGTGACCCAGAATAGGGCCTATTCTGTGATAGCATTCCAGCTGTGGAACTCACTCTCTTGTAAGTGGGTGGCTTTCAGTACCTAAATGTATAAAAGGTAAAGGGTAAAGGGACCCCTGACCATTAGGTCCAGTCGTGACCGACTCTGGGGTTGCGCGCTCATCTCGCATTATTGGCCGAGGGAGCCGGCGTATAGCTTCCAGGTCATGTGGCCAGCATGACAAAGCTGCTTCTGGCAAACCAGAGCAGCACACGGAAACGCCGTTTACCTTCCCGCTGTAGCGGTTCCTATTTATCTACTTGCATTTTGACGTGCTTTCGAACTGCTAGGTTGGCAGGAGCTGGGACCAAGCAACGGGAGCTCACCCCATCACAGGGATTCGAACCACCGACCTTCTGATCAGCAAGCTCTAGGCTCAGTGGTTTAACCACAGCGCCACCTGGGTCTTACCTAAATGTATATAGCTCCCTAATTCAAGAGACTTGCAGTGCAATTCTATGCATGTCAGTAGACATGCACTCTTACCTGGGAGTAAGTCAGTTGAGCTTGTTGTTGTTTAGTCGTTTAGTCGTGTCCGACTCTTCGTGACCCCATGGACCAGAGCATGCCAGGCACTCCTGTCTTCCACTGCCTCCTGCAGTTTGCTCAGACTCATGTTCAGCTTCAAGAACACTGTCCAACCATCTCATCCTCTGTCATCCCCTTCTCCTTGTGCCCTCAATCTTTCCCAACATCAGGGGAGTAAGTAAAGCTCAACTGACTTACTCCCAGGTAAGAGTGTATAGGATTACAACCTTGTGCATATATAAACCACAAACATAAGACATCAATTCACACATCTAGCAAAGTGGAATCCGGCAATGGATGTTTGTTATTCTTTAAGGTGCCAGAAGACTGGTTTTTTTGTTTGTTTTTTGCTAAAACAGATAATCAAGGCCAACCTCTCTGGAATTCCCCAGCCTTAAATCCATTACCTGAAAATATTATCATGGATTTCAGTGGAGCTTTGTTTCAAATCAGTGTGCTTAGGATCACTCCATAAAACTGTTTGAGGAACTTAGGTTTAGGACAACATATCTGTTTCCTCTTCAGGGTTACAACAAGTGCATCCATCTGCACAGATAATCTGGCATTTTGAATAACTTCACACTTAAGCCCTGTCAATTTGATCTCCCAAGGTTAATTGATTATTACCATAGTACTGCCAGAAAAGATCAGAGTGCTTACATCTTTTCATTAATCCTTTGCCATTCAGGGAGAGGATGTAAAAGAAGCCTATAGTGCCTTGGGTTTTACAGTTTCCAAGTCTACCGCCCATACTCCAGACTTGTATTTATTATAGCTGACGAATCTTCTCATCAGTGACAGTTTGTCATGCACACAAACCAACAACACACAGTATCATGTTTCCGGTAAAAAGGCTAAAAAGCAAACAAAGGTCAGTGCATCAAGGTTATTAAGGAGGAAAGGCAAAAAACTAAAACTGTCTAAATCTGAGAAGGATGGGGGAGGGGAGTCCAATAACATGCTTGAATCCCAGTTCTTTCTTAAAGCTGACATTCAGCATTTTTGCCTTGGTAAAAGCCCGTCAGCATTCAACAATGCCTCTCAGGGGTGTTCTAGTAGAGATGAGCTTTATCAGCAATTGCATATTTGTTATTGACATCATTCTTTTCAGTGGCCTAGATGGGCACAATGGGGGATTAACCCTCATGCAAGGCAGTGTGACAACTCAGTTGAAAAACAGAACCTGGTCAAATGTCAGTTCTAAAAAACTGCTGTTGTAGAGAAACTCCTTTTTTTAAAAAAAGCATTGCTGTGTTTGCTGGAAACCTACATTTATTTTAAACGATTGCCAGTGGTGTTTTTCAGTTTGGAAACAAACAAACAATCCTCATACAGAGAAGCTGGAAATGAGAAAAAGATAACGGAGTTCTATTTTACTTTGCATTTGGTCTTCCTATTATGATGGAAGTTTCCATTATTATTATTTTAAAAAGGTCAAGCGAGTTTGTTGCTTTTATAACCTGCCAGCCTCCCCTCTAAAGAGCTCGGACCAGTGCTTTCACATGACAACCGCCCCCCCCCCCCGTGCCATGAGGTAGTTTTGGCTGTGTGAGATACTGACTTGCTCAAGATTACCTAGTGAGTGTCATTGCATGTTATAAGAAGAATGGGTCTGAATATGGCAGCATTGGGCCTGGTTCCTCGCAGACCTGCCTCAATGACTAGTACAATTTACTCCATGTCTTGACGTGATTACGCTGTGGGTTTTCTCACCCATATTGGTGTGGAATGAAGAAATACACAGTGGAATGATCTCCCTCCTGCCATTTCATAGCTTACTGGAGATTTGTACCTATGTTTCTCACATTTACCCAGCATGCTAGCAACTGGACTGACCCCACCTACACTGTACATTTAAAATACCATAAAACCACAATCCTGGGAACAGGGTGCTGGGAATTGTTAGGAGATCCCATCCCCCCTCACAGAGCTGCAATTTCTAGAGTGGGTTAACAATCAATCTCTCTTCCCAGGGAACTCTGCAAATGTATGGGAGGTGGTGTGGAGGGGGGGGTCTCCTAATAGCTCTTGGTTCCCTTAACAAACTACAGTTCCCAGAATTTGCTTTAAATGTACAGTGCACTGGAGCGGGGGGGGGGGGAATGATCTAAGTTATTTTATTTTATTTTAATAAAGGCTAATTAGTCTAAGATTTTGGACATATTGTTTTGTGGGCAAACATCTTGGGGCCACGTGACATTGGTGGAGGTGGCCTGAGGAAAAATGGTTGGAGTAACATATGAGACTAACCTTTGATTGGTAGGCTGTATTTAAGCTATGCAAAAGTCTGTGGTTCCCACACATGTTCTCCTCTCTGTCTTTAATCCAGGGGCATAAGAGGCATAATAGAAAGACACATTCCAGCCAGGCAAAATCACTGAAGGAGGGTGTGGAGCAGGGCTGGTGAGAAGGCTAGCCTGATCACCTGTACTCTGGGAACATAATTATTAGCTAATAATAACAGCCAAAGCATCTTTCAACACTATGTCATCTTCAGTCAACAACGCCCTTTTGCATTCTCCATAAGACAAACAGGTCAGGCTCTATGCAAAATAATATGATACCAGAATACAAATCTAGACACAAATCTAACATTAGGAAACACAATATTCAAAAACTAGCAGGAGAACAGCTCAGCCTCCCTTGCTGACCTGAATGTGCCCATTTTTAAACAAAGAAACAAGGGGAGACAGACTAATCAAAGTTCAATTCTATCACCTCTGGATTAAATTGAGATAATTCCTTTCCCCCTTGCCACAGGTATTAATTAACATAGCAATGCTAGGGAAAAATTGTATCATTTTCAGTTACTGCTGTTGTGAATTATCATTGTGCTTATTTTGCATACGTTTTAACATGAATGTAATTGACAATTTTATTCGTCTGTGGCACAATAGCCATTGCAAAGTGCTGAAATGCAAATTTATAGTACCTGCAAAAACAAAACAGTAGCAAACCTAGACATATGCTTGGACAAATACAAAGGGACAGAACACAGCAGTGATAACAACTCTAATAGTAGATAACACTAATAATTATCAATACAAACCAAGGTTAACAATAGCATCAAAAAAACAGCATACAAATACAAATCAATATGGCTAACCTAATCCAAAACACCCACACACCCCACTCACACATGAAAACAAAGACCACCACAGCCAACCACAAGTGAACAACCACACCCTAGGCCAACCCCAACCTCTATCACCACCAAAGGAACACAAGTGAACAGCAGAGAACCTGCACAAGCAACGCTGACACAAACCCCCACATATATTAAGTAAATAGGGACCCAGGTGGCGCCGTGGGTTAAACCACAGAGTCTAGGGCTTGCTGATCAGAAGGTCGACGGTTCAAATCCCTGCAACGGGGTGAGCTCCTGTTGCTCGGTCCCAGCTCCTGCCCACCTTGCAGTTCGAAAGCACATCAAAGTGCAAGTAGATAAATAGGGACCGCTCCGGCGGGAAGGTAAACGGCGTTTCCGTGCGCTGCTCTGGTTCGCCAGAAGCAGCTTTGTCATGCTGGCCACATGACCCGGAAGCTGTCTGCGGACAAACGCCGCCTCCCTCGGCCTATAGAGCGAGATGAGCGCCGCAACCCCAGAGTCGGACATGACTGGACCTGATGGTCAGGGGCCCCTTTCTTATATTAAGTAAATAGAAACATCGCCACCCGACCCCACCCCCACTCATCTCCCCCCTCCACCTCTTTCCCCCTTTTCTCACTAATGTCTCAACAAATGAAACCGATTTGTAAAAAAAAAAAAAAAAAGTTACATGGAAAATCTTTAATAAAAATACAAAACGAACAAAAACAATAGCATCAAAATACTACTGCCGATGGCCCTCTTTGCAGTCCACAGCAGACATATTTAGAAAATTGTGATTAGTTTTTTTTAGCTGCTACCGTAAAGCTGGCAATGATGCTTGAAACAATTTTATTGTGGTCTGCCAACAGATCACAAAAAAACATCACTCATGGTCCAACCAGCACTTGCTCTCAAGAGGTCTCCCCAAAATGAGATCTGAGATCTCTATACAAGGGGAAAAGCCTCCTGGGTACCACAAGGGCAAAGAATCACATCTCTGCTATGCATAGGGAATCCCTTTATGCTTTCCCTCCAAATAAGCTGAATACTTTGTTTGGAAATGAAAGAAAGCTTTTCTAAGGGCATCAAAAGTTAAGCTCTGAAATCTATTGTTGCAAATATCAATATCTCTTCAATGAACTTAAACCAAGGGAAAAAAGCTTAGAATTGGCTGGCATGTACATTTGCCTGAGAATCTACATCAAAAATCCCGTTTCTGATGAAGAATCTTCCCTTATCAACTAGGGAAGTCTGAGCATTCTCAGAGTAAGATTGTGACAATGTTAACCAGTAGTGGGCCCACCTACCCTTAGCAAGTTGTCCAGTGAAACACTGTTTTGCCAAAGTATAGTCTGTGAAAGCTCATTCTGTAATAGATTTGGTAGTATTTAAGGTGCCACAATGCACTTTCTAGTTTTTATTCTGGGAGAACCAATGTGCAAATGCAGCTCTCCTTGTGCAGAAAAGTTTCCCTGTTCATTTCAGTGGAGGCAAGCTAACCAGTACCCATATTCCTTGCTTCTTACTGTTTTTGGAAAGGAAAGCCCTGCACTCTTACCTACATGAGATAAAACTAGAACCACAGGTTCAATTTAATAATGACTTGTTACAGCGAATTTTACCTGGTATTACTGCCAATGGGTTCAGTTTGAATTTGTTCCTTTCTGTGTTCTCTTCAGGCAAGGTGGGGAAAAGGGGGAAAGCCAAAGTAATTTGGGTGAGGGGGGGCAATCCAGGGTATCGAAATTAAGATGTGTGTAAATTAAACACATGTGAAGTGCACAATATGTGGCAAATTAGTACAGAAAATACTGCAAAAAAATGTGCATCTTCAGGGTTTGCCTGCTCACCATGATGTGACAGGTATTATTGCCCTTTGTACAATTATTTAAACCCTGTAGGAATTCCCAGTGTCAGGGTATGTCAGCATACTGTTATTAGACAAGTTTAATTAGGATCTACCCTGCTGCTCCTAACAAGTATTTAATTAACTTCTAGGCAGGGTAATTAGCTTTTAGATTGTGGCTGATTTTCTGTCTCACCTTCTGTTGACACTTGGCCTCCACTAAGGCAGCCTGCTTTGCTGACAGTGTAATGGATAGTATCTTTGGGAAGCCTAATATCAAGCCTGACTAGTCTAATAAAAAAAGAAGAAGATGAAGATAAAAGACGAAATAATGACTGTCAGGGTCATGGTCCGAGAGTGCTACAAAAGGCCATAGATCAGACAGGCAGACACAAAAGCCCGCTAAAAGGAAGGAGGAAAAGAACAATTTGACCTTACGTACTTCAGGAAAATAGAAATAATTGGACAAGATGTGTGTGTGTGTGTGTGTGTGTGTGTGTGTGTGAGAGAGAGAGAGAGAGAGAGAGAGAGAGAGAGAGAGAGAGAGAGAGAGAGAAGGGGGGAGAGGAAATAGGGAAAAAGTGTAAAGTACTTTGAATATACTGAATGTGGCTATTAAGAATCCGTAGTTAGCGGCATTTGAAAAAAAAATATTGTTCTAGAGTTTTCACCCTATATATTATTAGGCAAATAAAAGGGAGTGGTTTGAACCTTTATTGTAAGATGCAATCTATTTCTATCCTTCATCAAAATAAATATGCTGGGAGAAAGTGAACATTAAACAAAATTAGCAGACTGTACAAATGAGCCTTACCGAAACTGGTTGCTGTTTAACCCCTTAAACCTCACCTGAAAATGTAGTGGAATTCAGAGACTGTGTTTTTGATCTGCTCCGTAGAATTCTTTTAGCCATTCCTGACATATCATTAAAAATAATGGCTCTGCATTCAGGAACACAGCTATGCAAAAATTTGGAACTAGGGGGGGTGGGAGCTCTGAGGAGCTTGCAAAACCCTTCCCCTGTCATTAGGACAAAAGGCTTGTAATTTTCTTTCATTTTGAAAAGCAGGATTTTTTTTAAGTCTTAATTTTTGCAGAGTGCCCCAGGTATCTAAGTGTTGGTACTCCATGCCTCCTTTAGTAACAGAATTTCAACAGCATTGCTCCAAAACATTAACAGTTGACAAAAGTATTACCACTGAGTTTGGGTTTATTATAAACACACACACACACACACACACACACACACACACACACACACACACCTTTGATCAGAGCACATGAGGGAGAAATTCTGATTATGAAGTCTTGGTACAGGGTTGTTGTTTTTTATTAAAAAAACCCTGACATTATGAAATATATTGTTGCATGCCACCCCTGTCTCTGAGCGGTGCAACATTTCAGGTGTTCCAAGTGCTTACCCAAGATTTGTGTTTCCTTTGGAATGAGGGACAGTGGAGACTGTGGTGTCTTTATGGTATAAGGTGTATGGGGTGTTAGGGGAGCGGTAATACCTCAGTGGGGGACACATTGTGCTGCTTCTGGGGCTGTTTGTCCACTTTTGGTCCACACACCCTGCACTCAGCTCTCATCTGTGGCTCCTAAAAGCTGTCAGCAATGTGAGAGTGGCCAGACTCCAGGAACGGCTTCGATTGGCCAGCTAAACCAGGTGAAGGGTAGCCAATGGGTCTCAAACTCTTGGTGAATTAGGGACTTCCTCTGCATGTGAAGACAGACTCTGGCAGATTGAGCGGACGAGGGCCAATAGCGGGTCCAAAAGTCAAGAACTGGTGTTTTGTGTGTGTGTGTGTGTGTGTGTGTGTGTGTGTGTGTGTGTGTGTGTGTGCAACCACTGTTTTAATGGTCTTCCCTTCCCCTGTGCTGGGACATTCAGCACAGTACTCATCATGCCAGTTTCCATTGAGGAAGAGAGTATTGGAGACCCCTGGTGTCTTGATAGCCTGTTTATATGGGCCTTTATTCCTTACAGAAATAAGTACAGTGGTACCTCTACTTACGAATAACTCTACTTACGAATGTCTCTGCTTACGAACAGAGCTCCGTCCGCCATCTTGGATGCGGTTTAGATAGGATTTTTTCTACTTACGAATTTTTAGATAGGGTTGCTTCTACTTACGAATTTTTTCTCCCAATGCATTCCTATGGGATTCGACTTACATTTTTTTTTTACTTACGAATGTGCGTTCGGAACGCATTAAATTCGTAAGTAGAGGTACCACTGTAAATAAAAATCATATAGATTTTCACAGCAGTGCACAAACCACAAACCCCTCATAAAAGCAGTGGGCAGTATAAAACAAACCATGAATACCTTACAAGGTGCCACTGCACTTAAAATGCCAAGTCAGATAAAGCTAACAGACCAGGGGTGGTCTTCCCACCTGCCAAAGGACTGCATTGCTTTGAGGCTAATAGTTGGGGCCTTCATGCTGGTGGTGGGTGGAGCTGGAAACAAACATGTTCCCACCACATAAATTCTTAGAATTCACCCACCCCAAAAGATTAAAGTCAGTCTTTGATGGGAAGGGAGCATTTTTTTTATTTTAAAAAAACCTCCTCCCTCTCAAACTCACCAAAATAGCTGGGCTGTTTACTTTGGCCCAGCATTACCATAAATACTGACTCATGGAAGCTGGTTTTCTTCCACAGAACATCTTGCTGTGTTGGCTTACAAAAGCCTCTGCATCCTGCACCCAGGGTATGCAGTAATCCAATGATGGTTTTGATTGTGCATGTTCCCCATAACAAAAGCCTCTGTCAAGGATGAAATGTAGGCTGCTGTCAGATTTGAGTCAGGAGCTGGAAACCAGGAATTCAGCCCAGGAGTCAAAGCCAGGGGTGAGAGCCAAGGAACATGCCAGGGCCAAGAAGACATTGACAAAGGTGCTAGCCCAGTCAGGATGCCTTTTATAGCACTTCCTGTCCAGGAGGCCCCAGTCACTCTGTGTGTGTGTGTGTGTGTGTGTGTGTGTGTGTGTGTGTGTGTGTGTGTGTAGGTCACAGTAAAAAACCAGAAACCATATCACTGGCAGATGATGTTCCTAGTTGCAGTTCTGACAATCATAGCTCATGGCGTGTGGCAGGAGGGCAGGCACTGAGGGGTGTGTGCGGGGGTGGAGCTTTGTGTGTCATGTGACCTCTTTTAAGCCCCCCCCCCAAGCTAGACTGCTGTCCCCAGTTAGAGTGGAGGACTCAGCCCTGTTGTTAGTGTCGAATATTCAATTGCCCGCCTGGTTGGGTTTTCTACCAGGCACCATTTTGTTCTTTGCCTCAGGCAACAGTTCTCCTTAGATATGTTTTTTTTGTTTTTGTTTTGACGATCAAGCATCATATAAAATTTGTTTTTTTTAAAAAATGTATTGGGCCCAAACTGAAGGTTTAAATTTATAGCCTTTGCACTTTCTGGCAACCAGTTTCTTTCCTTCTGGCTCTCTTCTGAACTGGTGACCAACACTGCTAAAAGCCAACATTGATGATGATCTCTTTAGGAGGCACACACGTAGAATAATAAAATCATAGAGTTGGTAGGGACCATGAGGGTCAATTAGTCCAAGCCCCTGCAATTCAGGAATCTTTTGTCCAGCATGGGCTTGAACCCCTGACCCTGAGATTAAGAGTCTCATGCTGTATCAATTGAGCTATCTATGACTTTTTTCTGTGGCACAGCTAAAGCAGGATACTATGTCCAGTAAACACTGGGCAAGGGAGCTGTACATGACTAGAATGGCTACAAGGGGCATTAGTGCTGAAATGAATAATTGGCATGCTATGCGGATTAGTAATTAGTGCTGTTTGATGGCTCACATGCAGTCGTATGTAGTATTTTACAGCTGAATGTTTGAGATTTCATTTTTATACCAGCCAAAGAGACTACAAGGAAGAAAAGCCCATAAAACTCAAGCACGCTAATTTTAAAAGTTCACATTCCAAATTTTAATTTCAAGTTTTTCATTCAAACCATGAATGGTGTAGTTGGGAATCTGAAGGAATTCGAGATATTTCCAAACATTCATTTCTACTGTCACCCATTAAATGTGACCTACAGTTGTGCCCTGTTCTTCATGTACAATGCTTGAAAAAAGCCCTATATATATATTTCTATTTTAACCTTTTCCTGAAATATATTGGAAGGTCTATTAAAACATTGCATAGCTTTCTAAAAGTAGAGCAAATTTTTTTAAAAGTAGTTTTTTTTTAAAAAACAACAACACAGCAACAACGTATCGTGCAACAGTAATGCAGGCTGA
Source organism: Zootoca vivipara (assembly GCF_963506605.1). Taxonomy (NCBI): domain Eukaryota; kingdom Metazoa; phylum Chordata; class Lepidosauria; order Squamata; family Lacertidae; genus Zootoca; species Zootoca vivipara. Next base: position 24,112,298 of record NC_083279.1, on the reverse strand, counting down.
ATGAGCCCACCATTTTTCATCTTTTCAAGCCTGCCAATATTTAAATCTTTGAACATTTCTGGAATGACTTATAGAATTAGAAGGGTCTCTGCCAGTTTATCAATTTTAGTTAGCAATGAGAACCCTCTCATTGAATGTTAGGCTTGGAGGCCTTCCCTATGGAGGTAATAATCTCTTTTCCCAACAGACAGTGGCTGCCAACTGGCTCATGGGATTGACAGGTAGAATTGTACCTACAGGCCACCTTGCCGAACCTATAGCAATTTGTTCCGAAGCTGGAACACTGACTGCTATGAGGTACTTCTCCTTAATTCAGGAGAGGGGAAGCTGGCAGGAGAATGGTTGCACCTGCCAAGGTTTATATGGTTTAGCAGCTAGCAGGAAGCCAAAAGCAATGCAAAGAAGATTTCCTACAATTGGCAACTTCTCTCAGCTTCTCACAGCATGAAATATTTGCAGTTCCCCCCACCTTCAACTTTTATAGTACAGTACATGAAAACTGCGATTAGGTGAAATGAACTACATAGTTCCGTTCTGAGCTTAAATCCCAGGCTCAATTCCATTTGTTTTGTTTTAAATGAAGTTGCATTTCAGGACTGTGTGTTGTAGGCCACTACCATTTACTCAGAGTAGTTCCATTGAAATTGAGGGACCTAAGTTAGTCATCATGGTCATTAATTTCAATGGCTTTGCTCTCAGTAAAAGTTAGTGGAATACAACCCAGAATCCTACCAAGCTGGCCGACAACAAATATGAGGGAAAACAACAGCCACCAAACTGGGGTAACACCACTGAGAGGGCCAGGAGACAGAAAGAGGGAGGAACCTATATGTACGGGAAATGTACTACAGTGGTACCTTGGGTTAAGATCTTAATTCGTTCCGGAGGTATGTTCTTAACCTGAAGCTGTTCTTAACTTGAGGTACCACTTTAGCTAATGGGGCCTCCCGCCACCACCGCCGCACGATTTCTGTTCTCATCCTGAAGCAAAGTTTTTAACCCAAGGCACTATTTCTGGGTTAGTGGAGTCTGTAACCTGGAGCGTCTGTAACCCGAAGTACCACTGTATTTAAAAGTATATTTCTAGCACCTGGAAGTCTTTTTCCTCCCCCCCCCCCGCAATAAATACAAACAAAAAAATCGTAATGTCAACAATAAAATACAATTTAAAACCACAAATTAGAAATACCACCCTCCCCACACTCAGCAATGGCCACAGTTCACAAAGCATTTAAAACACACTTCAGACCAGCATATTGGGAATCTAAAGGCCAGTAAGACAGCAGCATAATCAATAAGATAATCTCAGTTAAAAGCCATTTGAAACAGATATATCTTCAGAGCATTTTTGAAGACCCAAACTGATGAGGACAACCATACATCCCTTGCAGGGCCGTCTTAAGCATATCTGGCGCCGTGGTGCAAAGATCCCTCTGGCACCCCTCCACCCCGTTTCGCAGCGCGGCTGCAGCGGCCACAGCAGCACGGTGCCCCCCTGGTGGCCCAGCCCCCTGGCGCCTTGTGCCACCCAGCCTTGCCTTAGAGCCGGCCCTGATCCCTTGGGAGGGAGTTCCACAGATTTCAGGACACCACAGAGAAGACCATGTCCCTGCTGCTCACCAATCTCATGGAGCTCATAACCAGCAAGTAGGGCCCATGAAACTGATCCTAGGGGCTCAAGCAGGTTCACACAGGTAGCCAAGATACAATCAGCAGTTCATTAAAAAGCAGAACCTGAAGCAAATGGTTCTGAATCTAAAATTCTGGCAGCTGTTCTAAAATCTGCTACACTTTTGATGAAATGCAAAAGAACTGCACTTAAATGAACTAACATTCAGCATTCTTGTGATATCACCATTCTAGCAATACTTTGATTTTTTAGAAATGAATTATCAGAACTTTTACCGTACTCCCCCCAATTTTTTTAACCCTGGCAATTTCACAGGGTTGATCTCAGTGGACAGGTAAGAGGCCCTTGTGGGACTCAAGGTAGCTTAGAATGTTTATTTAGTTCATTTCAATAATTTAAATGGTGTCAAATGCTTTTAGGTACGTACAAGGCATTCTTCCCAGTTTCCTAGGAGCTCTTAATGCTACACAGAAGCCAATGATTAGGTGAAATGGCAAAGTATATTAGTACGGCTGCTGTAAAATCTCCCAGAAGCTTTCGTATCTGGTCTGTGTTGGTAAAAGGATACTGAGCTGGAGAGGCCATTGTACGGCTGTGCGACGGCTGTCCTTTTTTTCCTGTCTCTTGCACGTGTGAAACTCTGCAGGTGATGATTCCAAAAGGACGAAACCTGCACATGATGCTCTTATGGTTTTGCCTGCTATAGATACCGCAGCCCACGGAAAATTAAACCACAATCAGATGGATACATTTCTATAACCAGTCATTTCAAAACTTGCATCACAAATTAATGTATTCTGCATCAATAAAAGAACCTGATTTTGTGCTTTGAATCCAGTCCTTTGCCTTCTGTTTGCTACACAATGCCATCTGACTCCTTTAAAAAAAATGCTTTTCCTCCCCCTCCCCTTTCCCAACAGCTGCACCTGCTCTGCTTCAGAAATATCACTGAGTGTAAATCTTGGACTTGTTCTGTCTACTCTGATGCTAATGCTGCCATTGGCTGGGAAGAGCAAAGAAAGCAAAGTGTAATCCTGCATCAAAAGAAAGAAAAGGTGCATTCAAAAGCTCATTAAATATATATTTTAACACCAGAGGAAAACATGAATACAGTCCCCCCCTACTTTAAATAATTAGGAGTGAGCACAACGTTTTGCAACATTTTTAGGTGGTAGCAAAAAGCATGCTCCCACCCAGTCAGTTATTTCTTTTGGTGAGGGAGGGGGGGGGACACGCCAAAAAGGAATCAAAAGTGTGAAAATTTTGCATTGCAGGCAGCATTGCTTTCAGTCTTAATTGACTTCCTTTCCCCACAGTGACTGCATCACATGGTGATATCATTTATGGATCTGTAGTCTCATGACACTGTCATGTTCACAGTGCAATCTCTAATTGGCTTGGATTACTTGAGGGAGGAGAAATAGGGAGAAAGTTATGGTGAAACAGCAGTCGAGAAGGGGAAACAGTGGCTGTGAAGACCTAGGAAAGGCCATGATCAAGAGGCAGAATTCAGGCATGTGGTGGAGGGGATTCTACCTTAAGGAAGGAATAATGGAGACTAATGGAATCTAGCAGATTCCTGAATATATTGAGGGCTTTTCTGGTGGATAGAGCTGGTGATCCCATCAAAGCTTGCTGTTGGATGGCAAGATGAGTAGAGCTATCAACCCAATTGCTCCTCCTCATGGTTCTATCCAGTGCTGCATAGTCTTTGCTACTCCTTGGTTTACTGAGAAACTGTGGGTAATAATAAAATCATAGTATTGAAGAGGTGGAAGGGACCGTGGGGGATCATCCAGCCCAGCCCCCTGCAATGCAGGAGTCTTTTGCCCAACGTGGGGCTCGAACCCACAACCCTGAAATTAAGAGTCTCATGCTCTACTAACTGAGCTACTGTATCTGGTTCTTCAATTAATCAGACTAGGAGGGAACTTGACTGGCGTCTCTCTGGAGCACTCAGCAGCAGGTTGTGAGCCATTTGTATGGCACTTTGAGAATAAAGTCATGCAGATGCGTAGTGCTTGAGTTGTCACAGCTGCTGCAGCCCAAACTGAGATGTCTGATACAAAAGTTGGGCACCAAGCCCCCACTTTCTGCTGAGCGGTAGCAAGACTCCAGGGGGTTTCTCGTGTTCACCCAGGGTCTCTGTTCCTTTGAGAATCAAGACGAGGCGGAGACTGTTGTAGCTTTATGAATTTGTCCGCCCCTCCTTCTTCCCAGCACACCTTGCTAAAGACACTCTTTTCCTGTCACCTCACCTGTCTGGACACCCCATCACCTTGGCAACCTCTTTCTGCCCAGGGCTAGGGATTTCTCTTAGATGCCTTTCAATACCTTTTGTCATGCTAACGGCTTAGCTTATCCCCAGCCAGCTACGTGAAGCTGTGTGGGCTTGCAATCCGATACTGAACGCAACAGTGCTTGGCTTAGTTTTAATTAACCAACTTTGCTTGCTTCTTGAATTTATGAGTTTGCTCAAATTTCAGTTCTTTATTGACTGTAGAAATTGTGGCGAGTCTGCCCCACCCCCAAACTCAGAACATGTCCAAAGCCATGTCTTCCTACATTTTATGGGATCCATTTCATTTAATGCAGCCTGGTGCCTGGTGATATGGAGAGACCCAACTTCTTGCGCTCTTGAGCCCTGCCCATCCCGGCTGGTTAATTAAATGTTGTGATTTAACTGCATGGTGTGGATGTGAGGTTAATATCTGGTTGTGTGAATCTCATTTATATCAATAGGACGGGAGTACGCCACCTCCTAATATTCCACAACCTTCTCATTCCTCCAGGGATATTCTTACCATGCAAGATCATAAGGGAAACACTTTTTCAACTCTAGTAAATCAGATTAATTCAAAGAAGCAGACAAAGGGAGGAAAAAGCCAATTTCTCACAGTGGATCAAACTGAAAATGTTCAGTCAACAATTAATTTGACTCTTGCTGGCTTTTAATAGCCCAAAGTTCTCCACTGAACAGATCACTGTGTGTGTGATCACACACACACACACATATATATATATTACAAAAAAAAACTTGATAAGTATGAAATTACATCTAATTACAAAGTTGGTGTAAATGAATGTAATCAGATAATTAAAATCAGTAATGACATATTTACAATAATAAATAATAATAATAATAATAATAATTTATTTATACCCCGCCCATCTGGCCGGGCCTCCCCAACCACTCTGGGCAGCTTCCAACAGAAATATTAAAATACAATAATTTATTAAACATTAAAAGCTTCCCTAAATGGGGCTGCCTTCAGATGTCCTCTTGAAATGATGTTATTATGATGCTGTTTTGGATTATAGTACCAAAAATTATAGTACCCAAAATTTTGAGCAGGTCCTTTTATTTTCCTTGTCCTGTTCACATTTGAGGCTGAGAAACAGCTTCACCATCTCATGAATAGGCAGGAGATTCACCTGCCAAACGCTTCCTAGTTACACAGCTCTTAAAGGTATGGGATGTCCATGCTAGTTTCCCTCCAACATGATAGCTAGACCTTCAAAAAGAGAAATGCAGGAGCTCATTTACCTCTCTTCTGATTTCTGCAGGGACTTTGTGTTGTTCAATGGGTAGGCAGATGAGCTTGGATAGTGTTGCTGCAATTTAGTGACGATAGCACTGCAGAGTAGCATATATCAGGACTATCAGTCATAGGTAGTTTGCTTTAAGTTCCTTCTCTCCGCAATACGGAACAACATTAATTGATGGTTACGGTATGTCAGAGTCCTGAGTGGGAACTACAGGTGCTGGCAGACTTCCCCAGGTCAGGTCTTGGAAATGGAATTTGGGGGCTCACTCATGTCTGCCTCCCAGGAGACAAGCACCTAAGAAGCTTCCAAAAACTCTCTTCTCTAGTAAAATAAAAAAAATTCCTTCAGTAGCACCTTAAAGACCAACTAAGTTTTTATTTTGGTATGAGCTTTCGTGTGCATGCACACTAGATACAGTTTCAGCCAGAGGGAGAGTTGAGTTTCCTGGCTCTGCTCCACTCAATCTCAGCAGCCCCTTGAAAGTCCACCCCAAACACCTCCCTTCCCTTCATTTACCTTCCAAGTAGAGAAATGGAGTGTATGGGAAATTCAGATAGGGTGTTCTCCCCACCTGTCACCTCTCTCTCCTTGATGTCATGCTAATTGGTGTATATGTAATGGGAGAATGTGGGGTGGGGTGAGGGAACCTTATTTAAACTCCCTGGCAACCTCCTGCCACGACAGAAGCAAAACAGTCCAGCAGCACTTTAAAGGCTGGCAGATGTATTACTGCAAAAGTTATCGTGGTTTACCAAGAAAGAGACATCTCAGTGCTTTTTTTTTTTGGCCTGCTTTCCTGTCCCATACCTTCCCCCCTTATTTCAATCGAGTTCTTAAGTTTAAAAAGTTACTTCACAACATTGTAGGTATATTGCTATAAAACTCAAGGTCTGATATTTCTTCTCCCTTTTTCCTGATGTAGATATTCCCTCACCCCTTCTTCCCTGACAGGGAAGGGAACACCATTTTGAGTTCTGCCTCAGGTGCCCAGCCTTAGATTATAAGCCGCTTTGGGCACAGATTGGTTTATTTTATCAATTTGTAAAGTGCCCAGTATGTTTTAGGAGCTATGATTATAATAATGTTGGTACATCAGAGAGAACTCCTCACACAACAAACCCAGGGCCCCAGTGGTGACAGATGAATGAAAATGATTGCTCTTGGTTGAAACTTGGAAGTTTTGTTCTCTCACCAAAAAGAAAAGAGCTTATCAGTTTCCTGTTTCTCCCCAGTAAATGTCTCTATGGGAATTGTAAGGGGGAGGGAGGGAAGAGTGTTCATCAAATGAATTCTCCTCTGACAACTCTAGGTTTTGTTTCCTGCTTCTTTAGCAGCAGCAACATTATTTCTCTCTCTGCACAGTCTTAGTTTCAACAGGTTCCAAGATTCGAACTGGTCCAAGTACAAAGATGTATTCATTCCCATATTGCCACTATCACAGCCATAACTATCAAAGTGTTGCCAAGCCACTTCCGAGGTCAATTTGTGGCATAAATACCCTGTCAGGGGCACAATGATTTATTCATTCTCCTCAAAGATGAGTATCATATGGTGGGACTCATTATATGATTGATTTCACCTTATTTGAATGATTGCATTGCTGATGGTGGATGCAAAAGGAGGCATCTGAGCTCTGGGAAATATGTAGACATACAACACCAGAGGCCTTTTTCATGGGAGCACTTTTATTCACATAAAATGTGCATGGATTTTTTTCAAAAATTTTTTTTAAAGAGGGGTTTGCACTGATACAACCTAAGCAAAATGTTGGCACTTAGGGAGACATTTAGTGCTGCTATTTCCCATTATCATTCAGTTCTACCTTAAGGTAGCTGCATTTTGTTGTTGTTGTTTCAACTTTATCCTAACAGGTGTGCTTCCTTGGTTTATTCTTCCCAATTCTACCTTAATTGATGAATTATCACTTGTTCCCGCAGGGTTGTAGCTAGTGAGTGATAAATGCCACAGTTAGCTTTTAGAATAATAACAACTATGCACAAACCAACCAAGACATTGTAACATGGGAAACTTACAGTGGCTCTCTTTGGGCTTTAGTAGCCCACACAATTACCATCCTGGCAAGAGGGAGAACACAGTTGTACTCACTGGCCCTGGCCCTGCCCTTTTTGTCACGCCCCTATTGTCCCGCTCAATAGCCATCCATGAAATTGAGGAGATGGTCTGAAGCAGAGAGCCTGCTCTGCAGGCATAGACACCCAGAATGGTTTGGAATCCTGCTTCCAATAGGGTTCTAAACCATGCATAGAGTTCTACATGCAGTGGCGTGGGTGGGACACCACAGAGTGGCATGGCATAGCAGAGCCAATCCGATGCTCCTTACATTAGGTGCCTGAGCTCCCTGCATATCCCACCTCTCCCTTTGGTAAGTGCCAGCAAGGCACTGTGCTGGGCAGCCCAGGCTGGAGAGCAGTGGTATTTTACCAGGCTGCCTCAGAGGCAGCTACTGCTCTAGATGCTTCCTGACTTATGGATGGATGGATAGGGCAGCGCAGGGCTGGTAGAGAATGTCAGATGGGCAAATGTGTCAGTTCTGTTTCTCAATTTCCACATCAGTTTGCAATTGTGTGTGTGTGTGTGTGTGTGTGTGTGTGTGTGTGTAAATTTAGCAGCATTTTAATGCTAACCCTGGTGGCTATGTTCTACCTCTCCACATTTGGAGAGTTGTATGCTTCTGAACAGTTGCTGGGAACCTCAAGAGGGGAGAGTACTGTTGAACTCAGGTCCTGCTTGTAGGCTTCCCATAGGTATCTGGTTAGCCAGGATGAGAACAGGATGCTTGACTAGATGCAGAAGCCTCTTCTTATGTTCTGGTTTTATTTTATTTTTTTAAATCAAATGGAGATGAAATATTGCCTCCTTCGTTTTGTCCATTGTGAAATATGGCAACGGGCCAGATATGCTGGGATTGTTTCTCATGCACTGTAGTGCTTTTTCTTTTTGAAAAGATGGTACACACACACAAAGGTATAGAAACATCTGCACACATGCCCAGAATGGAAAATGATAGTGGAGGGTGGAGGAGGGGTGACTAAGAGGAAGAACAGAAAAAGCCAGCCCAGATACATTCCGTCAATGGATGGTGGAGGGCAAGTAGCAGAAGTGCAAAATAAATAATATTATGACCAGGTGGGAAAGGGGGTGGGATGGGAATGTGTGGAAGCTCGTTTGCCAGATGTTACATAGATAAGCTGAATGATACACTTGCACTGCAAAATATCTACTGTATTTGGAAACACATTTAATTTATCGGTTGATGGGTTGGAGGCAAATGTCACCATTCTCTCCTTGATATTGCAAGTATCTTGCAGCTGAGACAGAAGACCATTTAATCCCAGAAGACAGTTGAGTTGGACTGTGAGTTGCCTGGTGCTTCACAGCCTGGCTCTCATGCTTGCTCTTCTCTTCATTTCTTTTCATGGGGTCCTGCGTGTCTCCCTGCGACTTGGTAAAACAGAAGTCCCTCTTTCACTCAAATGTGCACATATGCAGTATTGATGTGTTTTGCCTCATGGGCCACACAGACATATTGCTGTGGCATTATCTCTTCGATCTTGAACCATTTATTATAGCTCTGGAGAACCCTGATATTAAACTGCTCTTTGAGTCTTATCCAGGCATAATGTGCTGTTCAACTGAAAGGCTGGCACTGTGAAGAAGATGCAGAGGGTGTAATCACAGCCATTACAGAGAGCCATCAATGTACCCAAACCTACACTTTCCACAGTCAGCAGTAGGCAGCTCGATGAAAAGGAACTATTAGAAACCAAACCTAGCACTCAATGTGTAATAAATGGCAAAAGGGAAAAATCTATTGCAGAACAGTTTCCGCTCAAAAAATAAGCGCAAAATGCTGTCATACAGAAAAGAGAAAAGATTCAGCAGTAGTTGGGAAAGGTCAACTTTTTCAGGATAAACTGTCAGAGCCTGAACTGGAAGCCTGCCACCTTGGAGCACTGCAGATTGCTTCGTAATGTCTCTTTTGGGCGATCCCATGTAACAAGGGCAAAATAGGAATATGCCCCCTCCTCCCCTTCCTTGTTTTTGAGTATATTGATCCCTGGGGCCATTTTAGTTAGCGATTAAAAGAAACAAGAGCCATGGTTTCAAAGCAGTTAATGGCTTGTTCTCCCACTCACCTGTGGACTCACCTGTGGAAAGGCAGTATAAACATTATATGGGGGGGGAATCAGCATGTGGACATGTTTATCTTCTGGAAGGCCAAGTAGGCCAGTTATGTGTCAGCAATATCAAAATGAATGGGTCTCTTCTCTTCACTTTATATACCCGAACATCCAACAAGATGTTTCAATACCAAGGGTCCAACAAAAGATTAGGGATACACAGATGAATCAAAGGGTGAACAGCAGCGCTGAGGCTGCATAAGCACCATATATTTAAAGTGCATGACTTTCCCCAAAGAATAATGAGAATTGGAGTTTTTAAGAAACAACAGCAGCAACATATTTTTATTAAAGATTTCTTGGTTTACAAAAGTATGTGCAATGCCTCTTTTTTCAAGTTACATTTTCTACAGATCAGTTTCATTTGTTGAGACATTAGTGTTACATTAGGAAGAAAAGGAGGAAAGAGTTGGAGGGGGGTTTGGGTTGGGTGGTAATGCTTTCATTCTACTTAGTGTACGTGTGGGGTTTTGAGTCACCGTCGCTTGTGCGGGTTCTCTTTACTACAGTCATACCTCGGTTTAAGTCCGCTGTGGTTTGACTACTCTCGGTTTGAGTACTCCGTGGACCCAGAAGTTTTTACTTACAGGTTCCGCAGCGTGCGAATGCGCAGAAGTGGCACTCCATTTAAGTACTGCTTGGGGAGCGAACGGCTCCCTGGAACCAATTGAATCCTTAAACCGAGGTACCACTGTATTCACTTGTATTCCTTTGGTGGTGAGAGAGGTTGGGGTTGGCCTAGGGTGTGGTTTGTTTGTGATTGGCTGTGGTGAACTTTGTTTTCATGTGTAAGTTGGGTGGGTGGGTGTTTTTTAATCAGGTTAGCCAGATTGCTTCATATGCTGTTGGCGGATTCTTGTCATTGTCTTGTTGGGCTGTGATGTGATAAAGGGGAACCATACCGGGGTGTAGGCATCTTCTTCTATTTGTCCCCATGTCAGTTTCAGTTTATTGGTTAGTTTTTCTAGTAAGGCTGTTCCCCATACTATTTGATATCATTGGTCCATGGTTACTCCTGACAGATCTCTCCAGTGTCTGGCTATGTTTCTGGCTGCTAAGAGTAGGTGGGTTATGAGCTCTTTGTGATGTGAGTGGGCATTATTATATCAGAAGATGTTTAGTAGGGCCAGTTGTAGGGTGACTTCTAATATTCGCTTAGTTATTTTGGATATTTCTTGTATGATTGTTGTCCAGAATAGTTGGATTTTGGGGCATTCCCACCACATGTGGAAGTATGTGCCTGTGAGATGCATCCTTTCCAACATTTTGGTGAGGTTCCTGGGCGCATTAGCACTAGTTTCCTTGGTGTTCGGTACCATTTGTAAGTGAGTTTCAGAGCGAGTTCTTTCCTTTTCACTGATATAAGGACACTCTGTGTGTGGAAACTACAGTTCCCTTTTTTTTTTAAAGAAAGCCATGGCTGCTTAAAGTGGTATGATTCTGCTTTAAATGTCTAGTGCAGATGGAGCCTAAAACTCACTATCTTTCATTGCATTCTGTTCTCAGTTGTTCAAATTCATCCTCATCACCATTCTAATAAAAGCAGCCCAAAAAAGCAACTTGTACCCCAATATGAAACCCTCACTGCTTTTATAATTCCATGTTTTATTTAGGAGTTAATGTTCTAGCACCAATTCAAAGTGGCTTGACACGTGACTGTAGTTGTTCTGATTTGGTTCCAGTTCCAGCAAACAAAGCTTCAGTAGCACAAGAATTTTAAATATATATATAACTGTAATTCATATTATGCCGATTTGCATATACTGTAGTGAATAATGTAATGGGGATATTGTATCCTAATCTTAAAACTGTGTGTGTATGAATTCAGTTTTTATATCCATATCCCTTGTTTATTCTGGGCCTTTTACCTGCTTCGTTGATGACATTGCTTTTGCCAACCTATCATTTTTTTTTTTTAATGATGTTGTTTAAGGCACAACAGTTCCCACACCCCACCCTAGACATGTATTTGTTTAGCGAGGCAAGCCTTCAGGTCAGGGACTCTGGCACACTCTCCAACATTTCTCCAATGAAAATAGGGACATCCTATTCTATTACTACTACTACTACTACTACTACTACTATTACTACTTATACCCCCAGCCACTCTGGGCGGCTTCCAACATATATAAAAACATAGTACAACATCAGACTTCCCTATATAGGGCTGCCTTCAGATTGCTCGGGGGTCAGATAACTCCATATGTTCCAACATTTCTCCGATGAAAATAAGGACGACCCAAGGAAAAGTGGGACAAATCAGAAACTGGGACAGCTTCTGTAAACCCAGGACTGTCCCTGAAAACCAGGAAGACTTGGAGGGTCTGCTCTAGTCACCTTTTCCACAGTTGCTTTTTTTTTAAGTGTCGCCCCCTTTTAAAAAATAGTTGCCAGATTCACTCATCCTATCTCAGTGCTGGTTTACATCTATACATTCACCTAGGGGAGAACAGACTGACTATCCAAGACTCACATGGCACATATGGTATTAAACTGTTAGGCTGGAAGATCTTTCGGTAATTTAATTCCCGAATTGGCTTAGATCTATAGCTCAGGTATTTGTTTTACCTCGTAGACAGGGTGATTTATGCTGCGGCTACAACGTGAACAGGGAGCCTGGGATGTGATACAGATGTGTTTCTGTCTGAAAATGAAAACTAATCTGACCTCATTAAGTCTGATGGTCTGTATGTGATGGTTCATTATCCACTGGAAATGTTTGAATTTGGTATTTGATCTATGCCATTGCCTCCCAGGCTCTTGATCTCCTTCCAGCATGTGATTTGTAGATAGAGTAAGTTCAACATTACGAGGCGGAACAGATTGAGAGGATCAGTCATTCCCCAATGGAAATGATAAACAACCTTTCACAACAATTATCTAGTTAAAACACCATTAACAATTAATGACATACATCGCCAAACTTATTGAACCCATTAAAGACTAATTTACTGGCTATAAAAATATGGCATTAAGAATTTATGGATCATTAGCTTTTATTCCAGGATAAAATATAGCTGACTGAAACTCTCAGAAATTGTTGAAAACAATCACTCATTAAAAAAAAAAACCCCACATGAAATTAAATTATATCAATGTTAGAAGAAAAGGAAATGGGGGCAAGTTTGTAAATGTTTGCACAGAAGACGCTAACGTTGTATGCTACTGAATGGGTGAAGATTGCGTTTTCAAACAAGATTGAAATCTACAATTAAATGATTCAAGCAAATTTTAATGTACAATAAAAAAAGCCATCCTTTTTAATGGAAAAAAAAATTAGAAGATGACTGATCAAAATTCCGATCATGGTCTATTAATCACAGCCAGTTATTTTGGAACACTGTTAAGGAAATTAGAACAATGTTAAAGTTAGTTAATGAATTTCTTTGAGTACTTGATACTTAAGTTCATATTTAGCAGTTGTTCTAGCCTTATATGTCGGTCCGCTTGCTTTGCCTCTGGACCAAAGCCTGATTAAATTTAAAAATACCTATTGTTCTTTTTTTCTTTTTTCTTTTCTATCATCATTCATTAAAACTGGTCCATAAGGAAGTCCTTTCTACTTGTACTAGAAACATAGCTGCCAAGTTTTCCCTTTTCTCGCGAGGAAGCCTATTCAGCATAAGGGAATTTCCCTTAAAAAAAGGGAGAACTTGGCAGCTACGTAGAAAAATGGTAGGCAAGTAAAAATTATAAACCTCAGATCTCTCGGCTCATGGGAAGTGCACTATTTCTAAGTACGGTACTTTATTCATTGGAAATAGACTCTTGTTGCCATCTGATTGGCGTTTAAAGGTAAAGGTAAAGGTAAAGGGACCCCTGACCATTAGGTCCAGTTGTGACTGGCTCTGGGGTTGCGCGCTCATCTCGCATTATTGGCCGAGGGAGCCGGCGTATAGCTTCCAGGTCATGTGGCCAGCATGACAAAGCTGCTTCTGGCGAACCAGAGCAGCGCACGGAAATGTCGTTTACCTTCCCGCTGTAGCGGTACCTATTTATCTACTTGCACTTTGACGTGCTTTCGAACTGCTAGGTTGGCAGGAGATTGGCGTTTACCCATATGTAATTCCCACTGAAGCCAATAGCCTTCAAGCACAAGTAACTGGGCAAAGAACTGCAGCCTAGCTGTGACAACATTCACCCCATGACCCTGCACTATATTTCCCTGCAGTGACAATGCAGTGCCACAATAGCACCAGTACAATGGCATTTGCCAGGGACAGCCCTGGATTTACAGAAGCCGTCCTGGTTTCTGATTTGATCCCGGAATGTCCTGCTTTTCCTTAGGACGTCCCTATTTTCATCAGAGAAATGTTGGAAGGTATGGAGTTATGTGAACCCCGAGTTAAGGGGAGATAACCTCTAGAAGACATCTGAAAGCAGCTCTGTATAGGGAAGTTTTTTATGTTTAAATTTTTATTATGTTTTTCTGTATGTTGGAAGCCTCCCAGAGTGGCTGGGGCAACACTCTGGGTGGCTTCTAACAGAAGATTAAAAATACATTAAAACATCAGCCATTAAAAACTTCCCTAAACAGGGCTGCCTTCTAAATGTCATATAGTTGTTTATTTCTTTGACATCTGATGGGAGGGAGGTACACGGGGTGGGCGGCACTACTGAGAAGGTCCTCTGCCTGGTTCCCTGTAGCTTGGCTTCTCACAGTGAGGGAACCGCCAGAAGGCCCTCAGCACTGGACCTCAGTGTCCAGGCTGAACAATGGGGGTGGAGACGCTCCTTCAGGTATACTGGACAAAGGCCCTTTAAGGCTTTAAAGGTCAGCACCAACACTTTGAAATGTGCTTGGCAACGTACTGGGAGCCAATGTAGGTCTTTCAAGACTGGTGTTATGTGGTCTCGGCAGCAGCTCCCAGTCACCAGTCTAGCTGCCGCATTCTGGATTAGTTGTAGTTTCTGGGTCACCTTCAAAGGTATCCCCATGTAGAGCATGTTAAAGTAGTAATAAATAATAACAAGTATTACTATTATTATTATTATTATTATTATTATTATTATTATTATTCAATAGGACATCCTTGTTAGACATGTGCCTCTTCAACTTGGCTTCAGAAAGGGAAATGGTAATTTTTAAAAAACAATAAAAAAATGAGATTCATTGACTTCTTTTGAGGCCATGACGACTTCATGAGCCTGTGGCTCAGTGCATGGGACTGACACACAGCTGAATGGGCCCACACCAGTATAAGATTATGAGTGTATCACTCCTTTTGAGTGTGTTCCAGCTGACTTCAATAAAAACAGGATCAGACCTTTCATCTGACCTTTAAAAGCAAAATCTATTCTTACAGACCCAGACTTTTTATCACAGCATTTTTATTGCCTTTGAAGCTCCAAGGTTACAGTCTTGGAGCAGATAGGTTTTCTGAGGACTTGCAGACTAATCACTTTTAATACCATTTTACTGGGTATATAATTATCATCTTGACATCACTCCAGGAAATCCCCGCTGGAAGAGACACCAGCAAGACAATATTCCTGTGAAAGGGCTCCTGATTATATGTATTGAGTTTCTTTCATAACATTCTTCAGTTATAGCTTGACTTCTAAGATGCGTCTCATTTACCCCTCCCACATTCATCTTATCCCTACTTAGCACCAATGCAGGACCAAACCTTGTATCACAGCTGTGTATATATGTTACTTGAACTGGCCAAAATTTGGTAAATATTGACCTTCACATGTTTGTTGGTGATCCCATATGAATGTTACAAATGTCTAAAACACAGGGTTGTATTGGTGAATGCTGGCACAGTCTCATACATGAGATTTGTGTGTGTGTGTTTAGACCAGGCATCCCCAAACTTCGGCCCTCCAGATGTTTTGGACTACAGTTCCCATCTTCCCCAACTTCTGGTCCTGTTAGCGAGGGATCATGGGAGTTGTAGGCCAAAAAATCTGGAGGGCCGCAGTTTGGGGATGCCTGATTTAGACAGTCACAGAAGTTTTCTGGGACATGAAAATACATCCAAATAGGACTGCAACATATTTACAATAGAGGAAGTCTGTAGGAGCAGGCAATATACAGGTCTTCTGAAGGATGCTTGCAGCTGACGTAATCTACTGTATTCCAGTTGCATAGGCACCGGGTGGTGGCTCCAGCCCCCACAGCATTCCCCATGAAGGGGCTGGGCACCCACATTTTTTGCACCTGCTGATGTGTGCATGTTGGTGTCAAGCATGCACACCGGTGGGCGTGCTGATGTCGACACGCGTGCTGCAGGCATGATGACAGGTGCATGTGTGCCTGCAGCGTGCGTGGCCCCAGGCACCCATGGTCCAAGGGCCAAGTTGCTTGTAGTTTGCACTCATTTAAGGCCTGTATTCATTGTGCAAGCAGAGAAGATGCCAGCATGGGGCTTAGCCACCAATCAGCCTGCACATCATGACGTGTGGTGATAGAATGCTACTATTGTGAGTACTGATGCTGAATGCTAAGCTGGTATCACAGGATTTTGTGTTGGTTTATTTATTACATTTTTATCCCCTTCCAAGCTTCTCATGCTTTTGCAACAGCCCTGTCAGGTAGGTCAGGCTGAGAATGAAGATCATCCAAAGTAAGCCTTATGACTGACCGATGGTTCCATATATGAAAATGAGGGCAAGGTCTCTTCTCCCATCTTTCCTTCCTTGTCTTGGTTACCCACATATTTGGAAGTGAACAACTAATTCTTTTAATGTCTGTGTCACAACAGGTGAAATTTCATCACCTCATCCGTTTGGTGCTTATTCATAAGGTCTTCAGTGTCTCTGCTAATTTGCCGTGGCAGCAGTTAGACGAAATATAATTCTTCCTCGTATCACATTCATTTCACTTCAAATGTGTGTCCTCCACTGTGTTTTAAATCAAGCAACGCTTGCTCTTTTTGGTGCGGGATAGTAGAAATGGGGTATATAACATGTACTCATTCACGGTTGGTCTCGATAGGATTTTTTTTGTTTTTTTTAAATAATGTATTTATTAAAGATTTTCTCAAACAACAAAACATACAAAAATACGAAGCACACAAAGAAAATTACAAAACATAAAAAAGAAAAAACAAGAATACAAAAAGAATACAAAAAAAGAAAGAATACAAAAATGCAAAAACAAAAATTCTAACTATAACCCTTGTTTCCAATCTATTGACTTCCTCATTCCACCTCCTTCTGCGGTTCTTTACATGTCCTCCGTAGTAAACTCTAAATCTTATATAAATTCTAATTATTACTTTAACTATACCTTAATTCTTTAATCTTTTATATCTTATCCTTTTATATTCTATCTAGATCTTACTTCTTAATTTAATTGTCCTTAACTTCTATCAATACTTATTTCAAACCATTGTATTATCTACAACCTCTATTTTATCTCCCTCAAGAGGGGGGTGACGTCCCGTCCCTTTTTAAACCCCGCTCCACGTCCAAATTACTTTAAAATTTTAATCCTTTTGTACTCACGAGGTCCAAATATTAGATCCAATTTGGGAAGGATCCAGTGCTTAATCGGTTTCGGCTTGTAGTTGCGCCAGGCAGAAGTAGCGTCTACTAAAGAGCCCTCCGTCTTCCACTCGCCCCACTCTCACCCCCTCCGGAATGGAGGCTTGGGGGGAGGCAAGGAGACAGGATTGGGCTCCGTTGAGACCACGTCTTCCACAAAGCTCAATGTGGAGTTTCTTCTCGGGGGTTTGTGTCGCTCTCACTCCCCCCCTTCCCTCTGCCAGGCAGGGAATCTCAGAGCCCCAAGATTTCCCCTCTGATCACAATCGCACTGAAGTCCCTCGATAGGATTTTTGTGGGTAAATATGTTTTCATTCCTAGTAACAAGAATTTCTGTACTATCTTTTGCACTTGTTATTTCCCTTGTTCTCTTTTATATGTAATCGATGAATGAATTTTTTTCCTTTTTTGCAAAGGTTCGTTCTAATAATGTCTTTACATTTGGTAGATTATTCCATATACCAACATACAATATAAATCTCAGGATGATAAACAGAACATCTTATAATATGATTTCCCACATTTGATAAATAAGAATGAAAATGAATGAATGAATGAATGAATAAATAAATGGAGAATGAAAGAGCTGTCCTACTTAAGTAGATAACAGCAATGAAGGAGAAGGGAGAAGACAATCAACCAAATAGATACAGGTTACAGCTCATATTAGAGCTTTGGGAGCAATCACAACTCATGATACACCAGGGTGGGCAGTATGGAATAGGTGTCTCTCCAGCTGAGCCCAGGCTATGTTGGCAGAAGTCACTCATCCTGGTTTTGCTGGAGTTATACTACCATACATCCTTCATCCTAGCTCAGCTGGCTCAGCTGCCTCGGCTGAAGATGGTTGAGCCAAGACTGAGGAAAGTCCCCCATAAAGGGCATTCCAGGGGGGCAGTGAGGGTGAGATGGGTCAGGGGGAGACTTACCTCTATTCCAAACTCTGTTGAGCTCGGTCACATAACCTAGCAACCCAGTGGAAGTTACAGTGGCAAAAAACATTGGGGAGGAGGATGAGTTGGAATTTGTCCTGAGTAGCAGCGGTAGTGGTGGCTGGAGCCACCCTATTTTCATCCGAGGAATGTTGGAGGGTATGTCCTCCATTTGCAGACTTTCTATTCTACTTCGCCCTTGGCCC
This sequence comes from Zootoca vivipara, assembly GCF_963506605.1. Classification (NCBI taxonomy): domain Eukaryota; kingdom Metazoa; phylum Chordata; class Lepidosauria; order Squamata; family Lacertidae; genus Zootoca; species Zootoca vivipara. The sequence goes on along the minus strand of NC_083279.1, from coordinate 24,094,285 downwards.
TGTTCTGTAGAATGGGTGGTAGTGGGGAGTCTCCTTGGATGGAAGCTGATGTGCCAACATAGTTATTTTCAGTAGCTAAGCTGATGATGAGCTGCATTGATTGGTGACATGGCAGCCTGCTGGATGAGCTGTCTAATGTCCAAAAACATTGTTGATAAAAAATATTGGCAGTGAAACAAAATAGAATCTCTGGGGAATAGAGGTAAAACAGGATGAAAGGACAGAAGACCACTACTACTGTTGTTGTTGTTGTTGTTGTTGTTGTTGTTGTTGTTGTTGCTGGTGGTTGTTTTTAAAAGCTTCCCAATGCCAAATAGAGCAAAAATATCATGTCTGTGTGTTTTCCTTGCTCTTGCTTGCTAGAATGCTAAATGCTACTAATTGATTCTATCCTGAAGAGACCAAGCTGTGTGGGTAGACTTGAATTTTCATGGCAACTGCTCTCTCTCTCTCACACAAAATCAAAATGTAAAGTTGATGCATTTAGCCACTTAAGCAAGTTGCAAAACATCCTTGAAGTGCCATTAGCTGCAGCTAATGTGTGTGCATCCCCATGCTTCAACTAATGACTTGGTTACAAGTGATCTTAAAAGAAAAACCCAAATGGGAGTCAAGGTTTCTGGGTAAGGGCATGTCTCCCTTTTCCATCCACCATGAAGCAAAATGTGGCATGCTTTTGAACATACTATGGAACCCAGCACACAGTGCATACAGCACATCCCTGACTTTTGCCTAGATGAGAGGCAAGTGAGAAGTTTCTAAGTATTTGTCCATGTCCCTGGAACCATTTGATAATTATCTGAATCTGTGATGGGATATAAAAGCTCTTCTTTGGAACTCACATTTTCTGTTACCTTCACTTGCTCCTCCTACCTTTCCCCACTCCCTCATTTATACCCACCCCCTCCTTTTGCCTCTTGTGTATTTCTTTGCTGTGTGGTCAAATGATATGTTTTAGGTGTTAATTGCTGGCAAATACCCTACTTATTGGGACGCAGGTGATGCTGTGGATTAAACCACAGAGCCTAGGGCTTTCTGATCAGAAGGTCAGTGGTTCGAATCCTTGCGACAGGGTGAGCTCCTGTTGCTTGGTCCCAGCTCCTGCCAACCTAGTAGTCTGAAAGCACATCAAAGAGCAAGTAGATAAATAGGTACTGCTACAGCGAGAAGGTAAACGGTGTTTCCATGTGCTGCTCTGGTTCACCAGAAGCAGCTTTGTCATGCTGGCCACATGACCCGGAAGCTGTATGCCGGCTCCCTCAGCCAATAACGAAAGATGAGTGCCACAACCCCAGAGTTGGCCACAACTGGACATAATGGTCAGGGGTCCCTTTAACTTTACCCTACCTATTGGTCAAGGGTTGGGTAATTTTAAGGAGGTTTGGGATCTTGACAAGTGTTTTCTCCCTCTCTTATTTTAAAAAGCCTCAGAAACAAGTCTTTCGAGGTGTAGAGGGGTTTGTCCACAGAATCAGCAAGTATAAAAATGGAACAGGATATATGATGCTTTCTCAGTAGACTCTCATTCCTGCTTCTCTGGGAGCTCAGTGCTATTATGATTAGGCCAGTTTGAAATCATTAAATCTGAGAAGAGAGTATAAAAGATTCCAAAAACTGATTATTATTATATGTTATATGTAAGGCTGGTGCCAGTGGTCAGCATATGCCAAGGCTCATAGCCCAGTAATACATGAATAGGGCTGCAGAATGAAGTGCACCAGCTGTCAATATGGGTTTCTCCTTAGTATGTGACATCAGAAAATAAACTTGAAGAGTGGAACTGGACTTCAAACAAAATTGCAATGGAAAAGAAACTTCCACTCAGGTTATAGGAAAGACCCAGACTTTAATGGAATGAAAGGCACCCTCCCCCACTGTTATTGTGCAAGGAACATTTTCATATGAAGCTGACTGGCCTACAGTTGCTAAGAGTTTCAGGTCATCAATGCTGTGTTCAGCCCTGGCCCTAAATCTAACCCCAAGCCCCTTTGGTGAACTTATCTAATACCGCAGAGCAGTAATTTAATATCCAGAGGCCAGATTTAACTGCGCTCAGTTGACTGTTGTCAATTTACCTTGCAGCAAAGCTACATGAGCTACAAATGTAGGCTAGAGGTGGCTAACACAAAGCCTACATATCAGCCTTTCACAGTCATTTTGAATTCCATTTTGCTAAACCAGCCAACACTAAAAGGTTCAGAGGTCCAATTTGATTTGGGTAAACATCTAAAGGGTGATATACTTATCCAAAGCTCTTTGCTCTGCAAAATTACATCAGCCTAACCTGTTATAAGATCACAGGTACCTTGTCTTTCAGAAAAGGCAAAAGGGGGAAAATGTACTGCATGAACAAGCTTCCTTCAGATAAATAAAACACAACCATATCATTTCAATCTTGTTGAACATATAAGTTTTGGGTCCCTCCTCAGCATAGTAAAGGTAAAGAGACCCCTGACCATTAGGTCCAGTCGTGACCGACTTGGGTTGTGGCGCTCATCTCACGTTATTGGCTGAGGGAGCCGGCGTACAGCTTCCAGGTCATGTGGCCAGCATGACAAAGCCACTTCTGGCGAACCAGAGCAGCACACGGAAACGCCATTTACTTTCTCACTGTAGCGGTACCTATTTATCTACTTGCACTTTGACGTGCTTTCGAACTGCTAGGTTGGCAGGAGCTGGGACTGAGCAACGGGAGCTCACCCCGTCGCAGGGATTCAAACCACCGACCTTCTGATCAGCAAGCCCTAGGCTCTGTGGTTTAACCCACAGCACCACCCGCGTCCCACTCAGCAGTAGTAGGTCAATGCAAATAAAATGTCATGCAAGGGCACTCACAGAAGGGTCTCTCATCCTCTCCACAGCAGCCCCAGTGTCCCACTGCTTGCTTGTCTTCTTTAATTCCCCATTTCCTTTGAAAACCTAAACTCTCATAAAATTGTGCAAAGTTTAGCCCCATACTTCTGCATCTACAATATGTGCACCACACTGGCCAAGTGGGATGAGCAGAAGCATAGTCAGTTAGAGTTGGATTGAGACCAGTTGCATGTTGAAGCAGCCACACAACTGCTTCGCCATGAACCAAACTCTGCATGGGGGCAGGGCGGAATCCGCTCAACCCACTGTTATGGCCAACTCAGAAGCGTCTATATCTGAAGAGGAGTCCTGGGCTATTAAGGGCCTCGAGTCTCAGAAAATGGTCACTGGGGATTCCTCTCCCACAGAAGATGAAAGTGAGCACATGCTTCCTCTATCACCCATGCTAGGAAAGTCTCTTCAAATTATTCTCCAGAAATGCTCTCAACTCCATACACCCTGCCTTCAGAACAGTTTTTCTTTTTGTTATGTTTTATTATATTTCAAGAATTTCACGTATACACTACAAAACATATTTTTTTGTTCGTTTTTCGACTTTCCCTCCTGTTTTCCATAGTGTTTTTAGTCTCTCCCCCTTGCTGTAACCCATATTATCTCTCTTATACCATAACTTCTATACAATAATCTCTATTTTTTCTGTTGCTCATAGTTCAAATCCTGATCACGAATTCATCATGCTTTATGCTTTCAGAACAGTCTTATTAGCAATCCTCAGAGTCATGTTGCTCCACGCTTTAACTAGGAGCTGATCTTCCAGGACAGTATGGCCCAAGACCACTCCTCCACTGAGCAATAGTTCATTCCTCAGTAGGCTTCTGGCCAGTTTTAGAGAAACACTCTAATAGAGGGTGGGGAACCTCAGGCCCTGGGATCTCAAGACTCTTCCCAGTTCACTTCTTTTTCCTAGCCCTGCATCACACTTTCCTTGGGAGCTTTTGCCTGGCTAGTCTGCGTCTTTAAATTCTAATAATGCCTGGATGGAAGAGAGGAGAGACAGACAGACAGACAGACAGACAGACAGACAGACAGACAGACAGAGAAGAAAAAACCCTTCTTTACATTTGCCGCTCTGGCCTCACCCATCACTGTCATGTGACCACTGGAAGGTTGACCAGGAGGGAATGTGACCCATTGGCTGAAAAAAACACCCCACTCTGTACTAATAGCATAAGTCTAGGCATTCAAAAGTAAGTCCAACTGTGTTCAACAGTGTTACTGCTGGGTAAGTGTATGTTGCATGGCAGTCCAAGCTGCCTGGCCATGAACTTGCTTGCTTGCATTCTACCCCTGTCCAGGGTCCTGATGCCTTGCTTGCCATGGCAGATTCCTGACTTTGCATTGTGTGTACATGGCTACTGCCTGACACTGGGCAGCAGTTCCTGCATAGGTTGAAGCCTTGAACAGGCGAATACATTCTGTACATATCAAATCAGAAAGGCTTCAATTTACTCTTGGAATGTTTGCTGGGGGCACCTTTTTATTACTGACATTTAACCATCTATAAAACCACTAAGAAAACAACAGCAACAGGTGTGGGCTATTTGGAGTTCAGCTCTGAAGCACAAAGTGACACTCTTTAGCTGTCTTCAGCACAGCTTCAAAGTCAAATATAGAGACCTAATTTTAGTAAACATTGTTAGTGTCAATTTTAGTTAATGCTGTTGTTCCCCCCTTCATTTCTCATCAATTATTATTAGAAGCAGATTAGATTAGATACATAAACACACCAGATATCTTGTGTTCCCCTGCAGTTTTCGAAACTACTCCTTTCCTATAACATACTCTCCCCCAGTAGATAAAGCATTTGCAGGGTTGCAAAGTCTGGCATTCTCTGCCCTATTGTATAAGAAAAGATAAATTTAGTCCTCCTTCCCAGATTTCTTGCACAGCCGAGACCCAACAGTATATTTAGAAGGGTAAAAACATTTGACAACGGTTATTGTCAGGAGAGCTGCCATTCATTGTTGTAAAAATAGCCTCAGGAATTCAACCGGGTTGTATTTTATCTGCTTTTGCAGGTGGGTTGTTTTTCTTTTTAAAAAGAAACTTTATGAGTAGAATTTCCACATATAAAAGGATGAAGAAAAAGAAAGGAAAGTAAGAATTTAATAAGATGGGAGAGAGGAAGCAAGGAAAAAAGAAGACAGGATTCACCTAAGAATATAATAATACAGTATAATAAGAGCCCATCTGCAACAGGCCAAAGGTTCATGTAGTCCAGCATTCTGTTCTCACAGTGGCCAACCAGAAGCCTCTGGGAAGCCCCACAAGCAACAGCACTCTCCTCACTTGTGATTCCCAGTAACTGGTATTCAGAGGCTTATGGCCTCTGATAGTGGAGGCATAACATAGCCATTGTGGCTGGTACTCGTTAATAGCCTTACCCTCCATGAATCTGTCTAATCCTCTTTTGAAGCCTCCCAAGTTGGTGGCCATCTTTACCTTTCGTGGGAGAAAATTCCATGCACCTAAGCATCTATTGTATACCTTTAAGCACCCAGTATACTATATATAAAAAGGTATTTTAAGCACTGCCCAACTATTTACTTTCAGCCAGGCATCATCATCATCATCAATTTTTATTTATACCCTGCCCTTCCCGGTTTAGAAACCGGGCTCAGGGCGGCTAAAATAAATAAATAAAACATTAACCAAAAACAACTTTAAAATAACGTAAAATACACATCAATATAGCATCACCACGGCAACTGGCCAAGTTAGTCCTGTTAAGGCCAGCAAGGAGACCAGGGAAAATTTTGATGTAAGGACCCAGAAGGGTTTCTTCATAAAAAAGGAAAGGGATGAGAGATCAGGCTGAATTGAAGGCCAGGCAGAATATCTCTGTCTTACAGGCCCTGCGGAAGGAGATCAAGTCCCGCAGGGCCCTAGTCTCATGGGACAGAGCATTCCACCAGGTCGGTGCCATCACTGAAAAGGCTCTGGCCCTTGTGGAGGATAGTCTGGCTTCTTTGGGGCCTGGGACCCTTAAACTGTTACTATATGTGGACCTGAGGGTCCTCTGCGGGGCATACCAGGAGAGGCAGTCCCGTAAGTACGAGGGTCCTAGGCCGCATAGGGCTTTAAAGGTCAAAACCAGCACCTTAAACCTGACCCGGTACTCCACTGGGAGCCAGTGCAGCTGGTAAAGCACTGGATGAATATGCTCCCATGGCAAGGTCCCCATAAGGAGCCTCGCTGCAGCATTCTGCACCCGCTGGAGTTTCTGGGACAGTTTCAAGGGCAGCCCCGTGTAGAGCGGGTTACAGTAGTCAAGCCTGGAGGTGACTGTCGCATGGAACACTGTGGCCAGGTTGGGGCAGGAAAGGTAGGGGACCAACTGCTTGATACGGCCAGGCATAAAATAATGAGCTGAATGGATGATATTTTATCATAATTTAGGGAGAACACTTAACAATTGTGGACATCATCTTGGAATCACTTACTAGTATATCATAGTTAAAAAGGAAATAAACGAAAACTCCACATGAACGACCAAGACAAACAACAGTTTTACTGATAACAAATGTATTTCCTTAATCCTGTTTGCTATTCCCTATGAGCCCAGACTACAAATAATGGGATAGCAGGCTTCTGTTGGTGCTATCATTGCCATCAAGCAAGGTAAAACATTTCAATCTCTACCCCGCATAGTCGAAGTAGCTTGTCACTTAAAAGAATGGAAGATAATAATTACTCAGCCCATTAAGGAGGGTCCCATTGTAAAGGAAACATGAATAAGATGCTTGAAGTTTCTGGGTCCTGGGGAAACACCTGCTTCTGCTGCTGTACTACGGGGAACTGCCGCAAATGCAAGATGTGGGTGGTGTCTACTGAAAATATTTTTGTTTAGGCAAGCCTATCCAGGCCTACAGAAGTTACATGTGTTTTATTTCTCTTAAGCTACTGTTGATCATATTTCGAGTACCTGTTTTAAACTGTTTTTTCTCGACATTTTTTCTCAGCTTCTGGGGACTGTATGCATGATTTCTGTCATAGAACTGGGTCACACATGCCCAGCCTTGATCAAGAAAGGAATCTATCTGAATCCACCACCCAAAGAGGTGTGGGATGTGTTTATAGTGTGCACTACTAATTTTCTTGATCTGCAGGGACGTGCAGTTACCCACAGGCATAGTTATAATGGGGGCTTGAATTTTCAACATCACTCAAAGGCATTTGTGGAAGGGGTTTGTGTGTGTGTGTGTGTGTGTGTGTGTGTGTGTGTGTGTGTGTGTGTGTGTGTCCTTCAAAGAACAGTAAGATCTGACAGCTGAATGTGTTCTAATGAAAATGTATATAACATGCTGCTAGCATAATCCAAAGATTGCCTAACATTTGCCGGCATATAGAGTAAAGCTGGGCCAACATAATTTCTGCAATACAACCAGCAACAGTAGAAGGAGTTGCATGACTCAACACAAAAGCAGGTGTAACTGAGGTTGCAGAGTTTTTCATTTGGAGCAACAGAAACAAAACAAAGCAAACCACCCTTCCCTTTTTATTTTGTTTTATTTTAAGATTATTTACATCTATAGCCCTTTGGGGTTTGGTGCTGGAAAAATTATAGAGACACTGGAGCTCCAATGCCACTGAATTACATTTTGCAGGGTCAGAGTTGTCAGTGGTGCACAGTGTTGTCACTGGCATTAAAGCAAATGCATTTTCTGTGCTTCCTTTGCTGCCCCACATTTGAAAATGTAGATTGTTGTGGAGAATAGCACTACCTAACACCAAGACTGGTTAAGTGAACCTTGGATCCACTTCTAGGGTGGTGAACAGCCTGCCTCAGCTAACCGTGTTCCACGTGATGTGCACAGCAGCAAAACAAACAAACAAACAAACACCACCCACCTGTCTTTTTCTATATTTTCCTTCCCTTTTCAGCCAGAGAGCACCGACCTCATATTTTACTTCCTGACAGCAACATCGATTAACGTTATCGTGTATGATGATTGCACATGGATCCCCCCCCCTCTGAGTGTGCATACTGGTTTGCTGAAATAGATTGTGACTTTCCAGAGCATGTGTGCCAAATTTACACAAAGCTAAAAAAAAATCCACCCAAAATCCAAACCCAGGTATTTTTGTCACAACCATTGTAGTTAACATTATATTTGTCATATGCCCTCAAATGTATATTGTGACATATAGACAATGCCGTTCTTCAACAGATTATTAATACTGTTACATCTATCATCTATCTATCATCTATCTATCTATCATCTCTCTATCATCTGGTTTGTCTGTCTGTCTATCTATCTATCATCTATCTATCTATGACGAATTCTTAAATAGTGCTAAGTGTGTGTGTGTATGAGAAATCTTAAACTTGTTTGAGTTAGTGTTGAAACCAAACAAAGATGGCAATAGGATTAATACGCTACCCATGACATGTGACCTAGAGCACCAACTACCATTTCAAAGCTCCTGATTTGCATCCTTAGATTGAAGTTCCTCCTTGTTGGGTTCAAAAGATGAATAGGGGATTATTGAGAAGCTTAATTTTGAAACAAAAACAACCACTGCAACGATGCACAACTTTTGTGTTGTCTTTCTTAAGGCTGCACAATGTTACACAGGAGTGAACGATGAAATTGACCAATGTTCACCCAAACCTTATTATCTAAAAGTATGCGCCAGCATGAAAGGCAAAAGCAGCAGAGGAAAAGTCAATGCAATGGCTGGGCACAATCCCTTTTCTATTTTAGATGCAGAGAGATTGGGATGAAGCTCAATAGAGTTATACTTCCCTTTCCCTTTTTGACATACATGATCTGCAACATCAAGCCACGTGTGTTGACCTTACTGGTGTATCTGTAGAATGCAACCAACCTTCCTTTTTTCCTTGATTCTCTTACTTCTTCCAGCCTCTTTTCATTCACCGTAACTAAAATTGCTGTAAAGGTAAAGGGTAAAGGGACCCCTGACCATTAGGTCCAGTCGTGACCGTCTCTGGGGTTGCGCGCTCATCTCGCATGATTGGCCGAGGGAGCCGGCGTTGCTGTACTCCCCTTTAAATATGTGGGTTATCAAAACCAGGCATGAGACTCATCATGGGACATCACTTGTGCATTCTATAATAATATAATCATTATCTTATGCCTAAGCTGAAATGTCATGTTTAATATATCTAAGATTTGCCTCTCTTTTTTTGTAAGTGGTTCATACTTCATAGTCATATTGCAATTGGCCATGATGCCCAGATCTCTCTCTCTCTCTCTATCAGATGAGCTGAAGTGTTTTCAGCTGATTCCAAATGTGCTTCTCCTTTGTCTTTCATTCTATTTCTGTTAAGCCAGCTCATGAATCATGAGGTCATCCAACTTAGTGTTCTTTGTAGATTTCACCAACATGCTGCTCCATCTCTCCCCAAGGTCACATATAAAAAACATTGAAGTGAATGAGATTCAAGAGTGTGCCTTTACTGGTTGCTTCCCTCAGTTGTGAGAATTTCCCCCCTCTCCTTTGTAAAGCCCTTTGTCATCTTCTCCTTCTGGTAAAAGCTCTGAGAAAGGGTAAGTGCAGTTTGACTTTAGGTCTGTCACTTCTGCACCTCTCCCCCGCAAATAGGCTAAAATCACTAATTCACTGCATGTTCAGGGACATCAACACCCACGACTCTCCATCTACAAGAGCGATCTATTAAATGGAAGAGCCACCTCCTCTGTTAAAATGAATAGGGCAGTCAGTAGGCATCAGAGTGAGACCCTGATGCAGACGGGAACAAAGACAGGGTTCGAAATCCAGAGCTCTTAGTCTACAAAATACTTAACATACAACATTGACTTTCTAAAGGGTAGGCATTTGCTCGGTTTCATAAGTTACAATAAACAAAGGCACAAATAGAATTAATGCATTGTTGACCCTCGCCACCCCTAGGAACAATGTGAATTGCTGTATTATTTGGGTGAATCTCTAAGGGGTGCTCCTCTGTGTTGTCCTGAATGTCTGAACCTTCAGAAGGTAGAATAAGGAACAGGGGTGCCAACGTGAATAAAATATTGGGGGGGGGGGCAGATAAGCCCCGCCCCACATAATCACATGATGCGGTGCATGCAATGCTCATCAGCTTTGGGGGGGTGGGGAGGCCTTGGCCCTTCAAATATTTTATTGTGGGCGGGGGCGGAGTTGGCTCCTATGGTGAGGAAGGCATTTTAAGTTGCTCTCAATGGGCATGATGGTACGAAGAAAGGAAGACCACCTCAGAGGACTACAGACTTAAAACCATTAACACCCCACTGAACACTAGAATGCAAGGGTCATCCAATGAAACTGAATGGTGGAAGATTCAAACATAATGACTTCTTTACACGGTACATAGTTAAACTATGGAATTTGCTCCCACAACATATAGTGATGACCTCTAATTTGGATGATTGTAAAATGGGATTTAGACAAATTGATGGAAGATAAGGCATACCTCTGAACACCTTTTGTTAGGGAATGTGAGGAAGAGTGTGTCCTGCTTGCGGACCTTTGGAGAAGGCCCTAGGTTTAAAAGACCATGGGGCGGACAGGAGTGAAGCCGATTCACCCCATGAGTGGGGCCAGCATCACAGCCTATTGGTCAATTGTGCAGACAGGCTGCAATCTACTTCCTGGGCCTGGGTGAAGCCAAAAAGGGTTCACCCAGGCCTGGGGAAACCCCTTGCCTCCAGCTCATTCTCCAGATCTTGGCGGATGCTGTGGCACCATCCCACAAAGGCGCCTGACCAAGGTAAACATTCCTGTGAGAACAGCATGCTGGGCTAGATACATCTTTGGTCTGATCCAGATCATATAGGTCCTGTTCATATAGATGAAAAGCAGCACCCTGAATGGTGGCTAGAAGGCTGTTTGGAGACAGTGGGTGTCCCTAGAAAGAAAGATATCACTCTGTAAGGTCTAATACCATTCAAAATTATCTTAATCCAGCAAAGGTGATAAGCAAGGGTGAACATCAACAGTGCAGGTGCATATCTGGAAGAGCAGCATGCACCGTTGTTAGCTAGTTGTTACATGCTAGTTGTTGCATGCACTGAGTTGGTGGTCTGGGAACCAGTGTCTTCAGCCTAGCGTTCGACTGATTGAGAAAAAACAAAACAAAAATTATAGTTGGGCATACATCTTTTACAGCATTGGCTTCAAATCAGACAGTGTCAAACCATTGGTCTCGTCATATACTGGATGGAAGAAGTCTAGGAAACAAGCCCCTGGCTTCCCACCTCCCTTCATCATACGGGAAATGATGCTCTGTCTAAGCTCTGACACTGCAGCTGCTGAAGGGTCCTTCAGTTCTGAACACCTTCTTCTACAATGCTCCGGGCCTTTGAACTACTGCTTTTAAATAGGCTTGTTGAATTAATGAATAATTTTGCCAGGTGTCAGAGTACATGAAGGAGCTACCAGCTACAGACCTAGGTTGGTCCGTGCTTATTTTTATACGAGTAGATATTATGTTAGTGTAAGATAAAAGGCCTGGCTCATCCCCATGTCTTTAATATGACTGAAATGGCAGTAGTAGTCAAAAACTTTGAACAAATGCCCCATGTGATGTTTACAAGAACCTAGAAAGGCAAATTGCTGCTCTAAAAATTACACTAATTAAGCACATTGCTTAGGTAATAAGCACTAACCTAGCAATAATAATAGGATGTACCAATTTGCCTCCTTCCTTGATAAAACTATGGGTGTCTGTGACACCAGGAAGTATGAAAATGGGCGCATCTGAACTATTTTGTTCAGGTCAGTCTCATTTATGGGCTTTAATCTTTAGGCTACCTTTATCTCAAATTGGTTCTCAAGGCATCTCGCAAAAGTATATATATAAATATATAAACCCATGCACAACAAAATCCAAAAACAATATAATTAAAAGAGCAGATACAAGCCACAGTTAAAATATGGGAGATGGCAAATAACAACTTAAAGCTGGGGAGTGGAACCTGTGGTTCTCTGAATGCTTCTATTCCCATCCACATGTGCTATCATACATGTGCATGTATATGAGGGCAGGGCCAGCTCAAGACATTTTGTGCCTGAGGCAAAGACAAGAGTGTGCCTTCCCACCATTCCATATGCAGAAGGTAACTGGACTGGCTGTTGAATCTTACGCCACTTTCTTACCACACTTTTAAAGCACCAGTTTAAACAGTTGTGGTGTCCTCCAACGAATTCTTGGAGCTACAGTTCTCAGAAGAGTTTACCAACCCCCTCTATACAGAGAGCTCTGAACATTGTAGTTCTGTGAGGGGAATAGGGGGCCTCATAACAACTTTCGGCACCCTTAACCAACTCCAGTTCTCAGGAATCTTTGGTGGTGGTGGTGGCGGGAAACCATGACTATTTAAAGTGCAATCACTATTGGCATCTCTCTGTCTTGGGAAACAATGGAGGAGCGCGCCTTTCAGGGTGAAGTCGGTAGAGACCAGTATGGGAGAGACATGTTTTGTTGCAGATGGGGCAGGTGGAGGCATCTGGTTGCGCTACTGCAGATGCACATGCCATTTCTTAGCTCTGGTTCATTCCTCTTCTGGTCACTGCTGTGGATACATAACCCAAGTGCCTGTCTCCAGGCACTGTGGTCATCTGTAAGGCGGTTCCCACACAGTAGGGTTGATATTGCCAGCCTTGATGTCACGTTTGTAGACATCTTTGTAACACAGAGTTGGTAGAGGAGGTCCTTCGGGCTCCTGCCATCTTCCTTCCTGTGGACATAACGAAGCCACTGTGTAGATGCCACTGAGACAGGAGTGCAAACACACTGGGAATATTGGCTTGGGAGAGCACATCTTTGTGTGAAATTCTGGATACCCAAAATTTTCCTGACACAGCACACGTGGAAGGCACTGAGGCATCGATCCTGACGGTTGTAGTACTTTAAATGTATGGTGTGAATATGGCCTAAAAAGTTGTCCCTTGGTAGATGAGGCCAACTTAATGGCATGCACTCTTGTACATAAACTTTGATTTTTACTTGGCAAGCGAAAGGTCTATAATGCACCCCAAGCATTAAAAACACAGGCTGTTGCATACCACAACAAACACATTAGGCAAATATAGTGGGCAGGACTGCAAGCAGTGCCCCCCCTCCCCTGCTTGCTATTACACTGCTAACAACTGAATGGATAAATAAAGCCTAGCCAACCCTTCATAGGAACAAACTATGTTTAAAAACATCTCCCCTTCTCATTGGTAAACACGGTGTCTACTAATATATATTGAGAAAATTAGTGTTTTCATGCAATGTTTTATGGTACATTACCTAAACTCAATAAGAAACTTACACTCAGTGTTTCATTGCTAGCAGTGGATCACAATGTTTCACCACCAACTATGGGTGTCACAGTAATAATTTGACAGGCAATAAAAAGAGAATAAAGCTCTTTGGTGCAATTTTTATAGTCTATTCTCCACAGTTCCATTCACCGAAGTGGAAGAAATGAAGACGTACTGCCTAACCAGTATGTTTACATGCATCTAACTAGATATTTTTACTCTCAAAGATTAATTTAATTACTTATATAAATAAAAATACCTCAGTTGCAGTAACCAGATGGAACGAGCTTTTAAGCCATAGCCATGCTACTCGTACATAACAGATTTTTGTGGGGTTTTTAATGATCCAAAACATCAACAAAGAAGTTGGTGTGTGTGTGTGTTGCAGGGGAGAAATCGTATTTAATTTTTTTGTTTGTAAAAATGCTGTTTCTCTGTTACTCACATTTAAGATTCTTTACATAGTTATCAAGACTTGCACAAAATATGTATCCTAGCAAAGTGTTAGCTATCATATCTGTCACAGTGGCCGGAGTGGACTACTTCAGAGTAACGACGCTACGCAGCTCTGCATTTTATTCTTTTATTGGTGCTGCGTATTTACAGTGCTCAAGTCATTGCTATTTACACGGAGCGATGTTGTCAGTCGGTTTCAGAACCTCCTAATGGCTTTTGGCGCGTCTTTCTCCAACACAAAAGCTTTGGCAGACCCATCCTCTTGCCCCTCCTCTTCCTGCGTAATTCTGGAGTTGGGGGGATGGGTCTTCCCCCCTTACTTGCCCCTTCCTGTCCCACCTGGGACCCTGGCTCCTCTACCTTGCCTGAGCCTCGGACACGACTTCCTGCTTCCCCACTGGAATCGGAACTCTCCCTGCTTTCCCCTTTGCTCGGGGACGGGCTTGAACTCAGGAGGGGAGGGACTTCGCGATATCCCCTGTCCCTCACATCCACCCCCCTCCCAAGCTCTCCTTCACCCCTCCCCAGGCCCCCCCCATGTGTCGGTGACGACTGGAAGCCTAAAAACTCGGTGCTCTCCGAGCCCGTTGGTGTGAACACCTCCCCCCAGTCCTGCGAGCCCCCCCCTTCCGCCTGGGAGGACGGGAATCCCAAAAAGTCCGTGGCGTCAGAGCTGGTGGGGGTAAAAATGTTTTGCCAATCTGCTCCTTCCTCTGACTGGGTGGATCTTGGTGACACCCATACCTCATCCTCTGGTTCCTCAAACTCCGCTTCCCAGCGCCATGGTGAGCTGTTCTCCCGTGCCTCCTCCTCCTCCCCCTCCCTTTCCATGTGCCAGGGCTTGGGTCTGTGGGGAAAGAGGGCGTGAAATTCTTCCATCAAGAATTCCTCCTGTATCTGAGTGGCGGGAACCCATTCATTCTGGGACGGTGGAGCATCCTCCCATGCCATGAGGTACTCCAGGCCCCCCACCCCCCACCTTGAATCCAGGATGGCCGTGGCCTCATTGAGTTGCTCCCTGCTTTCCCTCTCCCCCCCTCCCTCGGGGGTTTGTTCGCTGTCTCTGAGCCTGCTGCTTTCCCTGTACGGCGACAGCAGCGATCTATGAAACACTGGATGCACCCTCATGTCCTCTGGCAGTGCCAGCCTGTATGCCACCGGGTTGACCTGTTGCGTGACCGTGAAGGGGCCCAGCCATTTGGGTGCCAGCTTTTTGCACCTCCCTCTGGTGGGAAGGCCCTCCGAGGACAACCACACCTTGTCCCCCACCCTGATGACCTCCCCTTGTCGCCTGTGGCGATCTGCCCCCTTTTTGTACGCTTCCTTGGCCCTCTCCAAGTGTTCTCTGAGCTGCTGGTGCACCGTCTCCAGTTCCTCTGCCCAATCCTCAGCCTGTGGGCCCTCCTCCTCCTCCTCCCTCTCCCTCTCTGGGAAAGATCTGAGGTCGCGCCCGTAATTGGCCTTAAAGGGCGACACCCCTGTGGAGACGTGCACTGCATTGTTGTAGGCAAATTCTGCTAGTGGCAAGCGATCCACCCAGTCCGTTTGCCGCTGGCTGACGTAGCATCTCAGGTACTGCTGCAGAATGGCGTTGACCCTCTCCGCTTGTCCGTTGGTCTGCGGGTGTCTAGCCGTCGACAAGCTGACCTCCACCTGCAGGAGGTTCATGAGCCGCCGCCAGAACCTGGAAACAAATTGGCGGCCACGATCCGAAATAACCCTTAAAGGTAATCCATGCAGTCTGAAAATGTGATCAACAAACAGTTTGGCTGTCTCTTCTGCCGAGACTGCCCTGGCACACGGTATAAAGTGACACATTTTGGACATGAGGTCCACCACCACCAACACTGCAGTCTTACCCCTGGACGAAGGCAGATCTGTGATGAAGTCCATGGACACCACTTCCCACGGCCTGTGTGGTGTGGCTAAGGGCTCCAGCAACCCTGGTGGCGCTGCTCTGACCACCTTCGCCCGCTGGCAGGTGGTACAGCCCCTTACATAGTCTCGAACATCTTCCCTCACCCCTGGCCACCAGAAGTGTCTCATGACTAGGTGAGTGGTCTTGTCCCTTCCAAAATGCCCCGCTGTAGGGTTGTCGTGCATCTGCTTGAGGACCGTACGTCGAAGCTGGGTGGTGGGTAGGTACAGCGCACCCTTGTAGAAAAGCAGCCCTCTGCGTTCTGCAAAGTCTTTTGCCTGCTCCCTCCCCCCTCTCAGTTCTCTGAAGATGCGGTTGGCAAATTCATCCGCTGCCGTCAGTGCTGTGAGTTCTGCCTCGCTCACCACTGCTGCTCCGCAGGACCATGCCGACGGGGGGAAAATGTGCCTTGGGGCTGGTGGCGCCTCCTCCTCCATGTACTCTGGCTTGCGGGAGAGGGCATCCGCCCTGACATTCTGCTCTCCTGGGATGTAGTGTATGGAGAAGTTGAAGTTCGAGAAGAACTCCGCCCACCGTATCTGCCGCTGGTTGAGCACCCTGGCAGTTCTCCAGAACTCCAGGTTCTTGTGGTCTGTGCACACCTGGATGGGGTGCTTGGCGCCCACCAGGAAGTGTCTCCAGTGCTGGAACGCCGCGTGGATCGCAAGAAGTTCCCGATCAAAAACTGTGTAGTTTCGCTCGGGCTGGGTCAACTTCCTGGAGAAGAAGGCACAGGGTCTCCACTCTCTGTTGGCGTCCAGTTGCAACAAAATGGCGCCCACAGCCTTATCAGAAGCATCTGTTTCAATGCGTAGGGGCGCGTCCTGAACCACGTGGAACAGGTTCTGGTCTGAGGCGAACACCCTCTTGAGGCTTTCGAACGCTGCTTGCGCCTCTGGTGTCCACCTGAACTTCTGCTTGCCTCTCAGGCAGTCAGTGATGGGAGCCGTAACTCGAGAGAAGTTCTTGATGAACTTCCTGTAGAAGTTGGCAAAGCCTAGTAGGCGTTGGGCATCTTTGCGCGTCCTGGGGCTGTGCCAGTCCAGGATGGTCTGCACCTTGTCCTTGTCCATTGCCAGCCCCTTGTCTGACAGCTTGTAGCCCAGGAAGTCCACCTCCTTGGTGTGAAACTTGCACTTCTCCAGCTTCACATACAGGTGGTTCTCCTTCAGGCGCTGTAACACCTCCCTGACGTCCTTCACGTGCTGCACTGGGTCGTTGGAGTAAATAAGGATGTCATCCAGAAAGACCAAGCATTTCCTGAAGAGTAGGGACCCCAGGACGTGGTGCATGAAGGCCTGGAAGCATGCTGAGCCCCCTTGCAACCCGAAGGGCATCACCAGATATTCAAAAGAGCCCAGAGGCGTGAACATCGTGGTTTTCCACTCATCGCCTTCCCGGATCCTGATCAAGTTGTACGCCCCCCTCAGGTCTAGCTTGGTGAAAATCTTGCCTCTGCGTGCCGCTGTCAGGAGATCATCCACTCTGGGCATGGGGAAAGCCACTGGCTCTGTCACCGAATTCAGCCGTCTAAAATCCACCACAAGACGGCGCTGTTGCGTGTCTTTCTTGTCCACCCAGAAGACCGGGCTGCCCCCTGCTGCCTTGCTTTCTCTGATGAACCCCCGCTTGAGGTTCTTGTCGATAAAAGCGCGCAGATCCTCCAGTTCCTGGTCTGACATGGCGTACAGCTTGGCTGGGGGTATAGTTGCCCCAGGCACCAGGTTGATCTGGCAGTCAAAAGGCCTGTGTGGGGGCAGGTGGTCGGACTCCGCTTCACTGAAGACCTCCTGCAGGTCCCAGTATGGTTTGGGTATCGCCTCACCCCCTTTGACGTGCATGGTGGCCACCGTGGCTATCGGAGGCCCCTCCCCTGGTTGGTGCTGCATGCAATGTTCCAGGCAAAAGTCCGATCCAAAAGTGATGCATCTCTGATGCCAACTTATGGAGGGGTCGTGGCGCGCCAGCCAGCTCATGCCCAAAACGATTGGGGGGTCTGAGATGGTGGTGACGTTGAATGCCAGTGTCTCTGAGTGCCTTCCTACCGTCATTCTCATGGGGGGGGGTCTGATGAGTGATGGCCCCTCCCAGCAGCTCTCTGCCGTCAATGGTTGCCACGTGCAGAGGAAAATCCAGCTGCAGAAGCTGGATCTGGTGCTCTTCTGCAAAGTTTCTCGAGAAGAAGTTGGCTGAGGCACCACTGTCAATTAGGGCGAGGACCGTCAATGGATAGCCATTTGGGAGCGTGAGCGTCACTTCTAGAACCACTCCTGCTCTGGGAGGGGTGGGCTGGCTCTGCTCCTCTCTGTGCGGGTGGGTGGGCTGGGGCTGTTGTCTGCTGACTGTGCCTGGCTGCCGCCCCTTGTCTCCTGCAGCCAGGCTTTCCCGTTTCCCTGCTGTGGTGCTGCGTCAGTGGGGGAGGGCACAACCGTTCCCGCCTTTCCTTGCCACTCCCTGCGATGTGGGCAGTCTCTGACGAGATGCTGGGGGGAGTTGCAGAGAAAGCAATTCCCACCCCTTCCCTCCTTGCGTCTTGGCGCCGCTGGGGTTTGAAAAGCCCGCGCGCGCGCGCTATCAATCTGCATGGGTTCCTGGTCCTGACTGGCCCCAGGCGTGGCTTGAAAGGGTTGTTGAGGGAGTGGCTTCTCCTGCGACCGTGGGAACCAAGCCCGCTTTGCGCGCGTTGCTTGCTTGTCGCTCCATCTGGATTCCTGCCTCACCCCCACCGCCAGAGCCGCTTTGCTCAGTTGATCCATATTACTGGGCTTTGGAC
Source organism: Zootoca vivipara (assembly GCF_963506605.1). NCBI lineage: Eukaryota > Metazoa > Chordata > Lepidosauria > Squamata > Lacertidae > Zootoca > Zootoca vivipara. The sequence goes on along the minus strand of NC_083279.1, from coordinate 24,076,007 downwards.
CTCTCGAGAGCTCATCCTTCACCTCCTCATGCAACCCCAAGTAAAACGCCGCTTGCATTGGGGCAGACTCCAGATCCCACCCCAATCTGTGCACCAGCATGGTGAATTTCGCCCAATACGCGCGAACTGTCATATTTCCTTGGCGTAAATTATGAAGTTCCTCCTTAGTCTGGTCCATATGACTATCGGACGAATACATCGTTTTCAAACCTTCTAGAAATAGTTTGACATTCTTCATGCAAGGATTCCTTGTTGCAATTAACGGTCTTAGCCACTCCCTGGCCGCCCCTGTAAGGTGCTCCACAATAAACGCTACTCTGTGCTCATCATCAGGGAACTCATCGTGGTGCAGCTCAAGAGCATACACAATCTCAGTCTCAAAGCCCTGAAACTCCTTCGGGTCTCCATTGAACTTGCTTACTAGGGTCCCGGCTCTCCTTCCTGGCAGCACTTGGACTTGGGGTGCCCCTCCCGCCTTGTTTTTCTCTGCATCCAGCTTGTTTTGGAGGTCTACCGCCACCGCCCTTAAATGCTGCTCTTTTTCCTGGAGCTCTCTCACCTGTTCCGCAAGTTGTAGCCGGTCGTCCTGGACCTTCTTAGTCTCCTCTTTAGCTGCCTTCAATTCTCCCTGCGCCTGCAGCGACAGCTGTTGCAGTTCTAGCTGGGCTTGCTCAGCGATCTGCCGCCACTTCTCCGCCTCTGACACGCTCATCCCGGCAACTCCAAAGTAGCCCAAAAATGATTAGGAGGTTGCTGTCACAGTGGCCGGAGTGGACTACTTCAGAGTAACGACGCTACGCAGCTCTGCATTTTATTCTTTTATTGGTGCTGCGTATTTACAGTGCTCAAGTCATTGCTATTTACACGGAGCGATGTTGTCAGTCGGTTTCAGAACCTCCTAATGGCTTTTGGCGCGTCTTTCTCCAACACAAAAGCTTTGGCAGACCCATCCTCTTGCCCCTCCTCTTCCTGCGTAATTCTGGAGTTGGGGGGATGGGTCTTCCCCCCTTACTTGCCCCTTCCTGTCCCACCTGGGACCCTGGCTCCTCTACCTTGCCTGAGCCTCGGACACGACTTCCTGCTTCCCCACTGGAATCGGAACTCTCCCTGCTTTCCCCTTTGCTCGGGGACGGGCTTGAACTCAGGAGGGGAGGGACTTCGCGATATCCCCTGTCCCTCACAATATCTATCACCTGCCACCAGTCTGCAAGGTCCTTTCATTCATTTATTGTGCTGCTGTGATGTCACAGAATGCTACTCTAACAGGTACAAAGAGGAATCTAATCACATTTGCCCAGGGAAAGCCCAATTACATTCACACTCTGCTCTACTGCTATTTGTCTCAAGCAACAGAGTTCTTACTGTTGGTGTATTAGTGAACTATCCTCTGGCTCAGCTTACCATTCACAATTATCTTCTTTTATTAATTTCCATGACTGTAAAAGCAGCAATGCACAGAGCACATGAACAGCATGTGAAGATCTGATGCTTTGACGGAAAACTGTCTGTGCACAAATCTTGACAGGATTCCTTAGAATCAGCAGCAGCAGAAGTGATAACAACATAGGCGCCTTTGGGATGTAGGGTAGGATAATAAAAATAAACATTGATTGTAAGAGGAAAACATAGGCATGAATTGAAATTGTCTCAGACAAGAGTACCTGAAAGTGCTCTTATTGTCTTACCACATGATTACCACATAACACTGGCCTCTGATGAAGATCTCACTTGTAAACCGGATATGTAAACTACTTTACAGTGATACCTCTGGTTATGAACTTAATTCGTTCCGGAGGTCCGTTCTTAAGCTGAAACTGTTCTTATCCTGAGGTGCACTTTTGCTAATGGGGCCTCCCGCTGTGCGTGCGCCTCTGGTGCACGGTTTCCGTTCACATCCTGGCGTAAAGTTCACAACCAGGAGCAGCTACTTCCAGGTTAGCGGAGCTGATAACCCGAAGTGTTTGTAACTAGAAGCGTTCGTAACCAGAGGTACCACTGTATAGGTGAGATCTGCATCAGAGGTCAGTGTTATGTTGTGGTTGGGGTGTCGGACTAAGACTACTGAGGAGATCCAGGTTCTTCTCTTACTCAGCCATGAAGCTTGGTTGAGGCACTATCTTACAGCCTAAGCTACTTTACAGGGTTGTCATAAAAGAGGATAAAATGGAGGGAGGGGCATGTACAACAACAGGGGTAGCTGGTTCATAAAAGCAAAACTGGCAGCAACCCATTAACAGCAGTCAGCTTCTCCCCGCCCCAGCTTCTCCCCACCCCCAGTTTCCTCCTTAGTGGCATAGCCTAAGCCCACCCCTCCTCTCCTCTCCTCCTACATTATAATCACCCACTCTCTGCCTGTCTTCTGTCTTCCTACTTGGAGTTGGCATTGTTGTGACTTGTCTCTCCATAACTCTTTAGAAGGAAAGAGAGATAGAGAGCAAGCAACTTTTTTCAAGCATTTTCCCAAAGAAAAAAGGTGTGTTCAGGCACTGGTCCTCCAGATAGCCTTTTCTCCTTGGTGTTACAAACACCTAGCCAACCAGGACACAGTTATTTGCTGCAATTTGCATAAATTGGTTCATTCCAGCCAACCCCTACAACCAATCCACTGCAAGTACTACATAGTAATAATCCACCCATCTGGTGTCCCTGGTCCAATCAGAATTTATTCAGGATGCTTTCAACCAATTACATTGCTGCTGCAGCAGTTCTGTTCTGAGAGAGAGGAGTTTAGCCCACACACCTCATCAGAGACCGGGCAGGATGTAGCAGAAGGAGCAGGAAGGTTGTGCGGCTTTGGTTGAATGACAGTATTGTTGGGTTGCTATGCTGTGCTGAGAGAAAAGAACTTCCTTTCTTGCAATGCAGTGCAGAAAAGCTCTTCCCTACCTCTGGGATTCTCTATTTCTGCTCCCTTCCAGACCCTAGAGTTGCTCTTTCTCTCCCCAACCCCTTGCCACTAGATAAACTCTGTTTCTTTGTGTGTCAAGTTTATCTCCACTTGCTGTTAGCTGCCCTGTGTTTTGCCTCACCAGCTGTAGTGTTCAGCTGCTGCCACTGTGACAATCTTAATTTCTTGGAGAAAAGAAGGGATATAATTATATAAGTAGTAAATATTTGGAAGCAAGTTTTCATATTGAACTGTGGGGCTTGCTACATGTGGAATTGGGCAAATCAGGAAGCGTGTGAAAGCATAACGAGAGGAGATATGGACTCCTGTTATGTTTATTAGAATGGTCACATCTGAAAGGGGAATTTGGATGCGTAGCATGAAATCTAGTAAGTAGCACTTTTTAGAACTAAGCATTTGGTCTCACTGTCCTAAGATAAATATATGTTTTGTGAGGAAGAAGTTTTATTTTGCCACGGAAAATATGCTACATGACAAATACTTAAAAATAAATAAAAACTAATGCACAATTAGGTTGGCAAGCCCAATAAGTAGAGGAAATGAATGCTTTGCCTATCAAAGCATTCCACCAAATGTTAGGGAATTAATATTGGCAGGCATAAAAATGAACACTCAGATGCTGATTTGCACATGAGAAACTGTAAATGCAGCTCTTCTCAAAACGTAGCATGGAAGCAGTGTGTGTGTGTGCATGCTTCATCAGACTTCAAAAAGATCAGCAGAGAGCAAAAGATGGTCACAACCACAGCATGACATGCAAGACATAAGCTTCCTTAAAAGGGAGAGTGCCATCTCCAAACCATTAGCAGCAAAGGGGCCGTAAAAATGAAAAAGCGGCTGGTGGAGGAAAGTGAACAAGTGGACTGAGTTAGCAATAAAATATTAGTGGAATCAGCAACCTAGAAACAGATACTGGAAACTGATGTTGTGTAATACCCGGTATACAGATTTAAACCACAGACTTCAGAGCCGCCACCACCACATGACACCAACTTGCAGTGCTGCATCCCAGAGTGACACAAGAGTTTTTGTTTTGTTTTAAATGGGATTTTTTTAACACACACACACACACCAGTGAACCACGTTTGTTTTTCCAAGTCTCAAGAGCCCCTTTGCCTCATACGGCTTTGTTCCATATTGTTTTTTAGCTCAGCTCCAGATAAGCTGCAAATCCTGTACACCAGGGGTCAGCAAACCTTTTCCAGTAGGGGGCCGGACTATATTTTCTTGGAGGGAAATTAACGAATTATTATGCCCCGCAAATAACCCAGACATGCATTTTAAATAAAAGGACACATTTTACTCATGTAAAAACACGCTGATTTCCGGACCGTCCGTGGGCCGGATTTAGAAGGCGATTGGGCCGGATCCGCGCCCCCCCCCCCGGGCCTTAGTTTGCCTAACCATGCTCTACACAGCAGCAGGTGACTCCAGATCAGGCATCCCCAAACTTCAGCCCTCCAGATGTTTTGGACTACATTTCCCATCTTCCCCAACCACTGGTCCTGTTAGCTAGGGATCATGGGAGTTGTAGGCCAAAACATCTGGAGGGCCGCAGTTTGGGGATGCCTGCTCCAGATGCTGCCATGCAGCTGCAGTTCCAGAAAAGCAAAAAAGGGGAGGGAACAGATGTTTTCACAGCCCCATTGTTAGCCAGCTGTAGAGGATACCCACACTAAATGCAGTCATTGCACCTGCTGCGCATGCCTGGCAACTAGAAAATAAATAAATAGGAGGACCAGTATGAATGTGCTAGTCACTGGAGGACATAGGTTGGGATCTTGGCTGATGAAGGTTTAAAATATGCTTTCTTGGTCACTTTCTCATAGGCAGATGAACACATCCCTGTGACCACACATACAGATCACTGTTAACAGCACAAGAAATCCCACTCTGGAGTAGAGCTCCACTTGCCGAAACCAGCTCAGTGGGAGCCCTGTGTTTGCATAGGTAAATTGCAAATAGGTTTTACAACTCAGGAAAAGATTTAATGACCTCAATTTTTTTTCTGGAGTTCGCCCACTGGGTGTAATGTGAGAAGCCCTGGTATATTACAAATCTGGTACTGTACAGTACTGAAGTAGTGCTGGAGATGATGCAGGCTCTGTGGGCTTCTCCAGAAGATCTGTTTACAGTGGTGCCTCGCTTAACGAATGCCCTGCTTAATGAAATTTCCGCTTAACGAAAGGATTTTTCGAGCGGAGGTTGCCTCGCTAGACGAATTCGTTTTACGAAAAATTTGACTAGCGAATCGCGGTTTCCCATAGGAATACATTGAAATTCAATTAATGCGTTCCTATGGGCAAATTTTTTTAAAAAAAACAATTCAATGCATTCCTATGGGATTCGCTAGACGAATTTTTCGTTATAAGAAAAGACCTGTGGAACGAATTAAATTCATATAGCGAGGCATCACTGTACTTAGTATTCACCCTGATCTGTTCACACAAAGCTTATGCAGTGGTTAGCGTAATGTCAGGTTTTTTATCAAGCGTTTCTCTTCATTTGTTTATGGGCAGTTACTGTACATGACAATGAACATTCATCCTGCATTCATGTTACAGTGGTGCCTCGACTTACGAATTTAATCCGTTCCGAAGGCATCTTCGTAAGTCGAAAAAAGCCATTGGAAACGCGATTTCTCATAGGAATGCATTGAAAACGGAAAAATTCGTAAGTCGAAGCAACCCTATCTAAAAATTCGTAAGTCGAAAAATCCCTATCTAAAACCACCGCGGGTTTTTTTGGATGTCGAGACATTCGTAAGCGCGCAGCCATTACCCCCATTCGTAAGTAAAAAAATTCAGTTGTCAAGTCATTCGTATGTCGAGGTACCACTGTAATTTGCTTGTTGGGTGTTTATATATAATTCATCCATCCCATACTGCTAAAGGCATTTCCCCATCACTTTCCAAACTGCAAAAAGCCCAGTCTTACTTTTAAAGTGGATTTAAAGTGGATTTGTTGTGCTAGGATGACCCTTTAATCCACTTTCATTGAACAAATCTGAATCCCTCCAGCACAACACTGACAGGCTAGAGTTATTCCGGCAGGCTGAGCTGTTCAAATATTGTTTAGGAGCCAGGCAAGCAAAAAGTTATTTGCTTAGTATTGGTTATATGGCAACTGCAGCCAGAAACGAGAACTTGGGAAGGAAGTCTTTTAAAAATCCAGAGTATTAGGAAAATAGCTGCCAAGTTATACCTTTTTTTAAGGGATTTTCCCTCATGCTGAATATGCTTCCTCGCAAGAAAAGGGAAAACTTGGCAACTATGATTAGGAAAAGATGGGTTATGATGAGCCCCAGCAAAGGAGTACAAGAAAGCCCACGAAAGCAGGAGGTTGCGCATGTGTTCTACTTTACATAGTTAACAGTTTTTTAATGGTACGTTGCCATGGAGGGAAAAGGAACGAATCCAAATAATGATGACTTTTGTAAATAAAAGAATAAGTGTGCAGTCCTAACTTGGCCAACTGAGCAGTAAGTCCTGTTGACTTACTCCCAGGTAAGTAAGGTTAGGATTGCAGAATTAAGCCAGTCCTCTATTTGGAAGGGCTGTCAGAGGACAACCCCCTCTTTAAAGGACACCCTGGTCCAAGTCTGGCTTAAAAGATAAAGAAGGGAGAGCAGGGAGTGTGTGGATGTTGTCCACCAGTAGTTTGCACCTGAATAGCAGACTGAGCACAGGTTGCCCAGTAATAGTCCTCCCTGCTATGGGGAAGTGTATTTCTGTGCAAATCTGTGCCCTCTTTTCAGGTGCTTTTCCACTTTTCTTTTTGGCATCACATTAAGACCATCCTAGAAAGGAGTGTTAGAAGAAGGGAAGGCCAGAAAATGGAGTGGGAGAGGTTAAAGAACATTGGAAGAGAGATTAATCCAAGATGGAAGGTGCATATGTAACTAGAAGCTGCAGAGATGGGGACGGTCAAAGTTCATATGTTGTTATGTTATAACCAGTCAAAGCAGCAGTCATCAAGTCCCATTTATTTCAACAAACTGCAAGGGGACAGAGCTGGTGTATTGTGGCCATAATTAACATAACAAGTAAAAGTACTATACAATAATCAGATCTTTGGGATGAATCCGTTTTATATTCTTTCTCCTTTGCCTTCTGACTGCTACCCGCAAAACTCAGTTGGCCTACAATCCCAGCTATGTACAATAGGCACCTCAAAATATAAGGATGGTATTCAAGTACCTTTTCCTCAGTGTAGACTCACCAGAATGGCTCAGTTGGTAAGAATATGAGACTCTTAATCTCAGGGCCATGGGTTCAAGTTGGGCAAAAAGATTCCTGCGTTGTACACAGTTGAACTTGATGAGGCTCATGGTCCCATCCAGTTCTACAATTCCATGGTTCTGTGACTAAGTTAGCACCATTAATTTCAGTGGATCTACTCAGAGTAAATGTTAGTTAAATACCACCCAACGATTTACAGTGTGATATAGAATGGGAAATTAATTATAAAAACCCAGTTGGTAAGAACTAAATAAAAACCCTTACAGTTTAAACTAATTATTTTCTCCATTGGTTTTTCTATAATTAAAAAACTAAAAAAATAATCCACCTCAAGTGCCAGAAACAGGAGATCACAACTTCCCACTGACAAACAACTTCACGTTAACTATGTTCCTATCTCTCTCTCTGCATGGTAAATTATCCTTTGGAGGAAAGGGGGAAAAGGGAGAGTTATAATAGTAACGGAACAGTAATTATAATTTTATGCTGTAATTTAGTATATGAGCTAAAGAAAAGCCCCATAGAAAGCTGCCTGTGCTATTGATCTGAGATGAAAAGGCATCTTCTGCTTTTGTTTACACTGGCTGAAAACAATAGGACTGAGCTTCATGTTGGCTAGAAGAAAATTGGACCAAAAAATAATAATGGAGTCTGCAGGCATTTTGTCAAATTGCAAGAAATTTTACTGCATAGTAGACGGCCTAACTGATCTAGCAACAAATAAAATGTTACCTTAAACATAGCATTTTTGATAGGACAAGTGGGACCTGCAACCAAATGTTGCGGTATGAAGTGTTCCTCCTCAGTGTGCCAGCCAAAAAGCCATGCCCTTTCAGGATACTCTATTCTGTTCCAGCTGCCCCAGGTTGTTGGTTTTGATTTGTTTTTTGATTTTGTTTTGTTGCATTTCTTCAAACCATGAGGTTTCCCTGAGCGCACTATTTTTCAATGGCCCAGCTTTGGCTACAATCTGCGTGGGGATGTGCCCACCCTGGGCACAAGCAATACATGATACGCCACTGATAATTATGGCACAATTTCTGAAGCAGTCTTTTAACTTGAAAGAAAAACAAGATACATGCAGCAGATTCCTTTGCTTTTTGATACTGAGCTTCATTCTAGAATCCAGCATCTGAAGGCAACCCCATTCTGTGGGTTCTTTCACAAAAGGAAAATTGCTAGACTGAATGTTACTGCTCTGTCTTAGAACTCAGAAAGCACCTGCCATTTGCAGCCCTGTTTTCAATAGCAGAGCCAAAGGTAAAAGTACAGAGTGAGGTAAATCCTGAAAAGTTGATAGGTTACAGGTTAAAATAACAGAGCATATAGGATAAAATGTCAGAGAATTTTGTAAAGTAGGTGTGGTGGCAAAACGCAAATGAAAGCTACAGGCTCCATGGATAGATTTGGTTGTGTGAGTTTTGTTTGCAGCTCAGTGAGTTGGGAGCCAGGAAGGTAATAAAGGGAAGTAGATTCTAGCTATAATTCTCGGTTGAATATTTAACCCATGCACTCCAGCATGATATACCTAAAATCGAAGAGAGACTGGTTTTTCACCTGGATCTACCTTTCCAGTGAAAGACAGAAAAATATGCAGTCACTATGATTAACTAGTGTCTCTCCCTCTGTGTCTGTAAAGGGGGAAAAAATCAAAAGGGAATATTATCTCTAAAATCTGCATTAATGTGACAGAAACCAGTTATGCTTTATTTGATTTTTTCAATATTGTATTTTATTATTAGAATATGTTTCTTTTAATATAAACCACTCAACAATTATTTTGAAAAGTAGGGTATAAACAACTTCAGTCAATAAATCAGAGAATGTGGTGAGAATTTAGCTGCATGCCATTAAAGAAAAACAAATGGAAATTTACTCTTCTTCTGGAGATGATTACAGTGAGGGAAACATATTTTAAAATACCCTCAAAAGCGCGTGGCACCCAGAAAAGATTGGGGGAGGAGGACAGAAAATTGTAGATATGAGGGCTGCAGAGGACTTGGGCTTTCTGGAAAGAAGTGATGCAGAGAATCAAATATATTAGCAATATAGTGGTACCTCCGATTGCAGAGAGGATCCGTTCTGGAGCTCCAGTTGGATCCCGAGGTTTCCGCAACCGGCGGGAATGCTGTGTACACGTGCAGGGCGGTAGAGCACTTCTGCGCATGTGCACACGGCCAAAACCCGGAAATATACTTCCAGGTTTGCCGCTTATGTATCCTGATGTTTGCGTAATTGGAGGGATACGTAAGTGGAGGTACGACTGTATCTTTAAAAGGATATAGCTGTTTTAACACAGTTCTGGTATTACATTGACACCATATACAGGCATTGACCATATTACAGGTAAAGGTAAAGGGACCCCTGACCATTAGGTGTACAGCTTCCAGGTCATGTGGCCAGCATGACAAAGCCCTTTCTGGAGAACCAGAACAGCACACGGAAACGCCGTTTACCTTCCCGCTGTAAGGTAAAGGTAAAGGGACCCCTGACCATTAGGTCCAGTCGTGACCGACTCTGGGGTTGCGTGCTCATCTCGCATTATTGGCCGAGGGAGCCGGCATATAGCTTCCAGGTCATGTGGCCAGCATGACAAAGCCACTTCTGGCGAACCAGAGCAGCACACGGAAATGCCGTTTACCTTCCCGCTGTAGCGGTACCTATTTATCTACTTGCACTTTGACGTGCTTTCAAACTGCTAGGTTGGCAGGAGCTGGGACCGAGCAATGGGAGCTCACCCCGTCGCGGGGATTCGAACCGCTGACCTTCTGATCGGCAAGCCCTAGGCTCTGTGGTTTAACCCACAGTGCCACCCGCATCCCCTATTGACTATATTAGGCACATTCAAATGACGTGCAATTGCCAATGCGTGGGTACTTTTGGTCCCAGAAGAAGGCAGAACGGAGCCAGGGTGGGGTGGAATGGGCCAAGGCACATTTATACCCACTCTGCTTATGAGCACGGGGAACCAGCAACACATTTAAAACACATTTAAAAACACATTTAAAGCACATGGCGTCCCCCAAAGCATCCTGGGGACTGTACTTTACCCCTCACAGGGCTATGATTCTGAGCCCTCTTAACAAACTACATTCCTCAGGATTATTGGGGGAGGGGAGGAGAGCCATGAGCTTTAAAAGTCTGGTGTGGATCAGCCCAAGGATTGCAACTGGGTTCAGTATTTACTAGTGACCACTAGACTTTGTATTTCTAGAACAGGAGAGGGTCCCAGTATTCCAAATAAGACCTACAGACTTTTTTTTAAAAAAAGGAGGCAGGAGGGGGAATAAGTAGGGTAGCTCTAATGAAAATAACAATAACAACAATAATAATTAACATCACAGTCGTATGACAGAAAAGCATCTAACCAGATTATATTAAGACGTTTTTTCTTACCTTATAATAGAAAAATCATAGTCAACCTCTAGCTCAGGCATCCCCAAACTTCAGCCCTCTAGATGTTTTGGACTACAATTCCCATCTTCCCCGACCACTGGTCCTGTTAGCTAGGGATCTTGGGAGTTGTAGGCCAAAACATCTGGAGGGACGCAGTTTGGGGGTGCCTGCTCTAGGTGGTTTACAAATGCACAGAGGTAAAAAAAAAAAAGGTTTTTGGATTGATTTTATGTTGTATGTACAAGAGAGTAATAGTAGGTTAGTAGTAGCAGCATTACTATCCCTTTTATTCCCAGTAGGCCACTGCATTTTGCAGGAAGGTTTCTCTTTTACGTCCCAAAAATAACCGAAGCCTGCTCCCCAGTAAATTGGAGGAAAGCTGTTAGTATGCCTGTTCCTGTTTTGTAGAACAGCATCCAAGCTAAGACATACAAGAGTGCCCACCATTTGTACTTTTCAGGAAAAACTGAATACATTTTTGTTTCGACAAGCTTTTCCAGTTGTATGAAAAGGTTCATTTCTTATACTTTGAAACAATACACAATAAACACTTATCTTTAGTCATTTTTGTACTGGTTTTAAAACTACCAGTAGCAGTTTTTGTGGTATTTTTGTACATCATCTTGAGATGTATAAGATGATTCATAAATTAATAAAATAAAAGTATAATAATAAAATTATACCCCACCATTGTTGAAAACTACATCAGGTAGCTTACTTAATGATATGTTAATAACTTGCTTGCTGTGTCCGCTGTTGACAGTATTGCTTTGTTAAAAAAATGTAAAATTATAAATAAAAAGGGAGAAATCCAATATCCTCAGTGATAATAGATAGCTAGCACAATTAATTTGCCTTTATATAGGATCTGGAGGAAGAGGGTAGTCACTAATTCTTATTTTAATAAAGTTTATAGAGGTGTGAAGAAACTGAGATCTTTTGCGATAATCCAAATATCTATTCTGGAAATTGATAAGTGTCTTCCACTTACAGGATCGGCCCAAGGTGCTTTGCTTTCTGAGACAAATTAAATTTTTGCCATAATCTCCCTTTCGTGGCTTATCATATGCTGAGCAGTATAAGAACCAATCATTCAACGGTCTAGGGTTGACTGGGATATCATGTCCCCATTTTCATGTTTAACGTCTGTCACTGTTTTGGCACCTTTGCATGATTGTAGTGTTTATGCCACAGAGTGGCCTTGAATGCTGACAACCAATTTATCTAGAGTAAGTGTAAGGAAGCCCTGAACACTGGACAAGGCTCCTAAACTTTACCATGTGTTATAAAGTATGGTGGTGGGGAAAACACACACACCCATTTTCATTTATTCTGATGAACGAGCACAAGGGAAATTGTAGGGGGAAACCCTCTGATGACTTGATCTGTTGGTTGCTTGCAGTGGGATTATCTTCCCTGACATTGCAAGTGTTATTATGATTTGGGGTTCCAGCAGACCATCAGTATTTTGTGGGAAAAGAATCTTCTGAGTGCAACAAATCTCCCTTTCTTTTAAAACGGATGTTTGCCAACAAATGTTTAGTGGGAAGGTGCATAAACAAGAATGAATGCTCATTGTTGTGAAACCATCTTGCACACAAATCAGAATGAATGTGCAATAAAGACTAGATGTTGTCTAACCTGCATATAAACATTGGGCAAGCAAATCAGGTTCACTGTTTGATAAAAAAGATCGTCTGGAAGAGCTCTGGGTCAATAAGCTGCTAAGTTGCCTTGGTGCACTTTCTGCATTAGTGTAAGCCGTGCATCTACATAGCCATAGCAAGTAACCCTGGGATTTTGGCATTCCTGATTATTGCTTTGTTTGCTTTTATGACCGGACATGCCTATGTAAATAATTTTATTTTTAATTCTTGCCAAGTTTGTGGTTTAAGTGCCGAAGTATTCTGCATTTTCTATAAGATTCTATTATATTTGGAGCATCCATCACCTTCTGTACATTGCTGCTGTTTCTTTATTGGCCAGTAATTAAGTGGTTCTTGCAGGGCATGTGGTTTTAGAGGGTGGAAGAAGAATGCAACCATATTGCTAACTTCATTCCAGTTTAGCTCAATCTCTGTGCTGAACGCACTTTATAGGCACCTGTTCTTCGCTTAGAAAGGAGAAATGTGCATCTCTGGATAGTAGCCAACCCATCTCTTTCACTGAGAGACTGCAGCGTTTGGGACTGGGTTAGACCCCACTCCATAGTGTCCCAGATTGCTGCTTGTTTGCCTTGTAGCATAACAGATGGCAATGCTTGTGCAGCTTTGTCACTTCATCTACCTCACGGGTGTCAAACACAAGGCCCGGGGGCCTAATCCGGCCCGCCAGACCTCGTCATGTGGCCCGTGTAGCCGCCGCCGACATTACCCGCTGACAGTAGTTCTGGAGCCTGCGATTGGCCGAGGGTCAAAACCGGGGGCGGGGCTGCAGGTGGAGGCCGGGGCGCTGGAGCCGCGCTGACTGCCTTGGCCAGGGAATTTCAATTTCGAATGAGGCTGAGGGAGGCGGTGGCACAGTGGCCAGACGGGGAAGTGAGATGCAGGAGGAGGAGGAGGAAGCCCCCCGAGGAGGTAGGAAAGCCCTACAGGCGCCGCCGGCAAAGTTGGTGCTGGGACGGAGCAGCGCTGGATTTTTTTTTGGCGGGCTTTGCTGTTGACTCCGAGAGCGAGTGAGGCGGCACTGGGGAGCCGCCGCCCGCCGCTTCCCTTCCTCTCCTCGGCTGCATCCGGGAGGTGAGCGAGCGGGCGAAAGGGACGCGGAGTGAGCCTGAGGGGGAAGTAGGCGAAGCGCAACAGCCGCTCTCTTGATGGAGCCGGGTTTCTCTTCCCTCTTCCCCCGTTTTCTCCTCATAGACACTCGGGAGGGTGCCTGGCTTTTGCTCTGCCCCCCACCCCCGAGCCGCCCTTTGGCTTCTCAGTTCCGGCGGAGCTGCTCCCCGGGGGGGGCGGCCGGGAGGGAGGCGGCGGCGACGGCACGGGTTCCTGCTCTTTCCGCTCTGCCGCCGCCGCCTCTCAGCCCCTCGTGATGTAGGGCTCCAGATGGAGTCGCCTTGCGGTTTGAGTAGGTGGGAGGGGATTTTTTTGGGGGGGGGAGGTTTTCAAGCCTCCTCTGCCTGCAGTCCCAGTAGGGAGAGGCGGCGGCAAAGAGCAGCTCTGAGGCGAAGATGCACGTCCGCTGGGGCTGCCGCCACCTTCCTCCTCGGGAAATCCGCTGCCCTCCCTCAGCGCGAGGGGAAGGGATTCTGGCGCTGAGGAGGGAGGATGCAAAAGCAAAGCAGGGAGTTGGCGCTGCACCACATGTTCCTGCCCCTCTCCAAAGCATGGGGTGGGTTGCAGCGTGTGGCATCCTGCCTAGCGGGGTTTGGGTGTGCGCAGGGCGGGAGAGGGAAGCCCTCTTTCCATCTGCAGGTTTTTAATCCCAGCAGTGGCTTTCTCCTTCCTGCCGAAGGTTTAGTTGAGCCCCCCCCCCGGAAGCCGTCGATCCCCACCTTTTGTTCAAATTTCCCTCGTTTACATCCCCTCCCACACACGCGCCACGACGCAGGAATGTGATCCGCGTGGGGGCGGGAATGAGCTTACATTATTACAAAAAACAGTAATAATTGAATGCAGTGACAATAATTTATGATAATAAAGAGTGGGCACATAGTCCTACAGACACAACCGGCCCTTTGAGGGTGACCAAACTGCTGATGCGGCCCCCGATGAATTTGAGTTTGACACCCCTGATCTACCTGCTTTTATTTGGGGGGGGGTCTGTTTCTTGCTCATCCTAGAGCAGAGCTAGCACAGTGGTGCCTTCTAGATCAGTATTTCCCAACCCTTTTCTGACCGTGGCCTTCCTGTGCATGCCCATGGACGAAGCCAAGCGGGGACCAGGGGCGGGGACAAATAAGAAAAGATCAATACAAATCAATACAAATCTGAGGTTCTGGCTCCTGTAACAAAAGCCTGCACACACACACCCAACAAAAATCCTGGATACACCCATGATTCTAATCCCATCCTACTGGTAGAAAGGTAGCTATTTAAATGTTTTGTTTGTAAATAGAACATGTCTCATATACTGTATATTTATTTTATAACTTATACAAAATACAATTACATAAAATGATAGGAACATAATTAAATATTGTTGAAGTGGAAAAACATAGAATCATAGAGCTGTAAAGGACCCCAAGGGTCATCTTTCTAGTGCAACTCCTGAAATGTAGGAAACTCAGCTAAAGCATCCATGAGAGATGGCCACCCAACCTCTGAATCCCCATTCCACAAATGGGGAGCCACTGCAGAAAAGGCCCGTTCTTGTGTTGTTGTGACCCTCCGAACCTCTAGAAGAGAGGTTCTCTCGTAGAAGAGAGGCCCACACAAAGAAGGGCCTCAGAGGGTGATTGGTTGGCCTTGCTAATGACCCCAGGCTCTGCTATCAATTTATGACTGCTTTTCAGCTGCAAAGGTGCCAGCTAGATTCAGAACCCAGCCATTAAGGTGAAAACCCTTTACACTTATGTGAGATACTAATCCCACCCACCACACACACACACACCCTCCCTGCCTCTCTCCCCAGCACCCTTACCTTGAGCTCCTCATCTCAGATAATTATGCTGCACATGAATCATTTTTTTAATGTTTGGTTTAATACACACAGATTCTTTAAACAATAAAAAAAATCAGCAAAACATCATCACGATCTGGAAATCTCTTTTTTAACATAGAAAATGGTTTCCTTAATGGCACAGGGGGAGAACACGACAGCAAGCTTGACAACATAATTAGAAGATTGTTATGGGGAAAGGGAAAAGCATTCTTTATACAGCTCTTACTACTTTCAATAAGATTATTCTCCCTGAATAGCTAATCAGCTTTTCTAGCTTCCCAAATCCATGCGCTTTAAGCTGCTCTCACAGTTCTTCTTAGTTACTAAATGGCTAACAGTGACACCTCCAAAAGGGAAATTTAAAGTGTTAACCAAATGTGAGCAAACAGCATGATGGAGACTGCAGATAAAAGAGATTTTTGGCAGATTAGCAGCAATTTAAGAAGATCACACTGTTACACCTAGGTTGACAAGAGCTGACAGGGTTTGCTGATCTCTGCTCCTATCTCCAATTTGAGTGTCATGTTTCAACAGAAATGAGAGGAATACCAAAAAAATAAAATAATAAAATAATATGGGGGTGGGGGAGCCGGGATCTTTTCAGAACAGAACATTGGCTTCACAGCAAGTGTTTATGGCAGCTGAAACAAAAAGGAGCTAAAGAAGGAGATGAAAGGATTAAAACAAAATGTGTTTGTCATTATGTGCCCAGTTTATTCTCCTAATGCAATGGGTCCTTATTTTGCATTGGAAAGGCCCATACACTCCACCCCCTCTTTTTACTTAGCCTGGCAAAAGAGAAATAAAAATGCAACACAATGGAAAGGGTGGGAAAAGACAGGTAAGACTTGGCACACACGGATTCTGCATTATGAACATTGCAGCAATTATTACATGGAGCAAGGCGGGGATGCTACTTCACCTCTACATGAGGCATTTTCAAATACTGTTGTTGAATCACCCTGAGTACCCACAAAGTACTTGGGTGCTCTTTTAAATTTTAATCCTTCAGAGATTGAGGCAGAAAATCCCACAAGTTCCTTTACGCGGGAAAAAATAATAATAATAAGTGAATTAACTCACATTTTGCTGTTCTTTTGTGACACCCAGATCAGTTGTCCAAAGCAGCCACCTCACTCTACCTAAGCCTTTCTCAATCTTGGGTTCCCAGATGTTCCTGGACTGCAAGTCCCATCATCCATAGTCAGCAGGGGCAGCAGTCAGGGATGATGGGATTTGTAGTCCAACATCTGGGAATTCAAGTTTGAGAAAGCTTCTCTATCCAATGGTAACTTGAAAGTAATGTTCCTAGACAGGGATGGAAGGACTTGTCTATTTCAGTTCTCTTAGTTTCTCATTTCTCCAGTCTTAAATTCAGTTATCCACATTTTGCATCAATTCATTGTGCTTCTTTTAAAGAAAAATCCTTATGAAAATTCAGCAGCATTGTAGTGCAAATTTTTCATAATAAACACTTGTTTACATACAATTTTGTACACATTTTTGCAAACAATCCCCCTGATAAATAATGTATTTGGGCATGTTATTTTAATGCACACTTTCACCTAAAATATGCACATTTGTAACCATTGATTAGTTAGAGAAATGCATCACAAAATTTGGTTGAGTGTGAATTTCAAAAGATAGTTGTGTCTTGGTCTGCATATGGTTTTGGAAAGTGCAAATCTGTTAGATTCTCCCTGAAATCTGCACCAAATTGAAATTTTCCTCCATCCCTACTCTTGGATGAATTCAAGATGAAATTGCAAAAAGTACCTTATGCTTCAAAAAACGATTTCATCCCTTATTTCTTTAATACCCCAATAGTGATCAGAACTCAAACAGCGACATCACAAAGGATTTGGGAGTTCAGCATGCATCCTTAGTACATAAACCAATTTCACTGAATCATTAAACCACAAAATCATAAGAGTTTGAATGGACCACAAGGCTCATCTAGTTCAAACCCCTGCAATGCAGGAGTCTTTTGCCCAACATGGGGCTCGAACCTACAGTGCTGAGATTAAAAGTCTCATGCTCTACTAGTATGAGCATGGCCAATAGTCAGGGATAGTGGCAGGGGTGCCAACTTGAATAACATTTTGGTTGTGTCTGTGTCAAGTAAACCCTACCACACATACTTGATCACAAGACATGACACACCCACGTACCACTTTAATGGCAACTGCCATCAACTTTGGGCACCGGCCCCCTCAAATATTCTACTGGGGAGGCCCAAAGGGACCTTGGCCCCTAGGAGTTGGCTCCCATGGTGATAACTGTGTCCCAACAACATCTGGAAGTATGGAACAGTTTATTTATATTCAGTTTTTGGCCACAGGCCCCAAAGTGGTGAAAGCACCTCATTGGCCCTTGTTCTAGAGGAATGCTCTGAACCTATGGTTTGGAACACCAGGATGGAGGCTGCACCCTCCACTCTCTAAATGGTTCCTCCTTGTACTAATGAAAGAGATTGTGTCATCCATTTCATTTCTGCAGGTCATGGCAGAATAGCTTCCACTAGGTAAATTGCATCAAAGTACAGTCACACCTCGGTTTAAGTACGCTTTGGTTTGAGTACTTTCAGTTTTAAGTAGTCCGCGGACCCGTCTGGAACGGATTAATCCACTTTCCATTACTTTCAATGGGAAAGTTCGCTTCAGTTTAAGTACGCTTCAGGTTAAGTACGGACTTCCAGAACCAATTGTGTACTTAAACCGAGGTACCAAGGTACCGCTGTATCTATTTATTCACAACAAATGTTGTAGCCATGTGAAATAATTTTAAACCTTGTTAACAGCACCAACAAGACACCAGCAGTATAAAAATTATCCCTGTTGTCTTTCCAGTGCCTGTTGATTATATTCCTCTTTCAACAAACCTTTTAAGTTGAAATCTTCCCCAGTCTGCATTTGCACTGGAATTTTTTTTAAAAGATGTGTTTATTGCTTTATCACTCCTTTGGAAGGAAGGATGGGATATAAATTAAATAATAAATGAAGTAAACATGTTTTGACTGTTTCAGTTTACTTTCCACATGCTTGCGATTTCATAGGTTCTTCTATGAGTACAGTGCTAATGCCATGTAAAACAGGCACTTCTTTGGTGAGACAGCCAATACCTAGATGCCGGTAGAAGACATGTTGAGAGGTCAGATCAAGAGCTTCTACGTTCCTACACAGCTCAGAAATCTCAGGTTTAGACTCCAATCCTTCGCCCACAGTCATCAGATGCAGAGCCAAACCCTTCTGCAACCAAAAAGTCTCTGCAAAAGGGTTTGCTGCGATTTTTCCTTTTCATTCTTTCAGCATCTCAGTAAATCCAGCAGAGACATTACTGTTCCTCATGATGCGAGCATACAATGTGAAATGTAGTCATGCAGTTTAAATGGGGAATTAATCAGCATTCAGAGCTCTAGGAGATTGACAGGGAGCTGGCTCTGTCAGTCATCTGCAGCAGGACTCTAAGGCCTAATTTTCCTAAGTGAAAATGTGCTTTCAAAATTGCAATGCAATTTTCAAAAATGGGAGCTGAATATTTAAATACTCATTCTTTTCAACATGACTGTTTGCTGTCCAGCTGCTGCTTATGTCTATGTCTGTGTCTATTGGGATGTGGGATTTTAATAATAATAATAATAATAATAATAATAATAATAATAATGGGGGGGGGATGCATTCTGCATTGCAGTTTACACCAGTGACCCCGAGGAAATGCCCAAGTCAATTGCAGTTTCAAGCTTTCCAAGTCTTAAGATGATATTGCAAGGTTTTAATAAAATAAAATAAAATGGGTGTTTCTTCATACTGCTCCTTTGCTTTCTCCCATATAAATGAATACCGGTAGCTATCATTTATTACTAAGGGGGGGTGGATAAGGAAGGCAATGAGGCTAACCTATTCTCCATTCCTGTTGTTGGGTGGCCCAACACTCACAGGGGGGTATGCCAATGTTTCTTTTAGCAGAACACTGCACTCCTCAAGCGCTCCCTACAATACAGAGGCCCTCCCACCACACTCCTCTGTCCATCATAATGACAGCTCTAATATAATAATGGACAATGCATGTAAAAAAGGGGGAGCACTGTATGAAGTGTAATATAATAAGGAATGTGACACAGTGGAAACAAAGACATGCACAGAACATTACATGATCAGACACTTACTTCCTATTCTTGCTGCACTTGGTGTTCACCCCAGCTGCCTCACCAGGCTAGTTGCAGCAACTTCCTGTTCAAGTTGCTGTGACAGAGATATGTCTATTATTCACGCCAACTGGCATTTTACCAAGTGTCCAAGGTACGTCTCAAGTTTTGCCAACTTGAAAAAGCCATCAGGGACCTCTCGAAGTGTTTCGACTGTTTCATTTCTATAAATGAACCATTTCTAGGACACGCACAGAATAGATAGAAATCGCATCAACATAAGATTACAAGTTGAAGGTGCCTATTTCGTTCTGCAAAAAAAAGCCTCCAATTTGCTATAAAAAGGGTTATCAAAATCCTGATTTTTATAAGACAGTTATAATATAGTTTCCGTAGTTCTCACTGGCATGGTCAGTCTGTGTCTGGGCTGTACAACTTCAGACAGTAGGCAGAGGATTAACATAACTGAATGCCCCTCATTAAAACAACAACAACAACCCCAGAAGTCCAAGAGAATTGTTCAAGCTCTCTGTGTGGAGAGAATTGTGCAAAATAGCAGAAGGCCCACCAGCTATGTGAGTACCATGCACTCTGAACTGGAGGACACAGATTTACCAATTCAGAAGACTTTCTTTTACTTATAAAGTTTCAATATATTAATATATTTCAGGGACACTGCACGGTATCCAACTAAACAGTTTGGCTAGTGCAAGAAATTTTAACTGCACAATGGCATGTCCCAACCATTTCTTCTCCTTGTGCCCCCTCCCGGGAGCCCTCTGTAAGTCTACTCTGGAGGGTTGGGGGAATCCCTGGAACAGATTTAGGGGTTGCACAGGGAGAGGGCAAGGAAGTTCAATTGCACAGCTGAGACTGCTTGCAGTAGTAGAACTGTTTAGGCTGATACCAATCTCTACGGCTGCAATCCTATATCCACTTGCCTGGGAGAACTGAACTCAGTGGCACTTGCTTCTGGGTAAAGGCATACAGTACTGCATGGCAAGCCCCACAATTTATTCAACTATCTCTAGAAAGGTCAGGGTGCATAAGCTCTTCTCAGTGCCTCCATTCATCTTAGCTGCAAATAGGCCCTTTATACATTGGGGAAGTCCCATTATTGCATGGCATGTAATATGCCATTTAAAAAAGGGGTGCCTTTCCTTGGCTTAATAGATAGTTATTTGTTTCACGATTTCATTGTATTCCATCCAGCTTCATCAACAGCAACTAAAGAGTCATAATAAGTACAGAAATATGGTGACAGATTCTTAGCCAGATTATTAGCCAAGCGAAGACAGTGCTCAGAATAAATGTATTAACTAGACACATGCACTTTAATTTGTATTGTATTTTTTCAATAAAAAAATCCATTTATGAATTGCATTAGTGAATCTTGTAATAAAAATATTTTAATGAACTCATGGCATCATATGACCCTGTAAAATTATGTCAGTCCAATACCTGAAGAGGTGTTATTAGACATTGTTCTTATTAGTGTAATTATAATGCTGATTTAAAGGAGCTGGAAATTGGGGCATAAAGGTTGTTATAAGAGATAGGTAGAGTGAGTATGTGTATACTTTGCTAATATCCTTCTCTTGATGTGGCATAATGAGTTCCTAGGCAGAACTGTAGCACTGTGCAGGGTAAAGGTTGCATGAATTAAGCATGCAGAATTTCAGTTCTAGGTTCTCCCAGTAGGTTTGTTAATGCACGAGACATACACATCTGGGAATCTACATGAGGCCTGACATTTGCATCATGGTTACCAGCTAGTAAATTACATCTTCTGTATTTCCCTGGAATGAATAACTTGTAGCAGTACAATTATCAATGTGATATCTTATAATACTTGACTGTTTAGATGAGGTCTCATGTTGCACCAACACTCTGATAGGCTTAGGTTTATGGTTCCCAGTGCCCAAAACAGGGTACAACCCCACATCCTGGCACCAGAGCAGAGCCAGAGACCCCATTTCAACCACAGTGCTGTGCCTATCACCAGCCATTATACAGCATCTTAGCGGCCTTTTCAATTTATACCAGCCACAATGGTCAATATATTATGGGGTTTTCATATCATTTCCATTTCCAAATGACCTATAACTTGGAGAAGACA
Source organism: Zootoca vivipara (assembly GCF_963506605.1). Classification (NCBI taxonomy): domain Eukaryota; kingdom Metazoa; phylum Chordata; class Lepidosauria; order Squamata; family Lacertidae; genus Zootoca; species Zootoca vivipara. Next base: position 24,054,597 of record NC_083279.1, on the reverse strand, counting down.
AGAAAACAATCAACCTCAACACTAGGCTTGTTGAGTGGAGTTCGGAGCATCAGAACAAAAGGCACCTGTTCTTCTTCCAATAAAAGGAGATGGTCCAATCTTGTGCCCCATTGATGTCAGTTCCCAAGCTGCCTCTAAGGCTTCTCCTGAACCATTTTCAAGTCTGAGGACCTTGGGTAAATCAGCATCAGTTGGTCAATGGCATCAATTACTTTATACCTGTTACAGTATAAAGTAACAGGCATGTTTTTAACCAGGATTTTGCATTTCATTCCAGGCTAATTTCCTGGCTTTCTCCTTGCCTTTGGGCCTACCTTGCCTTGAGGTCTCCTGGTACCTCACCTGTTCAGCTCTGTCTCCCATATTTTCAACCCATGTCTGGGCACTCGAAGGCCATTCTAAGGCTGCAACTGCACCCACTCATGCTTCCTCACCATCCCTGATTGACTCTCCTGGTCACATTTTGAATCAGCGTAGGAGGAAGAAGCAGTACTTCCTAGTGGCATTATATCTGGGTGGTGCTGCCCTTAGCCTTCCGTGTTGGCACAGCTGAGATGTCACTTAGAGTGGCCAACAGACCCCTACACTATAGAATACTGGAAATGAAAAGATTATTGCAGATGATGCACTGCTCCTTGGAAGCATGGACATAAAGGTCATATTTGCCAACCACAGCTACTAAGTGGCGTTCTGAAAAATTGATGCTGCATTCACACGGCAGTTTATTCCGTTTTCTCAACATTTCCCCAACTGTTACTTTCTGCATTATACGTAGTTGAGCTTTCACAAGACTTAAAAGCCACTTCCATGGTAGAATATACTGCGGGTTTAGTGCTCATTTCTGTGTTATTTGCAAAAGGATTTTTTCCTGGAAGCAAAATGTTAGGGAAACATCAGGGAAATGAAATAAACTGGTGTGAGAATGTAGTATAAATTAAAAGTATTATTGACAGTTTATCGAACAGGCTCATGGCAGAGTTTAAGCCCACTGTTATGGAAGGCACTAAAGGCAATTGCTGGATCATAAACTACGATCTTTGTTAAAAGAAGCAGATAAAATGCAATTGTATAATTTTCATATGCTTCCCTTGCAGACTGATGAGTGTCCTATTGCTAACTGGTCATGTGAAGTGGTGGAACTACTGTGGAAAGAAGACTTCTTTGGTGCAAAAGATTATGAAATGAATCACACACTCACAGGCCAGGTAAGTAGGTCTGTTGTTTGTCGGAAAAGAAGAGTGTCACCACCACCCCAAAAAATAAATTCAATTGGGCTTCCAGATCAGATGTGCTATGTAGCATGCAAAGGTTTGTCCTGAAAAGTCATTAAATTAGCCGTAGATACAACTTACCTAAATGTGTAAGCAAGCAGAGGTTGCCACACCAATAAATAAGGTGTAAAAAGTGCTAAGAACTAAATGGATCAGGCCAAAGACCCACCTAGTTTAAGTTCTCACAGTAGGCAATCAAATGATTGTGGGACCAGGGGTGCCAACTTAAATAAAATATGGAGGGGCCTGCCCCACATAATCAATTATATAACACGGTGCACGCACACCATTTGAAGGGGGTGGCCCCCTCAAATATTTTAGGGATGCAAAGACCCCTCAACCCCTAGGAGTGGGCTCCTATGTGTAGGATCCTGAGAAGCAGGATTTGAGTGGAACAGTGCTTTCCCCAACTCTGATTCCCAGCATCTGGTCGAGGGGAGACAGTTGCTCTGCCACAACATTTAGCTGTTGTCTCTATCCCGCAATGTTCAGCTCAGTATCGCAACTTTCTGTGACCTACGAGGTAATGAAATTTGTTGCTTGTATATACCTTGGAAGTAGCAATCAATCGAAAGAAGGGCAAGATGACAGAATCACTCTGATAGACTGGGCCCAAAGGAGCCCAAGTGGCTTATGCAATTAAATACAGAGAAATGCAAGATAATGAGATAAGGGACACATAATAAGGAAAGGGTTTCTTTCCTAAACACTCACATGGTTCCAAAACGCCAAGCAAGAAAAGAAAAAAGAAAAGACCTGACAGTAGAGATCAAAAGGAAACAGCACATGGCTACAGAAATAAAGTAAATGGCAGCCCTGACTCACAGAGAGAAAGGCTATGATAGCAGCTGCAGTTATTCTTGCCAAATATGAGTGATTTATGAATGGGACCACTTTTTAGTACTGAGGAGCTCTGCACACCTTATTATGAAGAAGGGCAATAGGGAAAAAATGGGGGGGGGAGAGAGAGACTGGGAACTTAATTATTCATAAATGTCAGAGAACAGAAGGGAATGGTCGGTAGTCTTTTGAAAAAAGAAGAATGAGAGCCATCCCCCTCAAGGAGGAATTCAAAATCCTGAAGCCAACAGAGAGGACAGATGTTTCAAAGGCAAGCTGCAGTGCTGCAAGACACTGAGAGCCAAACTACATGGGTGATGCAGGGAAGTCCACAATTGGCTCTCCTGAGGTTCTTCACTTTGAAGCAGATTGGTAGTTGGGTTGCCTATTGAGGGTTTTTAGTGAGCCAACATGACAGTGATGTGGAACTGAGGACTGGAGTGATCGTTCTGTGGTATTATGGCAGTGGACATAGCTGAAGTGTAACTTTTCAATTGTTGTTGTTGTTGTTGTTGTTGTTGTTGTTGTGTTTTAAACAAACAAACAAGTGTAGGACGAAGGGCCAAAGCTCCTCAACCTTCAACACAAACTACTCTGATCAAATATGGAGTCCCCTTCACTTATTTTTAAATAAATAAATAGGGGGAATTCAACCATAGATCATCTGCATGGTATGTGCTCCGGCCCAAACAACTTAAATCCCACTAATTTTACTGGACTGTTAAGCAGTGCTGCTGCTTTTCTAGAAAAAGAGGTGCTGAAGCTCAACATGAACTTCTCCCTTTTCCCCGTAGAATCGCAATGGTGCCTACCTGAGAGGTGCTGGAGCTTGGGGGGGGGACCCTGCAGTTAAGTAGGAATGGACAAATCTGCCATTCTGGGTTCTCTCCATTTCTCCTCCCCCCCCCCATCTAAAATTCAATTTGCTACATATCTGTAGTGGTTTGTGATTTGTCTTTGTTTTTTTAAAAAAAAACTTGCAAAAACTCAACAGCATTTTTCTGTGAATTATTTCTAACAGACACTTTTTCAAAAATCAAGAGGCAAACTCATACAACTACTCTGAATTATATAGTGCTTATAATATAGACTTCTTGTGTGAGGCAGCCACAACTGACCCGAATCAGCATAATTTTTATTCTTCCATAACAACGTAAACCCATGGCACATGCTTGGAAGTTGCCCATATCTCCTGCAACAATCAGTAAAATTACTCCACCTTGACCAAAAATTATCCTGACTTTGCTTTTGTTCTCTAATTCTGATAAAGTGAGTTAGTTTAACGATTAATGCTCAGCCCCATATTTTACCATGCCATTCTTTGACACTTGGTATAGTTGCTGATATCTACTTCCCTGTGTATAAAGTCCTAAACGTAAAGGGACCCCTGACCATTAGGTCCAGTCGTGACCGACTCTGGGGTTGCGACACTCATCTCAAGTTATTGGCCAAGGGAGCTGGCGTACAGCTTCCAGGTCATGTGGTCAGCATGACAAAACTGCTTCTGGCGAACCAGACCAGCACACGGAAATGCCGTTTACCTTCCCGCCAGAGTGGTACCTATTTATCTACTTGCACTTGGATGTGCTTTGCAACTGCTAGGTTGGCAGGAGCTGGGACCGAGCAACGGGAGCTCAACCCGTTGCAGGGATTCAAACCGCTGACCTTCTGATCGGCAAGCCCTAGGCTCTGTGGTTTAAACCACAGTGCCACCCCCGTATAAAGTCCTTGCTGCTGCTAAAAACGGAGTTCTGTAGGCTCTTAACAAACATATTCTTGCATGTATTTCTCCTACTATGCAAATACAGATTTCTGCACACATTTTCGCAATATAATGCATGTTTGTATTTCAAAAGTGGATATATGCATTTCCCCCCCTCTTCCTAATGTTTGTACATATTTTTGGTTGGGGGACTACATTACAACATTCAGAGAAATCTTGTCCTCCCTCAAAGAGGGCATGTGTTGCGGTGAGACCTGGCAACCAAACCCTTGTGTTGTGGGTGGGTACAATTGGATAGCCACAACACCCTATTGGTAGGTCCCTTGATGCTGGGTTTAATCTGACCAATGGGATGCTAGCTAAAATGGATCAAGCGACCTACCGTATATATGCCCATGCACATGACTCAGAGCTTCCTATTTTGGTCAGTGCATTGGAAAACCCGCCCACCTCTCCCTACTTTTAGGGCTTGCGCGCTTGACCTTGCTATGCCGTCGTCTGTTGTTGGGACAGGGGCAGGAATTTTCCCCACTTGGCTGATGCCATTTGGGTTTCGCCTGCCGTGTAGCAAATCACTGGGAGAGTCAAAATGACTTCAGGATTGTTCTCCTGTACTATTTTAGACATGTGGTTTATATATTTATGTGTGTGTTTGCCTTGTAAATTCATGAAACACTTATTTTATATTTGGGACCTTAGAATTCTTATAACAACATATTGTTTCATAGTGTGAGAATTAGGGAGATTTGTATTAAACTACAAACTGAGCCAAACGTATCCCCAGTTGTATGCAGAGTGCGCTCAAGATCGCATCCAAAGGCCTCATTCCAGCAGGCTGCTGTGTGTGCAAGTTGCCTGGTTGGAAAGCCCCAAACACTAGCTTGGGCCATGCAGCATTAGTCAGACTCTTGGAAACAGTGCCAATCAGTTCATAAATGATGGGGGGGGAGGGAGGAGTGGAATGCATCCTCCCTACTCCCCAGCCTCCAGCAGATGATTGGCAAACACTATTGCAGATGATCTTATCAGGGTTGCACACACAGCTTCTGGAACTGGGCTTTTTGATTCTGCAGAAACACGAGTTCAGCACAAGCCCCACAAATTGGGGCAATACTATTCCTTTAGCTCCCTTTGAATACAGGAGAAGGAAGTGCTATTGCAGTATCTAGCCGAAGTGTGGGAGGGTTTATTAGAGTGACAAGAATTGAAAATGATTTTTAAATACTGTTTGCACATTAATAAATCACATCCATTTTTCATTTATCACCATGTCAGCTTTGTGAGGTGCAGCTGCAGTGCTTTCAAGTGAGGGATAAGTTAATTTGTAAAAAAAAAAAAAACTTTAAAAAGTGAAGACAAGCGCACAAGCTGATTTATTATCATTTAAGGGGAGATGAAAGTCCACTTCGCTTTAAGTAGGGCTGTGTATACAACATATATTTAAACCACATTTAAGGCACCTGACTTCCCCCAAAGAGTCCTGGGGAGGAGGAGTTTGTTGAGGGTGCCCGGAACTGTAGCCCTGTGAGGGGTAAACTACAGATCCCAGTTGAATGTGTGCACTCTGCCTTCAATCAAGCATGGCACACAGGGTGATGCGAGACAACAGAGTGGCAGTTCTGCCTGCAGTGTTACATCTGTGATGACTCATTCATTCATACATGCAGCAAGTCGTCACTTTTATTGTGTGGTCATGTACATGTGTGAACCAACTCTGGACTGCTGGGCATTGTATCCAGGCACGTGGCCAAAGGTGGTTTCCTCTGTATATGGATGCCTTGCCACTGAAAAGCAGGATGGCACCCATAAGCTTGTTATTTGACATTCCATCTCAAAGAAGCCGAGAGTGCCATCTGATGTCCTGCATGCATGTGTGAGCACATCCTAGTGCTTGCTTCTTGGTCCTTCAGCTTCAAAAGCTTGTAATCTTATGTTATCATGCCATCTTAATCTTCAAAAGCTTATCACTGATAACATGATCATCTCTGTCTGTTTCTCATATGCCCACCCCCCTTTGTTGCTGTAGTTGTTTGCAAGTTTGGGCATTTTGGAGCATCTGTTCATTTTTCACAGCCAAGGAAGAACCTTATGTTTCATATCTGGTTTTTAAGCATGTTTTGATACAACAGGTGGCAAATCTTTAAAAACTATTTTTAACTGTTATTACTTTGCCATTTTGATTTAGCACTTTCTGAGCTTGGGTGCCAGGCCTGTTCCGCTCCCCAGACAGAAAATTAAAGCACACATTTGGGGGGGGCGGGGGGGGGCGGGAATTAGTGCTTTTCATCCCAACTTTGCAACCAGCCAGACAGCTTGTAACGAGCTCTTTAAGGAAAATAGGAACTTATTTCCACTTCCCTATTTTGTTGTTGTTTAGTTGTTTAGTCATGTCCGACTCTTCGTGACCCCATGGACCAGAGCACGCCAGTCACTCCTGTCTTGCACTGCCTCCCGCAGTTTGGTCAGACTCATCCCTATTACTTACACCCTTCTTTCTCACAAAACCTGCCCAGTTTAGAAGGTACCATATATATGGCACTAATCCAAGTTAGGCGGGATTAAATAAAATGCACTAAAAGCACTGAAAGTCTCATTGAAAGGTATCGTGTTCTGTTGGTTTCAAAGGGATATAAAAGTACAATCAGAAGCATGAGTTCCATAGGATTTATTTCCTATTTACAGTGGTCCCTCGACTTACGAATTTAATCCGTTCCGAATGCACATTCGTAGGTCGAAAAATTTGTAAGTCGAAAAAGCGGTTTCCCATAGGAATGCATTGGAAACGGAAAAAAATTGTAAGTTGAGTAAACTGCATCTAAAATTCATAAGACGAGAAAACCCCATCTAAACTGCAATGGTTTTCCTTTCGGATGTCGAAAAAAACGTAAGCACGCGGCAAGTTTTTTCCATTCATAACTTGAAATTTCATAAGTCGAGTACTTCGTAAGTCGATGGACCACTGTATATTTATTCCCTGGTGGGTAGACATAGGATTTCAGTTGTATAGTGCAGTTCTGTGCATGTCTATGCAGAAGTAAGCCCCACTGAGCGCAACAGGACTTACTTTCAGGATTGTCATGAATAACTTTAACGGGATTAGGTATGTTCATGGAGAAGTGAAGAATGTTGAGACATGTATTTTTACTATAGGGCAGGCACCCCCAAACTGCGGCCCTCCAGATGTTTTGGCCTACAACTCCCATGATCCCGAGCTAACAGGACCAGTGGTTGGGGAAAAACAAGGTGCATATGTGGACAGAGTAGCATCACCACACTAAAGGTTTGCCTGCATAATGGTATGAATGAGGACAAGTGAAGCCAAAGTGGGTGGGGAGGAGGAAGCATGAAACATCAGTATATATAGGTGAGATATATATACAGTGGTATCTCTACTTACAAATAACTCTACTTATGAATTTTTCTATTTACAAATGGAGCTCAGTCCGCCATTTTGGATGTGGTTTAGATAGGATTTTTTCTACTTACGAATTTTTAGATAGGGTTGCTTTGACTTACGAATTTTTATCCCAATGCATTCCTATGGGATTCGACTTACAATTTTTTTCGACTTACAAATGTGTGTTCGGAACGCATTAAATTCGTAAGTAGAGATACCACTGTAGATAGATAGATATAGATATAGATATATGAAGGAAGACACTTTTCAACACTGCATAATATGTTCTCAAAAATAAATAAATCTGAATAGTTTCCAAGTCAGCCAGACTTGAAATAGAAATGCTGGTACCAAAGTTTAAATGGTTTATTCTTTTGAAAGGTCTGCAAATTTGTCTACAAGCTGAGCTCAACGTGCTATTAATGCACAAATCCAGTAAGTGTGGTGGTGGTGATTTTTAAAGCACAATGTGTGACAAAGGCTTTCATGCTGGCAGTTGACCTTGATAAATTGCTACCAGCACCTAGTTACCGGATAAGGATTCCTTGTTAAAATAAACAAGATTGCACTGGACTGATTGGAACTCTAAGCATTTTGTGGTATTCTTGTTTATCAAATGGGCAGAGCAAACCTATGTGGGTGGGGAATCAATAATTTCCTGTTGTTGTTGTTGTTGTTACTTCCCAACCTCAGAATAAAAGGAGGCAGAATTGAGCTTGTTGGGTCCTGATATATTCGTGGAGGGCTGTTTCTAAATGATAGTTGCAGTGATCGGGGAGGTGGAGTTAGAAGGATGAGGCAAGGGTAGAGGAATAGGATGTACGAGCAACAGATCAGATGCCTACAGGGCAGAACAAACTCCAGGGAATAAACAAAGACAATAATTGTGCATTACTCACCACCACTGTGTTTGTGTGTGAAGTCAGTGATGGGAGGAATTCCTGATGAAGTGTGGTACTCCCCCATTTTACTTTATCAAGGAGTGGTTGGTGGCTGGGTATCAAAAGAGAAAAAGGCTCTATTTAAAGCCCAGTATGTTTCCGAGCACATTTCAAAGTGTTGGTGCTGACCTTTAAAGCCTTAAAGGGCCTCGGTCCAGTATACCTGAAGGAGCGTCTCCACCTCCATTGTTCTGCCCGGACATTGAGTTCCAGCACCGAGGGCCTTCTGGCGGTTCCCTCGTTGCAAGAAGCCAAGTTGCAGGGAACCAGGCAGAGGGCCTTCTCAGTAGTAGCACCCACCCTGTGGAACACCCTCCTATCAGATGTCAAAGAGAAAAACAACTACCCAACATTTAGAAGACATCTGAAGGAAGCCCTGTTCAGGGAGGCTTTTAATGTTTAATAGATTACTGTGTTTTATTTTTCTGTTGGAAGCTGCCCAGAGTGGCTGGGGCAACCCAGCCAGATGGGCGGGGTATAAATAATAAATTATTATTATTATTATTCACATATCCATTAATGTGGATAGATCTACCTCCCTCATATAAATGAATGGGGAAGCCCCGGGGTGTGTGTTGCTAGTTTGGACTTCCTCAGTTTGCTTAGTGTAGGCAGTTCTTTCCAAGAAATGTTCTTCTGGAACACCAGCCATATTTACTTCGTGAAATAAACATATCTGAATACAGTTTCCTTTGTGGGAATATTTCCCACTTCTGATGCGCATACACCTTTTGGGTACCACCAGCAGTTAGGTTTCAGCATAAAACTGTTATCCTTAATTTGAATTCTGCTGTCTGTCATTTGCTCATTTAAAGGGAGTGTTGATTGACATGTGGATATGGGAAAAAACATATTTGGAGATGGAACAACTATAGCAGAATACCCATGACAGAAGAAACATTATTCTTCAGAAGACAGCACTTACAGAACAATGTCAAAGAAGTGAGAGGCATAAAACTAAACAGTATTCTAAAACTGTATCAGTGTTGAAGGGGGAAAAAAGAGTTCAAACTTTGTCTGAAGCATGAAACTTTAAAAGGAAATAAAGCTCAGCATTCAAAATTACTGCTTTAAAGAGGAATGCCAAATGATCTGGGAGGAAAGAAAAAGGTTCCATGAAATAGTTGCATTTGGAAAAGCTTAACAGTGTATCACTCTGATCTGAAACACGTTTATGAAGTCCTGTTTATTTCTATCAAGGGATAAGCTGAATCTATTAGGTTTCAGTAACATCCCTCTCCCCCAGCAGTGCCTCCTCTTTTTAGTCATTTTATAATACATTTGTTTGCTTATTTGTTTAAACACTTTCAACTGTCCTGTGCTCCCAAGTAACAGCATAATGTGATTGGCTCTGCTGTGATGTCATCCTACCCACTATGTGACCCCTTTGAGTATGAAAATTACAGTTAATGGCATGAGCTGTGACCTGGAAGTTCCAGGTTAAAATTTCAAATTGTTGAGCTTGGTGAACTCATTGGGGGCCTTGGGCAATCTACTTTCTTTCTGTAATAATATGAAGACAGTAATAGTTTCCCATTTTATAGGGCTATGGTAAGCATTACTTAGCTAATTAGGAGTTTGGGGCACATACAAAAAAAGTGTTATACAAATATGCTTCATATTGTCTTGTTGTCCCATAATTTCCTATCTTGGTTTGGCACTGGATAATGAATAGGTGATATACATTCCAACTAGAATAACATTTCTAAGCAAGCAATTAAGATATTCAATTTTAGTACACCTACACTGTAATCCTATATAAGTACATTCCAGTTTTATGAATCTCACTCAGTTGTAGGCTGTAATGCAATAAACACTTACCCAAGAGTAAATTTTCATTGAACTGAATGGGCTTTACTTCTGAGTAGTCATGCATAGGCTTTTTTTCTGTGACAGTGCTCCACAGAAATTTCATTTGCTGTAAAGTCATTTGCTGTAATAGCTTAAGAAAAATCAAACTGGGTATAAGACATTTTCTTTCCACTCCTTTGCACTGCAAATAGTAATATAAGCTTAATCAATAATTACCAACTGAGGAGTTAGCACATTATAGACAGGTTACTCAAGTGCTCTCAACCATCAAGTCATTTAACAGTTAACTTATGGATGAAGCAGCTCTTTTAGAAGCTGAATATAAAAATGGCCATTTAAGTTGATCTTTCCATCAATATAATCATCTCTAGAGTTTTCTCAATACAGTAAGACTGCTGCTAAGCAAATTCCAAAACAAGATGAAACTGAAAAATTGCATCCATCTGTTAGTACAGCTGTACATATGACCATTAATACTATTTTTTTCAATAAGGTTGGCTAGTTATTCCCCTGTGCTAACAAGAAGTCAAGTCCTTGCATATAATATCTTTAAAGGGAATAATTTCCCACTTCTTGCACTGCAAGTCAGTTGCCTCACCATCTAAAAAGATGTCACATCTATTACAAATACCGTATTCTTGCTTTAGAGACGGTAAAGGCAAAGGTAAAGGTACCCCTGACCATTAGGTCCAGTCACGGATGAATCTGGGGTTGCATGCTCATCTTGCTCTATAGGCCGAGGGAGCCAGCATTTGTCCGCAGACAGCTTCCGGGTCATGTGGCAGCATGACTAAGCTGCTTCTGGCGAACCAGCGCAGTGCACGGAAACACCGTTTACCTTCCTGCTGTAGCGGTACCTATTTATCTACTTGCACTTTGATGTGCTTTTGAACTGCTAGGTCGCCAGGAGCTGGGACTGAGCAACAGGAGCTCACCCCGTCGCGGGGATTCAAACTGCTGACCTTCTGATCGGCAAGCCCTAGGCTCTGTGGCTTAGACCACAGTGCCACCCGCGAGCCTGTATCTCCTCCTAATTTACAAGAGCTGAATCCAATTTAGCGCCTGGAGTTGTGCAGTATTGTGTGTTTCTAAGAGCACCATGGATTGCAGCAAATACGATAGGGAACATGTTAGCAGGCAGTTAAATGTGAGTTAAATTATCCATGTCATATATATATATTAATGAGCAATGTGAATCAGTCCTAAATCTCGATGGGCTCATACAATGAGGGATCGTCACAGGACAGAGCAACACCCCATTGCCCCTTCTACCAAAATAGCATTCAGCCACCATGCCGCACTCTTACAAGGAATGGGAAGCCTATGTTCCCTCCTCTACTTGACTTTAGCCTCCTTTCCACTTGGTCAAAGAATACAAGGCATTCATGTTGCTGACCCTTCAAATGGAGTGAGTTGGACAAGCAGATCTAGAACATAGGTGCAAACAGGCCTTCCATTTCTCAGAAATTCCTGATATACCATAGTGTGAGAAAGCAAGGCTCTACTATGCTACACGAGGGAATCCCTCTCCATGTGGGCATTTATTGATTCATGCCAAGTGTTCTTGCAACCCAAAGTGTCTTTTGAGTACATGAGGCACATTCTATAGTAGGAGAGCAGCTGATCCAAATGTACACTTATTTTTTTTGCATTGATATTTTCTTCACCAGGCAACCATCACTGTGAAAAGCTCCGTGTATTTTCTGTTGCATCAACTCTTGCTACAGCAAACTGCTCCGTGGAATTTCTGCTTCAAATGTTTTGTAGCCAAAGTTGCTAAAAGTGTCTCTGGAGTGTGTGATTTCTGACTGCAAGTTGGAAAATAGCCTTGTTAATGCTATAATGCTATAACACAAAAATTGCTTTAAATCATGGGGCTAGGCTGCTGGCCAAGGATTCTTTTGTTAGTTAGATTGCTGGTGAATAGCTCAAAATGGTCAGCTGATAGGAGCTAATGGCCAGGAGATGGTCTCCTGAATACATGGAGATCACTCTGCCTTCAGTATTTTGAATGGGAAAGGCCTTAGAGCTTAGGAGAGGTGACACTCACCCCAAGGCATGTGTTTGAAGAAACAGCAGCTTGCAGTTCAAAAGAGACTGAGGGGGGGGGGGAGGAGATGCATATAACCCCCATTAAATGTTTGGTTTAGCCTAATAGGGTGAAGTCACTTAGTAGAAGAGCTAGTAGGAGAAAATTGAAAACATGTTCCATTGGCAAGCTGAATAATATTTCTAGGCATTTGTCACCTTGCACATAGGCTGCATTTTTCAAGCGATGAATTCCAAGTTTGCTATTTGTGGTAGTTGTCCTGTTGCTTTTGGACCAAAGCTGTTTGCTAAGAAGCAACTCTGAAGTGTCCTGCACCCTGGTGGATTAGAGGACGCTTGGTGTGTTTAGTATGTTTGCAATTGAAATATAGACTTCTCACCGATGGATTTTGTTCAACTAAAAAAAAGGGGGGGGGAATAGACCAAACCAATAAAATTAATTCACACAGTGAAAAAATTCACAGACATTCTGCCAAACTGTGATGTGTTCCCAAGGAAGCCAAGTTCAAGATCAATGCCAAGTGGCATAGGAAGAAATCGAATCCCATTCTAATGAGCTGGCATGAGTTGGAAAGATCAATAACTTAAGGCAGTTATTGTGCGATGGCAAACTGTGAGCCAGTTGAAAAGTAGTTGGCAATCAAAGAATATCAGGGTCTTCCTGATCAACTTAGAGTCCATGCAGGAATGGAAAAGTAAAATATGGAACCAAAACAAAATATTAACCCTAGGAAATTAGGGTCTCTTTATGGATAATGGTCAGAAGGGGGGACAGGGACTCCCATTCTATGCACTATGTACTTGGAAGCTAGTCTCACAGAACTTAATAGCCATCCAGAATAAGTGAGCACAGAATTGCATTCTTAACCCACTAGCAGGGGCGTAGGAAGATAGGGGTGGTGGGGGCGGGGCACCCCGGGCAGCGCGATCCCAGGGGCACCATCACGGCTGCGCGCCCTGCCCCCAAAATGCGCCCCGCCCCAAAACACATGCATGCTCCTGCGTGCGGTGTGCCCCGCGCCCAAAACGCACGCCCCACCCCCAAATTGCGCGCCCCACCCGTCGCGCCCTTTCCCCCAAATGCGTGTCTCACCCCTGCGCACAGCGCGCCCCCCAAATGCATGCCATGCCCCGCCCTCAGAATGCATGCCACGGCCCTGGGGGCAGCGCGCCTGCTCTCCGCCCCTGCTCACTAGATGCTGGATTTGCTGGAAATCACACATTTGGGGCTGTTAACTCACACACAAATTGTGTGTTACTCACACAATTCCTCATCCTTTAATCAATCAATACTGATGGCTTTCAGCTGAGCGTGTCAATAGATGTTTGTGGTGACCTAAGAAGAAATGAGAGGCGTATCCATGTTGTTTGATCTGTTATGGCCCATTCACAAATCCAGACTGCAACAATCATCAAGTTCTTGAACATATGTATGTGAACTGGCTCACTGCTGAAGGTTTAAAAGGTTTTAACAAACGTGCAGAGTAAGAAGGAATGATAAGCATGCACTAACTGTCCCCAGCAATTTTACAACTGAAGCAGGGCAACTCATCCCATCCAGCAAGTCCAGAGGATACTACTTCCCTCTGGACCAAATACACAGTGGATCTCTTTAATCATATTCCTGGTAATACTTTAACTCACAATATTTTCCTTTCACATTTCATCTTTCATGGAATGGTGTCACACAACTTTATCTCTGTTCATTTGTGGAGTGTGTATGTCTAACATTTCCTCCAAAGAGCTCAGGGTAGTGTGTATGAGACTCCAGGTGGTCTTCATTCTTGATGCTGGTCAGCCCCAGAGTTGGTTAGCTTTAGAGCAGGGGTCGGCAAGGTTTACCTCGCCTGGGTTGGTTCACTCCAGCAGAGATCCCTCTGTGGGCTGGATTGCGCGCATGCATGAGCGCACGCGGCCGTGATTTCCGGCGTCTGCATCTGCGCAGACATGATTTCTGCTGTCTGAGCATGCATAGATGTGATTTCCAGCACTGCGGAAGTGAGTCCCCGTGCCACGCCACGCTGGTTTAGCGCAGTGTGTGGGGGCTCGCCGAGCAGGCGGCTCGGTTAGGGGGTGACTCATGGGCTGGTTAAACGACCCCCGTGGGCCACTTGTGGTCCATGGGCCTTAGGTTGCCTACCCCTGCTTTAGAGACTGAATTATATCTGATGCCTTCTGACTTGAGAGTGAAGCTTCCTTTTCCAGTAAACAGTTACGGTAGTAAGCTGTATCAGGATGTCTGCCCCACAGGCTCCAACAACAATCAGATCATTTAGCAAGTGCTTAGTTCATGTATACAACTATGCAAACTGTTATTGTTATAAAACCACTACAATATACATAAGGCCATGTGAAATGACCCTTGGAAGGCAGACCTTCGGATAAACAAAGGCACTGGTGCAGAAGCCAATCTCTTCCCAAATCAGATGACAATGCAATGCCTATGGTGCAGATATTTGCTTTCAAATGAAAGAAGAATGATCACCCCCACTCTAGAAAATGATTTATTCTTTTGCAGCTAGCTTCCCAGTCATAAAATGCAAGCCATTTTTGGGCCAGTGAGCATGTGATTTTGGTGTCTCTCAGTATAGATGTTGGGCTTTCTGCATTCATTTCCAATTCCATTGCCCTCTATTCTGAAGAATAATATTTATTCTCCTTTATCCCACTGACTCTTTGGCTCCATGTCTGCAGGTACATTTCTGTAGATAAATCCACTACCAAGCCTAAATAAGGTTCATATATCAAGGAGACTTCCTCATGCTTCTGGTACTCAAATACAGCGGTCCTTAAACTATGGTCACCTCCAATTAGCTAATCTGCTCTTGTTTTAATTATGAGATTATGAGCCATTTTTCTGCAAACCTTATAAATTGGATTGCTTCATCCAGCCTGTTGAAGGGTACGCTTCTGCACTTCGCAGTTTCAGAGGATTCCAGCTGACAAGCACATTTTGTTAGAAAACACACAACGATAGCTGCCTAATCTCTTAGAAACCCAGTTTAATGCTCCTTATTTAATTTCAAAATCAGCTAGTGGCAGAACATGGCCAAACACAACACACAACTGTAATCGGCTGCATGTGCAACACAAATGATGACTTATTGTTATCTTTCAATAACATCTTTGTTACTCCTTTCAAAAGGAGGAAAAATGTGAAAAGTATGAAAGTGATATTAAGCAGATGTTAGACGGTAGTTGTCAATCTTGTCTAAGCATGCAGGTGCTAATGTGTTATAATTATCCCTTCTGGCAGTTGATATTTAGGATTTTGGATCCCACCTAGTCAATCACAGCTGTAATTGTTAAGCTTCTTACATAGCTAATATGCTGGGTAATAACTAGATCAAGATTTAATATTTGACGTTTACTATCAATTATCTTTTCTTCTGACATACATCTCCAATACTCAGATTCCTGGAGATTAGGCACTTTTCCAGACACTCGGTATAATAAATAAAAAGAATTGTTGCTGTGTAAGACTTAAATCAAAGAAACATCATAATCCACACTTCTCCAGGTTTATGCAATATATTTACTTGTAGTAATTTTGCCTCACTCCTCTTTTTTATCAAGTTGCTTATAGAAGAAACCCATAGTTCAGAGTTCCATAGCAATATTCTGGCAGAGTATTAAACTGGTACTATTTCACAGTGTAACATACCAAAACATCCATATAGAAAGTATAGCTTGCTCCTACTCCATTTGCTACGGTCTGAAACTTATTTTACTCCATGTGACCTGCTAGCTAAGAATTCCACATGACTACTATTCCAAAGATGGTTAGGAAGTATCAATTATAATCAAAATAAACCAATCTAAAATCATAAAGCATTTCCTGATCAGTACTTTTGAGTAGACATATCCTCAGATTTCATTTGAAATAAGCATGCTAGTTCACCAAATTTGAACATATGGTCCTGCCTCCTGATGGGATGAATCTGGGCAATGCTCATGTGACTGATGATGGTTAGGTTTTGCATGGCAAATATTTTCCAGAGTCAGTCCTCTGAATGAGATCCAAGGAACCACTAGGGTTGCCCAAGTAGTAAGATTCTTGTTGTTCTCCCATGGGGTCTCAAACTATGACTTGAGAAGAAGCCAGGATCTGAAACCATGTTCTGATTTGGGCTTGTTCTAACAAACCACAGTTCCCCGACTTTGGGCATCACAAGGAACCATGGGTAACATAAAATAAAAAAAAATGAAAGCTTTTAATCTCCCCCCTCTGCTGCAAAAAGGAAGAAAAGTTTAGGAGGAATGCATACATGTAAGTCTTATGGAGGCACATTGAATGTTTCCTGTTATATCTGACATGTTCCTGGAGCTCCAAAGGTATCTTAACAATTCTCAGAAGCCCAACAAATTATTTAATAATATCATCTAGTTCCACCTTCCCCAGTCAAGTGTCTTGGTACTCTCCAGATGTTTTGGACTACAACTTGCATCATCCCTGACGCTATTCCCTGTGCCAAGTTAAAATAGAAAACCACAGTTTTGCTCAATAAAATTGTTAGTGTTTGGAGCATCATAAGCAACAGCATACATGTCTTGAATTTTTTTCATATGCACTAGCTTCTGAACAAATGTAGACAGGTAGTTTGTGTTAATTAGAAAAAAGGCAATTTAACCTAATCTTCTCCTTTTCAGACAAGCTGGCAACACAACAAATAATGGTGGAAAGCGCTCTACCATTGAAAGCCACACTAGTAATCTTCGAAACAATATTGTTACAAGTTAAGTACTCCCTGTTGCCTCCAGCAGACAAGGTCTTGTTTCAAGAGGATCTTGCTCAACTTTGAATGGAAAACGTCTGAAATGTTGACAGCACAGAACATTAAGGTTTCAGAGCAAAACAAATGAAACCGGACCGTGTCATTTTGCAATAAAACACGAAGTTGTGTAATAGTGCCTTTTTAAAGCCACTTGCACATTTCAAGACTTCAAATAAAATGCTATTAACACAGACAGATAAACAGGCTAAGCCATTATTTGCCTGGGGTGATACCCTTGTGATTTACAACAGGCAAAGAAAATATAGTAGCATAGCTGTTCAAAATTGAATGATATCAGTACCAAAATAATCCTTTCATAGAGCTATAAGGGCCTTTGATAAGAAATTCAAAAAATGCATGTTTTTTCAAAGCAAATCCAGTCACATACAAGTGCCTATTATACAATCCAATTACTTTTGTAAGTGCGCCTGTAAAGTTACTTTTAGTTTGACCATCAAACAGGAAGCCTTCACAGATGTTAACGCAGCAGTCAGTTCCTAACATTCCCTCACACTTTAGCACAGGCACCCCCAACCTGCGCCCCTCCAGATGTTTTGGCCTACAACTCCCATGACCCAGGGATGGGCCCAGTGGTCAGGGATGATGGGAATTGTAGTCCAAAAACATCTGGAGGGCCAAAGGTTGGTGATGCCTGCTTTAGCATGACCAAAAATAGAACCCTGGAAGATGAGATGTTGGTAGGAGATGACTTGGTTATATTTATTTATTTGCTTATTTTGAAGGTTTAAACTTCATATTTCAATCATATGATTTTCAACACTACTTACAAATAAGAGGTAATGATACAATACCCCTTCCGTAAAAAAAGAAAACCTTACACATAGTTAAGTTGGCAGGGGTGCCAACTTGAATAAAATATTGTGGGGGGCCAGCTAAGCCCTGCCCTGCATAATCAATCACATGATGTAGCGCTTACACACCATTTGAATGGCAATGCCCATCACATTTTGGGGGGTTGGCCACCTCAAATATTTTATTGGTGGGGGGAACCACGGCCCCTAGGAGTTGGTTCCTATGGATCTTAGTACCACATCCAGGTTCCAAAGAAGCATGGAACAGCAACTCAATCTTTGCACCCAACGCTGTGCAGGTAACTGCTTTCGAACTGCATTCTTTCAGAATTAGTGCACAATCCACCCTTCCTTCTTGAACACTGCTAACACAGCTGCACACAGAGGGGATCCACTATAGGACTCAAACGAACCTTTTAGCTGGGTGCATCGCCATTACGTAAAAGGAATGGGAGGCTTCTCCAGGGACATTCACGCAGGCCATTTGCACAAGTGAAAAGTCCTCCGATGGGACCATGTTGCAATTTGGAACACGGCCTGTTTCCACAAGACTGAGACCCCAATGTAGAAATGGTACGGTGCATGTTTGGTTGGAGCCTTACAGTTTAACCTCCAGAGGGGAGAAAAATCATCTCTCTTTCTAGTAAAGCGTCCAGTATTCTATCTCCAACCCAATGGAAAGTAAGTTAATTGCATCAAACTCATCCTGTTGATTGTTATACTAGCTTGTTCTGGAGTGTGGTTTATGTTTGCTTTTCTCGTACACACCTTGCAGACTGCAAATCAGCCTCCTTTGTAATTTGTTTGTTTGTTTATGTATTTATTAATTTAAAAGGGGTTGTTTGTTATTGTTTTTTAATCTTTCTTTCAGGGTATGTTGTCCCCATAAGGAAGTTTAAAACAATTTTAATATAGTCATAACATTAATAAAATACACAGTCAACTCCCCTAATTTATATGCAGCAGGAAAAAATGTAGGTAGAAACATAGCACATTAGGAATAGATGGATCTCTGGCTGAGTCACTCATCTTGGCTCAGTAGGAGATACCATCCAAAGTAGTGTATGTTCTCCATCTGAGCACAGCCAAATCTGGGATAACTACCAAAAGGGGGGCATTCTGTGGGGAAGGAGAGCATGGGGAGATTTCCCCCTATTCCAAACTGTGTTTTAGCTCTGTCACAGAATCTAGCAACTTATTTCCCCTCTGCTAGGCTCAGACCAGCTCAGCCCTCCTACTGAATAACGTTTGGAATAGGAGTGTGTTACATGGGAGTAATTTACCTAGGTATAATTATAACTTATAATTATTTATTATTTATACCCCGCCCATCTGGCTGGGTTTCCCCAGCCACTCTGGGTGGCTTCCAACAGAAATATTAGAATACACTAATTTCTTAAAGATTAAAAGCTTCCCTAAACAGGGCTGCCTTCAGATGTCCTCTAAAAGTCTGGTAGTTGTTTTTCTTTTTGACATCTGGTGGGAGGGCGTTCCACAGGGCGGGTGCCACTACCGAGAAGGCCCTCTGCCTGGTTCCCTGTAACCTGACTTCTCACAGCGAGGGAACCGCCAGAAGGCCCTCGGCACTGGACCTCAGTGTCCGGGCAGAGCAATGGAGGTGGAGACGCTCCTTCAGGTATACTGGACCGAGGCCGTTTAGGGCTTTAAAGGTCAGCACCAACACTTTGAATTGTGCTCGGAAACATACTGGGAGTTAATGCAGGTCTTTCAAGACCAGTGTTATGTGGTCTCGGTGGCTGCTCCCAGTCACCAGTCTAGCTGCCACATTCTGGATTAATTGTAGGTTCCGGGTCACCTTCAAAGGTAGCCCCACATAGAGCGCATTGCAGTAGTCCAAGCGAGAGATAACTAGAACATGCACCACTCTGGCGAGACAGTCCGCGGGCAGGTAGGGCCTGCATACCAGATGGAGCTGATAAACAGCTGCCCCGGATACAGAATTAACCTGCACCTCCATGGACAGCGGTGAGTCCAAAATGACGCCCAGGCTGCACACCTGGTCCTTCAGGGGCACAGTTACCGTATTCAGGACCAGGGAGTCCCTCACACCTGCCCGCCTCCTGTCCCCCACAAACAGTACTTCTGTCTTGTCAGGATTCAACCTCCAACTGCCTCCAGACACTCACATACTTATGCTGGCTTCCTATAGTTTGAAATGCTCTGTTAGGGAGCAATCCAAATGCAGGATCTACCAGGATGAGCAGAGTTTGAAAGGGATGGAACTACGCCTGAGCTGAGGCCAGGTAATTCCCCCTGGGGAATGACCTTCATTGACAGGGACTCTGCAGGGAGAAATTACGAAGAAGGGTGTGCTACCCCCTTGCCCCTGGGCCACTATGCCTCTCCTCTGGGGTCTTTCCGAAATGAAAGCACTCTCTCCACACACCTAATATAATGATGGACACAAATAAAAGTCAGCCATACAACATTTCGTAAAAGCACCTCCTACAGTGCAACCCTATACACATCTACACAGAAGTAAGTCCTCTTAAATGGTGTGGGGATGAAATTGAACCCTCAGATAAGCTTCACATGTTGCCTTTGATACAGACTCTAGAGTGCAATGCATGCACACATTATGTTAGTTGCGAATTCTGTAGGTGGTGTGTATTGTTTGCTAACTTTCACTTTAAAGGTAAAGGGACCCCTGACCATTAGGTCCAGTCGTGACCGACTCTGGAGTTGCGGCGCTCATCTTGCGTTATTGGCTGAGAGAGCCGGCGTACAGCTTCCGGGTCATGTGGCCAGCATGACAAAGCCGCTTCTGGCGAACCAGAGCAGTGCATGGAAACGCCGTTTACCTTCCCGCTGGAGTGGTACCTATTTATCTACTTGCACTTTGACATGCTTTCGAACTGCTAGGTTGGCAGGAGCTGGGACCGAGCAATGGGAGCTCACCCTGTCGCGGGGATTCGAACTGCCGACCTTCTGGTCGGCAAGCCCTAGGCTCTGTGGTTTAACCCACAGCACCACCCGCATCCCTAACTTTCACTTTAGATGCATGGAATTGGCAACCAGAAAATAACTGGGCTGCCCATAAAGGTGTCAGTGCCTTTTTTTGTTGCGGCATTATGTTTTAATTATTCAAATGTAAGCAAGTAGGCACCAGATCTATTACCGTAAGTAAAGAATAAATCTACTATAGTTAGATATAGCATACTAAGCAATTGTCTCTTTAAATAATAAAAAAATATATAGCGGGGGAAAAGGTTCCACAAAAAGTGTCGTATTTGTATAGACTCCAAATCCCCTCTGTTTAAACAGAGTGATTAATATCAGCTCCTGTAGGAAATTAAATTCAGGGAAGAACAGTAATATGCAGATATGCAGATTTCTAGACGGAATGGCTAGCCCTGGGTAACGGAGTCAGGTTGATTAATCTGCATCCACAGAATACAAAATGAAATGCAGAGCTCTCCTGGGTTGCACTAGAAATGAGTTTCCCTCCTTACATTAGAAATAAATGGACACACACATATCCACACAAATTGCAAAGGACCTTTAGAGCATGTGGGCTTGTTTACATATAGGATGTTTAATATTTTAAATGAATATATCTTGGCTTAGAGTGAATAATGAATCAATATTTCATTATATATGTATTATATAAATATGTTTACACACACACACAAGCACACTTTAATCCTTGCTGATCTGAGAAGTATAAGACAATATTGCACATCCACATTAAAGTGCATCTTTGATACATTCATATCTGCCTACTTTGCAGGAATACAGTTTGGAGATAAATATCGTCACAAACAGTGTCTCATGGAGGAAAGAAAGTGAGACCATACTGTCTTGCTTAATGCTCAGGTTTAAAAAGGGGGGGGGGAGATTTAGTTCAATGTATTACTTCTACAGTACAGTCAAAATCATATCAAAAACCTAACCACGAAGGAACAAGGATACAATTGTACAGGGTGAGTTTGGACAGGGATAAATAACATTATGAATAATTACCACCACCACCTTAGCCTTTTAAAATGTTAATCTGTTTACATTATCTGTCCCAGATTAAATGTAAGAGTTTTGATCATGTAATAATGCCCTTTTTAACAGAAAAATATTTACAGGAAAATTCAAAATGTCATTTTCAGGTTCCCCCACCCCCCCTGTCGTTACTGGAAACCCAAGCCTGTTATTTAAAATCGTTCACGGTCTCTCCAATAATTGTATAGAAGTAGGCATTATGCTATATTATTAAAGCTGTAATTTCCTGCTGAATCTGGCTGGATGTTTCTTTTTATCACTTGGCAATTTCTATCTAGTTATGGCATAATTAAGTTTCCTGACCCTTGCTCACTCTCTTAACAGGACGCTTAGAAATATACTAGAATTGCAGATCTTCAACCTGATGTCCCCACATAGTAATGGAATAAAATTATTAATCCAGTAATTGTACAGAACACATTACTTTGCATTGAATGTTCCTATTTTTCATTTTCTGTTGGTGACAATCAGCCAGAGGTACAAATCATTTCTCCAGGGAGCAGAACCTGCCTGGGGAGGTGGGGGGGGAGAGATTCTCTCATTCACTCTTCTGTAGCTACCTGTACAGCTGTGGTTTTTCAGTCTAACACAGTACTCTGCTCAGGTGAACAAAACAAAGTTAATAAATGGAAGGAGGAACAAGATACGTCTCTCTGCGGCGGCTTCCTAGGCATCAATAGCAGAGCCTTGCCCCCCAAATGATAAATTCCCCCACATCCAACTGCATGTCTGCAAATGAGTCTCAGTTAGCTGTTTTTCAGTGCGCCCAAATTATTAGCATTATCCTTCTGCACAGCACAATTGTGGAAATGGATGGCATTAACAACCAAATGAGGCAGACATGCATTTTTTTGGGGGGGGGTCACTTCTATGCCATGTGAACCTTGCAAGCCGAAGACTGCGCGTTGCTGGATTAACTATGTTAATCTCTGCATGGGCATTTGAGGCAAGGAATGTGTTCAGCAGAAGGGGACAATGGGTCGGCGAGGGAAGGAACACTTACCTGATGCAAATTCTCAGGGAGGGTAAATTTTTATTTTATATTCTTAAGAGTAGGATTTTTATTTTTTGTAAGCAGATAGGAATGCTTTTAGTTATTTTGTGGGGAGTGGCTTGGAATCCACCTTCCATAAACAGACGATAGCAGTTGGCATGGTCACCTGACCTCCAGTTGGTTGCTTCTGATTAGTAGGAAGCAGAGGTTTGCAAGTGGGGGGGGACCAATAACTGTCCAATGAGAATGCTCAGGAGCCATGGAATGCAAAGTGACTGCTGGGGAGAGACGGAGAGAGGGGCAGTGATCAGAGCCGTAGCTAAGTGATCTTGTATTCCTGGCAGAACCATCCAGATTGCACCCCCTAGCCACAGACAAATTAGCTCTTCTTTCCGCCTTTCCTCCAACTCCCCCTCCACCCATTCAATTCCTCATGCACTTCAATTCCTCGCACACTAATTGATATTTTTTTTATTTATAGACATATATATGGACATATTTTTAAGCCAATTTTGTGCGCGCCCCCTCACCTGCGCCCCTGGTGGGGGCCTTCCTCACCACCCCCTAACTACGGCCCTGGCAGTGATATTTTGTTGCAGTGGCATGCGGTGAAATTTTTAATAGGGGAACAGTTAGAGCTGTATGTAGAGTTAGGTCACCCAAGAGTCATCTAGTCCAACCACCTGCAAGGCAGGAATCTCCACTCAAGCATCCCTGGCAGATGCCTAAAAACCTTCAACGAAGTACCGTAGAGTCCACAGCCTCCCAAAGAAGCCTACTCCCCGGCTGGTCAAATTGTCAGTTCCTAGCTTGCAAAAAGAAGAAAAGTTTGGCTTTGCTTTGTTTTTTGAAAAAAGAGAGCCCCAGGCAGAAAGCTGGATCCCCCCATAATTTTTTCACACACACACACACACACACACACACACACACACACACAGAGAGAGAGAGAGAGAGAGAGAGAGCTTAGCTTAGCTTAGCTAGGGGGTGGGGGGCGGTGCTCACCTGGGTGGCACTCACCTAGGGGGCGGCACTTACTCTGGGACCTGCTGTGCACCCAAGCCATGCGCCTCTCCTGAGAGTATTGCAGTAGTCAGGCACCTGCAGGCACTGCGCCACCTGGCTGAATCTCATGAAGACAGAAGTACTGTTTCTGGGGAATGGGGGATGGGCAGGTGTGGGGGGGCTCCCTGGTCCTGAATGGGGTAACTGTGCCGCTGAAGGAGCAGGTGTGCAGCCTGGGAGTCATTTTGGACTCTCATCTGTCCATGGAACTGCACGTTAATTCTGTGTCCAGGGTAGCTGTGTACCAGCTTCATCTGGTAGGCTGGCTAAGACCCTACCTGCCTGCGCACTTTCTTGCCAGGGTGGTACATGCTTTGGTTATCTCCTGCTTGGACTACTGCAATGTGCTCTACTTGGAGCTACCTTTGAAGGTGACTGCAACTAATCCCCATAAGGTGTCAAGGAAATAAACAACTACCTGACTTTTAGAAGAGAGGAGGAGGAAACGAATCTAGGACCACAATGAATTGATTGATTGATTGATTGATTGTCTTGCTCCTCCTCCCAAAGCATCCAAGGGAAGTAGACAGTGATAAAACAATAAAAATATGTTAAAAACAATACCAAAACTAATACAGATGCAGATAGGGAAAGATCTCTCCTTAAAAGGCTTGTAGAAAGGGGAGGTTCTTCAATACGTGCCCAAAAGACAGCAGAGATGGCACCTATTATATTTCTCAATTAGAAGGTACTTTTAAAGTGCTCAAGCAGTTTTAGGGTTGTTGTTTTTAAACCAGCGACTCCCACAACAACTATGTGAGACAAGATTATTATTCCCATGATGAAGAATGGGGTTTCATATAAGCTCACTTTGTCACCTTATGCACAGTACTTAGCAACTCAGGTAGTTCACACATTTATCTGCAGGTCATCCATGATGAGATATCAAGTGCTACTGAACCTGAATGTGTGAATCAGCTCAGTAATCTAGCAGGCGGATTACACTATCCCATATCACACTGGTGACTTGCTTTCCCCCTTCTTCGAAAGAGAGGGTGGGGAGAAGATAGAGAGATTCCAAATAAAATTCAGTTGAGAGTGATCATCTGACGGGCACATCAGCATAAGCCTGCACTGGTCTAAGTAGGAAGAAATGCACTTGAGCCGTTATGGTTAACAATCTCGTAAAATGGAAATTTAAAGGGGAAATAGCAAGGCAAAAAATCAACATCTTCATTCAGGCACTATCTATTTCAGACTAAAGCAGCATAATGCGTCCAGTGTTTACATCTCTTTTCAGAAAAGAGCAAATAAATTGTGTTATCGGAGTGCTGTGCTACAGTTAATGTCTCAAATCCCATTGCTTTCAAATGCTTTGATATATTCCCCTCCCCCCACTTTCCCGTCTTGCCCTATAATCATGCATTTTGGTCTTGCAGAAGAGTAAATCGGTAAAAGCAGAGTGTGGTGGTTGCACAGTATTTCCAGGCTGGCAGGTTTATAAACTAATCCATGTTCTTCCCTTTCAGCATCTATATGAGGGGAATGTGTGTAATTTTCACTTCTCGGGTAAATGCAACTGTTCAAATAATGAAAAAAAAAATCTGTTTTAAAGTGCCATTAGACAATAGGCCTTTCCCCCTATCAAAAACAATGCTAAAGCAGTCAGCTGGATTGTTTACACACACACACACACACACACACACACACACACACACACACACACACACACTACATATAGGCTACAAAATAGCTCTGAATTTATTTCCATTGAATCAGTCACGGTGGAAAAAGGTAATGGTCGTAATCACAGCAAATATTTCTCTCTATTTGTCTAGGCACTTAGGCAGGCCGCATCACCTAAGTCTCTGAGCAACTAGAGCAGGATAGCTATGGGGTAGTTTCGATACAGACATGCAAACCTGATTCCTTAATTTGTATTGCATAAGATCGGTTTATGCTCTTGAGATCTCATTCATGACTGTGACTTTTTTTTTATATCCTCGCCAGTAATAAACTTTTCCAGAAACTGCACACTTTAATAGCTGAGGTTCTATAGGGCAACTATCAAATAAGGAAATCGAACATTTCCAAATTATGTTATAGCCTTAGCCATCTTTTTTAAAAAAAACGTTTTCAAGGAATTGTGTTGGTAAATAAGATGCAAGCTTGCCAAGACAACCTTTAGAAACATATGTTGTGCATATAAAGAATTATATATTAGAATCGCCAAGTTTCCAACTATCCTCTGCTTCGCTGCTTTTAAATTTGAGGTGCAGAAAGCAGGTAATAATGATATGGTAAATCTCTATGTAGCGAAAAGCTTTATTGACCGTTTTCTGCAGATGAAGCTGATGTTAAAGGCACAACAGGGCAGGTTTTTTCAACTCAGTTGGCAACCCTGTTATATAATGAAGATATATAGATGATAGATAGATGATAGATAGATAGAGAGTTACACACACACCTCTACTATAGATATGAACCTGCACATGCATATCTAAAGCGAGTCAAGGTTGGGAATCCACCTTGAGTCCTGTCAGGGGAAAAGGTGGGATATTATTATTATTATTATTATTATTATTATTATTAGCAGCAGTGGCAGCAGCATTTACAGTAAATTTATATACTGCCCTTCATCCAAAGATCTCAGGGCAGTTCGCAAGATAAATTACAGGATAAAGCACTAAATTAATAGTTGAAACAAAAACAAAACAAAAACCACCCCCTCCCATAAGACAAAGAAAGAAACCAGTTAATGTTAGCATCTCAGGTTGAACTGAACATCAAGCTACAAAGTGTTCAAAGATAATACTTGTTTTTGTTCTTATGGACACTCTGTTGCCATTGAACATTAGACACATACCTGGATAACCTGGGTAATTTAGAGTCCTTTGGTGGTATGGTAATCTATGCGTTAAAAGCAAACTAATGATTGGCCCAAAACACTTTTAAACAATTAACAGCGCAGTTCTTTGCACGACTTAAAGGTAAGGCCCATTGTATTCAGTTGGGTTTACTTTTAGTAGGGAGGGGGTGAGGGAATATGATTCAGTTCACATTTAAATGTGAGTGCTTAATTCACATTTTGCAATGCTTATGCCAAAATATCACCCTGTCACATTTCTCTGAATTTTGCAATGCAGTTCTCCAGCCAAGTAATTGGCACAAAAATGCACAAAAGGTCCATAAAAATGCATATATTCATTGAAAATGACATAAAAATTCACTATAGGGGGGGGGAAACTGTGTTGTTAAAAAAGTGTCTATTAGGTAAAATAGCATGCAATTATATGTTTACTGGGGAAAATTCACACAAAAATGCTGAGGAATATTCACGAGGTTTTGTTTGTTTGTTTGTTTTAAGGCAAAAACAAATGGGGAACTGAAAATGTGCACCAGATTATAGCCTAACAAAGCAATCCTGTTCATGTCAAAAAATAACGATAATAATAATAACAATGATAATAGTAATGATGATAATGGTGGTGGTGGTGGTGATGATAATAATAATAGATTAAGCCCTGTCCCGCATAATCAGTCACAAGATGTGGTGCATGCACACCATTTGAATGGCAATGCCCATCAACTCTGAGGGGCCCTAGTCCCCTCAAATATTTTATTGGGGGGGCAGATGAACCATGGCCCCTAGAAGTTGGCTCCTATGCCACAGTGTCAGATTCAGAAAAGCCTACAACTCCATTTACATTTAGTTGCTGAAACTTCACTCTGTCTTACTGGATATCAAAAACTTTTTTTAAAAAAAGAAACCTGCTGATTAATAGTTTATTTCACACAATAAGGATGAAATCACAATATGGAATCAAGCATCTTTCATATAACCTCTGACTCAGCTAAGTAGTAAATAGTTACATCCACCGATGTGGGTGTCATGGAAGAACGATCGCTTAACTTCCCATTGTTTCATTAATAAAAATGATCTCAGAAGCAGAAGGCAATATTAACTATTTCCTCTTTTCTCCTCCTCCTTTATCTAGGATGCTGAAAGACACTGCTAAAATAGATCTATTTTCTTTTCATTCTACAGAATAATGCATGAATGATTATAACATATGCTCTATCTCTAGTTTTTCAACCAGTGGAAAAGTGCCTGACACAGTAATCACAACTTGTTGGGTTTTCAATCTGATGCTGTCCTATTTTATCATGGTAGTTAAATGTCCGTTCTTGTACAGCGTGATAAATGTTATGGCCATTTAACAGTAGCGGGGAAAAAGAGAGAGACATGTTAAACCAAATATTGCTTCAGATTGTGTCTTTTATTCTTCTTTATCATCATATCTTAATTTATAGTATAATCATCATTATCACAACTGTCAGCCTCATTTAACCTTCCCTGATCTCCCATGATTCTTTGCTGTCAGGTCTGATTGCCTGCCTTCTGCTGACTGACTGATAATGGTTGACTGATTAGCCCTCCCCAAGTAGAAGACAATGATATATAGAACAGTGCAGCTTGCTCTATATATTAATGAGGAGCTGGCAAAGCTTTGATAAGGCTCTGGAATAATCCATCAGTGAGAGAAGGAGCTTGTAAAAAAAACGGGTGGAACATTTCAGGGGAGAGACACCTGGGAAAGATGTAATGACCCAGCAACTAAATACCTCTCAGCTGCCTTGCCTCTGTTGTAATTAACATCAGATAGCTGCCATATGGATAACAGTAAGGAGTTTATCAGTCCCCCAAATCCAGTTTACATTCTCTCAATTTTGCACCTAGAGCTTTCGGCCTTTACAACATATTTAGCAAGCAAAGCAATTAATAGCTCATTTTCCTTGGCATTAGGCACTGTTTATCTTTTGAACTACCTCTTATCATAGGCCGTTACCTATGAAAGGCAGAAGTCATTGGCTTTTTGTGTGTGTGTGCTCTAGTTGTTACACTTACGCAGCAGAGGCCTGTTCACCATTAGATTCAAAGCTTCTGATGGCTACTTGAGTTTGAATGTGCTGTTATTACAGGTATTATATGAAATTGCTTGTGTTATGTGAAGGGGATTATAGAGGTTCTGGATCAATAACTTCAGTGGATGTTGGGAGTGATTACAGTACTCTGTCAATTTTTCCCATTTGGCTGTCAGTACTGATTTACAACACTCCACCTCTTTTATTCACATCAAATCATTCATTTCATTGGCAAATTCTATATATCTCAATTTACTTTAAGTAGCTGATTTGTGTAAAAATAAAATTACGTCCTCTCCTCTTGTTGCAACATATAGGTATAAGTAATAAAAAATAAGTACAAATGTTTAGGGAAATATTTAGGCTTTTTATATAGGGGGCAGTATTCTGTTTTGTATTGGCATCACCAAGGGAGGCGGGTGGGGAATATATATATATATATATAGATAGATGGAACACCTTCCTGCCAACTGCCATTTCTTTGCACTATATTGTAGTTAGCAGCTGAAATTCAAAGGATAGGAAAGCTACTTTACAGACATACAACCAAAATGACTGAAAACAGACTGGCCCTTCTTTCCTCTCAGTGAAAACAAAAGATTTAAGCATACTGTGGCTTAAGGAAGGTGATGGAGGTTCTGAAGCCCACCCAAAACACACCTCCAGATGACCAATGAACTTTCCTGAATCATAGAATTGGAAGGTACACCAAGGGTCATCTAGTCCAGTGTTTCCCAACCTTGGGCCGCCAGCTGTTTTTGGACTACAACTCCCATCATCCCTAGCTAGCAAGACCAGTGGTCAGGAATGATGGGAATTGTAGCCCGAAAACAGCTGGAGGCCCAAGGCTGGGAAACACTGGTCTAGTCCAACCCCCAGCAATGCAGAAATCTCAGCTAAAGCATCCATGACAGAGGGCATCTCAGCCGATTGTTTTTATTTTCTTGGCAAATAACCGTGGGCAACTAGCCTTACTTTTCCTCCAAAACAAAAAACAACAACAAAAACCACCTCCAAGGAAGGAGATTCCACAACCTCCCAAGGGAGTCCATTTGTTCCACTGTCAAAAAGCTCCTTCTGTCAGAAAGTTCTTCTTGATGTTTAGTTGGAATTTCCTTTCTTGTAACTTGAACGATATGAGATGGGGCACAGAGGACTGCTGGGAAAGGAGGCAATTGTCCCCAATCTCTAACAGGGGTTCTCAGCATCCTCACTAAGCTACAGTTCCCCAAGATTCCTTGGTAAAGGGTGTGACAAACTGGTAGAAGTTTTTGCTGCAGTTCAGCTGCCCTATATTTTCAGGAACTTTTCAATGAAAGATACAGCAACAAAATAAAGGAAGAATGCATGTTAATGGATGGGACACTGACAATAAAGCAAACAATTTACTTCATGAAATTTTGCATAAGGCATAAAGTGCAAGTAACACACTGTTAAGGCTATATTATACTTTTCCACTTCCTTTCCTAGCCTTCCTCAATAATTTCGTGTTTGAGTCCAAAAAAACAAAGCAAACCAATTCCATCCAGTTAATCCAAATTATTTATAGTCTAAAATGACATCTGCATTTCCTCTCTAAAAAATGATAGCATATATAACTTGATATTAATAACAAATACAATATTTTCAGTGTGAAGAGGGGAAAGTCTTTTATGTTTTCTATAAGCTCAAGACATATTAATAAACGTACAGTAAGACTTGATATAATACAAACACACTGTTGTCACAGATGCTACTGTATTCAAATAAAAGAATTCAGAGAAGGAAAAATAATAGCCTGTGTTTATTGTCTGTCTGGCATAAAATGCCCTTTGCATTAAAATATACAGATTAATCCAGTGAGTCAGCTGCTTTCAGGTGGTTCCATTCACACCTGTATATTTTAGGATATCATTTGCAGAATTTATAAATACAAGAAAATATAGTGAACAGTGTTTAGAACACAATAAGTAAACACCTCTGTAGACCATGCATATATTTTCTGAATAGGAACACATTTATTTCATACAATATGTTCTTTTACTATTCAGTTAACATTTAGTAATCAGCTAGTTCCTCCTATTCTATCAACCAATGGTACCTAGAAGAAAATGTTCTCTGAGTAGGATTTATCCTAGCCATTCAGCTGGTTGCAACAAAATATAAAGGGAGATCATGCTTAAGAGGTGAGTTTGTGGATAAATGTTCTGAGCAAAGGCAGGATAGATCTGTGTTATTTTGTGGGACTGTCTTTGGGCCTGTAGTAAAATTTCAGAAGCCTAGAAAACCAAAGATGAATGGGAGGAGGCAGGCTATGACAGTGACAAAAAGTAGCTCTGGTGGTAGAGCGTGGGTCATGTTAACTAGCAGGAATGAAGGTAAAGAGAGCCAATGTGGTGCCCTCCATATGTTTTTTGGACTACAACTCCCATCAGCCCCAACCTGTACAGTGGTACCTCTACTTACGAATTTAATGCGTTCCAAACGCACATTCGTAAGTCGAAAAAAAATGTAAGTTGAATCCCTTAGGAATGCATTGGGAGAAAAAATTCATAAGTCGAAGCAAAAATTCATAAGTAGAAAAAATCCTATCTAAACTGCATCCAAGATGGCGGACGGAGTTCCATCCGTAAGTAGAAACATTCGTAAGTAGAGTTATTCGTAAGTAGAGGTACCATTGTAATCTTCCTCCTTGCAGCAGCTCACATGGAGGTGGCTCATACTTAGAAGTCCCCAGAGAGTTACTACTACTTTTTTTACTTACTTCTGAGTAAATGTGAGCAGAATTAGACTGTGTCTGCACCCCAAGAAAGCTGGTCACGGTGCCTAAATAAGACCAAAATCATCTGACAGTTCAGTAGACACAGCCAAGCTGGCAGCTGGTGCTTGTGTGTATCACACAAGCAGTGAAAATGCCCCACAAGAATCTGAATATCCTTTGTGATGAAATGTTTTAGAAGCTATGGGGTAAGTGCATGTGAACTTATATCCATAGTTTGCAAAAAACAAAACAAAAACCCCCAAACACCACTTGTTTTTCTTTTATTTTACTGCATGCAAGACAAAGGTTTAGACATACGGTAGCTCCCTCTTGTCTACCAGACTGGCAGCTTTCACGTAACACATTAGCTCACACATGTTTGACTAACTTAAGGAACAGTAGCATTAATAAGTGATAGCGTATCTACAGCCTAGCATGAATACTTGCCTCTCTGAATTTGTTTAATTAAATGGCTCACCACTTTCAAGCCATACGTACATTTGATCTCTTAGATAAATATTTCCACATTATATTTGCAGGAGCCCATTCACTTACTTATATAAAGATGAAGTGGGCAGAGTATTTGGCACCACCTCTTCCTTTTCCTTCTGATCCTTCTGTGAAAGCCTTAAACTTTTGACCCTTGATCCACATTTCCCCATCGTCATCTCATGTCTCCTTTTCTGTCCCCCCCCCCACTATTAATTTTAGATTATTTCAAACAATTAATTGATTAAATGTATATCCTGCCCCTCGTTGCATGTGATACTAAGGTGGGTCAAAACAATTAAAAACACATTGTACAATGAAAGCAAAATGGAATACTTTTTAAAATAAAATGATCCTCCTCCTATTAAATATATCAGTCAGAATAGCCTATAACTTGGAGCACAAACAAGTATCTCTTAGGCACATTAATGGCCCACTCAGAAAGCTTGGCAGAGGAGAAGAATCTTTAGCTGGAACTGAAAAATAACCCAGATTGGTGTCAGTAAAAGTTCATGGAGGGAATGCTCCATAGCTTGGGTGCTCTTGTGTAGAAAGCCTTCTGGTGAGCCACAGTTCTCATAACTTCATGCAACAATAGCACCGTCATGAGGCCAAACAAGGGGTGAAACCACCCCTGCAAAAAGACTGTGTCTGCGACTCCCAACCTGCAGCGTTGGTCCAGGACAACACCATGATTGATGGGATCAATAGCCACAGAGAGATCAAGGAGAACCTACAGGGATGCATTCACCCTGTCTATATTCCAGCACAGAACTTCCATTAAGACAACCAAAGCTATTTCAGTGGTGAAACCAGATTGAAATAGGCCGAAATATTTCATTTTCTCCAAGCATGCCTGCAATTGAATGACCACCACCTTGCTGAAGAAGGGGATATTTGTGACTGGGCAAGAGCTATTACAATCTTCTTGGTCCTAAGAGGGACCTGGGGTGGGGGGAGTGGTTTCCCAATGCCTGGCTCCCCTATCAGAATCTCCAGATCAGAATCTCCAGGCAGCTGTTGAGGAGACTCCAAGGAGGAAAGAGGACCCTCCAAACAAGCTGAATTCCAGTTCTCCAAAGTATAGCAACCCTCACCAGGAAGGAAAGAGAGGCGTGCTAATAGACGGGACATTCTTCTCCAGGTGAATGTTGAAGGGGCAGGTGCAGCACAGGCACTAAAGAAAACTTAAGTGCAAACACTACAAAGGCACTGTAGATTAATATACGGAAATACAGAGAGAGCTGCAGTGATTCAGCATTCTAGCCTTGCTTCTGGCACTGATTTAAATTGGCTGCTTTTTTTTAATGTACACTTTTTCTTTTTTATCTTTAAGAGTGTAATGCACTGAAGCACAACAGCTGAGTATTACCAGGGCTGGGATGCTTCTTTATGGCTGCGTTTTTTCCTTGAGAGATAACATAGCCCAGCATTAGTGGAGTTCCATGTAAAGCTAGGCTGTGGATAGTAAACGTTTCCATCTATGCACTTTTTCCCCAACATATAATTTCCTTAGGTTCATGTATCCAGGAACTGTTGGGAAGTGAAATAGGTCCACAGAGCAAGTCAGTGATTCATTGGGATCAGAGTCTGGAACACATGTTCATATAAGGCTAGATAAAGTCCTTGAGAAAACTAGACCTCACTAAAACCTATTTTTCTCTCTTACAGCACAATCCTATTCATTGCTGCTGAGAAGCAGACCACACTATGTTCAGTGGACCATAGCCCTGTGTAAATGGGCATAAGATTGCAGCCTTAGTTGCTGGCCACCTTAGAGTTCATTCCTCACTGTCTGGTACACAGTCAGCTGTTCAGATGCCTTTCATAAGAACCAGCCCATAGCTGGCCAGATGTGAATCTCACAAAATTCACCAAGTAACTGATTCAGGGCAACTTGTGTACCATACAAACATAGGTTGAAGAAGAGGGGAAAGGCCCTCCTTGCACCTCAGGCCTTGCACCACACTTACCATTTGGTTATTTGGGTTCTTGCTGCCATTTAATCTTAAAGCCAGGGGCGTCTTGCCCATAGAGGCAAGTGGCGCAGGGCAGCAGGGCGCCAAGTTCTAGAGGGCGCCAGGGAAGAGGTGGCGGCTGGACGCAGTGCCTCCTGGCATCAGCTTGCTGCCCTCACCCGCCTCTGCCATGCCACACCGAAGCAGTGCCGCGCTGCGCCCGGAGTCTCCACCTGCTGTGGCCACTGCGGCATGGGCGCCAGGGAAGAGGCAGAGGCTGAGTGGGACACCACCTGACATCAGCTCACTGCCCTCACCTGCCTTGCTGAAGCAGCACCGTGCCCGGAGTCTCCACCTCTTTCCCGCCGGAGGACCCACCCTCCAGCCGCTGCCTGCCTCCTCCAGCCCCGCAAAGCTGCCGGCAGTGCTGTAAAAAGGTCGGCAAC
Source organism: Zootoca vivipara (assembly GCF_963506605.1). Taxonomy (NCBI): domain Eukaryota; kingdom Metazoa; phylum Chordata; class Lepidosauria; order Squamata; family Lacertidae; genus Zootoca; species Zootoca vivipara. The sequence continues at coordinate 24,020,408 of NC_083279.1, read as the reverse complement.
TCTGGGAAGCGGTGTGTGTGTGTGTGTGTGTGTGTGTGCCGGAGGGATCTTTGCACCACGGCGCCAGATATACTTAAGACGGCCCTGCTTAAAGTTCGCATTTTAATCTCTAAAAATCCCAAGATTGTTTAGGAGGTAGAGGGTGTTCTTAGAAACAAGCACCATTGGGAAACTGGAAAAAAAATTTTTTGCTGCTTTGCTATGTATAAATAAGCATCTCATATGGCTATGTGCAACATATGATTGAAATGAGGTCATCTAAGAATATATTACTCTCTCCTATATGCAGGGGGGGGGGGGAGATGCTTTAGATTTGTAAATGCTGTGCCAGTGTTTTTCCTCACTGTTAACAAATGTCACCTGGTATTAATTTAGTTGCTATATTCCGACCTGAGTGTTTCTTTCTCTGAATTGCCTTCTGATAGGACAAAGGTGTCTGTGGTGTTCCCCCCTCCTCCACCCCCCCAAAATATGGTAATATATGTAGGTGAAAACAGCATTGGGGAATTTCTGTGTGACACATTTAATAGTTCAAATGAAAAATAATTGAATACTTTGCAGCTCAAAGTGGTTTATCACCATGGGTATTACAGTGTTTAGTGTTACTTAGTTTGACCATGTTAAAGTGAGAATGGATTGTTCGGTTGCGAAGCATATTATTTGCGGTCTATTTAGTCTTCTGTTTCTTCCTGTGAAAATTCCGTTCTCTCTCCCCCCCCCTTACTTTCTTAGAATAGTACACACCAACAGAAGAAGGGGGGGGAAATGTAAGGAAAATAAGAGCTGGCAACAACAAACCTCTACCTAAGGTGAACATGAGTTTGACCAAACTGCGGGAGGCAGTGCAAGACAGGAGTGCCTGGCGTGCTATGGTCCATGGGGTCACGAAGAGTCGGACACGACTAAACGACTAAACAACAACAACAAGGTGAAAAGCATTACTATTTTGAAGAACAAGATAATCCAGGAGTCTAACTACACCTACTGATTCCAAACATGAGTCACATCCACTACCATCTTTTCACGTTACCTTTCCCCCCTAGCTGTTAGAATCATCTGTACCAAATTGGGTCACATAGTTTTCACCAGTAGTGCAATGGCAATCCCTTGAAGGGTCATCATGTAAGTGTGCTCCATCTTTTCTGCTGAATTTTGAAAATTCTGCATTCTGGACGTAGGGAGGCTGGTACCACAACCAGTGCTTTTTTCTTGGGGTGGTGCAGGGGTACACATACCCCTAAACATTTTGTGAATCTAAGTTTGGCCTCCTTGAGGGGCATTATTTCAATATGAGTAGGAAAATTAGAGTACCCCTAAACATTTTATTTTTTGAAAAAAGAAAAAAGCACTGAGCACAATACAAAGCAAATGTATTGTGATAGGCAGGGAGGGGGCTGGGAGGAAGGAAATAAGGTCACTCTGCATCAACTCAGGTTTGCTTGTGAGTCCAACAAAAATATATATATATAAAAGCTGGCTTCCTATCACTGAAGAATTCCCCTCAGGAGAGAGGCCATGTCCCTTTGCAACATTATTAACTACCCAACAGGCAATAGCTTTCCTAAACAGGCATAGTCACAAATAGTCCTCGAATGAAACACAACAATCTGATTAGAAGCTGCATTTCATTGCATTGCAAGTTTTTCCTCAGCCCTGAGATTTGCTTTAGAGGGAAGTGTCTGTACACCGCCTTGCTTTTGTCTCAGCCGGAGGGTTTAATAGCTGACGTAACTGAAAAGGCCTAACACCAGAAAGGCTTTCGTTACCAGAGTAACCGTAAAAACAGACCCCAGTCTCCATGGCAAAGAGAAAAGCTATTTGCTGCAGCCTTTTCAGACCTTGAACAGACACTGACAGTTTTCCTATAATCACTGCAGATTATTTGTAGCAACTAACTATATTATAATGTTAACTATAGGAGGGCTTTGAAATTACACTTGGGCGGTGTTGGGGGGGGGTTAGAAATAAATACATGCAAGGAAATTTTTTACCAGTTTAGCTAGGAGTCTATTATCAGTTTTGAAATCATAATGTAATTCATTCTACTATTCCAATTGAGTGAGGTCACCTTCCTGGTTTTGTTCTTATATTTTGCACAGAAAAAAAATTCAATCTATACAGTCTGTAAAATTAGCATACACTCACTTCTATTGAACAATTTCTTGTGAGAATGCCTTACACCACTGAGGGCCACTATACAGTAACTGGCATTCTCTGTGCTTTTTCAGCTACTGTACATTAACAATAGTTTATGTTACCTACACTACTCAAATGATTATTCTCCCCGTAGTTTTGTGCTAGATTTTACACAATGCACTTTTTACGATTATTTTAAAGTGCATTGCTTATACAAACCCTGCAATGCACTCATTTAAATTACCAGCGTGCATTGCAAGGGCTCCTTTGCAAGGGCTCCTCATTCAGTTCTTATTAAAGTGTTGAACTTGCCTGAAGTTTATCCTGCGCAGCATTACTCAACACTTTCCCCAGTTTTCTTTCTGCATTGTCAAGCTTAAATCTACCGCACACAGCCAGCTCATGTTCAACCGAGAGAGACTCTGGCAGGATTCTTGTGCAGCAGTAGTGATGTGGTTGCTGCTCCCTTGTGGATCCATCTCACATCACTCTAATAACATGAGAAAGAAGAAACCTTGGGAATAGTATAAGCGGAGGAGAACAGCATGGGAACAATGACACCAGCATCAGAAGGGAAGGCTAGTGCCCATGTAGTTCTTAGATTACAATCCCAACTTTCCCATAGGGTGTCTCCATCCTTAAGCTGATTGGTGGCTGGTGCCCATTCGTGCTGGTGGAAGTAAAAGAGTCCTTGCTGGGGATGGGTGAGATTTCCTCACCACCAGCCATTTATTTTCTTTCCTCCATGTAAGTTAATTCTCTTACCCCAAGGGTTCAGGGTGAGAGTGGGCTATTTCCCACAGCAGCCATTTCCTCCCATATGCAAGTTAATGGAAGATAATGGATCCTTCAAGGGTCCATTATCCAACATGCTTCAGATGAAAATAGGGGCCAACTAAGGGACGTGGGTGGCGCTGTGGGTTAAACCACAGAGCCTAGGGCTTGCCGATCAGAAGGTCGGCGGTTCGAATCCCCGCAACAGGGTGAGCTCCCTTTGCTTGGTTCCGGCTTCTGCCAACCTAGCAGTTCGAAAGCACGTCAAAGTGCAAGTAGATAAATAGGTACCGCTACAGCGGGAAGGTCAACGGCATTTCCGTGTGCTGCTCTGGTTCGCCAGAAGCGGTTTAGTCATGCTGGCCACAGGACCCGGAAAAACTGTCTGCAGACAAACGCCGGCTCCCTCAGCCAGTAAAGCGAGATGAGCGCCGCAACCCCAGAGTCGTCCGTGACTGGACCTAATGGTCAGGGGTCCCTTTACCTTTACCTTTTAAGCCTCCTCAAACCATTCTTTTGTGCATGCCCCCCAGAGCATTTCCTATCAGAAGTAGAGCAAGTGCCACTAGCATTACACCAAGGGACACAGCATACATGTCCTCCTCTGCCCCGAGATAACCCCTTAATCACGGTTTTATTTTATTCTTTGGTAGATTAAAAAAAAAAACACATACCAATAATTAAATTTTAGAAAGAGGCAAGATTAGACGTGGCCGCACAGAGCATTTTTTAAATAAATAAATAAATAAAATAAAGTCTCCTTGTGCTCCCCCTTTCTTCTCACCCAAAGTGGACGTCTCAGGCAGAAACACCCAGCCACCTTTAGTTATGAGCCTCCATTCATCAGGTATGAGCCTAAGTTTTATTTCAGCATTCTGAACTTTAAATCTATGGCACATAACCATTAAAATTTGTTTGTGGAGAGAGTGAGCTGTCTCATGGAGCAACCATGCAATTCCTACATTATGGCAACCCCAACGTGGTTGCACACTGTACGGTACAGTAATATATTGTGGCAACCTTACAATTCCCACGTTGTATCAGCTTCCTGTAGGTCAGCTGAAACCTTTAAAAACTTTCAAGGCAGTTTTTCATGTATAAAAGATGGTGACAACCCGAGACATGGTGATGCATGAAAAAAGACATCCTATAGTGGTTGGGGAGGGGGTGGGGGACGATGACGACCCACCCCACTAAATAATTTATAGCTTGTTCCACTTTAATCACAAATGTGATGCTTCAGTGGCGAATGGCATGGTGGGACAACAACAACAGTTTGTTTGTACACCACCCATCTGGCTGGGTTCCCCCAGCCACTCTGGGCAGCTCCTAACAGAATATTAAAAACATCGTAAAACATCAAAAAAAATTCCTTCAGTAGCACCTTAAAGACCAACTAAGTTTTTATTTTGGTATGAGCTTTCGTGTGCATGCACACTTCTTCAGATACCTTCAGATACAGTATCTGAAGAAGTGTGCATGCACACGAAAGCTCATACCAAAATAAAAACTTAGTTGGTCTTTAAGGTGCTACTGAAGGAATTTTTTTTATTTTACTTCGATCCAGACCAACACGGCTACCTACCTGTATCGTAAAACATCAAACATTAAAAACTTCCCAATACAGGGCTGCCTTCAGATGTCTTATAAAAGCAGATAGTTGTTTATTTCCTTGACATCTGATGGGAGCGCATTCCACAGGGCGGGCGCCACTACTGAGAAGGCCCTCTGCCTGGTTCCCTGTAACCTCACTTCTCGCAGTGAGGCAACTGCCAGAAGGCCCTCGGAGCTGGACCTCAGTGTCCAGGCTGAATGATGGGGGTGGAGACGCTCCTTCAGGTATACTGGGCCGAGGCCGTTTAGGGCTTTAAAGGTCAGCACCAACACTTTGAATTATGCTCAGAAACATACTAGCAACCTGTTGGTCACTTTCCTGCTGAATGCTGGTAGACAGAGGGGTACAGTGAGGTGGCTGTGAAGACGGTGCACTGCAAATGTGCCAGCTGAGCCAATCTGGCACTCTGCTGGTACTTTTGTAGCACACGAATCTCCCTGCCATCTTGCAATACCTCCTCTACCTCCTGGTAAGCAGCAGAAGCAATGCAACCAAGTGGAAGTCAGGTGAACAGTCCCATCATGCTCTCTACTAATGTGCTACTTGAGGTGATGCAGAAATCTCAGCTAAAGCATCCATGGCAGATGGCCACCCAACCTCTATAATGCCAGGACTTGCCCTGGGCTAAACTTAACTATCATAAGTCTGCGTAAAATGTCTGCTTTTCATTTGCTGGGGACCAGAGGTCCTCTGATGATGAAACAGTTGATATGAGGAGGCTGTGTAATTTTAGGGTGAAGACAGAGCTCAGATGATGTTTGCTGTGAGGTGAACTCAGTTTTCTCCTGGCATAGATAATGAAATGATCATCATATCAAAAGCTGGCACAGTTATTGTTTTTTGTCCTCCCCCTGCCCCCCCATGCTTCAAGTGGATGGGGTACCCTTTTCTGTTGTTTTAGAAAAAGTACATGAATGTTTATACATATGCATCCATTTACATCACCTTGCTGATTAGAGGGTTTTTTAAAAAACAAAACAAAACCCAAACTGCAAAATTGTCACAGAGATGGAGATGTCATCATGAGACTAGTGCTAATCATTCTCTCGCACAACTGGCTTTTATTGCAAATTTGCAGAACTGCTCACTGCCCACAAGTTCATTTCTTACGAGAAAATGTATGTTTGAAGAGAATATTGTTTTCAGGGTGGTCACACTGTTCTAATACTTGTTACATTTGTCTTCAACCTTTCTGTGCACTGGCCATGCTGTGACAGATGGCTTGAATTCCAAAAAAGATATGCTCATTAGAATCAGTAGCAAAGAAATGTAGGGACACTTTCAAAAATTCTGGTTCATGATATTCAAATTCTAAATAAAGCGTTTGCTTGAAAATGTGCCCATACTGCTATATGAACAACTATCAATCCTGAAAATTCCTGTTGAATAGAACCCTCTGCAAATAGTGGCATGTAGCATTTCTCAGGACTACCTCTCAAGGTTTTCAAATATCTGGAAGTTTCACTTGGAACGAGATCAGAATTAAGCTCCTACGATATTTTATACTATCATTAGATAATTAATCGATGCCATTCATTACCGGTAGCATTTGTTGAGGGAAAATACCAACCATAAAAAATGTAAGTAATTAGAACTCTCATTATCTTAAATTTAATCTTAATAAGTGCTATTATATTCTTGATCATAGATAGACAGGCGAGCTGGCTGGTTATGTTAAGACGCTTCAGGAGATGGCCAATGTATTACATGTTAAGCTGCATCGTATGAGCATGAGTCAAATTCAGAGCTTTGGTGCTCACTGCCAGCCACTTTCCCTGTACCTGCTCTGCGTTAGATTACCTGATAAAGCCCCTCCCTTGCCATTCTGTTGCTGTAAAATGCTGATGTGCATCACTGGTTGAGGCCGGTAAGGTGGAAGGCAGGGAGCCCAAACAGTAGGTGGAGTCAGAGCCAATGGCAGGCGAAGCCAACTAATTCTACTTTTGTCCCCATTTTCCTCCCTGCTAAGGTCAACAAGCGTAGCACTGAGAGCAAGGAGAAAGCTGACAACCAGTGCCACCCCCTGGATTGGATAAGAGGACAGGTAGGTTGGGGGTTGCTGAGGGCACCTTTCTGTAATGCCCAGTCAATATGCATGGGAGGCCCAAGCTAGAGCCCCACATATGAAAGATGGCCAAGTACCCATGTCAACATTTAGATTTTTTGTGGAATAAGTGGTGGGATTTCTCAGCTCATAAGGTCCATATGAACTGAGTTTCCTGTAGCGTTCAAATGGTAGAAAGTTTGATAACCACTACCTTAGAGTACAAGGGCAGGGGTACTGGAGGTTGCTGCTATTTCAGCCCAGCGCACAAGACTAAGCTGTGTAATTTGTTTTAAACTCTTTCATGTTGTATTTTAAAATGCTGTGACCTGGCCTGGGACCTTGTGGCAAAGCATGGAGAAATCATCATTGTTGTTGTCTCCCAATAATGAGATGACAAGATGAGAGGTCCATTTGGACCAGCTCCCTGAGAGTCTACATTGGGAATCTTATGTCCTTGCAACAGAGTATAGGGTTGGCTTGTGGGAGATCTTGGATGTCTTCTAGAAACTGAAAGCATGAAAGGCTAGCCTGCTGGATCACCTACTGACTAAATTTCATCTTTTTTTATTGTGTTACATGCTCAAAGTAAAGCTCTTGAAGACGATAGAGAGAGAAAGTCCACAATAGATAAAAAAGTATAACACTGGATCTGTGTATAATGACTAGTACTCCAGATGCCCTTTCATATATTTAAAATTGCCATTCCATTACATAAAATGTAATTCATTCTACTTCTACCTATCTCTACCCCTCCCCCCCACCACAAAAATAAAATCCCAGAAGGGTTTTGACCAAACAAAAATGCTCTAATGATTGCAAATGGTTCAAATATTCTGTCCAGTGAGTTTAAGTTAAGTGATAAAAGTTTCATGTTAAAAGAAATAATAAGTGAAATTTCACACATATTATAGTAATTGTGAAAGCATCCAATTTACATGGAAATAATGCAAAAGAATTCTGACCATGATGGTTTAAGTGAATCATTACATGCATCAGTGATACATTTAGAAACCTGCAGCATGCCAGGTATGTTTCTTTTAGCATAATAAGTCTTGTAATGGAGCCTTTAAAAGCCTTAAATGTATAGTTAGATGAACCTTTCTATTCGGATTTTGATATCAAAAAAGAAGAAACAGGAGATCATTAAAAAGCCAATTAAACCAATACTCATTTTTCCTTTACCAGTTTATATCATGTCCCTCGAGGGCCTATCATTTTGAGAAACATTATTTTATTTACATTGGATTAGAATGAAAATTGTTTTACTACGCTAATCTTTTTTTATTTCTCAGTAGTATTTGAGAAGCACACTCAGGCTGTCGCAGAAATACTGATTCGCTATAGTAGCATATGTTAGAGGCTAGAGTCTAATATAGCAAATCCCATTAATTTCAGTGTAGTGTTCTCCTCAGTTAAGAAAGCACGCATACATGTGAAAAATCTGTGCTTTGCCACAAAGGGACCTGTGAATTCTCATTATTTTTAGAGACATCAGAAGCTGCTTTATACTCACACCATTTGCCCATTCTAGCTCAGTATTGTCTACTGACCGGGAGCAATTCTCCAAAGGTCTTTCCCAAGCCCTTCCTGAAGATGCTGAGGATTAAACCTCAGATGTTTGCTCTTAACGCCGATCAGCAGACCTTCCCTAAAGACAGATGTGGTTGAAACTCATGATGTTGACATTATGGAAGGGAGCTTCTCTATTGTCATGCTAAGGTTGCAAGAACCCATGGCAAACACAAGAACATAGTAAAGTTTTATGGATGATTCTCTCCGTTTACTATTTTAAAACAACTAATGGCACCTTTCCTAGGCTCTCCACATTGGGCAGCTGGATCAGTGAGTCTCCAACATTTTATATTAAATACTTATACCCCACCTATTTTAAATACCCAAGCTGCTTTTTGAGAACCCAATGCGTCTTTCTTCTTATTTCCCATCTTTTTTCCATCATGGAATGCAAAGCACCTTACATGGGTCTGTCATCCAGGCATGAACCTGCTTAGCTCCAGCAAGCTGTTTATAATAATAATAATTGTAATAATTTATTACTTGTACCCTAGCCACCGGACTGGGTTACCCCAGCCACTCTGGGCAGCTTCCAACAGAATATAAAAAAAAACACATACTTTGTGTTTGCATTGTGCACATTCAGACCATGCCCTTACCCACAATGTCTTGGTTTGACACAACAATGGGTGCTGCAGAGTGGTTAATTAAAATGGCAGATCCCAGTTACTCTTGGAGTAGTGATGATATCAGGCATGTCTTGGGGGGTGGTCATCAGCATAAGAGGGGACCTATAAGAAGTCACTTTGCCCAGGACATCTTCAAACCTGGATTCTGATCTGGACCAAGAAGTAGTAATTTCCAATCCCAGATGGTTGGGAGTGGCAGTGATTACTCAGTGGTGAGGCAACTGCACTTTAGACATGCTCAGAAGCATTGACTGTACTCACATTGGATGTCTTTTGGCACCGTAAAGACTGACAAATTTATTATGACATACGCTTTTGTGGACTGCAGTGCAGTTCATCAGATGTATGTTAGCCTGAGTTAAAGGAACATATATGTTTGCTGGTGGGAAATGTAAACAGTAAGATCACGAGGAAACAAAAGGCAGAAAATTCTAGATGAAAATAGTTATGTTATTAACAGTGTCCACTTGTGAAAAAACACAGTTGTGTTGTTAATGCAGACATCCTACAATTGCTTCACATGTGTTCTCTGTTAAAATAGGTTTTGCGCCTGATTCTGATTCAAATTATGCCTTCCAAATGAGCCACCACTTAATTCTGCTTTCATATTAGTTACATTTCACACCTCTGGGCCAAAAAGAAGAAGAAAAAGATCGCTCCTTCCTAATGTGATCTGTGCTGGTCTAAATGCTGCATTTTAAAAAATAAATATCAGGAATGAATTCTACATTGTTATTTTTGTAGTTTTTCAATTACACGTGAGGAGTTCTTCTGCCATTCATTACCTCGGGTATCCCTGAAAGGCAAACCACTGTGCAACACTTCTTTTCGTTTTCTTTTCTTTTTACTTCTCTGCAGATTCTTCCTCTGCATGATCTGCAATTATCACACCGTTTGTCTTTCCTGTTCTCAGGGGAACACAAAATAATACATATCCTAGAAACAGATTGAGATTAAATTTGGTTCTTTCCAATAGAGAGTTCAGATAGTTAAAGAGGGTCACAGAATCAATATGCTGAAGACACATTGCCATTTCAGGGAGGGGAACACCCTCAAACAGAATGTGAAGACAGATGCTTCCCATTTCACCTTCAACCTTGCAAGGCTGCTGGTGGTTGACCCCTCATTTCCTCCCCTTTTGGCCACTGTATCAGGACATTTACATGAGATAATTTAATGTGGAGTAGTCACCTCTTAGGGCTCTTTAACCACCCCACAATATCCAAATTCGCAAAGGGGGTGGATATTTGACATCCTTCTCAATCTATGCATGTAAGGATTCTCATCTGTGATTGTGATTGCCAACAGGGAGAAACATACCCAGATTGAATAAGGACAAGGGTACAGTCTGGTAGACATGGTATCTCAGAATTCAGGGCCATGAGAGGCAGCTACAATAAGTACTGATGTACTGGGCCCACAGACATTAGGGGTCATAGACTTTGAGCTTCCTTTTTAAAACAAAACAAAACAAAACAAAAGCAGGTATCTAGCCCACCTAGAAAGTTATGAAGCAAAATGTGCAAGTAACCTTCAAAGTGATTTCTGTGAGATGAACTTGCCTGTCTGCTCCTGCATTTTAGTACTTTTAGCTAAGGAGTGAAGTCAGAGCTATGAGTTCTTTGGATACCAGGCAACCGAAATCCCTGCGGTCCTAAAGACCTGCTGTTCCCCCCTCCCCTTCAGTGTCTAGCAACCAGGATTCATCTTTCCTGTGGTGGGTTAATCTGAGATCAGGTACTTCCCAGAAGTTATTTTCCACAAATCCCTCTACACAAAAAGTTCAGGTGTATGTCTAAAAAGACCACTTCCCAAGGGTAGCCAGGGTGGGTGAAATGGGTGCACCGCACCCACCTACACCAAGTTGTGCTCCCCTCAGTTGTTGTTATTAAAATGTATTTTTAATTTATGATATGACAGACATTGACCACCTCCATTTTAAAAAATGACAGGTTGTTTTAAGAACAGGAGCTACTGAAATACAGGACCCTTTGAAAAATTCTGTGAATAAGGCAGGTTAAGCGCTCTGCTTTACCACCCCACCCAAACACTATAAACACATGCTTGACCCCTCATTTCCTCCCTGCTCAGCTTTTTCATTCTGCCTGAAGTGCCCAGATATACTCTGTTGTTTAGTCGTTTAGTCGTGTCCGACTCTTCGTGACCCCATGGACCATAGCACGCCAGGCACTCCTGTCTTGCACTGCCTCCCGCAGTTTGGTCAAACTCATGTTCGTAGCTTCGAGAACACTGTCCAACCATCTTGTCCTCTGTCGTCCCAAGATATACTCTATAGTTTTCAAATAGTAATAATGGAAAAATAATGTAGGGTGAATGCAAATAATTCCCTTGCTGGCAATCTGCCTACTTAATGTTGTATTCAACCTCCAAACATCATGCCACAACTGAAAACAAAACAAAACACGAGGAAGTCTCTGAAAGTCTCCATTCCCTAGACTGGTATTATCCAGTGCATTTTATGTCCCCAACCTGTAAGATTTCTAAATTCCTCTGGGTTCAGTTTGAGGACATGCAGTAAAAACTAATCAGGCATGACAATGCTGTGACTTGGTGTAAGATAGGCTTGCCATATTTCAAAAAGTAAAAACCAGGACACCCCGAAACTTGTTGAGCTTTTTTCTCCAGGAAAATCCAGACATATGGTATCTCTCTCTCTCTCTCTCTCTCTCTCTCTCTCTCTCTCTCTCTCTCTCTCTCTCTCTCTTTCTCTCTCGTGAGTTAGCATGCCCAGGTAAGGAAAGAGATGTATTTTTGCACAATCCCCAGAACCACCTTAAGCCACCCAAGCCTTCTGTGCCCCTTCTGTACAAACACCTTTGCCCATGGACTAGGAGCAGCTTTCCAAAGCCTCTCTGGTTTTGAGAAGGTGGCATAAGGGCTTTTGGATGCTCCCACAGCCCTGGCACTGTGTTCCCAAAGTGAGACTTGCCTGACACCAGCACCCATGTGTTATTGGTAGCGGAGGAATGTATTTATTTGACGAAGAATTTTAGATCTAGTTTCATGTGCAATTCTATTTATCCATATGTTTTTACTTCTGCATCTTCTTATATGTTAGTTTTATTGAGATATTGTTTGGATTGAAATTTGTTTGTTTAGGCTTTGCTAGCGGTTTTGGGAAGTTATCCTCTAAAGAAGTGGCATAACTCATTTGAGTAAATAAAGGACTGTATCCACTGCTATCAAAACAACAACAACAACAACAACAACAACAACAACAACAACAACATGGTGTTCTGCTCTGACTTCTTAATGCTGCAGTAAGGAGTTTTCTGGGATATTCTCAGCACTGAATACTGAGCTAGCAGATGAAAATAAGAGAAGCTGCCTGTGGGGAAAGCAAGGCAAGTCCCTTTGCACTGTTGCCCTTCCCTCATTCACCTGGGCAGGAAAGGTGTTGCACTGCTGCCCAAGGGGCTTCAGTCCAATGGAGGAGGAGGAGCAACTCTCCTCAGGTGAAAAGCGTGGAGGTCAGTCTTGCGTGATGGAGCTTTGAGTCCTCCCCCTTCTATGACTGAATGACCTTCCATACAAAAACTTCCTCCACATAAGTCATCTTCAGGTGTTGCCATCAAGTGTGAGGAAGATACATGAGGGGGCAGCTGGAATGAGTGTGGTGACTCCAACTCCGGTCATTTATGTTGCCGCTTCAACTCAATAGAGAAGGGCAATGTCCACCATGTTTCCCTCACACTTGAGGTAACACCTGGAGAGGGCAGTAGAGAAGTAGATGTCGTGGAGAAGGTTCTAGCCTAGTCTCACCCCTGAAATGCACATTTTCTAGGTGGAGTTCTCTCTCTCCTCATCAGAGAAAGAGAGAGAAATGGAACAGCCCAGGTACGGGTTTGCCAACTCAGTGAGAACTAGGCCTAACTTTTGTGCCTGAGGGGATTTAGCTACTGTATAGCTGCCAATCTAAATGTGGCACAAGAGACAACTTACGCAGACCAAGCAGGTCACTCTTAATAAGTGAAGCCATGGTCATAAGCTCCAGAAGCCTGAAAGAACTATTGGGTTAGGGCCAACCCTCACCTTCCATGAGGCTATTTAGGAAAGGCCTTCCTTGGGGACAATCAGAAGCCCTGAAGTGACCCTCTTTCAGCCTGAGAGAAATCCGTCTGTCTTATGTGCCTTGTTTTAGTATTTTAAAATTGTCTACCTTGGCAGAAAGGTAGAACAATGAAGAATAAATCTAGAACTGCAGTTTGTGCACAGCTTTTCATTACAAGGATTTTTAAACAATATTTTAGCCATGGAGTTATAAATCATGAAAAAAAACCATGCCATTAAGGGGATTCGTGAGAAAACAGAGATATACAACTGGCTTGGACAACACCCACCCTTCATGCTGTTGGATTAAACAGGTTTCATGCATCGGCTCTTTGAGCCAGTCCACAACACCACCCAAGGATGTACTTTAGGACATCATTCTGAGGCTCAGCACATCCTTGGATGCAGTCACAGCATTCTTCCTGGCAGTGCTTCTTGTGAGCAAATGGCTAGTAAAGCAGCCAAACTGACCAGGGAATTGACTGCTCGGAAGCTGCAGCTGTAACTAGGGGTATGCTGGGCAACATATTATGGTCACCCACGCACTTCCAGGGCACATGCATGATGAGGGCGGCGAGTCATGTGATTGAATCTGTTTTGAGTGAGAACAATGCTTCTCATGGTGATCTCCATGGTGATGAATCTTGTCATAATATTACCTGCGAAAAACCCAAACTCCTTCGCAAGCTTAGGCTTTTCAAGAATACAACTTTCTGTTTTTCTGTTTTTATAATTAGACAATGTTTTAATTTAAGCCAAGTTGGGGGTGGGGTGGGGTGAGGAACAAAAGCACAAAACTGGTGAGACTTGTCAAAATATAAACAAGGAAATACCCTTAAGGCAATGATTCACTTTTTAAATGTATAAATTCTGCTATAGCATCTTTGAAAGTATTTTTATGTGGCACCCGTTTATCGGGTCTATCGTAAAATCTGATTTTAATCAATTATACTTATATATCTGAACCAGTTATGATTGACATTAATCAACAGAAAACTGAATCTCTCTCTCTCGTGTGTGTGTGTGTGTGTGCGCGCGCGCGCATAAAATTTTGATAGAAGGACCCAGCCGCTTTGCATGGAAACAGTCCAGGTACGCCATATCAGTAGAACATTTATGATGAATTACCTGCTTTGATATAATAATTCATGTTTATGTTTTGTGCCTCCTATGATGCATCTCTATAGATACTCTTCCATGGCATTTTAGGAGATCACACTTCTTACCATTAGAATTAATATCTAATTTAAATTCTGAACAAGGAATTTGAAACTCCAGAGAATCTGAAGTGGCAACAGCATAGAAAAGATGCATATAAAGTAGCTATTAAATGTGGTTTTTTAAAAATTCTGTGGGAAGAGAGATTATGCCACTGCCAGGTGACTATACAAATCTTGGCTAAAAAGAACAACCTGGGGAGAAAGAGAGATAAAATTTTAAGTTGCATTTCAAGGGGATTTGTTCTTTCCATTTCAGGTATCGTGTCTGTCTGTCTACCCTGTTTCAAGTTTCAGATCCCAGAAACTTGAGTTGCCTTCATGCATTAAGCCAAAATCTGGAGAGCAGATAGCCTCTTGACACCCTATGGCCAGCTATCAATCAGTACACATACTCTATCTATTCAGCAACTAAAGAAAGAAGGCCAATGGAACAGATGCCTCTCATGAAAACTAATTTGAAAATCAAACACTGTATCATCATCAATGATGAAAATTTGTGTTACCCAATTTATATCAATTCTTTTCCTAAATATACATTATCTTCACAGTGGCTACCAGATTCTTTCAATGTTGTTGTTTTTAAATTGGGGGGGAAATGTGATGTAGAAAGATGTACATGGATGTGCATGTACCACAATTGGCCCAGTCACAGCTGCATGTGCCCAACACCCATTCACACTAACACTGAACATGTGGCCACTCGGAATGTAGCATGAAGATCTGCTCCTCCCTCACGTGGACACTGAATGTATAGCAGAGTGCCATGTTCATGTGCCTTGAATGAGGACAGGATACTGACAAGCTGATGGTGCAAGCAGTAGTAATACCAAGGATAGCCAATGTAGTGTAGACTACAACTCCCTCAGTTGTCTGGGTGGGCTGGTGAGAACTGAAGTCCAGAAACATCTAGAGCAGGGGTGTCAAACTCAAATTCATCGGGGGCCGCATCAGCAGTTTGGTCACCCTCAAAGGGCCGGTTGTGTCTGTAGGACTATGTGCCCACTCTTTATTATCATAAATTATTGTCACTGCATTCAATTATTACTGTTTTTTGTAATAATGTAAGCTCATTCCCGCCCCCACGCGGATCACATTCCTGCGTCGTGGCGCGTGTGTGGGAGGGGATGTAAACGAGGGAAATTTGAACAAAAGGTGGGGATCGACGGCTTCCGGGGGGGGGGGGCTCAACTAAACCTTCGGCAGGAAGGAGAAAGCCACTGCTGGGATTAAAAACCTGCAGATGGAAAGAGGGCTTCCCTCTCCCGCCCTGCGCACACCCAAACCCCGCTAGGCAGGATGCCACACGCTGCAACCCACCCCATGCTTTGGAGAGGGGCAGGAACATGTGGTGCAGCGCCAACTCCCTGCTTTGCTTTTGCATCCTCCCTCCTCAGCGCCAGAATCCCTTCCCCTCGCGCTGAGGGAGGGCAGCGGATTTCCCGAGGAGGAAGGTGGCGGCAGCCCCAGCGGACGTGCATCTTCGCCTCAGAGCTGCTCTTTGCCGCCGCCTCTCCCTACTGGGACTGCAGGCAGAGGAGGCTTGAAAACCTCCCCCCCCAAAAAAAATCCCCTCCCACCTACTCAAACCGCAAGGCGACTCCATCTGGAGCCCTACATCACGAGGGGCTGAGAGGCGGCGGCGGCAGAGCGGAAAGAGCAGGAACCCGTGCCGTCGTCGCCGCCTCCCTCCCGGCCGCCCCCCCCGGGGAGCAGCTCCGCCGGAACTGAGAAGCCAAAGGGCGGCTCGGGGGTGGGGGGCAGAGCAAAAGCCAGGCACCCTCCCGAGTGTCTATGAGGAGAAAACGGGGGAAGAGGGAAGAGAAACCCGGCTCCATCAAGAGAGCGGCTGTTGCGCTTCGCCTACTTCCCCCTCAGGCTCACTCCGCGTCCCTTTCGCCCGCTCGCTCACCTCCCGGATGCAGCCGAGGAGAGGAAGGGAAGCGGCGGGCGGCGGCTCCCCAGTGCCGCCTCACTCGCTCTCGGAGTCAACAGCAAAGCCCGCCAAAAAAAAATCCAGCGCTGCTCCGTCCCAGCACCAACTTTGCCGGCGGCGCCTGTAGGGCTTTCCTACCTCCTCGGGGGGCTTCCTCCTCCTCCTCCTGCATCTCACTTCCCCGTCTGGCCACTGTGCCACCGCCTCCCTCAGCCTCATTCGAAATTGAAATTCCCTGGCCAAGGCAGTCAGCGCGGCTCCAGCGCCCCGGCCTCCACCTGCAGCCCCGCCCCCGGTTTTGACCCTCGGCCAATCGCAGGCTCCAGAACTACTGTCAGCGGGTAATGTCGGCGGCGGCTACACGGGCCACATGACGAGGTCTGGCGGGCCGGATTAGGCCCCCGGGCCTTGTGTTTGACACCCGTGATCTAGAGGGAACCACCTTAGCTACCCCTGAGTAAATAATAGGATCAAGCTGTGTGCTATGCATGTGCAGGTGGATGGATGGATTAGATATCAACAGGGATTGGATTGCAGTTACCTTTGCCCATTGGCCATGGGGCTGTTGATGGTTAGACTTCAACAACATCTGGAGTGTAGCCCATTAGACACACCCTCATTTTAGGATCATGTGGTTCCAACACATGTTGCATGCTCCGAAACGGTGTATAAAATGCAGGAAAGTGCTGTTTTGTGCAGCAGCACCTGAAGTCGTGCACAACACTCTTTTTATCCCAGTCTATATGCTTAAATAATCACATCATTAACAGATCACTGTCAGTGTATATGGCACTTTACCAAATAACACAAGCAAAACAAAAAACACCCACAACCACCAAGTTCCCACCCTAAGGAGCTTGCAATCTAAATTTTGACAGCAGGGGAGACAGCAGAGGAAGAATCGAGGGGAACAAAAGATGAAAACTGTGTTCATGAAATACATAAACTTCCCTAAGCAAGAGCAGGCACAAAGGTGTCATTTCTCTCTTGAAAATTTGGGCTATTATATCAATAAAAAGCTACAGTAACTAAAAGGAGGCAATGTCTTGGGGAGCAAAAAGTAGCTCTGTTGACACTTGGGATTAAAAGCTCATTCCAAAGTGCTCCCCAAGATTCAGTACATGACATTTTGAAATGACATGATTGTAGTCTTCAGTTTCCCACAGGCTCCAACCTATGCCTTGCTGAGTTATTTGTAATTTGGATTGTCCAATAGGTTATGATTTGTAAAGCTGTACGTGTGAAAATCTACTGTATTATATATGCCAAGAAAAGTTATTTATGCAGCAGATATGCTCTGGTATTGCACTTTAGCGTACACTTTTTTTTTTAACTGGGAAAAAACCCAAAGCCTGAAAGTGAGATGAGCGCCGCAACCCCATAGTCGCCTTTGACTGGACTTAATCTGTCCAGGGGTCCTTTACCTTTTTTCTTTTCTTTTTACCTTTACAGTAAATGAAATCCAATTAACACTGTGCTTTTGAATTATGAACCTATATGGTTCTAAATGGGAGGGGAAGTTCTGGGTTGGTTACCTTTCCTGTCCGCATATCTGTTGTTCCACCTATGGCCAAGGACACAGATTGAGAAGAGTGAGGATGCCCTTTGTATGCAGCAGTGCAGCTGAGGAATCAAGCTTCCCAGAAAGGCAACTCTTCAGGATCAGAGGTAAGAAGCCAAGGAAAGGTGGAACTGGTCCCTTGGCCTTTGCATGACATTTACAGTCTAAGTACAAGGACATGTTCTTTTCTTTCTGTTTTCTATTTTCTCCAGTTAATCAGGTGACTTGAAAAGAAGCCAGATAAGGGTATTGTCTGCAGTGACAACATCCTGATGATACTGTCAGAGGAGATCGCAGGAAAATGTTTCCTTTTTGAACCAATAGAGTCATTAGGGAGAGTACTCATCACTTGAGTGCATCTAGGTTAATTACCACCAAAAAAAAAAAAAAATCTGGAAGTAGCAGCTACCGGTATTGAGTTGTTGTGGGGAGGTTTTCTTTTTCCCCTACCAAAGAAGGGGCTGCTCCATGCGAAACAAAACAACCATTTGATGCCATAAATTATTTCTTCAAGGACTTCACAGGATTCCCTCTCACCAGTCTGCCACTCAAGGTGCAATAATTTTAAGGGAATGCCTTCCTCCTAAATTGAATAGGCCCAAAATGTATTGAGAAATAGAAACTAGGAGTCATGCGGTAGCATTAATTGATCCATTTGTTTTGGGGCCCAAGTGAACTCACGAATGGGGGGGGGGGAGTCCCATTGAAATATATAGTGTGTTTAGGATACTATTTAAAGAGGCTGCAGCCAGGTAGAGTTAGTGGCTGCAACATCTCAGCTAGAGCAATGATTTGCCCCGGCTGAAAATGTTTCGGGAAACATGTTTCTAGGTTGTGACAAGGTAGCTTCCATTTGAAGAAAAAGGTTTTATTTGTAGCAACTCTCCAGTGTTTCAGATAACTCCTGGAGATGCCAATTTTATAGGAATTAAAATGCACATAAGGACTTGAGTAATTTTATCTTGGTTCTGAGAAACTTGGCAATCTTTCACTAATTTCTTTAAAGTTCTACTGGAAATGAGGCACTCTCACCTAGCAAGGCAGACTGGTTTATTTTAAACCAATTAAATAGTCACTTTCCATAAGAAATCAAAAGTGACTTACAAAAATAAAATTCCAACGTGTGATACAATTTTTGAAAAACACCCAATGTAACAAAGCTAATGGGGGCCAGAACTAAGAAAAACCAACTCATTGCTCTCAACCTAAGCATGGCCACCAATGAATTGCCCAAATAAAATAAAATAAAATCAGTTGTTGAAGGAATTAAAATTGAAAAGCCCAGAAAAACAGAAACATCTTCAGCTGGTGCTAAAAGATGTCAATGTCTGTGTCGGGTCCAAAAGTCACAACAGCATTCTGTAGAAGGAGATCCATTTTTGATTTAGTTAGGAAAAATGAAATGGTGAAGCATATTTCTCAGTACTGAATGGGGATATCCCTTTTATAATTGCTGTGCTATCCAGCTCATTGCTATATGGATGTTTGCATTCCCAGTTAATACATACACCCTGAGTGATACTATTTACCATTTACTATAGTCTGTGCATGCCCAATATCTGAGCAGGAACCAAACCAAAGGATTCCAACGACAAGAAAGGGGATTCAAACTAAACATTAGGAAGAACATTCTGAGTATGAGCTCTGGCAGTATTTAAGTAGAGGTTGGACGGCCATGCCTGTATTGCAGGGGATTGGACTAGAGGCCCCTTAGGGTGCCTTCCAATTCTAAAATTCTATTATTCTCTTATTCTAGTGTCCGATGCTGTGCATGCAGAGTCCTGCTCACACAAAGGGACTTCCTTTCATTGCTCCTCCTTCCCTGCCCTAAAAATCTGCTCTGGAGCCCCGCCCCACTCAGATTTTGAGGTGGGGGGCCTGCAGGGGAGAGGAGAGAAGCAAAGGGGAGAGAAGTTCTGTTGTGCTGGCAGAACAGCAGGCACTGGGTACAACTGTTTGTTTTTCTCATGAAAATTCCAGTCTTGTTCTCTTAGCCTCATTGTCTGGGTTTTGTGTCCCATGATGTCTGACACTGTGTGGTGCTTCAACAATGCAGCTGCCGACCATTCTAGTCTAACCGTCCTCCCCCCAAAATAGATTTGGTGCTGCCACAGCAAAGTATTTGTAGAGAAATGGTGACAGCTTCTGAAAGAGAAGAGTTTTCCCTCCCTAGAACCCTTCCTCACGAACTCCTCTCTTCATTTCCTCCACTCCACACCTCCCCTCAGAGTTTCTGCTCCTCAAGAGGTCCACTTCAGCATCCTTCGCCCATGGCAGCAGGCAAATCTGCTGAACGCACTGGGGCACCCTGGCTTGGAACGATGTATTTAGTTTTTGTGGAGCACAAGCGAAGGGATGGAAACAGATTGAGAGTGAGATTTAATCAATTCAGTTATCAAGAATCTGCTGAGACTCCACGCTGGAGCAGACCTCTATTGTTTAAGCCTCCATAGTCCGGAGATCCCATACAATAGGTGCAATTGGCTACAACGGTCACCAGTCAGCAACAACAGTCCCCCAGTAAGCACATAATTAGGCACAGAATGTGTTAATTAAGTTTTCAAATTAAAGCAGACATAAAAAGGCAAGTACTAACAGCATCTCACAACCAGCGGTCTTGACCAGTCATCAATATCTTGGAAGGTAATTCAACTGTACTGAAAAGAGGTGTTGTTGCCTTTAGGCTGCAAACAGTTTCCATATATTGTTATGTGTGTATAGGATCAGCTGGTTTCAATAGAGGTGAAATTCATGTACTGAGGGGATTGGAGAAGAAATCAGACTCATGGAAGAGATAGATAAAGAGAACTAGAGACACATTGCATATGTGTCTGCTACTACTGTAGACTTAGGCTCTGCTCACAGTGAAAATGAATCAGGCTTCCTCAAGCACTCAACTCAAAGCACTCAAGGAGGCTTAGAGGGGGGCTGATTCCCTCCGCCCCTTCTGCTGCTCCTCAGGAGAAAAGCTGACCTTAGGGGTCAGGAAAGAACAGCAAGCAGTGGAGGTAGCTCCTTTAGTGTCACACAACCCCCATGATTCCTAGTGAAAAGTGATCACTATGCTCACATATTACAGTGGTACCTCGTGTTACAGACGCTTCAGGTTACAGACTCCACTAACCCAGAAATACTACCTCGGGTTAAGAACTTTGCTTCAGGATGAGAACAGAAATCATGTGGTGGTGGCAGGAGGCCCCATTAGCTAAAGTGGTACCTCCGGTTAAGAACAGTTTCAGGTTAAGAACAGACCTCCAGAATGAATTAAGTGCTTAACCCGAGGTACCGCTGTACAATGAAACATGGAAGGACAGAGGAAGAAAAAGAAAGATTATGAAGGAGGAAGAAAAGGCAGCCACTGCTCCCAACAAAAGGGCCACCTTTACACCCTGCTACTCTGATCTGGCATCCATCGTCCACCTTGGGGAACAAAGTAAAGGTAAAGGATCCCTGGATGGTAAAGTCCAGCCAAAGGTGAACATGGGGTGTGGTGCTCATCTCTCTCCAGGCCAAGGGATCCTGCGTTTGTCCACAGACAGCTTTCTGAGTCATGTGGCCAGCATTACTAAACCAACGGAACACCATGATGGAAGCCAGAGTGCACAGAAACGCCGTTTACCTTCCCGCTGCAGCGGTACCTATTTATCTACTTGCACTTTCAAACTGCTAGCTTGCCAGAATCTGGAACAGAGCAATGGGAGCTTACCACCATCGAGCGGATTTGAACCACCAACCTTCCGATCGGCAAGCCCAATAAGCTCAGTGGTTTAGACCACAGCACCACCTCCAACCCTTTAAAAAAAAACCCTACAGCACCCAGGTAGTTTCCCATCCAAGTATGAACCAAACCTGACCCTGCTTAGCTTCCAAGATCAGTAGAGATCGGGTGTGTTCCGGGTAGTATGACTATACACATACTATTGGGAATAAGACAGAGTGGGGAAGAATAAAGGTGGGCAGCTTGCTTGAGGTATGTTCAAGTAGAGTTCAGCAGAAGCCTGCAGCTCAATTCTAGAAGACTTCACCATAGAAA
Organism: Zootoca vivipara; assembly: GCF_963506605.1. Classification (NCBI taxonomy): domain Eukaryota; kingdom Metazoa; phylum Chordata; class Lepidosauria; order Squamata; family Lacertidae; genus Zootoca; species Zootoca vivipara. The sequence continues at coordinate 23,998,817 of NC_083279.1, read as the reverse complement.
AATGTGTGGATGGTGGAAGGCCCAGAGGAATGCAAGAATCTGGTGAAGACTAACATGTTTAGTTTAGTGTAGATTAGCTTTTGAACATCAAAACCCACTTAGATGCACAAAAATGTGTGCCGCAATGAATAGGCTAGTTTTGAATGCAGCTTTTCTCAACCTCAGTCAGCATGGTCAATGATCAGGGGTGAAGACAAAATGTATGGAGGGTGCCAGATTGGAGAAGGCTACTTTAAGGTGGCAGAAGACTCTGCTGCATCAAACTAACACAGCTACCTGCCCGAAATTTGTATCCTATCCCCATGATCTCACTAATCATATTGTGGCACAGTTTCTAAATGTTGCAGGCAACTTTTAATGGCAACTTCACGATTCTAAATAGTCTGCTGGCAAATCTATTCACTCATCAACGAATACATAAATAAAAACATAGTGCAGTTCGAAAAACTATTCAGACTTGCTTCTTGCTGTTCGGCTTATCGCATGTGGCAAAGATGTACAGACGGCTTATCAGATAAATGATCTCAAGGGGAGAAAGAACAATTCACTATCAGAAATAACAGTAATATAAAGGTTAATACAAATATTTATTACAAAAATACTTATGAAAGACGAAATATTGGAGCACTAGGAGGAGTGTAATGATTAAATTAACTGATTCAGGGGTGATACCCTGTGTATGTATTGTGTAATAAACTCTGCCATTAAATCCCAATGTGTTGTCATAACATCCAGCAACTGTTCATAAGGGCGCTGCCTTCGCTGTTTGTTTGTCTGAATCTGGATGGTGCTGACTGATAAAAAGTTAACTACAATCACTCAAGCTAGCTTTAAATTCACCAGTGAGATCATCACATACCATGCCTGCTTTAAACCAGGCCCTGCCACATTCCGTAAAATAATTCCTGGCTAACTCACCTTTATTGTTATTATTGTTTTAGAAAAGGCAACTGTGGAACAAGGGGACAAACAGTAGCAGCCATAGGTAACTCCGGACACCTGTCTTTGCAGGTGTAGAAGTAGGTCCATGGACAGAGAAAAGGCCTACACCTGGGGGACCTCTTCAATGAAGGTGCAAAATCTCTGTGGCTGCCCTTCCCTCTCCGTCAGTTGCAGGGAGAAAAGGGGCGCACATTAGGGGCAGGGGTATGTTGGAGGTGAATCTCTTCCTTCAACACATCTCCAATAATAGAGGGGTAAGCTCTGGAACTGGAACTTTGCCTCCAGCCACCCAGCCACCACATGCACACATCTTCTGCCCTGGCCAACGCAAGCCTGGAAGACCTTTGGATCTGGTGGTTCTTCTACCAGAGATTCTCCATTCCCTGCCCTCTCTGGATTATGTTGTTAAAATATTTATATATTGCACTTAGGCATGTCAAAGAATTTTCATGGAAAGGAAAACAGAAGTGGAAATGGGCAATGCAATGTTTGCTTAGTCACCCTGTGTCCAGAATAGAAATCAATGAATGTAGAAATAATGACATCATTAATTCTGTTAAATTGTTAAAGTTCTGCACATTTCTTAAATAAACACGTAAATTATGTTAAATAGCAACAATGAGACACATAGCATAGCATTGGGCAGAAACTGAACTGCAGCAGAGTGGAAACAGTGCTGATAGAAATCAAGTCAGAAATCGCAGCATACTTACTTCTCTAACTACCCATCGTCTGCCAAAGTTTCAGGTCAGTTTACATGACATTTATCTGGCTCCTCTCACTTTATTTAAAAGAAAGGGCAAATTTACTACAAATTCTGGAAAACACACAGCACACAATTCAGTTTTTGAAATCGTACCACTTCAGAATGCATGAGTCATCACAGGACTGAATACCTCTCGTCCAATTCACCATCCATTGAAAAATAACACGAGAAGGATTCTAAACAAGTCTGAAACTGGAGTTTTCCAATATATAGGGTATTTTCTACATGGCAGGGGCGTGTTATTGAAACATGAACACTTCACTGTTATTCTGAAGTGCTGCCATTCCTTAGCTGTCAAGTTTTCCCTTTTCTCGTGAGGAAGCCTATTCAGCATAAGGGAATTTCCCTTTAAAAAAGGGAGAACTTGACAGCTAAGTGCCATTCCAGGGGGACTAGATACAGGTCTGCTTGCTTTATCAGTAAAATATAAATGCAGAACTGTAGGAAGGACGCACAAGTGTCATTTTGGTGGTTTGCTCATAGCCTCTGGGTATGCAGTAGCAATGCATGGATGGAGCAGAGCTCAGGATGCTGCCATGGGAAAATGAAAAAGTAAGCGTCAGTTATCACAACCTTAACTCGCTGGAGATTAGATGTGGGGGCTTAGCTCAAGTGAGCTATATAAACCCTGGGGGCACACAAACTGAGGGCCAAACAAGGCATTACTTGTATTGCTATTAATAGCATGCTATTAGCATGCTATTAATCATACTATTTAATCCTGCTGGTAAATTAATGTCTGATTTGGTCCTGGGAATTCTCATGTTGCCTCTCATTTTCTTAGATGCTCTGTGAAAAGTGGGGTTGGTGGAACAGCTTGGTTGGTGGGTTCTTATTTCCCTTGGTCCCCTGGCAAATACTTGAACTTGCCACCTTCCAGATCCAGCTTTGATTGTGGTCTGGCAGTTTGATGTACATTCCTGAAAACAGGGGTGCCAACTTGAATAAAAGATTGGGTGAGGCAGGTAAGCCATGCCCCACAAAATCAATCACATTTGAATGCCAATGCCTATCAACTTTGGGGGGGGGCAGCTCCTTCAAATATTTTATTGGGGTATGTGTAGGGTTGCCAGACTCAATAGAGGACAGGACTTTTGTGCCTTTAATTGCCCTGCTCTCTCTTTTGAGTCTGGAAACCTTAAAGAGAAACCAGCAGACCCTTTGTTTAATTTCCAAGCAAAGGGTCTGCTGGTTTCTCTTTAAGGTTTCCAGACTCAAAAGAGAGCAGGGCAATTAAAGGCACAGAAGTCCTGTCCTCTATTGAGTCTGGCAATAGAGTGTGTGAAGTCCCCTCGCCCCCTAGGAGTTGGCTCCTATGCCTGAAAAAAAGGTTTCATATCACCAAAAAAAGAGGACAGCAATTTCCATACAGTTTCCACATGGTAATTTATATCTATAGACGCACATTTTGAATACTAACTATAACTTGAATAGAAATACTATGCATCTTGCCATAGTAAGGTTTGTTCTGGCAAAATACAGGAGAGAGCAGGGCAGGGCAGAGCAGTTAGGGGGTGATCCCCCCCAATTCATTACAATCTATTGCTGCCTAACAGGATGGCCCCTCTGGAATCTGCCAAGCATATGCATGCACACATACACATGAATCTGCAGATCTGTCTGTGATTGGCTACTCTGACCTTTCACGCACCATTTCAAACACATGAATTTGGAGAGGAGCCCTAACTTGGCAGAGAGAGAGAGAGAGAGAGAGAGAGAGAGAGAGAGAGAGAGAGAGAGAGAGAGAGAGAGAGAGAGGAGACCTAAAATCATAGCTGCCAAGTTATCCCTTTTTTAAAGGGATTTTCCCTTATGCTGAATAGGCTTCCTCGTGAGAAAAGGGAAAACTTGGCAGCTATGCCTAAAATACAGGACAAAACTGTATCCATACAGGAAATAACATTTTACACTGGAATATGGGAGAACTGTGTGCCTGTCTGCCCAGTCAGCTGCCTAGGTGTTGCTGATGGACAACTTCAGGGCCCCTTTTGTGGTTCATTATCATCAAACCAAACTTAGCTTGGATAGTCCTCAAGTAGAGGGCACCTTCACCTAGAGGATTGTCCTCTTAACAGCCCTTCAGAATAGAGGACTTCCCTCTGTATGGCAGGATACATGGCCATGCTACCTGTCAGTTACCTGATGAACATCATCCTGTTTGTTTCTTTTTGCGGTCCCTGCTGGAGCCCCTGTGCATGGCTGTGGAATACAGCATAGTATGGCGGGTCATAAATGCTTGCTCATGAACTTCTCACCATAATTTCCAAAGCATTTCCCTTTTATTACTTGTGGGAAGGTAAGCTGTGTCCAAGTCTTTCTGTTGAAGGAATGCTTGTGTGTGTGTCTACACTTTCCCCTAGGTTTTCTCTTAGATAACCTAATGTAGGTCACATCCAAAATGTGATCTCACTGCTGTAGGGGTGAGGAAGAAATTGGAGATGGTTGGTCTCTTCCCCCCCCCCCATCGCCAAATGTTCTGGATAGTACCATGCTAAAGTTATGTGGGTGTGTGACAGAGCTTTTCATATTTAGATTGTCCCTGGGCAAACTGGGGGAAGGGATTTGAGAGAAAAATAGGGAGAAAACAATCATTTCAGATGTCACACAGAAAACATTTCCTAGCTCAAGCCATAATGTATCAGCAGGCCCTAAGAAATAGCTCCAGATTTGACTGTAAATTTATCATGATTAGATACTACAAGGGGGAAGACTGGTGGTGATAATATTTTATTTAACCACATTTGAGGCAACGGAAGAAGTCAGTCACTACTGAGTACAAAGCTCACTATTGCCCCTAGAGTTTGTCCAGGTTTTTCCTAAAAACTTCCCTGACAGAATGCTAACCCACTTTTTTTCTAAGTGCACTTTCTAAAATGGTACAGACCATATTTCATTTCTTTCTGCAGCAGCTCATTTGAGTTATTATTCCCATTTTTCAGACTGGGAACTGAGGTTGAGAAATAGGGGCTTCTCCAAGGCCACCCATTGAGTTTCCATCCTAAGTAATATTTGAACCTGGGTCAAAGTCCACCATGTGTGCCAGGGGACCACACTGGCTGCCTCTGCCTGCCTGCCTGCCCTCCCCTCTCTTCTTTTAAACAGGCAGGCATTATTCTGCATACTTAACATACATCCTGTGTACTTTGCTATGATTGATGCTGCAGAAATGCATAATTAAAAAAGGAAAAAAAGAGAGGACTTTTAAAGCCTGTTTACTTCAGTGACTCCTGTGAAACAAATGTTTCTTTCTCCTGGTGTCGCCCACCCACAGAAAAGGAACTGAACAAAGATGGCTCTGTTAGGCCTCTCCGCACTAGAGAATTCCTCAAGAGGCCACACTGCGCTAGAGTCCTGCCGAGACCCATTCAGCCTTACACGACACTCATACACCCTGTACAACTAATTACATGTCAGATTAGTGATTTCATTATTACCCCACTGCCACTAATTAAAATGGCATTGATATTTCTCAAGTAGTTTTATATGTTTACATAGTTCAGAAACTCTTTCTCCTCGTTTCCAAAAGTTAAAAAAGGAGGAAGGTAGGAGTGATTTTCCTAATATCTGTGGAGACATGCTACTAAAGAAAAACTGACTTGCAAAACATTAATCCATATTCATGGCGTGACTCTTTTTGGATACCCCCCCCCCCCCGCCCTCCTGGTTAGTAACTTCCCCCACCTCCAAAATCATCTTCTCCTACAAAGTCGCAGCAGTCCCTGAATCGGCAAACTTGACAGATGAATGTCAGCCTTCCACGCTGAGCTTTATTACCAATTTGGGTAGCCCGACGAAGTAACTAATGAAAGTTACATCATTCTAATCTACATTCATTGTTTTAATTGTCTGAATCTCCAACAGAACAAAGTAACACTATAGTTTTATGGTATTTGATTAATGAGGGCAGGAAAATTGAAGTTTTTTGCAATAAAACTTGGGGGGGGGGGAGAAAAATCAACAGACTTTTATATATTTTTCCCCTTATGATTTTAATTTAATGGCTCGTGTTTTCATTACTGCAGAGGCTGTACACTTTAGCTTGCAATTATGTCCCATCTGTGAAGCACTGTGTTATTACAGTTTATTCTAGTAGCTTTTCAATCACTTTTGAGTTGTGCTTTACAAGTATTCTTGCAGCAGGTGGGCTTACTGGCATGGGACCAGAAACACACAAAGCGCAAAGCTGGAGTTTAATGGCAGCCATATGCATGTAGCACAGAACGCCAGCCTTCCTCCATATGCTGCTAAGCAGCCCCTTCAGCCTGCCAGTCACTCTTCTTACTGACTACCGTCTCTAAGTAGTTTTCCGTCAGGGAAAAATATACCAAGGCAGCAAATTTCTCCAGTGCACCATCCTTATTACTGAGACAACCCTGTCATTAGCAAAAGCACAATGAACCTGATCTGGAGATGCATACCAATTAGGTTGCATGAAGCACTTTCTCTCCCCCCCCCCCGTCTTATCTCTATGGAAACTCAGCCTCCCTGGCTGCAGTGGACAATCAGTAATGTTTCATCCATCCATATGTCACCTAGTTAACACTGTACACTTATATGCAAACCACACACACACACACACACACACACACACATACACATACACAAAGAAGCCCACCCAAAAAAACCCCACCCCCAAGCAAGCCTGCTCTAACTCCTCCTCCCCTCCCTGAACAAAAAGTAAAGAAATGAAAAGGAAGGAAATGTGTGTGTCTCAGTACTTTGGAGACTGAATCTTTAATCTGTTGTCTGTCTCACATACTCATATCTCCCAGTCGTAGTTAAAATATGAAGAATCCAGATAATGGTTTTTTTTCCCCCAGCCCTGAAACTAAACACAATTGCAAATGATTTAAAAAATGCTTTCATTTTTGAAATGTGCGCATTTTAAAAACATACATGCAGTGCAAGACTTTATGTAACTCGGAACTTACTGTGGGATAACAGTCTGTGACACCGGTGTTGTTGTGTTGTTGTTGTTTGTTGTTGTAACTTAAGAGTGCACACTAGAATAATACATAGTGACAGTGACTTGTTATAATTCTGATCTCCCCCATGCACCCACACTTTGAACCAGAAAAAAAGGGAAATTCATATCCTGAAACTCCAGCTTGGTGGTTGGGGAGTCAGGGGGAAGGCTGTTAAAAGATACAATAAGATAGACACATTCTATTTTTGGCAGTGATGCTTTTTGACTTTCTCTGCCTCTGCTTTCCTTTTTAAAAGTCTCTTTGTAAAGGAGGGGGAAGGGTTTGGGACAAGATTGCCACAATATTGATTTTGGTCCCTGTAGATTTTGTCTGCTGTTTAATTTAGGACAATGGTGAGCAGACATGTCACAATGAGATTATAAACTGCAAGAGCACTTTTAAAACATATAATTTTTAAAGCACTTAAAAATAAAAAACCCACCCTTATATTCCATCAGTGCCCTTCTCCAGCATTTTATGTTGCTTTTGTACTTCAATATTTTTGCATAGTAAATAACAAAAGCAAAATATGTTTAAATGTTGGCTCTGCTTCCCCTCTTCACCCATTGCTTATGGCTAGCTACAACCACCCAATGAGTTTGGCTTTAAACATTTGCCCTATTTAAAAAAGGAAAATGGCAAAGAATTGTTTAATGATTTCACTATAGGTTAGGGGTGCATATAAATAGACAAAATGGTTATGTTTAACACAGAACTCTTTTACTCAGAAGTATGTGCCACCGATTTCAGTGGGGCTTAGTCCCAAATAAGTGTGCACAGGCTTGCCGCCATGGGGGGTGGGGGGTGGGTTGGAGGAATTAGGTTGCCCCACACTTTGAATTTCTACTAAGAGTTTCTGTCATTTCAAAATGAATGCTTTTGACACCGCATCCATAAATACCAAATTTAATCTGTGAGTGCATTATAAGAAACCCACCACCAAAATATAGTAAGAACCATGCCTATTAATTCAGGAATTACTGGAAACTGACATAAACAGCTAAACGGCAGTCGGGGAGGGAAAAAAACCTAAGGAAAAACCTGGCACACAGATTTCTGGTAGAAAAACAGATTACTACTGTGTCAGTGCTTATGATATTCCCTAGGTGCCATCACTTATAGAAGAACATTTTTTTTATTACTGTATAATAAAAGGCAAATCTGAATAGGTGGGAAATTCAACTAGCAATTGAAAACCGAATAGTGTTGTCCTGTGGGAACTGTATTACTTGGTAGGCTTCTCTGCCTCATCAACCCCCCCCCCCCGGCTAAAAAGTTTAACTCATTACGGATGGGGGGGGGAACCTTTTTCGAAACAATAATTACCAGTAGTCCTTCAGAACAATTGAAAGGAGAGAGGAGAGAGAGCTGTGTGGAGCTATCCAATCAGCACCTGTAGACCTTTTGCAAAGTTTGAAGGCAGGGAAATCAAATGCAGCGCTTATGCTGTGTGGTTGCATCAAGCAGTCTTAATACAATTTACCAAAATGCAAATTCGCAGCAAGAAGAAACATGGATAATCATGTAGGGCAAAATCCTAGCTCTACTGAAGATTTGACAGAATTTTCAGGGGCCATTCAATGTGGCCAGGACTAGAGTGGAGGAATGTTCACTTGTTACTAACAATCTATATCCTTTTTTCAATTAGAAAAGTCAAGCAAACTGCCCAGTTACAATAAATGGACACAATATAGGTGCGTTTGTGCAAGCATGTGCAAACCCACCCACCCTTCACTTAAGCAAAAGACTTAAGCAAGTAATTAGTATGAATTTTGTGATATTTAAGTAACATGTTTAAAATAAACGTATGTTAAATGCTCTAAAGATTCTGAAGTTTCAAACGGAGATCAGATTTCACAAAGTGGCAAACCTTCATGCGCACGACACAATTGAACTCAAATATGCATAATCAGTCACAAAAAATAATGAGTGTAATCTAGTCACACTTAGTGTGGCATAAACCCCATAAGTTATGATTAAACATGCAATTGGATCAGGCTCTAAGGTAAGGTTACCAGACATCCCTGACAAAATCCATCCATTCCAACTGAAGTTGAAAAGTGTCCCGGGATTCACTGGGGGGGGAATCTGGTAACCTTACCCTAAGGCTGTATGGCTGATGAACTACATGAGAATCATAGAATTGTAGAGTTGGAAGGGACCTGGAGAGTCATCTAGTTCAACCCCCTGCAATGCAGGAATGTTGTTGTTGTTTAGTAAACATTGTTCTTTGGCAGTATCCATCTCTTAAGTTCCCTCTCTGAAGTTCCCTTCTGAACAACTCTTTTGTAGGGTGATTGTCCCAGCTACCTGGAACAGACGGGTTGGGGGGGGGAAGGTGGCAGTGGAAAAGCAGAAAAAGCCTGGTGATGTTCTCCTCAGGGTAAGGAAGTGCAACAGCTTCGGAAGCATGACAGTATGAAGTGGCATGGGATTGGCTTTCTGAAATCTCCTGATTTCGGGAATTAGAGTTACTGGCTGTGGTGCTAGCATGTTCTTCCTCCAACCAACACCTCCTAGTGATGCCTGAAATCAGTGCCTTACACAGCAGCTGTGCTCACACATAATGCTAAACCATGGATTAATGAGCCTGAGTAAAAGATCAGACACCTTTGTTCCTTCCTCCACTCTTCTCCTCTCACACAGCCTGGAAGATTTCTACTGAGTTTTGTTTCACTTTGAAATAATCCTGGCTTCAAATAGATTTGTTGGAAGGCAGAACAAAATTGTTGTCAAAAATGTATGATTTGTTGTTAGAATGGTATACGAAAGATGAATTGACAAAAGATGTGATGATAAAATGGGCAAAAGATTTTGGGTATAATAGTGAATATGACACGTGGTTGAAACTGTGGAACCAAACATTGAAATTTACTGCATGCACTGCCCTGAAAGAGAATGTTTTCGAAGATGATGCATAGATGGTATTTAACACCAGTAAAATTGGCTAAGATGTTTAGGATGAGTAGCAAAACATGCTGGAAATGTAAAGAGAAGGATGGTGAATTTTATCATATGTGGTGGACATGCGAAAAAATCAAAAGATTTTGGGAAATGATATATAATGAACTGAAAAAGATTTTTAAATACACCTTTCCCAAAAAACCGGAAGCTTTTTTATGAGGACAAGAGATAGAGAAAGGAGATCAATTATTATTTATGTATGCGACAACTGCGGCTAGGACTTTGTTAGCCCAAAAATGGAAAACCCGGGAGTTACCGACGATTGAAGAGTGGCAGACGAAAATGATGGACTATGCGGAATTAGCAAGACTGACTAGCAGGATCCGAAACTAGGGAGAGTCAAGGTTCCAAAAGGATTGGAGTAAATTTGTGGACTATATGGAGAGGAACTGTAGAAGTTTAAAGACACTTGCAGGACTGAAATAAATCCTACGAATTGACTTTAAGTAGAAGGAATAAATAAACTGTGAGATAGGAATGGATAAGAAAACCGATTGGGGGGAAGGAGGGAAGTCAAAGCTCGGCAGAGCAAAGAAAATTGTAATAATTGATTAGATGTTAAGATAAAAAAATTGTGTTTATTATGTTGTTGTGTTGTTGTGTTGTGTTTGAAGTCACTAGGATTTGCCAGGCCAGGAGCAACCCAGACCCTGAGATTTCAATGTCCCAACATGAAACCCGGGGACAGGGCCCTGTGATGTCCTAGGGGTGGCCCCTGGTGGTGTCATTAAGCATGACACATTAAGCACCGACCGTAGTCGCTGGCAGCATGTCGTTCAAATAAAAAACGCGAAGTCTGAAAAGTGGTGCAGCAATAAAACTGCTAGTACATTTGCAAAAGTTAAGCAGAGTCCAGTGTGGTTTTAAATGGGATGGGATGAGATTCCTGCATTGCAGGGGGTGGAACTAGATGACCCTTGAGGTCCCTTCCAACTCTGTAATTCTATGATTCTATGAAATGGTTGAAAATTGGGAGAGAAACCTTAACTTAAGGGGTTGTTCCTATGCTTGCTGCGAACTGTGTTTTTGTGAACAGATGGTGTTAATAATGCAACTGCCCATCAGTACCTTGCCCCCAACTGCGCATGCACACTAAGAACCTCATCCTCCTCTTAAGCCCACCTCAGCTCTTTTTCTTCCTCTGTTCTCCCTCCCACCATTTAGCCTTGCAGACAAGATTAACTGGGAGAGGGGACAAGGGCAGACCTTCCAGAGAGTTTGTGCAATAATTTTCAGAGATGGAGGTTAATTGGGAGAGGGAAGAAGGAAGCATAGTGGCGTAGACCTCACAGAGAGTCATAATCTGAAGCCATCCCCTGCTGGGCTGAAAATTGCAAACCACATGCACAATCTTCTTAATACTTTTCATTTAAAAGGCACTCTCGCCCACCTGGAGATTGTAGACCCCTAACGGCCAGCTGAAGACTCCAGGTCAGCCCTGGAGGTTTGGCAACTCTAGTAGCCACCCATTCATGGTGGACAAATCACATGAAGCTTCAACTCTCCTGCCCACAAAATTAGTTTTTCATCCATGTGAGCTTTTGTTGTAAACCTTGCATTAAGTTAATAAAACCCTAGGAGTAGGAGATGGAAGAAACCTAAGACATCAGCTGCAGAAATCATGCACAATTAAGTTTGTTTAAAAATTAATGCACTTCTAAAAATAAAGAAAAGGACAATTAATATGGAGTGAATGAGTAGCAGCTCTTGGAAGAGAAAGTTATGCAAAAAAAATGAGGGCCAAACACAGACCTTATATGAGCCAGGAGAAGGAATGGGACTGCCATTCAATAGGGAAGCTCATGCTAAAGGTTCCAGGTTCAGTCCAAGCGCTTCCAGCCAAGAAGATGAGGTAGAAGGAAATGTGAAAAGCCTCTGTCCCAGACCCTGGGGAGCCACTGCCTGTCAATACTCAGCTAGATGGACACACAATCTGATTGTGAATTGTTGTTGTTATCAGTGTTATTTTGTTTTTTTCTAGAAAAAGAGGTGCCGGAACTCACCATGAACACCTTCCTCATTCTCTTAGAATGGTTATGGCACCCACCTGACAGATGCCACAACCCACCTGAGAGGTGTGGGAACTGAGTTCCAATAAGTTCCAGCTGAAAAGGCAATTGTTGTTGTTGTTGTTGTTGTTGTTGTTGTTGTTGTTGTTGTTATCTCCTCCTTCATCTGAAGATCACAGGATGGTGTACAATATAAAAACACAAGAATATATACCCCAAACAAAAACAGTAACACTCTCTCTCTCTCTCTCTCTCTCTCTCTCTCTCTCTCTCTCTCTCTCTCTCTCTCTCTCTCTCTCACACACACACACACACACACACACACACACACAGTTTAAAAGGCCATATATTGTTTTATAAGCGAAAGCCCTGGGAAAGTGGCAATGTTTTTGCCTGGCACCTAAAGATAAAGTCATGGGAAAAAGAAAGTGTGCTCTCTTTGAATTCTGTAGTTTTACATATGAGGACATACCGGTAATAACAATCATCTGTTCCTTTGCAGGTCTTAAAATTAGGTAAATACAACCCCAGATGAACAACAACACATGATATATTACACACCATGTCATGTTTTATTTAAGAGAAATAAAGCCAAAATGAAGAAGCCATTGAATTCTGCACCAGCTGAAATTTTTGAACCCTCTTCAGAGACAGCCCCACGTACAACATGTTGCAGGAATCTAATTACCAGAGCATATACAAGTTAGGCTATCCTTGTCCAGGCAGGAGTGCAGCTGGGCCACCAGACAAAGCTGATGGAAAGCACTCTGTGCCACTGAAGCCATGATATTGATATTGATATGATATTGAAGCCATGGTTATGATATTGCCACCGTCAAGCAATATCATAACCACTCCTTCAGAAGGGAGTGTAACCCCATCAATATCAGGCAACCTCACATCCATCCAGTCTAGGGAACCACCCACTAACAGCGCCTCAGTCTTATCTGGATTGGGCTTCAGTTTTTTGGCTCTCATCCGTCCTGAACACCCACTGCCACACCTGCAGAGGTAAAGGAGAAGTAGAGCTGTACTCCAAAACTCTGGATGACCCCATTCAACAGTTTTATGTGGATGTTAAACAGCATAGGGGATAAAATTGAACCCTGAGGAACCCCACATTGAAAGTTCAGTGGGACTGAAGAGCACTCCCCATGTATCACCCTCTGGAAACAACCATTGCAAAGCAGTGCCACCCACTCCTAACTCGGACAACTGCTCTAGAAGGTCAGTAGTATCAAAAGCCGCAGAGGTTGAGGAGAATTAACGTGGGCACATTTTCCCTGTCTCTCCCTGATAGAGGATACAGGGTGTCTAAAGCAGTTTCTGTGCCAAAACTGGACCCTAAACCCAGTTGAAAACCAGCTTCCTCCAAGAATGCCAGGAACTAGTCTGTGACTACCCACTCAAAAAGGGGAGACTGGAAACCAGCCGATAATTACTTAGATTTTTCTAATGCAGGGAGCATTTCTTTGAGGAGTCGTTTTACCACTGCCTCCTTCAAGCAGGCAGGGGCCACCTCCTATTGCAAGGAGGCATGGATCACCTCCCTGGCCCAGCCAGCTGTTCCCTTTCTACTAGTTTCTATGACCCAATAGGGTCCAGAGCACAAGCAGTCACCCTGTGGGGTGGTTCCCTCTGTGAGGGAGCCTTCCCAGACCCGCTGAAAGAGCTTCTGGAGCTTCGCGCCGGGAATGGGAGCCTGGGGCCACCTCCTCCGAAGACCTGGGAGGCGCGGAGGAGGCAGCCACAGGCTCACGTTCCCTGCGCGACTCTGGAGCTTTGCGCCGGGAGCGGGAGTCTGGGCCACCTCCTCAGAAGACCTGGGAGGCGCAGGCCACGTGGCCCCGCCCACATTTCCACTGTGGCCCCTCCCCTCCCGCCCCTTGCCCCCCCTAATTTTGATCCTGGCTACACCCCTGTGGTTGCTGAACAACTCCAAGCATGCCTGAAGGATGCAGACCATTTGGATCCCTTCCAATTGGGATTCAGGGCTCACCATGGGACTGAAACTGCCTTGGTCGCACTGGTCGATGATCTCCGGCGGGCTAGGGACAAAGGTGAGAGTTGTTTCCTAGTTCTGCTGGATCTCTCAGCGGCCTTTTATACCATCAATCATGGCATACTTCTGGACCGTCTGGGGGGACTGGGAGCTGGGGGCACTGTCATACAGTGGTTCCGCTCCTTTCTCCTGGGCCATATCCAAATCCAACATCCCCCTCATGTTGGGGGATGAGTGTTCAGACCCCTAGGCTCTCACTTGTGGGGTGCCTCAGGGTTCTGTCCTCTCTCCCTTGCTTTTTAACATCTACATGAAGCCGCTGGGAGAGATCATCAGGGGGGTTAGGCTGGGTGTCCATCAATATGCAGATGATACCCAGCTCTACCTCTCTTTTAAATCAGAACCAGTGAGAGCAGTGAAGGTCCTGTGAGGATGGATGGTGGCTAACAGATTGAGGTTGAATCCTGACAAGACTTCTGTCCTTGGGGGATAGGGGGTGGGCTGGTGTGGAGGACTACCTGGTCCTGAATGGGGTAACTGTGCCCCTGAAGGAGCAGGTGCGCAGCCTGGGAGACATTTTGGACTCACAGCTGTCCATGGAGGCGCAGGTCAATTCTGTGTCTAGGGCAGCTGTCTACCAGCTCCATCTGGTACACAGGCTGAGACCCTACCTGCCCGTGGACTGTCTCGCCAGAGTGGTACATGCTCTAGTTATCTCCCGCTTGGACTACTGCAATGCTACCTTAGAAGGTGACTCCCTGTGGAATGCCCTCCCATCAGATGTCAGGGAAATAAGCAACTCTCTTGACTTTTAGAAGACATTTGAAGGCAGCCCTGTTTAGGAAACTTTTTAATGTTTAATGCTGTATTGTGTTTTTAATATTCGGTTGGGAGCTGCCCAGAGTAGCTGGGGAAACCCAGCCAGATGGCCAGGGTATAAATAATAAAAATTATTATTATTAAGCACCTTGTCCACATCCTCAAGCCTTATCAACTGAAACTCATCCAACATAACAAGACTAGACAGGACACATACAGTGCAAGTCTTCATAGTGTGCAATGTAGCATTCCTGTGAGCATGTAGTTTCTGTGGGTGATGTGGGTGTTCAGGACTTTTTTCAGAGGGAACTCACAGGAACTCAGTTCCGGCACCTCTCAGGTGGGTGCCATTGCCATTCTAAGAGAACGAGGGAGGTATTCATTGGTGAGTTCCTGCACCACTTTTTCTAGAAAAATAGCACTGGATTTGTTTCTAGCAACTATAACAGCACAGACATAGTGCTTAATATATTGTGCGGTAATTCGATGTGGAAAATTGCAGGTTTTACCGGTAATTTGATATTCGACATATTCATTCAGCAATGGCTCAAGAAGGATGGACAATTGTTTCACAACACAGCTTGAAGCTCCCAAGCCCTTTCTTCCTTCCTTATAAGAACTGAGTAAACATTTCACATTTCCTCTGATATTTTCAGCTACTTTTTAAAACTTTCTTTACAATGCTTTATTACACTTTTTTTGCCTTTCCTGGGGGGAATGGGCAGCGTAATTTTTAAAAATCTTTTCTTGCTTTCATTGTCCATTAAGCAACCGATCCCTTTTTTTTTTTACACAATGATACTGAAGGTCTTTCAAATTCAAAGGTACAATTCTCTTTCCATCACTATTGGGATAATAGCATGTGCTAATGCACATATATTTGTTCTCCTAGTTGCCATTTCTTTAGAATGGCAAGATGCAAACACTACCACTTTACGATTATTGTGCAATTAGCCAAAAAAGAGGGAGGG
Source organism: Zootoca vivipara (assembly GCF_963506605.1). Lineage (NCBI taxonomy): Eukaryota > Metazoa > Chordata > Lepidosauria > Squamata > Lacertidae > Zootoca > Zootoca vivipara. The sequence continues at coordinate 23,983,377 of NC_083279.1, read as the reverse complement.
GAGGTACACATGGAGATGGAGGGAAATTGAATAAAGCACTGTTATGGGGGCAAACTTCCAATTATTTAAGTAATTTATTGCAAATTCAAAAAACTTCAGTATTGCATGCCCAGGCTTTGAAATGTTATGCTCATTAAAAAAAAACACCCAGTAAAATGCAATATTGCTTTGATTTTGGCTTACTTTATGGAACACTCTGCTAAAATCTACACACCAAAATATTGGCATGGTTTTGTGGACCCAAGTAAAACACTAATCTTTCTAAAGGCGGACATTATTGCATACTAATGACCATGGTTAGTCTCAGCACTCAAAACACACTATTTTATACCTGGGGGAAGAAATGCAACATTTCCCCCAATTAGAGCATTCATATATATTTTTATTGCTGTGTGGAATGCGGCTGAATAAGGGTCACATGCATTTACTATACATTGTTGCTTGTTATTGTTGTTGAATCTCACAAAATTATGATGGATGGGTTGTGGGGAAGAGGGAGGGCTTGCAAATTATTACAAGGGACCCGGGGGGGTGCAGTATGCCTCTGTGTTCAACACAGAAACATTACAGGCATGTCCTGCAGGATTCCGGCCAATGAGAGTCCACCCACTGCCAGGGGTGCCAGGCAATTTCACCATTGCTCCAACAGGGCACAATGATGCAGCAGTATATTCTTTTCTCATAGTAAGGAATGAGAAAACGACTCACTTTTTACGAGAGAAAGTGCAGGTAGGGGCTAAATCTGTTCTTTGTCTGTAGTGAACCGAGCAACTGAGAATCAAAGCTGCTTAGATTTGCATAGCCCTGCCATAGATTTTGTGGTCAAGTTAGAAAAGGGCAGCCAACATTGTCAAGGGTCTACCTCCCCTATGAAAAAAGGGTGCCGCTTTTTGGACTTACAGAAAAGGCAAGTGAGAGGTGTTATAGACGGCACAAAGAAAGTGGATGGAGTAAAGTTTTTTAGAAATCATACACACCCAATGAAGATAAATGCTGGGAGATTCAGGGCAGATTTTAAAAAGTACTTTATCACTCAGTCAGGTGCACTATAAGGACTTTATATATACCATACTTTTCCATGTATAAGACTATGTTTTTTTTACTCTAAAATAATGTTCAAAATTTGGGCTTGTCTTATACACGGATAGTATCTCCCCCATTTTCTTAAATCAGAGTCCCCCAAAATAGGGGGCGTCTTATACATGGGGTCGTTTTATAGACGGGAAAATATGTGTGTGTGTGTGATTCTAGTATAAAATTAATGCCATTTCATATAAAAAGACAGGTCTTCCATTAAAAGGGTCAGACTTCTGGGGGGAAAGGAAGAGGGCACCAGACACTTTTTTGATTATTGCTGTTCTGTCTTTTATACTACTATCAAGAAAAAGCTGAAAGGTGATCGAGGATTCTTTGATTGATTATGCAGGAAAGCCTCTAAGACAGGGGTCCCCAAACTAAGGCGTGGGGGCCGGATGTGGCCCAATCACCTTCTAAATCCGGCCCGCAGACAGTCCGGGAATCAGCATGTTTTTACATGAGTAGAATGTGTCCTTTTATTTAAAACGCATCTCTGGGTTATTTGTGGGTCCTGCTTGCTGTTTTTACATGAGTAGAATGTGTCCTTTAAAATGCATCTCTGGGTTATTTGTAGGGCATAGGAATTTGTTCAATTCCCCCCCCCAAAAAATAAAGTCTGGCCCCCCACAAGGTCTGAGGGACAGTGGAAAGGCCCCCTGCTGAAAAAGTTTGCTGACCCCTGCTCTAAGAAGTCATTGGTTTAGCAGACCACCTATGCCTTGCCTTCATTAAACAATAAGAGGTTCAAATATTTTGTTTCCTCCGTTCAGGGAAGTACAGGAGATCCCATGCACACAATTCAAACACCTTAATCCACAAAAGGAGATTCATGCCCAGAAACAGGCATCAATGTTGGGTTATGCAGGTTGGATAGATAAGTGTAAGGAATGAATGAGCATCCACCCTAAGATTCTTGCTGAGACAAAAAAAAGCATTTTGTCCAATCTCCTTCTCTTTCTTTACCATCTGCCTTTCAATGCAGAAGCAAATGGACCCTCACGGCCTACACCCTCACAGCTATTCATGGTGCAAAATTCTTGGGTGCAGCCATCTCAAGATCAGGGTCATTCAATTTCTGCGTCATCACACAAATGAAACAAATTTCATTTAGGTGGCAACAAGAAGGATGGAAAAATAAGTAAATAAATAAACGCAATCTCATTGTCCAGTAATAGGCAGGGTTGGAAGTTGGTGTGGGGCGTGGGGGGGGGGAGAGAGTGGAGCTCCTGTTAGTTCACCATGACTGCATTATACGGAATGGAAAATATATAACCACTGCTGTGAAAATGAACCGCCTCTGTCAGAACGAAGCACAGCTGATTAATCAACATGATATTACCCGAACTGATTAAACAATGAGACGTCCCGGGGTTTTGCTGTCTGTCCTGATGAGTGCGCTCATCATAACTAATAATGCAAAACCCCAGCACATCTCCCTTGGGAGTAAACTACCTTCTAATTTTTATCCCTCCAAAGATTTAATTCCATTGTTATGGAACTTGTATACTCTAAGAACTGTAAACTAATCATTAGTCATTTTCAAACAATGTGACCTTTCTTGCCTTGACAGGTGGAGTGTTTCTGAAAGCGGTCTTGTTGGGTTACATTTATTCGACACAGGAAGGTTCCTGTAGAAACTGCATAGATTACAATACAATCGCTACAGCACTTTATTGATCTCCATTTCTCCCTATCTGATAGATTAGGGGGATCTCTTAAATAATTCATTCTCTTTGCAAATGTTTCATGTGACGACTAACAAGCATGCTCAGGAGGCCATGAAGACAGGGACAAAATTTGACTGAAATGAAAAAAGTACTGATGTAGGTACAGTTTTCACAACTATGCATCTCTTTTAAAGCTACTGTACTGAACTCTGGGAATATCTGCATTACAGACCTTAACATTCATTCTCATTTCCCAGTAATCTTTGGGCATTGTAGTTCTGTGATGGGGAGTTGCAAGGGATTTCTAATAGAGAATTTGCAGCATTCCACCGAAGTACCATTCCCAGAATTCTTTAAGGGGAAGCCATGACCTTTAAAGTGGGGGACAGGGAGCACAGGTTGAGGGACCAGATGCTATCCTCACACACCCCTTGTCCTCAGGCCACACCCGTCATAAGCAGTCCTTCGTGGCTTCCTGGGTTGTTTTTGCTTGGTTGCAACGTGGTCTTGAATTCTGATAATGCCACTTGCTTGCCCGCATGGAGGCTAAAGAGATGTGCAATAGCCTATTGTACAACGGTAAGCTTTACATTCATTGCTGCATCCATCTGTACTTGTAGCTCCACCTACCACTGGCTCAGTGCCGGATTTACGTATAAGCTAAACAAGCTATAGCTTAGGGCCCCACTCTCTTGGGAGCCCCCCCCAAAAAAAATTTAAAGGAAAAAAAACCTGAATGTACATTTCCAAAATATAAGATAAAAAGCAAATAAAATAAAAACTACATACAGCAAATGGCTTTAGGTACCTATTAGGTCCATAAATTACCATATAGCATATATTCAACACAAAAAATATTGACAATTTGTTGTTGACAAAGGACAGCTGGACATATAAAGGGCCCCATTACCTTCAGTAGCTTAGGGCCTCATCAAACCTAAATCCTGGCCCTGCACTGCTAGAATGTTTTCCAGAAGGGAATGTGACCCCTGAGCTGAAAAAGTCCCCCACCCATCCTTTAAAGTAAACCAGATATAAGTTTGCAACATACGTGTAGAAGTTCAACATTTCCTCAGGTCAACGAAGGTCCATACACTCTTCAGAATGCAGCAGGAATATTTTTGATTACTTACTAACTGTATGTAGTTGAGGCACCAAGAATAATAGTAGGATACGTGAACACTGATTCATTATTGTGGGGTTTGTAAGCAAATTGATTTGTAAGCAACATGGGGTAGCTAACAAAGCAGTCCAAACTATAAGAAGCGGGCGTAAGTTACACCAGGTTACATTCCAGATGCACAAAAATAAGATGGGGAACACCTGGCTTTCTAGCAGTACATGTGAAAAGGATCTTGGAAAGCTAATGCTACTCTAGGCTGCCTCAACAGAAATCTAGTGTCCAGATCAAGGGAAATAATAGTACTGCTGTATTCTGTCTTGGTCAGACCACACCTGGAATACCGTGTCCAGTTCTGGGCACTACAGTTTTAAGAAGGATGTTGACAAGCTGGAACATGTACAGAGGAGGGCAACCAAGAGGGTCTGGAAACCAAGCCTTATAAGGAACGGTTGAGGGAGCTGGGTATGTTTAGCCTGGAAAAGAGGAGACTGAGAGGAGACACGATAGCCATCTTCAGATATCTAAAGGGCTGCCACATGGAAGAGGGAGCAAGCTTGTTTCCTCCTCCTCTGGACAGTAGGACTTGAACCAATGACTTCAAGTTACAAGAGAGGTGATTCTGACTAAATATCAGGAAAAAACTTTCTGGCAGTTCTATGATTCCAAAATTCATCCAGCAGCAAGTTACTGCTGCCTGAGCCAGGCCTACACCTGGCAGAGGAAAAACAAGGCTTTAAAATCAAGTTCCTAGGCCATATGAGTGAGATGAACACAGTTGCCCTGGAATGCCCCTATTTCAGGCATTATCCCAGCTTCAGCTGAGCCAACTTCAGACAGGACAAGCTGAACTGAGGTGGAGGACTTACATGGATCTGACTCTGGCTGAGCTGGGATAAGGCACTCCAGTCACTTAAGCCCTGGTTGAGCCTATTCCAAGCCCCCTCATCCTAGCGGCTCTTGGGTTTGGATTGCTCTCTAGAGCACGAGAGACGGCAACACCTGAGATTGCACAAAGGTGATGGATGCCACCTGCTTCAGCTGCTAGTTATCCATTATCATGCAAACAACAACAACATGCGGAGCTTTCTAAAAACATATATTAATTTTTTGCTATATAAACTTGGTAAAGATTACATTTAGTCAAAAGAGGCTCTTACTGGCATTCCATTGTAATTGGTGTGGTTATTTATTATTTGTATGCTGCATACATTACAAACCATGAAAATTTAACATACATTATTTAGAAAGCTCTTTTTGTATTATTGTGTGTGAGGGCTCTTATTGTGTACAGTTTTGCTAATTATTCATGCCAGCCGTACAGACTGTGCGTAGGCCAAAAAAACAATATTAACTCTGCATAAATCTCCTTTTCAATTATACATACAATGGTCCCTCGACTTACGAACTTAATCCATTCCGAATGCACATTTGTAGGTCGAAAATTTTGTAAGTCGAAAAGTGGATTCTCATAGGAAAAAATTATTCGGGAAAAATCGTAAGTCGAGGAAACTGCATTAAAAATTCGTAAGTCGAGTAAACCGCATTTAAAACTGCCAGCAGTTTCCGTTCGGATGTAGATAAATTCGTAAGCGTTCGTAAGTTGAAAACTTCGGATGTCGGGTAATTCGTAAGTCGAGGGACCACTGTATAGTAAAATTGTGGTGCAGGACTCGCTTTACACACAGAAACTGTGAACAGGCTAGATTTGTATTATTATTACTATTACTATTTAATTTTATTTAAAATTGTATAAACCACACTTTCTCATATATATCTCATATATATATATAACCAGGCAGTCTACAACATAAAAACTTGATACTACAATAACTTCAATAAAACCATCAATAAAAATGGCTTGGTTAAAAAAAAAAGATCACATTTGCAAAGGCCTGCCTGAACGATACAGTTATAAAAGGATGTCTCCTGCCAGTCTTCAGTTATGAACTATGAACTGTCCCATTATGAATTTTGGCAGCACTTCTAATTATAATCTTTGAACGCTGGCCTGAGCAAAACGTATGCAGTTCTGCACAAGGAAGTGTTTGGCGTACCCCAGGCAAAAGAAAAGGACAAAAACAATTTAGATAGTTATCCTTAGGAGATCCCATAAACCCGTATCTATATAGTTGGGCCTCGGTTCTGTAACTAAACTTTGGATAAGCACCAGATACTCAGTCCCCACATGCCTCAAGGCAGCTCCGCACTTTATGCAACAAATGAACATACAATGCCAAACTTAGACTGGATCCAGTGGTTTGTGTTTCCTTGAAGAAAGACACTGTGCTTTTTTTTGTCATGATCACTAATATGGATCCTACCCTTTTAAAGCGCAGTCAAAATATGCCCAAGTACACACGTTTTTAAATACCCATATAACTTTATGTAGGAAATTTAATTGTACCAAGGTCCATGGGTATTTAAAGACATGTATACACATATGTTGTTCACACTTATTTACCAGAGGAAACATTGGTGTGACAACAACAGGAAGAATAAAAGACTGAATAAAGGTAAGTAGGAAAATCAGGCTGAGATATAAGCTCTCTCTTTGCCCAGCCCACCCTATTTTTTAAAAAAATGGTATATCATATGTTCCATTGAAAATTTATGATGGGTCAAATTGTTATCTTACCATAGCTATTCTTGACACATCATGTCTATTACTTACAAAAACAAGGTTTAAGACATTTAAAATGTTAAGATTTTTTTTAAAAAAACACCCCAGGTATATTTCAATTAAAACATTAATATCTTTGCACAGAGTAAACAACAGCAAGAACTTAACAAAACTGAGCCTGAAAATCAAAGAGACATCTGGAGGTGCTTGGATTCCTGTTAATGATCTGTTTTGTTTGTTTGCACCTGGTCAATAATATCAATTCTTAGACAAGATCCCACAATAATCAAAATGTCAATAGTGCCAGACCTTTCAAACACTGGCGGTGTCAAAGCTTCAATCTATGTTGGGAATGAAGCATTAGAAGAGCAGATACAATCCTAAGCCTAAGTGTTAACAAAAGCCAGTTGGCATCCCAAAGGAGATTAGTTTGCTGATCTTGTAAGGCAACCATGACTTAACTTAGCAGTGTTTACATTGACATTGATGTAGTGACATCCTGATCTCATTACATGTCTATAAACCAGGGTTCTGATGCACAGAAAAGATCAGGGGAGGATTACAAGAACTCCATAGGCAGTCCTTAAAGCCTATTTGGGGGGTGGGGGGAATCAGCCTTGCAATGAAATTAGCAACCATAAAGCTGTGCCTGGCGTGCTATGGTCCATGGGGTCACGAAGAGTCGGACATGACTAAACGACTAAATAACAACAAAAGCTGTATATCAGGCATGTCCAACTCCCAAGAGACTGATCTACTCCCAGTATAAAAAAACTGGCAGTGATCTACCCATTGTCATTGGAGGGGAGAGGAGCGTGCGTGGGGTGGGTGGATTTTAGGAGGGAAGCGCCCAGAGTTGTTGAGCTTTTTGGGGAGAGGATTGCACAGGGTTTTTTTTAAGCTTTCCCCCCATAACTTTCTGTACACAATAAGGATCCCACAATCTACCAGGATCAGCCACGGAATCTACCAGTAGATCACAATCTACTGGTTGGACATCCCTGCTGTATATAACTTAAAGGGCCAATTTGTTTTTCATAATTTGATGTTGGCTTGTCCTTAAACTCTTTCATCACAGATTTTCTGCAGGAATTAACTTAATACTGACTGAAAAGTGCTTCCTTGCCATAAACACACACACACACAAGGTGGGAGAATAGGCAGGTGTTTGAGCCACCAGCTCAAAACTGGCTTGATGCAGCAATACAAGGAAACACATAGAAAGTGGTTTGCTTCATCATGCATCTGACAAAGCGGGCGTGAGTCCACAAAAGCTTGTGTGATAGGGCCCCTCCAAAGTAGCGTTGTCCTGTGTGGTATTCTGCTACATGTTCTCGGCACAATAATATCAAATTGCGGTTGATTCATTCTGTTTCAGTTCATTCTGCGATGCTTCCCCAATGCTACCATGTTATTTCTGTCTGGAAGGGCCATACCTGCCAAGTTCCTGCCGGAAACATAAGGGTTTGGCAGACCAGAAGTAGCGCTGCCGCCATTGTGGAACTGGGCAGAGCAGCATCGGAAGTCGCTTCTGAGCATGCTCCACCCAGTTCCAAAATGGCCGCCGTGCCAGAAATCGCTTCTGCACATGTCCAGAGACTCCAGACATGCGCAGAAGGAGCCTCCCCTGGCCGGTAAGTAAACCGGGGGAAAAAAAAATCAATTTTTCCAGCTGGGAACGGCTGGAAAAACGGGGGTTTCCCGGGGAATACGGGAGACTTGGCAGCTATGCTTCAGAAGGGCTCGAAGCATAACAAAAATGGGACAAAAAAAAAAAGCCAGAACATTTGTGGTATAAAATGTTACAAGTTTTCAGCAGGAAGTTCCAGAATGTGGACTGACTGGAAATGAAGCAGGGTGACTGCCACAACCCATTTGCAGGTGAAAGTGAATTCACATATGACCACCCCAATACGTGCGCGTGTGCGCGCACACGCACGCACACACGTCATCATGACTTTACAATAAAAAGGACATCTGGAGGGGGCCATAATAAATGTTTTCAGCTTTTAAGTTGCCGCAAGATTCCTTGATTCACACAGACTGGGTAGATGATATTTAAATCTAGGGAAGCTTCAGTTGGAGCCAGAAGCTTTAATTCAATGTATGTGGAAGGAGAGACATATCTTAGGGATCTCTTAAGAGTGCAAAATATTCCTGCGCAAGCTGCAAGTAAAGACACATTGCGCCCTTCCCTCACTTCAGGATCCCTGTCAGTGGAGGCAAACCACTCAGGATCCATGATGTGGGCTTCAAATCTCAAAGGAGTGATGTCAGCAGCATTTTTCCATGACGACCCTAGTACTGAAAAAATGTCAGTTTATATATACATAGCCCTGCATCATGTGTGCAGCCAAGCCACAGGATCTTTTTAAAATAAAATAATAATAATCACGGTACAGTATGGCAGAATGCTGGGAAAGTCTTTTCTATAGCTAGTGGTCATCTGTGCCCACACTGTCCTTCTGAGAAGGCACTTTCTGGTAAGATGACAGGATCTCACTGCTGATTGGTTCCCCCAATTAATTCTACTGATCACAAGCTTGTTAGCAGATGCTAAATTATGTGCGGCACAGAATAGAAAATCTCCAGACACCCAACAAATTTGCATTGGATTAATAGGGTATGGCACATGATGATCATGCAAAAACCAACTGGGCAATTCCAAGAGGCAAATTATCTGCAAAACAAAATTAATGGTGTGTGGGGGTGTGTGGGTGGGTGGGTGGGTGGGTGGGTGGGTGTGTATACAAAGCCTTGTGGTCTCTTCCAACTCTATGATTCTATGATTCTATGAAAGCTTGTAGCAAGACATCACATCTGTTTATGAACTTGAGATTTTGTATAATGTAACTTCCATCAGAATTTGAGTGGTGAAAAGACTGAAAATAGGCGGGGTGCATATGCATGCACCCCCAAACTGAGGCACCAAAGAGGTTGGGCCTTCTCAAGGCAGGTCCCTTGGGGCCTCTTCAGATTTGGCATCAGTTCTACAGATATTGGCAAACAGCTCTCTAAACACAGGCCTGCAGCAGGGTTTCTGCTAGTCCACTGTCAGAGAAAGAGGGGAGAGTCCAAGCTGTACTGAAGCTCATTCACTGTGCCTCGAACACAACATAGTCTGTTGTCAGCCATACTCAAAAGATGCAGATGAGTAAGGGGAGAAAAGAAACCTAGTGTTGGTGATCTGGAGCTCTAGTTTAGGAGTATCATGATGAAGACATTGCACCAGCTGCTAAAAACCAGGTGACTTTGCAATAGTGTTCATTATCGGGGAACAGAGGGCCTATATTTACAAGCAAAGCTTAACATAAATGCTGCAGTACCAACAAAAACACAATATCTGACGGAAGCCTATCTAAGAAGGTCTGTGTGCGTCTTTTCATAAAAGGATAAAATCTTATAAGGGGGTAAGCCTTCTGGCACAAGCCCAACAAAGCACTTAGCCATATATTTTTAGCATGTTTGTACTCGCTGGAATGACTGACTTGGTTAACAGCTTTACTGGATTGGGGCCAGAAGCTGCAGCATCTTTCGGAGGTGAACTGCAACATACTCGAATACACAAAACCTGCTTTTTAAATAATGCATTTATATATTACACAAGAAGGGGTACAAAAAGACATCGCCTACAAGGCTGAAGTCTCAAGATTAGGATTTTATTAGTTAGCAACCCACGAGGAGCCTGATATCTGTTAGAACCTCCTACTGTACCTGCAAAAGGTCCAGCCTGAAATCAAGATGCAGCAGACTGAAGATTTGCCAGCGGGAGCAGAAGGAGGAGTGCTCAACATTCCCACGACCACCATAACGTTTCCAAGTCAAAGGGGCACAAACCCCAACCACGGTCTGCATTGCAAAGGAACATAGGAAGCTGCCTTCTACAAAGTCAGGCCATTGATCCATTTACACCAGTAGTGAGTACACTGATTTGCAGCAGCTCCCCGGAGTTCCAAGGAAGAGACATGCTCAATCCTACCTGGAGATGCTGGGGATTAAACCTGGGACCTCCTGCATTGAGAACTTCAGTGCAAATACCTCTCCCTTACTCATAGAGGAACTGCTGCCGCTGCCCAGGAGGACTCCCCTGCTGAGTGCCTGGGGGCCCCAGTCCTGCCACTCACCACCTGGCCTAGGGCGGGGCCTGACGGGTTCCATAAAGGACTGCTGCCGCTGCTGCTGAACAAAGAGGTCTCTGTGGTTTTTTGGGGGGGGGTTGTTGTTTTCTAATTGCTGTTATTTTTTTACCTATGCCATTTTAAACTGTGATATTAATGCGATATTCTTAATTTTAGATTTTGATTTACCAGTATGTGGAAATTGTTTTCCATTTGGTTGTGTACTATTATTATTTTTGATGTGGTTTATTTATTGCTTATGACTTTTGTAATTATGTATATCATGTTGTAAGCCGCCTTGAGCATTGTTTTTAACTGTGGAAAGGCGGCATACAAATAAATAAAATAAAATGATGATGATACTCTCTAAATTTCTCTAATGAAAATAGGGATGTCCTAAATCAGGCATCCCCAAACTGTGGCCCTCCAGATGTTTTGGCCTACAACTCCCATAATCCCTAGCTAAGAGGACCAGTGGTCAGGGATGATGGGAATTGTAGTCCAAAACATCTGGAGGGCCGAAGTTTGGGGATGCCTGTCCTAAATCATCATCATCACCATCATCATAATTTTATTATTTATACCTCATCCATCAGACAGGATTGCCCCAGTCACTCTGGGTGGCTTTCAACACATATAAAAACTTAAACAAAACATTAAACATTAAAAAACTTCCCTATACAGGGCTGCCTTCAGATATCTTCTAAACGTTGTATAGTTACTTATCACCTTGGTTTGGAGGGTCGCATAATTCCATACCCTCCAACATTTATCTGATGAAAATAGCGATGTTCTAAGGAAAAGCTGGACATTCCGGGATCAAATCAGAAACCAGTACTGTTTCTGTAAATCCGGGGCTGTCTCTGGAAAATAGGGCACCTGAAGGGCCTGCTTACTTTCCGCCTGTGGCTTTAAGAAAGTCACTTGTCTCCATGTAGTCTAGTACAGTGGAACCTTGGTTCTCGAACTTAATCCATTCTGGAAGTCCATTCGACACCCAAAACCATTCAAAACCAAGGCGCAGCTTCCGATTGGCTGCAGGAGCTTCCTGCACTCAAGCGGAAGCTGCGTCGGACATTCAGCTTCCGAAAAATGTTTGGAAACCAGAACACTTACCGTGTTTCTCATATTATAAGTCATGTCTTATATATTTTTTTACTCAAGAAAATAAGCCTATGGCTTATTTTCGGGGGCGTCTTATTTTTTGCCGAGCCCCGACTGAGCGGGAGCTGGCAAAGGCAGCAGCCCGCCGCCGGCTTGGAGCTCAAGCCGGCAAAGGCAGCAGCGGCGCTTTGCCGAGCTCCACCGAATCTGGTGAGAATTGCGTTCGTACCCCTGCCTTGCAGCCTCCGACCCTTCACCCAGGGCGTTCACACGTGCATCCCCACCCCCGACCCGCGTCCTCGTCTACCGCTACCTGAAAGCTGCGCACGCGGCATTCCAGCACAAAGCCGCCAGCCAGCGTCGGAAGAGGAGAAGGAGGTGCCGTCGAGAAACCCAGAAAGGGGAGGCACAGCGGGAAGGAGGAGGAGACCGGCGGGGAGGGATCCGGAAAGTTGCGAGCGACTTCCTGCTCCCCCCCCCAACGGAGCGAAAACCAGCAAAGGCAGCAGCCCGCCGCCGGCTTGGAGCTCGAGCCAGCAAAGGCAGCAGCGGCGCTCAGTCGGGGCTCGGCAAAGCGCGCACTGCTGCCCTTGCTGGGTCCCGCTGGGTCGGGACTTGGCGCGGCGTGCCCTGCCATACCGTACCAGCATGTCTTATTTTCGGGGTATGCCTTATATTTCGCCAGGTCTGGAAAATCCTGCCATGCCTTATTTTTTAGGGATGCCTTAAAATATGAGAAGCACGGTACTTCCGGGTTTTTGGCGTTCAAGAAGCCAATAACAGCCCTTGAACACATAGGGTCATTTCTTCTGTGTTGTGAGTAACCACATTATGCATTTTCCCCCATCCCTGATCAATATAATTTGTTGCTGGCAGAGGGGAGAAACGACATTATGCCATGAACAGGGGCTACGTCAGGTATAGCTGACATGGTGCCCTTAGGATACTGTTGGCCTATAACTCCTAGCAGCCCCAGCAGCATGATCATTGGTCAGGGATGATAGGAATTGTAGTCCAACAGCATCTGAAGGGCACCACATTGCCTAAGCCTGGGTGGAAAGTGATCTTACACAGCATGAAGAACTCAACTCAGAAATGGTATTTGCAGCAGCAAGTCTGTATTGAAGGTAATGTGTTACTCTGCACTGGTGATCAGTTTCAAATAGCCACTGATTTCCACAAAGAAACAGGGGAGAAAAAGAGACACAGCCAGAAAGATTGCTAGGGGAAAGAAATCACACCTGGGTAGCAAACCAAAGGCTGTGCTCAACATTTGCCATGACCACTATAATTAAAGGTTTTGTCTCACACCCTCTATGAAAATGTGAATCTTCACTCCAGCAGTCAGGAGATTCCCCTGTTTACACCTGCTCCAGTGCTCTGCTCCAGTTTGCTTATGACTGTATACGCTCTGGATCAATATTTACAAAAGAGCTTTAAAATTAAAAGAGTTCCCACCGTTACGGAAGACAACATAATTATAAGGGTCAACTTGATAAGACATATAATCTTCAGAAACCTGCAGGTTTTCCTAATAAAATATTTATATCTGTCACTGTTGGACACCCAGAGCAACTATTGTAAAAGGCTTCTTCAATAGTAGTAACTTTTCAGTATGCACACAGCTCTCAAAGGATGTAGTTCTAAAGGAGGCTTGCTGATAGTATTAATGACGTGCCTTTTTTCACCCTCTCCCTTATTTGAATTTACTATTTGCAAACCAGTGGTAGTTCTAGTCTACTTGCTCTGAAACAATTCGGTTAAATCTAGAAGGTCTACTTGAAAAAGATCCATTCCTTCTACTATACATTTTATCGATCACTTGCTTAGATACAAATGAACACGTTGCGCCATGAAAGCATTTCTGCTGACACTGCCGTTCTCCACATGTCTTCTTAGAAGTAAGTCCCACAGAGTGCAATAGGTTCAGGATTTGCACCCTCAAATTAGTTTCTAGATTGGCTTACTAAGTATTAATTTTCATTCTGTGAAAATACATTTTACTACCCACGCATATTGCAATTTCCCTGTGTACTTTGACATGCTGCAACTCAACACTGTGATATCATTAGGGACCCATTCTTACATTATAGCAACAATGTGTTTGCTGCTCTCACATTATCTCCATCTACATGTGAGATTATCAGTGCTGGCATCAAAAGTAGTCACATCATGTTAAGCCTCTTCCATGGACTTATGATGTTATCAGGGCAGTGTGGGATGAATCCATCAAAAAGTGGAAACCATGCTGTGGATGTTAAATTGTAACACTAGTGGAGCTATGTGGGAAACAGTCATGGAAGAGTACCTCCTATGCATCATCTCCCAGAGCCAGAGATGGAGATGTCACTGACATCTTCAGACCATGAATGAGGTCCTTGCTTTTGACTTCATCATTACTCCCACAATACTCACCAGAAGCGGCAAGAGTTGATCTACTTCCATCATGAAGGTCTCAGACCTGAAAAGGTACCAATCATGCACTGTATAACTAGGGGACTTGGAAACTTTGTTGTTCCCATGACTCCCCTCTTCTTCAGATGAATCATGTGTGATGATGTCCTCTCTGCAAGCTATGGCTTACAGAGCTCATCCCAAACAAATCATGGGTAATATTGATTTTCTGGGCATTTAGAATACATCTGAGGAATAAATCCAGATTATTTCTTTGGTGGATTGGATTATTCTTCCTTTTTTAAAAAAATCCCCATATATTTACTTTTCTTATTGACTAGACTGAATTATATGAATGTCATAATACTGATATTTGGGTGAAAGGCAACACCATCATTTATGCTTTTGTCTACAGATCATATTGAACAAAAAGGGTAGTATAAATCTACTGGTAACCAGTCATTACTCTTCAAAGAAATCACTTTAATTACTTTCACGTTTGGTTTGATACGCAGAATTATTAAGTAAGGAATCACATGGGTGGGGAATAAAAAAAATGTCAAGCCACACAACTAGAGCAGCTCCACCTCCTTCTGGGAGGAATGAATTACAGCAAATTACTGCAAGCAAAGACTTCTATTTTTAGGCAAGTTTCTCAATGTAAATCCAAATTAAAAATAATGGGACTGTAAACAAACAGCCACAGAGTGCATGGCACATTTCCCTATAGCATTTTATTCCATCTTTCTCTAGCACTGAAAACAGGTGTTTGGTGTTACCTAACAGCTAGAATTGGGGCTACAAATCAGCATGAGCTTCATCAAAATGGATCCCTGCCACTTCACACTCCTACCCCAGCTGACTTAATTCATAGTGCTCAGCAGTAGGAGCATTATATGCACCTTCCTCCCTTCCCTCTCTCCCTCCTTGCAAAAATGTCAAGAGAGATGGAGAGAGAATATTGAAGGAGATCCTTAGTGTCAATGAAATACCCCACTGAGCTAAAGACACACAAAGCCTTGGCAGTCCTTTCTAACAGGGAGCTCTGCCTTGACATATCCATGCCCTAAAAATAGTCAACAGAAGAAGAAAGATGAGAGATCTTATGTATTATACATACTTTTTAATACACATGTGCTTGGAGGACTCATAAAATGTTCAATAGCAGACAGCTAGAAGTTGGGGCCTAGACTTTATTGAATTTGTTTTCAAAAGAAGTGTTTCCAGACAATGGCACTGTTTCATTCTGGCGACCCAAGTTTCTGGTGTTTATGTCTCCGATTCTAGCACTCTAGATACAAAGAGTATATAATAAATATAAAGCTATGTCAATAAAAGATTTGCTAGCAGGGCAAAATAAGTACTGAGTTACTGGGGGTGGGGGTTGGTAGCACAGACTACAGACCAGAAAGATACTTAGGAGAAATGCCAAGGTCCAGTTTTGTCAAAGACAATTTAGTTTTGTTGTTTATTAGTTTTAATAGCTAATGTATATAACCCACTGCATTCGTTGCAAATCACAAAATGGATTTATGCTGAAGACAGGTTATAGCAGGGCAGCAACAACTGGTAAAAGACAAAATGGTTCAAAACAGAAGTTGAAGAAAGCCCCAAAATGAGGGAATAGCCAACCTGATAGTAGAATAGTCTGGGCACATGCAGCACATGTTTAGAATTCACAACTTCCTCCAAAGAATCCCAGGAACTGTAGTTTCCCTTCACAGAGCTACAGTTCCCAGAACCTTTAACAAATTACTCTTCCCATGATTCTGTACGGGAAGTCATGTGGTTAAATATGTGGGGTGTGCATTAAATGTATGGGGTGGGTCTACCCACCCAGAGAGGAAAGAGTAAAATAAGAGTAGCCCAGGAACATTAGTGTGGAGTTAAAAGGGGAGAAAAGCATACAGAAAATGAAATCTTCTAACATAAGAGCTGATAAAGAAGACGGAAAGAGAAGAAGCCAAGTCTTCAAAATTAGTAAGAAACGCACCTAATAGCCTCAGGTGGGAGAAGAGGAGAGACAAGGAATGACAGTGATGCAAAGGTGGGGAGAGGAGAAAAAGACAGACCACATTGTATTCCAAAGAGGAGAAATGTCAAACATGATAGGAAGCAACTGCAAGAAATTTAAAAGATGAAGAAAGAACAACCATTGTTTCAGCTTAGCAGGACAAGAAGATTGTGGGAAGAACCATCACTACAAGATCAATCTGAAGGAAAGTGGAGAAATCCAGGACTGAACAAGAAAGGGGAAGTGATAAAAGAAGGAAATGTCCTGGAAGACAAGAGCAAAAATGAAACAATGAGAAGCAGAACAAGATAGCTCAACTGGTAGAGGATGAGACCCATTAATTTCAGAATCGTGGGTTTGAGCTCCACATTGGGCAAAAGATTCATGCATTGCAGAGAGTTCAACTAGATGGCCCTTGCGGCCTCTTCCAAGTCTACAATTCTATGATTCTGTGAACCAAATTTGTATAAAGAGAACTATGGGAATAAAGGCTAGAGGTTTGCATGAGCCCCAAAATTCATCTTTTATCTGCTTCTATGCATTTTTAAGAATTCCGAGTTGATTTGTGCATTCTTTGCTTTGATCTACAATTCCAATAATGAGCTGCTCGGTATAAAATGAAGCTCTGTGATCACCTAATGGGAATTCTAAAAATGGCTATAATTCCTCCCCTTTTGCCAAAATGGATGGAATTTACAGGCACAGGAGCTCCTCCAGAGTTAAAATGCAAACAAATAGGCCTTGGGCTTTTTGTGGTTAAAGTAAAAGGAATTCAGTTTCTCCAATAATACCTTAGTGAGGAGTAGGCAATTGTCCTTTTTCTTAAATTAAAATAATCCAGTAGTATTCATGTGGTGTGCATTCTTGCCTGCATGTTTTTTAAAAAATTCTGCAGCTTCCCACTGGCTTTCCCACTGCCTGTTTGTATCATCTGATAGGTAAACCTTAAAAAGTGAGACTGTCTAGAACATTGTCTGCGGAGGTCAGAAGAGCTTTGGTTTGTTTGTAACACATGTAGGATTTTTTTAAAAAAAAATTAATGGAAGCTTTTAACTGTTTCTTTAAAAAAAGACTTCCTGCGGCTGTGCTTTAACAAAAAAAATTAAAAGAAATCTAGAGCTCTTCAGTGCTCTGCAGGCAACATTTTAGACAACTTATTGCAAAGCTTATGGACCCAGAATAACTTAGGTTGCATTGACACAGCAATTTGTTCTGTTCCCCCAACATTTCCCTGGCTGTTAACTTCCACACTGTATCCGAGTTTTCAGACAATGTAAAAACCATTTCTGGAAATCTAACAGAAGACAGTGGAAGTTCAGTGCTCATTTCCGTGTTAACTGCTTCCAGGAAAAAAATAATCATCTGCAACCCCATTGACCCAGAAAACCACAGGGGTAAAGTGATGAAACTCAAGACAGTATATCAGCATACAGTTCTATATCCTCCAACATTTTTCCAGTGAAAATAGGGATGTCCTGTTCCACAACTAGGTGCTTTCGGCAAACTTATAGACAAGAAGCGAATCTGCAGCTGCTAAAACTCACCTTAGTCTAGGATGGAGTCAAACTACGATAAGCTGTTATTTTAGACTGAGCACTGCAAAGGTGTTGCTGTGGAAGAAGACACAGCAACAGGGAGGAGGAGGAGGAGGAGGAGGAGGAGGAGGAGGAGGAGGAGGAGGAGGAGGAGGAGGAGGAACCAGATCTAATTTCTTCTTTGTGCAAACTTTGTACTTTGGTATCAGAAACAAGAAGCGCAAGCCATTCCAAAAGTAACCGTGGTACAGCAGTAAATGAAGCAGGGATAGACACTTTGTTGGGCTAGCACCCTCTCCTTTCCTAACACCTTGCTTCTCCCTTGCATGGTCAGGTCTACTTGTGGATGAAAACCAACTCAAGACACACTCAGCTGGTGGCACAGCGTTGGTGAGTAGCAAAAACCATAATGACTCATATTTTGCATAGCTGAGTTCACCCAGAAGGGTAGCTGTTGTAGCAAAAAAACAGCTGTGTGTCTTCTGCATCTTAGAGACGAACAAGTTTATTACAGCATAACTATGTGGAGCACAGTCCAATCCAACAGTTGATGAAGTGGGCCATTGACTACAGTCCATGCCATAATAAATGTATTCATCTTATAAGTGTCATGAGACTGTCGGTGTGGTGACATGCTGATAGTTTTTATTCCATTTACACAAGATGAAGCATCCATCAGTTTTAGCCCTCTTCTCACTTGCATAGTCACAGGTAGGCTGAGATGCCTAGAATGGGAGCTGGATTGCAGGAGCTGGCTTCACCTCAGAAACCCACACATTCCACACCTGCAGAGACACCACTTACGTATTCAATCCTATGCCTTTATTGTTCTCAAAAATTCACTATATTCAGTATTGGGAGCCCAGTTTTATACAACTCCTTTCCAGTTGAGGCCAAACAGCCTTCCCCCCCATGTTAAACTTCCAGTGCTTACTGAATACTTTTATATATATATATATATATCCCTGAATCTTGATTTATACTTATAACTCACTTCCATTATTTTTTATTAGACTTATATACCGCCCTTCATCAAAAGATCTCAGAGCAGTTCATAAGATGAAAATACAAGATAAAGATACAAATAAGTAGTTAAAACAAAAACAACAAAACAATACCCCCCCCCCAAAAAAACCCACATTTAAAGGCTGTAGAATACTAATCAGCCAAAGGCCTGGTTAAAGAGGAATGTTTTCACCTGGTGCCTAAAAATATATAATGAAGGCACCAGACAAACCTCCCTGGGGAGAGCATTCCACAAATGGGGGCCACTGCAGGAAAGGCCCGTTCTTGTGTTGCCATCCTCTGGGCCTCACATGGAGGAGGCACGTGAAGAAGGGCCTCAGACACAGAGTCCAGGACAATTTATATGGGGAGAGGCGGTCCTTGAGGTATTGAACCGAGTGTCCTGTTCAGTGTTTAGAGACGACTGTATTTATGGTAAGTGGTATAGAAATGGTCAAAATTAAACAGATAAATAAAACCCAATGTGCCAGATGTTCTGAACAGAATTAAAACTACTTTCAAGGTACATTGCATTCTCTGCCTTAAGAAATATGGTGAAGCAAATTTATGTATGAGATCAGACAAATATTGACAGTGATGACAAAGTGAGCACAGTTCTTGGTAGTGCTCTGCCCATCACTCACTCTCATTCTTTATTGTGGTCAAAGACCATCACTTCCTCTGCTTGCTGCGATCTGCGAAGGTTTTCAGTGGCACAGTTTTTCTGAGGTCAGTAAACTTTTTCAGCAGGGGGTCGGTCCACTGTCTTTCAGACCTTGGGGGTGTGTGGACGGACTATATTTTGAAGGGTGGGGTGAACGAATTCCTATGCCCCACAAATAACACAGAGATGCATTTTAAATAAAAGGACACATTCTACTCATGTAAAAACATGCTGATTCCCAGACCGTCGTGGGCCGGATTTAGAAGGCGATTGGGCCACATTCGGGCCCCAGGACTTATTTTGTCTACCCATGGTCCAAAGGCTTCCTTCATGCATTGTGCGAGTATTGCCACTGACAGACCAAGTGGAATGCTCTGACACAGCTTT
Organism: Zootoca vivipara; assembly: GCF_963506605.1. Taxonomy (NCBI): domain Eukaryota; kingdom Metazoa; phylum Chordata; class Lepidosauria; order Squamata; family Lacertidae; genus Zootoca; species Zootoca vivipara. Next base: position 23,963,669 of record NC_083279.1, on the reverse strand, counting down.
AGATAGTAGTCATTGGCACACTGTCTGGCAATCCACTAGGCATCGCTCCTTGCCTTTCCCTGTGTGGTAAACATCTTCTTGCAGGGTGTATGCTTGTAGTTCACAAGAGCCTCATGCTTTGCATGTCCTTAATGCTAGCCTCAAACCAGTCAGGGATCTGCTGCTCTGTTTTGCCAAAAGAGAACATCGCTATATTGTAGGTTGTTGCCTCTTTGATGCGGTTCCACCATACTGTCTCTAGGGCAGTTCAGTACTGCTTGTGCCATGGAATCAGAGAAGCATTGACAAAGTTCAGGTACGGCTGTTTGGGCAGTGTTGACTTGAGGCTGTGCTTTCTGCTTTGTGCTGCTGCTGTCCCCTTTCATTGGAGCAAAGTTTGAGATACAAAGTAAAACTGTACAATCTAGTCCCTAAGAAATTGGAGGAAACTGTAGCTAAACGTAAGCACGTCAAAGAGCCATGGAGTTTTTATGCACAGTATGCACTGAAGTCATTAGGCATTCAAACTGTTTTGGTTGAATTCTAATTCCATTTACCATTGAATTCAGTAGGAATTACTTCTGGGTAGACATGTTTAGGGTTGCACTTCTTTTTCTGTTACCACTGCCCTCCTCCCTTCCATTTTTTTCTTTTGTAAAAAAAGTTCCCTGTTGTTTGTAAATTTTCTTTTTGTTGTAAACCCTCAGAGGCCTGCTCTGAGAGGTGGGGTATAAGGGGTCCCCCCCTTTAAAAGACAAAACAAAATAAATATAGGTAAGGAAAATGAAGCACTTTAGAGTACTGTTGATTTCAAGGGAGAAAGAGCTAAGCCTGTACTTAGACAGTTCTTCTTAAAACTGAAGGGACTTAAAATGTTTCACTTTTGCTACACTGAGCCCCATTGTGTTCTTTATTAGCAGTCATTTTACTCAGAAAAGTGGGATGGACATAGACATGATAGAGATCATGCCAAAGAAAAGGTCTTTAGATCATTCCTTCCAATGAGAAATAAATATATAAAATACTAAGAACCCCTAATGAAGCTTCACTTTCAAATGCTTGGGGGTGGCCTCATATGATTTTCACCACTATTCTGAGATTTGCATTCCCCTTTTCTTTTCTTTTTTTGTGGCACCAGAGAGATATGAAGCAATCATTTCTTTTTTAAAAAAAAACATTGGAAATACAATAAATCTTGCTTCAAATGCATTGCAAAAATATAACCAACACTGCTACCTCTTAACTTAGAATAAAATGTGTTGCAACGAGTTGTTCAGGCTTAAATTTCTAAGGATGAAAGGAAAACATAAGTTCCAGAATAGAATGTTCATCATTTTATTTCCAACCTGACATGGGAAAAGCTGCTTTGTCTATTACTACAAGTCAATACATGGCAGTACAATATAAGTGTCTTCCATTTCCCCCTATTTCACGCTAGATTTGTCTGATAGATGAGTGTACTTAAGTAAATAGCACATACAATTTTAATAGGACAGGTGCTCTGAATGTACAGGGAAGGTCATTCCTATTATTTCAATTAACAACATAAGCTACAAAAACACATCAGGGAGAATTAATTTAAAGCTTCAATTTAATGCTACTGGTAAAGGACATCTTTAGGCCTCTTGGTTGTCTTGACAACTCTTGCATCCCAGGCAGTAGAAGCCAATCTCTGCTGTTCCCCTTCTCAGCATACAAACAGTTCAGATAGTACATTAGCAAAGAATATGATGCCCATGTAAATGCTGAAATATTTTCGTTGCCATAGAGATAAGAAGAATGGCAAAAATACAGGAGCACTTGACATACTCCAAGGCAGACTTTTAATTAAAAAAAAAAACCCAACCTCAAATGACAATGCCAAGATGGCTGAACATACCACAGTGCTTTTATGCTATCCAATGAATGCAAAAAAGCACCATTAAAAATAGGCAGAATAATATATTTTTCAGGAGAGGAAGGCCTAAGAATTATGGATGAATTGTAAACATGATATGACCCAGGACCGAAATCATAATGACCATAATTATTTTTTTACTGCACACTAGCCAATAAAAAGTAGCCCCAAAGGTAGATGGTGGTTATGATTACTATTATTCCCGCAGCTTTAGCTATTTTTATTGGGGGGGGGGGAGGCTACAGGGGTGTGTGGGGAACCAGTCAAAAGAAGAGCTTTTCAAATTAGGAAATATTAATTAAACCCAATCTTCATGATTGTAACTACCATCTCAGATCTAAAATTTGCAGCGTCAGTCAGTTGGAATTGACAATGTTTCACCGAAAGAGAAGAAAAAGTTCAGAAATGTTAATAATCTCATGTAAACGTATCAGGTTCTTAGATATGTTTTTAAAAAAGAGGTCATGCTGTTGAACAAACAACCCATTGGCTAAACAGGATACGAAACGGGAGACCCTCAAATAACATCTCTTGACATCTTTTTCTTTGTTTAAAAGCCAATGGGTGCTGAGCACTGAGGAGTTAACCCTCTCACACAACCCCCCCAATTTAAATTCCTGTGATAAGCCGATTGGGTGGGTGGGGAAGACAGATACATTATGGTTACCTGTGCCCCCCTCCACTCCATTTCCATGTTTTGTGGCAAAGAGCAGCTAATAGAATGATATTTAAGGCAGCTGTTGAACTGGATCTTAAATGTTCATTTGTGTGTGTTTTATTCTATTGTTGCTGTGTCAGAGTCTCTGGGATGGAGACAAAATCAACACACATGGAATTTACCCAATTAGCTACAAAAGTTCAGTGCACTGTTGTGTATTTGATACTAAAAATATGTGTGGTCGCAGAATTTTCCTTAGCATGTGTTAAATCTTAGTAGCTTATATGAATTACCTCCTACATCATATGATTTCTTATTATGCTCATCTATGCTTATTATATACACTGTTAGCCTACAGTTCATGCTGACTCTAACTGAGAGAACATTGCAGGCAGAGAGGGAGCAGGGACCAACTAGATTTATCCCCATTGAAAACATGAGTAGTTTTGACATCCAACAGTGAACAGGCCTAGAAAGCCCACGGGTTCAAAATATAGGTGTATAATTAATACTGCTTCCATTTGCAATTGCGCAGAGCCATTTGACTTCAGGCTTGCCACAGAGATGTCTTATTTACACAAAAGACGTGGAAATGTTGGCCAAAATCCAACAAAGGATCTCGCGTATTTAAGGCAAGGTGCTTTCAGTTCTAGGTGAAACCTAGGGGGGAAATGTTTTTGCATGCATGCATTCTTTTCCCTTTTTCTTTTTAATTAGACAGAGAGCAAAGTGACAGAGGAGTGAAGCAGAAAAAATATGGTTGTGGAAACAACTAAGAAGGCTGCAATGGAACAAGGAACAGATGAAGAGAAAGGTCCACCCGGACAAATTGTTGACAGGGGCAGTGGGAGATATTGAGGCAATTTGCATCAGTAAGTGGGACTGTATTCAGACAAAGAAACACAGTGCTGAGAATTTCCATGGTGTTTCCCCCTCCCCCATATACTTTGCTCTGTTCTGAAAACATCCTCAGGCATGTTTATGCCCATTAACATCCGGAGGGCCACAAGTTCCCCATCTCTGTTTGAAACTAGTTTAGTACCTTTACCTGTGTAGACAGGAGTAGATAACATGGTGCTATCTATGTGTTGCTGGACTACAAATCCCATCAGCCCCAGCCAGCATGGCCAATGCCAAGGAACAGTTGTGGTTGGCAGTTGTGGTTCAACAGCATCTGGAAGCATAGCTGCCAAGTCCCAGTTAGAAAATACGGGATCAGCAGCGCCGGCGCCGGATGTTGCTTCTACGCATGTCCAGACATGCGTAGAAGCAACTTCTGGTGCCCAGACATGGGCAGAGCGGCACCAGAAGAAATCCGGGGGAATTACAGGATATTTCGCCATTCGGGATGACAGCGGGAAACGGCTTTAAAAACCGGGGTTTCCCGGGAAAACAGGAGGCTTGGCAGCTATGTCTGGAAGGCATCATACTGGCTGACCCTTGAGACTTCTCTCAATGACTGCCTTCTTTTTCTCAGACTTTTGGTGAGATAGTGATGAGCTAATCTCTTACACTTTTTAGTAAGACACCATGGCACTCTGAACTGTGGATACATGCAAAAGAAAGCAGTTTCTTGTAGGTTTATTATTATTATTATTATTATTATTATTATTATTATTATTTCCTATTGAAAGAGCTGCACAAAAACACTGTAGGGTTAGATAGTAAATTTGGTGAGATAGTGATGAGCTAATATCTTATACTTTTTAGTAAGACACCATGGCAATCTGAACTGTGAATACATGCAAAAGAAATCAGTTTCTTGTAGGTTTATTATTATTATTATTATTATTATTATTATTATTTCCTATTGAAAGAGCTGCACAAAAACACTGTAGGGTTTGGGTTTTGTTTTCTCCTTTAAGAACTCCCTTATCAGAACAAGTTATTTTAATAATATAAATTTCTAATTTCTAAGCAGCTCATTCATTCTTTTAATAAGTCTCAAACAATTGCAAGGTGATGGCCATTGTATCACTGAACTTTGGCATTAAGGGAAAAGGTGTCCTTTTAGTAGGTTTCTTTGACACTGCAAGTATTTGCTTCAGTGGGTTACTTTTGTGTTTATCTCACACAACAATCTCCTCATTTCCACCTGTACCTGTAGCTTATTCATCATCATTAATATAGTCAAATATAAATTAAATACACACGCGCACACCCCACCCCAGAATTGCTGCCCCAGCTGAATCTAGACAAAGATTAACCAGGTCATTAACTCAGCTCTCTAAGGAGCATGTCCACTTATATAGATACACAGAAGATGAAGGGAAGAGAAACAAAAACAGTCTCTTATGAATACCATCAAGAGTTCACCGCACCATATCAAGTAATATGACAATCCAACTCACGGATTAAAAATGGAGATGCTGCTTGCGAGAGCAATTTTAGCTCATTCTGTATATCATTGTATTTCCCAATCTAACACCGTGAACCATAAATAATCCTATCATTTATTAATTACATTTTCTAACCTAGTCAAGAAGAATCCCACAGTGTGAAGCAGCAGATCATGAATAAATGGTTCATTGAAAAGCAACTCTTATTGCCAAGTAGTTGGTGATAATTACCCACTTTAACCTTTTTAAACAGGTTCCTCTAAAAAGCTCCAAGATGGATGTTTTATTATAGCAAATTTGACCTCCAACACACAACACAATTAGTTTTGCACCATGACAAAGGGAAGCGCTGATTAGAATTGTACAGGCTAAAATATCTAAGATGATTTATAAAGTCTCTAAGCAGTACACATATGGCCATGCGAAATATACATTCATGAATGTAAAACAGACAAACCTAGAAAACTACTGAGTTTATGCTTGTGCTGAAGGCAGGCACAACAGCACCACAAAAGACTGAATATTGAAGCCCAGTGTCAGTGGGAGTATGTTTAAGAGTGCTGTAGCATCATGAACAAATGATACAAGCCATGCTCGTATGTTTAAAATATACTTTTCCTTACTCCCCTTTATCTTCAATTTGTGGTCCAGCTTGAAGACAGCATTAGGCATGTTTGGTTTTGTTTAAAGGTACGCATTCAGGGTTCCACATACTGGGCAACTGGCCTAACAGGTGAGCCACTGAGAAACTGTGAACTGAACACAGCCACATTGGATGGCTATTATTTTGCCCCAAACATCATTTTAGGTGCTAACCTCTCACGAAATTCCAGCCTCATGCTCCTCCACCATGATCAAATTATTGACTTAAATAGCTTTGAATTTTGCAGGATATGCATTCTGAGTAGATAGGTTCAGAATTCAAGAATTTCACATTTCCATATGCCCCCACACCCCCTAAAGATAAACTTTATTTCCCTTTTGTTTGTTTCCCTGGAGGGGACTGATATTAACACTTCAGAGTTACTTGCAAGAGTTACTTGCACTAATCACTCAAGGAATCTCCCTGATGTTGGGTTACATGTCTTGCTTGCTCTGGGTTGTGTCCAACACTTTGCAATAGTTGTTCCACTCATGCAGTGTGAGTTCCTCTTCCTCTCCCCATGCAACTCCAAAATATGCTCCAGATAATCCTCCAACCCTGTGGCGCAGATTTTGAAGGAATGCAGGGGAGACGCGAGAAGAGGAACGTTTTGTTGCACAATGTTTTGTGAGCAGAAAGGCAGTGCTAGATACAACCTATCATAGAGTTATAGAGTAGGAAAGGACCCTAGGAAGGGTCATTCTAGTACAACCCCCTGCAATGCAGAAATCTCAACTAAAGCGTTCATGACAGATGGAAATTTGTTGGTAGCCTGGGATGGAGGTGGCTACTTGCATAGCTGCCAAGTACCCTGTTTTCCCCAGGGAAACCCCATTTTTTTCGTACCCTTTCCCGGCGGTCCCCGTATTGGTTCCTCTCCCGTTATTCTCCCTTTATTCTGCTCCTGCCGGCGGCTGCTTTGCCCATCTATGGGCACCGAAAAAGGCCGGCGCCGGAAGTCACGCCTACGCATGTCCGGAAGTGCGTAGACACAACCTCCGGCGCCGGCGCTCTACGCAACTTCCGGTGTCACGTGGCTGCCGATCCCAGATCTTGCAGTCCAGGACTTGGCAAGTATGGCCCACCTGAAATTCTTGCTGGTTTTGGTCTGATGCTCCCGTGTTGCCCCAATGCTATCAGAAACACCCATAAACACTCCTCTCAGAATTGAATGTGCAGACAGTTAATAATACATATAGGGGGAAGCAGGGTTGTGACTGTAACCTCTGCCCCATTGTAAAGTCTCTAAGCCTGTAGGCTCTGGAAGTGTGCTCAGGGAGCGCAGACTCTTGCCATTGCAAGCTACCATTTTCTTATTTACTCTGAGAAGGCACTTGCTATTTTGGTGGAGATATACCACCATGGCATGATATGCTTGAAAGCAGAATACTTGGCCTGTCTGGATTTCATTATTATTATTATTTTAAAAATCACATTTGCCTTTCTAGTTTGTTGCTTTAGAAAGAAGGGAGGAGAAACGCCTTCTTTGGCACTCTCTTGGCACCCAGTTTACACCCATGCTATGTAGGTGGAGACTTTCAGCGAAGAAGCTGAGAAGCAGTGGGCCCTTATGCTGCCACTATCTTGCCAGAAGGGTCGCAGGATCCCCAATGACTCCTTCTGCAAGCGCCACCAGCTCAAGAGTTAAAAGCTTCAGAGCAGCCATCTGTTTTTATTCCCCCATCCCATAGCAGGAGACTTGCTAAAGCAACAATATCCCACCTGGTGTAGTGAAGATTTGGGAACTTGCTGGTATGAACTAAGGGTAGGAAAATTGCTCTATTTGTTGAACTCCATGACAGCTGGCAATTGTGATTTTAAAAAAAAGTATGCGTGTGTGTGTGTTTGTAGGGAGGAAGCCTTTTTAAGGTTGGGGTTGTTGTGTTCTGTTACCACAGTAGCAGAGTTTTAACATCTCCTTGCTACAACAGCAGGACGGAACAGAACAGAAGCTTGGCTGCTTGGCCAGCCTGGACTTGTCCAGCTCATTGAAATTGTTAATTAATTGCTTTTCTGTGGCTCCTCTGTTGAACGTAAATATCTATTGTTAATTTTGTTTTTAATGTGGGGGTGGGGGTGGGAGAGGATTGGCTAGACTGCAAAAGCTACAGCTCAGAATAGGGGTGTGTGTGTGTGTGTGTGTTTGTATGTAGAATTGTGTACAGCTTGCACTTCTAGATCCCTGAAGGTTTTTCAGTTGCATATTTCATTTTGGGTCAGGGAATTTCTCTAGGCCCGAATAGAATACAATGTCTGAAATATCACTCTAAATGTAATGGACGGAGTAAATTGACAGCAGCTCCAACTAAATTACAGTTTAAAAGACAAGGGAGGGCCCAAGGGACATCAAACAAAGGAAACTATAGCTGACCAGCGCTCAGGTAAAATTGAATTGGAAATGTTCCCTGCCTGATTAACATAACAAAAGTCTCAGTGTTTAAAGAAAAAGTCATTCTGTACGAATGAAAAAAAGAAACCGATCTTCCTGAAAAAGAAAGCGCACAGTACTTATCTTATATATATATATATATATATATATATATATATATATATATATATATATATGTTTTCCCCTTTCCAGAGGAAGATCTAAAATTATTCTACAAATGGGGGCCCCTGGAAGAGTTGTAAATCATGTCATTAGGATCGGTTTCAAATGTGGACATCTTTCCTCTCCCCTGCCCTTCGTCCCCCCCATTTAAAAGAAAATATTAAATAAAGGAATTTAATTCAGCCAAAATATCATATTTTGGACGTATCTTTAAAACGGGCAAGAGAAACTAAAGGAGGAAAGGGGGGCAAGAGGTGAAATCTCAAGGGTGCACAAATATAAAGATGCTATTGGCCCAATGCATTACAAAATACACTTTCCATGTTAGTCTGTTGTAGCAAAAATGAGATTTGTGGCACCTAAGAGCTCAGAGGCTGCAAACTTAATATGGCAGCAGGAGCCAACGCTATCAGCCAGTACCCTGACAGACTCACAGGCAGGGTAGAAGCGAGACCACTTGTTCCATCCTTTTCCACTGGAAAAAAATTACAACTACCCTCCTACTGTCACCAATGGGATTGAACCACACCAGCTTCTAAGTTGGCACCATTCCCCCCCCACTACCCCCTGGTTTGGATCCAAACTTTCCCCTGATTCACCCCTATTGCGACCCAGTCCACCCCATTTTGTGCCCTACTGATTGGTGTTCCTCCACTGGCAGGCTATTGGGTAGTGAAGTTGCCTCAGCAGCAGCACTGGGAAATCCAACATTAGATCTCCCACGCTGAGGTTGGAGATAGTTCCCTGCGTTCAGAGGACACTTTCAGGCTTGTCACTATTTTTGAGAGGGTTCAGTCCCATCCCAGCGAATTCAGGCTGCACAATTGAAGCTGATTTGACATGCTGGCAAAAGAAACCTGCTTCCCTCACAAAATCCGACTTTTTCTCCCCATAAGGGGAAGGTGATGGGAAAGTTCCCTGGAAAGTGTGGGATGAAACTTGCTTTGACACGAATTCATTTAACCTCCCCACAAACAGATTAGATGATGTTGGCTCATTAAATAGCCAACATCATCTAATCTCTGTACTGTACAAACAAGTCAAGATAAATGATCAATACAGAAGGCATTTGGAAGACACCAGAGAGGCAGTTCCACTGCTTCCTATAGTTCCTGGAGATTTGGGGCTATGTTAGGACTGCTGGCTTATACAGGCACTAAATCCTGTTGAGACTCAGTGGGTTGTCTCCAACTCACTTCCACTCAAAGCAGTCCCATTGAGATTAATGGACCTAAGGTAACCATGTCTGTTAATGTCAATGGGTCTAATTGGAGTGTGATTAACGTAACGGGGAGGGGGAATCACGCCTAGGTTAGTTATCTCCTTCAATGTAAAGGATGATGTCTGTCCCCATCCTCAATATACTCTGGACAAAGGACATGTGGACCGAGAGCTCCCAGAAGTGCAAGCTGGATTTTGAAGGGGCAGAGAAACCAGAGACCAAATTGCAAACATGCGCTGGATTATGGAGAAAGCTAGAAAGTTCCAGAAAAACATCTACTTCTGATTCATTGACTATGCAAAAGCATTTGACTGTGTCGACCACAGCAAACTATGGCAAGTTCTTAAAGAAATGGGAGTGCCTGATCACCTCATCTGTCTCCTGAGAAATCTCTATGTGGAACAAGAAGCTACAGTTAGAACTGGATATGGAATAACTGATTGGTTCAAAATTGGGAAAGGAGTATGACAAGATTGTATATTGTCTCCCTGCTTATTTAACTTATATGCAGAATTCATCATGCGAAAGGCTGGACTAGATGAATCCCAAGCCGGAATTAAGATTGCCGGAAGAAATATCAACAACCTCAGATATGCTGATGACACAACCTTGATGGCAGAAAGTGAGGAGGAATTAAAGAACCTTTTAATGAGGGTGAAAGAGGAGAGCGCGAAATATGGCCTGAAGCTCCACATCAAAAAAACTAAGATCATGACCACTGGTCCCATCACTGGCAAATAGAAGGGGAAGAAATGGGGGCAGTGAGAGATTTTACTTTCTTGGGTTCCATGATCACTGCAGATGGTGACAGCAGTCACGAAATTAAAAGACGCTTGCTTCTTGGGAGAAAAGCAATGACAAACCTAGACAGCATCTTAAAAAGCAGAGACATCACCTTGCCAGCAAAGGTCCGTATAGTTAAAGCTATGGTTTTCCCAGTAGTGATGTATGGAAGTGAGAGCTGGACCATAAAGAAGGCTGATCGCCGAAGAATTGATGCTTTTGAATTACGGTCCTGGAGGAAACTCTTGAGAGTCCCATGGACTGCAAGAAGATCAAACCTATCCATTCTTAAGGAAATCAGCCTGAGTGCTCACTGGAAGGACAGATCCTGAAGCTGAGGTTCCAATACTTTGGCCACCTCATGAGAAGAGAAGACTCCCTGGAAAAGACCCTGATGTTGGGAAAGATTGAGGGCACAAGGAGAAGGGGACGACAGAGGACGAGATGGTTGGACAGTGTTCTCGAAGCTACCAACATGAATCTGACCAAACTGCAGGAGGCAGTCAGAAGTGCCTGGCATGCTCTGGTCCATGGGGTCACGCAGAGTTGGACATGACTAAACTATTAAACAACATGGACATTTTTAGTAATTTATTCATCTTGAAACGTTAAAAAAAAGTTTTGCAAAGAAAACCCTGAATATATATAGACTGAGAGAGAGAGAGAAAGAGAGAGAAATCATCAGTATGTATAGCTGTTGAGCTGCCTTAAGTCTTTTATGCTAATAACTTACCCTTTACACAGGGTTTGAAATTAGCAGGGCGCCAGGCGCATTTTGCACCTAAAGATTCTTCATTTGCAAGCACCTCCAAAAGTCTGAGTGCCATATTTTGTACCTAGCTTACACTCAAGGATTACTGAAATGTATGTGCTTTGAAGCATCCAAGTATATGTTAAGGATAGACAATATGTAAGGAGTTTTAACAATAAAGAGTAGTGTTTTGAAAACTGAAGTATGGTGCCAATATTTTAATTGTAAACAGCCAATTAAACATTAACAATTTCTGCTAACAACGTGATATTAACAATGTGTCACTTATGTGAATTACATATTAGTTCATGCTTATCAAATTAATAAATAAAAAGTGTTGCTGACCCCTCCACTCCCCTGTGGAGCCCACAACCCAGGCCCCAGAAACCATTTGGCTCCTAGCTTTTTTATCCTAGTTTCTGCTTTGCACCTGCTTTGCTTCAAGATTATACAGCACTATACATACATAAAATGTTTTTAGATATTACAGTGGCACTTTTGATATTAGAAAAACACATTCTCTCCCCCACAAAATGTTAACCAAAAATAATAAGTCCTGCACTAGCAATAGGCATTCAGCAAGTCCAATACAGAACTGTTTTCAATATATTTCTCAAGGTACTGTAATTTCTTAATGCCCAGCCTGCATTAGGACAAAATGTTATGCATTCCAGATTGTCACCTATCCAGTGTTTATCATTTCAACTCCTATCTGCTTTCCTGGCAGAAATCTATGTCTATACTAGTGATGACTTGGCAACTGTTCTAATAAGACTTTAATTAATCACTTCCCTTCCTGCCCCCTCCTGTGTTTAATCTGCATACTAACTAGTTCAGTTTGTTAACTTGAAAACTTTAAACAAATTGCTGGAGCTAATGTCTGCTGCACAAGGGATTGTCAAGTCATTATACACCAAATAAACTTCTTCCTTGAGTAAGTAAATAAATCTATTGACTTTTACAACTCTTGACTCATAGTATTTAACATTTTAAGCTCAGTCAATATGTTCAATAGACTGCTATTTTCTATTCAATTTTTTTACAGGTCTGCATTTATGCTATGTTTCCCAAATTATGTCTTACTTTTATTTAGCTAGAATATTAATTTACCCCTAGGCGATAAAGTAATGTGCCAATCCATAACCAGACAGTCAAAAACTCTTGTTATACAAAAACAGGGCCAAGTATATACTAACAGCAGCAGCAGCGGCGGCAGCAGCAGCAATGTTTGCCATAACTTGACCATGTTTTATTCCCTGCTGCTCTAAGTCATAGAAAGCTTAGAGGGCCCACTAGCCAAGAGGCTGGCATTAGCATCTCTCTGTCCAAGAAGAACCATACAATAATGGATACCCCTGTCTCCATCCAGCTACAACTAAGTCCAGCGCCCCCTACTGGCTAAACTATATGACAACATTACCCACCTGTCTTCCCCCCTTTTTTGGTTCAAGAAACAATGAAATCAATGCTGTTGAGAGACTTGGTAGCTTAAGTTTGTCAGTCACACATCTCTGAATTTTGAAGGCTTTCAAATAAGTTGATCAGAGTTTGGATAAGATCTAGGATTTCTTCCCTCATCTATATTTATATCTATAAAGTACTCACTTAACCCTTGACCTCAAGGTTATTTGTTTATGAAACAAATAAAAAACTGTTTTAAAACATTTTACAATTGTTGTGTGTTTTAAAACGTTTAGAATTATTTAACCATCCAGGTCACATCAACCACAGAAGAAATATATATACTAATACAATCATAAAAATATATTCTCTCCCTCTCTCCTGTGAAACTGCACTTAATTTGTTGGTTGTATTTGCATCTTGGTTTTCCTCCCATGATCTCAAGTCTGTGTACACTGTCTCCTCCTTCCCCCTTTTAGCTTTGCACAGTCCCGCGAGGCAGGCTAGACACCAAAGTTGTGGAACTTTTTGAGTATTTCTGCTTCTCATCTTTTACTGGGGTTGGCAAACTTTTTGTTTGTTTTGGTATTTTGCTGAAAATATCAGGACTGTAGGCTGCTTTTCTGGCTGTTTTATGTGATCTGTGAATGGCATTACACAAGAACACATCAGCCTGCTGAATCAGGCCAATGGCTCACCAGTATCCTGTTCCCACAGTGGCCAACTAAGAGGCCTCTGGGAAACCTGCAAGCAGGAATCACACACAATAGCACTCTTCCTTCCTGCAATTTCTGGAAACTGGTGTTTCTGGTTAAGAGGTTGTAGAGCAACAACCATCATGCCTAGTAGCTAGATACCGTTATCTTCCATGAATTTGTCTAATCCTTTTTTGAAATCATCCAAGCTGGTGGACACCACTGCCTCCTCTGGGAGTGCATCCCACAGTTTAACTCTGCACTGTGTGACATATAATGGCATCTTGCTTTTCCAACCAGGAGCTGAAGGTTGGCATCCCTGCCTACGAGCTGCTTTTTCTCTCAAGAAGAAGCCCCCATCCTACTTAGTCATTTCTGGCTTTTGGGGGGGTCTGGTGCTTTTTATTTAATAATAAAATACTGCTTACTCTATCAATAAATGAACTCTTATTTTAGCTCAAATATAACTAATCTTCTTTTAACATCAGCCTCTAAAATCTCACTGATGGGACACATATATTAAAGCATGGTAATCGCCCAAAACCTAGAAAGGTTACAATCTCTTCGTAGTTGTATGGAAGAGAACAATCAAACAACACACACACACACAAAAGATAAGCTTTGAACATAAAGACTGACTTTGGGCTGAAAATATAGCTTCTGCATTTTAAAAAAGTAAATGAGGTATTAAAAGGAAGATTCAATTAATAAACTGTACTTTGCTTTTAAACTGTAAGCCAACGGAGAAGGGATTAAAGTGGCTAACTGTCATTGAGAAGTTTTTAAAAAAAGTGCATTATTGGGGTAATAATGTAAAATCTACATTAGAAACTCATGATCGGATTAAAGTCAACGTGTTTTGAGGCATATTAGAGTAAGGACAACAATATATCAAGTCAATGGTTTCAGACTGTATGTTTCATTATACTCAGGCTATTTTCACTACAACTGGGATAGGACCATGACTGTGATGCTGAACCAAAGTGATTTTTCATGAGACTAAAAATATATTTCCACCCCTCTCTGTATGCAGTTCAGATTTTTTTTTTTAAAGTAAGGCTAAATAGTTAACTGTTTAAAAAAAAAGAAAAAAATGCTGTAATCCCTGGATAGCTCAGTTGGTTAGAGTGTGGTGCTGATAATGCCTAGGCCGCAGGTTCGATCCTTGTATGGGACAACTGCACATTTGTGCATTGCAGGGGGGTTGGAATGGATTATTCCCCAGGGTCCCTTCCAGCTCTACAATTCTATGATTCTATATGTACTTAGCTGGGAGCAGGTCTCAATGAGCTCAGCAGGTGTCGCTTCTGAGAAGATATGTATAAGGCTGTGCTCTAAATCTCTTTAGAGCCAACTCTTTGCATAAAAGTCAATTATACATGTAGAGTAAACAGCAGTTAACAATTGCAACAAATTTAAAGTTGCAAGAAAGGCCAAAGATTGGTTAGCGTATTCTCATGCATAAATTAATTCAAATGCACAAAAGCAATGGTTATGCAGAGCCCCACAGGCAGAATCCAAAGGGTTAGACATGCCTAAGGATTTGGGCTGGGCTGGGGATGCCCAAATATTTATACATTTGTTTGCATTTCAAAGCGAAACAACAATCTGCCAGATATTGCATGTCTTTGAATTTTCAGTGCTGTTCTCGCAGTAAAAATAAATGTTTTATGTGTATAAAAAGCACAAAACATTTGCGCAGTGAAAGAAAAACGCTGCTCAATGTGAAAATGGGATGGGATGGACCAATGAATGGGAAAAATATGTGCAATTGACTGGAACTGAACTAGGCTGATCTGTCCACCCCTGGTTTGCGCATGTTCTTAGAGCAGTAGCTCTCCATGGAATCCCATAAACAGATTTTGAAAATACCCTTTCAAAAGTAGTTTATGATGCAGAGATGGATGGGAGGCTCCTGTTACAGGAACACAAGCCCAAACAATCATTGAGCACATGGGACTTTAGCGCAATGAACTCTCTTGAATGCCTCACCCACCTTCACCTAAAAAGAACAAGAATGAGGCTGATTTTTTTTACTTTTGTAAGTTTGGTTTCAGCAAAGATTGGTGTACACACAAGGGGGGGTGGGGAGATCCTCTTTTGCTTTGTCTCATGCATCTGTGACCTCAGTACATTTTTCCAAGGATGTGTTGGGGCTACAGCAGGACAGGAAATCAGAAAAAATCCCTTGTCTGATTATTTAATTTATTTCATTTATTAATCAACTTCCACATAAGTTCCAAGGTGATATAATGAAAGCTAGTAATAATAATAATAATAAAGTTAAAAGCAACACAGAAAGATGGATCTTAAAACAATACAATGAGGACACTCGTGCCAGAGATGTATTTATCCAGCTGGGGAAGCTTGTTGGAACAAAACAACTGCTGTCCATTGTGTCTGGAAAATACAGGTTAGGTTGCCTGCCCTATCGTTATGCAATGCTCTTCGACAGAACGGGGCAGCCACACTGAAAGCCCTGCTCAGAGTTAATGTAGAACTTTTGGGTCCCATCCTACAGTAGTTCTTTGGCGAGGTTTTTATACGGAGATCACAAGTATCAACATGTTCTACAAAAAGAACTGCTGTCATTTTGCAGAATTGGCAAACAACCCTCAGATGATGCCGTTGTTTTTATACTCCTAGGCTTCAGTTTGTGATGAGGACCGTGGAATTCTTAATTATGAATTAAAACACAGTAGCCAGGTGAGACAGAGGACAGGACTCCTGCACCTTAAATGGTGGTGCGGGAGAAAGAATTTCAGCAGGTATAGTTCGCATGACAATCTACACCCACTGAAAAGGGAATTTCAGAAAGTGCAGATTGCTTTGACTCTGCTGTTCTCTTTTGCACATGGCCAAATTAAAAGCAGTATTTTATATAATAGTGGAAGATAAGCATATGTTGCAAGTTTGGCTGCAGCTGCTTAGTATACTCTCACTACGCCACACATTTTAGCTTAAAACAATCAGTGTATTCTGCAACACACACACACACTGAGCTGAAGTAAAGATTGCGCAAAAATAGAGAAAGAAATAGCTTCCCCCATATTCACTACAAACTGACACGGTAGCCCTTGAAATAACAAATATGAACCCAATTTCTCTTCCTAGAAAATTAACAGCAATTCTCTTCTGTATTGTCTGCCACTTCGGGCAGTTTTTAATACTGAATTGTGTCCATGCATAAACTGGCTCCAGTGGCTCTCATTTTGCTGCCCTAATTTTTTTACAAATTTCCTACACAGTTACAAAGATGCTTTTAAGGTCTCACCATGAAAATTCTTGACAATGGTTTGGCTGCCATCTGATTTAGCAATGAAAGGGACATACTGGGTGTTTCAATTGGCATTGTGTCCTCTGGAACATTCCAAATAGAGTCTGCACAGCCATCTAACATTCCTGTAAACGCTTGCACAGCAGAGCGAAACAATGAAATAGTTCGGACATCAATCATGCTCTCTAATTATGCATTTCCTTCACAAATTGCATAATTTTCTGTTAAGCACAAGCAACGGCTGATGCGGAAAGTAGGAGGCACTCGGAGATTAGTATTAAGATGAGATTCATGTTACACGCCACCTCTTCCATGGTGGGAAGATCCATTTACCTTTAACAGCAGTCACGTATTTCTCTCTCTCTCTCTCTTTCTTAAGGAAAAAAAGTCTTAATTCACATCTGTCATGCAATCAGATTTGTTGCAGAAGTATATAAATTATATACACAAATATCATCAGATGGATGCAGTGGGAAATCACTGTGGTAATTAAACCTCTTTTTTTTCCTGTGGCTGAAGTAACAATACTCATTTCAGGATAGCATTAGAGTAAGGAGAGCCTATCTATATCTGTAAATGAATGATATCATTATTTTGGGAAATGAAAGTTTAAGCTCTGTGAAACATACAATCCCATGGAGATCTCAGCAGAGCAACTTGTACGTCCAGGTGTTTAATGTGATAAGGTACGTTACCATTTATCTGTGTACTCGCAGACAAATATTAACATAGTCATGAATTAAGCTTTTAATCCCTTTTATTATAAATTGAATATCTTTATTTTAACAAACATCAACAATGCACATTATTGTGCTCCAAGCTATTCATTACTATTCCCCACAGTATACCATTACATGATACACCATAATACATGTGTTAATATAATGGCAAGCATCTGCTTGAGTATTCTATAGCATATTTCATTCTCCTCCTTTTGTTTAAACAAAAGAGGCCAGCTCACAAAAGGCATTTCCCCCCCATATAGGCAGCCATACATTAGCCCCATTTTATTCTAGAGAAGGTTAGGAACATTGCACATAACATTTCTATTTTACAACTAGGCTAAGGATTTCTAGCTATGGTCCCTTGGTGAAAAGAAATGGGGTAGGGAGCGCAGCGGAAAGCAAAGGCACAAGCAAGTATAGGACACTAGGCAGAGGCACCAAGAGATGAGAAGGGTGTACCCACAAAGTTTCTGCTACTGGGGTTTAGAAAGCATTTGCCAGCAATACTGTAAGACCAAGTCCTCGGTATAACCTGAAAGCCAAGATTCTTCCACCATAATGACATTTGGGACACAATCCAGCACGGCATTAGCCATGCTTAAGGCCCATTCGTGGCAACAGGGTTTTGTGTCTTGGGTTGTACTCTTTCCTTTGATCCAGCTAAAAGGCATCTCAGCTGGAAGGGGAATCATGCAAGCAAATAGGTGGCTGGCATGCAATTCCCAGCCCCCTCTAGAACTCTGTGCTTGGAGCCCCCAATACTGACAACTATGATGACTGGCTCTTCAGGTGGCAAAGTCTAGCCTCCCAAATCCTTCCCCTACCAGCTGATTATTTGGCCAGAGGTAGTATATTTCCAGGGTCCTAGTAGATGGCAGGAATGAGGAATCTGCTTTCCCTTCTCGGGAACCTTTGGGAGTACCACATAGCAGTGCTGGGCAAGGTTAGAGGAAAAAGTGGAGAGGGTGAGAAATAATAATAATAATAATAATATATTATTATTTATATGCTGCCCATATAAATATGGTTGCCCCAGCCACTCTGGGCGGCTTCCAACAAATTACATCAGACACAGTAAAACATCAGACCTTTAAAACTTCCCTATACAGGGCTGCCTTCAGATGTCTTCTGAAAGTCAGATAGTTGTTTTTTTCCTTGACATCTGCTGGGATGGTGTTCCACAGGATAGGCACAACTACCGAGAAGACCCTCTGCCTGGTTCCCTGTAACCTCACTTCTTGCATTGAGGGAACTGTCAGAAGGCCCTTGGAGCTGGATCTCAATGTCCAGGCTAAATGATGGATGTGGAGACGCTCCTTCAGGTATATAGGGCCTAAGCCGTGACGTTTACCTTTGTATTGTAGGCTGCTTTCTACATATACTCAGACACCCATCTCTGTCCTTTATTCAGGCATGCAAGCAGCATTAGCTGAGTTCAAACTCATATCCCAACCAGGCAAAAGCATCCAAGGACAGTTAAAAACCAGGGCTGGTGAAGGATGAGTCCTGGGGGAAAGAGGATGAGGAAGGGGAAAGGTGCATGGCTTGGGCCATATAGAGAGACCTGGGATCTCCCATACCCAGATTTAAGGCATTTGTTTTCAAACTGACTGCTCAGGTAAATGATTGGGTCTCACACAGTAGCAGACAGCAGGGTGGGGTGGAGTCGCTCCCCTGACATCAGGGCATGTGAGTTGCTGCTGCTTACCAGGAGGGTGAGGGTTGAGGTAGCGGCAAGGTCAGCGAAGGGCAAACACACCAGCCAAGCTGAACCGCTGCTTCAGTCAGTGTGTTTGCACTGCCCTGCCCTCCAGATATAGTCCACTACTGGTCTCACATTTACTGATCATATTAAGAGAGATTAAAGTGCATCCCTAACTTGTCTACTGAAATCTGTGAATTAAAAAGCCAGATTGTATGTACGTACATACATACATACATGTACACACACACACACACACACACACACACACACACACACACATTTCCTGTTTTCAGGTTTTAAAATGAGCAACTCTTGCACAAATTCTTCATATGGTTTCTTCATCGAAATGGTACCCAGTATTGAGAGTGTTATTGAAAACATTCATCTCCTTTGCTTCAAGCAATGTGCTTAAAATTATTTACCCAACAAAAATGTGGCTGTGTTGCTTAATTGGGAGATGCTGTGATCTTAATTCTAATCAAGGTGTCACCAGGCTTAAGGTAGTGTGATGTTTATTTTAATCAGACAATTAGCTGAGTGAAAGAAGGACAGTTGAAACCTGTAATCGCTTGATGGACTGAGTGGTCTCTTTCTGCTTATGCAAAATTAGAACTAAAATAAGGATAAGAATGATTGGCACTATATATATATATATATATATATAATATAATATATGGGGTGTACAGAGCATTGGCTACGGAAAACTAGCTTCCCCAAGCTCATGATATTAACATTCTTCTGAGTTTGCAGCTAGCATGAACTGCATATGAAGAGAAAGCAAAATAAACAGTACTGTGAATAAAATCCTGATTAACAACGTACAGATATTGAACTGGCGGGATGAAGCTGGAGACCATTTTCAAAGGAAGCATTCACTTGAACTGTGATGCTTTTAAGACATAAATGATTACTTGAATTGAAAGGGAGGGAGGTTAATTGATGTAGCAAGTACTTTGACTTCTGCTAGGATCTGACTTCCATTTCAATTTGCATATTATATTTCCAGGAGCATGCCACGTAACTGTGGTATAAACGTTGCCCCTTCAATGTGTCATCGACCCCTGCATGACCCAATGCAACAACTAACTAGCATTGCAGGTTTAGTTTAATTTAAAATTGTTGGGGGGTTGTTGTTGTTGTTGTTGTTGTTTTAAAGTAGATTGTATTGACTGATCAAAAGTATTGATTGAAAGTATTTTTTTTTATCTTCCCATCCAATTCCACAAAAATCTGCAATCTGTCTGAATCTGAAATGTGTTTTAAAATGCATCAGTGCAGGAAAAGGACACAGTCAGTAAACAACAACAACAATTAAACAATATAAACAGCACTGTAATAATGCAGCAATATCACTGCTATGGTGCATTCAAAGCATTGGTGGTTTTAATGCTAGCACCTCTGTCCCAGTTTCTAATGTTCATTTTACACTGCATTAACTGTTGCCTTCTGAAACTGTTGCTTTTTGCTTGATATACCACCACATCACAGTGAATATCATTCACAACAGTAGCGAGGGGTGTCACACAACAGCAGACACCATTGGACATGTCACCAACACAACAGCATGTCATGAATTCTGGACATGTCACCGACACCCCAGCCTTTATGTGCATGTATTCTTCTGTTCCCTCATGATTCACCCATGATGGTGGAAAACCACCCCAAATTTCATCCCAAGATTTTGCAGCTTATCAGATTTGCAAATGGATTGTTCCTGGAAGCAATGAATGGAAATGAGCACTAAATGCCCATTAGATTCCGATAAGAGTTTGAGAAGTGGCTTTTATGTTGTGTGAAAAATCACATTTAAAAAAAACCAAAACTGAGTAACAAAAGACGATGGAAATGGAATGAAGTGCTGTCTGAATGCTGCCCTCATTAAATGCCAGGGCAAAAAGAACCATTTAAAACTGGTGGATATCCCCCAATGCCAATATAAGCACTAAGTAAAGGTCATTGCTCCACCTCTGTTATCCACAGAACAGTGTGGTAAAAATGTATTTGTTGTGTGATATTGTAAATCACTTTGGGAAGAGATTCATAGATAGATAGATATAGTAGATAGATAGATATGCTCAAGGCACCCTACTCTGCCACCTTCCCATTTTAGCCTCAGAATAAACATTAGTGATAGACAGGCTGGAATTACAGGTGATGGGCAGCTGTGTGATTCTTTGGGGAGGGGGTTTCTTTTATACAATACATATTGTGCTGGATCTCAGGAAAAGAAAATGCAAAAGTTGGGGGTTTTTTATGTACAGTAGTTGTATTCCAGCTGCAGGGATGCAGGTGGCGCTGTGGGTTAAACCACTGAGCCAAGGGCTTGCCGATCAGAAGGTCGGTAGTTCAAATCCCTGTGACGGGGTGAGCTCCCGTTGCTCAGTCCCTGCTCTTACTACCCTAGCAGTTCGAAAGCACGTCAAAGTGCAAGTAGATAAATAGGTACCGCTCCAGCGGGAAGGTTAATGGCGTTTTCATGCGCTGCTCTGGTTCGCCAGAAGCAGCTTTGTCATGCTGGCCACATGACCTGGAAGCTGTACACCGGCTCCCTCGGCCAATGACGCAAGATGAGCGCCGCAACCCCAGAGTCGGTCACAACTGGACCTAATGGTCAGGGGTCCCTTTACCTTTACCTTTATTCCATCTACAAACAACTTACTATGATCTTTTGTTATTCCTCAGATGCATTTTGATGAGTTTATTCCTTTAGAAGCTGCCTGGTTAAAGTGTGTCTTCACTCCTCATGTCACTTCTACTATGTTTCTTATTCTCTCTCCAAAGTGTTTATATGACATTGCAGCTTAGATGCCGCCTACTGAATGCTATCACTGAATGGGAATATCTTCCGTTATAGCACCCTCTGGTATTTATTTATTTATGGATTGTCAGATCTGAGTGCTTCGACATCTCTGTGGCTGGAGAAAATAATTTCATCTCTACAGAAAGTTAAATAAGCAGTAATTGCTTACGTTTATTGGAATGTTGTAAAGTGGACATTCTGGATCTCAGAGGTGAATGGAAGAGGGAGTGGTTTCTTTTGATTTAAAATTGGTTCAACATACGTTGATTATTTTGGGTATATTAAACTCCACTGCATCTTACTAAGAAGGAATGTGCAGTTCAGATAGACGTGGCAACCTAGAGCTGATAATGTCTCTTTCAGGCATATGATGCAGGTGTGTCCTCAGGTGCCAGAAACTGAGCAGAAATTATTGCTTTGTTTTGTAAAAATCATTGATATCTGCACATGTTAAGGCACTTGTAAATTATATTCCTGTGATGTAGGGGCTAACAAAAGGACAACAAAGGTGAATCCTGCAAACACTTATGGTTGTGAAGAGACTTATGCTTAAAGGTTGCAAGGATAAACACCCACCATCCATTACTCAATGGTCTCAAGATCTTACTGCCCTTTCCATATTTGAATGTATATCTTATAATCATCAAAAAATAAAAAAATTCCTTCCAGTAGCACCTTAGAGACCAACTAAGTTTGTCATAGGTATGAGCTTTTGTGTGCATGCACACTTCTTCAGATATCTTCAGAAGAAGAAGTGTGCATGCACATGAAAACTCATACCTATGACAAACTTAGTTGGTCTCTAAGGTGCTACTGGAAGGAATCTTTTTTATTTTTTGTTTCGACTACATCAGACCAACATGGCTACCTCCCTGTAACTTATAATCATCAATTCCATTTGGTTATCTATTTGGACATATGGACTGCTTGTATTAATGTATATGTTTACATTAGTATTGCCGGATTATTCTGGTTGTTAATGTGAGTTATTGTTGTTTCTTTTTTCTGTTTTATCTGCAATTACAATATACATATATATCTCTCCCTCTGTTACTATATCCTTATTTGTCCATCATCATGCTGGCAGACCCGCAGAGGGTAAGGGGAAACTTAGGACCCCAGTATGGCTAAGTAAGCCAATGGGCAGCCCGGCTCATTTACTGAACAAGTGGGAGGGAGGAAGTGAGCCAGATGACCCCAGGTAGCCTTTCTGCACTTAATTGCCTTCCACCTGGGGGCCACCACCACCATAAAGGGAAAGAAGAGGAGAAAGAGAAGTTAACATTGTCAAAAGGACATCACTATCGTGCAATACATTAGAACAGGGGTTGTTAACCTGGTCCCTTCCACCCACTAGTGGGCATTTCAGGATTCTAGGTGGGCAGTAGGAGGTTCTATGGCACAAGTTGAATCCTCCTTCCATCGAGCACTGGTGGGAGGTAAGGAAATTTTACCATCAAGAAAGATGCATTAGTGGGCAGTAGCTATAAAAAGGTCGACTACCCCTGCATTAGAACTTAAAGTAATGTTACGAAAAAGCTGTCATCAGTAAGACTACAGAATTCTATGCCATCCCTAGAATAAAATCTTACAAAACAAATGGGGCAATTCATCTCTCAGGAACATCTCTATGCTACCATTTCACTCTGGGGTCAGTGCTAATCTGAAGCATTTTCCCAGCCCAAGTGTAAGAAAATCATGGAAAATCTGGCTGATTCACATTTTGGCTGGTTTCAGTTGCTCTGATACCGCTACAAAAGAAAGTGTATTTTAGAACCAATTTTATTGTAAAGGATTTTTTGTAACTGAAAATATACAGAATGTATACTGGCAACCAACCATAAACGCATTATCTTTGGAAAGTGTGCATGTGTGTGCGTGTTATGCACACTTTTGCTCGTGTGCATTACACATTCCTGCCAACCTAGTAGTTCGAAAGCACGTGAAAGTGCAAGTAGATAAATAGGTACCGCTCTGGTGGGAAGGTAAACGGTGTTTCCGTGCGCTGCTCTGGTTTCACCAGAAGTGGCTTAGTCATGCTGGCCACAGGACCCGGAAAAACTGTCTGCGGACAAACGCCGGCTCCCTCGGCCAGTAAAGCGAGATAAGCACCGCAACCCCAGAGTTGTCCGCGACTGGACCTAATGGTCAGGGGTCCCTTTACCTTTACCTGTGCATTACACATACATTCATAAACAAAAAAATATGATTCCGAATCAGTTTAAAAAGCCACCAGCAGCAATCAGAAATGCTTACATGCTGCTAAAAAAAACACAGTTAGAGACTTTCCCCCTACCACTGTACCATCAACAAATGAAAATCAATTGAAATCAATTTAGCTCAGATAAAAAGTCTCCATCCCCTGCTGTAGCTCATCTAGCGCACTAACAGCTCCCACTGATGAAACAGGTGCTTGTAAATTAATTAGCCTACTGAAACACACCTTAAAATGAATTTCCCAGAACACCCTGGCAGCGAGCCATCTTGGTCCCAGGAGCTGATCATCATTCTGTAAATATTGAGATTTGATAAAGTAAACGCTGCGCTGGCAGCAGATGGTTTGGAATGCTCTGTTGACATTGCCTGCGATTACTTGGATATGAAGACTTTACTTCTCATAGGCCTCCTCTGGGAACCACAGGAGGACTTGATCCCCTCTCCAGCTATTTGCCTCCTAATTGAAAATCCTTATTCCCAGATGGAGCATAATACTTGCCGCTTCAGGCATCTAGCTCTGCACTGCTTGACTGTTGATACACGGGTAATTGCTTTCAGTAATGCAGGTTAAATGTGACATTTAGTGCTTAATAAAAATTATCAAGGCCAAAGCCGTTTATCATTCTCACACTTTGGGCTGACAGTTCTAAAGGCATTCTCGGTTCATCTGAATTCTATTTTGAAAAAGGGGGCAGTGCCAGCCCACAAGTAAAAGAACTTAGACTTCACACACACACACACACACACACACACACACACACACACACACTGATTTGGAAGGCCTGGTTATTTCTTTAATCTTAAATAGGCTACTTTTTTTCTTTTTTAAAATCTATTTGGCATGCCAACACTCCACATTTATTTACAGAACTCTAGTGAAGTAGTCTCCGATTAGACTAAGAATGTAAAACCTCTTCAGCACTAAACCTTTTGCCCACAGCAAGTTCTTATCCTTGCCTTTCCCCTTTTGTTGGAAAGCTTGGGCCAGTACTTCCCATTATCGGAGAGGTTGTCCAAATTTGGACTTCTTAGAAACTACTCCATTGTTTGAGACCTTTCCCCCTGCCAACAATACCATAACGATATTGGTTTTCGTTGCTTCTCCTTGTTCTTTCACCTGTGGCAATGTACCAGATTGCAATGTGGCAGGTGCTTCTGAGAAATATTTCTAGCCTTGATGAAACCCTTTCAGTATCCATCAAAATTACTTGGACGTTTAGGTAGAGGGGGCTGAACCATCAAAGCTGAAACACAAGAACAACTACCACCCACTTTAGGGGTAAGCCAAGCTGAGTATCTTCACCCACTTCTGTGAGACGATTCATCTCCTGAAAAAGTATAGCGGGGGATTTGGAATAGTTTTTGAGGGGCCAGGTGAATATTAAGGACTCTATGTGTGAGGAGGTTCTTAAATTTAAATGTGAGGTGGCTCAGGTTTTCAACTCTTAAGCTTTGCCTCCACCCGGTTCTATTTTTCTAGAAAAAGAGGTGCCGGAACTCACCACGAATGCCTCAGTTGTTCTCTTAAAATGGCAATGGCGCCCACCTGAGAGGGGCCAGAACGGAGTTCCGGCAAGTTCTGGTTGAAAAGAAGCCCCGCCTCCACCTCAAGCAGCAGCTTGCTTGCTCGGGCCAAGTTCCTGAGACAGGAAGCTTCTGGAAACAACGCTACATGGCATTTCCAGGAATGTGATTGAATAGCCAAGACACTTGAACTGGAGGCAAGGCTACTCTTTTTTATTATTACTTTTTTAACTAATTAATTTATTTATATTCCACCTTTTTCCCTGAGAGGGACTCAAGGCGGCTTACAGATAAAATACAGACAGCTAAAAACAGGGGAGGGAATTGTTAAAAAACAAATGAACATCAGTACGATTAAAACACACACATACACACATATTCTTCTTGGTAAACAATAAAGGGTGTCAAACCCAATTCTGGCAGCCCTCTCATGAAACAGCCATTCCACTAGCCGAAGACTTGTTCTTGGTGCAGTGCAACAGCTAAACCCAATGTGCATGTGAAAGATGTCATGCAACTGCTTTTTAATTTTAGTTTTAATTTTTACTTTTACTAATTCTTATTTCTATTCTCCATTACGGTTAATTTTGTGCACTACTGAATTATATGCCTAACCATGACAACCATCAAACTTCCATTGGATTTCATCCACAGGGGCATCTTAGCCATAGAGGCTACTGGTGCAAGGCGCCATGGCGGCAAGTTCTAGAGGGCGCTGGAGGGCACCTCCGCCATGCTGTGCCACACCCGGAGCCTCCTCCCTGCCGGAGGAGTTGCCTCAAGCCCCGCCGGCAACGCTGCCCTCGCCCGCCTCTTCTCGGGCTGCGGGTGCCATTGCGGGAAAGCCGGCCGCGAGCTTCCCATTGGCGTGGCAGCCAGGGCTCTCTGGACGGCTGTGCCATGCAGCCGCTTCTGCCGAGCAGGCAGAGGGGGAGCACAGCTGGCAGCATACCCGCCCGTCAGGCCGCCCCTTCCGGCTGCCCGCCACACCTGGCCCTGCCCAGCGGAGCGCGAGTCCGATATTGCCGCCGTCGGTCCTGCCTGTGGCGGGCAAGAAGCAGAAGGCGCACCATGGGG
Source organism: Zootoca vivipara (assembly GCF_963506605.1). NCBI lineage: Eukaryota > Metazoa > Chordata > Lepidosauria > Squamata > Lacertidae > Zootoca > Zootoca vivipara. The sequence goes on along the minus strand of NC_083279.1, from coordinate 23,937,425 downwards.
GGGGGAGTGAGGTGGGCTGCAGAGGGGCCCGAGGGAGAGGTGCTGCCCGCTCGGAGGGAAACATGGGGATGGTGGTGGGGGGTGCCTGAGGGATCCCTGCACCATGGTACCAGATAACCTTAAGACGCCCCTGCTCATCCATTAAGAAAAACTCCTCATGTTTAAAAGTTAAACCTCCAAAACTCTTTATCTGCCCCTGAAGATCGATTAAGCTCAATGGGTCTTACTCCCAGGAAAGTGTTTATAGGATTGCAGCGTAGAAATTTTTGCAGCCCATCTTTAAGAAAACGAGTAATATGCTGCTCTCTCTGCAACAGAAAACAATGTCGCAAGCACCTAATCCTATGCTGGTATTTTGCAGATATCCCAGTACTTCTCAAAACCTTACAACCATAATGTACAATTTCCCCTAAATTATCAAGTAGCTATAGAAGGTTATTATTTGCTGCAGATACTTCTATCTTTTTTTCTCTTTGCTGAAATACCTTTGTATTAGACTCTCCTCTGGGGGAAAATAATTTTCATAAAAAAAATATGCAGTGGATGCTTAAGTAACTTAATGGATAAAAAAATGCTTTGCGCTTCTGAGATTGCTATTTAAAGACCAACCCGTTGCTTTATGTAAAATAAGCATTGTAGTCTTGGAGGTCTCACCTAGCATTTCTGTACAAATCACTGAGGGAAAATCACTCCCTTCCCATCCACCCCCATAAACTAAAACACATTTTTAAGCTTCATTGCTTCCTCTGGACAAATGGGCCTTTTTGCCAATTCCAAAAGAGTGAATATTACTATATAAATAACTCTCTCTCTCTCTCTCTCTCTCTCTATATATATATATATATAATAAGAAAAGAGGAACACTAAACACCATTTATTTCCCTAGATGAGTATTAATACTTAGCAAGGTTGCTATCATTGTAAACATGACACTGAGTTTTTAAAAATCAGTAATTTAATGGTATGAAATACTGTATAAAACTCCAAGCAGTGGCAAAAGTGTAGTAATTGGAAATTAGTGTTATACAGTGGTACCTCTGTTTATGAACACAATTGGTTCTGGAAGTCTGTTCATAAACTGAAGCGTTCATAAACTGAAGCGAACTTTCCCATTGAAAGTAATGGAAAGTGGATTAATCCGTTCCAGACGGTCCGCAGAGTAACCGTTCATAAACTGAAGCGAACTTTCCCGTTGAAAGTAATGGAAAGTGGATTAATCCGTTCCAGACGGGTCCGCAGAGTACTTAAACTGAAGCGTTCATAAACTGAAACATGGGTGTAATTGGTTCAGGAAGTCTGTTCATAAACTGAAGCGTTCATAAACTGAAGCGAACTTTCCCATTAAAAGTAATGGAAAGTCAATTAATCCGTTCCAGATGGGTCTGCGGCGTTCATAAACCGAAAATTCATAAACCGAGGTGTTCATAAACCGAGGTTCCACTGTACATAAAGGTACCACTGCAAATTTCAAGAGACCAGGGCTGAAAAACTTTTAAGGTGAGATCCACTTTTTAGGTGAGATTCACGCCCACCCTTCATTTGCAAAAAGCAGTTCATTTTTTTTATAAAAAAAATGTGTCTCTTGAAAGATTTTCATGGGTAACAAGGGTACATACAACGTCTCTGTTTTCAGTTCATAGAGTCATTTCTACAGGTCTCACACCACCAACACAAATCAACAAACAAACAAAGAACTTATCCTCGGGACGCTGATACAAAAACTTTGCACATGCATGAAGCAAAAGCAGCTTAAAAAAACAAAAAACAAACAGTGTCGACATTTTTCACAATAACTAACATTGCTGTTGACTCCACACAGAAAATTCTCCCTTTTTCTCCCACTAACACACACATACTTTTTAAAAAAATAAAAAAGGAAGGAAGATTTGTTTCTTAAAATTTAGCAGACCTACCTACGCACTTAGGGTTCAATACAGAAAATCCCATTGAAGCCTAAGAAGCCCAATGGCAGCTGTATGTGGCAACAGCAGCTTCAACGTACCACAGTGTCTGCATCACAGCCAAGAAGATGTCCCATGTATTGTGATTCTTCACCTAAGTCCTGCAAAATTTCACTAAGCCTTGCAGGACTTTGCCAGGCAACTCTTGGGCCTGGCTGATGCTCCAGCTGCCAACCAGCCTAGCTCAGCTAGGCAAGAAGTAAATTTGGTGTGCAGATGGCTGGCAGGAGTGCATTTGTTCCAGCAACATGATGGAGGCTCAGGGAGATGGCAGCAAAGGGGTCTTCTCCCAATCCGCCACCCATGAGAAGCAGTAGGGCCAACCCTGGAATTTCTTAGAAGAATAGTCACACTGTGTATCAATTATTATTAATATTGTTAATAATACTGATTTATTAATCACCTTCTAAAAAAACTATTTTACCTTCTAAAGCAGTTTAAAACACAAGAATAGCAAATACATTTAAAACAAGCTTACAATCCCAAACAGTGGACACTTATGGTAAAGACCCATTTCTCCAGCTGGGAAAGCCTGTCAGAACAAAAATGTCTTTGGTTGTTTCCGGAAAGCACAGAGAGTGGGCGCCTGTTGTATCGCAGCAGGAATGCTATTCCCACAATAAAATAAAAAAAAACCCTGCTCCAAGTTCCTGCAGAGTAGGCTTCTGAGATCTTTGGAACATGCAGGAGAAACTTTCCTACAGATAGCCATGATTTGCTGAACATAAAAGGGATAAGGCAGTCTCTCAAGTAACCAGGTCTTGAGCTGTATAAGGTCTTATATCAGGCATCCCCAAACTGCGGCCCTCCAGATGTTTTGGCCTACAACTCCCATGATCCCTAGCTAACAGGACCAGTGGTCGGGGAAGATGGGAATTATAGTCCAAAACATCTGGAGGGCCACAGTTTGGGGATGCCTATCTTATATTGTAGTACCTACACCTTGAACTTGGCCCAGTTGCAGATTGGCAGATCGCACAAACAATTTAGCTGCTGTGCTCTGCACCACCTGCAGCCTCCGGTTCCACCCAAAGTGTAGCCCCACACAATAGGGTTGCCATACGCTCAGAATTTCCTGGATATATCTGGAATACTGCTGTAAAATGTCAGGAGAAATCTCAACAACTTTGCCCCCCCCCCGGAAAAAACACCCATGCGGTTAATGAATGCATGGGAAACTGTAGCCAAGCTATGCCAATTCAGGAATGGCTGTAGCTATTTTACCAACTGAAGCTAGTAAAAAGCACTCCTGAGCTGAATCTACAGTAAGAGCAACCTCAAACTACACATCTTCTCCTTCAGGGACAGTGCGACCTCATCCAGGCAGGAAACTTACTGACTTCCAGGGGTCAGAAACTACTCACCCACAAAACCTCCACCTTGACAGGATTCATAGTTTATTAGCCCTTAGCCAGCTCAACACTGCATCCACACCGTGGTCCAGGGCCTTCTCAGGCATTCCGGATTCAGGTGTTATTTAGAAATAGGGTTGGGTATCATCAGTGTACTTATAAAACCTTGCTCCAAAAGTTATAATGACCGCTCTCCCGGTGGTTTCATGTATTTCTTAAGTAGCATGAGATATTATACTGTGCCTGTGGCACCCCACAGCTTAAAATCAAGGAAGGCAAGAAGTATTTAGCCAATGCTACCTTCTGGAACTGTCCCTGGAGATGTCCCTGGAACAGAACCACTGCAGAACAGTGCCCTCAATGCCCATCCCCAGTAGCTACTCCAAGAGGAAACTATGCTTAATGGAACCAAAAGTTGTCGAGAAATCTAGTAAGAGCAACAGAGTCACGCTCCCACTGTCTCTCTCCCAAGGAAGATTTAGTCCCAAACTCAGGTCTGAACCCAGAAAGAAATGGGTCAAGATAATTAGTTTCCTCCAGAAATGCCTGCAGCTGTGTTGCCACAACCCTATTGAGTACCTTGCCCCCAAAGCAGGTATTTATTAATGGCCAGTGGTGGTTAAATACAATCAGGTCCAGGGTGTTTTTTCACTTCACTGTGGTGGCCACCAGACATTGGAAATTCCTATGTTTAGATGTGTGCTGGTGCGAAAGCTACACATATTTTGAATGTACAGTACGCTAAAGCATATCTTTTTACCCACATTTTTAGGAATGTCTGAATGATTGTGAGTGGCTCTTACCCAATTATTTATGCATTGCATTTTACTATTTTCTTATTAAGCATGCTGCCCTGGTACCTTCTAGTGAGGGGTGGGTAATAAATTCACCTAATAAATAAAATAACGTAACAGAGAGAGGAGGGGGCATTAAAAAACAAAAGAATTGGGGTTCAAATTCAGGCAGGAAAGTAGAAATAGTATCAGTGGACCAATAAGTAAGAGAGGGAATTTGTTTACAGATAACTGGAACACAACATTTCAGAATCATTATAAATTAAATATTTAAGGCAGCCAACTTTCCCTTCCACAGCTAACAACAGTTCTGAGGACTGGGATTTGGTTGCAGAGCCCATGGACAGTTTTACGAAAAGAAACTTACAGTATGTGAAAGTGTCAAATGCCCAGGATAGCGTGTGGCCACTGTTTTCGGTGAATGTATGAACTGGATATGGGGAGCTAGATTAGCCTGCCTTTGATCATTACAGTGAAACATCAGGAGGAGATGTGAGGACTCCTAACCAGTGCTCTCCAGAAATATGACTTCATAACAAACCCTCAAAATAAATTCCTTATTCTTTTCTTAGCCGTTGATCCATAAGAATACCACCACTACCAGATCCCTATACTGGAAATAAATGAAATATGCTTCTAAAGGTGCGCAGCCTGGGAGTCATTTTGGACTCACAGCTGTCCATGGAGGCACAGGTCAATTCTGTGTCCAGGGCGGCTGTCTAACAGCTCCATCTGGTACGCAGGCTGAGACCCTATCTGCCCGTGGACTGTCTCGCCAGAGTGGTGCATGCTCTGGTTATCTCTCGCTTGGATTACTGCAATGCGCTCTACGTGGGGCTACCTTTGAAGGTGACCCGGAAACTGCAATTAATCCAGAACGCGGCAGCTAGACTAGTGACTGGGAGTGGCCACCGGGATCACATAACACCGGTCCTAAGAGATGTACACTGGCTCCCAGTACGTTTCCGAGCACAATTCAAAGTGTTGGTACTGACCTTTAAAGCCCTAAACGGCCTCGGTCCTGTATACCTGAAGGAGCGTCTCTACCCCCCATCATTCAGCCCGGACACTGAGACCCAGCACCGAGGGCCTTTTGGCGGTTCCCTCATTGCGAGAAGTGAGGTTACAGGGAACCAGATAGAGGGCCTTCTCAGTAGTGGCACCCGCCCTGTGGAACGCCCTCCCAGCAGATGTCAAGGCAATAAGCAACTATTTTACTTTTAGAAGACAACTGAAGGCGGCCCTATTTAGGGAAGTTTTTAATGTTTGATGCTGTACTGTTTTTAATATTCGGTTGGAAGCCGCCCCGAGTGGCTGGGGAAACCCAGCCAGATGGGCGGGGTATAAATAATAAATTGTTGTTATTGTTGTTGTTATCACCTGTATCAGGTAAATATGATCAGGAGAGTTCTGTTGCATCGAGATCTTATTTGATAGGCTTCCTTTAGGTATCTGGTCGGCCACTGTAGAAACAGATTGCTAGACTTTGGTCTGACCCAACTGGGCTCTCCTTACGTTTTTAAATACAGTGGTACCTCGGGTTAAGAACTTAATTCGTTCTGGAGGTCCGTTCTTAACCTGAAACTGTTCTTAACCTGAGGCACCTGCTAACGGGGTCTCCTGCCGCCGCCACCACACGATTTCTGTTCTCATCCTGAAGCCAAGTTCTTAACCAGAGGTACTATTTCTGGGTTAGCAGAGTCTGTAACCTGAAGCATCTGTAACCTGAAGCATCTGTAACCCGAGGTACCACTGTAATGTTGCTTTCAGTGGAATGTATTTCTGTATATTGTTACTGAATATGACAACACAAACCGCTTGTTTCAAGAAGAGGTGTATGTGTATACTGAGCACTGACTGATCAAATTTCAAAGGTTATCCATTTCCCTTGCTGATACTGCTGGAAGGAAATCAGCAAAATGACCTTGCTCATCAGCCATTGCTTTCCATTGAAAGCTACAACACATCTTCAGCTTCCCTTTTCTTATTCTGCTGCTCCAAATAATTGTACCAGTCCTTCAATCTGCATTTCAAGAATTGGTAAAAAATAGGCAATTAACCTATTTGCAAAGGAATTCAAATGGGCTTTTTGTAAAAAGTTTCTTTTTTAATTGAACTCCTTGGTTTAATAAAATTGGTTTTCCAGGCCTGGCAATGCAGATGTAAACAATCTATATTACTCTCCCATTCCAACTAATATGGTTAGAGATAATTTCTCACTTCACTGAAGTGTTTTTTCCCCATTAGTGGGAAACTTCCTTCAATAGCCTCAAACTATCATGTGCATTGAAATGCAATAAAAATAATAATCTTTTAACTTGTTAATTTATCAATCAGTTAAAAGCAAGATGGTATACAAGAAAGCCTATAATTCATTGACAGCCCTGATTTCAAACAAAAAGACATTATAGATCTGCATCTGTCAATTAACATTAGCCTGTCATTCATTTATTTTATACCAAAGGCCTGCACAAATATTATAATTAAAAATTTAAATGTTTCTCCACTCGATTGTAGAGAGTTATTATTATTATTATTATTATTATTATTATTTCCTGCAAAATTTTATACAGTATCCTCTTTGACTTGAGGGGTCAAGGGGCAACATATTTGAGGCATCATAATAAAAATACATGGAACTATAGTTCAAATAAAGCCTCAGCTACAGTTGCTGTGGGAACCACAACTTTGAATATCCTGACTATTGTGCATTTAAATTCGCTCCCACAATGTTGCATTAACTTTTTTGCATTACATTTATATCTAATATGATTCCATTTCCCACTCTTAGGAAATGCAGATTAGTTGCTGTCACATCCCTGATGCAAAAACTGTTTTTGGTAAATCATATCAAAATGTTTCCTGGAATTTGCTGAAAAGTGTTAATATTATGGAAATTGCTCTTTAAAAATAAAAAATTGCCAAAAATCCAAATTGCTTCTTATGACTTTCTTCTGCCACCACCTGCCACATTCACAGAGAATTAAAAGGAATAGCACACCAGTGACATTTAAAACAAAACAAAACATAGTAACTATTACTTCTGGACTAAGGTTTAATACAGATAATATTGTATCCCTGTAAATAATTTAAAGAAGCAGTTACAACCTCCACACAGTCAATGTCTAATTATCAAATGTGTTAATGATAATGAACCTTAATCAATATGAGGCTCTATTTCTCACAAGAATTTGCAATCGACAAAATCCTGCACATTTGCAGGTTTTAGTCACAGGACGAGAAACCCTTTACCGCCTCTAGGCCAATAACTCCTAATGTACTCAATTTCTGAATAACACCTTTAAAAATTTGTCGTGCCGTGTAAGTAGTGTGGTTGGTTACATGAAAAGAAAGAAATCCTAAAGTAGTTTTTGTTAGCATATGAGTGCAGCTGCAACATTTGGATCAACGCCACCTATGTCCCCTTGTGTACATGACACAGGCTGAAGGGCACGAAACAGGTTTGTAGATAAGGCAGTTGGAACTCTTCAGTCAGTGAGTCACAGGCTGAGAATTTTATTTTGCACACTGGGTATCTCCAGATTTCTTTTCTTTTTCTTTTTTTTAAAAAATAACATTCACTATTATCGACACTTCAATCAGATATTAAAAACAGTTCACATTATATTGAAATGCCTTATGCTTTAGCAAATGCTTGGCTCTCTACATTTTCTCCCTGGCAACTAGTGCTAGAGACTATACCCTCCAACGTTTCTCTGATGTAAAAAAAGGGTTGTCCTATTTAATAATAAATAATTTGCAACATATATAAAAACATAACTAAACATTTAAAACTTCCCTATACAGGGCTGCCTTCAGGTGTCTTCTAAAGGTTTATAGTTACTTATCTCCTTGGCTAAGGGGTTGCATAACTCCATACCTTCCAACATTTATTTGATGGAAATAGGGACGTTTTAAGGAAAAGGGGGACATTCCAGGATCGAGTCAGAAACTGAGACTGCTTCTGTAAATCCAGGAAAAGGTCCCTTGAAAATTGGGACACTTAGTGTTGCCATATTTCAAAAGACCTCATAATCATTGAACTATTATATATACAGCACTGTATGTGTGTGTGTATATATATATATATGCCGATTATTCAATTATTTGATCCTTTCATAAATTCCTCCAGGACAAATCCACCTTTGAAATCCCAGTAATGTCTAGGAAAATCTAGATGTATGGGAGGGTCTGAGAAAAGGATTTGATAGGGCATTTGGGCCATGAATTTTGGTCATCATGGCACAAATATAATAAGGTCTGTGCAAAAAAAAAACAACTTACTTGTACACCAGGCCATGCAGTTGGCCATATTTAAACCAGGTCCTCAGCTGCTAAGAAACCACATGAGTAGTGTGCCTATGCACTGCTTGCCCATGGATCCTTTGCCTTCTAATGCGACATGTCTAGGCAAGTGGATCCAGTTCACATGCGATGCCAGCCACATGGAACACCACATGGGTAAAGCCCTTTTGTTTGGCTTCTTAATACATCTGGCACCACGCTTCAAATCAGGCCGCATTCAGACTCAGAAGGAGACAAACAGTTCTCTTTCAGTCATGATTCTAGGTCTATCTTGCAGGAAACTGCCTTTCTATTGGCAGGTGCTGATAAAATTGTCGTCGTCCCCCCCCCCCAAAAAAAATTGTGTTTGCACCAGCAGGATGTGTTGGCCTCAACTGATTCCCAGGGATTTTCTTAGCTGCTTTTAGACTGCTTTTAAGTCGTGCCGATTATGCCTTCACTGCCACTGTCGTCTTTCAAAAGTTGTTTTGTATGGCACTGACTTGCCATTTATCCTCAGTTGAAATAATAAAATTGCAGCTGAGAGTTAAAACCTCAGTAGTATGCAGAGTATATATTTAATAAATGTGCTTGCAATTGCTGAGATGCACATACTTTGTAGTGTCTGTAGTAATCAAAGACCATAAGAATATCTGTTAAAACCAAAAGCAGAGAAAACAGGCTCCCTATTTGGTAGATTGTTTCTATAAAACATACTACTGTAATAATACAAGAAGTTGGAAATAAACAGGCTGATGCCCCTCTGGTTTTCATGCCACAAAATAAAATGATGCAAGTCAGTTATGCTATAAAAGATGAAGTGTTAACCCCAATCCAATGTTTTGCTGGCAATGCATTGCAAACAATCTTTTTGGATTAAAAAAAAACCCCTATGGTATATTGAAGACCTACTCAAGTGAAACTTACTGGGGTTTTATTATTATTTGATAATATGCACACTACATAGAAAGATAGGACTTTATTTAATACATTTTTATACCACCCTCCCTTCAGAAAGTTCAGGGCAGCTTCCATGGCCTTTTCTCCTGTTTTAGTTTTCACAACTTTGTGAGGTAGGCTAAGTGGTGACAAAGTGACTGGCCCAGGGCCATCAAGTCGAGACAAAGCCAAGTCCAGATTGACAGTCTAACCACTAAAATATGCTGGTTTTAAGTTAAAGATGGCTGAAACCCTATACACCCCTGCATTGAATGCAGTGGTATTTATTTCTGAATTGCACTATAGGTACATTCGTATTCATGCACAAATGTAAAATAATGCTTAAGGAGGGACAGAAGTGTATACCAGAAAAATATACAATAAAACAGAAGATTTTTATCCTACAAAATTTGAAAGGTTATCTTCATTGGAAAAATAATTGTCTTGGTTTACCCTTATAATCGACAGATCATATAAATCAATGTTTCGTATACCACTGTGCACTGGATTTTCCTAAAATATTGCTGGGGAGGGGGAGAACTATCCCTCTTCTAAATGGCATCATTTTGAACAGGGGAAGCAAACTTTGAATAGTACTATTCAAGAAATTTTTTAATTTTTTTTTCATTGTTAAGCTCCAGCAAAATAACAAACTCTGATGTGTGGGATTATTTATCTAAACACAAAAGTAGAATAATAGATTGTCTTCATCCTACCTCCATGTACAAACATTTGTCCATAGTAGTGCTAAGATGGAGCTGATACAAAAAAAAGGTCTTAATTTTTATACAGCAATAGACACATTTTTCTTGCAACCATTCTTGTCTCTTTTTGCTTACTAATACTGTTTTTATTCTCGGTTCCTCTGGAAACTGTTAAGTACAGTATCTTATAACTGTAATTAGAATTTGCTGACATCATTCTTCAGGAATTCAGAGTTCCTCAGTGCAGTAGGTTTCAAGAATAAAAACTGTAGCATCATATCTGAATGAAAACAAATTTTATTAACATTTGAGCCTTCCATTTCAGAGGCTTAATCCAACTATGGATTTCAGTAGTGCCTCGAGAATTGGTTATATTTGTCTTTATTGTATAGATTTCTAATGAAAAGACGGCAACAATAAGCATTTTAAATCCTCATCTAATGTATTTCAACTCTTTACCTTTTAAAATATTTTGCTAACCTATTCAAAAATAGAGTTGTCCCAGAAGCAAGCAGTTGAGCATTGGATTCTTGGGCTTGGAATACACACACACTTCTATATTACAATTATTTATCTAGTGCCATTCACAAAACAGTGAAAGGAAGACTATTTTTGAAGGTCTTGGAACCTTTGTTAATCTAAGTAGCTGATCGACAGGAAATACACATGATTCCAAGAACATCATTAAATTACTTGGAATTGGGTTATGACTTTAAATTGGGTGGTTGTATGATTCCAAAGTGAAACACGCTACAGCGCTGTCTTGCTCTGAGCACTTAGTATATGGAGTTCAAAGAATTTCTACACAATCTTAGGTTGTAAATATTGTGGAATTGAATCACCTCAGCTTTAACCTTTTGGCTCTCCCCAATATTTGATTCTTGAGTCATTTCTGCGTCCTTTCACATGGCAAGGTGAAATCTTTGTCCCAACTCATATACCCTGTAGTCTGACCTTTGATCTAGATTGCTCACTCAGAATTCAGTTCCGAATGACTAGTGTTCTGTCAGACAAAATATACATAATCTGCTGTCAAAGACTGTCAAACAAATGGTTGACTTCATACACCCCATTTCAGTAAAATGATCAAAACATCAAAAAGAAAAGAGGGGGGCGACCCATACATTTCATGTGCAGAAGTAATATAGCATTGTGGATGGGAACATTCCTGAGAAGTAAAGGGGATGGGGAGGGAAGGAATCAAATTATTCCTGGAAGGTAAGCAGGAACAAAACTGAGATTGCAGGTCCTCACAAAATGCTATAAATACACCCGACACAATTCCATTCCTTATTTTGGCATAAGGAGTGTCACCGATCTGTTGTACTGTAAAGGGGGGGAAATAGGTGGGGGGGGGGGCCGAAGCTGAACCAAATGTGCAAAAGAAGAATATAATTAAATCTAAACACTACATTTTTTAAGGACTAATTTTTAATCCATCTGATTGAGTGGATGCCAGTCATCTTGGAAAGATTGGTTCACATATAAATTAGATTAAAAACTGCAAAGCACTGTTCGGAATAAAAGAGTGCTATAGAAATTGCAGCTATAAAATAACATTAATAACCACACAATATTTCCTGATGTGAAAAATTACATCTGATAAATATAGCCATTTATTTTAAAAGTTAAAAGAAAGGAAGGAAGAAAAAATATCTGCTGCAATTAAAGTTTCCTCGTTGAGACAGCATTTCAGGGCACAACTCGAATCCGAGTATTTAAATTCTTCTCTGAATTTCAGCACCCCGTTTTTAAAGACAGAAGTACATATATTGCTAGAAGCCTCTCTTCATAGCCCCTATGTGTGTGTGAATTTCATTTACTTTCAACATTTCTACAGAGCATGTTTACTTTATTTAGCCACATTTATTCCTTAGGAAAGCTTTCATACGTAGTTTTCCTCTTTCTGCTAAGAACTATCACACTCTCTCCTGCCTCCTCCCCCAACTCCTCCATCCAAGGTAGTCCTCTATTTTGCCTCATTATAATAAACACCAATGTTGTTACAACTGCAACAGTTCTTTGCCAGCATTAGCATATTTTGGCTGAGGTATTGTTTTACTATGACCTGTATAATAAGTGTCACATTAGCAACACAACAAATCAAACGTTTGTTAATTTCCCTCGCTTTCCCACACAGCTGCTAGTGTTATCGTGTCACCAGATTTTAATTAATATGATAAGTAACACTTGCAAGACAACAGCATGAATTCCCCCCCTCTCCCTCTGTGTGTATGTCTATGTGCGGACACATGTGAACCGAAAAGGGGGGGGGGTGTTTGATATATAATAATGCACTACTGCAGTTTCTGCTTAACTTGCATTTAAAACAAACAGGTATTAAAATACGTTCTTGAGAGCTTGGCTTGGAATATTCCTGAGGATCCAATAATCCAAACCCCAGCTGGCCTTGAAAGCTGTGCATGGTTTAGGTTTAAAAAATAAATTAAAAAAAATGCATATTTTACTTGGAAGGCAATTGTGCATTTATATTTCAGTATTGGCAATATATGCTACCCAGTTTAATTTCTTTTTTTCTCTACACACAAATGCATCTGATTTCTCCAAAGTTAATAAGTAATAATAAATAATAGTAGCAGCAACAACAACAACAACAACAACACCTCTTCCATGGCCAACGTCCTGCAGGTATTGTGTGTTCCTACGAAATTGCTCTCGTACAAGTCAAAAGTGCCATCTATTTGTAAAAGGCAGAAATGCACCGAAGGCCACACACTCGAGGCAAATTTTTGGAAAGTGGCTCCACACCTTTCTAGGCAACTGCTCCTCAAACACATAAATGCACGATGATGGAGGAGAGGGGATGGCTCTGAAGAAATGTGATTTGAAAAGGAAAAGAAGCAAAATATTTCCAGCAGCTGCCGAGAAAATACACCAGTGGCTACAGTGGTAGAATGGAAACAAGAAGAAATGCATTTGATCTTCCCAAACTGAATTTTTAGCTAAGAACAATGAAGATGTGTACTGTATAGTACTTTATGACATTCATAGGCTTCAGTGCATGTCACTTCAGGACCTGGCAAAGGTAGGTTTGTGTTACTGTGACCATATTGCAGATGGGGGTTTAGAGAAACTGGTGCATTAAAGGCTAAAGTGAAGATTTGAGTGGGGAGCCTGTGCAGAGGTTCTCAGCTCTTAGCTGGTACATTAATCTAGTTTGTTAGCATCTCTCTCTCTCTTTCACACACACACAGAACCAGACCCCCAAGGCTCCATAACACTCCAATGAACACAGCATGAAGCTATGAATATTTATTTTTTATATTCAACAAAATTTATATGCAGCTTGATTGTAAACAAACAAACTCTACACAGATTAAAACAATATAAAACAGAACATTAAATATTATTGATTTTAAAACACACACACAATTAAAACACAGGAATGGAAAATAGTCAAAAGGTGATTAAAATGAAAAGTAGCTGGGGGGGGGGGAACCACAAGTGCAACTTCTGCATGTCTGGCATGGGGTTGCCTAAACAGGTGCCAAAAAGAATACAGCGAAAGCGCTTTGTTTGGTGTCAACAGGCAGGGAGTTCCAAAGTGTAAGTGATGCTGCTGAAAATAGTGTTTTCTTAGAAGTGCATAGCAAGCATTAATGTGGCATCCATATTGAAGTCGTTGAGTGGGCCTATATGGGCCAAGGGAATCCCACCTTGAACATGGCACAGTAGGAAATGGGCAACTACTGCAGATCTCTGAGCAGGAGTTCTATGCTGACAGGGGCTCTCTCTCTCCTGTCAGCAACCATGCTGCAGCATTCTGCAGTAATTGCAGCCTCCAGATCAAGGGAAAGGGAAGCCCAGCTTAGACTGAACTACTGTAGTCAAGCTCTGCTGTCCATGATTCAGCCCTAGCTATTACACTTATTATCTGTCAGTGGGGATAGATAGGAACTGTCGTTGCAGGGGGTGGGCAGCTGGAGTTTGGACTATCTGAGTAGGGTTAGCGAGGCAACCTGGTTAGATTCCCTGAGGGAGAAGTCAAATTCTAAAAGGGGCTGAGTGGGTGCTGCGTATTAGGAACACTAATAGCTATTCTAGGTGGGGAAAGTCTACCAGAGACTTGGTTTGGAAAAGAGTGCTGTTTAAAAGCTTCTCTGTAAAGAGTTTATGTCTTAAACCAAGTTTTGTGCCTCAGTTGTGAAACTAGCAAGCTTAAAAACCTCAAAGGTTGTAGGAATACAGGCAGCACCCCACTTATGTGGGGGTTAGGTTCCAAGGCACTGCACAATATACATGAAATCACGTATAATTGGAACATCCATTGGAAAAGCCTGCAAACACCCTCTAAATCTCTGAGTCCCTAGAAAAACCCTTTAAAAAAACCAACAAACCCAGCAGCTCAACCAGATGGACAGGAATGGTGTCAATGGTGGTACTCATTGCTGGAGGAAGATTTGTAAACAATGAGCAGGGTAGACCAGAACCCCGAAGTGCTTGGCTGTGGGTTCAATGCACTTGGTGGAACTGATGGTGTCTTGCAGACGAATATGGTGATGGGCAGCTGGCACTTTTGTCTCTTCAGGTGGTCAGCAGGTGCTTGGTCTCTCTTCAGCTAGTCTGGGCATGCTTGGGCAGCCTCCTGTTCCACAGAAAAATGCAGCTTCACCATGGGTGCCAATGTTCTTCAAACTGAAGTGATGTTTGAAGCAGGCCAGCCAACCAGAGCTGGATCAGAACTCTTTTGCAGGTGGCTTGAAGTGCACACACAGCCTGAGAGCCTTCTAGCACAAGGCCCTGCTGTTGATGGGGATGCCCTGGTGGTTCATGTCCTCTAGCTACAGGTCTAGTCTCTCGTGTGTCTTTCACAGGGCTTCGTCCCGCATGTGACTGGGGAAATCCAGCCTGGAAAGCTCAGATGGTTAGAGCGTGGTGCTGACAATGCCAAGGTTGCAGGTTTGATCCCCACATGGGACAACGGCATATTCCTGCATTGCAGGGGGCTGGACCAGATGATGCTCAGGGTCCCTTCCAACTCTACAATTCCATGATTCCATGAGCTTGGCAGTTGCAGGCATATTGGCTGTGCCTACCACCCAGATTTTCTTCTCCCATATTTTAAATGGCACATTCTTTATTATTTATTATTTATACCCCGCCCATCTGACTGGGTTTCCCCCGCCACTCTGGGCGGCTTCCAACAAATACCAAAATACATTAAAATATCACAGATTAGGTGTTTTCTAAATGTCAGGTAGTTGTTTATCTCCTTGACCTCCGATGGGAGGGCGTTCCACAGGGCGGGCGCCACTACCGAAATGTGCTGGACTCATTCCTGCCAAACCTGTGTGCCACATCTCACGTGCTCATGCAATCCCGCAAACAGTTCAGCACTTCCAGCTTCTCCTCCTGCATGGGCACCACTCGCTGCCTCTTGGGTTTGTCATCACCCAAGGAAGATTATGATGCTGTGCATTTAGGTGCCATCTCAAAGAATGGCTAAAAAGAACTCTGCCAATCTCCACCACGGTCACTCCCTCCCAACCTCCTTTCTCAAACTCCTCACTCGCCATAGTCAGTGCAAAGCATTCTTGCAGCTTTTCTGACCTTTCCGTGCTCTTCTAGGGCCATTTTAAATTCACTTCCAGGTTTGCCGTGATGTGCATATACATGATCGCACACATTTTGAAGACATGTAAATAGGGTGTTGCCTGTAAACATTTCGTTTTGTTCCAGAAGTGCCTCTTCATACTTTGAACCTCTGGGTGTCCCCATGAGTGGACATTGGTAGACAGTGGAGATGATCCCTCCGCTGGTGGGAGGCTGGGGGAAGGGGACGAGGTTCCCAGGTGATAGCTGGGTGAATTCACTCTTCTGTGTGTGGAATAAAGATCTAAAGAGCTTGGTATTGTTATACTCCTTCTTCTCCTTCTCCTTCTCCTTCTCCTCCTCCTCCTCCTCCTCTTCCTCCTTCTTCTTCTCTCTTTTCTGGTTTCTTTTCTATCTATCTTTCTTTTTTTTTAGATTAGTTTGGCTTATATTGTATTTTGAGTGGAAAACTTTCAATAAAAAAGTTTTTTTTTTAAAGAAAAAAGAGAGAGAGAGAATAGGCAGCCTTCACAGAAGTACAATACTTTTTCTCGTAGGGAACTACTCAGCGATACAGTTAGGCGAGTTAATATTCTGGCCTCAATAGTCTTATGGAAGGGAACTTTTTAGACGACAGTGTGTACAACTTCACTTTCTTCAAAATGTTGTAAGCCAGCCCCTGCCGCCCCTGCCCCCCAGATCATTCTGCTGAGTGGAATACTGGATTCTATAGAAGCCAACTCCTAGGGGCTGAGGTCCCTTCGCCCCCCCCCCCCTAAAATATTTGATATGGTGCATGTGCTGTGTCATGGATCGATTGTGTTGGGTGGGGCTTACCTTGGCACTCCCCCTCCATATTTTATTCAAGTTGGCATCCCTGCTGGATTCTACCCTGATGGCACCCCTTAGTACCCTTACCCCTCATTGTAAACCTTTAATTTCATTCAAATAAACAAAAAATGTCACAGAGGTATTAACCAGTAACCAGTGTACCAAATTGCCCAAGGCTTTCCAGACACATAGATCCATGTGGACATCTCTGCATATGCAATAGTTTATATGTTTACCAGAGCAGCGTTTCCGTGCGCTGCTCTGGTTCGCCAGAAGCAGCTTTGTCATGCTGGCCACATGACCCGGAAGCTGTCTGCGGACAAACGCTGGCTCCCTCGGCCTATAGAGCGAGATGAGTGCCGCAACCCCAGAGTCGGTCACGACTGGACCTGATGGTCAGGGCCCCCTATATGTTTATATAATATGCATAGTTTATATGTAAAAGGGCACATTTTAGGGATAATGTAAATAATGTTGACATCGTTTAATATCATTTACCACATGTAACACTAACAATGCCATATCTATTATCCAATGCCCATGCAAATAATAATAATAGTGCAAAACAGCAAGAATATTCAATATCAGAATAGAGGAGCATTTGGGTAACATCAGAATTAGTACCCCTTTGTATTTTTTTAAAAAATGTAGATATGTAACAACAAACCTTTAGTTCTGTGCAGTGGAACAAGTTGTCAAGTACAGGGGGGGGGGTACTTTAAAAATTACAATGGAACTCATTCCATGACACCAGGAGACCCATGGCTCACTAGAGGGCATTTTCAGCAATAGCACCCCAATTATGGAACACTCTCCAGTCCAAGCTCCTACCGGCCTTGGTTATTTTTCAGTTCCAGCCATTGAAGGTGGGCAAATGGGACACTGTCCTACCAACCTCAAGTTAGCTCTCAGGCAGCGCCAATCTACCTGCATTCTCACTTCCATCCAGTCCAGGGGGTGGCCCAGTTTTGTCTCTTGTAGAACTCAACAGAGAGGAGAGATGGAGACAACTAGAATTAGTCTGTCATTAGCTCCGGTGCCACCTACTGTTGGATATCCTGTCTTCTGCCCTACCAGACCCAAAAGGCATCAGCCAATACTGATTCCAGCTGAAGACTCTTCTTCTGCCAGGATTTTACAGTGGGCCATTATGTACCCAAGAGACATTTGTTTATATATGGAATCACATGGCTATTCTGGCTGATGTATTTAATAGATGGAGAGTGGTTGTACCTATTTTATTTTGATTGTGTCTTATGTTTTTTAAGAAGGAGGAGGAGAAGGGGACGACAGAGGACGAGATGGCTGGACAGTGTTCTCAAAGGCACCAACATGCGTTTGACCAAACTGCGGGAGGCAGTCGAAGACAGGAGTGCCTGGCGTGCTCTGGTCCATGGGGTCACAAAGAGCCTGACATGACTAAACAACTAAACAACAACGTTTTTAAATGGTAGTGATCTGCCCTGAGATCACATGTGATGAGGACATTATATAATTCCGAAACATAAATAAAAATCAATGCATGGGAATAAATGATATTGTGGCGTAATGCCAGTTTGGTTTTGATAGGGTTCTTTTCAAAAGGAAAACTAATACAAAACCCTACATCTCATATGTTTAAAAGAGGCTGCTGGTCATTTTTAAGGCAATGCTAAGTGCCTTCAAGAGCATGTTTTTGAGTTAAGGTTGATGAATTATACAGGAGAGCAAATGATGCAAGAAAACTATGTTCTTGTGCTTCTTTTTCTGGATAAAACTCCTGCAAAATTGTACTTGTAATGCAACAATCGCTTTGTCATAGGGACCCTTTGTCATTTGCTAGCTGACCCATCTCTGTATTGCAAAAATCAAGAGGGAATTGATTTTGATGAACTGACATGCAGCTGGGGGAAGCTCCACCACTAGATGAACAAAAAGATAGCTATACCACCAGTGGGCCGATCAATATTGTACCTATGTCGAGTATCTGTGCCTATAATAAAGGAAGGCAAAAACAATGGTGCTCTTTTCTTGGCACTGGTGCCCTTCGCTTTGCCAGGTATTGAAGTGAGGTTTTTGTTGCTCTTTTCTTCAGGTAATTTTGAAGCTATGTGGCTGTGTGTGGGTTTTTTTTTTCAGGCAACTAAACTTAAGTAACACATAAAAATAATATGCCATTAAGAACTAAGAAGCGAAATTCCACATTCATTTGTTTGCTCGTAAAAGTATTTATTGTACTGTCTATTTTAATCCTTTTCAACGTGGTGTACAAACTGAAATGATGGAGCAAGAAAACGGTAAAACGGTAAAATCACAGTAATGTAAATAGAAATACAACCGATCACCCAAACGTTAATTCCAAACGAGCACCAGAAAAGACAATGAGTGCACAGGTCTGTGTTTTAAAAAAGCACTGAAATATCAGCAGCATTGGTGCTCAGAGGGGGCAGCAGGTGGAAAGGTATTTCTTTGCATATCTTGCAATAGTGTGTGTGTGTGTGTGTGTGTGTGTGTGTGTATTCACTGTGAATACCCACCAAGATTCATTTAGCAATGGCATGTGAAACAAGCCCTAAAGTATTGAATGGAGCAGAAGCGTATGTAAACAAACCAGTGTGATACAAAGGCCAGGGTGTTAGACTAGGTCAAGGTTCCTCAACCTCAGCCCTCCATATGTTTTTGGCCTACAGCTCCCATGATCCTGATGGAAATTGTAGTCTCAAAACATCTGGAGAACCGAGGTAGAGGAAGCCTGGACTAGGTGTTGGGGCACCCAGGTTCAAATCCTCACTCAGCCAGGAAGCTTGGGCCACTCACTTCCTCAGCCTAACCTACCACACAGGATTGCTATGAGAAGAAAATGGAGGGGAGGGGGAACCACTTGTGCTGTTTTGAACTCCCTGGAGGAAAAGAGGGATATAGATGTCATAAAGAAAGGAAGGAAGATATAGCATGTATCAGAATAGCAGGTGAATCACTAATGCACTAGAATCGCAGCCTCCCTGGCCACCCCTCCTCTTCAGATGTGCCAACCACCTCATGGACGAAAATTCAGTTTCACACAAGACTGCTAAATAAACCCTCAAAATGAGGAGGTGCTTTTTTGGCACTGCCAAAAATATTTTCTGGATAGGCAGAGTAGTCTGGCACCCCACCTTACAGGCCTCCTTCAAAACCTCCCTAGATGACAAAAGAGCTATTTTAATATCTAGGTGCACCAAACAACATAGTAAACTGACAGATAAAATGTAAATGTGTTTGGAAACATGTAGCTAGCTACTTAGGATATACATTCCCAAAACTAACTGAAAGAAGTCCCAGAGCTCCCTCTGGAAGTATGGGGAAGGATGAAACTATCCTTTTGGGGTAGAATTTCTGTTATAAAAATGAATGTGCTACCAAAGATGTTATTTTTGTTTCAAACAATTCCGATAATCAAGGGGGCAGCGATTTTTCAGGAGTGGCAGAAAACGATTTCAAGATATATCTGGCAGGGGAAGAAACAAAGAATTAAATTTAAATTGTTAACAGATATTAAAGAAAGAGGGGGCTTCACCTTGCCAGACCTGAAACTATATTATGAAGCATCTTGCCTCTGTTGGTTAAAGGAATGGATGTTGCTAGAAAATACAGATTTGTCAGATTTAGAAGGTTTTGATAATAGGTTTGGTTGGCACGCATATTTATGGTATAACAAAACAAAAGTTCATAAAGGATTTGGTAATCACATATTTCACAGATCTCTATATGAAGTATGGGATAGGTACAAAAACCTATTAGAACGTAAAACACCTTGGTGGTTGTCGCACTTGGAAGCAATGAGTGTGAAAAAGATAAATATGAGTAAAAATTGGGTAACATATGAAAAGTTAGTAAGAGAGGAGGGAAATATTTGGAAAATTAAACCTTATGAAGAAGTAAAGGAATATGTGAATGACTGGTTGCACTATCGCCAAAATAATGAAATTTTAAAAAGAGGATTTAAAAGAAAAGGGATTTGGACAGAATAAATCAAAATTTGAAGTGTAAATATTAATTAATAATTGTAAAATATTGTCTAAAATGTATAAATAGCTGTTGGAATGGCATTTGAAAGATGAGGAGGTGAAGTAGGTAATGATACATTGGGCCAAAGATTTTGGGTATAATATACAATTAAAAGATTGGGATAAATTGTGGAAAGAAGGAATGAAATTTACAGCACATAATGGTTTGAAAGAAAATGTGATGAAAATGATGTACAGATGGTATATTACACCAGTGAAATTAGCTAAAATGTATAAAACATATAAAAAATGTTGGAAATGCAAGGAAAAAGAGGGAACCTTTTATCATGTGTGGTGGGAATGTTAAAAAGTTTAAAGCTTCTGGGAAATGATATACATAATGAGATGAAAAAGATGTTGAAATATACATTTATATATTTAAAAAAAGCATTTTTATTGGTATACGCAATCACAGCGGCAAGAGTATTACTGGCACAGGTTATGGAAGCAGGAAGAATTACCGATGAAAGAAGAATGGCAGATGAAATTAATGGACTATGCAGAATTAGACAAAATGACAGGAAGAATTCGAAATCGGCGGGATCAGAGGTTCCTAGAAGATTGGAGTAAATGTGTGAACTATTTGAAAATCAATTGTAAACAACTGAACATGCTAGTAGGACTGCAAGAAGTTTTGTAAGAAGTATGAAATGGAATAGTAGTTATGGAAACTTTGCAAGAAGTATGAAATGGAATAGTAGCTATGGAAAGTTAAAGTAATAGTGAAAAATGAAATGCAGGACTAAGTGAGAAGATCGAACGTCACTAGACGTAGCTGATGGGAAAATGTTGTATGAGATAAGATGTTATGTGGAGTTTGGAATATATATACATATACATATATACATATACATATACACACACACACACACACACACACACATATATATATATATATATATATATATATATATATATATATATATGAAGTCCCAGATCTCCCATGCCACTTCACATATTTCCTTTTTCTGTTTGTAGCTCAGTCTCAAAACCAGGCAATGTGTCCTTGAATATGTTTATATAAATCATGCATACAGGGGGGTTTTTTCTAAGGGGGGAAACAAAACAAAAACCACTCTCACACACAAAATCTGCCTGGAATTGGTTCTGGGAAATTTGGCAAGCCTAGCACAGAGAAATCTGTTTCTTCGCGTACACCCAACAAGAATGGCACTCTTAACAGTCACTCTCACATATTTTTAAACATTTCTGGGACATTTTCCCAGAAACATACAAAATCACACTCTGGTGTTTGTGTAAGAAGAAGCCATTTTCCAAGTGGTTTGTAAAGTTTTTTTAAAAAAAGGGATAATTAGAGATGCTAGAAATAAATTTTCCATTCAGAGTCAGAGTATTAAGGGAACAGGCCGGCAGGCAGCCAAACTGCAAACTCCCCTCCAAGTGACATAATGGCTGGGAGATGATTTTCTGCACAGCTTAGAGAGGTTCCCTGAGATGAAGGTCTCCATCATTCATTAACCACAGTTGTCCAAAGTAATGGCCTCTTTCCTATGGTACAGAAGCTTGTTTGGTCCAAGCTAGATGACATGATCCAATTCATGCAATTAGCAATTATATGAATGGTTTTCTAGAATAAATAGCAGGTGGGGGGCATAGGGATGGACAAATTTACCCTTTTCAGTTTCTCATTTTTCCATTCTAAAATTCAGTTTGCTCAATTTCTGCATCAATTTGCAATTATATTATTTTTTAAAAAGCTATGCATAAAAATGTGCACATATATTTTATGTGTATTTATATACAGTACATTTTATATTTATATTTAATTTAATTTAATTTATATGTATATTTAATTTATATGTATTTATATACATTATATACATGGAATGTGGGTGGCACTGTGGGTTAAACCACAGAGCCTAGGGCTTGCCGATCAGAAGGTCAGCGATTCGAATCCCCGCGATGGGGTGAGCTCCCATTGCTCAGTCCCAATTCCTGCCAACCTAGCAGTTCGAAAGCACCTCAAAGTGCAAGTAGATAAATAGGTACCTCTACAGTGGGAAAGTAAACGGCGTTTCCGTGTGCTGCTCTGGTTCGCCAGAAGAGGCTTTGTCATGCTGGCCACATGACCTGGAAGCTGTACACCGGCTCCCTCGGCCAATTACGCGAGATGAGCGCCGTAAACCCAGAGTCGGTCACGACTGGACCTAATGGTCAGGGGTCCCTTTACCTTTATATACATTTTTGCAAGCAATTTCCAGTAATATGCATTTATGTACACACTTTCCCCCAACATATGCATTTTTTGCACACTTGGAGAAATTCAGAGATTTGTGAATTTCAAAGGATATGTCAGCATTTCTGTTCACCTGTTGGTTCAGGAAGCATGAGTTAGGTAGGTGTGCATGAAAATGTGAAGTGGGCAATTGGAGATTGGGACTTTGGTAGAGGGTTGTCACTGACCCTAGGCAAGAACCCCGTTATTGTTCATGCTTGAGCATACAGAAACACAAAGCTGGAGCATTAACGGAGAAAGCAGGGAATCTCATATATCATCTGTCTGTTGTTATTTTTCAAAACAAGTGTTTTAGAAACATGCTTGAAATAGGGAAGTCAGTAGATCCAAGCTCCTAGTCTACAAAGGAAAATTCTCTCACTGGCTTCTACTTGAAGTGCTGCCCTGTCCATGTCCAGTGAAAGGTAAATCATGAGAAGGTAGAAGAAGAGATTTGAAGTTGCTCATCAACAAAATTAGCACATTAGTCAACCCAAGCCAAGTACAGTAGGTGATCAAACCCAAATAGACAAAATGAATAATTCCCTTATGTTACTTTCTTCCTACATTACAAGACACAGATCTCACACTCATATATATTGCTTTGTGAATGATGCCTCCATGAGGTGAAACTCAAGATGTCCTCACACGTAGAACCGGGAGCTATAGAGCTGGAGGAAGGCAGGTGGGTCGAGAACGCTGCATTATCATGCATCTATGGTATGTAAGGTGGAAATGGATTGGTTGTCGGAGTAGCAAAGTGAACACCTATCACAAGGATTCTAATAACTTCAGTATCACAACTGCCTTTCTTTCAACTCCCACAGGAGAACAAACAAACATGTGGTACTGAATATAGAAGGGCCATAGGAAATTGACCCCCCAAAAAAACTGTTTTTTTAAAAAAATATATATATAAGCTTCGATTCTGATTTCTGAAAGACCATCTCCACAAATAGTGAAAGGAAAATTCATCTTAAACATGGTTGCTGGGATAATCATTACATTGTTAAGACACGCACCAGAGCAAACAGCATAGCCGTGACTTAATGTTTTGTGACATGGCTACGCAGATCCATTTTAGCCTCTTGTGTAGGTTGCACGTTTATATTCCCTAATTATGTATTTATCTGAAGGGCCAGAATAGCTCCACAGTATTCATTTCAATCACTCAGGCCTACAAGTGGCCTAACTGCTTTGCTACAATATTTGCCCAAAAGACTGAAGACAGTTATTCCCAGTGTTCAAGTAGATTAGCAGAAGAAACCTTGGTAATTAATTTTTTACAATGGCGATACGCACTCGCCTAAGCTGCAAATATAACATTAAGTTTCATTTCGCTATGCACACTTCATTATTAAAAGTATAAAATGTGAAAATGTCCTCAAGCTCTTTTACTCTATGGACCAGTCAGGTTCAGTGCCCAAGATTAGCATAAAAACTATCTCAACAAGTGTTAGTCCCCAGACTAGAGGCTGAAAATTAATTGTATGTATAGCAGTGATAGGATGTGATTGAGCCCCTGTCAAAGGCATATATATATATATATATATATATATATATATATATATATATATATATATAATATTGAAATGCTTTCATAATAAATAATGTCAAAGGTTCTGTGTGAGCTTAAGCACATAAGATGCATGCTAGACCCGGCTCTACCATAAGGCAGAGTGAGGCAGCTGCCTCGGGTGGCAGGTCCCCACACCATTCCGAAGTCACCTAAGTTAGCCTGCTCTGTACTTCCTACGCCAGTCTGCTGCTCTCAGTATGGGGGAGGAGGATGCCAGTGTTGAAATAAGATTCAGTTGCGAGTCTGCTCAGATTCTATGTGTGGAATGTGTTAGAGTTGTTCAGTGGAATCCCTGATCCGGAACTTGTTATTAGAAATGAAGTCTCTCCACCACAAGAATGCGCTTCAAAGCTTTCCTGCAGAACAGTCTTAAATGCTAGTTACAATAAGATAAATGTTTCAAAGCAACACATTGCAAACAAGCAGTGAGGTTCAGTCCTTATGCAGTTTACCATAGAAAACTTTCCTCTCTCTTGTTCATCAATGCAGAACTTCTCTGCGACCGGTGCTGCTGCTGCTAGCCATATCCAAACAAACACACACAGAGGTTTCCTGCTATGAGAGCTCTGCAGCTCCAGTATCCAGAGATGAGTCATCAGGTAGCTTATCTCCCTCTAGTGGAAAAATACCAGTCTTCTCTGACGCTTTTGCCAGAGTGGAACCTTTTTGCCTAAGGTAAACATTCTGTTACAACATTTTAAATTTTAAATACAATGTATTCAAACACAGCATTTTTATGTACATTAAATTTACAACTTTAACAGAATGGAGGGTGCCATCTTGTCTTTCAACCCAGAATAAGGCCAGTCCTGGTTAAGAAAAGAAAAGAATTGCCGGAGCTCACTCCGTTCAAGTCATAGGATGCAGTTCACACACACAGCTCACCTGCTCTAGTGCCACAGCTCCCTACAGCACACTGCTGGTCTGAAACAGCAAAGAAAGGATACCTCACCTTTCAGTAGGGTATTATGTTTATATGCCTTAAGTAGGTGGCAGATCTGTACAGCTGTAGCCTTGCAGTCCTAGTTTGTTTAAAATCAAAGGAATATCTGCTTTTGCCCAAAGGAATATTCTGCTTCCTTATCCTGGAAGTTTTTATTAGGGGAATAAAAACAGTAATAGCCGGTGGCCACATCTACCTGAGCTCCCATATATTTGGCACTGTGTCACACAATATTCTTTCTCCGCTTATCAAAAATTCATATTTTCATGTGGCAGAATCTACACTTTGGAACTCCCTGCCTACTGACATTAGGAAGGCACATTCTTTATACTCTTTTCAGCACCTACTTAAAACATTTTTGTTTAGGTAAGCCTATCCAGACATGAAGATGTTACAAATTAAAACAGCTTATTCCTTTTGACCAGAACCTCCTCTACTTCACCT
Organism: Zootoca vivipara; assembly: GCF_963506605.1. NCBI lineage: Eukaryota > Metazoa > Chordata > Lepidosauria > Squamata > Lacertidae > Zootoca > Zootoca vivipara. The sequence continues at coordinate 23,911,780 of NC_083279.1, read as the reverse complement.
TTGTCTTTGGGGAGGCAATGCTTCATCACATCCTTATAAATACCCTAAAAGGACTCCTGTGCCTTGGGCCTATCTCACACCCTGTGTTTTTGCAGCCAGTGCAAAACAGCTGGTCTTGGGTGTCACTCAGCCAATCATGACGTATTAGAATAGGAAAAAAAAGATAAAAGTTGTGTTTGCTTTTTTAGTTTCACAGATAGTTGGCTCTGCATTTCTTTTGAGCACAATACTTGCACAATAATTCATCCATGAACATAGATTTTGAATTTGATTTTTTGCTTTCTTGCAGTACTACACTCATCATTCTCTCTCTCTCTCTCTCTCTCTCTCTCTCACACACACACACACACACACACACACAGAGAGAGAGAGAGAGAGAGAGAGAGAGAGAGAGAGATGAGATGAGATGAGATGAGATGAGATGAGATGAGATGAAGAGAAAACAGCAGCTGGATGTATGAGTGGAAAAAGAGAGCCACTTTTTCCACTAACACTTTTGGCTTTGCTCACTAAACTCCCCCAATCACACCTTTCAGTTTAACCAGACCAATCACAGAAACCCTCTGGGAAAGCTTCATTGGTTGGCAACTTGACTCTGCAGACAATACAGAATAGTCTGGTAGAGGGAACTGAGCAGACCATCCTGTTGATTGCAGAGCACACTGTGTGGAAACCTTTTATCACTGACATTCAATTCTTGCCAGAGCATCTCCAAGAGAAGGTTTTGGAACTCAAGTGTGATTCAGCTGCCAAACAGGATTTCAAACCATTTACTTTCAGAAACTTTTGGTTAAAATGTCTTCTGGTATATGCCAAGACAGGAGAGCAGATTCTGTGCACCGTTTTGCCATTTTCATTCCCACGGCTTTGCAAAGCTGGTTTTTCTGCTCTTATAGCTATTAAAACAAAGTAGCACAACCGATTGGGTGTTGAAAGCGACCCAAGATGTGCTCTGGCTTCCATGGTGCCCGGAATCCATGTTATAAGACTAGAATGGTATATAGAAATTCAGCTGAATAATGTTGATGATGTAAACAGTACCCTTTCTACTTATCTGGTGTGAATGTAAGGTTGTTAAAAGTTGCTGTATGTAGCATGTACGAAAGGCATAATTGGATATGGTATCTCAATAAATGCTATACAGTAATTATCTTGCTTGATTATGTAGAATCACATGTAAAACTAGAATATAGGCAATTAGTTCCTAATTTGATAATCACTAGTTGACTTTTATGAGCTAAGTATTGGAAGCAACACCTTTTTTTCCAGTACAGAAGTCTATAATTGTAAAAATTGAATGTTTTATTGATGTTCAAGTGATATTGCAAATATCTATGGGACAGAGGGGAGAACAAAGTATTTTTGATATATTTTTGATATATTCAGTCATTCATTAATTGGAAGAATACTAATCCCCAAGAAAATGATTTTTGGGAAGTATTGGCTACCATATGATATTTAACTGATTTCTCTTTTTATCATATTATACTTTTCCTTTGGATAACTTTATGATGATCAATTTTTCTGTACTGTACTCTTTTCCCACTTAATTAAAAGCAAAAAGCAAAATTAAAAATCCCCTGCACTGATCAAACATCCTCAAATATCCGATAAAACGCCATAAAAAATAACCCATTGATGGCTCTTTGTCTGCCTTGCACACATAACTAGAGTTGATTCACCTATGTGTTAGAGGGGGTATAATGAAAGAGGAACTTACTGGCACATGTGATGGCATTGCAAATGTGTAAAAAATTTGGAAAGAGATAATGAAGGGAATTTCTGAAATAATAGGTGTACCACCAGCGCCTTTAAACCCCAAACTGTGTATTTTATCAATTTTGATGGGTTGAATGCAAATTTAATATGTAAACCCCTCATACTTTTTCTATGAGTAGCTGCTCATTTGACCATATCTCAGGAGTCCTCTGGTTTCTCTTTAAAAATCGAGTTCAATAAAGTAATGTTTATTCTCATTTCTGAGAAACTGACTTCTAAATTAAGGGTATCTCAGGGTGCAGCTAAACCTATTTTGCCTCCATTTTGTTACTTATATAACTGGTCAGACACAAAGATAGGAAATCCCAATGCAATACAGTGGTACCTCGGTTTTCGAACAACTCGGAACCCGAATGCTGCAAACCCAGAAGTAGGTGTTCCGGTTTTTTAACTTTGCCTCGGAAGTCGAACGTGCTCCTGGGCTTCCGTTTTCACTGTTGCACAGCTCATTTGAGTCCCCTGCATTAAGGCTTTTTTCATCCCGTTTTACCCTTGTGCAACAAATTTAAGTCCCCCCATCATAATAAAGGCTTTTTCATCCAGTTTGTATCCTTGAACAGCCAATTTAAGTCCCCCCCCCATTGTAATTAAAACCTTCAGTTTCTGATTGCAGTGTTCTGAGGTGATATTTGGTGCTTTTGTTTTTTGCTATTTCTGCATGTTTGTTTGTGTGGCTTTTTCATTTTTGTGACTGCGGCTTGTTTTTCATTTTATGATTGACTGACTGCAGAAATGGATAAAAGCCCCCCATCCAAACAATGACTATCATCAGTGCAGGTAAGAAAAAAAATTTTTTAATTTTTATCATCTACAATACTGTCTTATTTATTTTATAGTACAGAATATTGATCATTGCTTTCATTTTATGAATCAATGGTCTTGTTAGACAGTAAAATTCATGTTAAATTTCTGTTTTAGGGGTTGTTTTTAAAAGTCTGGAATGGATTAATCCATTTTGCATTACTTTCTATGGGAAAGTGCACCTTGGTTTTGGAACGGACTTCCGGAATGAATTAAGCTTGAGAACCAAGGTACCACTGTATTCAAGCCTGCCTCCCCAGTACAGGCATACAGCCCCAACTTCACCAGTGTCTTTCTCCGCCCCAGCCCCATCCTGCAAAATTTGCTGGAATCTGCAGCACCAACCATCACATGGACCACCACAGGTAGAACATGCATATTAGGAAGCCTATATGGTTAATGAGAAGAATCGAAGACACTATGAAAGCAAAGGAGGCTTCCTTAGAAAAGTCATGTTTTATCTGAGGAAAATAAGATTAGTGAAAACAAATGTTTCGACAATTAAAACAACATTTTTTTTTAAAAAAAAAAGTGTTTGCAATGAAGCAAGCAAAAGAAGAATTCAAGGAGCCCTATTACCGAAAATAAATAAATAAAGAGAAACAATAAAACATTCTTTTAAGTACATGAGAAGGCAAGAAACAATCCAGGGGTGATGGAGGAAGATAGGAATATCGCTGAGAAGCTGGTCTTCACCACAGAAGATGCTGAATACCTGAACTAGCTTGTGTGTGAGCAGAAGGCATCAGAAAAAAAAATGAGCCAAACTACTTCCGCTGTTGAGGAAAACATGCTACACTAAATATGCCATTCGTGTGGTCTTCTTGCATTCATATATATTAGAGGAACCCTGGAATGAAATCTCTATCCCTAGAAGCAGCACATAAATGTGTGCATGTTGTCACAACACCAAAGGAGTAAGTAGGAGGGACACAGCTCCTAAACACCAAGTTTCTTCTTAGCCATATACAAATGTACTTTAAGCATATGAAATGTTTGAGAAGCATCTCCAAATATTTGCCACATAAAGTTCTTAGTAAATAAACACTTTCTCCCACCCCACATGTTCACCCTATAGTTACTCAGCTACTGAGATTGTTTCCCCCCCACACACACACACACCTTTTAGCCACTGCTGAGTGGAACAATAAGATTTTTTAAACTGTTACTTCAAATGTTTTTCACAATCTTGATTCAAAAAAGGGATAATTCTCCACCATATTTTTGGTCCAATTATCAGATGATGATGGACAATGGATTGATAAGAGTCACTCAAGAAGATGCAAGCGCTTATATATAACAGCTACTGCAATTATCAGCCACTACTAAGCTATTATTGATCCTGTTCACATTGGGTGATAACTGAGCATTTTCCACTTATTTAAAGTGCTGTTAGCCAGAAACTCCCATCAATGAAAAGCAGCAGACGAATTTCTTCAAACATGGTTCAATAAATAATGCACATATAGAAGGTGCAGAGTTCCTTAGTCTCAGTGAAACAACTAACTGCGAAGCAAAAACACCATCTAGCTGGCGCTAAATGGTTGATTACAATAAAATAGGTTCCCCTAGATAGAAGGTCATTTAATACGTAACCTGAAGTACCACTTTTAGAGGCAGAGAGATGTTGGTAAGAAAAAAAAACCCTCTTTCTTTCTCTGTGTAATTTCAATAATGTGGAAAAGAGGAGTGGAGGAATACATGGCTTTACTAAAGTTTTACTTTTTTCTGCATCTGAGAGTTCATTGATTTAGTTAACTAAAGCAACTTTATTCCATGGAATGGTGTTATTTTTTCTAAATTTTGAAAAATCTAGTTATTACTAGATTCATTAGTAATTCCGTATTAATGTAGCAGTCACTCTGCTTGTTTTCTTGTTAATACTAGGATACAGAGGACATAACACGATGTTCAGCATTTCTTTTTCAAGAAGGCAGCAGCCAAAGGGACCAGCATTTAAATAGACTATTAAGGGTATCAACCAGTAATTGCCAAGTTAATCTCTCTAAACAATCAGTAGTTTTAAGAAAAAGGGCTGACCACCAACATTTAAGGTCAGACTGAAATTGATCAAAAGGAGCCAATTGAAAGGACAATAATTTGTGTCACCATATCTTCATTCAGTGTGGATGTTTTATATTTTAATGTCTACAAAGTAGATAATTTGACCCAAATGTTTTCTTTTTTGTTAGGCTGATAAATGGCTCACAACACACCACCCTCTTGGGGCACAGAGCTCCTTTCTTTGTTAAACAGGTAGATATACCACTAATGAGTCCTGTTTTTCTGCTTTGAAAGTTTAGCCAAAACTCATCACGAGCAGCACATCAGGCAGACTTGGAGCATATCTCAAATAAACAGAGACCAGGAAGAGCCAGAATGACGAAGAAGAAGAAGAGGAGGAGGAGGAGGAGGAGGAGGAGTTTGGATTTGATATCCCGCTTTATCACTACCCTAAGGAGTCTCAAAGCATCTAACAATCTCCTTTCCCTTCCTCCCCCACAACAAACACTCTGTGAGGTGAGTGGGGCTGAGAGACTTCAGAGAAGTGTGACTAGCCCAAGGTCACCCAGCAGCTGCATGTGGAGGAGCGGAGATGCGAACATAGTTCCCCAGATTAGGAGTCTACCACTCTTAACCACTACACCACACTGGCTCTTCTGGCGCTAGTAGGATTGGGACAGCAGTCAAGTGTCTGGATGAGTGTTACTATCTGACCACCTAGTACCCAACACTATTTAAACCAAGCACATCCTTTTATACAAAGTTGTTTTTTTTTAAGGTATTGTGCTGTCACCTGATAGCAAAGTCTAAACTGAGGGCTCCTTGCTCTGCGGTTTGAGCAATTATATCCACATGAACATATCATGTAGGACAGGCTTCCTCAACCTTGGCCCTCCAGATGTTTTTGGCCTACAACTCCCATGATCCCTGGCTAACAGGACCAGTGGTCAGGGATGGTGGGAAATGTAGTCTCAAAACATCTGGAGGGCCGAGGTTGAGGAAGCCTGATGTAGGACATGGCTTTACTAATTGTGACATAGTTACAGGTAGGTAGCCATGTTGGTCTGACGTAGTCGAAACAAAAAATAAAAAAATTCCTTCCAGTAGCACCTTAGAGACCAACTAAGTTTGTCATAGGTATGAGATTTCGTGTGCATGCACACTTCTTAAGACATAGTAAGACAACTGTCAGGGGTGTGCAACAGCTCTCTAGGGTGGTTGAATAACAAGGTAAATTGGGAGTGATTTGAGTCCTTCCCATCTTGAGTTGAAATGTGATGTCAATAAACCCCCCAAGTTGGTTTGCAGAAGGCAAAAAAATGCCATATTGCTCTATGGTTGTCAGTGTTTTCTCTGTTCTATATTACTCTCTATTTCCTATATAATATCTCTATGTTCCCCTCAGCCCATGGACTTTGTCAGAAGTGAGGTTGTCCATTGCCTGTGGAGCAATAAAAACCTCTGGGTTTATTTTTCTTTTTTGTAAAAGGCACAGCAGCAGAGGATTACTATTATTTAGTTAAAAGCTTCATTCCAGGTTTGTTTGTTTTTTAATCCTAGGAGTGCTTTGCTTGTTTTTGGTTTTATGTGTTTTAAAATTTAATAAAGTTTAATTAAAAATTAATAAAACTAAAGGAAAAGAAATGAAAAAGAATGAGGTCTGGCAAACACTGACAATTCTGGCTTTTCAGTCCCCACAAGGTAGCAAACCCAGGATGTTATCAGTGCCAGATAGCCCACATGGATTGTGGCCACACTCAACTGGGCGGGTTACAAGTTTAAACTAAACTAGAACTAGGTACTATACCCAAGTAACTATCCCTGATCCTTGCCTTGTTTTGTTTTGTTTTGTTTTGTTTTGTTTTGTTTTGTTTTGTTTTGTTTTGTTTTGTTTTGTTTTGTTTTGTTTTGTTTTAAACCACAACTGCCCCTAGAATTCTACAATCAAACCAAGGTGAAGAGTGGCTTAGTCTGTTGAATATTTTTTGGTACTTGCATAACATTAATGGCTAGAAAGAACAATAGGTTGCTATAGTATAGAGGTTACTGTAATTGCTTCCTAACATATCAACTACTGTGGTTTTTTTGTCAAGAATATTAGGAACAAACTGGACCCTATGTGAAATGCATGATTAGGCCTACATATCATTTGTCTGTTTTCTGAAGCCAAAATACCCACAATGGAGGTCTCAGTCAGGACTGAGGCCATTGTACCCCTTGCCCAACCTTGGTGGGGGAAGCCAAACCAGTCAAGCACAACAACAACAACAACCCACTCAGAAATAAACAAGTATGCCCTTAAATCTAAGACTCGCAGATTAAAATCCACCCTCACTGAATTCCCCACCTCTGTTCTCCCCCTGGAGAAGGAATTCAACACAGCGAAATGCCAATTGTTCTGGCCCCACACGTATTTCTGCTTGCCAGATGGAATGACCCAATACATCTCAGTCTTCTTCTTCTCCTGCTGCTGCCCCACTGTTCTGGGGTTCTCCTGATCCTACGCTAGCGGAAGCCCTAGCTTCTACTAGCAGGACTCATTAGTTGATTTCAACTCTATGTATACAAAATAGGTAAATTTAGCCCTTCTTCTTCTTCTTCTTCTTCTTCTTCTTCTTCTTCTTCTTCTTCTTCTTCTTCTTCTTCTTCCTCCTCCTCCTCCTCCTCCTCCTCCTCTTCCTCTTCCTCTTCTTCTTCTTTCCTTTGACAGGAAAGGATTTCCATATCAGTCAAGATTTCTTTTATTTGAAAGTGGTGAGGCCACAAGGGAGGAGGAGTGTGGTTTGAGGAGGAGTGTGGTGGGGAAAATGTGTCCCCTTGATACCCCATGCCCAAACGTCCGCCAGAAGCTGGAGCCAACCCTGGTTCTTGCCAGTAGATTTCTGGGGGAAGGAAATGCAAGGGCCCAATCCACATACCAAGCCCAGGAAATCCTCTTAGCATTTGTGGCATCCTGGGGTGGTAGAATGGATCATACCACTCCGGGCTACAGGTGGGGAATGTCACTTTTGGATATTCCCCTATATGTATGTGTATCTGTAATTTGAAATGATACAGCCCATTCTAGTACCTCATTCTGCTGCATGTGTAAAGCAGGCCTCAGAGAACAAAAGGCGGTCTTGACATTCTTCCCCACTTAATACGACATGTGCCCAGGAAACGACAATTCCATATCATGCAATTATGGGCCTCATTCATTAGTATCACATCATTGACTGCACCATGAAAGAAATGACAAATTAGCAATTTCCCAGCATTGGCATAATACTATCATTTGTATCACAAAGTCAGCAAAATCTAACCTCCAGTAATTCAGCTCACTATTCTTGCCCAAGACTGGCCATCAATACGGTTTTATGTGCCCTGTACTAATCACTAAAGTCAGATAATATGCAAGGTTAATGGTCGCAGACAGTCTCGGGAAATATCCAAGATCTGATAAGGAAGCCCCATATTATTGCTGTGCGGTGTGTGTATATACCACACAAGAATAGGAGAAAGAAAGAAATCAATGGTTAAGGCAGTTGTAATACATCTCTCAGTGTAACAAATAAATTGGCCCTTCATCGCCCATTCAAATCCCAGTTAATAAATAGTTCAGACACAGGACACAGTGATAGTGAAAAAGTGTGATCATTGTACGCTTGTCACTTTTACTTTAGATTTATGCCATCTTGGCACAAAAAAGTCTAAGCAGCACTTTTCAATTAACTCGTTGGCCTTTTAAAGAAAATAGCAAGAGGTTGTTTCATTCTGATTTGTATTTTAACACGCATCCCACTCCCCTTCAAAAAGTGTTTGATTCTACCCCTCATTTAAACAAACAGTTGAAAACACAGAATGCAATCAACAGGCCAAGGTCCTCTCTTGCCTGTCTTATCGTCAATTACTATTCAGGGATAGCTCCATAATACATGCATATTAGGCCTGCCTTTATTCCAGAAAAGAAACTTCTCTAGCTACTGCAAACTGGCAGCTATCTATTCTGTAGTTTCCTTGCAAACGGGAAGGATCTGCCCAGCATGATTGTAAAATAAGTTGGTTGACTCTAGTAAGATCCCTTTTTTTAAAAGAAGGGGGTGTGAGAAAGAGGTTATTAAAATATAAGTTCATTAAAATACCAAACTCTACGGCAGAACTTTTTTTTTGTGGGTTAAGATTTTTCCTCCGAATATAATTACATCCATTTACCCTGCAGAAACCTAAGAAAAGAGAAGGCAATGCATTTAATTTATAACTGTACTAGTAAATGCAAATGTAAAATTGGCAGCTTTGATGGTACAGTATTAAATATAGCTTATCTCACTGGTGACAGTGAGAAACAGACACTCTCTTAGGACTATGAGTTATGACAATCTCTCCAGTGAGTGAAAAATCATCCCCATACAGCTGTCACCAATGAGATTTTCTTTTTCTCTTGCCTTGGTGTGTGCGGGTGTGTGTGTGTGTGTTTTCTTTTAGTCATTCTGGAGTTGCCACTTTAGAAGCTGTGTTGTAAACAGTTTTAATAGCTCTAAAGATAGATACTAGTCATCGTTATACTCTTCCCCCTTCCCCGCTAATGTGATAAACAAATGCTATGCCTTGCATGGCAACAACAAGAAAACCTTGCCCAATACAAACAAAGATGACAATTTAATTTACTGAAATTTGAGAAGCAATGCAAAACACTTGTTTCTCGGTCTCCAAGACACACTTTCTCTCTCCTAAGCTATTGTGGACATAGTATGATAACATTTGATTTTCTTTGCCTTATTCTTTGAAATGATCCTGAAAGATAGCAAACACAAATGCATTAAAACGCTATGTTCAAGTACAGTTAGGCAGGCAAACAATGATTCAGAAACCATGAATAGTAAGACACCGTACAAACAACTTTGCCTTTCTGCATATTCAGTGGCCAGAACAAAATCTACCACATCCGCTGTGAAGTGCAGAGATCAGAAGCTTCTGAATTCCTCCAAGGAAAGAGGATGAAAAAGTGAGCCATTCCTGCCATCAACAGCAGCCTACATCAGGGTTTCCCAAACTTGGGTCTCCAGCAGTTTTGACTACAATTCCCATTATCCCTGATCACTGGTCCTGCTAGCTAGGGGTGATGGGAGTTGTAGTCCAACAACAGCTGGAGACACAAGCTCCCATCCAATGCCATGGCCACAAGCAAAACTGCCTGGATTGCTTCAGCTCACTTGCCGTTATGCCCTAACACTACAATGGCCTTCCCTCTGGGAAATTCCAGAGTATGGGATAATGGCCCTCCTGGGTGAGCTTCAGTACATATGCGTATGTGCATATATTCCATTGTCTTTCACCTCTGGCCCGTTGAGCCAGAAATCAGGGAGCAGCGCAGAGTGACAGAACCAGGAATGATACACAGTCGGGCTCAGAGACAACCCTGCCCCTTTCCAGGTAAACCACCAATCCCTACTGACCCTGCCATTCATGCTTGCCTGCCACAGTTTGCCACCCAAGCTCTACTCATTGTGTCAATCGCCTTACACTATCATAGGTGCTTATTCCACAGGAAAGCAGCAAACAAGGTGGTTGTGGCAACTGTGGCAGCGGAAAACTAACCATCCCAGAATTATAAAATTGCAGAGTCGGAAGGGATCCCGAGGGTCATATAGTCCAACCCCCTGCAATGTAGGAATCTCAACTTGAACGGCCATGTCTAATTTAGTTCTAAGTTGTAACCCATCCAAGGGAAGGGAAGGGAGCCAAGTGGCCCTGATGTAAATGCCCTCAGGCTGCTATTGTCCCATTAGAGAAAACTTCAGGTACAAAGCAAATGGGACCATTTTACAACGGTGAACTGGTGTGGGAAAATGGGTTTAAACTCTGTCCCTCAGCTGTTTTTTTTAAATTTGCTTTAAAACAAATTAAGGAGGTGGGACAACTGATCACTAATCTTCAACTTTTTATGTGTGTAGTATATGCCATCTTACGAAAACTAGACACAGCTTTCAATTATTCAAACACACTATATAAAAGTATTTATTTGCACGTGAGTGCACCCCCCTCCTCCTTTACTGACTTTGTTGAAGCACTGAAGTGAAAAATAAAGAATGTGCCTGAGATTAATAAAGAGTGATATAATTTTGTGACCATTAACAACATGTGTAACTATGCAGGCTATAACAATGATAACTGGAATCAAAATGACATAGTGCAGAAATAAAACCTGCAGAAGTCATGAAGTGCTCCTCCCATGCTCTCAGTCTGACAGTTGGTTAAGCCTGACAAGCTCTGTTGTCATCTGAACACCAAATAATGACATTTTCAAGTTCAGGGATCCTTGGAATGGCAATATTAGCTACTCTGCTCAAAGCTGAAGGTTATCTCTCATGCCACAGAAGCTATATAGCTGCCACCCAAAGGAGGCAACATCTGGTACCACTAAATGTGGCCACACCTCATGGCGAGTTTCCCCTGTTCTGCTTCATGAGCTGCTCCTTGCAGAGAAAAATCTACTGCATGATGAAATCATGCCATAGTTTTTAAGTACTAAGGGAGAGAGGAGGAGGAGGAGGAGGAGGAGGAGGAGGAGGAGGAGGAGGAGGAGGAGGAGGAGGAGGAGGAGGAGACGCAGGCAAGAAGCTCTGGGTTGTGGTCATGTGGTTTCTGTAGTCCAATCTCTAACCCAATTCAAAAAACAACAACACCTAAGGGCCCAACACAAATGTCCAACATCCCTACAGTAGAGCAGGACTGGGTGAAATCTGGCCTGTGACACTTTCGTATGTGTTCACCCTAATCCATAGGGTTATGCCCTGATCCATACCCATCTTAGGATTTGCATCTAAAAACGTATTTTAAAATGTATTTTCTTTCCAAAGATGCACGTCTCAATACATTTTCTCTCCATAAATGCACATTTTCAAACATTGCTGAAGATGTCTTTGTGAGGAGAGAACTGTTGGAATGTTTGAAAAGCAGCAAATAAGGTAACAAGCTACACATAAGTCTGGGCAGGGAGGATCAAAACAATCTGTATCCTAACTTTGCAAATATCAAATTCCTCAAGTGCTGCATGTGTAGAGGTACCGAGTGACACCCTCAGGGTAGACCCATTAAGACGAACGCGCCAAAAGTAGTTTTGTCCATAAATTTCAATGGATCAGCTCTGAGCAGGGCTAGCGCTGAAGGCATCCGACCATTTCTGAGAGCAGATGCTTCCAGGCAGTTGCTGTTTGCACTGCTCTAGCTGCCGCAGGTGGCGCTGTGGGTTAAACCACTGAGCCTAGGGCATGCTGATCAGAAGGTCGGCGGTTCGAATCCCTGTGACGGGGTGAGCTCCCGTTGCTTGGTCCCAGCTCCTGCCAACCTAGCAGTTCAAAAGCACATCAAAATGCAAGTAGATAAATAGGAACCGCTACAGCGGGAAGGTAAACGGCGTTTCCATGTGCTGCTCTGGTTCGCCAGAAGTGGCTTTGTCATGCTGGCCACATGAACCTGGAAGCTATACGCTGGCTCCCTCGGCCAATAATGCGAGATGAGTGCACAACCCTAGAGTCGGTCACGACTGGACCTAATGGTCAGGGGTCCCTTTACCTTTACCTTTAGCTGCTGCAAATAATGAATATCATACAATGGGGCCTGGGTGCATTGTAAAGTATGTTCACTCTGCTCTTTAAGTAGGTAGAAATACCATATCTTATCACTGATTTTTATTATACACACACAATTCCTTTTCTTGTGTGATTTCTCCTCTCCCCTCCCCATCAACATCAACCTCCAATTTTCCTATAAAACACTCCTTTCAACTTTCCTCTAATAGTTTAAAGGCCACCACTGCACCTGCAAGAAATGACTCTAGTGACATTACGTGTGGTCCGTGTGACCTAAGCAGTAGCCTTTTCTTTTTTAAAAAAGGAACTAAATTAGTAATAAGCTTACCTATCACTTATCAGCTGACCATGTAAATAGCCTGCAGAATAGTAAAAAGGCAGGGGGTAATCCGAAGGGATAATAGCTCAGGGGAGGAAAAAAAATACCCTATTAGCTCTGCTGGGGTCCACATGGCAAACAGCCTTTTCCGCTCATGAAAACCATAAATAGATCCCCTGCACAGCAAGGGCACAGCCACGTCCAGTATGTTTCAAGTAAAGAAGGGAGGAACCAGGTGAGACAAAAGGCTAAGCTCAGTGTGATCGGTGTGATTAAAGGCTGCATTAGAAAAGGGGGGGAATATGGCAGGAAGAACTGCATTGTTGTTGTTTTAAACAGGCTCATAGGCTAGCTTCTCATCCCATCGGTGGTTAGTGCTGACAATGCACCTTAATGAATTTTGGGTGCTTGATATTGTAAGTGCTTGATATTTTATTTTAAAAAAAACTTATCAGATTTTTCCTGGAAAGGCCTAGTCTAGGGTGGAGGGATGCATTTTGATGCTTACGCTGTTGTGTAAATGCTGTAAAAGTAAATGCATGCAGTGCTTTTCTTCTAGGAAAAAAAAAGGTGCTGGTACTCACCATGAAGTTGTTACAGTAAGTGACACATTTTTAATCAATGCTTTTCTTCTAGGAAAAAAAAGGTGCTGGTACTGCGAACCCTTGAGTACCCCCAGGAAAGAAAGGAAAAAACCAAAGGACAGCATGCATGAAGAGTACCCATCCCATAATAAAACACCTGTCTGCAAGCACCCTTAATTCTGTAGATTCCAAATATGCTCAGATCCAAATAAATAGTTCAGCCAATCATTTTCTTTTTTATATGGTGGAGGAACCCATCAGAATTGAGGTGTGTGTTGTGATGCCTTGAGCACAGTTTCTAGCGATGGTGTAGAAGACTGATAATACCAGATTTGCAATGTAGATTAACCTAGTCAACAATATCTGCATGTATTTGAAGGTCAGCTCCTTTGCCCTTGAAAATGGTCTTCCACTCACCATTTATTTCAGGGTTGTATGTGCCTCTTTTGTGCTTGTGCAAGCCTCCATTCCTTTGACTCGGCCCTCAAAAGGCACCTGCTGGGTTGGTGTATTTAAATCCTGAAACTGATATGAACTTTCTTCTTTCCCTTTCTACAACGAGTATGTAATTTACTGAACAATCGCTATGCCTCCATGCCTATGCCCTCAGACCAGGGCATGCCACATGGAAATGGGACCTTTTACAAAAAAATAAATCATACAACTTCAGCTGTTTGTGGTGGAAGAAGAACCAGACTGTTGGAGGGAGGGATGGAACACCTTTCCTCACAAGCAGCAAATCAGTCAACCATTTAAAAAAAAAATCATCAGTTTTGGCACACTGATCCATGGAACCATAAATCATGCTGGGAGAGGGGGGAATCTCACACACACAAAATGCAAACAGAAACCTGGTGATAGGACTGAGTTCAGCCCATCTATTTATGAGTGCGTATTGATGAATTCAGCACTTTTCTTCTTGTAAAAAGCTGACAGTACTTGTGGGATGGAACACTGGGGCAGACAAGTCACAACAGTTCCTAGAGTGTCCACTAACAGGAACTCACCTGGAGGGACACCTGACTACAGGTCAGTTCCTGTTCCCTCAGACATGCAAATGAGTTGGATTAGACAAAAGCCCTAGCCTGCAATCACTCTCTCTCTTAGCTACTTCCTCCTTCGATGGGAACACATCTCAAGAGAATCTCTAGTTAGCATGGTTCTCACTCTAGGCCTGCAGCCAAGAGTGAGACCAAATGGAGTCTTACTTTACTAAGTAGTCTCTAGATGTATATATACTTGTAACTTTTCTAAGCAAGCCTGCCTTTCTGAGATTATGCTGTAACTCAGGATGAAACTGTAAGTAAACTCTATCTTATTTTATAAACACTGTGTTGTGTATTTCTTTTAAGAGGGACAAAGGGGACCTTTGCCAGGAAGTGTAATATTGAACTATAAAGTGTAATATTGTTATAGAGATTCTAGCGAATCTAACGCACATGCTTTGCTGCGCACAAAAGGGGAATGTCACTCTGCTGATATTGGAAGCTTGCTAACACAAGCTTGGATAGGATCTATCTAATAATATATCCTAATCCACATCCCTAACATTCCCATAGTACTCACCTTGAAGTTGTTACAGTAAGTACCACACTTTCAACCAGTGCTTTTCTTCTAGATAAAAAGGTGTCAGCACTACGTACCCTTGAGTTTACCCCCAGGAAAAAAAAAGCTCTGGATAAACTTAACCCTCAACTATGGCAGCTCCTATCGGTGGTCACCAGTTGGCAACCGCCATTCTCCTTTGCCCCTCCTGAAATGCCCCTGTAAGTGATAATATATCATTACATAATATTATTCACAGGGATCTTCTAGAAGGAAAACTGGTGAATTTTCCTGGGAGATCAAAAACTGAAAGCTTGAGATTGATTTTTTTTTTTCCTTTCACCACCCAATCAACACCCAAGGGCCTTCAAAATGCACCAAAAGCTTGAATTGGTGAACTTTTACTCCGCCTCTACCTGATGAGTTAAAAAGAACCAACTGTTTAAATCCTTGTTAATTTGCATCACACTGTTCCAATGTACAACCATACCTTGGAAGTCGAACGGAATCCGTTCCGAGGTCCGTTCGACTTCCAAACCGTTTGAAAACCAAGTCGCAGCTTCTGGTTGGCTGCGGAAGCTCCTGCAGCCAATCGGAAGCCGTGGAAGCCTTGTCAGATGTTCGGCATCCAAAATTAGTTCGCAAACCGGTACAGTCACTTCCAGGTTTGCGGCGTTCGGGAGCTAAAACGTTCGAGAACTAAGCTGTTTGAAAACCAAGGTACGGCTGTATTACATTCAGCATGACTACAGGAGTTAAGTGTGCAACCACTTTGATTTCTTGCATGATTCAGACAGACCTCTTCTAACCTTGGATTCAACTGTGCAGACCTAGGGCTCCTTGCGTCTCCCCGAAAAAATGACTTTAATCATAATAGCCACATTAGAAATCACTACATTTTATGTGACCCAACTACTGGAAGCATGTATGGGGAGGGCGAGGTAAGGAGGTGCGAGAAGGACAGAAATCTTCTCCTGAGTTTGATCTCACAGTGGTGGCACATCACCACACAAATATATGTCATACACACCATAGTCTGATAGGTGATTTTTGCACCTCCCACTGGGCTTGTTTCACCAGCACCTAGGTGTGCCTCTGCAACTATGAAACTGATTGGTCACTACTGAAGCAAGACTGCCTTTGGTGAGGACCTTTTGCTTTTCCTATGTCCTGGAATTGTATTATCTCGATTTTTAACTCAGTGGATTTTATTGTGGGTTGCTGGCTCACCCTTTTCCTTATGCTGTCCTGAGGATAGGAGTTTGCCACCATGCTGGGATGCCTCTCACTCCCGTTTGATGCACTTGGGTTTTGGAAAACAGGCTGCAAACTATGACATCAAAAAGATTAATAAGTGGGTTTTTATACCCTGTCAGGCTTTGTAAGTGTCCTTGTGTGTTTTAAAAACACAAAATTTGGACTTTGGAGTCCGAATTACAAAACAAAAAACCACCCAAAACTCATTTGTATGAAGTTTTGTGTCAGCCCTATAACCTAGCAACTAAAAAATAATCTGTAGCACTACAGCAGCCCCACACATTGTACCAGTAATCCCTACGATACAATGTCTGGTTGGCATGCATCCATTATCTGCATCTTCTCACACCATGCTCATCTGAGAAGCCTTGCCCAGTCAGGATTCCCAGATACCCTAACAGTTTTTAAATATGTGCCTATGTGATCATTTAAAGACTGCCACGGGAAACCTTTTTCTCTAAGCAGCGCCATCTGAAAATATTTTGCTGCCAAGAGCAGAGCCCTCTGCTGAGGCCTGTCCTTTAGAAAGACTGACGGCCCCATTCAGAAATAATTTCAGACTCTCATCTGTTCCTCCTACATGGTGCCACTGGGCTTGGTGGCACAAGTACCATAATGTGAGGCCGCCCTAGGATGTAATCCTGAACATAGGTTGGTTGTTCAAATCCCATTGACCTCCGTGTGATTTATGGAGCCTACCAATTGGATGCAGGGTTTGAACCTAACTTGTTTGTCCTGGCATGACTTCCACAGGAAACGAACAACTTAACGAAATGCTGCATGGCTAAGGAGAGGCCTATTCTGTTAACACTCTGAACTGGTGCTGCAAAAAACAACAACCCTACGAATGCTTTAAAAAAGTTTCTTGAACTGTTGGCCTGATTTCCTTTTGAATGTCTCTTCTGTCTACGGAGTAAAACTAATGAGAGGTATGGAAGCACAGAACCCCTGAAAGCTCATATATTCCTTTGTCCTGTGTAAAAGCTATGCAGTAAAAAGGGAGAGCAAAGAGAGGCAGGCTGAATAGAAGTTTTCAAAGTTTGCTCAGCAGGGCAGGTGGCGTTTTCAGAGGCTGGAGCAAGGCCAGTCAACACTGGCCCACCTGCAAGAGAAAAGCAGAACAGACACCACTAACTAGCCAGCGAAAAGCAGCTGCATCTATTCTCCCTTTTTAGCACTCTGGATGTCAGCAAGAAGAGGAAGAGGACTTGGCAAGTTCCACATTGATGGTTGCCCACAAGAGAAGTCCTGGCTTTGAGTCTTCCAAGTTCAGACTTTGTTGAAATGGCTTTCCAATTTGGACAAGAATGTTGTTTACCACGACCCTTGTTGCACAACCCTGTTCCTGAGACTCCCATGGCTATGCTAGTCTGAACCTAACATAAAGACCTACCAAGCTGGAATTATCCCCTCTGCTCAAATAGGTTTCTTCTGGCAACATATATATGGAGAAGAGAAGAGGGGTGCCAGGTTGCAACCTGAATATATTTATATTCTCTGTATCTTGCACAGTATCTTTGTATTCTCTGGTGGACCAAGGGCAAGATGTTATTCACAGTTTTGCAAAAGTATCCTTAAGATGGCTACTCTTATTTTGAAGAAACGTGGCTGCAAGGCACCAATCTGGAATGTAAGGATTTCTAATCTGAATTGGGCCCTCCAGCAGTTTCCTGCCAAAAAAATCCACTTCCCCAGCAACCATCTGCCCTCAAAGGTGCTATTTATCAAAAAGCAGAACACATTTCTCAACTCAGGAAATTCTCTGTACAGAAGATGAATTTAGTCAACATTTGTTGGAAAACAGGTGAGTTCCTATGTGTCACCTGCCTACATTTCCAGCATAATAAGACATTGTTGACAGATTTGTGCCTATCAGCTGCAGCCTAGTTATTTCTTCCAAATAAAGACAATTTGACAGCCAGTGTGAAATAGGTTATGCCATTACTGAAAAAGCCAAGGTTACCATAATAACCATCCCAAAATAACTATGCCTACAGCATTTTTCCTGGAGAAGCAAACACGTTGAAGACTGAGAAGAATCATTTCAAAGGACAAGTATTTTAATGCAACCTGAGCCTACACATGTCCTCTCAGGTGTTCTGTGAGCTTGTTCCACTAACAGCGCAATTCTACATGTCTCTATAAGCCTGTTTGACAATACAGGACCTTACTCCCAGGTGGGGATAGATGAAGCTGCCAATTTCTCTTTCTCTTTCCCATTTTTCCATCCTGAAATTCAATTCTGCTTCAGTTTGTGATTTAAATAAGAAGTTCTCGTGAAAATTCATCTGCATTTTTGTGTGAATTTCTTCACATATGCACATCATTGCAGGCATATTTCCCTAACAAAATGCCTTTTTATGTTATACTCACCAATAAATACATTTTTATGCACCCTACTTCCCCTAGTATTGCACATTTGGTTGGAGAAGTACACCACAAATTTTTTAAATGTGAGAATTTCGAAGGGTGGCTGTGTTTCGGTGCATGTCTTTTTTTCAAGCAATGCAGATTAAGGAATTCCACATAAACATGAACAACACTAATTTCTCTCCCAGTTGTACTCCCAGGCAAGTGTTTATGGGATTGCTGCCTTCTATTTTTATGAGGAGTGCCATGAAGAATTGCGGGACACTACATAGCATAGGGAAGACAGGAGTGCCTGGCGTGCTATGGTCCATGGGGTCACGAAGAGTCGGACACGACTAAACGACTAAACAACAACAACATAGCATAGGATACAAATAAAATATTAAGTAAGCCATTTTTTGCCTCCTTTTTTGTTGTTTAAATGGTATCTTAAGCATGGCATATCAAACATTTGTATGCAAAAATAAGTAAATTAAAAGTAAGTAGCCAAAAATAGGGGGAAAGGCATGAATTCAGATGAGTTTCCCCTCATTCAGTTTTTATGCTTATTTCCACCTGCTGAATGTAAGAACTAGTTGAGATTCACCCATTGCTGCATAGGCTTTTGTTTCAGCAGGAATTACATGGAGACAAGCCATAATTCTAATGCTTAAAGAACAAGTCATTTATCTAATTATATAGTTTAGTCTCTGTTCACAAACCAGCCTTGTATATTGAAAAGATTCAGAGCAGATGTAATCTAATTTTTTTTTCTTTTTTAAAAAAATTTGTACTTTTAAGTAGTAGCCCTGATAGGAAATTTGCAGAGTGTAAGAGTGGCACAGTACAATAACAGGAATAATAATGAAAACAGTAATAATAAAAACTTTGAAGACAGTGCTCATATCATTTTAAGAGAAAGGTTTAGGCTACAATCCTGCACACACTTACCTGGGGGGGGGGTAAGAGCAACTGAATATCATTCGGCTTAGCTCTGAGTAAACATATACTATTATTTGGGCAATTCTTATTCACAGTCTTGTCAAGCTGTTTTGTTTTTTAAATAGCATTTATTGCATTGAAAAAAATGTAGGTGGGCATAACTTCAGTGGACTGCACTGTGTAATCTATGATTTATAAATGTGCAGATGTGGCCTTCAGAGTGTCCAGTGTCTTTTTGGCTGGCCTGATTCCCTCATGAGTGTTTAGACTTCACTTCCATGCAATTAGGTACCACCCAGGCGACAGCTACCACCTGAAATTTGGGAACTTGACTCCATTGAAAAGCAAATTAGGAGGCTATGAGGAGATGTGGAAGTTCTGTGATTCAGCAGAAATAGAAAGTTTTTTTTTACTGATTCAGACCAATGGCTTGCAGTGGGTGGGGAAGCGTATTTTAGTCTGCGTTTCAAATACTGACTTGAATACAAGTTCCCACTCGAGGGAAGCAACTTGGATTGCCTGCAACAATATCTATGGCTCCTAGTCTGCTTACTTCTCAGTACCAGTTGCTGGGAGATAAAAGTAGGAGAAGTCAAAGGCCTGATTTCATAGAATCATAGAGTTGGAAGAGACCACAAGGGCCATCCAGTCCAACCCCCTGCCAAGCAGGAAACACCATCAAAGCATTCTTGACACATGCTGTCAAGCCTCTGCTTAAAGACCTCCAAAGAAGGAAACTCCACCACACTCCTTGGTAGCGAATTCCACTGTCAAACAGCTCTTACTGTCAGGAAGTTCTTCCTAATGTTTAGGTGGAATCTTCTTTTTTGTAGTTTGAATCCATTGCTCCGTGTCTGCTTCTCTGGAGCAGCAGAAAACAACCTTTCTCCCTCCTCTATATGGCATCCTTTTATATATTTGAACATGGCTATCATATCACCCCTTAACCTTCTCTTCTCCAGGCTAAACATACCCAGCTCCCTAAGCCATTCCTCATAAGGCATCGTTTCCAGGCCTTTGACCATTTTGGTTGGCCTCTTCTGGACACGTTCCAGCTTGTCAGTATCCTTCTTGAACTGTGGTGCCCAGAACTGGACACAGTACTCCAGGTGAGGTCTGACCAGAGCAGAATACAGTGGTACTATTACTTCCCTTGATCTAGATGCTATACTCCTATTGATGCAGCCCAGAATTGCATTGGCTTTTTTTAGCTGCTGCATCACACTGTTGACTCATGTCAAGTTTGTGGTCTACCAAGACTCCTAGATCCTTTTCACATGTACTGCTCTCAAGCCAGGTGTCTCCCATCCTATATTTGATTTACACACACACTTGTTGGTCACTTGATAACTGTAACATCAAGGGAGGACTTCAGTGTGTAAGTGAGGAGAGGACACAGCTGAGCGCATGTTTAGCATACAGAATGTGCCAGAGCTAATCTCTAGTTAAAAGGACCCTGTGTAGCAGTGTTTGGAAAGTGACTACTGCCTGTGGCCATGAGAGCAGATGCTTGTCAAAGGAGACAGTTGTGGGCCATTGGTCTGTATCAGAAAAAGATGGCTTCATAAGCCGCAGGCCTTTGAAGTTTTTAGTTCAAAGAAAAAGCCTTCCTTGCCACCATCCCCCATTAGTAGGGTGGCAGGTCGCCATCGGGTTGTTGTTTAGTCGTTTAGTCGTGCCCAACTCTTCGTGACCCCATGGACCAGAGCATGCCAAGCACTCCTGTCTTCCACTGCCTCCCACAGTTTGATCAGACTCATGTTGGTAGCTTCAAGAACACTGTCCATCAGGTACGAGGAAGAAATCTCACAGGTACTGCAAATCACACAAACTGTGAATTACAGATGGATA
This sequence comes from Zootoca vivipara, assembly GCF_963506605.1. Taxonomy (NCBI): domain Eukaryota; kingdom Metazoa; phylum Chordata; class Lepidosauria; order Squamata; family Lacertidae; genus Zootoca; species Zootoca vivipara. Next base: position 23,890,781 of record NC_083279.1, on the reverse strand, counting down.
GAACAAGGGATGCGGGTGGCGGTGTGGTCTAAACCACTGACCCTCTCGGGCTTGCCGACCAGGAGGTCAACAGTTCGAATCCCTGCAATGGGGTGAGCTCCCGTTGCTCGGTCCCAGCTCCTGCGAACCTAGGCATTTGAGAGCACCCCAAAAAGTGCAAATAGATAAATAGGTACTGTTCCGGCGGGAAGGTAAACGGCGTTTCCATGTGCTGCTCTGGTTTCAGTGTTCCTTTGTGCCACAAGTGGCTTAGTCATGCTGGCCACATGACCCAGAAAAACTGTCTGCAGAGTGGACAAATGCCGGCTCCCTCGGCCTGTAAAGCAAGATGAGCGCCGCAACCCCAGAGTCGTTCGCGACTGGGCTTAACTTTTCAGGTGTCCTTTACCTTTAAAACAAGCTAAGACCCATGGGCAGGGACACGGGTGGCACTGTGGGTTAAACCACAGAGCCTAGGGCTTGCCAATCAGAAGGTCGGCTTAATCTGATCCATCATCAAGGCCAGCCTCACACAGAAGGCGATTCAGTCCCTTACAGCTTCAAGGTGACAATGTACTGAACAATTAACTTTATGAATAATATGGAGAGGACTTAAATATTATTTTTATGCTCATCCCATCCTAAGTCTTCTTACAGTACAATTCTATACATTCTACTGAGAAGCAAGTCCAGTTAGCGTTCAATTCCCAGGTAGGGATAGGTGAATCCATCCATTTCAATTGTCTCGGTTTTTCATACTTCTAGTCTTAAAATTGATTCTCCACATTCAGCAGCAATTTCTTAATTACGGTATTATTATTTTAAGCCCTGAAAACTCATCAGCATTTGGGTGCAACTTTCTCTAAATATTGCATGTTTTTATGAAATTCTGCTCAATTTTTGCAAAGTGGCTTCACCTAAAAGAATACTTTTCAGTATGCTTCACAAATATATGCATTTTATGGACACTTTGCCACAGTGTATACAGTTTTTGTACACATTATTTACCTGAATAACTGCATTGCAAAATTCAGAAGTACACATTTCAAAGTGTTTCAGTTCTTGTATCATTTGAGGAAGTGCAAATTAGACAGGTTCACCTTTAAATGTGAACTGATAAAATTGATTACAGTGCCAAATATTTACCAAAGTATGAGTCTCACTGAACTCAGTACAACTTGCTTCTGAGTAGACATGTATAGGATTATGCTGCTAGACATCTTCTATCTCAGGCATCCCCAGACTTCGGCCCTCCAGATGTTTTGGACTACAATTCCCACCATCCCTGACCACTGGTCCTCTTAGCTAGGGATCATGGGAGTTGTAGGCCAAAACATCTGGAGGGCCGCAGTTTGGGGATGCCTGTTCTATCTAGACTTTCATGGATGTGGCAAAAAATTAATCTAACATACTTAATCCTTTAGTTCTGATATTATTTTCAGGTTATGAAAGAATTCAGATGCTGATTATCATAGCGATATATTTTTTCCAAAAAATGCACAAACCTCACTATGCACAATTGAACTCACCCCTGTCTTGAGCTTAGATGGCAAAAAAAAAACTTTCAAAGCATTTTGGATATAAGAATTATCAGTGTTAATATATATAATAGCAAAGTTCACTGTAACATATTATGACATTTTTAATCAAAAGAAAGACAATCTTTCAAATCCAGATGAAAGACCTACTGCCAGTATCTTCCACTTAGTCTAACCATGCTGGTTCTATAATCTATTCTCTGGAATAACCACTTACCTTACAAACCTGAGCATAATCTTTCTACAGCTGGCTCGCATTTATTATCAGTGTCGCCAGACTGCACATTTATTTTAAACAGGGATTTTACTGACATCTGGTGGCAATAAGAAAAAACTCACCCTTTTCATAAAATATTACACAATTCCAGTTTTGTATCAAACCTACATTTCAAGGGGATATCCCAGAGAGCTGGGGGACCATCAAGCCACGTGCTTAATAACATTTAAAGTTTTGTAGCATTAAATCATAGCCCAAGAATGTCTCTCAAAGATCAGCTACTCCAATCTTTTAGATGGGCAATGTAACTGAAGAATGCAGAATATGAGTCAACCCAATGATAGCAATGCATGAAACAGATAGCCAGAGAGACAACACAAGCTGCGGCTATGAGATATAACCAATGCATATTGTCCATGTTTGAGGCAAGGGAGATGGAAGAGGCTTACCAGTAGCAGGGTGCAGGTCTCATTTCCAACAATAAATTAGGAATGTGCAAAATCCCTGAAAATTTGATTTCAAGATAATATAGTATCCAAATACTACAAGTGTGGCTTAAGTTTTGCCCAGGGGCAGGTATTTTACAAAAGAAGCACGATGCCAGAATTGTAAGGGGCTACAAAAGAGTGTCTGCATCTGATCTTCACCAACTTGCTGCCTTAAAGCGGAAAATTCTATACATACATCTTTCCAGACAAATACTTGTTTAGCGTCTCCTCTAACACCTCAAGGCACAGAGCATTCACAGCCTCCATGGGAAATGACACTATAAAATCCTTGATAAAAAAAAATGTAAGAAACTGGAAATGCTTGAAACCTGCCAATTAGTTCCTGGGAACCACAAAGCAGACTGAATGGATTCAAGAGTTTTGCACATTTGGAGATGGAGAAATACCTGCCACCTTGGCAGTACGGTGGGATAGTGGCCTGTGGACCCCCCAAACAGGCAGGGAGCTTGTAATGTCAAACCCTGGAGCACTCAAAAGAATTCTTTTCAATGTGAAGTAAACCTTAACAGTTGTGAGATGCCTCGTGGCTGTGGGGTTGCATGATCTCCACACGCATTAAGAACTCCCACATTAAAAAAGTGGTATCAGGAAGCAGAAAAGAAGGATATGTGCAATTAAAAGGGCTGGCAAAGGTGCCAACAGCACAATATATTTAAGTGTTATCATACCACTTTAAACAGTCATGGCTTCCCCCAAAGAATCATGGGAACTGTAGTTTGTTAAGGGTGCTGAGAGCTGTTTGGATAACCCCTATTCTCCTCACAGAGCTACAATTCTTCCTTGGGAAGAGGCACAGGCACTGAGTTGTGCCTGACATTGGGGAGGGGGGCTGACATCACATGCATGATGCATGTGCTCATGACTTCAAGCGCATCGTGCAATGGGTGTGTGTGATGGGTGTCGCATCAGGAGAGGCCGACTCCTCCCGATGCGACATTCACCTGCCAGGCTGTGCTGGGTCCATGCAACGTCGCCCAGGGTGACATCCCGTCAGGCATCCTCTACCCTCTCAAGATTGGGAGGCGGAGCCCCATCCCAGCAGACATTGGGGGGCTGTAGAGGCCTCAGCCCAATAGAGTTAGGAAGAGGGTGCCTGGGAAAGGGGACTGATTGTGAAACCACTCTGTGAATCATTGCTCTGTCAGGGGAATAGTGCTTTCCTAACCACACTCAGCACCCTTAACAAACTAGTTTCTAGAATTCTTTGAAGGAAAGCCACAACTATTTAAAGTGGTATGATACTTCCTTTGTTTTTTTGTTTGTTTTTTTGTTTGTTTGTTTGTTTGTTTCTCTCCGGCGCCCCCACCCCTCGCAGGGCGCAGCATGGTTTCCGCATGGCTTTGCCACGCGGCGCCCGGCGAGGGGCGGGGGCGCCGGAGAGATCTCCGCCCCTCAGCACCAGGGTGCGCGACCTGCTCGAGACTGCCCTGCAGCTACCCCTCACTCAGCAGGGGCACACACAGACCAGTCTCTGCCAAAGATCTGCTGAAGGGTTCAAAGTTTAGGTAGGCCCACACAGAAACAATAAAGTCTTAAGATAACTTGTGCCAAGCCATAAAGGGCTTTAAATACTTCAATTTGGGCCCAGAATGGGACCAAGAGCCTGTTCTCATACGACTCAGGGTGCAGACCACAAGATTCAGTCTGGGATCTGATTTGACCCGCGGCACTTCAGGTTTTTTCCAGCTTTGAATCTAAATCCTGATTTGGAAAAACAAGGCTTCATGCCTCACCCAGTTGTTGTTGTTGTTGTTGTTGTTGTTGTTGTTGTTGTTGTTGTTGTTAAGTTTAAAAGTGGTTATTAACTTTGTGGGGGGCTGGTGTAGAGAAGGGACATTTTCCTCAGCTCCCACTGTCCCCCACAGTCAGTGCAAACTGCAAGGCTGGGGGCAGATACCTATGACACTCCATTAAGCCCATCTGCTGCTGCCCAGGGGGTTGGCTTGTCCCCTTAGTGTAATGCTGACTTTACAGCCATGAATGTGTGGGCATGTGGCGCAGAGGCAGGAGGACCTGAGCAAGAATAACTAGCAATGAACACAGAATAGATGAGAACATGCCTATATAGTGCTTCCAAAATCCTTCCCTCAAACACTGTGACAGGAGTGCCCTGGTAAAATCATAACTTCTGATTTGAAGCTAGACCTGTCAGTCACCAAAGAGCTCTACTTTCCCTTTCTGTCCACCCTGTTAAGTGGCAAACTTTGGGGTAATTTTTTTTTTCAAATTCTGCATACTGTATTCACAGGCACAGAAATGTCCCGTCCCCCTGCCCCAATGTCAACAAGCACCCAAGTGCTTTGAACCTCGCTTCGGAGGTTCCTGCATTGGCTCAGAGCACTTTAGGGAGATCTCACGTCATCTCAGGTAAGCCTGAATTAGGTCAGGATTTGAGATTTGTCTAAGTTTAATACACATCCCTAGTTTGTAATTTAGTAGGGCTTACACCTGGGTAAGTAGGGTTAAGATTGTAGCCTATCTCACAAGCTTGATTTCGCAGGTAAGCATAGACACTCAGGGATCGGGGAAGGGCAATTTAGTCCCTGTTGCTATTTTGTTCTTTGTGTCCTGGATGTTTGAACTACTCATAGAATCATAGAATTGTAGAGTTGGAAAGCACCCTGAGGGTCATCTGGTCTAACACCCTACAATGCAGGAATCTGAACCACAGCTTCCAAGACAGGTAGCCATCCAACCTCTGCTTACAAACCTCCAAAGGAGGAGAGTCCACCACCTTCTGAGAGAGTCTGTTCCACTGTTGAACAGCTCTTACCATCAGAATGTTCTTCCTAATGTTTGGTTGGAATCTACTTTCTTGTAACTTGAATCCATTGGCTTCGGTCCTACCCTCTTCCATGTGACAGCCCTTAAAATATTTCAAGGTGGCTACCATATGTGCTCTCAATCTCCTCTTTTCCCTGCCTCACACCCTACCAATCACAATGGGCACCTGTCACCACTGATGATCTAGAGTTTGGTCTACATCAAGCCATCTTTTCTCCTTGCTCATTTCACAGGGAACAGTCACATGCTTATGTAGGCGCTTCCTCTGTTATTCCAATTTGGCAACATTTGATTAGACCCATTTAGATCTAATCCTGCCAAATGGTGAGGGGGGTGTTTCTGGGGTTTTTCTTCTCTCTCTTTCTGCTGTCTCCCCCCTCCCCCCCTTTTTATATGGCAAGTTCCCCTTGTGTGTTTTCAGTGTGTGGTGTTCCAGTGCCTGTTGCTTAACAGATTGGATACCATGTGTAAACACTTAATCATTTAATTAGACAATAAGGCACTCTGCCATTAATGTGTGGCCTGTGTGTACTGCAAAACACACATCTGAAACTGAGCAGCAGCCAATTCACACAATCCTCCAGGCCTGAAAGTATGTCACAGTATGGAAGCCGATTGTTTCACATTAACCCAATGGGATATTGCTGCTTCATTTCCCACTGCCGCCGCCACCGTAAATATTCTAAAGGATTAAACGAAGGGCTTCTAATTTCACTTGCGATAACATTCCCTACAGTCCTATTAAAAATATATACCCTGGCCAACAGCACTGTCTGGTGAGGCCTCAATGTCACTATTCTAATAGTGCATCTAGAACTGTGCACAAATGGTCTCTTGAAATTATTCACCTTGTTTTGTAAAGGAAAAAGTGGGGACCATTCCACTGAATTCCTCCAGGGAAAGAATAAATTATCTAACTATTTCTCAGGGGTGGATCTTACCATTTGCATCAGCAATAGCAAAATGTCTTTCTTTTCCCCCCAAAATGACAATTTCCCCCCTGCAACTCTGAGTGGCAGCCTGGCTACCATTTTGGATTGGCACCATTGACACCATTTTGTATCCTTCACAAAGCCCTGAACTTACTTTATTCCAGAAAATTGTGGAGATGAGAAGCTAGCCATCACAAAAGAAATGGTGAGAACACAGAGAAAAATATTTTTAAGGGGTGATGGCGAGGAAAATAAAAGTCTCAGAAGTTTTCTGAGAATATATGTCTTCTGAGAAATTTCAGCTCAGCTCAAACTGAAGCAACTGACCAGAGCCATTTTGAGTACCGTAATCAATATTTATCAGCTCTTTAATGTGGCAGATCTATATCAGTTACAAACAACAAAAAGATGTCAATTACCAAATCACATCTCTTATTTGCTTAAATTTTGCAGCTCTAAGCTGAAAGTATGTAACATTTGGGCAATGAGGGTAAAAATAAGTTGTGAAACACATCCTAGATTTCGAACGACATGATAATAGATTTGGATGGCATGCATACCTATCGTATGAAAAAGCAAAGGTCCATAAAGCATTTCAGAATCATATAATAAGAAAATCGATTTTCAGGGTATTTCAGTAAAAAAACGCCCTAGTGGCGATTGGAAGCAATATCTTTGAGGAAAGTGAACATGAGAAATAATTGGCTTATAGAGAACTGCTGACCGAAGTGGAAAATCAGTTAAAATTAAAAGATTTTGAAGAGATAAGTGAACTAGTAACAGATTGGCTGTAGTATTTTCAATTGAATGATATCTTCAAGATAAACAAAAAGAGAGGTTTTAGTTATGATATATCAAGATTCCAAAAAGAACTTCTAGAAAACAATATTAAAACTCTGTCAAAAATAAAAAAATTCCTTCAGTAGCACCTTAAAGACCAACTAAAGATGGATTTAAGTCCTTTAATTTCAATGGGTCTACTCTGAGTATGACTTAGTTATTTACCCGTAGCAGGCTGAGGAATCTATGGACCTTTAAATGAACTCCAGCCCCCAGAATCTCTGACCATAGCCCATGCTTGCTAGGGCTAATGGGAGCTGTGGTTCAGCAACAGCCAGAGAGCCAAGGGTTGTCCACCTCTGCTCTACAGCCTTTTTCTTCCCTAGCACAGAGACTATTTCAATGTACTGGCAGGGGACAGAGGGCACTATTGGTTTCTACAAGGTGAATTCACTGTGTGTTTGTGCCACCTGCAGGATTGTACCCCTGGGTTGTGTTTACTTTGCAAGCATTTCTAATTTCAAAAGAGGCTGATAATCACAGTGCTAGATACATCAGAAGTGGGTAAACACAGCCACTGTTGCAAGAAGCCTGGGGCAGCTCAGTTGGTGGAGCATGAGGCTCTTAATCTCAGGGTCATGGGTTTGAGTCCCACATTGGGCAAAATATTTCTGCTTTGCACGGAGGGTAGACTAAATTACCCTCATGGTTCCTTCCAACTCTGCAATTTTAGGATTCTAAATGATTTTAAAACATTTTTGAATGCATTACTATCTTTATAAAACATTTTTGTTGTTGTTGCATATGATAAAGACACACACAGGAAACTTCTCAATAGAGAAAAGCAAGGTAAATATTATCTGGGCATATCTGGGCATTCATAGAAAACCAAGTGATTCATAGGAAACATATGTAGGTAAGTGGGATATCGGAACCTGTGATTCCTAATAGAAATGCTTCTGTGTTTTTTTTTAAACAAATGTTATTTTAAACATTTTCCCCCCAATTCACAAAAAGACTTTATCTTGCATGACCACCACATATGATAAAAGGTACCCTCATATTCTTTACACTTCCAACAAATATTGGAGCTTGTTCTATACATTTTGGATAACTTAGTAGGAGTTAGATACCACCAGTACATCATTTTCATATAATTTTCTTTCAGCATACAACATGCTGTGAATTTCAAATCTGTTCTCCATAGCCTCTCCCAATCTGACATTTGTATGTTATTTCCCAAGTCCTTTGCCCAATTCATCATAACTGATTTAACCTCTTCTTCCTTTGTATGCTATTCTAGGAGCAAGTTGTACATTTTTGACAGATTACAGGTAGGTAGCCGTGTTGGTCTGGGTCGAAGTAAAATAAAAAAATTCCTTCAGTAGCACCTTAAAGACCAACTAAGTTTTTATTTTGGTATGAGCTTTCGTGTGCATGCACACTTCTTCAGATCTGAAGAATGTACAACTTGCTCCTAGAATAGCATACAAAGGAAGAAGAGGTTAAATCAGTTATGATGAATTGGGCAAAGGACTTGGGAAATAACATACAAATGTCAGATTGGGAGAGGCTATGGAGAACAGATTTGAAATTCACAGCATGTTGTATGCTGAAAGAAAATTATATGAAAATGATGTACTGGTGGTATCTAACTCCTACTAAGTTATCCAAAATGTATAGAACAAGCTCCAATATTTGTTGGAAGTGTAAAGAATATGAGGGTACCTTTTATCATATGTGGTGGTCATGCAAGATAAAGTCTTTTTGTGAATTGGGGGGAAAATGTTTAAAATAACATTTGTTTAAAAAAAAACACAGAAGCATTTCTATTAGGAATCACAGGTTCCGATATCCCACTTACCTACATATGTTTCCTATGAATCACTTGGTTTTCTATGAATGCCCAGATATGCCCAGATAATATTTACCTTGCTTTTCTCTATTGAGAAGTTTCCTGTGTGTGTCTTTATCATATGCAACAACAACAAAAATGTTTTATAAAGATAGTAATGCATTCAAAAATGTTTTAAAATCATTTAGAATCCTAAAATTGCAGAGTTGGAAGGAACCATGAGGGTAATTTAGTCTACCCTCCGTGCAAAGCAGAAATATTTTGCCCAATGTGGGACTCAAACCCATGACCCTGAGATTAAGAGCCTCATGCTCCACCAACTGAGCTGCCCCAGGCTTCTTGCAACAGTGGCTGTGTTTACCCACTTCTGATGTATCTAGCACTGTGATTATCAGCCTCTTTTGAAATTAGAAATGCTTGCAAAGTAAACACAACCCAGGGGTACAATCCTGCAGGTGGCACAAACACACAGTGAATTCACCTTGTAGAAACCAATAGTGCCCTCTGTCCCCTGCCAGTACATTGAAATAGTCTCTGTGCTAGGGAAGAAAAAGGCTGTAGAGCAGAGGTGGACAACCCTTGGCTCTCTGGCTGTTGCTGAACCACAGCTCCCATTAGCCCTAGCAAGCATGGGCTATGGTCAGAGATTCTGGGGGCTGGAGTTCATTTAAAGGTCCATAGATTCCTCAGCCTGCTACGGGTAAATAACTAAGTCATACTCAGAGTAGACCCATTGAAATTAAAGGACTTAAATCCATCTGTTTAATTAATCTACTCTGTACAGTCGTACCTCGGAAGTCAAATGGAATCTGTTCCGGAAGTCCGTTAGACTTCCAAAGTGTTCAGAAACCAAAGAGCAGCTTCTGATTGGCTGCAGGAAGCTCCTGCAGCCAATTGGAAGCCCCATTGAGCGTTTGGCTTCCAAAAATAGTTCGCAAACCAGAGCAGTCACTTCTGGGTTTGCAATGTTCAGGAGCCAAAACATTTGAGAACTAAGCTGTTCAAAAACCAAGGTACAAATGTACTGCCAACAATGGATAATACCCAGTGATTCAACCAAAACTGTGTGAAATTAGCCCATTCATTTGAGGATAAATGGTCCCATGAACAGCCCAACTAACTTGGTTTCATTTTTGATTTGCCAACTCATTGATACCATTACTTAGCAATAGAGATGAAGGAGAATTCAATTTGGTTAGCATTTAAATATAAATCTAACAAGCTCATATTTTCTAAAACAATATGAAAACCAAAACACAACCCAGGGTCAAATCTTCACACATATAAAAAACAATGCTGTGAAAATGCTTTTTAAAAAAATGTTTTGAAAAATGCATTCAATTTTGCATAGCTCACTGCCACCATCTAGTATCACATTTGTATACTTCACTTTACAACACATTTGAAATTTGCAGTTTTATTTGCAGCTGTGTAGCTGAGTCCCAGCTTTCAAAATTCACACTCATCTGAATTTTGCAAGCCAGTTGTCTAACCAAAGAATGTCTACACAAATGCAAATATTAGGGAGAAGTGTACATAAGCATTAATATATTAGCAAAAATAACATACAAAAATGCATTACAGTAGAGGAAATTGCTTGTAAAATGTGCACATCAGTCAAAACTGCATTCAGAATGTGTTTATTCAGAGAAATTTTCACTGAAATGCTAATGAATTTTCATGGAGAGTTTTTTTTAATGCAAATTGCTGCAGAAATGTCGAGAATTGAATTTAAGGGTGAAAAAGTAAAAAAAATTAAAATGGACAGGTCCTTCCATCTCTATTTGGCAATAAGCCCCACTGAGTTCAATAAACTCAGTGGGGCTTATTTCTGATTTGATATGCATATGATATGATTGCTCTCAGTTTCCAACCTTCCCCCCCTCAACCACCACCCCACCCCACCCCCAGCAAGGGGCACCTTCTACACTTCAGGTCTGCTTTCAAACAAAGCATCTCTGAGTTTTATCAAACATTATTAAAAGAAAGAAAAGAATTCATGTATAAAGGAAGTTTCTCTTGTATTTCAGATTTATAAATAAGCTCCCATAAACAAGCCTGCTTCAATCATTGCACTTTCTTTGGAGCGTATTTTAATATTGCAGATCTCAAATAAAATAAGCGGCTTGAGAAACTGTCTGCCCATTCTTTAAAAGAGTCTGCTTTTCTGTAAATATTCTACTTCTATCCACTATAATGGTAGCCCTCAGTGAGTGGAAAGACCATTTGTGGTGCGGTGGTATTCAAATACACTGCTGAGATCAATGTTTTCTCAGAACAAAATATCATAGATTTGTTTTCCCTGAGACATTTTCACATCCATCATGAAATACTTAGGCCGAAAGTGGGTGAAATGATTGCAAACTAGTCAGTTTCCTACAGTTATCCTCCGGCAGCTCTTTAGGGTCCAACACCCTACCAGGGTCTACCACTGATGCCCACCTCTTTTTTTAAAAAAAAAAAACACATTCCAATCAGTGTTGGGCATCTGAGTCTGGGAGATGCCAGTTTAATTTTCCAGAATGTCCCCAATGTGGCATCACCATGGGACACTGTGGCAAATTTAAATGCCTTGGGCTGATTCAGACTGCTATTGCCACTGCTAGACTAGCCCTCCAGAATCTCTGTTTTCCTTTACCTTAAAGGAATTTATTTGCACCTGCAAATAAATTCCTTTACAATATCACCAGATCTATATTTTATTATGTATTATGTATTAGGTACCCATCTCAAAATGCAACTACTTTCCCCCACTTCATCTAATTAATAACTTGAAAGGGGGGGGAGCCTACAGTATTGCGTTGGTACAGCTGAGCTTTCTACAAACATCTTCAAAATCTCATCACTAGATGGCAGCGACCTTCACAAATTTCCAATCAATGAAATCTTTATACGAACTCAACATATGAGCCAGCCTTTTGCATTTCCCTTATTAAATGCTGATTAGTGCCTAATGTGGATGTTTTGTTTCCATCCGCAAATACTATTCACTCGGATTCCTCACAATATTACCAAACCATTTGTCATGAAATTAAATAGGCAGGTTTCCAAGATACGCCATTTAGAAAATGAATTATTTGCATGCAGGGAAAGTGTCGCCTTCATTTAAAGTAGAGTTCTGCAACAATCTTAAGGAAAACTTCTAAACAGCTTCTAGCTTATTTTGGTCAAATGGAGAATGTGCATACAGACCAGCCATTGTGCACATTTATCCAAAAGTGGATAATGTGTACAAATGAGAGTGGACAATGGTCAGGGACTATGCAGACCTTCTGATCATCAGTGGTACTATATTTTTCATATTGCCTGTTGCACAAATTCATATTCTCCATTTGGAGACTATGGGCATTAGCTGGTCAATGTGTGTAATACGTTGTCCAACATGATGTGAGGTCTATGCATATGAAACAGACCATGTGCACAGTTCTCTATTCATGATGTCCATGAATGAGTATAACAGACCATTTTTATGCACGTTCTCTATTAAACTCACATCAATTAACCCATTGTAAAGGAATGGGCTGTTGGAAAGTGCCCAAAGATTTTTTAAAAGGACAATATATAGTAAGCATCACTTAACCCAAAGCAATGGGTTGAAGAATTAACCAGATTAGTTGAGCCCTAGATACTAGTGAGTTCAATGCTCAAGAAGGTGGTTTCTGCACATGCTGTAAAGCAGGCACCCCCAAACTCGGCCCTCCAGCTGTTTGGGGATTACAATTCCCATCATCCCTGACCACTGGTCCTGCTAGCTAGGGATCATGGGAGTTGTAGGTCAAAAAGATCTGGAGGGCCAAGGTTGAGGAAGCCTGGCCTAGGGCTTGCACCTGAGGTACCTTCAGTGCTGCTAACACAGCCATTTGATCTAGTTACAGGTAGGTAGCTGTGTTGGTCTGAGTTGAAGCGAAATAAAAAAATTCCTTCAGTAACACCTTAAAGACCAACTAAGTTTTTATTTTGGTATGAGCTTTCGTGTGCATGCACACTTCTTCAGATACCTGAAGAAGTGTGCATGCACCCGAAAGCTCATACCAAAATAAAAACTTAGTTGGTCTTTAAGGTGCTACTGAAGGGATTTTTTTATTTTACAGCCATTTGACTTCAACCCTGGAGGCGCACTCCATTGTCTCTTGAGACAGATGGATGCCAACAACAGATGCTAGGCAAGGAGGTTCACTGCACAGAGGAGGAAGAGGAAGAATAAGCCTATCTGTTCCTACAGTTGAATATCTGGTGTTATAAAGAGTTCCAGGAAGGAGGACGGATGATGGTACATGTGATGTAAAGGAAGGGGCAAAATTAGAGATTTTGAGGCAGAACAAGAAGAGTCAGAGCTGAGGCTAGGCTGCTACAAGGCTACACTAAGGTAAGAAATGATGCAGTGAGGAAAGATGAGCTGAAGGAAAACAAATCTGAACAAAAACATAGCCAAGAGCAAAAGAGGTTTAGTAATCGATAGTATGGACCAAATCATGTTGCCCCCAATGAACACATCTGCCTGATACTCAAGTCACACACCTCTATAATTAAAAGTTGGGCTTATCTCTCCACTCCTTTCAGGTCATGATTATTGATAGATGGGGGGAACAATTAGTGATTAATTCCAGATAATTACTGGCAATTACTCTAGATTAATAAATCAGGAGTAAAAGATTGAATTGTATGTACATAGTACTGAATGGTGGCGCTTGTAAATTCGACCTATACAATTTATTATCACAATCCTCTTTAATAATGAACTTGCATGTTTGAGTGATTACCAGTTTGGAAGTGAAACAGGGCCACCCAAAAATAAGAAAGGGCCTTTTACATCCTTGTGGGAGCGTCTTAAGAACACAAATTGTTCAAGCTAATAAACTGAAAAAGAATGTTTCTTTAAAAAAATAAACAAACAAACAAAAAGGGTTGCAGTCTTTCAAGACCTGAGAGCTTCCAGCACTTTTTGGAATGTTTAGGGCATATCAATTATAAAAGTCTGGAGCAACTCATATTCTGGAAAGGGGAGATCCATATTCACAAAGAATGCTACTTTTTGTTTGGCGTGAGACACCCTGCCACCCTATCATGTCCACACTAAAATCCTGTATTTCGTCATCCCTTCACCATGGATAGATCTCACATTTGCTCCAGAAAAAGTAGGGGAAAGGGTTTAAATGAACTGGAATTCTTGCAGATGTGGGTCTTGCAAGTCAGTCTTTAATTAAGGGCAGTTGAACCATAGTATGTTTGAAGTGTCAGCTGAAGAAGGAAATATGAAAATAAAGAAGGAAGAGAGGATTCTGGGCTGCTTGAGCTCCTAACTTCTTCTGCTATACTTCTCTCCCCTGTTCTCAAATTTGTTGTTGTTGTTGTTGTTGTTGTTGTTGTTGTTGTTGTTGTTGTTGTTATTTAAAGGAACAGGGTCAGCACTGACAGTCCTGATACTGATACCTTCTGGACAGCAGGAGGAGGTTTGAGGAGAATGAGAAAGAAAAAAGTCTCTTCTTATGAGCACTAAGCCAGGTATGGAGAACATTTTGCCCTCCAAGCTGTTGCTGAGCTACAATGCCCAGGGGAGCTGTAGCCCATGGCACATTATTTTGAGGGGGTGTGAGCCAGGCACACCCATGCAGAAATCCCTGCCTTGTCTGCCGCTGAGCCCCAGAGCCCGCCCTGGCCTTACTGCCACACCCCTCAGCTCCTCGCTGAATGCCTGCCTGGACAATGTTGGGGAGATGCACCCACCAAGGGCAGCCGGCTGGGCTCACACCTGCATGGGCAGGCAGGCAGCTGGCGCAGTACCTTCTGTGCCCTGCACCCACCTGGCAGGCGCAGTGGGTTTTGTTCAGCCCCAGCAAGCATAACAGCAGAGCTGATGGGAGTTGTAGTTTGAAACAGTTGGTGGACCAGAATTTCCCCACACCTGCCCTAAGGAGTGCTATATGAGGTTCTAATAGCTGGAGCTCTGAGCAGGAGTACTCCTGTTAAATCAAATCAAATCAAAGTTTATTGAACAGTCACAGACCAATTCGACTTATGTGGCGAGTCAGCAAAGCATAACATAGAAAGATACCAGGGACAATTTCAGTACAAGTTGAACAACAATTACACTTTAGGGTTAAAAGACATAATAAAATTAAATGTTAGCATTCCCCTGCGAATTGCCGTTGGGAAACTCTTGTTTCCTACGTCTAATAGCAGATACACAAAACTTTGAAACATTGGTCGTGATTTCGGGGTCCTTATCCTCTACCAGGGCTCTCAGACGTTGCAGTTCTGGTTCGTACTTAAACTTTTGTAAAACTGGGGTAATAAAGGACAAACGTAAATCCTCATAGAGGCTGCAATATGGCAATACTTGTTTCTACTTCCAATGAGCCACATGGGCAAGTACGTGTCTCATAAGGTTTAGCCTTGTTACCTGCCTTGCAACAGGGCAGAGGGGAGTACATTAAATCTGGCCATGGAGAAGGAATGTCTATACTTAGGTATTTGTAATTTTGTCAAATAATTTGCAGGAGAGAACCCTCTCCCACAATCTCTTATTGCAGCGTGTTTGTCCATTTTGCCCATATGACATTGCAGCTCCACGTCCCTGATTCGTTGGCGCTCTTGGTTTCTGGCTCTCTCATATCCCTCCGCTATCAAGGTCTGGGGAGAAAACCCTAGGCTTCTTAACTTTTCATACTTTTGGAATGATAGGTATCTAGTAATGTTAGAGGAGCCAGCCCAGCCGGGGGGAAAAATGAGTTTTAGCCAATAGTGTATCTTTAGAGTCCACAGCAGTGCACTGACAGGTATTTGTCCAAGCGGACTGCTATATTGGAAACACAGGGGGGGATCCCTAGTAGGCAACGAAAAAAATTAGTTTGAAATGCCTCCAGGGGAGCAAAATTTTTGAAACTGCAAACCTGGGATCCATAGATAAGTTGCGGAAGTATTTTTGCAGTGAAAACCTGGGAGGCTGCCGGGATGTATTGACCCCCTTTCCAGTAAAAAAAAAACTAGTTAGAGCTTTGATTGCTCTTCCTGCATTGGCAATAGCGTTTTTCATCTGATAGTGCCAGGAGCCCCTTTCCTGAAAAGTTATTCCCAGGTATTTGAAGGTTGCCACCTGCTCAATTGGATGACTATCAATTCTCCATTTATGTTTTCTTCTTCTTCTTTTGAAAACACCATAATTTTAGATTTACAGTGGTACCTAGTACTTATGAATAACTCTACTTACGAATGTTTCTACTTACGAACGGAGCTCCGTCCGCCATCTTGGATGTGGTTTAGATAGGCTTTTTTCTACTTACGAATTTTTAGATAGGGTTGCTTTGACTTACGATTTTTTTCTCCCAATGCATTCCTATGGGATTCGACTTACAATTTTTTTCGACTTATGAATGTGCGTTCGGAATGCATTAAATTCGTAAGTAGAGGTACCACTGTACTGTAATTAATTGATAACTGTTCGGCTTGACAATAATTAGCAAGTTTCCTTAAACCAACACAGGAAAAAGAAAGTAGGACTGCATCGTCCGCATACAAGAGGACCGGGAGGGGCATACCTGCTAATTTAGGTGGGTGGGCATTTTCTTTCGCCATATTTCCTGCTAAAGAATGAATATAGAAATTAAATAGTGTTGGCGCAAGGATGCACCCTTGTTTAACCCCGTGATAAGTTTGAATTTCTTTAGTTAGGTGGCCCTGTCGATCACATCTTACCCTGATCCTAGTGTTTTCATATAGACTACGGATAAGGCGCAATAAGCGTCTATCTATGCTTGTGGTGCCAAGCTGTTCCCAAAGTCTATCCCTTGGTATTAAATCAAAAGCAGATTTGAAATCTATAAAAGCTGCGTATAAGGAGCCTCCTTTACTTGAGTATTGAGATGCTGAAGGATCAGGGCTTGGTCTATAGTTGACCGCTTTGTTCTGAAGCCAGCTTGTACTTCTGATAAGATGTGCTCTCGTTCCAACCACTCAGCTAGTTTGTCACATAAATGGGCGGTGTACAGTTTGCTAATAATACTTAAAAGACTGATTGGCCTATAGTTAGCAGGCTCAGATCTGTCTCCTTTCTTGAATATAGGGATAATAATTGCTAAACCCCAGTCCTCAGGGATAATAGCTGCTTGATTTATACTAGTAAACAGGGCGGCTAGCACAGGGGCCCACCATTCAGCATTTGCCTTAAAAAGTTCTGGTGAGATGTTATCTGCGCCAGGGGCTTTTCCAGATTTAAGTGACTGAATAAGTCTTAAGAATTTCTTCAGTGGTTACAGGGGGCCATTCAGTGCCAATATCACTCGAAGCAGGAAGCAGGGCCGGGACTTGTTGATTTGATGAGTATAATGAGTGAAAGTGGGCCTCCCATACCCCAGTGGGTATAGAGCATTCAATTTTAATCGGGGAATCTTTCCAATTTTTTGCAATAATTTTCCAAAACATGGCGGAATCTTTCCTTTGGGAGGCCACTATTAAGCACTGCAACTCCCCCATTTGGGCCTGGAGCTTTTTCTTTTTAATCAGAGCTTTATAACTGCATTTTATCTCAAACCAATCTGTCGGGAGCACAGGTAAATTCGCTAATCTATAATTCCTATACTTGTCCATCAAGAGACGCTTCATAGCGATACATTCCCGGTCAAACCAGGGTTTAGATTTATTAAGGAATCGGGATTGATGTGGCGTTTTTGTGTAAGTCAAATAAGGTTGTAGGGACAAGATCAAATCCCTGAACATAACTAATCTGGCCTCTGAGGATGGGGAGTTTACGAGGTTGTCTTTTCTAGCAAGGAATGTATCCGAGTGAAGTCTTTCCGTTATTTCATAATGGAGCTGGGGAGACACAGCGCCATAGGGACACTAATGAGTCCCTATTTACTCCCTCTAATGCCAAATGTGAGTGGTCTGGTGCCACCCAAAAATAAAAGGAGTGTAAGGAAACTGTAGGGATTTATTGCTTTTTAAAAATTAAAATAAAAAGAAATGTTTATAACCCCCAAACATAGCCTAACAAAAAAAAACTATGCAAAGTGGCTTCCAAGAAAACGTTGAAGGAAGCCGAGCCACAGAATGCCGGCGGTAGGTACTTCCAGATGGGGCTAATGTTAAAATTGGGTCACTCAGATATCACAAAGAGGCCACTGGCAATAGAGGTTTGTTTCTTAACATACTGGATTTTCTTTGGAAGAGGAAAATCTAAATTGAATTGGGTGGGGATGGGGAAAATATCAGCTGGCATTTTGATGGCAAGAAGTGAACCCTGCAGGGGGAAGAGAGACATGCACAGTCATACCTCGGTTTAAGTACGCCTCGGTTTGAGTACTTTCACTTTACTTTCAATGGGAAAGTTCGCTTCAGGTTAAGTATGCTTCAGGTTAAGTACAGACTTCTGGAACCAATTGTGTACTTAAACCAAGGTACCACTGCATGTGGAACATCAACCTCACAATAAATACTGGCCTGGAAGCACAACTTGTAAGGTGAAGAAATGGAGTGGCTTTATAGAGTCCTGGAGGGAGGGTTAGATTGTGTGTGTTTCCATGCATGCATTCAGGGGCAGCACATTTCATTTCACCACCTGAGGCGAGACAGGAATGTGCCGCCCTTCGCCCCCCAGCGCTGCTCCCTCTCTTACTTGCGTTGAACAGCAGCACCCATGAATAGCCAGCAGCATCACCGTGGTTCCTGCAAGATATCACCAAAATCTCACAAGATCTTACTGGAAACTGGTGCCAGGGCAGCTTTCCCACTGGAAGCAGAGACAGCAAAGGAGGCAGCAGAAGCAAATGGGGTGCCGTTCCTTGGGCTTCCACCACTCAAAGCAGGCAGCTCACCTTGCCTCATCACTGGGCTGGGCCTAGATGTGTGCATGTGCACATGCCTGACATGATATTCTTAAAAATTCTCTTCTCTGCACTGTATGGGGAGGTTTCTAGAGGAGGAAAACAAAAGAGGATAACTTTTGTTCTCCTTGTTCCCCAAAACTCTCTCCAGCACATCTTACATAACACCAGGAAAGGGGGGGGGGGACTTTCTGAAACAGAAAAGGAAACGATCTTATTTCCCCCTCCTCACTGCCAAAACTCTCTCCCCAACCCTGAACTCTGGATTTGAACACTTGTTTCTTTGTTTTAGATTATTTATAGCCACTGCTTTTTTCTGGGGGGGGGGACGCAGGGGTACGCGTACCCCTAAACATTTTGTGAATCTAAGTTTGGCCTCATTGAGGGGGCAGTATTTCAATGTGTGTAGGAAAATGAGATTACCCCTAAACATTTTTTAAAAGGAAAAAAAAAGCACTGTTTATAACCAACTTTAGGGGAATATAAATAGAGTGGGTTTCCAAAAAACTTCTCACAGTAAAAAGGATGTCCAAGTCTGCCACCAGGAACAGAAATGTCCCACAGAGGTCCTCTGATGCAAAGGAGTGGGGTTGAGCAGCTAGGTCTCACTCAGAAAATCAAGGCGGCCAGTCAACCCTTGCTGGTAGTTAGCATTGCCAGACAACAGCTCATACTGAGGCTGTAGGATGTTCTGCAATGTTTTGTTGCCAGTTCTTAGTTGTGACTTAATATTTATAATGATTTGTTATTTATAATGACTACTAGCTGGCCCTGCCACGCGTTGCTGTGGGTTATTTGTGTGATTTCCCCAACCCTGTGCCGATCCATGATGTATCCCTGTGATTCCCCCACTCCTCCCCTGACCCCCCCCAGCTTATCCCTGTGAATCCCCCAACTCTGTCTTGATCCATGACCTATTATGCCCCCTCTTTTCCCCACCCTGACTTATCCCTGTGATTTCCCCCCTCTCCTCCCCTTAACTTACCCCTGTGATTTTCCTCCTCTCCTCCATCCAACCCCCCCCCGTTATCCCTGTGACCTGTTCATTTTGCACACTATCATTCCTCCAATGCGCGTGTTTTGTAAAATCCCCACCCCACCCTGTCCCGATCCATGACGTATCCCGCCCCTCCTCCCTCCACCCCCTCGGCTCATCCCTGTGTTTTGGTAGGATACCCTTCCCTCTGTTGTCCCCAGGGAGTGTTGGCTCCTCCTCCTGTATCTCCATACCTTGGCCCCCACCCTTGGAAAAAGAACTGTCAGCTTCTTCCCAGCATGCACTTTTGTCTGAGCCCTCTGTTGTCCCCAGGGAGTGTTGACAGCGTGCAATCTACCTTTCTATTGGATGCTGCTGGAGTCTTCAGACCTTCTGCTGGTGATGTCTAATTTGGGCGCCACTTTTTTGTGTGTTTAATCATTATTTTAGGTATGAAAGGTGTGCTTTTCTGGGGGGGAAATTGCGCCAGATCCCTCCCTGGTGGGCAAGGTACGTTCTGCCCAAATTTGTTTCAATTCAGTTCAGTGGTTATGGAGAAAGGCTGTTTCATCCACATGCGCAATGCATACATTTTTATATAGGTATCTAGATTTATGTAGCACCAGCAATGCCCAATGGCACACCATCAAAAATATGACACAGGAGGATTTAACGCAACATGTTCAAAATCAATGCACAGGAAGAAGCAAAAAAAAAAAGAGAGAGTCAATTGAACTCTACACAAAGGATTTAACAAGGTGCTCAGAGAGTGATGCATAAGAAAAGAAATACAATGTTAACACTGAACCTGCTAATTTTCTTATTGACACCTGTATAACTAACTTATAGATGTTTTGACCTCAGAGAAGCTACTCTGCCTTCATACTGATTTAACACCCCAAATTGTGAGCCAAGAGAAAAGGGAGGCTGTAAAATTGAACCCTGCTTTAGAAAATGGAATTGAATGGCATCCGTCAAAAAACGGTCAGAGGCAGAGAAAAGACAAAATCAAGTTCATAAGTTCAGTTTCTGGGATCAGAGAGGCTGATTCACAGAGGTTAAGTACAGTTTAAAAATCCATAAAATTGACTTTTCAGAAACCTTAGCACTGTTTGATGTTCATAACGCAAATAAGAACGAAGCATATTTTTAATCAGTAGCCCTCAACTCTCTAAGACAGAAATAATGCTGCTGCTCTTCCTGTCTCTGCAGGCAGAGTAATTCATACATTCATACACAAGAGGGAGTCTCTCTTTTCAAGTAAATAATTGTTTATGCGACACACAATCTGCCTTGCGTTTTGATACAGAGACAGTCAACGGAGATTGCCCTGCAATTTTGTGCTTTTTATTTCCAACAATAACAATACAGTAGTGATAATAACAAAACAGAAGCTGTTTTGATTTTCTTCCTCATTCAGCTAATCTGCAGGGTTTATTAACTGATGCTGAAGTTTGGGGAGATGAGTTAGCACAGGGGTAGGCAACCTAAGGCCTGTGGGCCGGATGCGGCCCAATCGCCTTCTCAATCCGGCCCGTGGACAGTCTGGGAATCAGCGTGTTTTTACATGAGTGGAATGTGTCCTTTTATTTAAAATGCATCTCTGGGTTATTTGTGGGGCCTGCCTGGTATCTTTACATGAGTAGAATGTGTGCTTTTATTTAAAATGCACCTCTGGGTTATTTGTGGAGCATAGGAATTCATGCATTATTTTTTTAAAAAATATAGTCCGGCCCCCAAGGTCTGAGGGACAGTGGACCAGCCCACGGCTGAAAAAGGTTGCTGACCTGAGTTAGCAGCACAAGTCTATTGAGAAATATGTGCCGTTGATATCAATGGGACTCACTCCCAGGTAAGTGGGTATAGGATTGCAGCCTCAGATATGCAAAACTGACTAGTTGCTGCATTTTAGTGGATTAGCTTGAATTGAGAAAGACCATCCAAGATCAGGCCTGCTAACTGAGGGAAGGCAGATCAAAAACTGGAGGAGCATGCATATACCTTTAAATCAACAGAAGTATAGTCTCCAGATCAAGGGAAGCAATAGTGCCACTCTTAATTTTTCTCCTACAGTTTTCTCCTGCTCTGAAACCAATGGCTTAGAGTTGCAAGGAAGGAGATTCCGGCTAAACATCAGAAAAAACTTTCTGTCAGTAAGAGCTGTTCTGCAGTGGAACGGTCTCCCTCAGGAGGTTGTGGACTCTCCTTCCTTGGATGTTTTTAAGCAGAGGTTGGATGGCCATCTGTCATGGATGCTTTAGCTGAGATTCCTACATTGCAGAGGGTTGGACCAGATGACCCTCAGGGTACCGTCCAGTTCTACAACTCTATTAAACCTGGAAGGACAGAGATCAATGTCTGGCGAGCAATCTATGTCATCACATTTGTGACAAGGAACTCAAGATGGTGTGTGCTCTGTAACTCTACGGAGAATCCCAAGTAACCCTTCCAAAGGTAGCTCCCAGTATGCAAGCTTTTTTGTATGGGCGGGCCTTCACCCACCAGTCTGTTTGATAGAATGAGAAAGTAGCTAATTCTCAGCTCTACTCGCAAAGTGGATTACTTACAAAGAGCGGTGCAAATATTTTCAAGCCCTTAAACAAAAACAGATAATGCTCAAATTATCTTGTGCACAATGCAAATGCAGCTTGGGGGGGCGGGAGGCAGAGGCAATCTTGTGTAGAACTTGAACACAACGAGGATTGATTTCCACTTGGTCTTTGCATTCTTACCAGGACTGCCAAAGTTCTATCTGAATTCAGTAATGATTTTTGTGAGTTTCATCAGCTCCTACAGTAAGCAGCTCTCAAACCATTCCCCTTATGAAAATTGTGCCTTTGTTTTAAAGCTTCCTTTTCACTTGGACTGAAAAATCACTTCTCTCCAGGGCATCAAGCAGCATTTCCTCCACCATCTAGTCCCAGAAACTTGACACTTAACCTGCAACCCTTTGATGACCCACCAGGCCTTTCATAGACCTTTAATTCAGGACTCCAACAATATCTGAAGGGCCACAGGTTCCCTACCCCTTACTTATCTAAAAACAAAACAAAAACAAGACCATCTTATTTGTCTAGAACAGCCAAACAAGGAACATATATGTAGGGTTTTCATTATGTGCACAAGCTTTTTGTTTCAGTGAACAAAAAGTCAGTCCAAGTTCTGCATAAGGGCTGCTTCTCATGTCTTAAAGAGAAAACAGTCACCTTCAGAGCTGCAGTGGCCAGAGTCACTCTAGACCTTTCCATTGTAGAGAAATCAGGGAAAGTGCAAACAATGATTTACCCCATTGCTCACTAATAAGTAATAGAAACAAATCACTTTTAACAGTTCCAAAGTACCTGTATTGATATGCTGGCTGTTCTTCAGTGACTCGTATGGCCACCATGTCCTATCAGAACAACATTTCCGATTATAGTCCTGGTCCTCTTGCAAGAGATTAACGCTACAAGAGGTTTCCAATTAACCTCCTCATGACTTTATGATCAGGGGATGGAAATGCACCCACTGGCCACTCCCTCCCACACTAATATGTCTGTTGGCCATGTATTGACATAGAAGGAGCTGTGGACACACATGTAGGTCTTCATCTGGTCAGGAATGTTCATTTCCCAGACTTTCCCAACTAGGTGGAGGAGTCCACAGACCTACAGCAGAATGTGCATATTATGTCCGTTTTCTTACTAACGTCAAATGTGCAGAGCTGCTATGGGCATGTTTTCAGCATGTGAAGTGGATGGCCAGAAGATGACCTGTTTCCACTACCCCCTTTATACCACTGAATGTGTGAGGGGAATCGCTGGAACCCCCTTTATATGCAAATATAGTGTGAGACCACTCATACACAGAGGACATGGTCCCTTTGAAAGAAATAGGACTTAAAGCAGAAAAAGAGGCACCGGAACTTACCGTGAACACCTCCCTCATTCTCTTATAATGGCAATGGCGCCTACCTGAGAGGTGCCAGAACCGAATTCTGGAGAGTTCAGGCTGAAAAAAAGCACTGAATAGGACCACAGTCACAACTGGGGTCAGAATTAGGCTGGAAAGAGGACATTGGGAGTAAATAACTGTTCTCTCAGTACATTTATGTACCCTCCAATTTTGCTGCATTCAATGTGTTGGGAGAATATTATATACTGAAAGATGAAAGTGTCTTATCTGAGTGCGCCAGTGTCATTGAAATGTGACCTGAGGAAGTGGCCCTCGTTTCGTGTTCTCTATTCATACGTGTTTTTTTCCCCTGCTTTGAAGCAAGGTGAGAATGTGGGGCTAGAACAGGAAAGTCGTAATGTATAGATGTTTTGTGCTAATACAAAGGGAAAGGTTATCATCTCTCAGCTCCTTCTCACAGAGTGCTGGGAAGAAAAATGAGATAAGAATTCTAAAGCTCTTTGTGCATTGAAAAAAGGCAGCAGAAGTATATTTCATAATGGTAAGGTTAAGAAAACGCATCACGTTTGTCTAGAGGGCCCTAATAAAACGCCTGCTTTTTCTCCCAAGCTGGAGCACTTAAAGTGTGAGCATTGGAGGTACAAGCAAGTCAGTCTGCATTTCACCGTAATAACAACATCCTTTAAGATCCTTTCAGAGAAATTCTATCCCAAAGCCTGTCAAAGATTTGCGATGAACTGACATTACATGTGGCCAGCCTCCTGGGTGGGGATGGGGGGCACCAACGCTCTTTTTCAGCCCATCACTCAATCTTGGGGGAGGGGGGGAGAGAGAAACTCTTGTGGAAATCCTAAAAGCAGGGGGGTCAAGAGGAGGTTGCAATAGCAATGAAAATATGAATGGAACCAAATATTAATGGTTCTTCTGGCTCAATTGTGGTTATTTTGTGTTGAAAGCTTCTGTACTGTTTCAACCTCCCTAACAGTCAACGTCGATTAACATAGCCATTCAGTAAAGAGCAAGGGAGAGAGGTACATAATGAGCACCTGCCTGTACATGTGGAAAATGGAAACTCTTAATGCTATTTCACTTCTCTGTACCAAGAGGAAAGTCGTTATTGTAAAAATGCAAATGCCCTCTGTGAAGGACTGTTTCATTCTGGTGTTTCATTCTGCCTTAGGTATTTCATTCTATTCCACCTAAAGGGCATCTGAAGACGACAAGGGGGCTACTATTACATGGAAGAAGCTAATTCTGCAGAATAATGTTAAGAGAATGAGCTTGCAAATGCAAGTCGGGCTACTTCTCCCTGAGATGGTAAACCTGTGTCTGTGGTCTGTGTACCACATAAGTGCTGGGTGACTCATGCAATTAAATCTTCCTTAAACAAACAAACAAACATTTCCCACATAGAAAATGAGAAATCAAGGGCAAAGGGTTCTATCAAAATCATTTATTTGAAATGCTAGTTTTCTAGGCTCGGTCATCATTGTTGCTTGTGTCTGCTGCATACTTGCCAAGTTCCCCACTGAAAAATGCGGGATCAGTAGCGGCGCGGCACCAGAAGTTGCGTAGAAGCAACTTCCAGGGCCGCTCTGACCATGTGTGGGCACCGGAAATAGGGCAGAGCTTCTACGCATGCCCGGCGGACATCTTGGTGGTGGCCGCATGGTGGCGGACATCTTGGTGACAGCCGCCACCATGCGGACTCTACCAAGATGGCCGTCGCCATGCGGCCACCACCAAGATGGCCACCGGGCATGCGTAGAAGTAACTTCCTGTGCTGCTCTGCTCTATTTCCGGTGCCCACACATGGGCAGAGCAGCACCCAAAATGGAGGCTCCCTGGCAGGTAGGAAATCCAGGGGATTTCCATTCGGGAGAACAGCAGGAAACAGATTAAAATCCAGGGGTTTCCCGCAAAAAACGGGATACTTGGGCAGCTAAGGTCTGCTGGTTTGAGCAGGGGTGCATTCAGGTATGTGAATTGCCACTACTTGTGGTCAGCATTTGGCTGACATTGCAAAATAACTCCCCCACATGAATTAGGTCATCTAAGACTCTCTGCGTTAGTCATTCACTTACTCTTTTTGAAAAAATAGAAGCCACTTTTGTAGAGCTTCTCTATCCAGCTGCCTGGAGAAAACTATCAAGTCACCACAGGCAAGCAGAAACATGGCTATTTGCCAGCCTTAATTTAGGGAACTGTGCAAGTCAGGGTAGAGGTAGATTAGAAATTTTCGGGTAGTGAGTATAAAGCACAGTAAAATCTGAAATCTACCCAATTTTCAGACCCCCAGTACCAGTCACCTGAAACACAATTTTTCAACAGTCAAACTCATGAAAAACAGCATGTTGACAACCCTACATGAAATGGTAATAAGAATATGAAGTATGGTTTTAATTTGCTACAGGTAAAGAAAGCTCTTTGTGCTGGCATGACTCAAGAAAGCTCCAAAAGTGATGTTTCCTCTTTAATCAAATGGCAGCAATGCTCACGAAACATTTCACAAGAGTGAATCACTATAATTCAAAGAACCTTTGACTTTGAGTGCCAGATGGCCTTTGGAGCTCAGACTTGGGATTCAGCAGCCTCTAGTCACATAGCAAACATCTTTTGAAACTGAATGGGGAGGAGTAGGAAAAAAGAGGGGAGGAGACAGTGATGTGGCAAATAAGCCAAAAACTGGAAGAAAAGTGAAAGATTCTCTGGGCACAAATGAGACCTTGGTTTAGCCTAAAGTAGTTCTCTGGATCCTGGCCAACATCTCTGGACAAGTTCAGCCAACGAGAAATGTATACAAGCTCTCAGCCTGAAGAGCCTTGCTTGCAAAACATGTGCATAAGTATCAGGCACTCCTGTAAGAGTTGGGAACTGTTATGACCAGGACAACAGGTCACACACAGCTGCTGCATCCCCACGCCACTCTCCCTGAGCGGCCTTGAAAGGCTCGGATCCAGGGAAGGTGCTGCAAGAAGGGCGAAACAGTCATGCACCTCTCAAAGATGAGGCTGGGATCGAAAGGTGCATAGCTGCGGCCCCACTCCCTACATGGTCGCCCCCATGAGCGGCCTTGCAAGGCTGGGATCTGGTGAAAGCAGCGCAAGAAGGATGCAACAGTCATGTGCCCCTTGATCCAGGCCTCACCTTTGCTGGGAAGGCTGGGATCGAAGGGCTCATGGCCACCCTCTCATAGCACCCTTCCTGAGCTGCATTGCAAGGACTCGGGGAGGGCAGCAGGAGGAGTGTGCCACCCCCCCCCCCAAAAAAAATGCACCCGGGGCAGTCGTCATCCCAACAGCCCCACCACCACACACTACGCCCCTGGCAGCAAAAGGAGGAGGAGAGTGAGAGGAAGCAGTATATGTGATTTTAATAAGCACATTTGCTAGGCAACCACCAGGTAGACAGTCTTTTCAGTAGCTGGTTATGCAATAGCCTTTTCCAAGAAGGCTCACCTGGTTCCAACCTCTGCGGTCTTTTCAGTGCCTGGTGAAGACTTTTCTACTCCACCAGGCTACTCCCTAACTAAGCATATCTCCACCCAACTTAAACTGTTCCCCGTCAGCCAAAGATGACCCACCAATTAAAACAATCCAATTCTGGAAAGTGTGGAAAGAAGTTAAAGTCATGAGTGTTTTAGAAGTACAAATGAAACAGAATTTACATGATAATGATTCATCCAAGTTGGCACCGCTTGTTTAAAGTGAAGCCATCACTTGAATTGTAAGTGGCACTTCCATTGAGGGTTAATAATCAGTCTCTGCTTCATCAAAGGAATTATTAATATGGGGGACAGACATTCAAGGTTGGGGTGGGCAGAAGGATATGTTGGCAGTTTGTAAATATTTGATAGGACCTCTGATAGGAGAAGAAAAGCAAGCGCTGACTGGGTTCCAGCGTTGGGCAATAGTTTAACCAGCTGCTTACTATTTGGGCATAAGAAAAGACTGGTGGATCAGGCCAATGGCTCATCTAGTCCTTCATCCTGTTCTCACACTGGCCAAGCAGATGCCTATGGGATGCCAGAAAGGAGGACCAGAGCAGAGCAGCCCTCTCCCTGCTTGTGATTCCCAGTGACTGGCATTCAGAGAAACATTGCTTTCAACAAACAGCAGAAGCAGAGCATAGCCATTGATAGTCTTACCCACTATGAATTGGTCTAAACTTGTCATTTACTTTACATGTAGTTGAATGACAATCGAAACTACTTTCAGAAAAGTGATTTAAACTATGTTGTAGTGGAAGCTGACAGAGCTCGGTAGGGCTAAATGGAGGGACACCTCTGCCCCACAGAGACATGTCTAGGGTCCCGTGGACCCTTGGCAAGGAGCTGTATTGGTATCCCCCCTCCAAAAAAAACACAACAAACCACTTTTCCACAATAGCCGCAATATTTGTCTAAAAATTACTGTGGAAATGATATTAATGACTGTCAATTTAGTTGTGAATGCTTTAGTTTCATTGATTAAATGTGCCATGTAATTTAATGGTGTAAATAATAAAGTATATAAATCAATTAGACAGTAAATCAATATACACTATGAGCATAAATCAGTTACACACTATAATACATGGGCTAAATGTATTAACTTAACCCTGGATTACTAACCCTGACTAAAACGTACGTTGTAACTAACCCATCATATTTGTTACAACTCTTAAAAACTTTTTTCCCCTATTCATGTTTATTTTTTGGGGGGGGGGGGTTACATGATCTACTATGGTATAGTATGGGGATGCAGGATAAAATAAATGAAAGCCAATCTAATTTCATTACTTATATATTTACGTTTAGGAAAACGTTAGCTTTCTAAATATACTATCAGATGGCTTTTTAGGTCCCATGTTGTTTTATACCATTTTATTACAATTTATACACTGCACAATACTGTACGCTGAACCGGCATTGCATGCTGACATCTACAACAATCAACTACCGGTACTACTACTTTACAAAGGGACACACCTATCTGATCATCTAGGAAAAGACAGTACTGTATTGAGAAAGTTTTTTTAAAAAAACAACAAATGAATGTGTGACAAGCATTTGAATTTCCCAACATCTCTAAAGGTGATCCGAAGCTGACCAGCTTCCCAGTTGATTGATTAGCCTTCCGTTCATGTAACATAATCCTCCCTGTCAACAAGATCCAGCATAATCCAATTTACTACTCTACATTTATAAGTGAAGAAATCAAAGTACATTCAGGTTCCCTAGTACCCAAAGGAGTGGGAGGCATCAGGGCGATCTCCTGACAGGTTTCACATAATCAATTTTAGCCGCTCTGGAGTGTTGAAGTTCTACATAATTTTCCCTGTCATTTTGCAGGGCATTAAAACCAAGTTCTGAGCTTCTTGTGTGTGCGCTGTCATTTCAGAACGAAGTCGATGCAATGTATCATAAGGCACAAGGTGCTAATGGGTAAGCAATGATGTGTTAACGGGCAGATTCCAACATAGTAGCATGTCCTGCTTCTGCAAAAGAGCTGGGTGCAAAGCTACCTGTGGAGAATTGGGAGCAGTGGTTGGTGGCCACAGAACATGCTGTTCAGGAGCTGGCACCCCAATGGCACCAATCCGCAGTGTGGTTTTTCGCCCCCTGCGGGCATGCACCCATGGCAGGAGCTGGTTCTGCCAATCCCTAGGTACATCCTTGCCACCCAATCCAAACCTCCTCTAGATGAGAAGTTTGGATTGCTCTCTTAGTGCCCATCAGTACTCTTATCCACTTATTATTTGAAGCATGGAAATCGTGTCTTTCCTTAGTCAGACTCAAAGCCTCCAACAAGAGTAAATTAAAACAACATATACCTGTACATATATACCTGTACATTATCTCTCTCTCTCTCTTTCTCTCTCTCTCTCTCTCTCACACACACACACACACACAGATAGACAGTGTTACCTCCAGTTGCAGACAGGATCTGTTCCTGAGGTCCAGCCGGATCCCGAGGGTTTCGCAACCAGAGAGACCACTTCTGCGCACACACACACACGCACACACGCATGGCGGTAGATGCTTCAAATATCCTTCCGGGTTTGTCGCTTACGTATCCCAAAGTTTACGTAACCGTAGGGATACATAAGTGGAAGTTCGACTGTATAAACTCAAAGCTGCCATAAAATAATAAAAGGGGAATTAATAGAGTATTTCACAAACATGCACTCACACAAGGTTAGGAAAGCAGGTGGAGTAACTCTGAAACAGTTTCCTGCCATGATGCATACAGATGTTTCAGGTGTGCTTTACAACACAGTGGGAGGCAGGACCTGGTGTCCCCTGCCAGTCACACATACAGCAAATGTTCAAGGAATGTAGCATAAGTACAAGCATGAGCGTGTGTGACTCACACACTCATGCTGTCTGGGGTTGATGG
This sequence comes from Zootoca vivipara, assembly GCF_963506605.1. Lineage (NCBI taxonomy): Eukaryota > Metazoa > Chordata > Lepidosauria > Squamata > Lacertidae > Zootoca > Zootoca vivipara. The sequence continues at coordinate 23,861,119 of NC_083279.1, read as the reverse complement.
AAGATGGAGTCCAACAACATCTGGAAGGCAGTGCATGAGCTATCACTGCACCATTCCTGGGGTAAACATCCGTCCGTCCAAGGAGATTGAATATGCTGCTGGGAAGCGACAGAGGGAAGCAAGCTCTGTCTGGGAGTCGGGGTGCAAGAAGGGCAATATTCAATAGCCTTTGTAATAGATTTCCCCATTGAGCAAAAGAACAGAAATGTATTCCCTTTACTTGGTTATTCATGTAACAAGATGGCAGAAAGAAAGAAAAACTAGTCAAAAGATTAATTTCAGTTCCTTGGGCAATATCTGGACTTGAATTCATACCAGCTCGAGCAAAGCATTCATGTCTCACCAGGTTATCTCCTATGATAGCTTTCCTTACGTTTTTACTACCTCATTATGCAATTATAAACTGCTAGACACCTATATAACTATATAGTATTATGTTTGCTTTTAATTTTATTTTTAGAATTCATATCAGCCTTTCGGGAGGACTGTCTCAGCATGGCATACCCTCCAGGTCCATGAGAGCCTGAAGCTCACAGGTGAAGCAGGCAGTGCCATGGCAAAGCAAAGAGCAGACAAGAACAGGACCATGGATAGCTCCAAGAGGAACCTTGCTGGGTGAAACTTTCTTATCCTATGGCAAGGATACTAACAGCAGCACGTCGTCATCATCCTAGTCCAAAGGAAGGAGGGGTGGGAGTAAGTTTTTACCTGGTACCGAAAAAGATGTCAGCAAAGGCGCCAGACATCCCTCACTGGGGAGAGCATCTCGTTAATAGAGCCACAACTGAAAAGGCCCTTTAATCGTATCAAGACACCTTGATCTACTTGCAACATTGTGCATATAGGAACTCCAGCACAAACACACAGATTCATACACGAATCTACATCGCCTTCTTGAGGAGTTGGATAATAGGTGGGTGCAGTGTGCCTTCCCTGTTTGGGGAAAGGGTCATAGCTCATGCTTTGCATGCAGGTTCAGCCCCTGAATCTTCAGTTAAGAGGACATGGGTAGCGTGACTGGATCTCACAGAGCTTTTGAAGGAAAGCAGTGAAGGAACACCTGCCTTGCATCCAGAAGGTCGATGTCCAATCTCCAGTAACCCCACTTAAAAGAATCTAAGCTACAAGGCTGAGAAAAAGCTCAGAGCCTGGAGAGTCATAGCCAATTCGGGCCCTCTGGATCAGGGTTTCCCAAACTTGGGTCTTCATGTGTTTTTGGACTACAACTCCCATCATCCCTAGCTAGCAGGACCAGTGGTCAGGGATAGTGGGAACTGTAGTGCAAAAACAGCTGGACACCCAAGTTTGAGAAACTGATCTGGATGTTGTTAACTACACCTCCTACCATCCCTGGTCATTAATGGTCGAGCATTCATAAGACCCCAGTTTCAGCCACTGCTACCTCCATGTTAGGGCTGGGGAAATCTCCTGCCTGGAACCTCGGATAACTGCTGCCATTCAGAATGGATAGTACTTTAATGGATATACTGAGTCAGGCCATTAGCCTAAGGCAGCCACCTAAGGCAACTTCGTAGGTTTTCATTCCCATGCAGCATTTCCTGAAATGGAAGAGAAGGAGCAGGGTGTGTCAAAAGCCATACTTCTTCTTTGGCCATCACTTGTAGCAGAGTAAGATTGTCTTCTATAAACACGGTTTTAACACGTCCTTCCACAGTGAGGACATTGGTTTCCAGGCGGGAGTTGATCACAGTGTGGATTTGTCTAGCATGCCTTCCTCTTAGAATCATTGCTTCAATGTTTAAAAACACTGGTGATCTTTGCTTCTTCGAGTACACTGATATTAGTTATTGTGAACTAACTAATAGCAAGCCACTCTATGTTTACAGGAGCTCAGTCATGTCAATTCCTAGTCCGTCTGTCCCCACCGCTGCCCCCACAAGAACTAAAGAATCAAAGCAATGCTAAAAAATTTCATTTTTCGCTTTTCAGCATGATGTTAAAATACTATGTATATAAATGTAAAAAGCTGAGGCTCCAATACTTTGGCCACCTCATGAGAAGAGAAGAATCCTTGGAAAAGACCCTGATGTTGGGAAAGATTGAGGGCACTAGGAGAAGGGGACGACAGAGGACAAGATGGTTGGACAGTGTTCTCGAAGCTACGAACATGAGTTTGACCAAACTGCGGGAGGCAGTGCAAAACAGGAGTGCCTGGCGTGCTCTGGTCCATGGGGTCACGAAGAGTCGGACACGACTAAACAACAACAATATAAATGTATATAAAATCTTCAAGCAAGTTTAAAGCAACATGATGCAAAAATCAGGAAAGAACAATGTGTGTTGGATTACAGCCAACTGTGATGAATACTGAAGTTCATAACATTATTTTGTCAATATTTCTGTCAGGTAGTTTCAAAAGAGAATGTAACATTGTTAAGGTATTTCTGTGTTGTATCCAAAAATACTTTTTTAAAACAGCATAGTATTCAGAGATCTTTATTTGTACTAAATGCAGTTATGTTTTCTAGATGATAAGGTCAGCCATGATGACCACAAAACCACCGAGATCAGGGATAAAACATTTAAGTGCTGTTTACACAGGTATCACAGAAGCAGTAAACAAATGTAATTCAAAACTCATTCTGCGTACATGTTCATCTTAACCTTAAGTCACCCCAGTACATTTCATTTCCTCCTCATTCATTCCTCCTTTATTCATGAAGAGGGAACATCATCAACATTTTCCCCAAGCAGAATAAACTATATTACCATTAATCTTACTATTTATACCAAAGATAACCGGTATATATAGCCACTGTAAAATAAAAACATGCAAAAAATCTGAATGCTACTCAAAACATTCAAATTAAAAATATGATGTGTTACTCAAGGGTCCGTTTTAAGAAACTAGTGAACAGGATGACCGAAACTTCCAAAGCGTATCAAAATCATTTGCACACTCATTTTGTAATGGCGTGTCAAAAGGACTATTCACAAATGCCATTCTCTGCTTGACTCTTTAAGAGAGCTTGTTTTTTGAAGCTCATATGCTGATAAGAATTTGGCTAGCAAGATTTAAGAACACCAACAGAAAGGTGTTCCTACGTTCATTGCAAATAAAGTATTCTGTAAAAAATGTCTGTCTGGAAAAAAAAATGAAGAGACGGTGGACAGTATGTTGAAATGAAAAGACAGCCAACGCAAGAAGCCTATAGTACTTTTTCTGACTATATGATTATTTGAATACTATGAACAGTGTGCTGATACTTGACCATTTTGGATCATATACAGAGGTTTGCATAACGTTAAATATTTTTAGATTACATTACCTGAATTTTGTTCATTTCACTTGCAGGCCCAGGCACTGTGCACCTTCTGAGAACAAGTTGTTCTGCTAGAAATTTCCGAGACACAAAAATGTTTGCAAAAAATAATAATAGTTTTTACAGTTAAACTATTTTTTTTTCAGAACTTTGGAGTTTGTTGCCTTTTCTGGCCTGAAGTTGTGCTTTCGCCCACTCATTTGTCTTTCTGATACTATAAGGTAAACGGTCATCATTGAGTGAATACTGTGTATTCCAATTGCAATTGCCGCTGGGCAACAGCAACTTTGTTGTTGAACCTAGCCATCTATGAGGATGAAAATGCGTGTCAGATTGTGCAGCAAAAATGTACTTCTAGGCATTAGAGCAGGGATGGGGAATCTGAGGTTCTCCAGGTGTTGACAGACTAGAACTCCCATCATCCCTTGGTCACTGACTGGGGTTGATCAGATTTGGATTCCAACAATACCTGAAGGTTCTCCATCCCTGATCCAGAAGAAGGCATAGTCAGGTGTAGTTGGATTCCAACGCCAATTAGTCTCAGTCAGCATGGCCAATAGGTGGGGATGATGTGAACTGTAATCCAACAACTTCTGGGCGGGGCACCACAGTAGCTACCTCTGGAGAGAGTAGAGTGGGTCTGAAAATGCATGTTAGCAACCCCTAAATTCTATGCTATCCAACACATTTATTGATATATTTCATTGTTTTGGGGGGGAGAAACCTTCCTTCAGAACAGGGCAATGACCACTGTGTGAACATGATGGTAGACTAGATAGACCTTTGGTCTGATCCAGCAAAGATATTCTTCTAATTTTCTTAGATATATTTAGTACAGAGTCCTAACACCTCTCTCTTTTTTTTTTTGTTGCCCATTGCAGCCATTTGGTGTGGCATCCATAGCACTTTTATCAAGATATGACTTCACTATCACTTCATTATTTTTCAAAAAAAAAGGCACTGTATATCTTCCTCTGTTATCACATGCATGCTTTCTTGATAATAAATCCATTATAATAAGCTTGTTGATCCTATATCTTCTACAAGTTCTCATCAGGTGGTTTTCTTTTCCTGACACAGCTTATATACCTGGGATGCTAACCAAACAGACTTCAGATGAACTCACTTCCACATAAATGCATCTAGGACTTGAACTGTAAGAAGGGGCATGATTATGTCCCAATTAAACACCCACAACATTTGTTGATATCAGCTAAAATGACTGACACTGGCCTATATTAACATAAGTTAGCTATCAGCAGTAGACTTGCCAAAAAAAATATTTGGGCAGTTCTTGTTGTTATTACTTAAGTAACTTGGCTTCACATACCGGTAATTGTATTGGGTAATTATGGACGGGAGGATATTCCTTTGAAAAACAACTGCAGTTATCAAGAAGTGTGTTCATAAAAACACTTAAACCAGCAAAAGTTGTGGTCCTACCAGATGAATAATAAGCAGTGAGGTCTCTGACACTGAGGAAGACAGCAGATATATTATAAAAATAGCTCCATTGGTTCTCTCAGCCATGAAGGAGTGACCCCTATCCACTCTCACAATTTAAGGCTGTAATCCTAATCATACTTACTAGGGAGTAAGCCCCACTCAGGGATAGCCCTACCATTAAGAGTATGACCTGATTGCCTAAAGTGGCAGATACTGGGCAGTAATGGCTACATGCACACAGGCAGGATTCAGTGCCCCAGCTGTAACAACGATGTTGCAGCTGCCCTGGACCATGTCACCTACTTCCTTCTCTCAACCAAACACAGGCAGCAAGCTCAGGAAAGGGCCCTGACTGATTAAGTGAGCTAATATAGTAATGGCCAGGCCATGCGCTCCAGAGGGCATTGTGCATGAGTTGCGCAGCTCATGCGATGCACCCTGAGGCTGCTGCTGCTGCATCACAACATTTGTTTCAGTGGGCTGTGAGCAGCTGCCAGGTGGAGCAGAGAGTGAGCAGAAATTTGTTGGTGAGGAAAGAGCTCTGTGTCCAGTGAGGCCTGTCTTGTACCCCTAAGCTAGCCTGCTGCCCCCTCTGCTTCAGTGAAAGCTGCTTTCCAGTGGCTAGTCTTGAAGTCAGGTTCAGCTTGCAGTTTTTTAATCTGATTATGCCCTCATCTGACTGGGTTGCCCTAGCCACACTGGACAGCTCCAAGCAACAACAACAAAAACACATAGTAAAAACACAACACAACATCACACACTAAAAACTACCCTGTACATGGCTGCTTTCAGATGTCTTTTAAAAATCACATAACTATCTGTTTGGCGTCTGCTGGGAGGGCATTCCATGGGGCGGATGCGACTACCGAAAAGGCCCACTTGGCTTCTCTGTGTTGATTGGTGAGGGACTCCGTCTTGTCCTTCACTTCAGGTAGCAAAGATGCATTATGCCAGCCTAAATGCTCCCCGCCCGCCCGCCCCCAAAAGGCAATGGAAAGTTCCCAAGTAAGCACTCAAAAGATTGTACAGATGTGAATCAAACTCTGGCTCAGCTGTCAGCCTTGTTCCACTAGCAAGGCTCCAGGTGTGTTGTACTTTAATTTTTTTCAGAGTGCTCCAATCCATTTGCCTTCCTTAATACATTTTTTTTCAAAGCACAAAATTGATTCAGAAACCAGAGGACAGGAGTTCACAATCTCAGGAAGGAGACCTGGGAAAGAACGTCTGGGTCATTATGAGGTGATCTAGGAACATTGAGGTATCCATTGCAACATTTCATTTGCATGTCCTAACTCTAAAGGCAACACTGTGTAGTCATTATACATTATAAATAGAGGGTCTTTCTTGCGCCTCCATATCTCAGATTAATGTTGGTAGTAACGGAAGGGGTAGGCAGGAGGCTGATCAAGATCTAGTGGTGGATCTCTGAGCGATTTGCATGAGCTCAGCAAAGGGTTTCTATCTCCCAGTTGTTTAGCAATAGCAACAACAACCTTACTGCCCCACCTAAATTAGACTGTTGAAGTGAAGAAAAGCTTGAAGTATCCAGTAGTGGTTGGAGGAAACGTGAACTCTCTGTTTTGTTTTGCAACTCAGAATAAATTTCTGGGCTCAGAGGTGTCCTGTTCTTTAATATGAAATCCATGCCCTTAGTACCTTGTTCTGATTGGTAGATCTTGAGGTTATTAATAAAAAGCAAAATGTCTGAAGTCTGTCCACCCCTGGTTTAGGGCAACAATGTAAACTACCTAAACTTATACAAAATCTGATGTATTGGTGTTAGGTGCCATTTCTGAAGCAATTCCTTGAAGGTGCCATTTTAATATCCAAGACTGGGCAAAATGTTGGGTGATACTCCACTAGCTGAACTTCCAACTTCAAATAAGGTAAAGGTAAAGGGACCCCTGACAATTAGGTCCAGTCATGACCGACTCTGGGGTTGCGCGCTCATCTCGCATTATTGGCCGAGGGAGCCAGCGTATAGCTTCCAGGTCATGTGGCCAGCATGACAAAGCCGCTTCTGGCAAACCAGAGCAGCACATGGAAACGCCGTTTACCTTCCCGCTATAAAGGTAAAGGTAAAGGGACCCCTGACCATTAGGTCCAGTCGTGACCGACTCTGGGGTTGCGCGCTCATCTCGCATTATTGGCCGAGGGAGCCGGCGTTTGTCCGAAGACAGCTTCCAGGTCATGTGGCCAGCATGACAAAGCTGCTTCTGGCGAACCAGAGCAGCACATGGAAACGCCGTTTACCTTCCCGCTGTAGCGGTTCCTATTTATCTACTTGCATTTTGACGTGCTTTCGAACTGCTAGGTTGGCAGGAGCTGGGACCAAGCAATGGGAGCTCACCCCATCACAGGGATTCGAACCGCCGACCTTCTGATCAGCAAGCCCTAGGCTCAGTGGTTTAACCACAGCGCCACCTGGGTCCCTTCCAACTTCAGATAATGTGATGTTATTGGGCACAACTCTGAGAAAGCTGGATGTAATTACATCCTGCTGAGATAGGGGAAATTCTGAAGTCCCATTTCTAAAGTGGGCAAGCTTTGTTTTGTTTTTACTGAATTATGACCTTGGGGGGTTGTTTTGTTTTTACTGAATTATGACCTTGGGGGGTTGTTTTGTTTTCCTCTCATTTCCCTCCAGTGGTTCCTTCCTGGGGTGTTTCTGGGATCAGTAGATTTACAAAGCAATCATGATACATAAGTAAGTACATGACTATCCCAAGGAAAGATGAAAAGGCAAAGTGATGGGATTCACATTATACCATAAACCTACATAAACAGTTACCACTTTATACCAAAATTCCACCACTAAGCATGCTAAATTTTAAAAACTGCTTTGCATATTAACATTTCCATGTGTCTTCCATAAGTGTTGCAACAGATATTGATCTAATGAGATATACCAACTAGCTTTATCCATTTCTTATGCATAACCTTCCTTAACATTATATATCTTGCAAAAAATATGTTTGAAGTAAAACTTCATTGTCCTGCAAAGTACAATAGATTTTTATCTATTTCTAAAACATGTACAGCGCAGTTCTAAAGTAGAACTCATCTCATTGAAACATCTCATTGAAAGAAAAGTTGAAGTATATTACACTATTACTAAATAACCAAGCAACTATAAAGCACATGCAGGCAAATGCTGGGAAGCAAATTCAACTGAAGTCAGTTAGCTTGAGGCTCGTTCTACATAGACAGAAAAATGAGTGGGATGGACTGTCCCATTTTTTTCAGACTGCAGGTAGGGTAAACTGGTTTTGAATGCTGCCCATAACAAAACATAATCTGGGAGGACTTTGCTTCTGACTGTTCTTCTAGGCTTATTTGAAGTGATTGTTTCAAATATTTTTATGCCACCTTTGTTAACTTGCTATATAACTTAAAACCATATATCTACTTTCAGGAAGCATTTTACAAAGAGGAGAATTACAGTCAAATTAAGACCCCTGCAGCCTGAAGCAGTACAAACCCATTTTTACCATCCAAGGGCTACACCTTGACGATTTTACCACCTCATTCTGCTTTTCCAGCCCTCAAGCTGTTCTACACTTTAAGCAGAACAAGGCAGGTGGTAGAATTCTGGACTAAGCCACTCTTCTAAACTTTTCTCCCTAACATGCTAGTTTTCTAAATGCGGGGAAATTTTCATTCTGTGTGAGAGTACTACAGAATACAGCCTCCCCATTCTCCACCTTGCAATCTGAATTCTACCACCTCAGTTTCTCACCTCATTCTGCCTAATATGTGGGATGGATCTTGTGTACAACACCACTTAGAAATTCTAAGGGTTAAGCAGTATATAAATGCCTTAAACAAACAAACAAATACATGTGTGATGTGCTGAGGCACCAGGGATTCGCCCAAAGATGAAGTAGCTTGCAAACTTAACTTGGAAGGGCATTCCACTTCAATAAATAACAATTTCAAGAAAATGTATTATCTTACTTCCACTCCAAGTGAACAAAATAGTGACAACCACAAATGTTTGCACCCTGTTTCATACACATGAGAGCCAGAAAGAAAGGTATGTTTAAATCACACAACCTTCACCCACCCACCCTGCCCGACATGCTGGTTTTACTAATTGGATAATAACACATATTACCATGACTGTCAGTTACCACTGTGCTCATAAAAGTTATGTGACTTAATTGTGCAATTTCATCACTGAGCTGCATAAATAATCAAGTAATGGCAAATCATTTAATGTGAGGCATATTCCCCCCCCTCTCTATTTCTTCCAACACAGCATTTGGGTTTCTCTGCTACAGTGATGTGTACATTTCAAGCTCTTGTCCGAATTCTACACTTCTAAGGTAAGCGTTTCCTTTACCTTATTGTAAACCCAACTCAAGAGTTTACCAAGGTAAAACCCCAAAAGACATGGTGTGCATCCGGTCTCTTTACTTCGTAGCATAAGATTGGAGTTTCTGGACCTGCTGTTGTGAACAGTGTAATCTCTCATTGTAAAAACTGCGAGGGGGCTGTCATTAATCCATCAGTACATCATCTCGTTGTCTCCAAACAGAGTTTCAGTCTGCATGCAGTAACCCTTTTCTGACACATTCTTCTAACACTGATCTTAATCTATATGTCTGCAAGCAATTGAAAGATATACTGCCCACTGTTTTCTTCCAACCAACATCTGTAGACTAACAAAATTACTGACATCTTTAATATAGTAGGGATTCCAGATGTTGAAAGCATGTGTGGTTTGCTGAAGGCTGAATGTAGCATCTGCAAATATTAAAAAATGTCTCACAAACTTGAGACCTGTGGCTGAATTTTTTAAAATAGTTTTTATATGAGAATTCATGAACATGACAGGTACTGAACAATATCCAAAGTTGAAATAAATTTAAGCATGCATGCACGCACACGCACACACACACACACACACACACACACACACACACACACACACACAAAACTTCTCCTTCCCCAGCCTCCAAGTTAAGGCAGAGAACAACATCCACTTTGGACAATAGATCATCATCTTCATATCATTTTGCAGAGGCATCTCAGTTGTCCAAATATACCCCAAAAAAGTCTCTGTCTAAAAGTACCAAGAACATGTATGGCACAGGACAAACAAATGCATCCATAAAGCAATACTGGTGTGTCTATTGCCATGTGTCAGATAATCCACATTAAAGATTCTCCAGATTGTGTGCTAGAACCATATAGCCGACACCTCTCTTTAAGACAAAACCAAACCAAAAGCACTTCACACAGTTTCCAGTGCAGCCTTAGCATACATGTCCTTACCACAAAACAAAACAAAAAGACTCTAGTCCATCTCAAAAAATAATACACCTTCCATTCTGGTAAAGTAGTCAAGCACACACACACACTCTTTCCTTAGTTGTTCCTTCAACTCCACTTCTAAGTTCAACAGTAGAACTTCCCCTAGTTTCTTTTTCCTCATCTATTCCTTGACTCACACTTAAAAAGCGAAGGGGATTTCAGCCTACCTCTGGGTGCCTTGCGGTCCAGTCGCCCATACTGTATGTACACAGTGATGGAGAGCAGGGAACTCTTCAGTGATAATCAGTGCTGAGAGGCTGCTCCCTCGCATAATGTACATCCTCTAGCAGCAGGCTCTGTTCTCCGCAGCTGGCAGCAGCCTTTGCAGGAGCAGTGATGAGCACAGCTTGAGACTATCCACAATTAACCAAATATTGTATGGCAGCAACAAATCAACAACTGAAAAAAGGGGGGGGGAGAAACCGAGCTTATAAATAAGAGCAAAGTACAATTTCAGATGGGAGCTGAAAGCTTCGAGTCACCGAACAGTACATTTCGTCTTGAAGATTATTCCAGCAAAGCTCCTTCTGCTATTTTTTTTTTACTGTACCATAATGCACTAGGTCTGGCTTTTACCCTATTGAAAGAACATGAATATATTATTATCCACACAAAAGAGCAGGTTATTGTTTATGAATTACCAGCCTTCCCAGCAACAAAGGCTATTTTCATAAGAAAACTCAATTTCATTTTAGCTCCAATTTGATTACCAGCTGAAGAAAAGAAACCCTATGCCTAAACCTCAAAGGATTTTTATTCATGCCACTGAATGGGCTTTATTGCTTCCCTTTCAAGACTGACGTAGAAAGCTTTTAGAGTAAAACATTGACAAAAAATTATTGCGCTGCTATTTTGTGCAATAACAGAGCTGAAGAGGGGCAATGATTTCTCAGTCATCCTTCACTGTACTTCAGAATAGCAAAGGCTGGAATTAATGACAGGCCATAGAGAGGAGCCAAGCTAAGGTCTCACAATGCATGTCAAATCTAAATGATCACTATACATTGAAAAGGCCCCCAAAAAAGAGCTTGCAGCTGATTGATTCATGGCTTTCACAAGAAAGACAGGCTTGAAGAGTTTATTGCACCACAATTTACTCTGAATTATCATAAAAATGAATGTAGAGGCTGAATGTCACCCCGGCACACTCCAAAATCACACATCCAATGACAAAGTTCAACCAGGAATTATAGCAAGGCTGTTCATGCTACTGTAGTTAAAGGTCTGACAGGGGGGGTTGGGGTTTTTTGTTGTTGTTGTTGCTCCCCCTATTATAAGGGTGTTGGCTGTTGTTTTTAGCTCAGCTGTAAAACTAGGATTTAAAAAGAACTTGGCGCACAGGGTTTCGTTTTAAAAAGAGTATTCTTTTAACAAATTTAACAATTTTCCCCTCCTTCCTGCCTGGTTTAAAGTTAAACATTTGGAAAAGAAAAACACAGAGCAACAGCTTAGCAATTTCTTCTGACTCAACCATTCTGTGTAGCTTGAGAACATTGTGTGAGATGTTTGTGATGCGCATCTTTAAAAATAAGATTAACTATACTGGTTATGAAGGTTGGCTTCAGTGGAAAAGTCTTTTATCTAACTTATAAGTTAATTACACACCATGTAAATATGTTTCTATATATTGGTATCTATACATTCCTGGGCATTTCCTCCCCACACAGAGTACTTGCCAACTTCCTCCTCCTCCTCCTCTTCCCCCTCATCTTCTGGATTCACAACTTGACGGAAGCAATGGATGATTTGTTCCATTAAGAAATCTCCACACATCTAAGAATATGTAAACCAAAATAATTCTGCAACTTATAAATATTTTTAAAATGGTCTCACTCCGTTTTTATACAACGTTGTTTTTGCTGCCTTCTGCACCGCATCTAGAAATTGGCTTCACCACAGTGCACAAGTTTGATTCAATCAGACTAAGGATTCAGTCCTCTATATTGGCCTTCCTAACTTGATGCCCTCTCAGAACCACAACTCTCATCATCCCTAACCACTACCTGTGGTTGACTGGAGTTGTATTCCAAAGAACCTACAGGGCATCTGATTGAGGAAGGCTGCTATACACCTTTCCATGCAAGTATGCCCCACTGAATTCAGCAGTATACAGTACTTATTTCTGCCACAGATGGCAATATTGAAAGCTTAATGCCTACCTGATAGGGAGGGGTATAGCAATGTGCCTCAACACAAGAGGAATAACCAGTATCAATACAATCATACATTATCTAAACGGATGAAATCTAATGTAAGAGATATTTGCTTCTTCTTTGACTTAAACTTGTACTTGAACTCTGAGTTAGCCACCTTCCCTAAAGGAGGCATTCTGGAAGTGGGCATGAGTGAATGATTTAGCATTCAGTAAAACAATCAATTACAAAACAGACTTTCAGCAGGCTCAGCTCTATCATGCTTTCCTTTTGGGTTTAAAAATCCAAGTATTAAATAGCTTGTCCCCAAATCCTTAACTTCTGGTGCCTTACACTTAATCTGAATAGATGTTTTTTTCTTCATCAGGAAACGGTAATTTGACTTCTAAAAAAAATTAAGAAATTGAACAGCCCTTGGAAGCTTGGATGGAGACCCTAAGTAAGAAGAGGTACCGACAACATAGCTTAAGTCAACATCACACCAGGTTTGCCTTGAGACAGTCTTTAAACCTCTCTTGTTGATCACCAGCATTATGCTTTCCATTTTTAAGTTTGGAATAGAGTAGTTGCTTTGGAAGACGATCATCAGGCATCTGCACAACATGACCAGTCCAACGAAGTTGATGTTGAAGAATCATTGCTTCAACACAGGTGATCTTTGCTTCTTCCAGTACACTGATATTAGTTTGCCTGTCTTCCCAAGTGATGTGTAAAGTTTTTCGGAGACATCGTTGATGGAATCTTTTGAGGAGTTGGAGATGGCGTTTATAAGTGGTCCATGTTTCACAAGCATATAGTAAGGTTGGTAGTACAATAGCTTTGTAAACAAGCATTTTGTTTCCCTGCGAATGTCCCGGTCCTCAAACACTCTGCACTTCAATCGGGAGAAAGCCGCATTCACAGAGCTCAGGCGATGCTGGAGTTCGGCATCAATGTTGGCCTTTGAAAGGTAACTGCCTAGGTAGGAGAAGTGATTGATATTTTCCAACGTTACACCACTGAGTTTGATTTGTGGCACTGCAGAGGGGTTATTTTGTACTTGTTGGAGCAGCACTTTGGTTTTTTGGATGGTTTGGAGGTCATCCTCTGAGCGTGGCCACACTACGTTGTCATCAGCATACTGAAGCTCTATGACGGAAGTTACGGTAACCTTACTTTTTGCTTTCAGCCTGCTCAGATTGCAGAGCTTTCCATCTGTTCGATATATGATTTCTACTCCAGTGGGGAGTTTCTCTTTGACAAAGTGTAGGATCATGGCAATGAAAATAATGAATAGAGTTGGGGCAATAACACAACCCTGTTTAACACCTGATCCTGTGAATGGTTCACTTTGAGAGCCATTGTTATCTGCGATTGTTGCTGTCATATTATCATGGAGGAGCCGAATGATGTTTACAAATTTATCTGGGCAGCCAATTTTCATAAGGACAGTCCACAGGGCATTACGATTTACAGTGTTGAAAGCCTTAGTCAGGTCAGTAAACGCCATATACAGGGGTTTTGCTCTCTGCATTTTTCTTGCAGCTGTTGAGCTCTGAAAATCATGTCCACTGTCCCCCTGGAAGGCTGAAAACCATTTTGGGATTCAGGAAGGGTAATCTTGGATGTTGTTACAAGACAGTTTGCTAAGATCCTTGCAAGCATTTTGCCGGCCACAGCTAATAGAGAGATGCCTCGATAGTTTCCAGAGTCAGTTCAGTCACCTTTTTTAAAGAGATTGATTATTTTGGCATCCCTAAAGTCTGCTGGGATTTCTTCTATTTCCCATATTTTTTCGATGAGCTTGTGAGGTTGTTGTGTAAGTTCAATTCCGTCCACTTTGAAGATTTTGGCAGGTATCCCATCAGGTCTACTGGCTTTGTTGTTTTTCATTTGGTTAATAGCTGTACACAACTCTCCCAGATTTGGAGATACTGCAAGCTGATCTCTAACTTGTTTTTGCAGAATTTGTGAGAGGACCTCAGCAGCTATGGGGGAGTTGCGGTTAAGGAGATGTTGGTAATGTTCTTTCCAGTGCAATAGCTTCTTTATCTTTTAGAAGTGTGATACCATCTGCTGAGCGTAGGGGGCATATCTCATGATTTATTGGCCCATAGATGGTCTTTGTGGCTTTAAAGAAACTCTGTGCATCATGAGTGTCGGCTAAGTGCTGGATCTCTTGAGCTTTTTTTATCCACCAGTTCTCTGGTTCTTCTTTGAACCTCAGCCTTGGCGTTGGCATAGGTTTTTTTCTTAGTGGCACAGTTTCTATCTCTTTGCCAGATCTGAAAGGCCTTCCTTTTCTTGTCAATCATGCGTTCAATCTCACTGTCATTCTCATCAAACCAGTCCTGGTGTTTCTTGGTTTGGTATCCAATAGTTTGTTCACAGGCTGCAATAATGGATGTTTATAGCTTGGTCCAGTGTTCCTCAATGTTATCAGGGAATTCTGAAAGCAGATGGTCCTTAAGAGTCATTTGGAAGCAATCCCGCTTAATGGGATCTTGAAGGGCTTGAGTTTTCATTTTGCGCCTTGGTTTCCTTCCTTGAAGCCTGCGTTGAGGTATAATCTTGATAGCCATCATTAGTCGGTGATCTGTCCAGCAGTCATCGGCGCTCACCATAGCTCTGGTAAGGAGCACATCATGGCAATCTTTAGCACAGACAATAACATAAATTTGTTTTATATGTGTAGATCAGGGGTTCCCAAACTAAGGCCCGGGGGCCAGATGCAGCCCAATTGCCTTCTATATCCGGCCCGCGGATAGTCCAGGAATCAGCAAGTTTTTACATGAGTAGAATGTGTTATTTAAAATGCATCTCTGGGTTATTTGTGGGGCCTGCCTGGTGTTTTTACATGAGTAGAATGTGTCCTTTTATTTAAAATGCATCTCTGGGTTATTTGTGGGGCATAGGAATTCATTCATATTTTTTTCAAAATATAGTCCGGCCCCCCACAAGGTTTGAGGGACAGTGGACCAGCCCCCTGCTGAAAAAGTTTGCTGACCCCTGGTGTAGATCAATGCACGCTGACCAACGCACAGTCTTCGCAGTAGGGCTCTGTTCCGATGGCATGAAGTAGTCACGACAAACTGCTGCAGCCTTCATCTGCCTTCACAACCATTGTAACATACCGCTTGTTATCATCCGCCTATTCTGCTGTTGAGGACTTCTTGGGTCATTCTTTGTCTAGCTCCTTCCCTTTGACCTTACCGCCTTGGATGACCCTGCTGGGAGTACGAGATTCCCAACGGCTTTGCTCAGAAGGGTCATAGGAACATGCAAGCCCACTCACCACGACAAGGTGATGATCCAGTGAGTGACAAGGTGGTGATCCACACCCTATAGTCAAATTTGACTGGACTTAACCGTCCAGTGGTCCTTTACCTTTACATAGCTCACAGCCTTTTCAAAAACGTGATCCATAATCTCTCAACATATCAGTGGTGCATTCAGGTGAACATTATCATAAGGGCATAGCTGTCAAGTTTTCCCTTTTCTCGCGAGGAAGCCTGTTCAGCATAAGGCATAGCTGCCAAGTTATCCCTTTTTTAAAGGGAAATTCCATCATGTTTAATAGGCTTCCTCGTGAGAAAAGGGAAAACTTGGCAGCTATGGCATAAGGGAATTTCCCTTTTAAAAAAAGGGAGAACTTGACAGCTATGTAAGGGACTTTCATTAGTTTTTCTTTACTGATCAATGCAAATCTCTTTCCCAAACTTACTGTCTTCCTCACAGTAATTTGAGGCACTTTTTTTCTTTTTGGAAAACGCAGGTAATAAAGGAAGTCTGAAATTTATTTCACAGCAGACTTATCACACACAAGAATAAAGTAGACTAACATACCAGGCAAATGACAAGCCCTCCTTTCAGCTGCTGGGAGTCCCAAGGATGTAGCAGCAGAGTAGATCTCATTCTGGCCAGGCTATGCAGCACCTATGTCATTTTATGCCTGCATCAAAGCTCCCCCACTCAAGCCCTAAAAAATTTAAGCTGCCTTCCCCTGGCTTGATTGTTAAGCCAGTGTTTCTCAACCTTTTTTGGGCCAAGGCACACTTGTTCCATGAAAAAAATCACGAGGCACATCACCATTAAAAAAGTTAAAAAATTTAACTCTGTGCCTATATTGACTAGCGAGAGAGAGAGAGAGAGCCCAGTTTAGTTTGTGGGGTAAGTCCTAAATCTCAGTGAATTATGACTGTAAGAAACACTTGCCAATTGCTGTGTTGGTTGCAATCTCCTATAATAAGGCTTCACAGGCCGCTGATTTCTCTGCCAGCACATGCTCCTCGCCGAAGAGGCCGCTCACTCCCTCGTAGACGCTGCTGGCTGCCCTCCGGAGGCACCCACCCGCCGGCCGCCTCTCACGTCCGAGGCCGTGGTGGTGGCTGTTGAGAGCTGCGCTCGCCCCGCGTCGTGACCCGGCCGGCTTCCTTTCCGGCGGGTCAGGGTTGATCATTGGCGGCCGCCAGGCACGTGACAATGCAAATCGCCCTTCTCGTCGCCGCACGTCGCGGCACACCAGCCAGCGTCTCGCGGCACACTAGTGTGCCGCGGAACAGCGGTTGAGAAACGCTGTGTTAAGCTACCTTCACCAGGCATGGGGGTCTCATGACCTAGGCCAGCAGGCAAACAAAGTATTTAATCTACAGCTGTGTTATCTCTGCACCAGGAGCACAGCTGTAAGCAATCAAGTCAGCATTAGAATCACTACTGCTGGGCTTTAGGAGAGCCATGAAGCCCTGCTTTCATATGGTGATATGAAGGGTTAATTGTGCAAGGCCACATACACCTTTTTTAGATTAGCCATTCATCTTCCACATTTCCACTACAGTTCCTAATATAGAGTCCCCATGCAACTTGCTCTTTGATCCTGAGGTAGCATTCTCACATACTTCCAGTGGCATGGGACCTCATGGTGAAAGGCAGGAAAGGAATCTAATAGAGTACTAAAACAATAATAATTCTCTGTGGTGTGAATCCAAGTCACTTGGAGTGCGAGTATATCTCACATTTGTGTATTGGAGTACTACTTTTTTGTGGGTCTTTCCCAGCCAAAGGGCACCCTCTCCCTACCAGGCAGTGATCAGGTGAACTTTTTATCGAGGTGGAGAAAACTCCTCCTCCTCGGTTTAAAAAAGTAGGCCTACTCACTGCTGTTCTCAGCAATTAATATATTGTCTGCTGCAGTTCTGCTCCCCCAACTGCACCCCAACCTGAGGCACCCTTTCATCTTTTTAAAGCATGGCACAGATAGCGAAGAAGTCTGCGTGCCATTAATAAGCACACTCTCCAAAAAGGAGTGCCGCCAATTCAGAGCTCACTGAACAGAGTCTGTTCAATCTAATCTCTGTAGAGGAGAGAAGGGTGAAGACCAGTGCCAGCTGGCTAACAATGTCATCGGGGATGCGCAGAAGCAAATAGAAAGCTTGAAGAAAAGCCATGGAAAATGAGAAGCAGCAGCCTGAGATGCAGAGCTGAGGGCAGAATGGTGTGTTTGGGTTGCTTGTGTGATAGCACTGCATGAGACAGTCAAACCAGTCGATTAGTCAGAGGGGTTGAAGCTGGGAGTTAAGGGCACGTATATTCTGTTTTTCAGGTTATTTAGTTTCCGGTGTGCTTTTGGTAATAATATGAAATGAAAAATAAAATATTAAAGGTGGCCTTTCCTTCTAACAATGAGTGAGAGCTTTTGTTTATTCAGTTGTACGATACCACAGGATCCCCAAAAGACATTTAATTAGCAGTGATGCTCTGCAAATCTACTTAAATGTACTGCATGTGGACATCATGATCAGTGAATAAGCAAACACTTAAAACTAAAAATTATTTAATCGTTTGACAACTCTAATTTGTGGTCATCTTAAGCATGCATTGTTAATTCTGGTTTTCCAGTTTGGGGTTTTCTTTTCATTTTTAGAAATCAATGCTATTTACTAGTTATACCATTCAAGAGTTTCTTAACAAGGCGGGCTCTAAGGGAGGAAAAAACAACAACACAAATTCCTCTGATTCTGATCAATTTATAAATGTGAAATAAGTGAAAATATCCAATGGGGTGGGGGAAGGGAACTACAGAGTCAAAGGCATGTGCCAATCAAAGCACATTTCCTGGTTATTGGGAACTGCTTACAAACTATGAGGCCTAGGAAAATACAAGGTTTCTCATCAGGTATTCTGAGAAGGTCAGTTTATTCACATATGTGGAATAGTAGAGAATGAAGTACTCAGAAAGTAGTAAACTTTGGCCATTGCTAGACCATTGGCCTCTCGCTTGGACTACTGCAATGCGCTCTACGTGGGGCTACCTTTGAAGGTGACCCGGAAACTACAACTAATCCAGAATGCGGCAGCTAGACTGGTGACTGGGAGCGGCCGCCGAGACCACATAACACCGGTCCTGAAAGACCTACATTGGCTCCCAGTACGTTTCCGAGCACAATTCAAAGTGTTGGTGTTGACCTTTAAAACCCTAAACGGCCTCAGTCCGGTATACCTGAAGGAGCGTCTCCACCCCCATTGTTCTGCCCGGACACTGAGGTCCAGCTCCGAGGGCCTTCTGGCGGTTCCCTCACTACGAGAAGCCAAGTTACAGGGAACCAGGCAGAGGGCCTTCTCGGTAGTGGCACCCACCCTGTGGAATGCCCTCCCACTAGAGGTCAAAGAGAACAACAATTACCAGACCTTTAGAAGGCATCTCAAGGCAGCCCTGTTTAGGGAAGCTTTTAATGTTTGATGGATTTCTGTATTTTAATGTTTGATGGATTTCTGTATTTTTAGAATTTCTGTTTTGTTGGAAGCCGCCCAGAGTGGCTGGGGGAACCCGGCCAGATGGGCGGGGTATAAATAATAAATTATTATTATTATTTAAAAAATGGCAGTGATGAAATGGTTCCTTCCTTAGAACCAAGCATGCCTACATACAACACCTCAAAGGGCCCACAAGATCTGCATTTTCTGCAGCTATCCCAGATTTGTTACCATGGGCAGATTTATTTTGCAAGCCAAGCCCCGTTCCGTGGAACCCAGTGATGAAAGAGATATATCATTTACCATGGGGTCACGAAGAGTCGGACACGACTAAACGACTAAACAACAACAACAACATATCATTTAAATCTATCCTGCTTGATAACATTGCAGAATAGGGAGCTTGGCGTCTAATGCTGACATCCCGATACATTTCCCACCTTGGAAACAAGAAGTCAAGAAATCAAAATGATACCTGTCTCTTGTTCCTCCTCCCACCCGTCAAGATGGATGCTGGAAGACTCTCAAAACAACTGCTTCACTTCGCTTTGTGGTAAGCCCCTTTGCTTTTGTCCCAGCATTCAACTGCATTTTTTTATAGTCATTTGGTTGTTTAATAATAGTGACATACCTCAAGTGTTCTTTCAGCCTTCAATGAGTTATATACCCAGTGCTTTTTTCCAGAAAAAAAGATGCTGCAACACACTTCCTCCAGAAGACCCACATCAGAGCCAAAATAGATCCTCTTCTCCTCTCCAGCCAGAAGCTTGTTGAGGCTGCTCAGCTGAAGCGATGGAAGCCTTCCACAACTCAGCCAAGCAGCTTAACGAGCTCCCACTGCAGCTGTCTGGCTCGTGAGCTGGAACAGCTGGGGCCTTGCTCAGCTGAGGTGTGGCTTTCCCAATCCCACGGGTCACCTGTTAGCTGGGAGGTTGAAGAGCAGGCATCCCCAAACTTCGGCCCTTCAGATGTTTTGGACTACAATTCCCATCATCCCTGACCACTGGTTCTCTTAGTTAGCGATCATGGGAGTTGTAGGCCAAAACATCTGGAGGGCTGCAGTTTGGGGATGCCTGTTGAAGAGCCTCAGCAAAGCCCTGCTGCGCCTCTGGCTCGTGAGGAGACCCTCTCCAGAGCCCTTGGACAATGTCCCCTTTGGGCTCCAGGGTGGGTCTCCTCATGAGCTCGGAGCGCAGTGGGGCTTTGCTGAGGACTGGTCAGATCCAGCACGCTCTTATTATGTTCTTAGGTTTAGTTCTCACTTAATTCTTCGTGCTCCAGTCCCTATGTAAAAGGTGATCTTGATCTTGCTCTGCAAAAAGTAAATCTACAGGGTAACATCTAGTACAATGTACCTCAGTTTATGAACTTAATCCGTTCCGGATTAAACCGGAAACCATTCTTAAACCGATGCACGCTTTCCATAATGAGGCCTGCCCTTCCACCGTTCGGATTCCATTCTTAGAGCAAGGTAAAGTTCGCAAACCAGGACACTACTTCCGGTTTTGCAGAGTTCGTAAACCGAATAGTTCATAAACAGGGCTGTTCTTAAACTGAGGTATTAGTACACCCATTAAAAGCAATGGATGTGTCCCGACTATGTCCCTTTTCACACACATACACAGCATTTTTGTGGAATTGGTGTTACGCTGGCCTTCAGGGACAAGAAATACAAAGCAATGGCTTTATTAAGCCTGTCTGTTTGTTTGTTTGTTTGTTTGTTTGTTTGTTTGTTTGTAACTTTTTTAATATAAAATAAAAAAAATTATATAAAAATAAAAAATGGTGTTGCAGAAGAATTAAAGTTTTGCCTTTATACAAACACTATTCAAGGTGTGGCACCATTTTTCATGCTAAGAAAATGTGACTTCTCTATTCCCAAAGAAAGAGAGAAAGTATGCAAGAGAGAATCAGAACTGGAAGCAGGTAAGAGGGGATTGAAAGCCACATAAAGTAACTGGTGGCGCCTTTTGCGTTCTCAATATAGTGCATTAAGTGCACTATGTATCAAAATTTTAAGAAGGGCTTCTTCTTCTTTTTAAGTCCACTGTTATTGAACTTGAAACATTTAATGGTGAGCAAAGCAGTGTTTTTCTTTAATATAATTTTACTATTGATTTCTTCATTCATTCAATCTGAATGATTCTGACAGTTTTTTGAAAAGATACATTACCTTGATGAAAGATGCAATATTTCACATCCAAGGAAGCAAAGGCTGATAGCCTTGCCTCCTGTGCCATGGAACTGAATACTAAACTGCAGCTTCATAGCATCAGCAAATGGGGCAATGCATTAAGTTTGCATTCTTTCATGATGCACCATTGTAATGTATATATTAAAATGCAGAAAGTAACCAAGGTGGGACTATGTCTTCATCTTCTATTCATCTTGGTCCTCTCTAGAATAGCAGAACACTATTTCCTTTGGCCATGATTTATGCAAGTTGGTAGGGGTCCCTGACGCACAGCCTGGCATGGAGGCGGGGAGGGAGCAAGATTGTCCCACCTTGGTGTGGCTGTGCTAAAATAGTGCTATTTAAAAGGCAATGGGCTCTGCCTTTTGCAGGGTTTCCAGCTGCACAGAGAGCAGCTACAATATGCATAGGCCAAGAACCAACCTCCAGTTGGTCTGTTGGCAATTCTATGATCTCTTCAGTCTGTTCTAGATGCATTTGCTAAAATTCTTATATCGTTGTCCTTACAATAATGATCTGTTACATGAACTGTTGAATTTGGTTCTGTATTTCTCCACCTGGTGAAGTCACATAATTAGTGTTGACTCCAGATCTTGGGTGGGTCTGTGGTTGGACCCTAAGCAGAACACCTCCATCCTTCCTTGTTCTTTTGACCACACCCTCTTGCAACAATTTGTACCTCTGCCCAAAGGGCAAGGCAAGTGGAGACCTTCTCCTTGCATTGCTCCTACCGGTAAATTAAGAGAGTGCCATTGATACAGGCATGTCAAACCTGCGGCCCTCCAGATGTTTTGGCCTACAACTCCCATGATCCCTAGCTAGCAGGACCAGTGGTTGGGGAAGATGGGAATTGTAGTCCAAAACATCTGGAGGGCCGCAGGTTTGACATGCCTGGATTACAGGGAGCAACAGTGAGGAAGAGGAAGGATGTGTCGGGGAATCAGCAGTGATAACCTCTGCTAGGTTGAAGGCTTGAGCCCTATGATGCCAACCATTGAAGCCCAGCCTGCCATACCCGTTCCACCTCCTGCTGTTCGATTGTCCAGATTTCTGCACAGACATTCTTACAGAGATAATTACATGATTCTGTCTAGGCCAGCAAAGTATGAATTTCTGTGAAATTCTTATTCAAATGCTCTGGTTGAATAAAACTGCATGGATCAATGCAGTCATTCTGTGTAGAGCTTTCATCAAACCTTCTTAAAGCTACCTATTTGAAGAAAGAAAGAAAGAAAATACTACTTTTTCCATAAAATTTAATCTAAGTTGTGTCCATACAAAGGGGGAAAAACACCCTCAGCATTAAGGTAGAAATTAACCTAATCGAAATTATTGGATAAGAACAGCATGCCACGGAATCTAATTCTTGTGCAATTCATATACTGATGATAGGTTTTACTGGACCAAGTGAATATATTGGTTGGAGGATGGATGGCGGCTAACAGATTGAGATTGAATCCTGACAAGACAGAAGTACTGTTTGTGGGGGACAGGAGGCGGGCGGGTGTGGAGGACTCCCTGGTCCTGAATGGGGTAACTGTGCCCCTGAAAGACCAGGTGCGCAGCCTGGGAGTCATCTTAGACTCACAGCTGTCCATGGAGGCACAGGTCAACTCCGTGTCCAGGGCAGCTGTTTATCAGCTCCATCTGGTACGCAGGCTGAGTCCCTACCTGCCCACTGACTGTCTCTCCAGAGTGGTGCATGCTCTAGTTATCTCTCGCTTGGACTACTGCAATGCGCTCTACGTGGGGCTACCTTTGAAGGTGACCCGGAAACTACAACTAATCCAGAATGCGGCAGCTAGACTGGTGACTGGGAGCGGCCGCCGAGACCACATAACACCGGTCCTGAAAGACCTACATTGGCTCCCAGTACGTTTCCGAGCACAATTCAAAGTGTTGGTGTTGACCTTTAAAGCCCTAAACGGCCTCGGTCCGGTATACCTGAAGGAGCGTCTCCACCTCCATCGTTCTGCCCGGACACTGAGGTCCAGCTCCGAGGGCCTTCTGGCGGTTCCCTCACTACGAGAAGCCAAGTTACAGGGAACCAGGCAGAGGGCCTTCTCGGTAGTGGCACCCACCCTGTGGAATGCCCTCCCACTAGAGGTCAAAGAGAACAACAATTACCAGACCTTTAGAAGGCATCTCAAGGCAGCCCTGTTTAGGGAAGCTTTTAATGTTTAATGGATTTCTGTATTTTAATGTTTGATGGATTTCTGTATTTTAGAATTTCTGTTTTGTTGGAAGCCGCCCAGAGTGGCTGGGGGAACCCGGCCAGATGGGCGGGGTATAAATAATAAATTATTATTATTATTATTATTTAAAATATTGAACATTAAGACCAAAGCTCAGCCAAGTCAACAGCTGAGAAACCATTTTCAAAATGAAATTCATTATTGCTGCCCTGGCTCGTCTTAAACTGCAGGACAAGGAAATAGCTCTCCCTACAGTCAAGCTACACCGAACATTAACCCTTCAATCATCTTTTAACTTGACCACTTCCACATTCTAGGATGACAGGAGGAGAGTGACTTGACTAATATAGTGCAAAACAGCAGGATTTAGCTAGATGTTGCAGCTGATCAGGAAGTTATGGGATGGTAGTGTAAAAGGCCTGTTCCACATAAATCTCCATGTATTAACACAGGATGGTATTTTTCAAATGAAAAGGAAAATGCAAATTGCAGGATGCTATCCATTTGAATAGATTCCCCTCCCCTATTGTTATCCTGTTAAGCTCTGCTGGAACATGGAATAAGCAAACTGTACGGATAGGAATACAGTAGGGTGCTTTCTTGGGGCTGCTCAGAAACCACTAAATCTGGAGTGCTTTTCCTATATCCTTGCAGAACTTGCAGATTACTGAGTGTGGTGAAGTCATTATTTTTTCTCTTAGCCAGGATGTCTGGTTTTTCCTCTTTGAAAGCCCAACTGAAGCCCAACTGAAGTGAACTGCAATTGCTGCGTGCTTTGCAAAATCTGGTGCAGAACAATTTACAGTGGCCAGAGTTGCAGATGCACGCACATATATCAAAGCAATTTCGGAATGTTCATGTTCAAGATTTTCCTGCCCTGTATAAGCTTTGTAAATTGGTTTTCTCCCCTTGGCATGCTGGGTTTTGCAGGTCTGTCTTCCTGCCACACATTCTACACCTGGACGGTTCTATAATTGAT
Source organism: Zootoca vivipara (assembly GCF_963506605.1). Lineage (NCBI taxonomy): Eukaryota > Metazoa > Chordata > Lepidosauria > Squamata > Lacertidae > Zootoca > Zootoca vivipara. The sequence goes on along the minus strand of NC_083279.1, from coordinate 23,836,820 downwards.
AACATAATTATCAGCAGAGTCATATTACTTCACCTGGAACATTCTCAACCATTTATCACAATGTTGATCTTTATTTTAAACGTAAAAAAATCGGGCGATCATTTATGTCTCCCGTGCTCTTTGTATTTATTCAAGAATATTTAACAGGAGACAAAAGGTGACTTATTCATTATTCATCCCGAACAAGGCAAGTATGGCAATTTGAAAAGCCTGACATTTGAGCTTTTTGCCAACACTAGCAAAATTATATCCTTCCCATTGTAAATCAATGAAGTAGAATCATTGTGCACAAAAGAATTAAATTGCCTTGTCACTTTAATAAGGCCACCTTATATACATCCTTCAGCCAGTGCCATTGAGCAAAGAAAGAGTGCTTCCTTTGCCTCAGCTGCCTTAGATCTCGGTAGGCTTTCCAATTAAACGAACATCCTTTTAGTCTTTTGCAGCACTCTGGGCAAAGAGGAGGAATGAAGTTAGGATGGCATTGCCACAAACCTTCTATCAATAGGGTTGCCAGACTCAATAGAGGACAGGACTTCTGTGCCTTTAATTTCCCTGCTCTCTTTTGAGTCTGGAAACCTTAAAGAGAAACCAGCAGACCCTTTCTTTAATTTCCAAGCAAAGGGTCTGCTGGTTTCTCTTTAAGGTTTCCAGACTCAAAAGAGAGCAGGGCAATTAAAGGCACAGAAGTCCTGTCATCTATTGAGTCTGGCAACCCTATCTATCAATGGCACATACCTATCAACATGAATTAACACTCACCTTTCCTCCCTAATTTTTTTTTTTGGGGGGGGCAAACTTTTAACTGGTTTACCCATTATCAAAATGCTAGAGAAGCACTCAAAAAAGATCCATTGAAGATTTTGCCCTCTAGGATACAAATATTAGTATCCTGGACAGACAGTGTGAGTACCACCAAGACATCATGTCCAATCAAGCTTAATACAAGTGGCATGAGAAAGAATGGACATAATTTTCTGTATTGTTAACCTGTGACTCTGTTATTATAATCAGAACTGGGTCCGTCCCCCCTTTTGCTAGTCTAACCCCTTCAGCACTTCTCTCCCTAGAACGTTAACCTTTGACGTTGCTATTTTAGTTCTCTGAGACAAACAGCGATTTGATGATTCAGAATCAATGTCCTCCTCATCCATTGAATCCATTGCACACTGACATTCATGGAGCAAAAGTGTATACTCAAACTACATTTCCCCAGTCCTTGAGTAAGAGACGGAGATGGGAGGGAGAGAATATTGCCATTAATCTCTCTCCAGGGGCAGTCTTTTAATAGAATCTTCATATTTCAAAACATGTGCAAACTGCTGCAACCTCAAATTTATGTGGGGCATCAATATTTGGCATTGTTTTGATAGTTGTTCTGAAATATAGATAATGGAATGGTTAAGAGAGGTGGGAAGGAGGGAGAAAAATAAGACCATGGCAAGGAGCCTTGAATAGTCTCAATGCCGCCAACATTTCAAGTTTTCGTCAGAAAATGTTAATGCCAAATGACCTTTTTTCTGAAGGGCGTTTTGAGGAGACCAGGCGAAAAAAATCATTTCTGTAATATGGTTACCATAGTGATCAGTCCTTTTTGAAAGGCTGGAGGGGAGGGTGGGAGAATGGATGTACATTTGCAATCAACTAGTGACTATAACAACAAATGGGCTTGATAAAGCAACACTTTGAATTTAATTCCAAGTAACAAGGATAGCGGGGGAGAAAAGAAGCTATTCAAAGAGGTGGACAAAAGGGACCTTTGGTAACATTTATGATGAACTGGGAAGCATTTTGCTTGAAAAGGATATACTTGAACATAATAGCAGCCAGGTTTCCCAGCTATGATTTCACCATACGTACTGGAATAATGAAACGTGTGATGCGGTGATTCTCAAACTGTGGTGGTTGGGGCGACAGATCCACACCATACATTTAAAGGGCAGGGCTTCCCCCAAAGAATCCTGGGAACTGTAGTGTTTACCCTCACAGATATACAATTCCCAGGATCCTTCACAAACCACAGTTACCAGGGTTCATGGGAGGAAGCCATGTGCATTGAATGTGCTTTGAATGTATGGTGCAGGGGAATCTAGTGCGTCAAGAAACACAAGTGTGCTAAGAGATGAGCAGTTATATGAACATGGGTCCATTGTTCCATCTACCTCAGTACTGTCTACAGCAGCCTTTCTCACCCATGGATTCCCAGATGTTTTCAGACTACCACTACCATAATTGCTGACTGCTGCCCCTGCAGTATGTTAAGTGGGGGGGGGGACAAGTCCCCATTGATTCTAGAATAAAACGTCATGTGTACACACCCTTTGGGAAAGATTTTGAACCAAGCTGCTTCTTTTTTTTTACAAAATTTTATTTTGTGTGTGTGCGCACCATGCACACACCTTCCCTTCCAACACAACTGCATATCTGCCTCTTAGGATTTTGGGTTTTTTTTCTTTTCTTTTTAACAGCATGTTGCAGCTATTCTAAAGAAAGCACAGTAAGATTTTAAAAGGGACTTGTTTAATAAGACCCTATTGTTTCAGGAGTCAGTGCTGGGCAGGCTCTTAGTAGGCAATGAAGTCATCATGGCCAAATTACGGTAAATTCAGGTTTGGTGTCCACTTCTGTCTTGCCATTCTACAATTCAGTGAGAGCTGAATGGAACAAAATGACTTGATTTAGAATCAATCAAATCCAGAGAGAGAGCGCAATTCTTCTTCTGACATGTCCACTTCCAGCATTAACCCTTTTTGTCTTAATCAGTACTTTGAGTGCTATCTGCTGGAAAGCTAATTGATTGATTGATTGATTGATTGATTGATTGATTGATAATCCACACATTCATAAAAATATATCAAGGTAGTATACAGCATTTAAGAATAAAGTCAGCAATAAGCATCCATTAAAACATAATCAAAACAACAGTCAGTTTTGCTTCTCTCTGTTTCTCTTTATTCCACCTTCAATTCAGTTCTCTGCATTTGTGCAGCAACTTGGGATTTAAAAAAACAAACAAAAAACCTTATGAAATGTCTTTAAAAATTTGGTGCAAATTTTTTCCTAACACATTTTTTGTATGTGATTCTGACTAATGGACACATTTTTACCAGCCATTTCTCCTATTAGGCCTTTCTGAATGTTGTGTTCCTTTTAATGCGTGCAGTTTCTCCTAATGATTGCCTTAAAAAAAAATTTGGTTGGTTTGAGAACTGCATTGCAAAATTGGGGGGGGGAGTGTGAACTTCAAAAGATGGCTGCATTTCAGTTCTTTTACCATTTCGAAAAGTGCAGATTTGATTCATTCAGTTTTATGTGTGAAAGTGAATCAGATTTCGCCCCCATCCCTAACAGAGATGGGATCTTAAGTACACTTTTGCTTCTATGAACATGTCTGAATACCATCTTGGACTGCCCTGATGATCACTACTGAATCAGATAATGAGCAAGCATTCAGTAATTGCTTCCGTAGGGCAACAGATATGCAGATGACACAACCTTGATGGCAGAAAGCGAGGAGGAATTAAAGAACCTTTTAATGAGGGTGAAAGAGGAGAGCGCAAAATATGGTCTGAAGCTCAACATCAAAAAAACCAAGATCATGGCCACTGGTCCCATCACCTCCTGGCAAATAGAAGGGGAAGAAATGGAGGCAGTGAGAGATTTCACCTTCTTGGGCTCCTTGATCACTGCAGATGGTGACAGCAGTCACGAAATTAAAAGACGCCTGCTTCTTGGGAGAAAAGCAATGACAAACCTAGACAGCATCTTAAAAAGCAGAGACATCACCTTGCCGACAAAGGTCCGTATAGTTAAAGCTATGGTTTTCCCAGTAGTGATGTATGGAAGTGAGAGCTGGACCATAAAGAAGGCTGATCGCCGAAGAATTGATGCTTTTGAATTGTGGTGCTGGAGGAGACTCTTGAGAGTCCCATGGACTGCAAGAAGATCAAACCTATCCATTCTTAAGGAAATCAGCCCTGAGTGCTCCCTGGAAGGACAGATCGTGAAGCTCAGGCTCCAATACTTTGGCCACCTCATGAGAAGAGAAGAATCCTTGGAAAAGACCTTGATGTTGGGAAAGATTGTGGGCACTAGGAGAAGGGGACGACAAAGGACGAGGTGGTTGGACAGTGTTCTCGAAGCTACGAACATGAGTTCGACCAAACTGCGGGAGGCAGTGCAAGACAGGAGTGCCTGGCGTGCTATGGTCCATGGGGTCACGAAGAGTCGGACACGACTAAACGACTAAACAACAACAGGACAACACACACAAAAAAACCAGTTACATTTCATATACCTGGAGCTAATCTTCATCAGACTCTGTAGAACTGTCACTTCCATCTGATGAACTTTTCACTTCTTCCTCTAGAGATGACTTTCTCTTTTTACCTGTACAACAACTGTTTTGAAAATTTGTTATTTGCTATTAATAATACCGTAACCAGGGTGGATTTGATTTGAATAAAATTGATTTAAATCACGAGATTTAAATCAAGCCAGTAAGAATTGATTTAAATCATTTTTTTACAGAAAGACTCGTTCTTGCTGGTATAATCTATGATTTACAACCAGATGAAGGCTTCATTTTTGGAATAATAAATTTTCAGAGTAGATTTTAAGGTTATATCAAAAATTGCTGATTTGGTTATACTATTAGAAGATAGATAATTATGAAATTATTGTGAGGTTGACTGTTTATATTTGGACAACTTTTCTGCTGTACTTTACTGGAAGGAGAAAAATAATCATTTCCTTAGTAACAATTTAAACAATTTAACTACTGAAAAACAATAACATTATAGCATATGTATCCATGTTTGTTAACTGATGTTAAACAATAAAAAGAAAAACTTAGACAGGCTGAGTTTTAGGCACACATGGAAAACTTAAAACAAATCCTTATTTCCTGATGGACTGTAATGTAACTTAAATAGAAAACTAGAAAGATTTTTTTCCCTCAAAAAGCATTTTATTTTAAATAGCCATTTTAAATTTAAATTTTTAAAATCCGTTTTAAATTTTTAAAAAATCCAGTTTTTAAAATCATTTTAATCCACCCTGATAACAATAATAGTAGTACAAATTCCACACTGCACTGTTGGATTAAGGCGGGCTTTATGTTAAACCAGTGGTTTTCAAAAAGTTTCAGGAATCCCTGGATTTTCTCAAAAGCTCATTAGCAGCTCCTCAGCTTGAAGATCAGTAATACTAGAAGAGGCGGTTTTAGGGTAGATTTGTGTGACCATCCTGGGCATTGCGCAGCAGAGGATGCCACAACAATGCAGTAGAACGGAGTGAATAAGGCGGGGTGTATGTGTGTCAAAATTTAGCATCGCCCAGGGCACCCCCGAAATTTGAGAGCCCAAAGTCCACCACTGATACAGGCCAAGCTTCCCCAAAGATTAAAATTTAAAAACTCATTTTCTATCATTGATCTCACCCTGCAATGTACAGTCCCAAGATAATGTTGGGTTGATGCGCTTTTATGTCAGGGGGGTTCCAATGCTTTGCCCTCCAGCTGTTTTGGAGTACAACTCCCATCAGCCCTAGTCCACATGGCCTATGTAGGTGTGTTGGGATCTGTAGTTCACATCATTCAGAAGGCCACAGGTTACCCACACTTTGCTATCTAAGAAACCATTCCAGGGGAAAGCTTACTTACAGGTGCTTCTCGATGGAATGGGACCCTGATCTTACCTGTAGTTAAGCTATTAAGAAACATATTCATACTCTTTTGATGAAAACACACACATAAAACCAAAGAAAATTGCCTTGCTTGTCCCAGTGCAGCATGTTGATGAATTTAGGAATCTAAAGCTTAAGATTCTAAATTTAGAATTCTATATCTTGGTGTGATATATTCCCTGTAAAAGGAAATTTTAAATGTCTACCATTTTATTAGGTTTTCATGTGTGTTGGAAGCTGCCAAGAGTGGCTGGGGCAACCCAGTCAGATGGACAGGGTGCCAATAATAAAATTAATTTATTATTATTATTATTATTATTATTATTATTATTATTATTATTATTATTATTTCCCACTCTTCCACATAGTTAGACCACCAAACAAGAAAGTCCCCTCTTCCAGATGCAACCAGTTTAAAATATTACAAATGAACTAAACTTTCTTACAAAGAAAATAAAGGCATTTTATAGGCTCTAGATTGAAATATCCCATTCATTCATTCATTCATTCAGTCTGTCTGTCAGTCCAAAACCTATACCCCTCAACCACACATCTCTCAATCTCCTTCTCCTTTTTTGTGGATCTCATACCTTCTTTCATAAATCAATATGAAGGAAAAAATAAAATCCTGCTCTCCTTTTCTAAACTATAACATTAGCAATGTTTTCTTGGGGCTTAATCCTGGAATATTTTAAGTAACTCATGGGAGGCCGACATTTAGCTAATCAAGTTTGTATAAAGCGGCAACTTACCTATACAGCACAAATATACAGAAGACCACCATGACGATCACTATTAAGCAAATAAATGCTTTCATGTATTCTAAAAATAAAAATGCAACTTTCTTCAAATTTCTGACAGGGTGAAGTGTTACTTTTGAATTAATTTATCTTCTTTATAAAGGACAGCTTTGCTACAAGCATGCAATGGACAGTTACGTGGTCAGTACAAGCACTGCAGTGGCCTACCTTACCTTGTGGTCTGTGCCACTGTTTAAAACAGGCCTCAGAGAGTCATCCTGTTCTGCCTAATCCTATAGATAAACTTCCCTTCAAAGCGATTGAAACCATCTTCCGAACTGAAAAGGTACAGTTGACATCATCAGACTTTTCCTGTTTGGCACACTCTTCACTTTAAGAGGAGAGCTGGTTCTCTCATTATTATTATTTTTAAAAGGGCCACATTAACCAGGATTTTCCCTCTCCCCCAAAACACGCACACCTACACAGCTGTATATTTAGGCAACATTTCAGAGCTTAATACACAGCCTGTTCAGGCTCGTCTAAACGATGAAAGGACTGCAAACATGAATGTTGAAGTCCATGGCCAGCCATTTATCCTGTCTTTGAAGGAGCCGGCTCTTTGAAGCGTTGACGGGTCCAAATAGTATAAAAGATTGCAGTTAAAGCTAAAGAACACTTGGACAGCCACACTTGGCTATCTGGTCAGGTTTCCCCCACTATCATGAGATGCATTCTACTTCTATTTAATTTATAGTAATTATGTCTAAATCTGAATTTGCACATATGGATTGGCCTATGTAAATTTTATGCAGATCTGTGCCCTCTGTTTGATGATGTGGTCATCCTACCAGCAGCGCAGGCCAGCTGAGTTGGGGAGCTGCTGTGGTCAAGGCCCATTTAAGTAGCCAACAAACGAAGCAGGTGGCTCAGACCCTGCCAAGGCCCTGCCAAGTCAGAAGCAGCACTCACCACCCCCGACCTAGTGGAGACCCACAACCAATGGGGTTGTAGCCCTGAATCCCAACAGGCTCTCAACAGGTTTATTCATCTGAGTTCAGATGGGCCCAGCCAAATAGGATTATTTGTTTTCACTGCATTTTGTTCTATCCTATATTTCAGAAAGTTGGCTCCCAAGGCAGTTCGCAATTGAATTCCAGTGCAAAGAGAACACTGAGAATGAAATGCAATTTTAAAAAAATAAAAAATGCAACGTCACCATTCCTGTGCAGAACCAAGGATTCCTTTCCCAGTCTCCAGAAACTTTTCTGCTTACTCCATTATATAGCTCTAAAGCACTTAGGCATGAGATTGGCTGGCTGCCCCTAATCTAAGTTCTTTAACACAGGAGTGGGAATATTTGGATGACTGAGGATTCCCCCCCCCCCCGTTCATCTCTTCATAATTTTCCATGTACCTGTAAACCTTGAATACACTACAAGGCTCTAGGGTTGCCATACTCAATAGTGGACAGGACTTCTGTGCCTTTAATTGCCCTGCTCTCTTTTGAGTCTGGAAACCTTAAAGAGAAACCAGCAGACCCTTTGCTTGGAAAATTAAACAAAGGGTCTGCTGGTTTCTCTTTAAGGTTTCCAGACTCAAAAGAGAGCAGGGCAATTAAAGGCACAGAAGTCCTGTCCTCTATTGAGTCTGGCAAACCTACAAGGCTCCTTGTTAAGGACTGGAAGGAACAGCTGGGACATTTTGTCTTTCCTCCAGTCACAAACTTCATGGTGCCATGTCTGTCAGTTTGGTAGTGATACAAAACCATCCACAGTACAGTCAAGCTGGTGGATGCAATACTACTATCCAGGTATACATACATAATATATTCATTACTAAATGGAAGAAAAGAGCTCTCCCGCCAGAGAGAGAGAGAGAGAGAGAAACTAGGACTGAGCATGCTCAGTAGCCTTCAGGACCCATGGGGTGTTCATAGTGCCCATTGGAGAGGGGGAAGGAAAAACGGGATGGGTCAATAGGAGTTGCCTTGCTTAAGCCGTGGGATCTTAAAGGATTCTTGAGATAAGGACTTGGGTGTAGGAGAAGTGCACACCATGAGTTTTAAGAAAAGCTCTTCTCCTTGAGCTTCTGGAGGGAAGAAAGGGGAAATGATAAGTTTCCACTTTCCTGCCAACCATCTGCCATCATGCTGTATCACAACTCCTTGTTTTTGTGTAGTAATTGTCAAGTTAATTTGTGGCTGTCCCAGGAAAACTGCTTTCTAGAAGCAGCCACAGAGGGGAAATAATAATAATAATAATAATAATAATAATAATAATAATAATAATAATGTTCTTACTTGAAGAAAGGGGAATTTGCTTTAAAGGTTGGCAACGGGGCTTGAGTTTGGGTTACAAAATTATAGTTACTTACGTGGTACAGCTTTCTTATAGCATGTTTGTTTGTGGAAACAGCACCCCAACTCTGAACACTCAATTCTTGATACATTTTCACGGCATATTTCATAAAAGGGGAATTCACATACTTCAAAAAAGAGAAACACCCAAAGGCCCAAAATGAATTGCAAGCATGATCTTTTAAATATATCTATGCAAATAAGTTAAGAGTTTTGCACTGCTGTTCTGTTTGTTTTAAATAGATTACAAGCTGCATTCAATAGCCTTAATCCTAAAACCTTATACTGTATCAAAAGACTTTTTGCACATACGTGGATCTGTCATGTTCCCATATGACAGGGAAACCTCACTTCCCACAAAATTTCTGTGTCAGGTGGAATGCCAACAGCAGACATTGCACACAGATTTCCATGCTGAAGTTCAAAAGCCCCTTTGCTCTTGTATGTGTTGTCCACTTGCATGGACTCTTCCCATTTTTAACAGATTTATATGTGGTTGCCACCAGAGGGAGCTCCCTAGCAGATAATATAACACCTGCACAACTTTTGCCAGACGTCTTATGGTGGTGGCCCCAGTTGGAAAGAATGATTGAAAACTTTCCCTGAAATTTAATCATCATTGTTTCAGCCAGGAACAGCACAGCCAACAGCAAAATTAGTCCACAAATGTTGTAAAAGATGCTTGTTTCTAGCATGATGCCCCCCCCAACCCCCCTTTGCTTGATCTGCTTGAAAACATTTATTTTACTTATTCCATTAAGGACTTCCAGCAGCGAAGCATAGCTGAATAGCTTTCAAACACAGAGCTAGGGAAGCAGCTTGTGTTGGTGTAGTAAAGATTGTTTTATTATGAGCAACAGGTTAAACACAACTCTGTACTATTAAAACACACAGAAAAACCAAGGTTTCCAGAACATTTCCTGTTTAACTTAATTTGTTCTGTATCCCAACAGTGAACATAAATATAGTGCAAAGTTAACTTGACCATCTCTTGCAAAATGTCATCTTATTTTAGGATACTTTAATCAGTTCATGGCAGCAAGGCAGTAGTTTGCTAACATCTTACCTGCAAACCCATAACGGAGGAAATTGGTATTTCGTTTTTCCAGCCGATGAGGCAAGGGTGAAGATTGTATTGCCCTGTCCAACTTCAGAGGCGACTGAACACACAAGCCAGGAGGAGACCACAATGTTAGGCAATACATTAAGAAAATAAGCCTTGGATTCTGCCCAAGTTCTTCGAGGTCATTCATTAATGGGATTAATTATACTAATCCGTAAAAAAATATTTAATGCAGTCATGTAAACAAAACAAAAAACCCGGTTACATTCTTGTGGATTTGCCAACAGCTTTAATTCGTAAGTTCTTTCAGGAAAAAAATATGCAAGATATTGGTGCCACTATTTCCATACATTTAGCAGGTGGCTGATCTAGCTAGTGTAGAAACCTGCCTTGACCCCTCTCTGATGCTTTCTCTCCACCAAGTCTGCCAGATGATCTCCCCGCTGTCATGGGGAACAACTTAAGGATGCTGAAAGTTGTGACATCACAGTTGACTGTGTGTTGTCATTAAACTGGTTGCCTAGGGTACTGAAGGTTGAGAGGATAGGGATATGGAAGTAAAAAATGCAACACAAAGCCTGAGCAAAGGAAGAAGGTGAGGTTTGTAGCTCTCCCCGGCCTCCTGAAAAACTGCCCATGGCTTGGAGAAGTTATCTCTTGAGGAGGCTGTACCACATTGTCCATACAAGGTGCACTAAGTCAACAGGAATTGAGCATGTTTATTCAAAACCTGCCAAGGAGTCCAATTCCTTTTGTTGTCTTTTTAAAGAGTTTGTAAAAAGTTCCCATTCTAATAGCCAAAATGTTTGCAAATAATTTATAATCAGTATTTAAAAATTAAATAGGCCTATAATTTTTTATTTGCATTAGATCCAAATCTTGTTTTGGAATTATTGTTATGTAAGCTTCCTTCCATGTTCCTGGGATTTCACCTGTCTGTAAAATCTCATTCATCACATCTTTCAATGGATTCACTAATTGTTCACTTAACTTTTTATAATATTTTGCCGTTACTTCATCTGGCCCTGGAAACTTACTTTTTGTCCAATTTATTGCCTCTAAGACTTCTTGAGTTGTTATTTGGGTATTTAGAATCACTATTTGTTCCTCTTTTATTTTTGGCAGATTAGTATTTTTTATATATTCCTCTATTTTGGATTTTCCCCCCCTTTTTTATACAATTCAGAGAAATATTTCACAAATGCATCTCTTATTTCCTTCATCTTATCTGTAATTTTCTTTGTTCACTTTTTTCAATCGCCAAGCTAACAATTTCCCTGATTTATTGGCATGCTCAAAATATTTCTCCTTTACTCTCTTTATTTTCTTCATTCACTATCATGGAGTATTGGGTTTGTAATGTTTTAATTGCCTGCTTTACTGACTCTTTGTTAGCATTTTTTGACAGTTCCTTCTCCTTTTCCATAATTTCATCTAAGATTTCTTTTTTCCTTTTAATTTCCTTTAAATTGAATTTTGTTGTACAAACAGTCCCCTCATAACCGCCTTACTTGCATCCCAGACCATTTGTAATTTAGTCTGCCCCTGGAGGTTTATTTTGAAACAGTCCCCCAGGGCCTTCTTTACTTTTTCCATAAAATTTTGATCTTCTAATAAATCTTCATTCAATCTCCATCTAAATGTAGTTTGACTTTCTTTTTGAATTCCCATTATCATGGAATTATGATCTGACAATATTCTTGGATTGATTTCTATGTTGTTGTTTTTACTTTGGGCTCCAATTCTTTGGAAATCCATAAGGCATCTATCCGTGAACTGCTGTCATGAACATTAGAATAAAAAGTGAACTGTTTATCAAACAAGTGTTTTACTCTCCAAATATCAATCAAATTTAAAGTTTGGGCCAAATAAAAAAAAAGATTTTTGTAATCTGCCTTTTGTATCTTTTTTCCTAGCTGATCTGTCCTTTTCTAAGGACGGAACTCCGTTTAAATCTCCCATTAACATAATCTTTTGATCTGCATATTCAAGTAATTCTGTTTCCGGGGTTTTTTTAAAAAAAAATCCACAATTTATAAGAACAGTCAATGATATGTACAATTTATTAACATGCAGAAAACAATTTGTACAAACAAACCAGAGAGGGGAGCTGAGGGAAGTCCTGAGAGGGTGGGAGAGGGAGGGATGGGACGGGGAAAATTTGTAATTGGCTATGTATCGGCAATTGGTATTGTTTAACAAATCTTTTTCTTTAATAAATATCTATTTTAAAAAAACAGAAATTGAGCAGACTCAGAAACCTAAGGCTAAAGTGCCAGGTTTGGGGGGCGGGGGGAGCACATTCAGTGCTGGTACACTGGTGAAGATTACAACACAGACATTAGAAATTGATGAGCTACGGTAGCTCCCTTTATATGAATGTAGAAATCTGTCTCGATTGTTGGGGATCTAGCCACCCAAAAATGATTATGTGCCAGTTCCTTTTGTGGCTGAAAAGCCGGGAAATTCCAGACGTGCAGAGGGTTGCAATGAGAGAACAGGACTGTTCATTCACGTTTTCCCCATTCCCTAGATTGCGGAATGATCTTCCCAAGAAAACTCAGCTTTCCCATGCCAGGCAAATACGTATTTGTTCTCCAAAACTGATACCATTTTTAGCCTGTCTTGATGCTCCTCTTTTAATGGGTTGGAGAAGTACATGGGGGGTTTCTTTGTGCGTGGTTTTTTTTTGTTGTTGTTTATTTGGGGAGCATTTTTATATTTCAATTCCTTGAAAGTCACTTTTCCTTGCAAAAAGATATGGAAAAAATCATAAATAAAAATAATGCACCATATCTCAAAAGTGTCAAAAGGTAAGCCTGGGGAAACCTGTTGAAAGTTTTGATTGTAAGCTCTTCAAGGCAAGGGACTGTCCTTTAAGCTCCTGCACATTTGCACTAACATATACTGTGAGGTAATGCAATGCCAAACAGGGTTAGTCCCAGGATTGGGATTACGGTAGTTCCTATTTCCAAATTCACAACACCACTTAAGTATTTAGATATTTAGCCCCATGAAATTTACTCCCACTCCTAAAATTACGCATGTATGAAGCCAGTTCATAAAATAAACAGCCACATAAGCCCTTTATCATCACAATAAACATTTATTTTCAACGGAAGTATAGCTGCCCATTTCTGGTTGCTGGCAGCGAGAAACAATAAACAGCTGAGTCTTATTGCTTCGTAGGTGGGGAATGTGGATTGCCTGTTTGATGCAAGAATCAACCATACAGCATACAGTATCAGAGACGTGTCATCTTTTAGGGGAGACATTACAATAAACACAAGAGCTACCTCCTTAGACGGCTCCCCTATGTTAGGTTCTCTCCTCCTGTAACATGCAGTAAAAGCAATCCTGAATTCTGATCTCATCACAAGTGTTCCCCCCTACTCCAAATCACCAGCTAAGGGGCAGGCAAAGTAACATATGTGATGTCATTAAGAGTCAGGCGAAACTTTTACTACACAATAAGGCAGGGGAAGAGGGCTCAGAACAAGAGTGCGTTCTGCTGCAGGATCCTGCCTAGGCTCAGCAGTAAGACTGATATTTAACACCACCGGGATTTGAACTGATTCACTGACTTCAGGAGCCAAATCCCTTAGTTCCTTTGTCTTCAAGAAATGTTACGCAACCTTCAGTCTGACGCACTGACATGGTACATGATCACAATGGTAATTTGAAAGTATATACCGGTACTGCCAAAACTGCACGCCGTAGAGTTCCTGATTACCAACACATTGCAGAGTCCCAGGCTGCAACCCAAAATGTCACAGTGCCGCGTTTCACCGTAACAGCCTTTTTATATGGACAGAGAAAACTAGAGAGACTTATTTTCAAAAAGCACTGGGTTTTTTTTTCCTCATTCCTTTCTTTTTTATTTATTATTTGTATAGAGGGAATTGAGGTTATGTGGACTATAATTGCATTTGATCTTACAGGATGGAGGGGGTGATTTCTGCCCAGTAGTGGAAGATCAAATGCCAGTTCTGAGGTTTGAGTTTTGCAAATGCTTGACATGCATACATTAACCTAAACTTGCAACGATCATGATAAAAATAAATAATACGTTTTTTTTTTCATCCCAAAACAAAAACAAAAAACCCTACACACACTTGATTGGGACTTTTTTTTTTTTTACAGCAGTGCTTGAGTGTTCAATTAAAATACTAGCCAGCTGTATGTTAAAGTATATGCACAACCATAAAAAAAAACAACGTACTACACAAATCATCTAATAACCATTAAAAAAAACAAGAGCAAGTACATCCACCTTTAACTAGTAATTCTGCATATTGGCATGCCAAAAGAAACTTAACTGTCTGTCTTGGATCTTTAAGATGCTAGCTTGAATACAAAATGGTGCCAGTTGTCTGCATTGACAGCTTGGTGTTTTTAAAAAGCATGTTAAAATTGTGTTTGAAGCTTTAAACAGACATAAATAAATTTAATTAAGTTATTAAAAAACAGGCTGGTGAATACTGGGAAATAGGTTGGGAAATTACAAAAAAAAACATTTTGCAACTAACATCTACTATGTCTAGAACAATTTAAAACAATCCATCTTGGAGCAGAATTTTCAGTAAATTTTAGAAGAGCATCAGGCACTGCCATGTCTGTCTGCTGCAATCATTACAGGAAGAAACTATAACACTATATCAGTCCTGATAACATTGATCACATATGCATTCAAAATTACAGATAATATTTACAAAGTATTTATTTGGGGTGGGGTGGCATCATGAACTGCTTAGCCAGCTGTCGCACTTGCTGCAAAAATGAGGTAATTTAAATGCACACAAGTTAATTCTAGTTCAGTTCAGGGTCCATGCTATCTACACTTAAGTACAGACAGCTTAAGTGAATGGATTGTTGTTGTTGTTATCATTATTATTATACATTGTAAGAAATAAAAATCATTTGATCCAGTTAAGTCCTACTTTGTAGTGCTTGTTATGCAACACTGACTAAATGTCAGAAGACTTCCCAGCTTGATTTGACAACTGGTCTTTCAATAGAAAGAAAAGAACAACAGTAAGTTTGTTATAAATTGGTTTCATCCCAAGATGGATCATTCATACTCTTTAGAACTTTCCGAACAAGTTTTTCCAACTCCTTGCGAGCTCTTTGTTCTTCTTCCAGAGATTTCTTCATCTTTTTGTTATCCTAACAAACAAAAGACAAACATATCATGGTAACCTGGTCTGAATGGCTGGAAGATTAGTTTCTCATCGATATGTTTTTATAAGAAGACATGAGGATCTCATGGAGCACTAGTCTGTTGCAGACTCTTGCTCTATAATATTATCCAGGGACCAGAGATATTTTGCCTCATGAGGTAAAAAACATTTCTACACCAGTAGGCCCAAGCCACAAATGGAAGAAAAGGTGAGTATCATATTAGAAGGGGCTCCATTTTAAGTACATGAACAATGTTAGGTAACTAGTCATAAAGTATAATGGGGGGAACCCCAAAAAACATTAAAATCATGGCAGTACTCGAAGCTTAACATATCTCCAAAAATAATTATCTTGTACAAAGTAATGCTGAATTGTAGCAGGAAGTATCTGTCCCGTCATCACAAGAATTTTCCACTTGCACTGTTCTAGGGTTTACCCAAATGCTTCAGAGCAGATCTAGGAAGGGCATGGGCCATGCAGAGGGTAGGGGGTGAGGAGACAGGGAAAGCAGAAATCCTTGAGCTGACAGCATGATAACTTAACACTACTGAAAGGTTCATTTTATTCCTTTTAGTCTTTGACCAAGAAATCCTGATATTTAGGGATATATTTCACTTTGGAAACTTGGAACACTGAGAGCAAAGGGGGGGGGGGAGATGTAAGACTAGCCAACGTTCTAGAAATGTGTCCAGCGTACATTTCCACATCTGCATTACTTGGGAATAGCTTTTCGGGGCTCGTATTATATGGCTTTCATTTTCACAAACTGTTTACAATAATACATCTGCTTAAATGCCACAACAGTTAGTAAGCATCAAAAGCAAAGAGAAGGCCATGTGTTTATAGCTGATGATGGGGGTAAGGGGAGTTGCGACGCAGCTTCACGTTCACTGTTTCTTGATAGGGCTTATGCATTTCCATAGTATGGCTCGGCTTTTCATGGTATTACATTGCCGTCAGGTCATAAGAGAGCAGAGTGCAAAGGCCTAGTGCCTATATGCCACAAGACACGCCACCAGGAAGAAACCAGCAGTGAAGAAGCAGGGAGCTGCATGGAGTAATGCTGACCCCACATTAGTAACATTGATAGCAGTAATCAGCAAAGTAAGGAGGATATGGAGATTGTTGGCCCACCTTGACACTTGATAAGACAGCTCTAAAGGAGGCAGAGCACCACACTCTTCAGACATTTGCCATATAGCCCATGGTGCAGGGAGCAGAAAGTTAATCCTCCTTCAACCTCCACTCCAGCATCGATGCTGTGAAACAGCATTGCTACTGGGGCTCACTGATTCTATTGCTAACTCTTTGAAATCTTAAGTGGCCTAAACCACAGCATACTGCCCCCTCCTAGTCTGTGTTGATAAAGGGTGGGATATATATCTTTTACCAACCTGTCTTAATTCCTGAACTTCATCCTTTAATGCATATACTGTGTCAACAAGGCTTCTAAAACAGAAAATTAAGACAGAATACTTTGTAAATATATTACATTAAAATAAATATAAAAATCAGATCAAGAACTATCAATACACATTTAAATGAGAAGCCATACAAATTTTAAGGTGGAAAAGATAGGGACACAAAAATGGGCTGTGTATTCCTCCACAGTATCTTTTGGTCTTTTCTGGCATATTCTTAATTTAGCCTTTCTTGGAATACAGGTTATACAACTAGGCAGCATAAAATCTCTTTGCTCGGTTAGGGAGCAATCTGCTATAGCAGATGCTGTTCACCTGCAAATCCTCTTTGTTTTAATGGGCTTTGGGATGAAGCAACTCTTAATTGTACATTTTAAAAACATAAACAGTAATGTTTACCAGTACAAAAAAAGCACCTAGTAGTGATTCTGTATATTAATAAGAGCAGAAATCCCGGAGCACTCAAGAATGCCACCTTACCCACAAAACTGATCATTTCCCAGCTGGTACAAGGATGAAGGGAGAAAGATGCAAAGAGAAAAGTTAGAGAACCAAAGATTGTTGATATTAGTCTAAATGGGCTAGAGAGGAACAACAGTGCACATTTATATGCAAGACAGCAATGAACTCCAGTAGGATATTCATCTGCTTAAATATAAAGCCAGAGAGTATATTAGGAACAAGTTTCTACGCAGCTCAAGTTATCACACAAAAACTTCCTATGCTCAAGAACACAGACTGCTTAAAGGCCATCATTTTGCTAAAAAAATAAAAATAAAATCTTACTTTTCTTCTATCACAGTCTGACCATTACTTTTTGTTTCTTCTACAATAATTTTCTCCTCCTCTGGAAGCAGTACTTGGGGAGCAGGTTCTTTACGGGAGCCTAATGCAAAATAATAGAATTAAAAGATAAACATTCAGGCACTATTAAAAGCATTTGAAAGAATACGTTTGCAAAAACTGCAGGATTGTTATTACATAGCAGCTATTTGAAATATTGGACATGGGGACATATCATGTCTAGTTCTCTTTTTTTGGAGGGGGGGGGCGTATGCCAATTACTTCCATAGGTGTATTCACAATAGTTAATGTGAGACTGACCAACAAATTGCCACTTATGTTTTTCCAGCTATGAGCAGATTAGATTAGCACTGCCTAGTTAAATCTAAGAAAACTCTATCTAGAGAGCCTAGTAACATAATCAGGCAATAATGATCTTTCGCCAGTAACTTAATCAGGCGATAATGAATTTTCACTAATATAATTGAAATTTCTTTCTTTACTGCAAAAGCACGCCATATGAAAATATCTTGGTTGGTTGTGATCGCCTGACTATATAATACACCTAATAAAAGAGGCATTTCTGATAAAATATTTAGGAATTGCAACTGCTTCAATGGAGTAGCCTGGCTCTAAAATTGGTTGGTCATTAGAAGAAAAATTGTAATGATGCTCCACTCTATTGCTAAGCATAGTTCAAAGTATTAGCCTTCACTCTCAAAATCTATTTGATGTGGGTCACATAATATATAGAGACTGCTTCTTCTCTTATTTGTCACTATAAAATTTAGGATCAAGGGGAAAAACACATTCTTGATAATATTCTCAGAACTAAACACAAATAAGGAGTAGATACAAAGGAAGGACCATACAAGAGGCGTAGAGGAAAATATTTCTGCCACAACAGCTAAAGAAACACACCACCACAAAGCCTATATAGAGAATTGTTTTATCACTTATCTGTACCAAATGTGTAGTATAAGCCTCCTTACCACCTGACACGATGATACCAGTTTACCAGGTGGCAAGTTCCCATTTGGCAAATGGTCACTAGTTAAACCGAAAACCTATGGTACAGAAATCTTAATAAGCCACTTACACACAGGAGTTGTTCTGAAAATAGGATCAAAACCAGATCTTTTATGCTGCAAACGTAGGAAAAAGAAGATACAAAACAAGTGTTTTCCGTCTAACTTGCTCGAACTCAAGAACTTTAAGAAGTAAAATCACAGGACAAGGCAAGGTAACATAAAAATAGATGTTCTTTTACATGCCTAAATAAACAAGGAGTACTTCGTCATTACCCAGAACAATTAGGCGGAAGAAATATAACTGCAACTAATTTTAAAAGAATAAACACCATTAAAAAAACCACCATATCGTAGAGGCAACACTGAATGAATTGTGCTATTCTTTGCACACAATGATGGCACATCATTAACTTTTAAAATACAGTGTAAATCAAGTAATTTCTTGTTACTGTACTGAAATAAAGGGTGCTATTGCAATAACAACACTGAAATTGATGGCATGGAAACACTGTTATCCCTTTGTGTGTGGTAAGCAACAGCTATTTATTTCTAAACATTTTTATCAGTAGCTCCCTGACATAAATTAAAAACCTAAATCCAAATTATCAGTTCAGTCCCTAGGAAAATAGGTAACTATCATTTTAGAATGTATGAGATCTGGGGGACAACTTATTTCAACAAATAGTGTTTTGATTTCATGGATGTTACAATATATGGAGGAGGAAAGGGAATTGAAAGGATTGTAAGCCTTATGGATGGCATCAAAAACGGTTAAGTTACTAGCGGTAAATGTTTTTTGATACATGGTAAGACAACTATTATGGAATGTCATGAACAGATTCTAGCAAACACGACTACACAATAGATCCGCTTCTCAACTCTAATTTATTTATGTACTAAATAACAATCTAAACACAACCTTCAGCTTGACCTGTCACTTATTTCCCACTTATTTCCAAATAATAATGCACACTTAGAAGTACAGTCCTTGTGTCTCAAAACAACTTTGTTAAATGTTTAGGATATTAAAACCATCCAAAACTTGTATCTTCTTAAAAAACATGCAGTCGCATGGCAAGAAAAAGCATGGTTTGTAGTGACGGAATGGGCTGAAATGAAGGCACATCAAAGCTCTGTATATGAGAAGGGGGAAACAAAGACACTTCCACACTTTTGATCTACAAAAAAAACAAAAACCACCAATCATTTCGAAACATTTTAATTACATAAACCTGAAAGGTTTATCTAGAGATCCCACAGACAATTCATTTAGCAAAGGCTTGGGATGGAAATCTACTGATTGACCTACAGCTCATTTCACAAAATGACCACAACTTTTCAATATTGAAATTAATTTATGCCCATTGAAGTGAATGTTCCTAACAAGCCAGGAAGTAGTGAGCAAGTGGTAAGTGTAAGTGAGCCCATGTTGTGTTGATTTTCTTCTGTTAAAACAAATGCTTTGATTAACCCAACAGAACTTCAGCTCTTCTATTTCCCAGAAGCCAATATAACAAAGCCATCTATGCTGCAAATTTGCATCACACAGTATACAGAAATGTGTAAACAACCAGCAGGAACACATACATGTTTAGAATTACATTAAAACAGAAGCAAACTAAAGCATGGTAAACTTTTGCAACAAACAGGTAGACTGTTACTAATGGAAGAAGAGTTTTGAAAAACAATATCCAGCAACATCAAGACCAAGCCGCCCATGTTATAAAATTCTGCACTTTTTTTAAAAAAAAATCACAAATACAAATAGCAGCTGCTGGGGAAGGGATATTGGAGGGGACATTTAACCCTTTCCTCCCTTGCAGTGGTCCTCATGGAACTTGCTCATTTGAAGCTATTTGCATTGGGAGGATATATTCATTTGTGTTAATGGGGCATTTCTTCCCAAAGCAAACAGGAGCTTTAAAAGGGAGTGATTTTCACTGACAAAATCCTATCATTCCCCACTGAAGTTGAAAAGTGCCCCCAGATTCATTGAAAAAAAATCTGGTAACCTTATGATAGTGCTGTTTTAAAGGTTTCCCCAATGTTGATTTTCAAGTGTGCATTCTACAATAATCTTAAAACAATATCCAATGAGTATTTTCCAAATAAGGAAGTTGAGAGACTTTCCTGTTTTGCCTCCCGCTCCCCAATATTTCCACATCATGGCTTCTGGCTTCCTGCATTGCAAAATGCATGTGATTTATTCCTGCAGGCTCTTCATCATTTATAAAGTAAGTGAATGTTCTTGTTTAACTTAAATAAATGATTTTTCCAGGTTGCAATTCTAGAGGTAATCCTGTATGACCTGCATGCATGTACCTGGGACCAAAATAACTTACTTTTTATAGCTGGGTAATCCAAATTCTGCACCATGACAAGTATAAAATTGGAACATATATAAATTAAGCAACATTTGCACACACACACACACACACACACACACACACACACACACACACACAATGTGTTGCATAATGTTATGATTTTTACATTCTTGCATAATTTGAGTTTGCTTGCAATTAAAAACAGCAAGATCAACGAAGCCCACCCCTTGATTTCAGTGGGACTCAAGCTCAATTTGCAAGCTCGTTGTCTTTAAGTAAGATACTATAAATCTTTTGGTTTGATTTACAAATACCTATAGATGTGCTTTGTAAAATGACATGTTCAATGGTCTTTACAATTGTGGTAAAAATAAAAATAATATCGTATCAAGGTTGAAAACTACTGCAGTTTGCACTAACAATCTCATTACTTAGGAAATACAGAACACAGGACACATACACATGGCAATAATTATTTTATTCACATCTCAACTGGCACTCCAATAACAAATTCAAATGGGTTTGCTTTGCTGATATACGTTAGATAAATAATGCATAAAATCAAGAAAATAGCTGGTGAAAAGAGTGAGAAAAGAATAAGGGATTGACCATGATTAAAGATAAAACTTTCTGATTTGTAGATTTAAAACGAAACTATGGAACACTGAAAGGTATAATCCATCTGAAGAAGTTCATCTGAAGATATGTCAAAATGAATAATCATAAAAGATGCCTGCACATCAATAGGAAGTCCCAGTCAAACCATTAAAACAGCACACTTCATGACATGATAACTTGGGTGAATTTACTGGGAGACAGATATGGGAAAGGGCTGAAATCAGAGCTCAACAACCTCCACACCCTGCAGGAGGCTTTTTAGCAGCACAAATACACCAAAGTAGCATCTGGACTGGTGTCAAGAACATGTTTACATCCTCAGGGATGTAGCCAACACTGCTGTCCCACTCGCCAGGATTCTGCATGTGCAATGGAACTTCCTCCTCTGCTCCCCTGCAAAATAGGCTGCACAGTGCTGGGAGATTTTGGAGATGCATGGGGAGGGGACATTAGAAGTGCAATGTTGAATACATCCTTCAATCTAGGATCTACTTCCAGGCATTCTGGCTTGTCTTTAAATATGACAATCTTTGAGGGGAGATCACAGCACTGCTGCAAGAGGTAAGCGACAAGAGACCCTAGTAATGGCAATGCTTCCACTTACAAAGCACCTTGTAAATCCATATGCATTACTCAGCTAAATGGACCAATTGTCTGGCTTGGTGTAAGGTGTGTTTCTGTCAATTCCAGTACTATTGATAATGAAGCAAAGAACAGATAGGAAAGACAAGAACACTCCCCAGGCCTCAAGGAGATAAGTACATGGATCCTTACATGAAGAAGGTATTGTACACTTTCCCCAGTCATAATCATAATAATCATAATAATCATAATCATAGTCATAATCTCCAACAGGCCTTTGAGAAAGTTCATATATTGACTGAATTTTGTATGTTCTCTGGCTAATATGCATACTCAACAGACCTTGGGGAATGTGCATATCTCAGCTGAATCTTGTACATTGACCAACCAACATGCATATTCTCTGGTCAGTATGCATATCATTCCCCACCCCACTGTATGTTTCTTGTTCACAAGTGCAGCCAGCTGCTTCTAGTCCTGTCAGTACTTATATGGCCCACATCTTACTGATCAGGCAAGTAGCAGAAAGAAAGGGGGCAAGAAAATATCAACTTTTTCTGTTGTCCAGCCCCCTTTTCACCCCTCAGCTGTTCACCAGTCAGCTGAGCAACACAAGGGGGATTGCAAGGAGAGGGAATGTTTAAACCCGCCATGATTATGATGGAACTTGCCCTCTGTATGTCTATTAAACTTAGGAAAAAGCTTATAAGCAGCATGAGGTCAATCATCATGGGAAAAGAGCCGGGAGAGAAAAGTGTGTAAAGTACCTCTGATACAGGTCAGGAAAACAGCAGTCAGGCATAGTCCAAAACCTGCCTGAGGAATGTACAAAATTCAATCAAAATATGCACATTTCCCAAGGCCTATTGGAGGTTACATATATTGACTGAGAAATGTGTACAATCTCCTCTTCATGAAAGAATTATGTTCACATTCTTCATGATGCCTGATGAATGTGCACAATGGTCAGTTGTTATGCACAATAACTGCTTAACTCACATTCCACTTAACCATTCCACTTAACACATATATGGAGTTAGAATTTTTTACCCCAATGTGCATCAATTTACACTTGCCTACATTGGATTGCATATGCCATTTCAATGCCCATTCATTCAGTTTGGAGAAATCCTTTTGGAGCAGCCTGCAATCACTTTTTGTACTTACCACCCTGAACAATTTGTTGTCATCAGCAAACTTTGCCATCTCACTGCTCACCCCTAACTCCAGGTCATCTACGAACAAGTTAAAAAGCCCAGGTCCCAACACCAACCATTGGGAGGTCCCACTTTTTACACCCCTCCATTGTGAGAATCAATTTATCCCTACTCTCCATTTCCTGTTATTTAATCAGTTATGGATTCCCAAGAGGATCTGTCTGTTTATCCTGTGACTGCTAAACCTTACAGGAGTCTTTAGGAATTTTATTAACAACATTTTGATAGTCCAACTACACAATGTGTACTGGATCACCCCATCCATATGCTTACTGCCACTCAAATAATTGAAAATTGGTTAGACAGAACTTACCCTTGTGGAAGCCATGTTGGTTCTTCTTCAGCAAGATTTGTTCTTCTACATGCGTGGCAATTATATCGTTAAGAATGCTTTCTACCATCAGAACAAATGCTGAGCTAACTGGCCTATAATTTCCCAGATTCCCATTGGATCTAAAAACTGATGTTACATTGGCACTTTCCAGTTAGGGACAAGTTACAAATTTTAATTTAAAGATTTTACTTTTGAGTTCCTCAAGAACTTTGGGCGGATTCCATCTGGACCAACTGATTTGTTCATTTTTAATTTGTCATTAGGCATAGAACTTAATGTCCTGGCACAACTAATTGCCTCAGTCTCCCTTTCTGAGAAATTTAGTTTAGGAACAGAGATCTTGCCTTCATCTTCCACAATGAAGACAGATTCAAATAATTCGGTTAGCTTCTCTATTTGCTTCTCATCATTTAGCACATATATGATCGTGCTAGCCCCCTTCCTGCTTCTAATATATCTAAGGATTATTATTATTATTATTATTATTATTATTATTATTAGAGGTGGTCTTAATGTTTTTAGTGATGTGCTCTTCAAATTATTGTTTTGCATTCCCTATCGTCTGCTTGCATTTCTTTTGCTAAGATGTATGTTGTTGTTTTTCATTTGGAAATTCCATTTTCTGAAGGAAGTTTCCCTTGCCTCTGACAGCTACAACTTTTTGCACACATTAAGATATTTTACAAAATATTTGAAACTCACCTACACTGCCAAGGTGTTACAATACTGGTGGCCATTTGGTTAAACGTGAATAGTTGGGAATCAGAAACATTATGAGTATGGGCAAAAACCAAGAGCCGATGAGAGGCTAACTGGGAGGGTCTTGTGTGGAAAGAGTTCATTCCTGTATATGGAACTCGGGAATCTGCAGTGATGGTAGTGAATGGGAATGTATACACATGAGATTCTGGGAAGGTCAATAAATTGCCCTTTTGAATGGCTTCCCCCATTGGAATATGTGGCATTTGACAAGCTTATTAAAGTTAAGGTGGCTCTCTAATCTCTTGACAATTATAAGATTAATACCCAAGGTCATCTAATACAACAATAACATTATTTTTCAAGGCTTGATGAAAGTATTGAATGAATCCTTGCTCCACAAGGACAAATGGCCTGGGATTGTATGGAGAGCACCCTCCTGTTGGTCTACACTGGTTGGAAGAGAACTGTAACTGGAGCTGGCTGTTCCTTCCAATAGTGTTCATGAACTTGTTCTCAAATTGTTTAGTGGTCAAATATTCTTGTTGTAAGGCTTGTAAGGGACACCTGTAATCCAATAATGGGAAGGGAGGAGCAAGCAATCTAAGTGAGCATGTTAGGTTAGGTTAGGGGGAAAATAAAAGCCGTACATTAACCCCCCTAGAGCTGCACTACAGTGTTATGGCATAATACTCCAAACACAAAAACACACACCTTCTGAAGAAGGAGGAAGGAGGAAGGAGGAAGGAGGAAGGAGGAAGGAGGAAGGAGGAAGGAGGAAGGAGGAAGGAGGAAGGAGGAGGAGGAGGAGGAGGAGAAGAAGAAGAAGAAGAAGAAGAAGAAGAAGAAGAAGAAGAAGAAGAAGAAGAAGAAGAAGAAGAAGAAGAAGAAGAAGAAGAAGAAGAAGAAGAAGAAGAAGAAGAAGAAGAAGAAGAAGAAGAAGAAGAAGAATGTGTATGAATAATGGGTGGAAATTCCTGTTCCCAACACGCTGAGGAGTTTTCACCTAGTCAATGCTGAAACTTGTGACATTTTAACAGCCTGCTTTTCATGTTTCCCTTTCCCAGCCCTATGTCTTAGGGTGAAGGTGGGTAGCGGGATTGGCGGGTAACTTGTGGGGTCAGGGCATTTGGCTCTCTCTCTATTCTCATGGAGGCCAGTGCTAGTATATCTGACCACCAATGTGCAAATCAAATTAAAAACCTCTGGGTGAACACCCACACCCACTATGCTGGACAGGAGGGGGTATAGGTCTTATCCATCCTCGGCCCAAAAGTTCATGCTTTTTTCTGCCAAGTGAGCAGCAGTCCTAGGTTGGTGGTGCCCCCATTCCTGCTGGTTACTAGTACCCCAGGGGCTAACCACCTATTTATGGGTAGCCAATGCAGCATCCTGTTCCTAGACTGGTGGTTGCTGAAACATTATCAGCATCTTTGCTCCTCACTTTTTTCTTCTTCTAAGTACCTTTTAAAGGTGAAGCTGTGTGTTGGGCTCCCTTCCTGATCAGACTCTAAAACTCGAGGGAAGGAGACAATAAAAAAAGGAGAGGCAGCAGTCTGTTTGGCCCCACAGCAATGCTAGTGCACCAACCATGTTTACTTAGGACAGAGAAAGAACTTGGAAGTCTCCCCCTATCAGAAGGGCCAAGAAGGACTTGAATAGCACCACCTTCAGAGCAAGTGGGACGAGCTCCGGAAATCCCTCCACCATTCAAGGCGAACTATATTTAACCACGCTGAAACATATTCCAAGATTTCCCTCCTGTCGTAAATTATTATATAAACTCACCCAGAGTAAAAATTTAATTTTCAGTTTAGTTTGACAATTCTGCTCAGTTTGTACTCATGGTTGAGATAGAAGACTGTTGTATCCTGATCTGAGTAAATGACACATAAACAATAAAACCTTTTAAAATACAGGGATGAGAGAACTGCTTATAAAACGAAACATTTTGGACTACACATAGGAGCTTAAACCAAATCAATAAACAAGGTAGAAAAGCTAACAATTATTCACTTATTCCAGTAAGTTATGTAACACATTATTTACAGTTGTAAAGAAACACACCTTGTGCAGGTTTCTATCTTGTCTTTTCATTAAAATGGTCTCAATAAATAAAGAGACCACAAGATGAGGAAAGGATAATATATTTTTATATAGCAGATCACCTGTATTCACTTTTTAAAAACAGAAGGACAAGAGGACATATATTTAAAAGGAAATTATTAATTATATACTTAAAACAGCCCCTGCTCAATTTTTTTCATGAAACTCAACAACCTGTAGATTCTTGCAGCACTAAGTAGTGGGGGGGAATCTAATCCTACCATTCATTCTGGATCATAGCCTGGCAGCTTAACTGGAAAACATCTGAAGTGTTTTAACTGTGTTTACTTAAGTTAATTGGATTTCCCTAGCACAATACAAAGCTGATGAAGCATTTGGGTATACATTTGGAACTAAAACAATATACACAACAGTACTGCTCATATTGAAAGTCTGCTTTTGAATACCTTTAGCCCAAACCCAGAAGTGTTGTATTTCAGAGTGAAAATTGACTGGCAAGTGTCACCTGGCAAAATTTTAATTAGTTAAGTCAACCATTAAAATTAATTTTCCTTCCCTGAAAGGAACACAGTTCAGGGAGCAGGAATTCCCCATCTCCCACTACAGACCCCTACCTGCCCAACCTAATAAATGCTATTGGCAGGTGAGGGACTCTTGGAAATAGTGTGGATCATGATGTGAGGTGCTGCAGAAAAAGGAGTGTGCTGCAGAAAATCACTGATGTTTACATTAACAAAAGAACAACTTAGGATTTGAGACCTTGTTTATGAAGTCAGTTGTTTATGCTTTGCAATATTCAAACTGATAAAGGGAAAATATTTAATTGTGCTTTATTTTAAGGCCATTAACATGGATTACTGTTACAATTAAGCTTCATATTCACTTCTAAATAAAATTTCTTTATCTGTGTTATCAACATTAGGTGTTCTGCATTTTATTCCTTTAGCTGTTGCTCCCACTTTACCACACATCTTATTATTCTTCAGTTTTACACTGTCAATATTTGCATATGGAAATGCACTGAAAATTTATGTAGCTAAACAAACATGTCAGAAATCATTTTACGTCACAGACAATGACCAATATTCTTTATTACCAAGAATGAATGATGAGCATAAAAAACCTCAATGTCTGAGTTCACACATAATGCTAAACCATGGTGAATGTCAACCAAGGTTTATAAACCAATAATAAACCAAGCCTCATGAGCATGACTTGTTCATGATTAACAAACCAAGGTTAAGATGGTCAACAAACCAAGGTTAAGATTCTATTGTTTGGACAATAGAAAAATGTGATTTAATAAACCATTGCTTAGCATTACATGCTAACCAAGTCAATAAAATATTTCAGGGAACTACTGTAATAAAAATCTGTTAAAACAGCCTTACAGCCTGATCCTATGCATGTTTACTCAGAAGAAAATTTTGCCATCCAATGAGACTTAATTCCTAAGTAAGTATATACAAGATTGCAGTCTTAGAGACACGGAACTCCAATGTTAAAAAATTACAGTATTAGCTCCGGTGTGTTGACAAAGGAAGTCAGAGGAAAGTGCACATTGTTTCCCATTTTTTGGAGTTTTAAGGAATGGCACAGGAATACTTACTTCAGAAAGAGACCTGCTCATAAATCCCTAACTGAAATGGATGCTCAGTAGGGAAAAAAGGAGTCGTGATTAGTTCAGATGAATTGCCAACATAGCAGTAACAATATAAATATTTACATAGCATGACCTTTTCCAGTATTTTACTTAGTTCACACAATGACAATGTTTAAGAACAACAACATCACACACATTTACTATTTGAAAATCCAGGTATCTCGGTGAAAATTCTGTGGCTCTCAAGAGCCAGTTGATGGATATATGCTCCATCCAAATCTAGTCACTTCTCATGGGTGCCAGAGCACCGTCACATCAGAAAGGTCCCTCACTCACCTGGGGTGCCACACTGGATCTACTGCTACTATTTATACTATTGATCAGCCCACACAACAGAGCTCCAAATGTGTAAAGATATACCCTGAACACATCTGAGACATTTCTCACTAGACTTAATTTTTTCTTTAAGTCATTTAAGCATGCTCCCTCCCAAATACCAGAGGAGTAACACTGCCATATTAAAATGTATTGAATCATGTGTACCCTGATCCAGCAAATAAGATCTGCATACACAGCTGATGTTGTGGGTGCACATCCCTTTCCCATCTAATCTAGCAAGACAAGTTTGATGCTGATGAACACCCGCAATCAGAGGTCACCCGCTGCACACAATGAAATGCAACTACAGTAGTACCAGAGCCATGTTCTATAAACAGCAAATAACTGGAAATTTAGAACTTTACAGGGTTGTTGTTATTTTTAGAAAGCTAAAACCCTACATAAAGCAAAATCTGTGTGAAATAATTCATCAGAGCACACAAGGTGTTATATATACACACACCCAGGCCCTAAATGAAACACTTTTAGTTTAGTGCTTGGCTTCCATTTTGCTTGACTACATCTAAAAGGAATATTTTGAAAAAGAAATTATAAAAAGCTGCCCTTTTCAGAGCACAATAATTTTAATATTAAAGGCATAGGCTAGTAAATGCAAAATTTATTTCAACTGTACATAACAGAAACCTTTTTTTAAAAAATCAAAAAAGAAAACACGCAGTTGTTATATGCCACCACAAACAAGAAAATGCAAACTGTACAATACAATGCACATTCAGATATACATCTATTATAATTGTCTTCAAAAGTCAGTAACTTACTAAAGATGGCTTCTCCCATTCACAAATGAAATGAACAATATATATATTTGTTCTTTTTTAAGACATCACTATATACACATTTTATTGTGTTTTGGCATGATTATGCAAAACACACAATTAATAATAGCTTACTGTCACCTTATAGCAAATACTTATTGAATGGCAGTATCGTTTAAGCTGTGTGAAAGGGACTGACAATGGCTCACACCTAACATTCTAATTCAAATTCTGTAGGCCTTCATTTTAATACTAACTGTACACACTTATCTTACAGATTGTATAACAGGTACCATTATTAATATCATTCAAGTTTCACAAAAATAAAACACTAAAACTTTGGGCTGAATACCACCATTTTAACACTGGATTGTTATTATTATAATTATATTTTAATGCTGGTTGCATTAACACTTCTGATCCGTTCACAAAAGCCAGCAGCCTGTCACAGTGAGAACACTGATAAGGACCTTTTAATGGCATGGTTAAACCAAAGAAAATTACCGTAACAAGACTCCATTGTTCTGATGGTTCGCAGCTCTTGCAATAATTAATGGTGGCAATTTTTTCAGCGCTTTGGATATTCAAAATTAGTTAAACATACTTCTGAGAAGGGGGGGGGTGGAGTTCCAAAGAAACCATGGTATACCATATCCATAATACATTATCTTGAGAGCAACAGAATCAATTAAAAAGCTTTCAGCCACTGTTAGAAACATCTATTGTCTAAAAGCCAGAACACGATTGCTTAAATTTATGCCTTCAGTGTCGTCTGTTTTGTTTTGCTTTGCTTTGTTTTAAACCTGAGCTTTGAGAATTCTCAGGGTCAAATTACTGGTAGGTTTTATGAAGCAGACATGTTTGAACGGTTTCCTGGTTTCCCTTTTTTGTTTTTATGAAAGTCAACAGAGGCCTGGCCGTTTTGACTCAAGCTGCCTCCTTCCAACCGCTTCTGCACTTGCAGTATATGTGCACGAGTACCCTATATATTTTTATCCAAGGAAGAAAAGCATTCCAGCAGGGGGCACATTTTGAAAAGAAAGATGTTCTGAATGTAGTGTGCTAAGAAAACCCACCCCTGCCATTTCCCTACTCAAAACTTGAGCCCAATCCTATAAACCACTGGAACAGCAGCATAAGCCTCCTGTTGCTACCACAGGGGCGCAGCAGGAGCTAGAAAGTGACTCAAAACCCAGTAAAACAGCAGCTAACAGCTCTGTAGATTGGTGCTCCTGGCTCATCCCTCTGGGTCACTGCTATGCTGCATACGGTTCCTCATGTTACTCTCTGCAGCCTTAGGGGATGTGCAAAGGTAGAGCACTACAATGAAATGCTGGTATTACCGTAAGTCAAGGCTGCAGCAGCAGGTGGCTTACTGGTTAAGTGGGCCCAGGCTGCAAGCAGTGTCTCGCCTTCCATGCCATTTGACCTGAGGCAAACCTCTCTCTCTCTTTCTCCAGCCAAAACTAGACCTTTGGGCTGGCAGTTGAATTAGGTGCAGCTGAAACGGGTTCATGCTATTTCATTGCTAACAATCCTCTCAAGTGCTTCAATTTTGGGACATTTATTCATAAATTGCTTAAAGTTAAGTGCAAGTAATTTTACATCTACTGGGTCAGTTTGTTTGTTCCTTAGGTCCTTTGTATCCTGTTCAGTCATTAAGCAGTAGAAACTAAAGATTACCTGCAGATGTTTGTTGTCATCTGAGGAGTCATAATCATTTATGATTAAGTTTCTAGAAAGCAGCAATGGAACAGTGCTTAGTTTAATTTATTCAAACAATGATGTTAGGAAAGTGGGTACAGTAGTTTCAACATCCTAGGGGGAAAGAAGTTGCCAGTTTCTAATAACAATTCTGATTCTTTGTTGTTTTATTTTAGATTACCTTTCCTAGTAATTTTATCTGCAAAACAGAGCTCCCCAAAAAGTATATTGGGCTCCTATAATACAAAAACTATCTCAAAGTACTATCAGTGCTATTTTTCTAGAACAGGCATCCCCAAACTTCGGCCCTCCAGATGATTTGGACTACAATCCCCATCATCCCTGACCACTGGTCCTGTTAGCTAGGGATCATGGGAGTTGTAGGCCAAAACATCTGGAGGGCTGCAGTTTGGGGGGTGCCTGTTCTAGAAAAACAGGTGCCAGAACTCACCATGAACACCTCTCTTAAAAAGGCAATGGCCCCCACCTGAGAGGTGCCGAGACTGATTTCTGGTGAATTCTGGCTGGAAAAAAAAGCCCTGGTTACTATTAATCCAAATGAAAAGTGTGCTTATGAAAGAAATAAAAAAAACTTACACAGTCAGACCTCGGAAGTCGAATGGAATCCGTTCTGGAAGTCTGTTTGACCAAGGCACGGCTTCCGATTGGCTGCAGGAAGCTCCTGCAGCCAATCGGAAGCCGCATCGGACATTTGGGTTCCAAAGACCGCTCACACAGGAACACTCACTTCCGGGTTTGCTGCGTTCAGGAGCCAAAACGTTCGAGTCACAGGGCGTTCAACTTCCGAGGTACTACTGTAGTTACATGCAATTGCAGACATAAGCAAGATCTGGAGAGCTGAATGAGCTTCAAGAAGTCAACAGAAAGAGACATGGAACTTCCAAAAACTGGACATTTAAAAAAGGGGGGATCTTGGCAAGTGTTTCTATTGTAAAATAAAATTTAGGAATTACTTCCTAACACAGAAAGTAATGATTTACTGTTGCACATGTATTGGTTAACATTGCCTTATAACTTATCAGCCACAGGCCAGAGAGCTTTTTTAGACACAGGAGCTGACAAACCCTTCAGCGCACAGACATTCTTTTTGTCACACCAGGCAGCTGTGCTGAAAACTGCTTTTGAAATTCCCTTAAGTATCAAACATGGTCTGCTGTGAAAATAGGGGAAGGAAGGGTCTGCTGTTAAAGGAGCTAGCTGCAGAACTCTCTGACTTGCAGGCATATAGTGGCAGTGAACTTCACCTTGCCAACAGTTATCGGAACAGTATTTTACAATCATAAACCACCCCATGATTGCTCAACTTTTTAAGCATATATGTGGTTCTCCCAGCTTTTTAAGAACTGTAAGCAGAATAATAACACACTTGGCTTGCTCTTCAAAAACGAATACACAGAGTTAACTGCATATACAACACTCTGGGATTTTCCTTGTACATTTATGCAGTTGTTGTGTTTGGTTTCCCCTGCTTTATTGTTAATACACACCAACCTAAACACTGTAAGGCTAAAAGGATTTCCATCCAAATGGCACAAGTGTTGCTTCACAGAATACGAGCCATGTGCTGTAAAAATGGGGCTGGGAAGGGGGCTAAGGAAATAAGTGTTATGGCTGCACCAAAACTTAAAGACCAAACAAAAACTAGACCATTCATAGCTACATATCAATGCTCCCCATCTTCATATAAAAAAAGAGGTGCTATTAGTGTATCCCAACAAGGTGTGACTGAAGTATCAGAAATTGGTCATTCCCCCCCCCCCAGGTTGTTAAAATATCACATTAAAAGAGACAAGGAACTGCAAGAAAACATCTAAGAAAAGCAGGCTGTGATACAACAAGCATTTGTTAAGAAAAGCTCAGAAGTGCATTAGTTCTGGTGAGAGATATATGAGCAACAGCTCTTACGAGATGTAGACCCCATTCTGTAACTATGGGCTGTCCATATACTGTCATAGTCAGAGTCTTCAGAGAGGTCGGAAGGCTCCAAACGAGAAAGGCTACTGCGACGACCCAAGGAGTCTAGACTTGATTGGTCATCATCAGCCAAGACGTGATTATGCATCAGGTCAGTGCCTTGCCATGCTAAGGATGTATGGGGTGAAATGAAATGGTGGATGTAGACAGGCAAAGGTGGGATGAGGAGGAGAACATACAGGATAAGCCACAACCAAAACACATGAAAACAAAAGCAAAAGGTGACGGGAAGAAAAGGAAAAGAGAAAATATTGTTAAAAAGGCACCAAATCTTGCTGTCCTTATTTTGGCTGGGTTTTATGTACAAATTATACTTAGTACGAACATTTTTTTTTTTTTTAAAAGACATTTGTCACAATAAGAATCTGAATTTGTTTTGGTTGGCTTGGATACAGACTTGAGACTTTCCTAGAGGACACCCATTTAAATCCATGGGACTTAAGAGTAAGTTCCAGTGATTTCAATGGACCTACTCCAAGCATGACTGGCAGCACAATCCTATGTGTCTTCCCAGAAGTAAGCTTACAGGACTTACTCCTAGGTAAATGTGTACAAGATTGCATCAAAGTCTGGGTCCAACCCACAGTCACATGCTTATTCATCTTAATGCTATTAGGACCAATTACTCTGGCTAAAATTGGGTATTTAAAAATGAAAATAAGTGGAAGCACAGACTAATGTATCAAAAGAGCAGTCTCTCTCTCTCTCTCTTTTTAATGAAAAGATTTCTTACGGCTCTGCTGTTTTGCATTTCCAGAAGAAATGTCTTCTGAAAAGTGCTATTAAGGCAATCTAAATGTAAACCAAATCAGACATTTTTATTTTAAAAAAATGTTTAAAGTATTCCAGATTTAAGTGGAGTTCAGCTGTCATTGATTCTAAATCTATGTGCCCACTTTATTATTCACTACCTCTAAATCACTTCCCCCTTATAAGTGGATTTCAGCAATATTGTTCTTCATGAGAGGGCCTTGGTTAGGCCTGGGTGATGTACTGATACATCACCCAGGACCAGTTTGAGGACCAGAGTGTGATGGCGTCTTCACCCGGTGGTTTATCACGGGTGAGGCTTGCCTGTGCCTGACTCTGCCGCCGCCAGCGCCTGGAAGAAGGAACAAGCTGCATTGACCCCAACCCTATAAGGCTGAGGGAGCTGAGGCCCCACTGCTCCCTCGCGGAACCAGGGCCGATGCAGCTTGTTCCTCCCTCCGCTTTTCAACGTCATGATATATCACTATATTGTGATGTTTGGGCTGGTGATACATCATGTTGTTGAAAAGCTGACATCGCCCAGCCCTTGTCTTCCCATGGAGAACTACTTTTGGGGGGCGGTGGTGGGGGGGGGGGGTTGAAATTAGTAAGCAGGAGCTGTCAGCGCTCTACCATCCCACACAAAGACTTTTCTGGGAGACTACGTGAGAAATGCCATTTCTCCACAGGAACTATTCCAAACTATGCCTGTGGAAGGAAAAACTTGGCCCCAGAAGATTTAGCTTGAAAAATAAAGGAGAGTCTTAAAGTTATTCAAAATTGGATTCTCAAGATGGAGAAACAGAAGGTTCACTAACTGTACAGACACCTAACATAGCAAGTATTGGATCTGTCTGATCCAGGGAAAGAAAACCCATGTAGGAGCTACGGCCCAATTCACATGTCCAATCTCTGTGTTTGGTACCCTCTGGAAATAATTATGTACAGCCACACCCAGCTGCTTGCACGAGCAACGTTTTGTACAGATGCAGCCATTTCAGCAGCACCAACACATCCTCACACCCCACCTTAGAGGAGGTTTGTAGCAGCTTAGTCAAAATAGCCACAGTCATATGGGTTGATGTGTTAGGCAAATGTAACGCCAGAGCTGGTGCTGTGGCGCTGCCCTTTCCATCATCAACCATGCCACAGACTGGACATGTGAAGAGGGACCCCCAAATCTGTCGCTCCCACAGATTCTCCATTTGCTTCAATGGAGGGAACAAAACTGTACACACAGAAGCACCATGTGCACATTGTGGAACACATGGATTTCCCTACTAGGGCAAGTGATCTGAGACCATTCATACAGACATTAAAAGCAAACTAACCCAGGGCTTAAAATGGGAGCTGGGCTGTTCTTCCTACTTGTTTTCAACAATACGTGAGGACCTTTTCACATGATCAGTGAATGGAGTCATGGCCTTATCGGTGGCATTTTAGGCTGTGGGCAATGTTTCTCTAAGTCGCTATTCAATGAATATTCAATATTTTCTCCACATCTGCAAAGGCTGGGTGGCCATTCGTCATGTATGATTTCGTTGAGATTCCTGCATTGCAAGCAGTTGGACTAGATGGCCCTTGGGGTCCCTTTCCAACGCTACAATTCTATGATTCTATATAATAAAGGAGGCAGATAGCCTTGCCACATGGAAGAGAGAAGCTGAATATTAGTGACACTAATACCGGTAGCTGGTGCTCTGGCATCAAGAACTGTGCAGTGGGGTGGGTGTGAGTGGGTGGCTGTTGTCTTTTTTGCTGGGAGAGGAAGATGAGGAAACAACTTTTAAAAACACAAATATGCTAGATAAGCACTCCTATGCGGGACATCCACAGCAAAAGGGTATGAAAACTGAATAAATGTTTTCAATATCTCTCTCTTAAAGGATTAAAGAATGATGCAGGCACTAACTAGAGGAGAATAATATTCAGTGGGAACGTTAGTGACGAGCATGATAATAATCCCTAAATGTAATAAAATAAATCTTGGGACCTGTGATGCCTACGCAACCAAATTCCATTTGGCAATTGTAATAGATATCCGCAGGAAAGGACTGCTTTTTTGCAGTCTCCCCTCAAAAGTAATATACCTCCTTCCAGAAGATGTGTGACCTATACTCAAAAGAAGAAGTAAATACGCATTTGCTGCACAACAGACTGATTGTGTGGAAAGGCCCTTAGAAAAATGCTTTTATTGCCCTGAAAGCAGCATAAAGCACACAGAGTTAAAGACATGGTTTAACTAGGAGAAGAGGGGCTGAGCCAGAAACCCTGATGGCCAGCCATTTTCCTTTTCATGCCCATCTCCCAAAAACCTTTCACAAAACATGGGCTGTGCTTTTCCACTGGAGAGAAAAGGCCACAGGTTTCCAGGGCAATGTGGTTCTCCTATCCCCTAGCCATACTTAATGTGCATTTCCAGAAGCGGCACCTCCAAAATGAGAGATGGACGGTGCTACTAGCGGGATTGCGGACCTGCACTATGAGGAACAGTCAGGATGTGAACACAGAGGTGAGGACAGACTGGAGACAAAGAAATGGTGTTGTGCTAAAGGGGCCTATTTAGCTATTGTATGTCCTCTCGAGTCTGATGTAGGCACACACGTTTCCCAGTCTCGTAAACCACACGCAAGAGACTGAGAAGCATTACATCTATACTTGACCTCATTCCTAAAGCACAAGGCCAAATCCCGTTCCTTTTCCCAATTCCTGTTAAATTAGACATGGGCAGATAATTTAAAAAAACAAAAACAAATATAATTTTAACAATATCAGCAGCCTTGAAAAAAGAAGCCGTGCATCTAATAGCTATTACCTTTACTTTCATTGCAGATAAATGCAAATAAAAGCCTGCAGATTTTTTGATGTATGCAATGAAATTTACTGCACTATGTATATTTACAAAATATACATAGAAAGGGGGAAACGGCAAAAAAGCAAAATACATTTTGTACCAGCTCTGCGCTTCTGTAAGCACACTGTTGCATAAACTAAAAAAAAGTATGTTTCGCAAAACACTTCTTTTCACTTTGTGTGTTTTTTTCTTATAAAAATAATGACAAACACCAACTGAGCACAGTTGTGCCATTCAAAACATCAGCAATTCATCTGATCCCACCCTAGTGCAATCGCCCATAGAAACATAACAGCTGCCACTTCAAAACAATTGTAGGACTAGAATAAAGTCTGATTTTAGAAAAGAATGATTAAAACAACCTAAACGTAACAGCACAAAGACATAACGCAGCACCAACGATTTGATACCGTGGCTTACAAACATTACGAACCTTTTCATAAAGGTTCTAGCCAGAAAATCTAAATATGGAAAGACTAAAAAGTAGTCCTACAATAAATTCCTAAGAATTAAATTGGTCAAAATTTCGATTATTGGTGGACATATATGACCTCTGATTAATGATCCAAAGCAGCAAGGAGCACGAGAGTCTTAGCTCCCAGTCTAGTAAGACTGGCACTGGCATTAGATATTCTCAACAATACATGTTGCTGAAAACCTGATTAAATGTAAGTCTTAAGAAGTTTTAATGGACAAAACCCAAACCAATGTCTACATTGATTTCTGCCAATAACAAACTATTTGACGAATTTGGAGCATGAAAATATAGGTTGTAAACTAGTTTTATAGACTAATGGCAAAACTGTGCAAACTGGAATAAACCAAAGAGTATTTTATTCCCTTATGTAGATGTGATACATGCTGGCAGATTCTCCTGATCGGTGCAATGCTTTACTTACAATAGAGGATCTCCACCATTGCAGCCTTGTTTAAGATTAAATAACCTGGGTCCTCAAGACACAGTGTAAGTTGGATATATATCTGAGTAATTGAAAACAGCAGCTTTGCTCAACATACAGGTATTTACAAAAATACATATATATTTTTCTGGAATAAAGGGGAATTATTGATATCTGTAACAAAAAAAAAAATTAAACTGCTATTAGTTGTTTATGCCCCGTTACCTTTTTTTAAAAAAGTAAATGTCTCTTAAATGCCTTTGAAAAATGTGCATTTCACTGAATATGCCCTATATCAACACTTAACCATTCTTAAAAAGATTTTTTTTTTACTTAGGGTATTGAAGATCACCTGTTCTTAGACACAAGTTTTATGCACAATTAATAGTTTTCTAAGACTTGCTGCATCAATAAATGAACATTTAGGATGGGTTTCAGCATCATCTGTGCTAACATACAAAACCATGACAGTCTACCAAGTTTGTAAGGATATTATTCCAGAAGTGGAAAGGTTAGAGCAGCGCTGAAATACTTATGGCAGCAGTTTCCAAACTGTACCATGAGAGATTGTGATGTGTGCCTTGCATGCACTACTTTATACCTCTCAGAGAAGACAGTCCTTAGACAACTTATATACAGTATCTTCTTTCTCCATTATGTGGGGAGTGACATCATCCCAACAGAGGAAGTAAGGATGTACAGGAAATGCCTATCACAACCCACGTTGGAGAGGAAAGGCACTATCTCTGAAACTTGGCTGATTAGACAACGGAAATGGCAGAAGGCTATTAAATGGGTTGCCCCTGCAAAGTTGAAAGAAGGCTCTCTGTTCCCTATTCTAAGAGCTGACCAAGAAAATGCACATTTGTCTTTCTGAGTGTCACTTGAAGTGTGCCTCCAATTCAAACCACACCTTAACTATCAAGCATTTAGAAAATGCTGGTTTAGAATCAGAATGGTAGTTTACAGTCCTCTTATTCTAGAATAGCCCTGTGGCATTTCCAGTGACCTCAGTTGGGTAAGTCTAAAACAAATGGGTACATGGACTACAAGTGTTGGCACAAATATCCAAAACGAAAACGTTAGTATGCATAATTTGAGGAATCCAGTATGAAAACATGGCAGTCGCTGCTCTGTTCACAGGCCTGACCCTTACAGTGCTTCTCCAATGGCTGAATCTTGGAATTGTCCCGAGTGTGGGGTGCAAACCACCACAAAATGTCACCTGCCAAACTTGTGCCGCTATGCAGAACAAGCTGTATTTACATCATTGCAAATATTTACCTGTGCTATTCTTAGCACATTTCTCTGATAATCACTTGACGTGCCACTTGTCAGCCAAAAGAAGGAGAAGAGCTGGAGTCACCACTAAAGATATTGCTTACTGAATAAGTAGGACAGTTGTAATGTTATTCATGTTTTTTCTAAAACTTACTTGAATTTAATGTTTGGCGCGTTTTGGCACTTGTGCAGTAAGCTTCAATGACTTTTAGAATCTGAGCGTCTTCCTCTAATGCAGCAGTACCTGCAAAAAATAAAAAGGTGGTATTTGTCAATTCAAGACAATATTAAAATATGCAATAGCTGGCACACCAATCCCATACACATACCTCTGAAAGCATCAACTGTCTTATGTCAACATGGCCATGGCATCCTGTCTTCCTGGGTTGACCTGCTGCATGAGAACCTATCACCACTAATCCTGTATACCCCTAGGTGATTCTCCATCCAACCTTTTACAGTGGATTGACTTTGTACAGTGACTATTGTTGCTAGTATGGTGCTGCTAGTCCCTCCCGCTTCGCCAGCATGGTATCATTCAACGTAACAAAATATGTGAAATGTTAATTTCTTGCTGAGATAATGTAAAAAAAGCTTGCCTATCACAGGGCAGTCCTATTATCAACTAACTGTGGAATGGTGACTGCTGTCTTGGCTTTCAGAACGTTAAGCTGCATCCAAATGAGTCATGCTCGAGATTAGATCCGCAGAAATCAAATGGACTTTTAAGTTAGTCAGGACTAATTCAAGTCTGCTTATTTGAATGGGCCTAGCTCTGAATGTGACTTAGATGTGTACAGCTCATTATACCTGTATTTATGAAAGGAAGAGCAAGCCATATAACCACTGACCTTGTACATTTAAGCAGAACGATATGGATTTTGAGCCAAGGGTGGGCAGAAGGTATTGGTATCTAATGGCAGATCCAAGTGGTTTCCAGTAAATCAGCAAAAATTCTGATTCCCAGTTGTTTAACAACGGTGATTTTTGGACTAAGCAGAAGGAATGAAAAGCCTTCACTCACCCACACTGCAAAACACACTTACTTTTTCTCAGTGAAAACTCTTCTTCTGATGGTTTCCGTTCAGGTTTTCGCTTGGGCAGTAGTTTTTTCATGGTTTTGGGACTTTTGCTGAGATCCTAGAGTTAAAAGAAAAGGGGGGAGGGGGACACAAATACACACAAACACAGTGAAAACCTACTTGTGTCAAGGTATCAAAATACACCAATAGAATAAAAATGGTAAAGGGCCCAACAGTTAAGTCCAGTCGCAAATGACTCTGGGGTTGCGGCGCTCATCTCGCTTTACTGGCCGAGGGAGCCGGCGTTTGTCCACAGACAGTTTTTTCTGGGTCATGTGGCCAGCATGACTAAGCCGCTTCTGGCGAAACCAGAGCAGCACGCGGAAATGCCGTTTACCTTCCCGCCGGAGCGGTACCTATTTATCTACTTGCATTTTGACGTGCTTTCGAACTGCTAGGTTGGCAGGAGCTGGGACCAAGCAACGGGAGCTCACCCCATCACAGGGATTCGAACCGCCGACCTTCTGATCAGCAAGCCCTAGGCTCAGTGGTTTAACCACAGCGCCACCTGGGTCCCATAATAGTTGTCTTACCATGTATCAAAAAACATTTACCGCTAGTAACTTAACCGTTTTTGATGCCATCCATAAGGCTTACAATCCTTTCAATTACCTATTTATCTACTTGCATTTTGACGTGCTTTTGAACTGCTAGGTTGCAGGAGCTGGGACCGAGCAACGGGAGCTCACCCCATTGCGGGGATTCAAACTACCGACCTTCTGATTGGCAATCCCAAGAGGCTCGGTGGTTTAGACCACAGCGCCACCCACATCCCTCACCAATAGAATAGCAATACACTATTACAAACTCTCATTCATGTGAACCATTTCTCCCCATTCTGGGTTGTTGCCTAAAAATACACAACACTACTTTTTTTCTTTATTAATGTTTATATTCAACTTTTATATTAGTGCAAAATGTAGCTAACAAAAATCAAGTTTGCATAAATAACTACAATTTAAAATTACAGCATAAGAATCATAAGAATCTGATGGAGAAATGATAAACCGATTTTGGTCTTCTGACACACGGGACTCAGCTAGACTGGTGAAGAAAAGTGATTTACAGTCATACCTCGGAATTCGAAGGGAATCTGTTCCGGAAGTCCGTTTGACTTCTGAAATGTTCGGAAACCAAAGGATGGCTTCTGATTGGCTGCAGGAAGTTCCTGCAGCCAATCGGAAGCAGCAGAATCCCAGTCGGACGTTCGGCTTCCAAAAGAACATTAAAAAACCAAAACAATCACTTCCGATTTTCAATCGTTCGGGAGCCAGAACGTTCGACTCCCAAGGTGTTTGGGAGCAGAGGTATGACTGTATATGCGTTGTATGTGTGATATAAACATTGTGCCACCAGATGGAGATTTGGAGTCCTATTTTTCTCTACCTGTTTTCCCTGTTTAAATTTACAACGCTTTAAACTGAAATGCTTCTTTGTTGTGTCTAGATCCAGCCACGGCCTTCTATTGTGAATGTAGCCTCAAGAGTTCAACTTAGCACATTTCCTTGGCTTCCAACAGTTGATAAATAATAAATTTTCAGCCGTATCCAGTGAAATCGCCCTGCCCCCACCAAGGTACTTCCTCTCCCCCTCCTCTCCCTGTGTGACCCCCCCCCAATCTGCTCCAGAAGTCCTAAAGCAGGTAGGGATCCACGGGTGAGGAGAGGGAGAAGAAGTTCCAATGTACAGGTGGAAGTTATTGTGCTAATAGAATGATACAACCCTGTGCACTGAATTAGGATACTGAAAAGAGAACACCAACAGATACATAGCGCTTCAGTTCTGCTGAGCAAACAAGCTAATTTACAGGAATTCCAAGATATGCTAGTCTGACTGTGAACTAGACATCTGTTTAAAAAGTGGACAAGGAAGTGGTGGAAAAACATGGCAGAAATCTACTGAATGGCCTGAGTCAAATGTGTTTGCACACTGGGCCTCTCCTTGCCCTTTTGCTCATACATACCCAATTCCTCCTCCCTCACTTCCCAGTTTGATCAAATTTTGCCTGGCTCCGATGCAACAGAAAACTATGGTTTGATCAATATCAGAAAGGGAGAGAAGGAATCTGAATATCCAAGAAGAGGGGAAAGTGTATGAGCCCAATATCTGGTCACCATGGTTTGCTGTTATAAGTCATTGGGCTGCTTTGCCTCTAACACTGAACCATGGCTTACCACTATGTGGATATGCCCAAGTGAAGCGTTGGGCTCATGTACTCCCCAGCCCGCTCCTGTATGATGGAAGGACATGCGTCAATTTTACTTTCAGTTTCCAAGCTTCATATGAAGCTGGCTTGTTCAGCAACTATCCATGGTTTGTTCTAAATCAAGATTGCTGGTTTGCACATAACACTAATGAGTTGCACTGAAAGTAATCTCCGTTGTAATCTTCCTCCAAGCTGCACTGGAGGAGGAAAGCACCAAGACAAAAAGATTTTGAACTCCTATATAATCTTGCTGCTCTAAAGATAAGAGTGTGTGTCAATTTTAGGAGCTGCTATTAATAAAACCCATTTAAACTATTAAAACTACAAGAGACATTTGCTGGGCAAAAACTACTGGTGAAAACAGAAGGTCTGTGCAAATTCAGAAACAGAGCAAACAGGAACCCTGCTGTCTCGGTTTCTGTTTTTACAATATTAAATTTTGGCTGAGGAAAACTGCACGTGGCCTGGAGACAGTGAAAGCACAATTGAAGGAGGATTTGCTTTTTATATGCCAACTTTCCATAGTGTCTGATCCATCATCATTTCAAGAACATTACTCTCTCTATTAAATATTTCCCCCCATCCTTTCTCCCAGTAAGAAATGTGGCTGAAGAGAAAAAGTGTATGGTGTCCCAAAGTCAAATTGGATATTCCCACTCACTGCCTAGAAAGCACAGCCTTGGTTAATTGTGACCGACTCGATGCAAGCTGAATCTCAGCTGGAATCCTTTATGTTATCCGTATAGAATTCTGACCTGGAAAGAATTTAGACTTCTCACTGGGTTGCACATGCTCACCTCTTTGTAACAGAGTGCTGCTGAAGGCCGTAATGGAGGTGCTGGCCTCAAGCAGCTCAAACTCCATGGCTTAGGAGTCTTGGGAGGCTCCAGGGGTCCCCAGTTTATAGTGGTATGAGGCGTCCCATGATGTGAAGGATGTGGAAGAGTGTGGTATACTGGAGTCAGGGGCATTTGCTTGCTGTCTGCATGCTTGCTGGATGGTGTTACAGGATGAGAAGGAAGCTGCCAAAATGAACAAACATCACACAAGCAAAGAAAGAACAATCAAAAGGGAATGCCATGTATAACCCTACACCAGTAAGCTTTCGTTATTAAATTTACTGCAGTAAGACAGGTTTGTTGGAACTTACCAATCTATTAACACTATGGTATGGGGTTAGCACATCACAGTAAACCATAGTTTAAAATGAGCTATGGTTTAATGTGAATGCTTCTACCTGCTGCAAACAAAACAAATCAGAGTTTGGTTTGTCTTTGTGCCCGAACACAAAGTGCTTCTTTCCCCCCAAACAAATCACAATATTTCATTAATACCCTACCACAGGTCCAACACCAAGTACAATTAAATTATCAGGATGCATTCGTTTGTCTCCAGCAACACAGGAAAAAATGGCCTATTTTAAACCCAATGGTACTAAAGGCTGGTGGCCTCTTACCGTGTGAGATGGCACCGAATGAGGTTTAATAGCAGGCATCCCAAGAGTAGTCACTTTGGTTTGCTTCTGCAGATGATCTACCCATTCATGCAAATCTTGTTGGTTGTTACAAGATACCAATATCCGTTCAATCATATTTCCTGGAACCAAACAGAAAATACAGAAGGAAAGAACGGTTGTGTTGAATTCTCACATTAGCAACAGCCAACGTGGCAAAACGCTTTCGTGTTTCAAACAAATGAACATATTCTGCTTCCTAAGGATCAGCACACTTCTCCTGAATCTGGTGTCTCCTCCACATCATCTTACCACAATTTGGGAATGAAAAAAGAAGAGTGCTTCCAGTTAAACAAGCATTCCTTAGATTTCCCTTGTCCCTTTAAGGACGAGTAATAGTTGGTTACAGAATATATGGGAGGTTTGCAGGTCACAAATACAAATACATATGATGTTTAGGGCTTTTCTCCCTATGAACCACTACTAACCCTGCACAACGATGGTCACCTCACAGAGACTCACCACTACATCTCCAAGAACCAGCACTCTTGTTTGGAGTGCTACGGTCAGCTAACTCTGCTTAGCAGAGAATATGCCTTGCTCAGGATTTAGCTGGTGTTAACTCTCAATATTACCTGTGCTGTATAATTTCCAGGCACAAATCAAGGTGCTGATTTCGACCTCTGGAACTCTAAATCAGGGGTGGGGAGCCTATGGCCCTCCAGATGTTATTGGGCTCCAAC
Source organism: Zootoca vivipara (assembly GCF_963506605.1). Classification (NCBI taxonomy): domain Eukaryota; kingdom Metazoa; phylum Chordata; class Lepidosauria; order Squamata; family Lacertidae; genus Zootoca; species Zootoca vivipara. Next base: position 23,792,989 of record NC_083279.1, on the reverse strand, counting down.
TTCCATCAGTCCCATGGTTAGGGATGATGGGAGTTGTAGTTCAGCATTATATGGTGGGACACATGTTCCTCAACCACTGGCTTGGGCCCTGTGCATCACAATATCTGTTCCTCTAGGGAATCTCTCTGGGGTCAACTGAGGAAGCCTTGCTCCAAATTCCCCACCCCGGACTTACTGTGACTTTGGGGAGGACCTTTTTAGCTGTGTTGCCCTGCTTTTGGAACAGCCAATCAGTTTGCAAGAGTTTTTTTTTGGGGGGGGTGCAGTGAAGGCACTAAAATCCTCTTCCTCTAAAGCCCTCTTCAGGTGTTCAGCTGGACAGGTGACGAGAAAAATATATATAAAGAGGGAAAGGGACACACAAATGGGCACTGCAGAAAACTTATGAAGATCAGGGTGGAGGAGAAGGAGGCACCGGAGCAGGGCTGACATGTATAGTCCTATTCCTCTGCCCACTTCTGCCCTGGCATGTGCAGGCTGAAGGCTTGAAGTGATTGCTGGCCCAGTGATCGAGTGGATTACAATTCCAGGCATCGAGACCATATTGTTATTTTACTGGTATACTGTTGATCTTTTTATTGGCGAAGCGTGTCTTGAGTTCTTTTTTAAAAAAAACCCAACCTACATAGTATTTTAAAAATGAATAAATTATAAACAGTATGACCAGAGAGGAAACTTAAAATTATCTTGTGACTTATTTTTTTCAAGCTGGCTTTTGCCACATAAAATGATACAAACAGAACCAGACAGGGAAGCACAAGGACATTACCTGATATTTCAAATGCATTTCTGTGATTTTCACTTTCTTCTAGCTTTGCAATTGCCATGCCTGTTAGCGGCAATTTCCCCTGAAAACAGACATATCAAACCATTCTTTAAACAAAATCCAAAAACATGGCAGCCTTGTATTTAAGCACTAGCCTAGGAGCCACGGATGACAAAGAACTGCATGCAGGGAAGCAAATGTTCTGCCAGACAAAAAGAAGGGAGTTCTCTGTCTCTTCTCTGTCAGCCCCCAGCAGACCAGTAACTTTTGTGAGCTTATTTACATTGATAAATTCTAAGATACATTCAGCGAATAAAAACAAACGTATGAATTGTTTTTGAGCCACGGGGCGGTTAACCAAAGACTGGGGCACAGCTTGCTCTTGAAGAGTGGTTTATGTTCAATATCCACAGTGCCGCCTTTATGCTCCTTACTTGCACCTCTACCACAGTAGCAGCAGGCTGAGGAACCTTTTTCAGTCATCGAGGACCACATTCTCTTGTGAGCAACATTACAGAGGTTGTATGTTCATGGTGGTTGGAGGTCGAAGCAGAAAAAAGGGGGTGCGCCTCCTCCACGAGAGGGCAGCAACACGAGAACAGGCCTTTTCTGCAGTGGATCCCTGCTTGTGGAATGCTCTGCCCAGGAAGGCTTGCCTGGCGTCTTCGTTACCTATCTAGAGGTGCTAAGCAAAAGTATTCCTCTTCTCCCAGGCCTTTGGCTAATTAAACAATTGTGGGGTTGATTTAGAAAATGGCGTGGCACACCCGCCGGTCCTCTAGGATTAGGAAGTGTAATACTGGCAAGCCAGTACAGTGACAGGACAGGAGGTGAAGGCATAGGTCAGTTGTACTGGGTGAGGCTTGGTGGATCTGGAAAGATTGGGATAGATCTGGCTGAAGCAGGCTTGACAGGAGAAGACCAGGATGCGTCAAACTTGGGTTAGGGAGAAACAGTGGGAGCAGGTAGAGCCTTGGAAAAGTACTGAGGGTCACAAGATAGAGAGGAGGGGGATGTTTAAAGAGCAGGCATGTGATAGGTACATGATGTGTGGGATGTGCAGTTCATCACTTCCTTCATGGCGGAAATTTTGGGGATGTTGGCAGGAAGTGACATGTACCTGAACATTACTATGCATGAGGCTGCACTCTGTAATTGGTTGGAAGCTGCATTACAAGTTAATCATTAGCTGTCAAAGTTGCTGTCAACAAATACAGGCTCCCGAGCTCCGCCAGGGGTTGGCCTTTGGGGAACTCAGCCTTGTCTCCCGTCTCGTTGTTGAATTATCCATTGCTACAAACAATTCTATAGCATTTTAAACTGTGGGGATGTGTTGTTTTCGTTTGCTATTATGGCACTTTTGGGTGTTTTTATACTGCAAACCGCCCTGTAAACTTCAGGTGAAGGGCGGTATAGAAATTTAACAATCAAACAAACCAATAAGTGACTCTTGCTGCTGTACGGTAGAGTTCATTCCAGTCACACAAAGGTCAGCCATTTCCACAAACATATATATCTCCAGCGCAGCGAGAGGCATTATTGCAATTCAAGGCCACATCTGAGCCACACAAAAGTACTTGAGGGTGGCAAGAAGGCGTGGTGAGGGGGCATGATGTTGGGGGGGGGGGAGTCCTAGAGGTTCATTTTGGCCTTCAGGAATAATGTTGCCCACTTCTGCCTTACAGGATCAGTCAGAGGATATGATACAAATGTTCCAAAAGCTAAAGATTACATAAACATAGTATGCAGAAAAAGTTATACTAAAAGTTGTTTTACCTGATAGATAAATCCACTCATTCTAGGACTGGCGGACAACATGAGCAATATGTTAGGAAAGAGAAGAAGGTATCTTTCGTTCTTTTCCTTGTTTGGAAAAAAAAGGATAAGGGGAATCATTAAAATACAAAGTTACAATTAAGTGACAAAACAAAATATCATATGCCATATTGTGATCGCAAACACTGGTATGTGTCGTTACTTTAGTAATATTAAGGCATGTCAGGCATTTTTTAAAAACAAGATTATCCGGGGGGCGGGGGGGCAACCACTTCGGGTTTTCTTTTAAACGGAGCTGCGTTACCTCACTTCCAGCACACTGAATCATGACTTGTGACATGTAAATAACATTTCCAAGTGTTTTAATGTCCTCTCCTTCCCAGCAGCGGATAGCTTCCGTTAGTATTTGGAGTTCAAGCTCCTTTCTTTTCCGTACTTCTTGACACTGTGCCTGTTGGACCAGGAGAAAATACTATGAGCCAGGATGCAAGCACAACTGAAATAGCCCAGAGACAACAGTTGCTCAGTACCATGCCTGGATCTTTTCATTTGATGTGGCTGTAGAAGAGGAGAGACACTCACAAGATGTAACTGCATCACGACCTCTCCAGACCACCAAATCCCAACTACCCTTTTTTTTTTACTTAAGACGGCTATGCGTTGCATCATTGCTGCTTTAAAGGCTATTCTATACTTGAAGCCAAAATAGAAACTTGAGGCACCTCAACAGTAGTGGGACAGCTGGTTACCAAACGGTTTTGTTTTCCCTTGACTTTTTTTTTTTAAAAAAAATCCCTTAATGTCCATCGCTTACCTTTCCTCAAGGTGTCATTAAGATTGCAAGCTATGGGTAGGGGTTGTCTCAACTGTTTCATGTATGTATAACATATAGCTCCTATAGGCACTTGAAAAAATATTACTAAAGTATAATCAGTTATAATGACTTAACTGTCCTAGTCTGACATTTCAAGCGTTTCATTTTTAAGCTGTTTCTACACAAAATATTCCAACACTTGGTTTGACTTCTTACCAATTCTTTTTGTCCTCTTTTAACAACTGAAATGTTTTACAAAGGGCTAGATATATCCTTTCATTCACTGTGCTTAGTAAACTAGAGAACACAATCAATTATCGCCCAAGGATTACTTTATATAGGACATTTATTGCCATATAAGGTTGTGTGAAATGTGTGAAACATCCTAAACAAAAGAAGCAGCTCAAGAAACTTCAAGCACAAATAATTTTGTTAAGAGTTTCAGCACACTTCTTCCCCCCCCCTGTAAACCTCAACTGCAGAACACTTTCTCAAATTTGCCTGCCTCCAACTACTTCACTACATTAAGCATTTGCACAGGAGGAGTATATCCAATTTAAACAGGGAAAGCACCTGCTAGTTCTGCATTCTGAATGACCAGGTTCACATTTAAATTCTGTTGGCATGCCAGAGATCTATGGGAAGAATGATGTGTAGGCAGCCTAACATCACACAATCAAACAGGAAGCTGGCTATGTGGACCAACATGGGTGCTTTTATGCAGCACCAGCTTTATGTTTAGATTGGGCCTGAGAGGTTCAATAGGGAAGTGTGAATCTTTATGCCAACTATGGGGCCAGGGAACCTTGTGCCAGCATCCTTTCCCTTGGTGAAAAGCAATCTGTTGTACTGGGTAGAGATGGCTGCACACTCCTTATCCTTATATGGATTTATAGTCCTTGAATTCACTCAGACAGATTTCTATATGCAAAGGTTTGAGTCATGGTCTTTCATGTAGTACCATGTGACTCCTCTTTTATCCTATGAACTGTCTGTCCCTTGAACCCAGACCAGAGTTTCCACTGGAACCATATTTTAAAAAATTCTTCCATAGCGATTCATCTTTAAATAGTTCCCGCATGGTACCCACGCAAAGTGCTCTTGTGACTTTGATACGCTATTTTGTATGATGTTTAGACTAGTATGTTGCCATCTATCACCTACGTAACTTACAGAAAGATTTTTGAAAGCTGTCATGGATTTCTGAATGTCAGGCCGGTCTTGATGATAATCCTAAAAGAATGTTAAAAGATACTTATATGCAATATGAAAGGAACAAAATTTACTTTACATTATATTCAAGCTTTACACATTCTTCTGGCATTATATATAAATCAAATGTTAAGATAGATTTCTCACATCTACGCCGCTTTAAAGGCCAGATCGATCTAGAGAACAAATTTTATTTTAAATAAGCCCATTCCCTCCCACTGGCCTGGTGACACTTCGCCTGATGGACTAACCATAAATTTGTATCCTTCACTCACTTCTCTATAAATACCTAGGGGACACAGGTGGTGCTGTGGTCTAAACCACTGAGCCTCGTGGGATTGCTGGTCGGACGGTCAGCAGTTCAAATCTGTGTGATGGGGTGAGCTCCCGTTGCTCTGTCCCAGCTGCCAACCTAGCAGTTCGAAAGCAAGCCAGTGCAAGTAGATAAATAGGTATCACTGCAGAGGGAAGGTAAACGGCATTTCCGTGCACTCTGGCACTCGTCACGGTGTCCTGTTGCGCCAGTAGCGGTTTAGTCATGCTGGCCACATGACACGGAAAGCTGTCTGGGGACAAACGCTGGCTCCCTCGGCCTGAAAGCGAGATGAGCACCACAACCCCATAGTCGCCTTTGACTGGACTTAACTGTCCTGGGGGTCGTTTACCTTTAACCTTTATTATAAATACAATTTGAGCAAGATTTCCCTAGTGCACAATTTAAGAATAAGTTGAATTACTAATGGAGATGTAACAGTAGCAGCTGGTGGGACTGCCCTGCTCTTCTGCCTTCTGAACATGCTGGGTCACTTACCAAAAAGGGAAAAGGCAAGGCAGCTGGAGCTCAGTATGGTGCAGGCGCTGTGGCAGAACCAGCCCAATGTTCCAGGCACTGCGTCCATACTGTGCCTACACCATACTAAGCTCTCGATGCCTTGCCCCTCTCCCTCTTGTCTACTGACATATTCAGTAGACAGGAGAGCAGCACAGTTCCATTGGCTGCTACTGGATGTAAAGAGGAAAAGGAATTTTGTTCCAGCCCTAAAGCTAATCAAAATATGTTTGACCCTTGCAACAAAAAATTCTATGTCTCATCATAATTTAACATTGAAACTAACCTTTCATCCCAACTCTATACGACGTTGTCAAACCAAATACAGTGGTGCCTCGCTTAACGAATGCCCTGCTTAACGAAATTTCCGCTTAATGAAAGGATTTTTCGAGCAGAGGTTGCCTCGCTAGACGAATTCGTTTTATGAAAAATTCGTCTAGCAAATCGCGCTTTCCCATAGGAATGCATTGAAATTCAATTAATGCGTTCCTATGGGCAAAAAAAAATTCAAAAAAAATTCAATGCATTCCTATGGGATTCGCTAGACGAATTTTTCGTTATAAGAAAAGACCCATGGAACGAATTAAATTCGTCTAGTGAGGCACCACTGTAGTGGTGCCTCGGTTTAAGTACACAATTGGTTACGGAAGTCTGTACTTGACCTGAAACGTACTTAAACTGAAGCGAACTTTCCCATTGAAAATAATGGAAAGGGGATTAATCCGTTCCAGATGGGTCCGCGGAGTACTTAAACTGAAAGTACTCAAACCTAAGCGTACTTAAACCGAGGTATGACTGTATGTTAAACTAGTTTTGGTAATAAGGACCAAGCCTACAAGTCGGATTACTGTGAATTTGTACCACTGTTGAACAGCAGTTAAATAGCCAAAGAACCGGTGGGGGGGGGGGCAGTTCCCAAATGATAAAATTAAACAATTATGCCAATGTAGGTTTCATGGTAAGCCAAGAGTGCCGAGAAAAACACATATGCAAAACTCCAAAGGAATGTCAGAAAAGGCCTCCAACGAAGCTTGACAGCCAAGATTCATATGTGAGAAGCACAAACAAGGCAGTTGCGCAACAGTGGGGGGGGGATGCAAGGAAGTGCAGCTGTGGGACTTTTTTCAGAGTATGCGCGATGACATCATCTGTTGGGAGTGTCTTGCTCCAGCAAATGAATGGGCTGATATCAAGACTTTCAGGTTTTACTACTGTTTGTGACAAATTAGAATAGAGGGAATCAGAGAATGAGGTCAGCTCACTATTCTAAGGCTGCTATAGCCAATCCTGATGTGGTTGTGCAGGTACGATCAGAACAGCTCCTTGCATTTTGGACTTTCCATGGGGGTCATCATTATGACCTCTTGCACTTCGAGATTTACCATTACAGCACTGCTGTTAAATACCCATCTTGTCTGAGACATCCACAAGTGTCTCTTGGGAGACTGGAGTAATAAAAAAGCAACAGGTGCATATAAAATGTGGCAATATACTCATACTATAGGCCAGAGCAAGCCACAGTTTTAGGATCAGGGCATCTTATTTTTGTCTTTGAAAACACAACCCCAGAACTCTAATGGAGTTGATCCTTCCAGACTACTATTACTTCCTTTACATCAGAAGAATGAGAGCATAGTAATGTCCTTTAGAACTCATCATTCCTGAAATGTGCCTTTAAGGTCATCATTATCAAACATCATTAAACTAGAATTTTAATGCTGCTGAGATATACCTCCATGTGTCTTTCAAGCTCTTTGAGCAACGTGGGATATTTATCCAGGCGCATAAAAGGTTTGCTCAGGCCTGTGGTCAATACAAGAATCCCAGGGCTGTTGGCTCCTTTCATCTCCATGAATTCTCCCAGCTCTTCACTGTTCATTAAAAAAAGAAGTTAAAGTTAAAACAAAAGCAAAGAAGTAAAATCAGCCAAACCAGAGAGAAACAAATCATTTCACTTCTTCAGCAATAGCCTGCTTTTCATTTTCTGAGAAAGGGCTAAGCTTCCTCATAAAATAAAAGATGAACAAGCCTAATCTTACTTGTATTTTTTTGATGGAAAACCAGTTCTTCAAGCTTAGCTTTAATTCTCTCTGAATCCCAGTTGAAAAGAATGCATCAATTTAGAGCTAAAATTAGGGCTCCCAGCACTATAAATAATCAAGTATTTCAGGTGATGTTAAACGTATTATTCATACTGATGACGAGAGCTAACGTCCAAGAAAATTAACAGTTCAAACCCTTTGCTCATGTACTTTGAATTAAGCACTATGTTGTTCAATGGCGCTTAAACCCAAGCAAACCTGCATAGGGCAAAAGCATCAGGGGAAAATCCCACTACCAAAATAATAACAAGCCACACTGTGAAATGAACATACTGGCCTTTAAGCAGGCATTGAAAGTTTCTTTAGTCTAATCATAGGTATTTTCAAGATCTGGTTCCTTTAATGCTGTTTTTTCATCTACTGTTTTTAATTAATTTATTGTATTTTATGCTATAATTTTGTTTAATTTGTTATTTTATTGTTATTGTTTAAAGTTAAGGTATACTCAGGACAACATGTTAATGTAGAAGGGTTAAAGTTAATTTAAATATATAAATACACTAAACACAAAGTTAAATTATCAATAGATTATTGAAAATTTTACAGAAGAAACACAAATAAAAAGAAGAAACACAAATACATTTTTAAGAACCACCATCGCAGTTGCATTTGTATAGCCTCAAATCTCCCACAGCAATTTAATCCACTTTAGCACAACTGAGAGAATGTCAAGAAAGCATTGTATGTAGGCCCACCCACCATCAACAAACACCCTTTTCAGCATTAAGTCACAACATTCCTCTAAAAGGAAGTCTAGCCTACCTACACATCTGTAATGTTGCATTTAACTATTGTCATGCTCTACTTAACAATCCAACAAGTGGAATCCCCGAAACTTTCCTCTGCTAGGTTCTCTTATGATTCCTTGCAAGATCTTAGTAGAACACAAGCTTAACATGAGTCAACAGTGTGATGCAGCAGCAAAAAAAGCTAATGCTACTCTAGGCTACATCAACAGAAGTATGGTGTCCAGATCAAGGGAAGTCATAGTACCATTCTATTCTGCCTTGGCCAGGCCACACCTGGAGTACTATGTCCAGTTCTGGGCACCACAATTTAAGAAGGATGTTGAGATGTTGAAATGTGTGCAGAGGAGGGCGACCAAGATGATCAAGGGTCTGGAAACCAAGCCTTATGATGAATGGTTGAGGGAGCTGAGTATGTTTAGCCTGGAAAAGAAGAGACTGGAGACATGATAGATATCTTCAAATATCTTAAGGGCCGTCACATGGAAGAGGGAGCATGCTTGTTTTCTCCTGCTCTGGAGGGTAGAACTCAAACCAATGGATTCAAGTTACAAGAAAGAAGAACCCAACTAAACATCAGGAAGATTTTCTTGATAGTAAGAGCTGTAAGATTCCTGCATTTTAGGGGGTTGGGCTAGATGACCTTTGGAGTCCCTCCCAACTTGACAAATCTATGATTCTGTAAGTCTGAAATGACCTTTCCCCATCCATACACTGAAGAGTCAAATGGGTCCTTCCCACTGAACATTCTCATTGCCAAGAAAGTCCAAGGCTAGCTGCAACACCTTCCTGCTACCACAACACTTTAGGAAAATATGGTTTTGATTTCAGGAGTAATATAAAGTTTCCTCATTTTGTGTTTAAACCAAATCCCCAAGACCATAAAAATGGTCCACAACACCACCAATATGTTCATGGACATGTACTTGACAGAAGGCTGTATGTACATACGCAATATACAATATGTGAAGTACACAGAGCAGCAACAGTTTTGATATTCAAGAGTCCGTGTATATTCAAACATAACACAGCCCTTGCTTTAGCTACAACTCACTACATCAGATAGGATCAACTAGCCAAGCACTTAAAAATAGAATATTTTAAATAGTGTTCTGAGCAACAAAGAACTTTTCTTTTTTAAAAAAAAACTGCCATTAATGGTGAACTATTTAAAGACTATGCATAGTTAATTTATTTCCTTCAAAAACCATTACATCTACAAATCAGTCTGGTTAGTTCAAGATCACAGCTGTTTTAACAAAGACACTAAGTTTTTATAACATGCACTTTTGTCTAAATGCTGCTGAATATTGCACAATGAATCCACTCCATATTTAGCTAAAGCAGTACACAGGGAAGAAACAAAATGAGATATGCAAGAGATAGTAGTTTAGCCAAGAAACAAATAGGCCTATTATTAAAATCTTAAATCTATCCCAAACAGATTTGGTATGTAAAATAAATGAGCATAAATATTATTACGAGGCTAGCATACATTTACAAAATTTGGGTATCAAAGAATTTTTGAAACCTCTCCAACAAAGATAGTCCTAAGAACTGACTGTTTTTATCATCCATGCTTCGTGAAGTCTCCTAGGTTAGTAAGTTATTAAAATAGAATTTGCAATTTGCCTCTAAAAGGATCCAAACCAACAACATTTTTAACATGTAAAATCACTAAAAAAACCTAGGAAGAGTATCTTTAAAAACCTCAAAGCACCTACAACCATGTGAACAGTAGGAAAACTCTTAGCATTAAATGAACAAACAAATGGAAAAAGAAACATTTAAAACTGCAACTTACACTTCCAATTTCTGTCTATAGTAGACAGAACATGAACTCTCACTGCTGAAAGGTCTAAATATGTCACATAGACAATGCATGCTGAAAACCCTCCACTAAATCCTTGGCTCACTGAATGACTCTAAGCTTTTTACTGTCTCTAGTGCAGCATTTCTAGATAGAATGCCTTATTCTTGGGCTGTTGCTTCAAGTATGACATCACCCTCTATGTTAGCAGCCTTTTTTTGAAGCGAAGTGGAGGAGGGACAAAAGGTTCTCTGACTCAGATGCTTATCTGTATTCCATGCCCCCATTATCTTCCATAAATGCTATTTAAGCTTCACATTTCAAAATCTGTTAAAAAATGCAATAAAGTAATTTCAAATTAGGTTCCAGCTACAAGATCTTCTAACACTCTGTTAAACTGTACTTTAGAAGAAAAAGAAAAAGTGGCTTAAAGCCTTGCTCCAGTTCTACAGATGCATTTTTTTAGCCTGAAGCATGCAGAGAAGTCTGGATGTTGTGGTTGGTTGTAGGCTTTTTTTTTTTTAATAATCTGCTCCCTCATTTGGGTTAATGCTGGAAAAAGATTGCTTCCACTTGCCTCCGCAGAAAGTATTCTTGCCTTTGCTTTAAAACTTTTCTGCCTTTGGTAAAGATTTAACTGAGGTTGCATCAGTAAGACTGATGGAGGTGTAACCCTTAACTATGGTTAAGGGGGCAGAGTAAGCTAAGGTTACCAGTTGTCCCCGGATTTACAAATCAGTCCCCATACAAAACCCATTGAAATTGAAAAGTGTCCTCGGATTCATTGAAAAAAAAATCTGGTAACCTTAGAGTAAGCTGTAGCTCTCCACCTCATATGCAAATTTCCCGACAATGCTTTTCTCCATAGTGGTTAAGGCTTATGACATTAATCATAGTTAACGCTAAAGCAGATCCGCTCTTAATGATATTTCCTTGGGTCAAATTCATGGCGAAGTGCAAAAGAGGGAAGGCAGGGAAATGTCCAAAATAGGGATGAGGAACTTGTAAGCCCTCCAGATGTTGCTGCACTACAACTCCCATTATTCTTGACCACTGGCCTTGTCGGCTGGGGCCAATGGGAACTGGAGTCCAACATCTGGAGGGCTACAGGTTCCCCATCTCTGGGGAAAGAATCTATGATTCTACAGCCTGATTCTGATCACTTTACCTCATCTAAGGTTACATTTGCACCATAACTATAAATATTTTTATGTACAATAATTTACAAACATTGTGCATGGCAGGCATCAGCATAGAAGCAGCATTTCTCCTCCTCCCTAGAGGAACAGAAGGCCTCCTGCTAATATGTTGCCTGCATAATCTAAATAACAAGGGAACCCTGTTGTTTTCCTTGTCTGAACTTCTTCAAATGTTTTGTTTTATTTGTATGTAATTAAACTCAACCAACTAAATTCATACATTTGAATTGGCTTGCTCATTTTATGGAAATGCAAGGTAATAAAAACAAAAACATTTTAAAATAAAGATCTAAGATTGCTTTAAACCAAGTGACAATCCTGCTAGAGGGTGTTAAGAACTCCCAAAGTGAGAAATAGTCAGGTTACTTTGATATGTGGCTAACTACAGGTTTCTGAATAAGCAGTAAGGACTGACGATGGACGGAAATGTCCACATTCCTTCCAAGCCTAAAATATTGTAATTATAAGCTGCATCAATTAATGGCCCTATTGGTCCATAGATAATCATTTCAAAACATCGGGTATCAGAAAAAGGAAACCCTATTCATCTGACCAAGGCTAGGGAGGTAGACCTCAAATTTTATATTAAAATATATTTGTTTTAAATGAAAGCACTTCTGTGACAAGCTAGTTTCTACTGTCTATTATACTCAAAGCACAATCAGATTCAATCAATCCCACAGCAGGCTTGACACAGCCCTTGATAACAACACTGAGTGGAACTTGAACCCCTGAACCTTAGGAATGTAGCCAAAGCTTCAATACACTCAACCACTGTGCGTCTTTTGAAAACGAAGTAAAAAAATATATATTAGGAAGTGTCAACACTGTGCTCCCAGCCACAGAATTAAACACACCGGAAAATATTATAAAGATTGCTACCATAGGTGCTAGCGTTAGCCTGGAACCCTCAGAAAGATTCATGTTTTTCCATTGGCTGTGCAAAATTACTTTTACTTATAGTAACATTCCACCCAACATTCAGCCATTCGATCACAACACCATTCCAAAAGCACAATGGTTTAATTTCAGTTTTAATGCATTAAGCAAACATAATTGAAACAGAAAATCCTAGCCATGTTCAGATACTCCAACTTTTAATATGGTACTTTTTAAAATAAATTTTTTAAAATAAATTGCCTAAGAACAGAAACAACTCGGATTGATCGGACCAAAGTTGCACCTAGTCTGCATTCTGCTTCCCAAAATGGCCAACCAGATCTTGAATGCAATAGCTCTTGCCTGCTGTTGTTTCCCTAGCAGCTGGCATTCAAGGGGAAACTGCCCCTAGACATGGAGGTTCCATATATAGTCGTCATGGACAACAGCCAGGGATAGCTCCATCATCCAGGAATTCATCGGATCCCCTTTAAAAGCCATACAAGTGAGTGACCACCATCATTATCTTGGAGCAGTGAGTTCCATAGATTAACAATGCACTGTTCAAAGTGCTTAAGTGGAGGAAAAGGAGGGAATGTGCAAGTGTCGGAAACTACCTAGTCTAGTTCATGTAGGGCAGGGGTGGGAAACCTAAGTGGCCCTCCAGATGTTGCTGGACTACACCACCCATCATCCCTGGCCACTGGCCACACTAGCTGAAGCTGGAGCCCCACATCATTTCAAGGGTCTCAGGTTGCTTATCCCCGACTTAGAACCAAGCTATCCAATTTTCCAATCGAACTTTTTATTGCACTAGCCATAGGCCATGGCATCATTCAGAAGGATAACAAAAAGAAAACAACAACAACAACAACAATAACCATAAAAATCATCGGGCACAGACATACAATAAAACCACGGTCATGGCTACTAAAATAATTTGTTGCATTAAAGAGAATAGAATAGCAGAAGATTCTCAGGTAAGATGTGCCAAATTAAATATCTGAATCCCCTTTGCAGTTGACCGCTATTTTGTCTGGTTCCTTCATCTTCTTAGCTGCCAGCGCATAGAGTGCTACTTTATAAGTAACAAAGTCGTCGTTGTCACTAAGCAGCCATTTCACCCTTTCCACCCTATTCAAATGTGTTCCATTCGTAAACAGGGGTTTTTATAAATCGGTCTCTTGGGTCTATATATAACGGGCACTGCAATAAATAATGGCACAGGTCCTCGACGCAGGGTTGTCCACACAGACACGAGTCTCTCTTCGTAATGAACTTTGCCGTACTGTCCATCCAACACCACCGAGGGCATCAATTGGAATCGAAGTTCTGTAAAAGCGATTCTTAGTACGGCAAGTGGGAGCTTTGTCAGGTATCTGACTCAGGCACGCTCCGTTTTGATAAGTGGGAACCCTTTCTGCATCAGAACTAAAGAGACAGTCTCTTAAGTGCCTCTTATCCACCTTCATGGTCACCTGAAGATCTTGTAATTGATATTGGGACAAGAGGCGCTGGATGCCAGGCTTCCAGCATTTGGTCTGTTCCCGTTCTGTGTAAGACATATGCCTGAACTACCTCTGTAACTGTTATCTCACACATCCAATGAACAAAATTAGTTAAGGCATTTTATGGACTCCTGAATCTTTAGCATTTCTACGTGATGTATATAAAAACAAACCACACAAGAGATTAAAACAATAAGAATTCATTGTGGAACTGGCCAGTTAAACAAACACCACCTTAAAATGCCTGCCGGAATAAGAAAGCCTTTCTCATGTGCCTGAATAAAAAGTATTTGATTTATTTAAGGCACTGAACTAAATATGAATAGCATTACAGGACTTGTAAGGTTGCAAACCTGTGCACACACCCTCAGGAGTAAGGACTCAACCACACTTCTGCCTCTTTCCTCTAAGGAAACCTGCCGTTTACCACTAAATACAAGCAAATGTCAACTGGGTTTTCTCTGGACTGACATTTGTTCCAATTTAGCAATAAAGACCATGTTTTCCGGGAAGAAGTGGTGCGGCAAAGGCTAAACTGCTTTGACTCATGCCTACAAACTACAGGACAAGTGATGCACACTTAGCTCAGCTGGCAGAGTATGAGATTCTTAATCTCAGGGTTGTGGGGTTGAACCTCATGTTGGGCAAAAGATTCCTGCATTGCAGGGGGTTGGACTGGATGATCCTTGTGGACCCTTCCAAGCCTATGATTCTAAGTGGAAGTGTGAACGAGCCCCAAATTATATTGAAATCAATCTAGCAATGCTTATTTTTCAAATCCTCCACTAAAAGAAGCTGATTTCAAAACTGACGCTCACATCTGCTGCCCCTTCACCTTCGGTCTTGTGCCTGATAAAACACCTCAATTTGTTTGCAAAACACCATTAAAAAGTAGAAGGAAAAATCAAGTTAAATTTACAAGGTTTTCTTGCTCTTCAGGCACATACCTGTGTTCTGTGAGGACGGTTACTGCCGACGGGTGGTTGGCACAGTACGCAAGGTATAAATTTTTCATTTGTGGCATCAGATTTAGGAAGCAACCACCAACCCGCTGCTGAGTTTCAGGCAACCTGAAAGAAAGCAATGTAAATGTAATTTTTTTAAATGTTCTGAAGCTTAATGCACAATGCATTCCAAATACACCTGGGACATTTGTTTTAGCAACCTCAAAGACCAAGTGTAGCTTTGGGAGTCTAGTGTTGGGGAAATTGTTGTAAAGTTGTTATATGTTTGATAGCTCATTATGCGTTGCTGTTACTTGGGATGCGATGTCTTCTATATTTTATCAATCGATGCCGTTGCTTTTGTGCCGAATGCCCATAAGCATGACAAACAAGGAGGAGGAGAGATAACTCAGTGATGAAGAGAATGAAGCTAGAAGCAGTAGCCGACTCCCTAACTGAGGAGTCAAAATTGTTACAGCTGCACCAACTTTAATGTTTTGAAATGATTTACTTCAAGAATGTTTACTGCTGGAAAGCGTATTTTTTTAAGATAAAGAATAAAAATCACCTGCTTTAATATCCTTTATCACATTACATAAAACTACTGGTTGTTGTAGGTTTTTTTGCATAGTACTTTCATTTGGGGGGGGGGAGAAGTCACTCCCATTATTTGTTCATACTTTGCAACTGAACTGCAAGATTTACAGATTTACATCAACGTGTGGGCTACAAATGTCTATAGATGCCAGGTGTCATTCTAAACAGTTAAACATAAACAGTTCTACTAGATTGGATTGTACATACTTGGTGCATTCTTCTAAAGACTGTACAAGCATTTGCTGGAAAGAACTGATTTCTTCTAGGTTTCCCATTAAATATGAAGTATCTGTAGAGTTTAACCTGGAGCCAAAAAGAAAAAAAGAAAATTAAGCACTTGCACGAAAAATAGTCCACATCATTTTTGGTGTTGCTTATATGGCCGAGACTGGCTTCCAATATAGGAGGCACAAAATCACTCTCCTTTCGCATGCACCCCTGACATCACAGACCTCCCCCCTTCCTCCAACTTCCCATTTGGGGGCTCAGGAAGCTAGAGAGGCAGGGAGACAGGCCAGAGCTCTTTCCCACTATATACATCCCAGAAGATGGTTTCCATACGCTCTGATTGACAGTGTCCCCCCCATAGCCAGCTTCACTGCATATTCCTGCATTGCAGGGGGTTGGACCAGATGCTGGGGAGGTGGGGAACGGGGGGGGTCTTCTCTGGGGCTAATTTGCATAGGGAGCTTGCCAGAGCAGAATAATGTTTGACAGCCGTTGTAGAATCTTGTGGTGTGATACACTGTGGCAGTTGGTTCAGTTATTAACAGTCTCGCGATTCTCAACAACTTGATTCTTTTAAGGGAGTTCTTTTTGGATCATCTTTTAATTAAATATTTTTTTAATCTTCCATCTTGTTATTTATTATGAAGTAGCTGTCTTATTGCAAAATAATTTTAGAAATACACTTGAAGGAGAAGTTGCTGAGTTACAACTCATGACCAAACTAAAAGCTATGGAGAGACCTGGTCTGAATAGAGATATTGGATTCATGTCCCATTATACATGATAAAGCTAATTTTGGTCACCTGTCCCTTTAAAAATCCCTTGCCCTTACCTGTGGAACCAACTGCCATCATTAACAGTCATCAACAGTTATAAAGTTGTAGGGATCTCTGCTTCAGAGTATCTGAAGAAGTTTGTAGACACACCAAAAACTCATACAGTACCTAGAAAGCTTATACTTAGTTGGTCTTTAAGGTGCTACTGGAATTATTTTTAAAAAAAATTGGGGGGGGGTATTCTTTTAAAGACTGTCTTAAGACAAAAATATTTGATTCTCTTGAGGGAGTTCTTTTCGGATCATCTTTTAATAATTTTTTTAAAAAATCTTTCATCTTGTTATTTATTGCGATTCTCAACAGGTAGAGCAGCAGGCTATGTAATGTTGCTCTCTGCCTCAGACTATCAGTCAGTCTGTAAATGTTCGTTCGTCTGTAACAGTTTAATCTATGTAAGGTGCTTTATCAACTAAAAAAATATATCCACCTGCACTGTATATATATTTTCACACTGTAACTGCAAGTACATCAGGTAAAAGTTACATATTCTTCAAACTTTAAAAGAGGGTGTCTTTGGTAGTTTTTAACAGGAAAGAGAATTAAAGGGTCAAACAACCCACATACACATAGTAAATAAGAACTAAAGTCTAATTCCCATAATATACACCTCTAACAAACTAAAAATCAGGTTCCCTTTCATCCATAAGCCCTATTATTATTAATGCTTTTTGAATTTATTGCCTGCCCTTCGCCATAGGCTCGCAGAGCAGGTTTTAAGCAACTTACACTGCCCATAATGGAAGGCCCTTAAGATGCATGCTGGCTCAAATAAGGTTTTTCAACGGCAAGATGTACTTACTTTTCACTAGCTTGTAAGGGTCGTAGGTAGCTAGAAAGCATGGTCTGTAGCTCCTTAGCATATTCATTTTCTGTTTCTAGAATGTTTTGTAGCACCTAGAATACATTTTTAAAAAGCCTGTGACTGTCGTGTTAAAACTACAGAGAGGAGGAAACCAAAATGTCAAGACATCAATATTGTTTTCTATAGGTTGACTATAAATAGGAGAGGAAGAAGTGTGCACGTGATTTTAAAAAAAGCAATTAGCGTAGTAAAAAAAAAGCACGTTTTTAAAGGTTCAAAATGGTAGGAAAGGGCTGTAGCAGAACACTTTGCAGGTTTAATCCTCAGCATCCCCAGAGTAGGATTGGAAAAGAATGTTGCGTAAAAGAACCAAAGGATATGATATATATAAGGGAAATGTCTGACATATCTTCCGTACAGCACCTTGATTATATAAGGCACCGATGGCTAATCTTTTTTTTGACAAATGTGTGTCAGAAATTAAAAGTGTGAGATGGTACTCTGCTCTGCAGCTCGCCTTCCTCCCTTGGGTGTGGTTTTTGCCAAAATACACAGCGCGCACCACTAGAGTGCAGGTGTAGCTAGATGTCAGTGTTTGAAATTAGCCAGGCGCCAGGTGCATTTTGCACCTGGCTATTGACCACTTGCGACCAAGTAAAGATGCCTGGGCGCCAGGATGGCTCTTGACATTTCCACCATCTGGAGATGCATGCCTAGGGATCACTGGATCTGGGCTGTTTTCGCACACTAATACCACAACCTGTAGAATTCTATCAGTTATTATTTTATCTGCACAATCAGAATGAATTTCTGGAACCAAAATGCTTTTTCTGTGCAGCCTGAGCGGGAGCAGTCACCATTAAGAAAAAGAGGTCGGAACAGGCCAATATATACAGGTGAAACTCGGAAAATTAGAATATTGTCGAAAAGTGCATTTATTTCTGTAATGCAACTTAAAAGGTGAAACCAATATATGAGATAGATGCATGACATGCAAACCAAGATATGTCAAGCCTTTATTTGTTGTAATTGTAATTATTCGTCGTTAGGCGGGTCAATTATAAATGGAATGTAATTAATGAAATATAATCGTGATGTTCATTTTTGTTTATTTTTGTATTGTTGTAACTATTTGTTTTATTACTGTGGAATTTCCAAAAGAAAGCATTTGTAAAAATAAAAATAAAAAATAATAAGTTGCATTACTGAAATAAATGCACTTTTCGACGATATTCTAATTTTCCAAGTTTCACCTATATATGTGGACTGGATCGAGTGACTTTTCTTCTTTAAGTTTTCAAAGCTCTTAACCCAGTTCAAGGCTGTCATCTGAACTAGCCAGATGTTTAACTGAGAACCAATCACAGTCAGTCCATCATTTGAAAAATAAGACTTTGGAGCTATCTTACCCAAAAAGGGCAACCAGACATTCCGTGACTATAACCTTGGTTTAAGGAGCATTTTAGCGCCTAGCTTATATACGAGTTTCTAACACTGCCCTAGGAGTAGGGAAATGTTTCCAGTAGTTGCTAAGAGCATTGCAATCTGCAATAATAAGCTATCTGTTTTTACCACTACCTTTTAAACCCCCAATTTTTTTATTACTTTGGGAAGGCTAATAATTCAATGGATCTCCTAGAACCCCCATGATTAGGATGATGTTAGCCTAACTACATTATTCAATACAGCAGTTTCTAGTTGGTATGGGCATAAAACCATCATTCATGCCAGATGTCTATATGAAAACCTGATGAAACAAGTGGCATGCTGAACTATTTGAAATGGAGAATTCACTGCTTCTTTCATTAGTGTTGCTGAACTCAGTTTTATTCCTTTGAATAGGCCTATTCAGCTGAAGAGAGGGTGGGGGGAAGACAATTTCTGAGTTCATTCTTTTGTTGGTAACTTGACTCCTGCCCCGAAGCTTAAAATGTCTCCATTTTGCAAGAAGCGCTACGAAGGACAGATGTCACAAAGAACACATAAGCTATTTATTAATTAGTCAGTCAGAAAGTACTGGCTTGCACACAAGAAGCAGAAAGATTAATAAATTATATCTTAGAAAGAAAAGACAATGTTGAAACATCAGCAGACCACAACACTGTCGCATGCAAAGCCAGGCAATGCGTGGGGGGGGGGGAACCTGTTGCTTGCTGCATTACAAAACCAGCAATCAGCAGCAAAGGTTGCATTGTATGTGGGGAGGGGGGCATTAAATAAGCATCTAGAAGAAACATTTTATAAGGCTTTCACATATTACACTGGCACTATTTTGCATCATTTTTATGCAGGAGTCATCAAGGTGTATTCTCATGATCTAATCTCCGAAAAACATTAACTAACTATTAAGAGACGCTTAATAGTATCACTCTTAAATGTTTTTAAATTAGCTGTTTTTAATTTTAAAATGCACGCAGTATATTTGCTAATCTGAGAAAACAAACCATATCTGAATTAAAATATGCTGTACTGTAATACAGTTTCTAAATTACCAGCAGCTAGTAGAGCTGCATTTTGCCTAAGTGTAAATTAAATTCCCACAAATAAGCATGTTCCCAAGGTTCAAATAAATTCTACTTTACATTACCTGCATTCATGCAGTACCATTTTTTAAAAAATCCTATTTTGACTTTCAAGATTCATACTGATTTTTTATGCAGAAAATTCTCAATTCTCATGATTTCTCTGTGTATCACTGTTTTCGGATGGGCTTCAAGTTCACTTACCTGCCTTACAGTATTTTTGGAGGTTAAAAAGCATCAAACATAATAATACTTCACATTCAGCATAGCTGCACCTCACGGTTTCTAATCTCACCGCCATACTTGTCTGATCTAATAATCACCTTTCTCCTCTTTCCTGCTTTCTGCACATTCTGGCTGCTGCAAGAACCCATGAGATTTCAAAGACCTGTTCCAAAAGCTCCATCACCATCTGATGGAACTACCGGCAGGTACCAACTGTGGACTGCTTTCACAGACATGGTAACATTTAACAGTCTGCACACAAACGAAAAGCATAAAGAGCTGGATTCATTCAGTGCGAGCTATTTCCTCGGTCACAAGAGGGGAGAAAAATATCAAGTACAGTATGTCTAACAGTTCGCTCACACAATACCCAGTTATCATCCCCAACTTTGACTACAGTGTGGCTTCAAAAGAACAAATAACAAAACTGCTTAAACGACTGTTTTGATATCAGGTGAAAGGAAACTGAGCGCCACTTTGCAATGTTTTTTCTTCTACTTAAAAAAAAGAAAAAAGGATACACAATCATATAGGGAATCTGCCTAAGTACCCACAAACTTTTTGCAGCAAAATAGATCCTTGCATTATGTTTTTTCTGCCTGTAATAGCATATACTCTCTCTCCCCCCCCCAATCCTAGAACTGAGCCACTGCAGAATAAAGTCAAAAATATGTAATGCACAAATAATGGTGTGTATCTCTAAATAGCCAAATTTCAAATAGTCACACGATAATAACAGATAAAACCAAATTCAACATTATACAAGAGATTGTTAAAAGTCCACATAACTACAGGAGCCTGTCTCCTGATCTATTTCAGGAAATCTTCATCATGTCAGTTTACATGCAACTCATAACATGTGTGAACATTCCTTTAAAAAAAAACACAAAAAAACCCCAAAGCCATGAAAAATGTGGGCTGAGTTTAACAACTTCACAGCGACTTTTCTGAATTTCCCGAGGAATGTTTTTGGACCCCGGGAGTCATTATGAAAACTTTCCCCAAGAAATACTCTTCACAGATTCGCATGTCAACTACCAAGTGAGAGACAAGTGACAGATTTACTCAGCATTCTCAAATACTAACAATCCAGCTGCGACAAGCACCCTTTGAATATTGTTCAGCAATGTTTAGATTTTGTGCCCTCATCAAGAGTGCAAGTTAATTTCATCAGTGAAGTTCTCTAAAATTTGCATATTACATAATTCACTTTTCAAACATTTTTTTTTAAAAAAAAAACTTTACTATCCTAATGGGCTCAATTGTTCCCTTTGTTAATTCATTTGAAATAGCCTCCTTTGATTAGGGCAGGCATAGGCAACCTTGGCTCTCCAGATGTTTTGGAACTACAACTCCCATGATCCCTAGCTAACAGGGCCAGTGGTCAGGGATCATGGGAGTTGTAGTTCCAAAACATCTGGAGAGCCAAGGTTGCCTATGCCTGGATTAGGGCAATGGTGGGGGACACAGGGGCCTCCAGATATTGTTGTTCTACAACTTCCATCATCTTTGACCACTGGTCATGCTTGGCTGCTGGAAATGGGAGCTGGAGTCCAACAACATCTGGAGGAAGGCTATAAATAGGCTCCCTACAAACTGATGTACGGGAACCAACATCATCGCTGCATAGGAAGAAGTCCTGAGAGAAAATGGCCAAAGATGGTGTCTTGTCAAAGGAGCTGAACATACAATTGTAAGTCTAAATCCCCGTCTGGGTGACAGAGCACCATTCCTTGCAAGGTACAGAAGAGACCTTGCCTTCTTCCTTCTGTGACATCAATAAAATAGGAAATAAAGTATTCCGTGCAAAAGGAAAAAACTGCACAGACTAGGCCTCTACAATACATGACTGATAAGACATTCTTATGGAATGCATCCGTTGTATATTTAGCATTATCTCTGTGGTGGAACTCTTCCAATATGTGGAACTGGAAAAGCTCCTTTAAACACCTGGTTCGGGTGCTATTAAGGCACACATCAAAAACCTTCCTTCCTTTTCCCATGAAGATCATAAGGAAGGAGAATAGGAATAGCAATGCGTGCATTAGCCCTCACTCACTCTTTTCAGACAGCACAACCACAACCCCCCATTACTAGAAATACTATGAAAATGCCTGTTTGGAATCTGCACCAAAGCCATGCACTATTCCAAGTTAAGTTCCCACCTCTTTCTCTTTTGCTGCAGTTCAAAATTTTGTGCACACAGCAGCAGGTTTCTTGAACAAAGACTAGCCCCAAACATCTCCCAAGACTTCCTCAGCACAAAAGAATTCGCAAAAACAAGAGAGCTCAGCAGCACAGTCTCTCGACTTTTATTTCATTTTTTACATACTGCTTAATACCAAATCAAGACAAAAAAGATAGCAAATACAATGCACATAACAAAAGAAACATATCAAGTGTCAGAATGCAGTAGTCTGGCCAACAAGTATCTGTAAGATAGGGGGGGCTATGGTCTGCAACCCTCCGACCTCCCCGCCCTTCACTCCCCATACTCTCTCCTACCCATAACCACCTGAATAAAAGCACCACCCCTTCCCTCTTCAACCTCCCTCTTGCCAAGGCACATTCTGACTTGCAAAACATGCAACACTCACCCCACTAACACATACACATATCGCACCAGTTCTGTCTTACATCAGCTCCCAACCGATCTCCCTACCGCAATCATTCACACTGCATAAACACAAATCATGCAGTACCCACTACTTTTGGAAACACCTTTTCATTTTTGCACAAAGAGAGTCTTCAGGGATTCTAAAACTAAGCTGGGTATTTGGGGCGGTCTTCAACAAAGTAGTTCTGTTAGTGCAAAGACATTCACCTGTGTAATGGGATGCCTTGTCTCCTCTCCCCCTGCACTCCATAAATCTGTTATGGGGTTTCCCCCCAACCCTCTGAAGCAGATTCGGAGAGGGTGCAGGAAGCATGTGGGGAGGACAGATTCAATTTTGCAGACAGGAAGATCTTGCACTAACAAAACCACTTATTTGGATAATTACTCAGACTTGATCATGGGCTCTTCCTTGTTCATCTTGTGCTGCTTTGTATCACTAGAGTCATATAGGCCGAAATGTGCATATTTTGTGCCAGTAGGCATATAAGGTGCCAGCTCTTCCAAATACTGACCGACTTTTAAGCATCAGCCTTTCACTTCAGCATTTGGGTTCCAATTCTTTAAGCCAAGACTGTAAACCCGTGAGCCTCCAAGCCACATATAGTGGCATACAGGGAATTGGGCAGCTTTCTGGTTTGCTGCCTATGTTGGAATACAAAAACAGGCAAGAGTTGTTGTCAAGCATCCTGGTTTGCCACAACACGTGGCTGGTGGGCTCTCTGCAGCTTAGCAAATAGTGGTTTAAGGTGCCCAGCTCCTGCAGATGAAGAACCTTTGCAAAAATCAAGCAAACCATGACATCATCACCTTCGGTGCTCTAGCCTTAAGCAAGATCTATGGATAAGTAGTGCACAAGAAAATTCAGATAAAGATTACTCACCACATTATAATAGCTTTTGCTAATTGCAGATGTATCGAATCCCTTTGGTGGACTCTTCAGGCTTCCTGATTTTGGGGAGACAGGTTTTTCTGAAATAGGGAATATATTAGCAGTAGGGTGCAATTTCACAGCTCGGACACTAGAGGTCAAACAAAATGCTCTTCTTAAAACTTGTTGCGGCAAAGTTCAGGACCATTTACTTCAGCTATTTATTTACAAGCACAGAGCTCATTCATATGGATCCATCTCGGCTTAGTAAACAAAGATATGAATGAGTCTTTTTGCCTGAGTGTTTCATGTTCGCAGAGTCCGTTCCATCAGCACACTGATGGAAGTCTTCAATTAGAAACAGTTCCTTGTTCCACTTTTAGAACAAGCCAGGATCTTAAACCACAATTTGAAGATTTTAAAGTCTGCCTTCTTCCAAACCTGGTAACCATTGTTTCCCAGTTTGGACACTACAGGAAACTGTAATCAATTGAAAACTTATGGAGTTAAATTGCTGTGTGACAAGAAGGAAAAGCACTGAATCCGGGTCATTTGTTATAAATCTTAGCCTGGAGACTCTGGAACACATTATAGAAACTAACAGGTGTATTTTTTTAAAAAATGAAAGATAAGACCTGGGGCTTTACATTGCCTGCCACTGGTCACTGAACCATCTTCACTAGGACTAGGAATCCAAATGTGAAAGCTAGTAACTTGTAAACAGGTGTCAAAGCATACACCTGCTTAGCAGTCACCATCACATAATGTGTGGGGATCTTACTGAGGCTGCTAAACATGAAAGAAAATCTGTGTATCTGTATGCAATGCACCTAACCATGTTGTCAATACATGTACTGGAGTCTTCAGAACAAAATCTCTCATTCAGTACCCTGCCCTGATGTACAAAAGGTAGATTAAAGAATTTCACACTCATTTTTGTAGCTGGGATACATTGGCATGCATTGTCACAAATATATATGTTACATAAAGGTAAAGGTAAGGGGACCCCTGACCATTAGGTCCAGTCGTGACAGACTCTGGGGTTGCGGCGCTCATCTCACGTTATTGGCCGAGGGTGCCGGCGTACAACTTCCAGGTCATGTGGCCAGCATGACAAAGCCGCTTCTGGCGAACCAGAGGAGCACACGGAAACACTATTTACCTTCACGCTGGAGCGGTTTCTACCCTGTTTCTCCGAAAATAAGCCATAGCAGGATTTTTAAGCATTCAAGGAATATAAGCCATACCCCGAAAATAAGCCATAGTGATAGGCAGTTTAACCTTGTAGGTTAAACTGTACCATACTTAATTAAAAAAATAAGACATCCCCGGAAAATAAGCCATAGTGTATTTTTTTTTAAGGAAAAATAAATATAAGATGGTGTCTTATTTTCAGAGAAACACGGTAATTATGTACTTGCACTTTTTGGCGTGCTTTTGAACTGCTAGGTTGACAGGAGCTGGGACCGAGCAACAGGAGCTCACCCCGTCGCAGGGATTCGAACCGCTGACCTTCTGATCAGCAAGCCCTAGGCTCTGTGGTTTAACCCACAGTGCCACCTGCGTCCCACATATGTTACATAGAAATCCACAAAGAAAATAAGTTTGGGCAGTTTATAAGCAGGCTCTTGAAACCCACCATTTGATTTTACTTCTCGTACGTAATTACTGGGAAACCAGCCTGTCTTGCCATTGTGAGTTCCTTCCCACCAGCCTCCTTCTTCCACTCTCGTAACATGAATAATATCTCCTTTTGTAAAAGAAAGTTCATCTTCATTGGTTTGTTGAAAATTAAACTTTGCCCTTACCACCAGCTGGTGGTTGCTGTTATCTGTCATATCCTAGAAGTGACAAGACAAGTGAAAACAAGAGTTTTAGGTACTTTTTCAAAATGTTAACAAAATTTAACTGAGATGTATGAAACGGCATCTGCAAATCCCCAGAGCAGGATAACAGGCTGAAGAATGAGAAAGGTCTCTGTGGTTGTACAATGGTCTAACCATTCCATTTCTATAACATTTGGGAGTCTAGGAACATGTAGTAAACAGTCATGGCCCCCAGGCATACAAGACAGGCAAAGGTCCTAGGATATTACGAAATCCATGATACTTTCCCAAACTTATACTGTGAAACTTGGCATGGATTGAAAACCTGTGTGGCTGTTTGTGTGAGCACCCAACCACCCACACATATTCGCTGCAACATTTTCCAAACTGAACCTGTAACTGCATACTGATGGAAAAGCTAAGTCAAAACAGATGCCTGCTTATCACTTTCCTAGGAGTGCCCTAAGTGCTCTTTCGTTTAATGTCCCAGCCTGTATGTGTGAATCAGTATAAGCTGACATCGGCGACTGATGCAAAACGAAGTGTATGAAAGGATACAAGCACTCCTTCACATCCATGGGTGGAGTCATTCAAAACAGACTGGAATAAAGCCAGCCACTGATTTTAGGATTTACGGCTGCCTTGACTAGTAGTGGAAAGTATGCAGTACTTTCAGCTGCTTAGAAACTTCAGGAGTAAAGAGTGCAAGACAGCCTTAAAAGAAGTGGTATGGCCGCTTACTCCATTCTAGAACATGGACGCCAACTCCTCCATCAGCTTGACACCAACCTCACCCTTTGCAAACAGTGTGAACAGTCATTGTTCGGCAGATTTGCCATTCCTGGAAATGCACGGGATACCTTGACCATACCAAGCTAACCTTCAAATCAAACACAGAGGCTATTTTTACATAGTTCTATAAAAGTTCCCACAGTAGGAAGAAAGTGAGCATGAAATGGCAAGGACTGGTCAGAAGACGTGGGCCTCATTTTGTTCATTTAATTTATATCAGAGGTGAGGCACTGCAATGTTGCTGGACAGGAATTCCCATCATTCCCTTGACCAACAGCCATGCAGGCTGGGGCTGATAGGATCTGGGAGTCCGACAGCATCTAGAGAACCACTGGTTCTCGGCACCTCATGCCTATCATTGGTTAGTTGCCTTTCAGCAAAAAAAAAAACTCTGTTTGAGATGACAAGCAGAGGAACAACATTTATATGAACTAATATTATTTACTCTCACAGATTTTACCATCACACTTCAAAAATTGGAAAAACCACAGACTCAGAAAATATCTGAACCAAGAAACAGGGTTGAATTCAACCACTCACTGGATAACCATGGGCCAGTCACTGCCTGATGACCTAATCTACCTGACAGGGTTGTTATGAAGATAAATGGGAGAGGGCGGGAAAATGGGCCACCATGTCCTCCTTCAAGAAAATATGGGATGTAAATATAAAAAACAAACTAGAACAAACCCTTATATTTCCCTGAAGCAGAACAGAACTTGAACCATTATCCAGAAGTCTTAGTCAAGTATGAAACAGAACAGAACCACCCCCTCCCTATACAAAAAAAATCAGGTTACCAGGTTCAGACAAAAAAGCATAGGTTGCTTCTTCACCTATGAACGTGCATGGTTGTACAATTAAAAAGTACAAATGAAAGAGGCCTTTGAGATTTATCTAGTACCTAGATAGTATACTTTTAAGGTAGGATTCATACCCCTTTAGCTGTAAAAGTTTTAGACCTATTACTTTGCTCTGAACTGCATTATCATGTGCCTTATTTTCTCATCACACATGTGCGAACTGAAACTGAATGAATTCATTTGACATTGGCAGACTTGGTTGCCGAGGGCAGTAACTACCGGTAGCACTAGCCCTCACTCAGAGCAGAACTATTAAAGTGAATGGGCATGGCCAATTTAAATACATTGGTTTGAATGGGTCATTTCTAAGTAGGACCCATGTTCGACACAACGCTGAAATTTAACTGGTTAAAACCTAAGCAGAAAATGAAACACAAATGTAATGCTTGGGCACCCATTGAGTAAAGAGGTCTATTCTTCATGTATTATGACTTAAGATAGTGCACAGAATAATAACAACAATAAAATAGCACAACAACAACAACAACAACTACCTGCCCATTTGACTGGGTTGCCCCAGTCACTCTGGGCAGCATCAAACACGGAGGAACTAGATGGCTATGAACTGTTTACAAAAGCACCATTTCTAGGACTCTTTGGCCACAAGCCAATAGCTAAGCACACTTAAACCTCACTGGCGCACTAGTGGGTTTAAGCAACACCTGACTGCACTGAATTGTTGATCTCAACCCATGAATCTGCAGAATCCGAAAGCAGATTCCTCAAAACAGCACGAAACATATTTAAAGTCTCAAAGGCTTATGCTACGGATAGCTGAGAAGGCAAAGATCAAGTATCTTGTGAATCTGAGCCAAGCTTCTCACTTTGCAGCACTAATTAAGGAGAGTGAAAAGAAAAAGAAAGAGAATAGAAATAGGTCAACACTCACCAGACTTCGATACTGGCCCTGAAAAAGTTTTGAGGTTCTGCTATGTAAAGATTGGGATCCCAGGGAATCAAAAGATTTTATTCGATGAGATGATGGCCTTGCGCACACAGAATCACTTCCTAGCCCAATATCTGAAAAAAAAGATAACCATGGAACATTAGCATTTCAGTTAAGCACACATATACAGTGTAAAATTTGTGCATTTATATTTGATTTCCTAAAACTGAAGTGTAGAATTCCCAGAAATGTACGTGTACACTTTAAAAGCAAATAATAATAATCACACCCCTCATCCCCCAAAATCGAATGGAATGCATGAGGGCATACTTCCATATCCACACCAGGAGGCACATTTGCATGCATGTCCAATTTAGAACGCCTGTCCCCGATCCCAAAAGTGATATCATTACTATGGAAATGAGGAGGAGGATGTGTCACTTTCCATGTATGTGTCTCCTTAGTTGGATCAGGCAAGAAATCCATGAGGCATGGGGTGGGAAGAAGAGGCCGGTAGGTAAAGTCCTCACTGTCTTATTTGGGAAAGGAAGGCACCATACCCCAACAAGAGTAGCAAGATAAAACAAATCATGAAACATTTTCAGGGTTCTAAACTTATTAAAATGTATATAGCCCACTCTTTCTACATTCAGGGAGGCACAACATCTATAATAGACACATTATATGGGAATGTAAGTGCCACTGAATTCAATGTGGCTCATACGATTAAGCACTTAAATGCATCTTTATAATCTACTAGCCCCCCAAGTACATTTGCAGCTCCTTCTCTCTCTGGAAGAAATCCTACAACCATCCTAGACTATGACACCAACTATCAGGAACCAGAATAGCCTACCACAAAACCTATCTATCCGTAATTATATGGTATACTGTAGCTGTAAACTGGTTTGAGAGCCAGTTTTGAATAAAAAGTGAGGGATACATATAATAAAATAAACATTCAATTAGATTGCTTTTAAAGGGACATATCAGAACTTCTGCTAGATTATTCCTCAGCTCTACTGTTGTCCAGCTTCACTGATGTTCGCAAACACATGAGAGGAAGCCCGTTCTCATGTTGCCACCCTGCGGACCACACGTGGAATTAATGCAATAAAATAGGCTTTGACACACATACTAATATTATGAACTGTTAAGTGTATGTTTGTGCACACACACACACATGAGTGCTTTAAGAGACAGTGACATTTATGCCCCATAGTCATGGGGTATCAAAATCATTAGAGGTGATCCTATGATCAAAACAACAAACGTCTGGTACACACCACAGAATTATTACTAGAAAAATGGGACAATTGTCCATCTATCCTCTTAAAATGGAAAAAAGAGCACCAAAACAGACACAGTAGGTATATATTACTAAGAAAAGTAGAGGTGTTCTGTACCTGATGCCAAATATATTCCAAATAGCATCTAAGTATGGAAATGGGGCACTTGTGCAGGGAACACTGAAAACCAAGCAAATTCCAAGCTAATGACTTTGGCGCTATCATCAACAGAGCTATTCAGGTATAGTTCCTTTATTTAGTTAAGGAAGCAAATTCAGCTCATGGACAACTGGGGAGCTGTGAGCCAGAGTGTCGCCAGAGTGTCGCAGGAAATGAGTGGCATAAAAATCCTGCTGCTGAATGGTAAATACAGTGAACTTTTTTTAAAACAAAAACCCTGAAACATAGAAACTTTCAGCAAAACAAACAAACAAAATACAGAACAGCGAGAAAATGAAGTAGGTGGAAATGGATTTTACTTACCTGCTGTTACTTTGTTTAGAGCAACCAAGGAGCTGAGCACCTTGTTGAAGTTCTGTCCCTGATAGAGATCATTTGCATCAAACGTCTTTAAAAAGAAAAGAAACATGAATACATATTAAGTCATGCTAGAAAGAAAGCCACTGCAAGTTCAAAACGAAATTGTTCTGAAAGATCTCAGCCAGGTTTTGATCCGTTGTTTTTATTTTATACACACAAACGTGAGTTGCAAAGAGCGTACAACTTCTGTTTCTCTTGCGAGGACCCCCTACCTTATTAGCTTCCGGGCCCAATTCAAAGTGTTGACAATGGCTTTTTTATGCACTTTGCCTACCTGAGTGAACATCTCCTGCCACATGTGTCCCCCACACCCATAGACATGCCAAAGGGAATTGGTTGTGTGTGCCCTTTCACACGGAACTCCAAGGCCACAGGACCACGTCTTCTCTCTTGAACAACCTCCTTATGGAATCCATTTCCAAAAACACCCCTACCTGGCCTATTGTATGCCCATCTTCCATAGGCCACTTAAAGATTCTCCAGAAGTTGGTTCCGGTTTCCGCCTGCAGGAATGGCGGACCTGTTTTCCATCTCTCTGACCTTCGTAAGGAATTTGGCGGTTGCTAGGGGAGTAAATGGCAACCCCCTACCCTCTCCGGGGGTTACGGAGAGGGGCCGCTGGCCCGCGATGCCCCCAGACCCACTCCGACTGTTTTTGGAGTGGGGGGAGCTTGGGCTGAGCACTTACGACGGCCAGGACTCCCGGACGCTAATCTGCATGGCGGGGATTTCCATGGTTAAAGAAGATAATTAGGCTTAAATCTATGGACATACTTCAGAAGGAGGGGAAGAAGCGCTGTTTACTGCTGAGAATTTTATGCTGCTGAGCGAGAGGAGTCAAAGAATGTACGGCATCTGGAAGAAGGATTGATGGGGACGGAGCGATAAGGGAAGCAAGTTTTTATTTTTTCTTCATATTGTTGCCTCGTATCTTCCCGGACGCGATGTCCTGGCTTGTTTGGAGTGAAAGAGAAGCAAAAGACTGTGTGAGTTGAACTTTATAGCTGTTGTTACTGAGCATATTTCTTAAAGATGTGAAGTTGCCGATGAGAAAAGCCCCCCCCTAGTCAGACGGAAGGAGTTCTGGACGCGTTCGGAGGATTTATGAGCTGTGACGCACTTTAAATTGGAGCAGCGACCTGAAGCTAAGTTCAGCTATAGGGCAAGGAGATCCATTAATTTACCAAGAGTTCATGGTTGGATGTTTGGGTCTCCTGCCTGAAAAAGCTGTAAATTCTATAAAGATAAATAAATCGTAAATCTTCATGGCTATGAGAGAAAATGAAAGTGATTTGAGCCTTTTAAGATGGCGCTGCTACTCCGTCGCAACAGGGAGCTCCACTAAGAAGATTTATGGGGAGGCTGGACTGATTAACTCACACAGGAGAAAGAACATCTGTGAAACTTCGTTTGACATTTATCTCAGCAGCTGGAACAATTGGATGAAAGTGGAAAACATCTAGGTGACTGTAAGGGGAAGATTTGGAATATTATGAGCTTGGAGGACGATTTGAACTTTAGAAATAAGACGGCAGTGGACAGTTGCGAGGAATTCCCAATTTCTTGAAGCATGGGAACCCAAAAATAAATTATTTAGATGATTTGGCATAACATTCGGTTTGATTGATATATATATGTGTATAATTTGAAATATTGAATGTGATATAATTGGTTTTAATTGGAAAATTAATAAAAATATTTTTTTTAAAAAAAAAAGATTCTCCAGAAGTTATCCCTTTTACAGGCTGATGAGTCAACTGCAGTACAGAGGGGCAGCTATGCCAACCTGTTTCAGCAAACACAATAGCCCTCTTCAGGCATTGATGTAGGAGTGGGGGTGGGGATGGGGTGGGGGAACCTTACCCTACTGTACACAGGATGTATTAGCCAATCCTGCAAAGTCACCCAGAAAGGACTATTTATTTTCCACATGTGGCCCTCTATCTCTGCCTGAACCAAACGAAGTTATCAGTTGTCTCTCTTTTTTAAAACAAAAATACAGAGTGGGAACTTGTCCTAAGCAGAGCCTGCATTCAGAACCCATATACTGTACATAAGGAAGCTTCACCCTACCCCCCCCCCCGAGGTTGCACACACTTAGCATAAAGAGGGGAAAAACCAAAGTGTTCTTTTCCAGGGTACACTGTACTTTGGAAAATGTTTTTGCACCCGCATGATTGCTGGTGGGCACGGCCCACAGTTCCCCACATTCCTGACATGAAGAGATAGGGAATTGGAAGCAGGCAGCACTGTGCCTGTGGTTGCAAGTCCCAAGTGCACTGAAGGAGCATGCCCGACACTCTAAAAAAGCGCTCTGCATGGAATCTCTCCAACAGTGTGACCCCGCTGAAGCCCTGTGCACAGGCTTCTACTTGCACAACAGGGCTTCCCACTTCTTCCCCCTGGACAACCCATGAAATTGGCTTTTGGGGAGGCAGGAGAATGCCCAGAACAACCCATGAGGGAGGAGGCATCGTTGTATCTTGCAAGCCAGAGTGCTTGTGTAGACAGAAGTAGACACTGCTCCATCCAGGAAAACAAGAACCATTGCCATGTAAGACACATTCCAGCCCGGCAAAAAAACTTGAGGATGCAGAATGGAGCCAGTGAAAGGAGAATCTAGGGAGAATCTTGATGGCCAGACAAGAGGCCTGGAGGGCTACATTTGGCCCCTGGACCTGAGGTTCCCTAGACCTCTTTTAAACCAAACATTCCCAAGAATATGCAATTATCAAAAGTCTTTAAAAAGCTAAAGGCATAAAATTTGTTTCCAGCAGGAAAAGGAAAATGCCACTCCCTACCCCTCACTCCATCGTCCACCCCGGAGAGTTACCGTAAGTATCAACCGGAAGAAATCCAGCCAGAGATACAGTATACCAGGACTATTTTTCAAAACAGCAAAGTCACAAAATAAAAATGGGTTAGGAAGCAAGAGAATCTATATAAACAGCACACAAGAGAAGGATTTGGGCTCACCATTGTTAATTCTCTCTCAACAAAAGTAGACTGCTAAACGTGTATGTTCAAAGAAGTCAAGAAAAACAGGATGTGAAGAGGCTTATGTTTCCTGCCAGTCTGAGGCTATCTGGGATGGTGGGAGCGAGTCGATTGGCCAATCCAACAGCCAGTTCATCATCGGAATAACACACGCACCTAGGCGGCGTTACTCAACAGGAAGCCAAACAAGATGATGAAGGAAAGGTGATTGCAGAGAGTAGAGCATATGCATGTGTAATGGTTTCATGGAAGTGATTTCATGTCATCTGGGAATTCTCTTTAAACAGAATAGTAAGAATTGCCAACAATGTACCAAGGAGGTGGGGGGGGGGTTTCCAACCTGTTCTTGAACACTAAACATTTCTTTGCACCGCAGAAATTATGTGGGGGTGCCAAATTTCATGATGGTATGCTCTGTAGCATGAAAACAAAAATAGGTGGGGGAAGAAGAGTAGTTGATTCTTGAGGACATGGCTCAAGGTTCAGCCCATGACAGCTCAGTTCAAAGCATCAAAGGAAGCATTGCTCGGGAAGGGAGCTTTCCATCAGAGACTCTGGAAAGCCACCTATGGCCAGTGCTGGAAATAACAACTGAGAGGCTTCCTAGAAGATGCTTCTGCCCATCTCCTCTGCTTAGCCAGTCAGAATAATCACTACTAGCAGGTCCCACGCAGTCCCCTGCAACTCCTGATCCCACAGAAATAGCTTCCTTAGGGCAGTGGATTCTTTTGCTCATTCCCCTCCCCTTTTTTTTTTGTAAGAAGCCATTGGTGGGTGTGAAAACCAAGCTGGTGGCAATCCTTTTGGCGGGCGTTCCATTCCTGACCCCCATGCATTTAAGCGGAGCTTACAAAAGCGCCCACACACCCCTTTTTCAGACCACTTCCATATTGGCAGCGATGAGCATGAGCATGATGTGCATAAAATGGTCACTGCCTGTAATGAGTTGAGGGGGGCAGACTCAGTTACCCCAACCAAAGTCAATCAGCCCACCCTAAGTCAATCAGAACCATGCATTCTTTCTGTGGGTGTTCGCCTTTCTGAGCCTGCAGAGAGGGATTTGAAGAAGCAAGCAAGCTAGCCAGTAAGAATGTTTTATAAACTTAATTGTTCTGCTGGGTTCAGAAAGAGCTTTTAAGCTGTCTCCCTTGCTTGCCAGGCAAGGCTCACTCAGCACACCAACTCTGGAAGGGTAGGGATGCTCACAGGAGATCTCACAGGAACTGGACAGCCGTGTGAGATCTTGCACCAGTGCACCAAATCTGTGTGTGCCTTGCCCCCCCCCCCCAAGCAAAGCAGAGAGCTAAAAGTTATTTTCATGCAGGCAAAACGCAGTGCAGAAAGAGCTTTAAAGCGTTCTATCTTCCTTGCATTTAACTTGAAAAATTTCAGTCAACCAGCCTTTAACTGCCTATGGTTCGAATCGTGCAAGTTAAATGTTTGTAAAATGCAATTGTACTGAAGACTAGTTCACCCAAGCACTTTTTTAAAAAGGCAAACGCTGGCACAAGTTGATGTTCTGAGATACTGATCAGTGATCAGTACCACATACTCTGCTGATCATGTACTTGGCGCCATTTGAATTTGTGACAGCTGTAAAACGGAAGGCAGCAACTTGCAGGCTACAGAAAATCAGTCTAAATGGCTCTGAGTCTCTTCTCACCATTATCTGGTATTTAAAGTACTATTGTTTTTCAAAGTAATAAACCATGTTCTCAAGAAACCAAGCCAAACATTTCTGATCTGCCTAGATGCAGAAAACTTTGTAACACACCTTTTTTTTTCATCTACAGAAATAGGAATACAGTACAGACAGTTTTGACTCTCAAGCAAGCTTCTTTCCTTCCAGAAACCTGTGCACTGAATGGTTACACACATATCGCCCGACCGTCTCTTCTTTAGCACTGTAAAGGAATGCTTTCAAATCTCTACCAAAATGAGAGCTCAATACTTTTCCTGTCTTCTCTTCTTCCTCTGCTCCCCCTCTCCTGTCAAGAATTCAACTTCTACCGGCCCAGAAATGCATAAGCAGATATAAAAGTATAAATGGGACAGAAAGCTACAGTGAGAGGGGGAAAGTATTTGATCCCCTGCTAAATTTGCCCATTTGCCCTCTGATGAAGAAATGACCAATCCATAATTTTAATGGTAGGTTTATTGTAGCTGTATCACTCACTATAATGCACATCAATCGCTGACTTTTGCCTTCTGGGTTTCTGGGGGTTTTCCTGTTGTTATTCTGCCTCTCACAGCTACAATAAACCTACCATTAAAATTATGGACTGGTCATTTCATCGTCAGAGGGCAAACGGGCAAATTTAGCAGGGGATCAAATACTTTTTCCCCTCACTGTATAGCCCAGTGGCAGCCTAATCCTATGCATGTTTATTTGGAAAACAAGTTCCACCCACTGCAGTTGAACTTCCAAACAAGGTAAAAGGTAAAGGGACCCCTGACCATTAGGTCCAGTCATGACCGACTCTGGGGTTGCGCGCTCATCTCGCATTATTGGCTGAGGGAGCCGGCGTATAGCTTCCAGGTCATATGGCCAGCATGACAAAGCCACTTCTGGCGAACCAGAGCAGCACACGGAAACGCCGTTTACCTTCCCGCTGTAGCGGTTCCTATTTATCTACAGTACTTGCATTTTGACGTGCTTTCGAACTGCTAGGTTGGCAGGAGCTGGGACCGAGCAACAGGAGCTCACCCCGTCACAGGGATTCGAACCGCTGACCTTCTGATCAGCAAGCCCTAGCCTCAGTGGTTTAACCCACAGCGCCACCTGGCTCACATTTGCCAACCAACCATTCCCCTAATTCTCTACAATAAACCATGAGATTTACAGAACAGTATGGCCAGGGATATCTGAAATGTGCTGAAGAGGTCAACAATATTATCTAGAATGGAAAATGACCCCCAAAAAACCTGCAGTTCAAGTACAATATATGATGCAATAGGATACAGCTGGGGTTTTTTCCTATCCAGGATTCTCTTAAACTATCTAGTTGTTATCTGGTTCACAACTTCACAATGACGCTTGCCTGAGTTCAAAATATTTCCAATTTCCCCCAAACCATGAAAATACAGAAGTCCCCCCCAAAAAAGTGACAGTCATATAGTCTTGAACTTTCCCACAATTTGTTCCTGTTATTAGGAACTCAACTAGAACCAGGGCCTTTTCAACACTGGCTCCAACCTGGTGGAACTCTCTGTCTCATGAGACCAGGGCCCTGTGGGACCCGATTTCTTTCTGCAGGGCCTGTAAGACAGAGTTGTTCTATCTTAATAAATTGTTTTATATCTAGTGTTAGCCATCCTAAGCCCGGTTTTGGCTGGGGAGGGTGGGGTATAAATAAAATTTATTTTTATTATTATTATTATTATTATACATAATGCCCATTCAAATTTTAAAATACGTTTTCAACTAACAATATTTAAGTTTCATGTCTTAACAGAAAGGCAAGTGCAGGCAAGAGGACAAACAACTTTACAAATGAATGCAAACATCACTGACCACTTAATATAGTAAATTGCATATTGTTTATGACCAATAATCAAGAAGTTTGAACTCAAGGTAGTCAATCACAACTGTTTCTCAGATGACCCTGTGAATTCCACCCCC
Source organism: Zootoca vivipara (assembly GCF_963506605.1). Taxonomy (NCBI): domain Eukaryota; kingdom Metazoa; phylum Chordata; class Lepidosauria; order Squamata; family Lacertidae; genus Zootoca; species Zootoca vivipara. The sequence continues at coordinate 23,756,894 of NC_083279.1, read as the reverse complement.
TGCACCCCACCTAAATAAAGCTTAGTCCTTTTACAAAACTCTTATTCTTTCTGCCTTTCCCCTCCGAAAGGTAAGAAACATGGGTGGGGCTTTACCTTGGGTAAACAAAGCCAGAAGTTCAATTGTCTCACATTTCTACTGTAGTTCACAAGCTTGTTTCAACAAGTTTGCCCTAACAAAACTGTAGTCCCACACAGGGTTCACAGACAAAAATGAAGCAAGGTAGGTGTGATTGATCATGTGATCAAAATCTAGGTCTCTATGTTCTAATCAATTACTCATTAAAAGGAAAGATAATAAATTTGCTAGGTACTAAAGTTATCAAGTGTTAAATCTACAAGGCCCTTTAAAGTTAGATTCACTAACCCAAGGGAAAGTTAGCAAGCTTGGGGGGGGGGCTAATTTAAATAGCTGTGTAGAAAGGGGGGGGGGAGTTCATCATTAACTAATTGACTCTGACTCAGCAATGTAGCAGCACTGCCAAAAGGAAGAAAACACCATACTTGGATGTAACAAGAGAATTATACACAGAAGACTCAGAAGATACTTGTCCTGTTCTAAATTGTACTCCTTATAACAAAGAAGTCATAAGGAAACCAAAACCAACCAAAACCAAGGCAATCAAGGGTTTGAATGAATGAGGAAAAAAATGTAGAAACCAACTAGTTTCGTAGAGAAATCTGAGAAAGTGTCACCAACCAGTCAGAACTGAAGAAGTCTACTTTTTACAGAGCATTTAGATTTGATTATCACCTACACATTTCCTCTAGTTATCTCACTACGGAAAAGGACTGGAATCATAGAATCAGAGTTGGAAGGGATCCCGAGAGTCATCAACAAACAAACGAAAAATTAAAGGAAAGAAAGGCCTGGAATAGGCGTCACTCCCCAGCCTCAGAATCTAATAGAAGTATTCAAATGCATTGAGATTAGTTATATTATTTGTCTACTATATACAAGACATAAAAAGATGGAACCTTGCTGTGCATCCTCTGTCAACAGAAGTCTTAAATATCAAGTTAGACCACCATTGATTAAGATTTGTTTAGGTGCAGTCCTTGAGGAAGAAGGGTTGACTTGATGATTTAGTGTTACTTCCAGCCACATATCCAGGGACTTCTTTAAGTAGAGAGGATGAATGCCTTTGACAGCAACAGCTTTGGCTAGGATTCCTGAAATGGTTGGACATGATCACCCATGATGTTCCTTCTACAAGTAGGGTAAATTTCTCATCATTCAAAGTGTTTGAGCAGGTAGCCCAGGGATATGCAAGAAAACCCTCTTTCCACCTCCAGTGCTGGGTTTTTTCTTTCATGCTGAGCAGAAATCCACCACCTCTGAGGAAGCGTGAACACATCAGCTATCACCTTCATTTTAAAGTAGCATAACAATACAATAAACAGTCGTGGATTCCCCAAGGATTCCTGAGAACTGTAGTTTGTTAAGAAAGTTGGGAGTTGCTATGAGGCTCCTATTCCCTTCACACAGCTACAATTCCCAGAGTTCCCTGGGAAAAGGGACAACCAGTTAAACCACTCTGAGAATCGTATCTCTGGGCTGGGAATAGGGGTCTCCTAACAACTCACTGTAGGGGGACGTGGGTGGCGATGTGGGTTAAACCACAGAGCCTAGGGCTTGCCGATCAGAAGGTCGGCAGTTCGAATCCCTGTGACAATTGCTCGGTCCCAGCTCCTGCCAACCTAGCAGTTCAAAAGCACGTCAAACTGCAAGTAGATAAATAGGTACCGCTCCAAGCAGGAAGGTAAACAGCGTTTCCATGTGTTGCTCTGGTTTGCCAGAAGCAGCTTAGTCATGCTGGCCACATGACCTGGAAGCTGTACGCCGGCTCCCTCGGCCAATAAAGTGAGATGAACGCCGCAACCCCAAAGTCGGTCATGACTGGACCTAATGGTCAGGGGTAACAACTCACTGTACACTTAAACACAGTTTCCAAGGATTCTTTGGGTGAAAGCCAAGTTGCATTATAGTGCTTTCAATATGTCGTGCAGATGTGGCATTTAAAAATCTGATTCTTAGATGATCTAGGGTTCATTCACTACAGAACAAAAAAAACCCTCAATATACAGCATTTGATGGGAGGGCATGGATTCAGTTTTATGAAACTAGAGAGTATATATTTTAATATGTTTGCATTACATGATGATATGAATCAGGCTATTTTAAAGGGATGGCTCTCTCTCATGTGTGTGTGTGTGTGTGTGTAAATAATTTGGAAGAATCCAAGTAAAATCAGTGTGAAGACAAACACAGCAGAAAACAATAAATCTCTTTGAAAAACAAGGTGAGATTTTGGCCTGATGAGACAAGAAACAAGAGGCGTGGAACTGAAACTTATGACATTTTCATTTTTACTTAACAGTAAAAAAAAACCTGAGCGAGTGTGTGTGTGCAGCGCGCTTGTGCTTTGACTATGATCAAAGCACCAACATTGGGGATGTGGAAGTTAACTGCCCCTACCCCCCAAAAAATTAATACAGTACTCTCACAAGCAGTTAATAACCTCCCAGCAGAAAACAGAGGTGTCTTCTACTTCAGGGCTAATAGCAGCTGGAAAGAGGTATTAAACAGTGAAAGCCGGGAAATGTAAAAGCCTCACTCCCCCTGCACCATGACTCCAATAAAATCTAGGCTTCTCCCTGACTGCTTTTAAGTAAAAATGCCAGGAGAGAGGACTCAAAATCCTCCTGTGTTTCATTTGGTCTGGCCTTCAATGAGAGTTAACAGGAGGTGAGAAAGCTTTTTCAATATCTGGCTGTTAAAACAGCTACCTGTACAAAAGGATATATAGTGTTCGCAAAGCAATATAAAAGCGGAGGCATTCAAAAAAAAGGACAGTGTGGCTGCACAGATATGAGTGTGCTAAATAGGTGTGTGGGTAAGAACCACCACCATGGCAATACGGTGGAGGAGAAGAAAGAAACGCCTGTGTGGAGGGAGAGAGAGAGAGGATGGAACAGGTAGGCGTTTGTTTGCTGCCAACCGTCCGGCACAGTCGCTCCCTTAACTTTTAATTCATTGGTTAGCACGGTCTCCCTAGCCTCCTTAGCCCCCTCCACCCTCACCCCATATTACATGTTCATATATATATATATATATATATATATATATATATATATATATATATATATATATATATATATGCACACACACACACACAATCAAACACACATATTGCAAAACACATACACAAGTGTGTGTATGTGGGTGTTTGCAATATGCACAATTCTTCCCACCCCCCCACCTCACCTCCAGGCGGAGAGTGGCGCCGCAGGCGCGGAGGAACTCGCGGATATTGCTCAGGCACTCGCTCTCGGTGCGCGGCTCCGGATAAACCTGCAAGAGGAAGAGAAGGAGAAGCGGCTCAAGTCAGGTTTCGCGGTGGGGGGTTGCGACCGTGGAGAGAAGCAGGAGCTACGGAGCACCCACCCGCCTCTACCGGTAACTCGCCCTCCGTGGGCTCCGGGCTCTCGCTTCCACCCGCCCGCCCACCGCACTTTCTCCCCTCCAGGCTTCACTTGGAAAGCAGCTTTTTGATTTGATTTGCCCGGAAGTAAACACGCCGACAGGAAATGGCGTGTGAACGGGGGGGGGACGAGGGAAGTCCCTCGTTCCCCCACTCCGGGATGGTTTCCCCTTCTCTTCCCTCCCTCCCTCCAGCACCTCCCGCCCGCGCCACCCCCTCTGCTAGGGTAGGACTAGAGGGGTGGTGTCTTATTGGCTATGCAGCTACAGTAGACAATACAGAGAGCACCCCACCAATGCAGCAGCAGCAGCAGCAGCGATGTGTGCAGAACGGAGTTGCCAGGATCTTGCCATCATGCGTTTCTGGAAGGGCTCTCTAAGAAACTGCTCCGGCGGGCAGTTTTGCTAATGGGCACAGCTCTTGTCCTTAATTCACCAGTTAATAAAGGGCCTGTCCACATGGTTCCAACACGTGTCTTCCCAGGGGGGGAAATCTCCCCATCCACACAATGTCCTCCCCATCTCAGTTTTACCCTGGACCTTTCCACCTTGAAATGCAGAGGGCTTTGATGCTTGGAAAATCAGAAAAGGCCAGGATCAAAATGCCCCGCATTTAAATGAGGAAGGGTCCGAGACAACACTGGGATGGGGATCCACATTTTGCCCCAGTGTGGGCAAACCCCAAGTCTGCTGTCACCCACAGTAGGACCATCTGCATTCCACAGTATCCAGCATGGCATTCACTTCATGGTGTGCTACAAAGCACAGCACCGGTGCTTGCAGAACAAATAGGTTACAGGAGTCTAGAGAAATCAAGCCAAGCTCCATTGTACAGTCAGTATGGGAGGTGTGGAACCTACTTAACTTTTAACTAATTCTTTCCACTTGTTTCCCTCATGTTTCCACTTGTTTCTCTCATGAGGAACCTGCTGAATTTGCATAATGGTGCAAAACACAGTGAAAGTGGGGAAATCTGCTGATGCCACATTTACAGAGTTTCTGCAAGCAAACCATTTCACAGCACTAGAAGCTGAACCAGAGAAACGGACCCCTCCTTAAAGCAGTGATTTCACTGCATTGATGCCACATACAGTGGTACCTCGGGTTACGAACTTAATTTGTTCTGGAGGTCCGTTCTTAACCCGAAACCGTTCTTAGCCTGAGGTGCACTTTCGCTAATGGGACCTCCCGCAGCTACCACGCCGCCACCGCGCAATTTCTGTTCTCATCCTGGGGCAAAGTTTGCAACCCGAGGTACTACTTTTGGATTAGCGGAGTTTGTAACCCAAAGCGTTTGTAACCCGAGGTACTGTACACTGGTTTCCATACGTTGTCAGTGCAGATGCAGGAGGCTACCGGTAGGTGAATGGTGCAGAAGTCTGTATTGTTGACTTCTATTACCATTAACTGTACTGTATTGCTGTTTAAGACATTTGTACTCCACCTTTCCAAATGTGTTCAAGACAGCTAACAATCCTTAAATAATAAAACACATGATAAACATCAACAGCAAAACCAAGTACTACATAGAGACAGCCTCCTTGAATCAACCCTTTTTATCTTCGTCGTCTAGTAACAGACACAGAAAATACAGCTTCAATTCCTTGATACAGAGAGCCCAGAGCAGTCACAGAATAATAGAATTGTAAAGTTGGAAGGGACTCTGAGCATGCAGAACTACTTATCTATGCACCCACTATAAGCATGCACCAGTTTCATGCTGCTGTAATTTCTGTGGCCTGTCCCCTTGATATAGTGGGGGTTATAGTTATAAATTGTTAGCCCCCAGCCCCTCACAGGACCACAATTCCCAGGGTTTCCTGTGAATAAAGGAATGACTGTTAAAACAGCTTAGGTTTGTAAAGTGGGTGTGCCCTTAATGTACTGTATGTATATCCCTATGGCTAAATGCATTCAGTGTTATTACCGTATTTTCAGTATGTTTGAACTTAGGCTACTAAACATCTCCACTACAATGCAAACAGATGGGCTCTCCAGGAAACTACAGTGGTACCTCGGTTTACAAACACAATTGGTTCCGGAAGTCTGTACTTTACCTGAAGCGAACTTTCCCATTGAAAGTTACAGGTAGGTAGCCGTGTTGGTCTGACATAGTCGAAACAAAAAAAAAATCATTTCAGTAGCACCTTAGAGACCAACTAAGTTTGTCATAGGTATGAGCTTTCGTGCGCATGCTCATGTCTTTTCCATGTCTTAAACCCAATCATGTGCATCTGAAGAAGGGTGCATGCACACGAAAGCCCATACCTATGACAAACTTAGTTGGTCTCTAAGGTGCTACTGGAAGGAATTTTTTTTACTTTGTGTTTCCCATTGAAAGTAATGGAAAGTGGATTAATCCGTTCCAGACGGTCCATGGAGTACTTAAACTGAAGCGTACTTAACCCGAGGTATGAGTGTAATTGGTTCCGGAAGTCCATACTTAACCTGAAGCGTACTAAAACTGAAGCAAACTTTCCCATTGAAAGTAATGGAAAGTGGATTAATCCGTTCCAGACGGGTCCGCGGAGTACTTAAACTGAAAATACTCAAACCGAGGCGTACTTAAACCGAGGTATGACTGTACTGAATACATGTCGTCTGAAAATCAAATTTCCAATGTGTGGGAAATAAGAATCTGAATGTACGTGCATGTACAAACTACTTTCTTCTGACAGAAACAGGAGAAGTAAGGTGGGAGCATACTTTTGGTTGTCCCCCAAACCCCTTCCGTATTTTATTTTATTTTATTTTATTTTTAATGGAGCTATGAGGACTCCCTCACGGGCAGTTTTACATGCCCTAAAGCAGTGGCAATGAGTACTCAGGCAGGTAGGTAGGTAGGTAGGTAGGTAGGTAGGTAGGTAGGTAGTAGCTGACAGGCTCTGCTAGCACAAAATGGCCTGCTCTGTGTATCTGCACAAAATCTCAAGCGCGTAAACACCTCACTTTTGTGGGGAAATTTGCAGTTTGGCTTGTGACGCTCACAGAGTTGGCTCCAAGTGAATGAATATAAAACCAACTATCCCAGAGTTCAAGGGAAACAATGGAAAAATCCAAACATAGTTTTCTTACTTCTACTTTGGAAACATTTCTGAAGATTGCCAAATAGTTCAGCTGCCTTAAAATAAATGAGTTAGGACTAAAACCTGTGTGGTAAATTAAGCATTACATAAGCAACCTTTATAAGGCAGGAGGAAACTTGGGAGCCTGTAACACTTCAGCCGTGAGAAGTCTTTTCATTGGTTATTTAAAACATAGGTACGAAAGAACAGAAATAAATAGCCAGCATTCATCATGAAAAGAGGTCAAAGAGGACTACCCTACATGTTTCTGAGGTAAAATTAATCCGTTAGAAGAGCGTCCATACAATCCTTTGACATTTTATTACATCTTTTTGCCTGATGTGTCGCACCATGTTCTGTATCACTTGGCAAGACACCCAGGCTAAGAGGTGAGGTTTCATTGCAGGGCAGGGCTCTATATCTGTTAACAGTCTGAAAGACTTAATAGCGCATGGATTCAAAATTAACTTCGTAATGGCAAAAACAGCTTATCACACTTACTTGTGAATCCGCCCACAGGGATCAGTGGGGTCGGTTTACAAGTGACTCAGTCATTAAAAGCATACTCCAAAGATCTCCATGACTATATTATTATTATTATTAATTATTATTATTATTATTATTATTATTTTATATTATTTTTTAAAAAAAAACCTTTTGCCCCACAGCCTTTTGCCCCACAGTTGTGGGCAAAAGCCTCAAAACTGGGAAGTTTCTGCTTCAACAACTTGATTTTGAGTGCTACCTCACATAGCACATTAGCTGTGGCACAAAATCATCATCGTTTGTCATTTTTGGGTGTCCTCACCCGTCCTTTGACTGTTTGCTTCATACTTAAGTTTTCTCCTATCCAAATTAATTGCACGTGGTAAGCAACAGCCTCTACACATATTGGCGCGTTCACAGAACCAGTCACTTAAGTGTCCCCCTATAAAAAGAATCCACACACATACTGACTTTGCTTGGTCATTGTCGTATAAACATGGTCATCCAAACACTGTCCTGAGTCTTCGAGTCTGGAGAAGGTTCTATAAGTCACAGTCTACGGCTGTTTCACACCACACAATAAACAATATTTCTGGGTTCCAACTTAACAACACAACCCCTATACACAAAAAAGGAACTTTGCATTAGCGTGCATGAATTATTCGTAACCCAACTTCCTGCCAAACAACTCTGAGCAAGAACCAGCAGGAGACAAGATTGGCTCCACTGGCGCACTTGCACCGCGCTGACCTGGCCCCGCCACCCCACTCCCACTGTGCAGCACCCTCTGCTGCAGTGGCTCAGCTGCGCAGAGGTCAGGTGTGGGGCCCAGCCCCACAGCGCTGTCTGCCGCTGAGCAAGCTCAAGCCTTGGTGAGACCGAGAGACGGCGACTTGCCTAAGACCACCCACCAAACTTCACAACTGTCTGGAGAGCTGAACCTGAGTTTTCCATGTCTTAAACCCAATCCAGGCTTGAGCAACGTGGCACACACTAATGTAAGTGCAGCCCACCGGCTGTGGCACCCCATCAGGTGGTGGGTTAACCCCTTTTTGCCATTATCTGGGTCTAACATAAAAAGGGAGTGCCGTTGAGCCTCTTGCAATACATTGTTCATGGGCTTGGTGAGTCATGAGTTGCACAGATTTGCTGTAGCCTCCTACACCGGCTGAGACTCCAGATGCAGTGCTGTGCTGACACAAGAGATTCCCAAGCGCTCTGCAGTAGAAGTCAATTAGCACATGGAATCTGGAGCCATCAGCCCCGTAGTGGAGCTAGTCTAGACCTTCAGGAGCAAATGTCAGTCCCCCACTCCCTGAGCCACCAGGACAGCTGGTGTCAAAATTAATTTGATGCACATTCAGGGAATGTTTGCACAGCCAGTTTTCAGAGAATTAACATTCTAAACGAATAGTTAATGTGCAGTGTTATTCCTCAAACAGACCAAACACAGCTGCCCTGTACAGATTATTCCTGTCAGGGGCATATATAAATCTCCACAGGAGGCTGCACATAGTGAGTATTGTCAGGGAAGGAGGCCATATGTGTGTAAATATGCAGGCCATGCCTCGGGCCCCCGTGTAAAGACCTAAAATGCCTCTGAAAAATTGTCACAATCGCACACTGGTGTCTTTAGGATTGCCAGGGAAGGAAAAGAGCTGCAGTTTACACCATGAAGCCCCCTGCTTGCGATGCCTTGGTGCTCAGCTCAGCAGTTCAAGGCAACCTGGTCCCACAGTCAGTGCCTCATTATCAGTTCTCAATTATCTCCTCAGAAAAAGGCATCCATATTTCTTAACACACTGGTCCCCCACTCCTCCCTTCCCCCAAAGCAATTTCGTCTGATTCTTGTCCTATTTATGGTTCCTCTCCAACATCTATAAAACACCAGGTTCCATCTCCAAAGCTGAAAAGCAAGGCAAGCACATGAGATGACCTCACATCCAGAGCCAGTTTATGCAAGTGATGAAGTAGTGGCAGTGATGAGGTCTGCAACAGCCTGAATGCTCTCCCATGAGAGAGGGCATCTTTGGAAGGTGACAGCCTGAAGACACATGAAACCACCACATACTGTGGCTGAAGCTAAATACGTCTGGGTCTCATCCATGCCTAGATGAGAGAACCTTCTATGCCACCTTGCAGTTTATGATGGAAGAAATATGTGGTATAAATGTAAGGGGAAAATTAAAAGTAAAAATGGACAATTTGTTTGTTTTAAAACTTATATTCCACCTTTTGCCTTTATACGGCTTGCATTAAAAAAAAAAACCAGTTCAAATGCAAATCGAATCTCCCCCAAAATAAATAAATGTGCCTCCAGATTGTGACTGCTTTGCGAGTGAGATTCAAGTGCGTATCAGAATTTTAAGCTTTACATAGTTAAGAGTAGAATATACGGCTCTGTTGCCCCAGCACAATAAACATACATTTTTATACGCCTTTCCATAGTTTGGAAAGTGATAGGGAAATGCTTTGAAAAGTGTGGGATGAAAAATAAAGACTAATAGAAATAGATAACAACCCACAAGCAAAACAAGACGAATGCTCATTGTTATATAGCAGCCCTACAAACAAATAATGAATGCTTAATAAAGACCGGATATAATTAACTTCCATGTAAGCTTTGTGCAAGCAAAACTGGATTAATGCTCAATAAACAGGTCATCAGGGAGATGGGACCCTAGTGCACAATAATATATCTGGAGTGCAAGGTATCTGTAAGCTCTTGAACCTCCTGGTAGTTCATCATAACCTACAACTGGATTGTGCCCAGACTTACACCACTGGCATTTTCTTTTTGTGCAAGTTTTTAAGAGGAGAGGAGAAAGAGAAGAGAAGGAGAGGCGGGAAGACAAAGACATAGGTTGAAAAAGGATGAACCTCCATGTGAAAACTGAAACAGGCATGCTTCTAAAACTGATATGCACAGGCAAGAGTTCAATGCCTCTTGTCCTCTAACATGTGTGGTGTGGATCCTTATCACATCCCCTGCTTCTCATGCCCTATTTCTCAGCAACAACTAAAGTGTGTAGTTGTTGTTGTTGTTTAGTCGTTTAGTCGTGTCCGACTCTTCGTGACCCCATGGACCATAGCACGCCAGGCACTCCTGTCTCGCACTGCCTCCCGCAGTTTGGTCAAACTCATGTTCGTAGCTTCGAGAACACTGTCCAACCATCTTGTCCTCTGTCGTCCCCTTCTCCTAGTGCCCTCAATCTTTCCCAACATCAGGGTCTTTTCCAAGGATTCTTCTCTTCTCATGAGGTGGCCAAAGTATTGGAGCCTCAGCTTCACGATCTGTCCTTCCAGGGAGCACTCAGGGCTGATTTCCTTAAGAATGGATAGGTTTGATCTTCTTGCAGTCCATGGGACTCTCAAGAGTCTCCTCCAGCACCACAATTCAAAAGCATCAATTCTTCGGCGAACAGCCTTCTTTATGGTCCAACTCTCACTTCCATACATCACTACTGGGAAAACCATAGCTTTAACTATACGGACCTTTGTCGGCAAGGTGATGTCTCTGCTTTTTAAGATGCTGTCTAGGTTTGTCATTGCTTTTCTCCCAAGAAGCAGGCGTCTTTTAATTTCGTGACTGCTGTCACCATCTGCAGTGATCAAGGAGCCCAAGAAAGTAAAATCTCTCACTGCCTCCATTTCTTCCCCTTCTATTTGCCAGGAGGTGATGGGACCAGTGGCCATGATCTTGGTTTTTTTGATGTTGAGCTTCAGACCATATTTTGCGCTCTCCTCTTTCACCCTCATTAAAAGGTTCTTTAATTCCTCCTCACTTTCTGCCATCAAGGTTGTGTCATCTGCATATCTGAGGTTGTTGATATTTCTTCCAGCAATCTTAATTCCGGTTTGGGATTCATCTAGTCCAGCCTTTCGCATGATGAATTCTGCATATAAGTTAAATAAGCAGGGAGACAATATACAACCTTGTCGTACTCCTTTCCCAATTTTGAACCAATCAGTTGTTCCATATCCAGTTCTAACTGTAGCTTCTTGTCCCACATAGAGATTTCTCAGGAGACAGATGAGGTGATCAGGCACTCCCATTTCTTTAAGAACTTGCCATAGTTTGCTGTGGTCGACACAGTCAAAGGCTTTTGCATAGTCTGTAGAGGGGGCAGTTAAGAAAATGCATAATATGGTATCACAGCATGTGGGTGGCACATTATGTCAACAGTAACATAAACACACAGAGATGTGGTCGATAATTAAAGTGTGAGCCCTGCATGCCATGTTCGGCACATGCAGTGCAAGAGTTGGACCAGGAAGGATCCTCCTTGTCGGCCTATGAGCTGTTTTTGTTTTTTAATAGTGTGGTGGTGAAATAAAACTGTAAATGGCTACTAGTCATGATAATTATGTACTACCCTTAGTATCAGAGGCTAAATGCCTCTGAATACTAGTTGCTGCAGATCACAAGTGCAGAGAGTAATTGTTCTGTTCATAAGCTTCTCACATCTGGTGGGCCAATACGAAAAGCAAATGCAGGACTAAATGGCTCCTCTGGTTCTGACCCTGCACAAGGTCTTCTTACGTTCTCAATATAAATGTAAGCAGTCATTCCCAGAATGATCCTAATAATTGTGCACCCAGAAGTAATTCTTGCCTTTGGCTGCAAACCAGTTACCTTGGGAGGAAGCCCCATTATGCCCAATGAGTCTTACTTTTGAGTTAACATCACGGGACTGTGATGCTAACCCCCCCAATTCCAAATAAATGTCTTCTCCAAAAGAAACCCAAATAAAACATGTTGTGCACAATACAGCATTGTAAAAAATTAACATGTGGGAAATCTTGCATGTTGTTCATATTAAATGTTACTCTTTTGTGTATACTTCACATGAAATCACTATTTCTCATCAGGTTCTAATTACTGCCTCCATTAGTGCTGAAACATTCCTGTGTAAGGGTAGCTTGCTGGGTACAGTGGTACCTCGACTTACGAATTTAATCCGTCCCGAACAGACCTTCGTAAGTTGAAAAATTCACAAGTTGAAGCCAATGGGGGGGGGAATTAAAAATTTGCAAGTCGAAAAAACCCTATCTAAAAAACCACATCCAAAATGGCGGACGGAACTCCGTTCGTAGCTCGAAACATTCGTACGTTGTGTCATTCGTAAGTCAAGGTACCACCTTATTTACTTCATAGTAATTAATGAGCTGGTCAGCTGTAAACAAAGGGGGCTTCCAGATGGAAGTTTATTGTGGAATCACAGCTGCTCATGTGTGCAAGTTTCTTCCTTCCTTTTTTATAATATTTTCTTCTTTTTTCCATACAGTTACATTTGTTACTCAACAATTACGTATCTTCCAATTCAACAAAACTAGTGACTTCCTGCTCACACTCATCATCAATGTTTTTAACCCAAAACACATACAACTGTGTTTTAAGGTTCCCCTCTTATCTAAATTCATTCCTCTCTCTAACATGTTTCTTCATATATTCTGCAGTCTTCTTACACTTCGAACCCCACTGTGGTCTTCGCATATGGGAAATAACTTTTTTTATATAAACTAGAAAGGGTTTCCAGTCTTCTTTAAAAGATTCTCAATTTGTGTCTTTCATCAGTGCCGTCAATTTTGCCATCTCTGCATATTCCGAGATTTTCCTCAACCTTTCTTGTGTGCACAAGTCTCTTTCCATTGTCCATATCACATGAAAATGCCGGTTTGTACTCTTTCCATCCATTTAAATCCAACTTTGCTCTTATCGCAGGAATTCTGTTAAGTAAAAATAACCCATTACAGGTATTCATCTGCAGTCACAACTTGTATGGAAGCTCATTAGCAACTGTTTTGGGGTGGGTTCTGTGTGTGTGTGGCGACATTTCAGCAAGAGGTCTCTATCACCACACTCCTAATTCTATTCGCTCCTCACTCAAGCACAACCTAGCCTTTTTGTTTTTGGTGGTCCAAATGATAAAAGAATGGCTACTTTCACCAGTTGCCATGCACTCTGGGCATAGTGGAATCTCAACAACCCAGTTTGGATGGTGCTTGATACTTTGACGTCAAAGACTCAGGTCTCTTTCTATGCCAGGTTCTCTGCAACGTGCATACAGATACACACCAAGAAGGGCCATCTTAGTGAAAGCTGCTTTTCAATGGTGCGATATCACTCATCATATTGCAAAGGACTGTTACGTGTCTCTGTGCTAGCAGAAATCATACATCCAAAAAATGCAGACCTTGTCATGGTACCTGAATGTGTAAATTACATCTAATTTTGTTTATTGTAGCATGAGCTTTCGTAGGCAGTATCAAGTAGTGAATGAAAGTTAGAAAGCCTGAGAAAAACCATGGTTTACCATTTCATTCAAACCAGGAAACCGTGGGTTGGTCCACATTACCATCTCAGAGCACAGTAAAGTTGTTTTTTCCTCAGTGCATTTCACAGCTCTTTCCCCGCTAGCTGTTCACTTCTGCACAGCTTCAATTAATTTCAGTCTGTAAAAACATCAGGGACTGTCGATGACAGGGGTGTCTTACCCTATGCAAAGGTGTTCATACCTTGGCTAGAGACAAAGTAAGGTCCACTTAAGGACTCCAATTGGTGTGAAGTGACACCACTGGTTGGAGAAACAACACATCAAACATTGGTATATCACAGCAAAGTACAGGATACACATGCATTTTGGATAATGTTGTGTGGACACGGATTAAAAACGCAACACTGAAACTCAGTGAGTACACAGTAAAAGGGAGTATAAATGCAACATATGGTTCCCAAGTTCAAAACAAGCCAAAACATTCAACCACGATCTGAAGCCCATTAGGCTGGGAATGGATTGTCCAAATGCAGCCAATGTTAAGTTGGCTTTTCGGTGCCATACATAAAGAACTATAAACGCACAACAACAAAGCCCACTCCAAACCCTCTGGCTGCAATCCTGAGAAAACTTGCTGTGCTTAGGCTTGTTTACTGGCAATGGCAAATGAGCCAGCTGAGCAGCCCTCTTTGCTGACTTAAATCCCACAAGCAGCTTGTATATCCTTCTAGCTTGATCTCCATCCCTGGTGAGCCATCTTTGTTCTGGCCACAATTGGAAAGATACTTTTTCCTGATTTGGAAAGGTTTTCTACCATATACCTTCAAACAGTAGAGGGGATGCGGTGGCGGCGATTCAGAGGTCCAGGCACCATACCATAGCTGCCAAGTTATCCCTTTTTTTAAGGGATTTTCCCTTATGCTGAATAGGCTTCCTCGCGAGAAAAGGGAAAACTTGGCAGCGATGCACCATACCCAAACAAACTACTATGAGGGTTTACACTGGCAGTTCAGCCTTAAGCCATGTTTCTCAAAGCACAAGGCAGTACAGTACGATGCTCTCTGGGAATTGCAAGATTCTCCATTGCCTCCAATCAAACCAACGGTTGCTTGAGCTCCCACCAACAATTCCCTATTCAGTAGGATCCACACAGCACGTTTTCCATTCACACTGTTTCAGGGCAGCAGCAGATAGTAGCTCATGTCCAATTCATCTGGTTTATAGCACCTCCCTGCAACTCCCAATTCCTTCTCTCCCCCCCGCCCTCCGGCCTCACACACACAGTCTAAGCTTTCTTCTCGTGTGCCACCGCTTGCCCTCCAAAATCCTCCCACATGCCAAAAGAGCTTCTTCTTCTTCCCCACCAGCTATCTTGCCAACCCAAACAGCCCTGTCATCTAAGATGCACTCTCCCCAGGATGCCCCCACAACCCCTTCCAAACTCCCTTCTCCCTTGGATGCAAATGCAAGCAAACAGCACATTCCACACTCTGCCCCACCCTGCCCCAAGGACTCCTCTCCACATGCCTTCGCCCAAGGAATGGTGGTGCTGGGGTTAAACCAGGGCTGGGCTATCACGGTTTGCTTTTGAATCCATGCACACACAGGACGTTGCCCCTCATTGCAGAGCTATCCTGTAATTTCTTGAGAGGCCCTGTTGTTTGATTTGTTTTCTGTCAATCTGAAAGGAAAACTTAAGCCTCATCCACGTTACTGTTAAGCTGAGGTGTGAACGGGTAACAGCCGCTGTATATGCACAGTTTGACAACTTCCTGAATAGGTTGCAAGGCTGGAGAAGACACCCCAGACACACCGGGTGAAGACACCCCAGCGTACGCAGCAATGTGCAAATGCAACTTGATACGCAGCATGGAGAAATGACATTGCTGTGTTTTAAGCTTAGAAGTAGGTGAAAGGGAGACTGGGATCTACTGGTAGATCTCTGTGTAATTTGAAGCAGATGAGCAAGGAAAGCTGGCTTCCTTTTTTTTTAACCAGGACAACCTCAAAAGTACTTGTTACAGGTAGGTAGCCGTGTGGTGTTGGTCTGGTATAGTTGAAACAAAATTTAAAAATTCCTTCCAGTAGCACCTTAGAGACCAACTAAGTTTGTCATTGGTATGAGCTTTCGTGTGCATGCACACTTCTTCAGATACACTGAAACAGAAGTCATCAGATCCCCACATATAGTGAGAGGCTGGGGAAGGGCCGGACTGTTTATGGCTCTGTATATCAGACAAACAGGCCAAACCCTACGCCAAAGGATAAATGGACATAAATCTGACATCAGGAATCACAAGACAGAGAAACCAGTAGGAGAACACTTCAGTCTCCCAGGACATTCTATATACAAGATCTCAAAGTAGCTGTCTTATTACAAAAGAATTTCAGAAATAGACTGGAAAGAGAAGTTGCTGAACTGCAATTTATCACCAAACTTAAAACGATTGAGAAACCTGATCTAAATAAAGACATTGGATTCTTATCTCATTATACATGATAAAGTTATCTTTAACCATCTCACCCCTTGCTTTTCCTGTGGGTCCAATCGTAAACAGTTGTAAATTCTTCCTGTAAGACCAAATGCAGCCATAAACAGTCCGGCCCCTCGCCACCCTCTCACTATATGTGGGGATCTGGTGACTTCTGTTTCAGTGAATCCGAAGTGTGCATGCACACGAAAGCTCATACCAATGACAAACTTAGTTGGTTTCCAAGGTGCTACTGGAAGGAATTTTTTTATTTTGTTTCAAAAGTACTTGTCACCCCCAAACTATACTGCCAAGACTGCTCAGGGAGAAGGGGCAATGAGGAGTGGGTTTTTTGTGTGTGGAAGGGCAGGTTCCAGTACTCGGCCATTTCTTGGGGTCAGAATTATTTCATTCTAAGTGTATGTCTTTTGCACCTGTGTCCACTTGATGGATTTTGCAAGGTTCTAATATATATATATATATATTAAAAAAATAAATCAAAGGTGATTCTGCCAACCAGGTCTAAGTCACACTGCCCAGCGGACAAGATATGCTTAAAGCTATAGTTTTGGATTACCCAGTAGCAAGATCCATGCTGCCAATTTCTCCAAGGGTAGAAGAAAGGAGGGTGGGAATTCAAATTCCACATGTTCTGCAAATGCAGCTGGGAGTCGGAGCTCCAACACTAACAACCACTACACCCTCTAGAGGCCACCACTGTACAAATAATATTCTGAATGCACAAACCTATGTAGAATAGTGCCAAAACCTATGGCAAAAAAAACCTACAGCCAGAGAAATATTGTTTTTCTTGTTGCGTCAACACAGGTCCGTGCATTATGATGATGCATCCATAACCAGCGAAAAAGCTGAAATTTCCCTTTCTCCCTCTACCCACACATATAACTAGACAACTAGTATGAACACGAAACTTAGCCAATATGTAGGTCAAAGTTGACATTAATTTACAAGGGTGGAGTGGGATCAGCAAACAGGCTGATCCCAAGTTTGGAAAAGTCTACAGTCAAAACTATACCCAGAGATAAGAAAATACAATAAGCCAATCTGAATACATTGTTTATAGACATTGAAATAAAGCAGCCGTCCTTTTTTTGTCTGCAAAATACACCGGGGGTGGGGGGTGGGGGCCTTTCTCTGGCTTTGAATCAATGTTTGAAAAAGACAAGTACTGTATTCATTTTTTTAAACACACGACAGAAAATTTTAAGGTTCTTCGTTTTCAGCTAAAATGCTGTTTCATCCACCGAGGGCCAAGCAGTAGAAACACTAAACTTAAGACTTCAAAATAACACTCACAATAAATCACCAGCACTCCTTTGAAAACTAGGTCAGCATACTGCAATGTGAGCAAGCAGAGATATCTCTTGGTATAAGGGGAAATTTTAAGTACTGTTATAGCAACAACGGTGCTATAGTAGTTTGAATTATGTGATCTGCACCTCACCCATGCTAGAACTGTAAGTCTAGACGCAGGACTTCATGCAAAATTATCTATCTTTCTATCTATCTAATCAGTCATATTTTGTGAAATTTGTATGTTCCATTGCAAGACTGTCGCCTGAGAATACAGTATGTCCTTTCTGTCACACCCATTCTCCCATCCAACAGGCCCAAAATGGGCCTTTGAATCTGTGAAGGCCTCAGCAGATCATTAGCATCCATGCAAAATTATAAACTGCACTGATCCATAAATTCCGGAGCAGATTCTTAATTTCAGCTGTAACCTTCTGCCTGCATGCCTATCAGATCACAGCTGCTATAGTAATATTACTTCTCAGTAAGAACAATGAATAGCAGTGCTTGTGCAAAAAAAGGGGGATTCAGATTGCTAATGTCTTAAATAAATAAAAAGAAGGAAAACTAATTTTCTCTTATACATTATCTGATTTTTTGAAAAACGTTTTATTCTCCCCATGCTAAATCACTGCGGGTCTTGTAGGGCGATTAGAAACGTTTTACCCTTAATTTTCGTTCGGGCAAGTTCTGCAAACGTTCAACGATTCCTGCCCCTTTAAGAGGAAATCGAAAAGTACAGCCGCTTAGCCCTGCTCCAAACTGCTCCTATATTTACCCCACTCCCCACCCATTTCCCACCCCCTTCCTCTTTGACAATGGCGCCTTTCGCTTGCTAGATGGGATGTCCGCGCCGTCGGCTGAAGGAAGGCAACTGCATTCCGCAGGAAAAGGCCGCACGTTTCCTGCGTTTGCGAGGGTGGGGAGACTCCTTGGACAAAGGAAAAGCGCTTAGATGCGATCGGCTCACTTCCTTGCATGTCCAGATCGACTGAGATGGAAGGAGCCTCTTCGGGTTGCGCCCATGCGCGCCTCTTTTATCTGGCAAGGGCGGCGGAGCCTCTGGCTACCTGGTTGACTGTTGTGCCCTGTGCCAAAGAGGATCGGAAAACCAGCCGGGGCCGCTGCATTATTCAGCACCCAGCCCGGGCGTTTTTATTTGTCTGCTGCACTCGTGGGTTATCAGATCCGCTGTGCACTCAAGAAGAGGGCAGCATGGTGTGCTGCTGCATGCGCTGTGCGAGCACTCTGGTGGTGAAACCCAAGTATAAAATCCGCTTGCCTTACCCGTGTGATTGGGGGGGGGAGGGAAGGAGGGCGGTGGAGAGAGAAGAGGAGGCTTAAAGGGGAAATATAGGGACATTATAAATGGCACTTACTTTATCGATGGTCCCCGGCAGCAGGCGATCCAGCAGCCTGCACAGCACCACCCCGTCTTTCAGAGACGCCTGCAAAAATCCCTCCGGATCCGAGATGCTCTTTTTGGGCGATTCCAGCACCCCCAGAGTAATCAGCCATGTAACGGTTTGCTCAGCTGAATTCATGGCTGCTGCTCTTGCCAAGAGGCGGTTTTTAATCCCAGCGAAGAGCCAGCGCGAGAAAGCAATTGCGACGAAGGAGGACTGGATCTGTTGGATTTTTTTTTTGAAAATATCAATGATCTCCTCCTCCCTTAATTTTCCCCCAACCACCCCACCCTCCCCCTTCTTCCCCGCTTTATTTTTGCTTGTGGTTTCACATGGAGGCAGCCGAGTCTGGAATCGCTGCTTCTGCCGCCGCCGCCGCTGCCACTGCTCCCCCCTCCTCCTTCCCCATGTAGTTGCAGATGATGACGATTCGCTTTACGAAATCCAGTAGGTCCAGTTTCTCCCTCCCGTGCGTTTTGGCAGATTGTCAAATGCCTTTTCATTATATACACATGAACCTGCAGTGTCTCCTCCTTTTTCCTCTCTGCCTCCCCCTCCCTCCTTCGCCTGCTGCCTCTCCATGACATCATTGAAGCGGGAAGAGGGGGAGAAGAAGAGACGGGCCCCCTCTCGGCAAACAGACCTTGCACAAATTCAGCACCCCTCCGCGCCTGGGCGTTTTGCATGAAAGGCACATGGGTGGCGCGCGCGCGCATACACGCGCTCCGCTTCCCGTTAGAAATTCTGTAGGCAAACTGCTTGCAGATTATTTTTTTAGACGGCGCTCCAAAACCTGTCCTGTTGCAAATGCAGACGTTCGATCCGGAGTGAAACCTGCACGGATAAGAAAAGCATTCGCACGCGCGCATGATTGCATGCGACTACTCTGGGACATACGATCCTAATCTTTTGTGACCCTATGCGTACCACGCACACAATAGATGATAAAATTGCAGGCGTAAATAATTATTCTGAAGAGCAATATCTGGATCATAATTCTAAACTCCCTGTGAGAAATACCGTCTCCTGTATGCGAAGGGCTGCTTTAAAAGCAAAACAAAAAACGCCCAGTTGAAAATCATATGCATGCCTACTCAGAAGTAAACGCTGCTTAGTTGAATGGGACTTACGCCCAGCCAGAAAAGTGGTTATTACCAGAGCTCCTCCTTTAAATGTGTAGTCAAAAACGGTTGCAACAGGATCTCTCAGAATAGGTTTCTAAAAACTGAATCACTTGACAAAGAAGGGGGCAAGCCAACAACCGGGGAAAAAGGAGATGCTACTGCAGCTGTCGAGCCTTCTTTTACGCGCGCGCGCGCTACAAATGCGTGCCAAGGTGCGCAACGAGAGGGAGGGCAGGTGAGGCGACCTAAGCCGGGCAGCTTCCGGGCTGGGTTGGGGGGAGATGCCGTTCTGACACTGATGGAGGGGCGGGGCTTTGCACTTCTCCAGGAACAGCTTCAGATGTCTGTAAAATACCGAATTAGAAGAGCGACGCGCTGCCCTTTCGGGCGTTTGAATGAAGTGTCGCAGCGTTGCGCGCCCCCCGGCGGAGGGTCGGTTTGTTCACACCAAAGGATGAGATCATCAAATCAAAATAGCAGGACTACGTTAACGGTTTTATGGTGCAATGAATTAAAAGGGAGGGATTTTTTTTCTTTGTGGCAAGGGAATGCAGAATCTTAACAGCCAAAAGGAATATTTATCTGGGTCACAGATCTAGGAATAGAAGTTATTGAAAATAGGATGTGATGGCTCAAAAAAAGTGGGAGAGACTAAAAAAATCCTCATTGCATATTTTTAATATTGATCACGGATTCTTAAATCTGCCACAAATCTCTCTCACCTAACACCATTTGGATCATATTGTTCAAGGCTAAAAAATACATTAGAAAAGCATATGGCTGGTTAAAATCAATAAAAATGTGGACACTTCCCTTTATTCAAATGAGGCACTCCTTTTTTATGTGTGGTGGAGTCCAGTGCAGAAACCCTTCTAGTAAAGACCTTGATTAGCTGTTTTTGAAATCAGAATATATTTGTTCTTTGCATTTAGCTTCTGTGGCAATATAACCCAAGATGACCGCATTTCTATTTGCTTCACCTGCTGATTTGTCATAGCTGTTGGATAAATTAGATTGTACCATACACTTTTCACAAGTTCTTTCGTATGCTGTTATTGGCGGTTCAAATCCCCGCGACGGGGTGAGCTCCCGTTGCTCAGTCCCAGCTCCTGCCAACCTAGCAGTTCAAAAGCACGTCAAAGTGCAAGTAGATAAATAGGTAGCGCTCCGGCGGGAAAGTAAATGGGGTTTCCGTGTGCTGCTCTGGTTCGCCAGAAGCGGCTTAGTCATGCTGGCCACATGACCTGGAAGCTGTACGCTGGCTCCCTCGACCAATAAAGCGAGATGAGCACCACAACCCCAAAATTATCCGCGAGTGGACCTAATGGTCAGGGGTCCCTTTACCTTTACCTATGAGAAGCTATATTCTTTCTTTCCCCACCACCCCTTTTCTGTTGCATTTTGGCATTCTGCCAGCAATGCTTTTAGCAAGACACAAGTTTGGCAAGAAGAAGTGGGGGAAATGTGAAGCTATGGCAACCCAGGACCCTTCACCTATATTTGTGCCAGATGTGGGGAACCACTGACTCTCCAGATGTTGCTGGACTACAACTCCCATCAGCCCCTGAAAGCATGGTCAATGGCCAGGGATGAAGGGAAGACCAAGGATTGCCAAACCTGCTTAATACCAAAAGGTTGTTAAAAGGTGACCAGGTTCCCCCTCCACAATTAAAAGCTAGTGTATCTAACACTGAAATCTTTAATAGATGCAGTTTTCTCCTTCAACTGTTTTGATTCAAGATGTCCACTGCAACAAATTTGTTAAGTTAAGAACTGGTGCCTGAGCTTGTTTTCCTCCTTTTTTCCTTTCATGTCATGTCTTTCAGACATGGATGGTATTGTTATTTTTTTTTATGTATAGATTGGTCATGTGCATACTGATTTTTATGTGCACCTGTCAAATGGTTTTAATAGGCACATAAAAGCATGGCATATAACATGAGAGAGAATGTGAAAAAGTAGAGAGATGCATATGATAAGGAGTAACCAGGGCAAAGAGAGAATAGTTTTATGTATGGTTAACCTTTTTTAAAAGAAGCAGGTAATTGGCTTTGGGCATTTTTCTTTTCTGTGTTCATATTTTGATATAATGTGGAATGCTATGTTGCTGGAAATTGCTTTTGATGAAGTGGCACATATTCTGTAACAGCACAGTTGCACCTATTTTAACTATGTGAACTACTTGTGGCCCATAACCATTGAGGCATTGATATAATAGATTCTGTCTGTATCTTCTGTTCCTTTGATGACACCATTTGACTTTTAAATGCTAGTTAATCTTTGGAAATAGGGATTACCAGCCTACTAAAGTTAAATTAGTTGTGCTGTTTGCGACGAACCCAAGGACTTTGCCACCAATTAATATGCGACAAACCCAGTCCCGGCGTTGTCACTAAACTTTCGGGGATCCTTCTTAATATGAGACGAAATGTCCTCCCTCTCTATTACTAAAACTGACACAGGAATCCAGGGGTGAAACCACCACCACCACCCCCACTTCTGTGAGTTTAGGTACCCAGCTGGAATAACTAAGCACATCCACTAACATTTAAGAAAGCTTTATTACTAGAGGACTTTTAAACGCGTAATGGTTTCATGTGTACAGGCTCTTAGATCATATTCTTAGTTTCAATAAACAATGGCTAGATAATATAATTCAATTAAACTCCTCAGAACACTCGCTCCCACAACCCTCTCCCCTGAATTAACTGACTCCCATTCCTTTTAAACTCCTGGCAGTCCCGCCCCTCAGGAATGGAATGCGTCATTTATCCAGGAGGTTGGGGTTTAACTCTCTGCACCCTGGAGTTCTTTTGCACGCCAGGCCAATCCGTCACATTTTCTCCCCTCCCCCGAAAACCCTTGCGCAGGCATACTCAAAAATATCAGAGTAATGCCGAAGCAGGGAGATAGAGTCGGGAATTCCCTGGCTTACCTTCCCCCCAGGCGCGCTGTTTACACAAACCTGTGTTGCAACTCTCAATTCCCCTGCTAAACTTACACGTATACCTGCAGTTAACCTAGACTTCAGATATACACACTTACATATGCACTATACACTTTAACATTTCAAAAGAAATAGAATGCATTTTCCCAATAATACCCACCTATGTATATATAGTGTAAAGTTAAACCTTTCCTTCTATTCAAAAATCAGGGTATTTCCTAAAAACTATACACTAAACCTTTTCTACATTCAAGCAACCTTTAAATACATTGCTGTCTTTAAAAAGATCATGTTATCACTGTCAACAAAAGCCCAGTAGATTCTCCCCCAAACGATGAAGGCACTTGCTCTCCACAATTCTTCCTGCGGCACCTAATAAATAAAAAGAAACCCTCCTCCCACCAGTCAATGATGACTCTTGAAGGAATAAGTCTTGATAAGTGGCACATAAGAATGTCTTTAGCTGCATTAGTCAGTGGGACTCCTGACGTCTCTGCATTGGAAGAAAACTGTTGCCTTTAACACACCCTTTTTCCTCCTCCTGCCGCATCGCTTTTCCTTCTTTGCGCTGCACCGGCCATGCGTTGAGCAGATCTTCTGCCTCGCACTGATGACTCTGCAGACAGATTCAGATGGTACTAGTTCCCACATAGGAGATTTTACACGAAGTTCTCCTTCTCCACTTTTCATATTTACCCTTGACACAGTCTTTGTTTGGATTCTCCCGGGACAATCCTGTTCCACTCGCAAAGCATCTGCTTGCACTGCCCTGTTCCTTTTACTGTTGCAGTTTGTACGCTGGTACTGGAACATGCCTCTCAGTGCAACAGTCCGGCGCAAGCAAATCTTAAGCCGCTTTCGGGCAATCATTTTCCTGTGGGCCTCGCGCTGTTTCCGACTCCTTGCTGGAACATACTCAGCCTCAGCAGGATCACAAGATGACGAATGCGGAGCATGTTTACATATTCGAGCTGCTCCTTTGCCACACACGGGATTCCCGTTCATAATCAGGTATACAACCCCTGATGTCGAACATTGCTGTGCCCTTTGCGCCTGGCCAACAGCTTGCCTTTTAGTCTCTGGCATATAGCGTTGCAGCTCCAGGATGCCAGATACAACCACTGGATGTACCATGCTCTCTCTCTCCTTCCCTTCAGACAGTAATAGTTGTAACAGTGTACTTGTTTGCTGTCCATCAGCCAGCTCAGAAGGGCTGTATTCGCTCTCCTGACTAATCAAGTCGAAACTTAACACAAATGGTTGGCAACGCTCATCCACACTGTACTGTTGGTGGTTAGGATAAGGTGTTACAGACGAGGCTGCTGTTCCCTCCTTCTTTTTACCAAGCTCTTTGGTTTGCAGAAAGTTATTTGCAGTCCCTACACAGCTAACTCCGCCAAGTGGCAACACCTCCTTCATACCCAAGTTGGCTATGAGCTCCTTAGGTAAGCTCTGTCTTGTTAAATCATTTCCATTGACTTTTAACACAGTCTTATCTCTGTTCGCCCTCAGAGGAATCTCCTCTGGTAATCTTAGGGCTCGGTCCCCGAGGTCTAAAATAAAACTGTTCTCACTTTTAGAACCTCTGGTGTCTTTGTTTATAGCAGTCCAGTAAATTTGGTTTTGGACTCTCTCCTTTTGGCTTATTTCAAAATGCGCTGTTGTGGGGGCATCATGTGCCAATTGCGGCTTTTGCAGACTGATCTTCTTTGGCATCACCGATTGCTCTTTGCTTTCCCACTCCGCTGCAGTTTTGCCTGTCTCAGATTTACTAATTAGTGGTTCCTCCTTTATACAAGAAACTCTGGGCCTTTCTACTGACACCACTGTGCCGTACTGCCCTTTATCTTCTTCACACAGTCCCTTTAGAGTTTCATCCTCCCTCTGTTCTGCTAGGAACTGGGCCCTGTTGGCAGTTATGGTGGTTACAACTGACATTCTCCCCAACATTCCGTTCCCCTCAGGATCGGCTTGGGCTTCTGGTATGGCAGTTAATGGATTCCCTTTTGCTGAGGTTTGGGCTCTAGTGATAACAGGCTTGATTACATCATTGCCTATCAGAAAAGGTGTATCAATGTTATCCCAGACGCCCACTTTCCATTTTCTCCTCACGCCATTATAAACAATATCCACTTCTGCTACCGGAACCTCGAACTCAGGACCCCATATTCCCTTCAGACTAAAGGTTTGGTCTTTAAGGTACTGATCCTGTGTCACACAGTGTGATCTAACAAGACTCACTTCTGCGCCTGTGTCACGTAAACCCAAAAATTCTTGATTATTTAAAATCACTGGCTCCATAAAGTCTTTATTAATCCCCTGATCAGCTCTCCAGACCTGCCTTATGTTAGCCACAGTCTCTGAGGTATTGACAGTTGATTCTGTGTTACTTTCCTGAGGTGATTTCTTTTCCTCAGCTTGTGTCAGCAACCTTACTGACTTTGTAGCCGTGTTAGCATTTTGTTTTTTTGCTAATTGCGCGCACTGAGATTTTATGTGACCTGGTTGACCACAGAAAAAACAAACTATTTTTCTGGTTACTGGAGGGTCTTCTGTGTTTGGAGCCCTCCCTGCTTTCTCCTCCTTTTCATAAGGCTTCAGCTGCCTGTTCTTTGGCCACTGCCTTGGGACCAGCATTTCAGGACAGTCTCCTTCAATCTCATCTAATATTAAAGCCATTTCAGAGACATTCTGCAGCCTTTTATCTTTAATAAACCAGCGTAGATTCCTAGGGACGTGTTTATAAAACTGCTCCACACAAATTAGCTGTTTTAATTCTTGGAAGCTGGTCACCCCGCTCCCCTGAATCCACCTGTCCAGCAAACGATCTAGCTTGCTTGCCAGCTGAGAAAAAGTCTCTTTAGGACCTCTTTTCAGTTCTCTAAAGGCTTTTCGGCTTTGATCAGCGGTTAGCCCACAGCGTACTCTCACCCGCTGCTTAAATATCTCATAACTGGATAGTTCAGTATCCCTTAAGTCTGAGTATATTTCACTCAAGATGCCACATATTTGAGGCCTCAGATACATCATCCAGTCCGCCTCAGCTATTTTTAATTCCTGACAAATGCGTTCGAAACTGAATAGAAAGCTTTCGGCATCATCCCCATTTACATATTTTGGGAACCTTTTGAGGTTTGCTGAGGTAACCTCCACATTTTCTCTATTTGGAGCTACCTCTCCTCTTAATTGAATCTCTTCCAAACGCATTCTCCCCAGCTGTATCTCTTTTTCCATTTGCAACCTCTGCATTCTCTCCTCAGCCGCTATCTTTTCCCTTTCGCTTTCAATTCTAGACTTCTCCTTTTCCCTTTCGGCTTCAATTTTCGCCATCTCAACTTTTAATCTCATAATCTCTAATTCAGAATTTGGGCTCTCCTCAGCCCCTTCTGTCCTCTCATCCCCTTTTGCCTCTCTTGCTTTTCTTAAATGTGCCATTTTCCTCTCTGGAAAATATTAACTTAAAACTCCCACAAACATCGACTTTGGTTGTGGATTCAGATCACGACGCTGCCACCAATTAATGCGACGAACCCAAGGACTTTGCCACCAATTAATATGCGACAAACCCAGTCCCGGCGTTGTCACTAAACTTTCGGGGATCCTTCTTAATATGAGACGAAATGTCCTCCCTCTCTATTACTAAAACTGACACAGGAATCCAGGGGTGAAACCACCACCCCCCACTTCTGTGAGTTTAGGTACCCAGCTGGAATAACTAAGCACATCCACTAACATTTAAGAAAGCTTTATTACTAGAGGTCTTTTAAACGCGTAATGGTTTCATGTGTACAGGCTCTTAGATCATATTCTTAGTTTCAATAAACAATGGCTAGATAATATAATTCAATTAAACTCCTCAGAACACTTTAAGATCTCCTATGCCTACCCACACTCTCCCTCGCTCCCACAACCCTCTCCCCTGAATTAACTGACTCCCATTCCTTTTAAACTCCTGGCAGTCCCGCCCCTCAGGAATGGAATGCGTCATTTATCCAGGAGGTTGGGGTTTAACTCTCTGCACCCTGGAGTTCTTTTGCACGCCAGGCCAATCCGTCACACTGTTGCCTGAAATAAGTCTGCTGTAGTGTCAAATGTTGGCATCATTATTATCATTACTGTATCTATAAAGCACCTACAATTTACTAAGTGCTATATAAAGGGGGCGGGGAGAGAATCCCTGCCTGCAGGTTTACAAATGCAGTAGACACAATGCAACAAGAACAACAAGGGTGGGAAGAGAAGAGGAAAATAAGCAAACTCAGACACCACTTATTAATTACACATAGCAGTTCTTATACTGGCCATATAGGAGGAGTTACAGGTAGGTAGCCGTATTGGTCTGACGTAGTCGAAACAAAATAAAAAAAAATTCTTCCAGCAGCACCTTAGAGACCAACTAAGTTTGTCATTGGTATGAGCTTTCGTGTGCATGCAGTTTAACTGAAGAAGTGTGCATGCACACGAAAGCTCATACAATGGCAAACTTAATTGGTCTCTAAGGTGCTGCTGGAAGGATTTTTTTTGTCTGTTTGTTTCATATAGGAGGAGAAAAGTTCAGGGGGTAAAGGAGCCAAATTCCAGTTTATTCCAGCTGAGCTGGTGGAGTGGGTTCTGCTTGTAGGTACCGAAAGAATAAAATGTCATGTATCTAGCAGAATATATTGCACAAAGCCTAGTTCCCCTGATTAACTTGCTGAGGAACATTAATTTTAGCAACATTCTTTCGCCAAGCACTGATAAAAGCCTGCACACGATGACTCAAGTCCAGCTCAACTTCGGCACCATTTTTTTAATAAAAATAATAATTTTTATTGAGGGTTTTCTTGGTTTACAAGGATGTGTGCAATGTCTCTCTTGGCATTCTTACATATCAGTTTCATTTGTTGAGACATTGGTGAGGAGAGGGGAAGGAAAGTAGATGGGGGAGGGTGGGGTGGGGTGACAATGTTTCTGTTTTGCTTAAGAGGTGTGGGGGGGTTCTGTCAGCGTCGCGCGTGTAGGTTCTCTACTGTTCACTTGTTTTCTTTTGATAGTGAGAGATATTGGGGTTGGCCTAGGATATGGTTGTTCCTTTGTGGTTGGCTGTGGTGGTCTTTGTTTTGTGTGTGAGTGGGGTGGGTGAGTGTTTTGGGTCAAGTTAACCATATTGATTCGTATGCTGTTGGTGGATTACTTTGGCAACATTTTTAAAGTGGAAAAAAATGCAAAATATAATGTGTGACATCTCCTTCAGCACTGACAGACTGCAATATAATTTTCTATCTATAAATATAATTTAGAAAGCAATTCCCTTTTTGAATTTCACTCACCAACATGAGTTCAGCACCTGTTTTACCAGGGTGGAGTGGGAGAAAAAATACAAAATACACTGAATACGATTTCTGCAGCTAGCCCTTTCAGATGCTGGTGCTGTCTTTCAGGTAATAATCTTTTTGCATTAGATTTCTCTCTAAATTCTTCTAAATTCGCCCTCCCTTCAGATGTATATACTGTATGCTTGCCCGTTCAAGTTTACACTTCCCGTGTGGACGGTAGTCCACAAATGTTTATGCCATACTTAAATTTGTTAGTTTTTAACATGTTCGAAAACACTGTTGGTTTTGCTAAAACAGATTAAGACAGTTACCCTTCCCAGGAACTTGTGCTCTGTTAATTTATTTATGTTTACTATGTTGCCTTTTATTTATTTTCTACTTGAATTAAAGGAGGACATTATTTTCTTTGCATCCATTTTCCACACTATGCATGCAGATTATTGTGTCCCTGTTTGCACAATTATGAAACTGGGCCCAGTGAGTGACAGTCTATATCTGCCATTGAGGCTTTCACTTCATTGCCCAACATAATTGCACACAGATGCCTAATTGCTACTTAGCTTGAGTGTACCTGTGTACAATATCACAGTAAAGAGTAGGCAATACTCCATAACTTAATTAAATTAAGCAGCCTGTGCACAAGTATGCTTGTGATCAAGCACATCACCTTCAAGTATTGAGACATATTCTAATCGGGAACACTTCTTGTGAAGTTTATGCATTCTTTTTACGTTTGCCTGAATTCATGCATCTTCTGTATCGTATGTGGTTCAGCTTCATCACAAGGTAATAAACTGATAAATATATACTGTATGTCTCCAATTCAAGCACTTTGCGTGAACAAACTTGTACACTGATTGAGCAGGCACTTAAATCAACTGCTTGGCAGACACGGTTGTTGAATGATGGCGGCACTTATCTCCCAACAGAATTCTAACCATGTTGACTGAGGTACACCTGATACTTCCAGGTTGGTAAGCACAAGGGATGCCCCAAAATCTATTTCCTTCCACTCATAAGCAAAGACATACAAAGAATCTGATCATCCCCACCAATCCACAGTCAAGGTTCATATGAGATCCAATTGATTTGCCTCTCAAGGCCATACCCAAGACCTATTCATCTTGCTCATGCAATACCAAGGATTTGGGACTGCTTTTGTGCTAAGATATAGGAATATGCTGTGACTTTACTGCATGTGCTGACGACTTCTTTCACTTCAGTTTTCCAAAGACTAGGTAATTGCGAAGTTGCCAGCAGGTGGTGTGCTGAGAGCTCAAGTGTGCCCATTGTTCCTTTCAGGAACAATGAAAAGATGAGTTGGTGAGAGTGGAATGGCTCCTACACTACATCATTTCATTCTGTGTTAAACGTATATTCAGGTATTGGTCTACCAAAAGGTCTGTGGGTGAATGTGGACAAACATCAGCAAATGTGCACATTTAGCTGAAGAGAATGTGCACATATTAACAGTGTTCACGGGCAACTGTGCATGATGCCTGTGAAATATGCTTAACCACAGAGCAACGCTGGAGAATGGGAGACATTTTAAAAACTGGCTAGGTGAAATGCATATCATAGAATCACCACAAGGGCCATCCAGTCCAACCCCCTGCCAAGCAGGAAACATCATCAAATATGGCTTGACATATGGCTGTCAAGCCTGTTTGAATTTCATACATTGAATGCACAATATGTATGACTTCTCCACATGAAGACTCAGGTCCAAATTAGCATTTAGCCCAATGAGGTTAACAGAATTCAAGCTATAAATGCATCAAGCTTCCTTACATAACAGCAATTTATCATAATCTACCTGGTTATAAGGGATGCGGGTGGCACTGTGGGTTAAACCACAGAGCCTAGGGCTTGCCGATCAGAAGGTCTGCAGTTCGAATCTCCGTGACGGGGTGACCTCCCAATGCTCGGTTCCAGCTCCTGCCAACCTAGCAGTTCAAAAAGCACGGCAAAGTACAAGTAGATACTGTAAATAGGTACCGCTACAGCGGGAAGTAAACAGCATTTCCATGTGCTGCTCTGGTTCGCCAAAAGTGGCTTTGTCATGCTGGCCACATGATCCAGAAGCTGTACGCCGGCTCCCTCGGCCAATAAAGTGAGATGAGCACTGCAACCCCAGAGTCGGTCATGACTGGACCTAATGGTCAGGGGTCCCTTTACCTTTACCTGATTATATGTCGGTGAATAGATTTAATCAACAACTAGGAACTTGAAATCCTTATAATCATCAGAATAAAGTTCTGGATGCACCATTGGTTAAGTGTTCCATGGGATTACTCTCATGACTATAATGATTTCCAGTTATGTTATGCAATGGTAAATGGGTTAAATGCTATTTGAAGTCACATTATCTGGTGTGTATTTTGGGTGACAGTCACCTGCCTAGGACACTATAAAAACATAGCTGCCAAGTTATCCCTTTTTTTAAGGGATTTTCCCTTATGCTGAATAGGCTTCCTCGCGAGAAAAGGGAAAACTTGGCAGCTATGCTATAAAAAGCATTAAGTCTGTAGGAGCCGCACCTGCCTATAATTTGGGATGCTTGCAGTGGTATTATCCCCTTGGAAATCAATGTTGTTTGGAATGGGTTTTTTTTACCATTAAACTCCCTTTTTTCTAATGTAGAATAAATTAATTATTTTTGTTTGTTTTTTGTTTAATAACTTCTTTTCTGAAGTTCTCCCAGTTGTAGAAAAAGTAATCGGGGTCTTGAAACATTTTTGAGGTGGTGAGTTTTTTGTTGAGAAGTTGATACCTCCCCCCCCCCTAGCAATTAATTGCATTGGTCGTATGAATGTTTGAATTTTTTATGGGGAATATTTTTGGAAGATACATCTGAGGAACAGGACCTTATCCAGAAGCCTGTCTGCTGCCAGCTGAGCATTCTTCAATACAAATTATAATAATTATTTTTGTGCTGCATGGTTCTTTGCAAGCCTCTCTGAAATATACACTTTGCAACGGCAATAATATTTTACCTACAGTACTTTATTGTAAATAAATTCTCATTAATATATACAATATAATATATAGTATAAAACCGGCAAACTTTTCAGAATGGGTGTTCCTTTGTTTCCCTCCTTTCACCATTCCTATTACAGTCCTGTGGCCTTCAGCACTTTTTGCGGCTGTTCTATAAAACTGTGCTCTTGCATGTGATTTTGTATTCTAACCTTAGTACTATTACTCTCCATACTGTTCTCAGGATCCATTAAATTATAGGGATACAGAAGCCCAGTAACACTGCCAGCATCTGTAAAGGATTTAAAACATCTGGACAAAATGGACTGAAGACCATATTCTCTTGATTTAAAACGCATACACACACACACACACACACACACACAATTAGCATACTTAGAATTCTCAGCAGTTGTAAACTGAAGAGTATTTTCTGTAATGTACACTCTTAATTGAAGCCATTCCATTCGCACAGGATGTACTCAACGGAAATTAACCCAATCCCCCTCCCTCAGGCAGTCTGTCATACTCCCAAAATACTCCAGGATGTGCTTGTCAACAAAACTGTGGGCCTACATTATTTACTGGGAACAGAAATGTTGGCACTTCTTTGCCTTGCTGAATGATCAGACATTACTTGATATACAATGCTGATAATTAAGCAATAACCTCTTCATTTTTCTTTAAAGGTTCTTCCCTGTTATTTAGGCTTTCAAGCATATATATCTGATTACTATAAAAGGGCAGGAGGAAAAAAACCTGAGGGGGTGGGGGGTGGGGAATAAGCCAAAACTAGATAGGAAGCAAGATTTCAGCTTGATATTATGCCCTTAAATGAAATTACACAGAAAAATTAAAACAGGCAAAAACTGTTCTCACACAGAATTGTAGCATTGGAAGGGACCACAAGGGTCATCTAGTCCAACAACCTGCAATGCAGGTATCTTTTGCCCAATGTGGGGCTTGAACCTCCTACCCTGAGATTAAGTCTCGTGTTCTACCAACTGAGCTATCCGCAGTGTAGAAGGAAAATTATAAGAGACAAAAAAAACTGCTCTCACATGTGAATAAGCATTCATAAGAATTATGTATATGGTGTCCAGTGCAATCCTAATCACACTTACACAAAAGTAAGTCTCACTGGGTTCAATGGGACTTACTTTCTAATAGTTTTGTTTAGGGTGGCAGCCTTAAGCATCAATTAATGCTCCCAGGGACATTGGTTCAAATAACCTTGGGGGGGGGGGTATGTTATACATAGTCCATTCTGAGATACTGACTGAAAAACATTCTCAACGTTCTAATAAGGAGAAGCCAGAACCACACCTGGGCCACAAATCTGATTGGCA
This sequence comes from Zootoca vivipara, assembly GCF_963506605.1. Taxonomy (NCBI): domain Eukaryota; kingdom Metazoa; phylum Chordata; class Lepidosauria; order Squamata; family Lacertidae; genus Zootoca; species Zootoca vivipara. The sequence goes on along the minus strand of NC_083279.1, from coordinate 23,724,677 downwards.
TCACCATCTAGGAACTTATCAAGAGAGTAAGGGTGCGTATGCAGCAGCTGGGAAGGGAACAGAGGGAGCTGGCCATGGGCTAAGGTGAGTGGGTGGGTTGGTGAGTCCATGGCATGCTGGCCAAGCACATGTGCCTAGGGGCGTGGGCATCAGGAGAATGGAGGAGCAGCGCCTCCTGGCACCAGTTATGTTGCAACTGGTTACGCTAAAGGCAATGTCATCATCATTATGAGGGTTAGCTGCTGTGAAAATTTTAAGCCAGAGATGAATATTGCATGTCAGTGCCCAGGCCGTTGTGAGCACATTCCTAATGCGCTGATGGCTACCGTGCACCTCATCAACCATGCCATGGCAGACACCTCCTGACCATGTTATCACCCCAAACAGCCCCAGAGCATGATGGGCCATAGCAGAACAGAAGGTCACCTGGAGCAGCATGATGCATCTGATGCCACAGCCTCACCCCTTACTTCTCAGTCTTCTTCTTTCTATACTGGCCATCTAGTAGTTAGGGAACCTTAGGGAACCCATCCCTTGGTGAGAGCTGGACCATAAAGAAGGCTGATTGCCAAATAATTGATGCTTTTGAATTATGGTGCTGGAGGAGACTCTTGAGAGTCCCATGGACTGCAAGAAGATCAAACCTCTCCATTCTTAAGGAAATCAGCCCTGAGTGCTCACTGGAAGGACAGATCCTGAAGCTGAGGCTCCAATACTTTGGCCACCTCATGAGAAGAGAAGACTCCCTGGAAAAGACCCTGATGCTGGGAAAGATTGAGGGCACAAGGAGAAGGGGACGACAGGGAACAAGATGGTTGGACAGTGTTCTCTGAGCTACCAACATGAGTTTGACCAAACTGTGGGAGGCAGTGGAAGACAGGAGTGCCTGGCATGCTCTGGTCCATGGGGTCACGAAGAGTCAGACATGACTAAACAACTAAACAGCAACAACAACAACATCCCTTGGTAGCTACCCCTGCAGAGAGAGAGAGAGAGAGAGAGAGAGAGAAGGAATGTATAAGCAAGATTTTTTCTGAACTGTATTCAATAAACATGTTCTTTATCTTTTCCCCCATGCAAGTCACATTGTTTTGTTATGGTGGGCTTTATGGACAACCTTCCACCAATTGCATGTTTCACCTATGTATATAGTGTGTCGAGATATCCCCCATGGAGGTGGCATATCTAGCACTCTGTCAGCACAGGAGAACCTATGCCAAAGCCTCTCAACCCACAGTCTTCAGTACAGCAGAAGGAGAGTTGGGAAGCATGGTATTTCCATCAGGTTGGCTGTGAAACCAGCTCCATCTGGTCTTCCCTTCTGCAACTACTGTATCACCTACCGTAATAGCAGCCATTCCATCAATTTATAGCACAGACAGAGAGACAAAGACAGAGGTCTGAAGCAGGGTCATGCTTCTCCACGGAGTCCCGCTCTCAGTGGTCACTGGGCAACAGCCATTTCATCAGCTGAGGGAGAGATGGGGAGGAAAAATATAGCTCCATCAAGCTCCTCCTCTCCCTGAACTGTTTCCATTCCTGGTCATTATAAGAACCTGAAAAACCGGCAAACTTCAAGGCAGCAACTGTCTAATTTTCATCGCTTGTGTTTTAACTGTTCTGGAAGGCTTTTGAGCTGAAGAGCATGGCAAAGTAAAAAATAAATAAAAATCATTATATAAACCACACTTCAGCGTGAATATGGCAATGAGTAAGTCTTTTAGCTTGTCTTTTAGCTCTGCAATCTGTTATAGTTTTAGCTTGCTTTTATTTTGAATACAGTCATACCTCGGGTTTAAGTACGCTTCGGCTTGAGAACTTTCTGTTTAAGTACTCCGCGGACCCATCTGGAACAGATTAATCCACTTTCCATTACTTTCAATGGGGAAGTTCGCTTCAGGTTAAGTACGCTTCAGGTTAAGTACAGACTTCCGGAACCAATTGTGTACTTAAACCAAGGTACCACTGTAGTTTTTTATATAAGCAATGTAACACAGGACTGTACACAGTATCTCAGAAAAGCTCCATGGCTTAAACTGTCAACTGAAAATGATGACAGTAGTATACCAAAAAAAGAGGGCATAATGGCTACACTGAATCTGAGTCATAGGTCTAACAGTTAATTTAAAAATGAGAGCAGACAAAAAGGTTAGCAACAATGGGTTCCTGAATGAAGAGGAAGAATACCCATACCAATTTGAGCTGGGCAACTAGAACAAGGAAGAGCCAGAGGAGAAAGAGAAGATGTGAATAATGTTGCACCTGACTTGAGCCACAGATTATATTTACGGCTATCAAAGCAGAGTACACACACCAGCCATGCCCACAACTTGTTGTTCACCAAGCTAAATGCAGCCATCAGCTAAACGTGCTTCATAGGAACACAATAAGCCTCTATTATAGCCGCCTGTCTGGCTTGGAAAAAAGCAGGGAGAAGTACGTCAAGATATTGGCTTGCTGCATTGGCTTGTTTTAGTTGGAGGGTCACAAACTGTACAAGCCTGCCCATGCTGAATCATAGTCTGGAACTTCAGTCCCCTCTCACTCATATGCCATGCTTTTCTATTATTTGCCTGTACTGTATTTGTCAAAACACTTTTGAAATTTGCTACAGTTGCTTGCATATGTAGTGTATTTAGAAAAAAACAAGGTTAATCCAGTGTCTAGTGCAGCAGAACTATTTCCAATAGGAGCCATGATCCCACAAAGAACATTGGTGTAAACCCCCAAAGCATGCCTCCCACACTGAAGTGTTAGTTGGTCCTTAGGTTACTGTAACACTTCTGAATTACAGTTTTACCGATTTACTCTCAATATTTAGCCCCCCCTTTCTGTTAAAAATAAAATTGTTAAGTTAAGATACAGTACCTATTATCTTCTCCCTGGGTTTCCTTACCAGTTCTGGGAATATTTTAATGAGATTCTTTCTGTGATCAGCCAGCCTTTGGCTATGACATTTATCACAGAGGGTTGGATACCTATGTGCCTGCTCAGTGGTGCCGGATTTACGTATAAGCTAAGGAAGCTATAGCTTAGGGCCCCACTCTCTTGGGTGCCCCCCCCAAAAAAAGTTCACTATTCATATAGCCTACTTCTTAATTGTATTTCAGTTCAACAATTACTTTGATAAAATACATATTTTGTTATGAGCAAATGGCTTTAGATACCTATTAGGTCCATAAATTACCATATATCATATATATTCAACACAAAAAACCAGCGAGAATTTGTTGTTGACAAAGGACAGCTGGACATATAAAGGGTCCTATTACCTTCAGTATCTTAGGGCCTCATCAAACCTAAATCCGGCCCTGCTGCTCAGTATGCCATCAAGGTGCTAACTACTGATCAGCAACTTCAAGGCTCCTGTTTTTCCATGAAAAAAATAATTGTTCAGGTGAACAATGGGTGAAAAGTTCTAGTTCCTTCTCTTAGGCTGTGTGCACTCTATACCTTTAAAGCACATTCTTTCCCTCAAAGTATTCTGGGCACTGTAGTTTGTTAAGGCTTGTTGGGAATTTTAAATGAGTAAACCGAGGGCCAGCCCACTCATGAGGCAAGATTAGGTGAATGCCTCAGGTGGCAGAATCAGCAGGGGCAGCAGATCCTGACATCATTATTAATTCCTTCCCTTGTTTCTGATGTAGATCTTCATTCACCCCTTTCTGTGGTTCGCCTCAGGTGCCCAAATGTCTTGTGCCATCTCTGAAGAAACTAGAGTGCCCAGAATAATGTGAAGGAAATAATGTGCTTCAAATGTGTTTTAAATGTATAGTGTGTACACAGCTTTATGTACATGACCTTGATAAATCCAGCCAGGTACCAAGAAACCGCTTGGCTCCTTTCTAGACATTTAATGTTCATATCTAGATACATGTTCTAAGATATGCACCATGTCCATAGATGGCATCTTGGCTTTCTGTACCCTCTGACCATCTGTCCAGAAGTATCACACCCACTTATTGGTTAGTCAAAACAGTCAAAATGACAGGCAAAGGAGAGGTGATGTGTGTCTGCCAGTCTCTGTGAGCAACATGACTTATTTGGGGGAGGGGGGATTCTGTCTCACCTTTAAGAGTATTTTCCAATTATAAATTTAATTTTACTTGCTGAGGAAAACTCATGACCTCTATCTGACTAACACATGAAGATGGCTTAACATTCAAAAACAAGTAGAAAGATGGGTCCACTCTGTTTTTAAGTTATCTCATTCCTGGCACACAGCTGTATACAAGGGTAAGATGAATCACAAAGGACTGACTAGCTGACCTACAAGACAACAGCTGAAGTGACATAAGAGAAGGATTATTAACAGAATCACCCCCTCTAATAGTGAACTCAGATGTTGAGTGCGGGCAGATATGTATCCAAAAGAAGAGCCAATGACAGACCAAAATTAAGTTCTCAGCATGTTCAAGGAACCCCAAGGATTGCAGGAATACAAAATAACAGCAACAATGGATAAACTTGAGGACCACACAAACACCCTCTGGTATTTCAGCGACCCCAGAAAGCTGAGTGTCATTTGGGGAAGCATACGGTAATTTTCCACACTGGTTGGAAAATTAGGGAGAGGGACAAAATACTGGAGGAGGGCCTGACTAGACCTCTGAAAAAGTGTGTGTCCCTGTTAAAAGGGGCAGATACACAGCAGCTTTTGGTTCCAAGCCCCATTTACAATATATAATGCTTTTTTTCCAGATGTGGCAGAGGACTGAGTCATTCAGAGCTCCCTGGTTTCATAAGCTACAAGGAATCTACTTAATTATCACATAAGATTAATCATTGCAGTGCACTTTTCAGCAGACAAAATACATTACAATGCCCTGAATCGTTAACAAAAAGACAAGAAACTATTGTGCTTCAGTATTCCAAATATTTATTTTGGCACGACAATGAGACTGTTTTAATCCAGCTGTATCCTTTGCTGGGCCTCAAGGAAACACTAACATCAAGTAGCAAGGATAAATTACTGCAAGAGGTCCAGAAAGGCAGGAAAAATGAAAAGGGATGCTTGGGAAACACTGTGAAGCAGTAGACATATTAATTATTCTAACAACACAGTAAGATCCTTTCCCTAGCTCTCCCCTAAGCAGTACTGCAATAAAACTTACTAAATTAGACTTCAGGGCTCACAGTTATATTCAGAAAGAGAGCCAGAAGTGAAGTCAATTGGCAAAAGGAGAGTGCAGAGGCAGCATAAATTGGATAACTATTCTACAATAAACAAACATAATATGAGCATTAAAACTTTTAAAGTCATGTCCAGTGAATAGTTCCATTCTGTAATGAAAAGGCAAACTACAATACTGAATTACAAAAAGAAATGCTATGGAAAATATTTAATATAAACTAAACTTAAGCACCCTGTCCTGGAAGATCCCATGAAGACCATCAGCAGCTGGAGCAAGCTGGGCAATGTGGTCTCTTGGGAATAAAAGCATAAAGGTTGGGCTTGCTGAAGGAAGTGGTTACCTAAGATCAGAGAATGATGCTTACGGAGCCAAGGGACACGCCTGGGATGTTAGCAAGGTGGTGCACCTCAGTTAACAGTATGCAAGTTCACTCTAAAAAACAACTTTGGTGGCTATAGTGACATGATGCTAGTGGCAGGGTGGGTTCACTCATCCTATTTTTATTCCCTTTTTCCTCCAAGAGTTGGGAGCAGTACACATGGTACCTGGTAGCAGTGGTGGGGTGAATAATTTTATTTCTTGGCTATATGAGGACAGAAGTAACTGTGTTGATAAGTAGATTTCTGAAGTTCTTTTCTTAAAAATAATACAGGCAACCCCCCATTTATGTGCATTCAGTATGTATGTGTGCGAGCGTGCGGAAATGCATTATGTTAAACTCTGAAGTGACATGAAAAAGTCAGAGAAAACATCACAAAAAGGGGCAGAGCAGGATGTTTGCAGGCTTTTCCAATTGCGTTTCAAATATACACAGTTTCACTTAAATCAGGGGTCAGCAACCTTTTTTAGCCGTGGGCCGGTCCACCGTCCCTCAGACCATATGGTGGGCCGGACTATTATGGGGGGGGAATGAACAAATTTTTATGCCCCACAAATAACCCAGAGATGCATTTTACATAAAAGCACACATTCTACTCATGTAAAAACACGCTGATTCCTGGACTGTCTGCGGGGCGGATTGCCTACCCCTGACTTAAATGTACGGTGCCTCGGAACATAGCCCTGGGTAAATGGGAGTTGCCTGTAATCATCATCATCCAAGTATATGCATTTAACACTGAAGAATAAGAACCTGGTCACAGTCCTTGACTCCATGACTGAGTTTAGGTTACCAGCACCCTGCATTCAGATTTCTCCTGAATTGAAAGGGGATTAATAATACTACAGATTAACGTTTGAACACCTACTCATAATAAACCCTGTCCCACATTGACACCTGTGAAAAGTGTACTTACAGCCCACATACAGCCAGCAATGGGTCCACCCACTGCCTGCCAATACCAAGTTGCATCTGCTCAGCAGCAGTGATTCAGCTAAGGTTGGACCTTGAGGCTGAGGTCATAAACATAACTGGCTAACCCACCCACCCCTGCCACATAAGACCATTAAGTCTAGGGTCTAAAATTACTTAGATGCCCCACTGGTCAACACTATTTTATTATTAGCCCAACAGAATGCTGGCATGAGCCTTAAGAGCTGTGCTGGATCAGGCCAGTCCAGCACTCTGTTCCCAGTGGCCAACCAGTTGCTTCTAGGAAGCCCACAAGTCAAATGTGAGCCCCACAGTACTATTCCCCTCATCCTCCCTGCTGTGCCCAGAAATTGGTATTCAAGGGCATACTACCCTCTGATGCTTCAGGTAGCATAAGCCCACTGGTAGCGATTGATCACCACATACTGTGTGAATCTGTCTAATCCCATTTTAAAACTGCTATTAACGGTAGCCACCACCACATATTGCGGTAGCAAATTCCAAGTTTTAACAATGTGCTATATGAAGACATTTGCCTTGAACCTCTCACCATTCAGCTTCATTGAGTGACCTCAGGTATTAGTATTGTGTGAGAGGCCTATCCATTTTCTACACACCATACATACAGTATAATTCTATATCATATCCCTTCCCCTTGTTTGCCTTTTCTTCTTCCTAAGCTAAAAAGCTGCAAATGCTACATGCCAGTCAACTTTTCTTCATAAACCCCTAGTAATTTCCCCACACCTTCCTGCTTCTCTAGCTATGAACTGGACAAAAAGCCACAACCCTTCAGGCCCAGCTTGTAAGTGAAATGACTGGTCATAACCAGTTGAGCCGGTCTGCATGCACATCTCTGGAAGACCCACCCTTACCCAGAATAGATAAAAATCAAGCCCTTCTAAGAAGAAGAAAAACATCTGAGGATGTTAAATCTTTTCTTTCAACTAAATGTTCTAGTCACGTCACTTCAAAAAGAATATTGTATAGCTAGAAAGGGTTGTTGTTTAGTCGTTTAGTCATGTCCTACTCTTCGTGACCCCATGGACCAGAGCAGGCCAGGCACTCCTGTCTTCCACTGCCTCCCGCAGTTTGGTCAAACTCATGTTCGTGGCTTTGAGAACACTGTCCAACCATCTTGTCCTCTGTCGTCCCCTTCTCCTAGTGCCCTCAATCTTTCCCAACATCAGGGTCTTTTCCAGGGAGTCTTCTCTTCTCATGAGGTGGCCAAAGTATTGGAGCCTCAGCTTCAGGATCTGTCCTTCCAGTGAGCACTCGGAGCTGATTTCCTTAAGAATGGAGAGGTTTGATCTTCTTGCAGTCTCCTCCAGCACCATAATTCAAAAGCATCAATTATTTGGCGATCAGCTTTCTTTATTGGTCCAGCTCTCACTTCCATACAACACTACTGGGAAAACCATAGCTTTAACTATATGGAAAGGGTTGGGGAAAGGCTAATCAAGGGGATGGAGCCACTTCCCTACAAGGAAAAGTTGCAACATTTGGGGCTTTTTGTTTAGAAAAAAAAGGCAGGAAAGAGGAAACACAATGGAGGCACATACAATTAAAATTTTTGTAAACCACTTTGAGATTTTCGTACAATCAGTGTACAGTATACATTTTATGAAATAATAAATAAATTATTCATGGTGTGCAGAAAATGGATAAATAAAAAGTTTTCTTTCTCTCTTTTAACTCTAGAGCTCAATAGACATCCAATGAAACTAAATGGCGAAAGATTCAAGTCAGGTAAGAGATTCCCATTTGCTTGGAAATGAGTATCTTCTCTTTACATTTTATGGTGTGTAGCACTACAGACACCAATGTGCACACATGAAATATGCCTATATTGCTGCATAAGTAAATCGTTTGTCTTCTAAGTTGTTTTATTCTGCTATAGTATATGGACTAACACAATACATGCTATTCCAATTCTGAATCATGTGTGACTGGGACAAAGGCTGAGAAACTGTTACGGTATTTGCTATATTTCTACACTAGAAAAGCCCAGGATATGAATTTTCATTCTGCCAACACCTGGAACTCCTAACTCACCATGCTTTAGTTTATGAACTTGTTGAAGTTGCTTAATGGCACTTTTCACGTGTTCCAAACCAGACTCGGCACTGACCCCAGGATCCCTTACTGTTGTGCTGTACAAAGGGTTGGGGCTAGTTTTTCTTCTTTTTCTTCCTCTCCTCCTCATCTCTCTCTCTTTTAAACAAGTGTTAATTTATAAGCAAGACTAAACATTTAAGCCAATCCAGCTTTTGGAATTTCCCAATGGAAAATTGCAGTCTTTGAGGTCAGTGTAATCTTAGCACTAGGACTATCAGTCACTTGAAACTTTTCCATTATAGAGGAACAGTAACTTCTACAAGCTTGCCAGCTGAACCAATTTTATCTGGAGTGTTTTGATGGAAGGACCCAGCTGGTGAAACCATGAGAATCTTGGCTTTCCCCCAAGCAGATGCAGACTTTAAGACTTGTGCATACATAAAAACAAGACACATTGTAAAATCCCAGAATGAGCCAAACAATTTTTAATATTAAGTACACCAATTTACTTGTTCAGTTGGAGGGTTTGGGGCTAAGCAGCAACTCAAATTAGACCATTAGATTTTTTTAATACTCTGTGTTCAATTGTAAAAATACCTAAGACAGCATTTGCCCTGCATTTATTGAACAGCAGCCCTCCATGTTCCATAGAAATAAGCTGCCTTTATAACTGAAAAATATTTCAAAAGCAGCTTGTGATTTGGCATGGGGCTCTGCTGTTCTAAGGGGAGAAAGGTTTTCCAAAATCTCACTAGCATACCCCAGCTCTTTCAATGAACCTAAAGTAACTCTTTTGAATAGCCATTCTGTTATGATTGGGGCTCTCATCCTGTGAGCTCATAACATTTACAGAAATGAGGCCAAGGTAGGGTTGCTGTACTTCATGAAAAGCCTCCTTATGTGAACACTTGCTTTACTCCTACTCCACCTATTCTGCAAATATTTTGAGGGGGTAAAAGAAACTACAAGAGTCACCAACAGGAGAACAAAGACCTTTACCTTTAACATGCATGCATATGGTGCAATAGCAGAAAATAATGGCTGCAATTTATTTTTTCAACCTATGATGTGATAGCAGAAAGGGAAAAAGAAACACTAAGAAGTAGATATAGCCCCTTCTGCTGTCCGTATGAATTATTCCTAAGGACAGGATTTTGGAAACAGTTGGAAATCTGCCAGGATGCTTCCAGATAGAGTGTTCACAGTGCTACCACTGCTTTTCTGCTGTAAGCTAAAAGCAGAATGGAAAGCAGCCATTATCCATGCTTCTGGAGTCTTGCACTGTTTGGTGTGTGCATCTCACTATATTACATACCTATGGTGGGCATGGCATAGCTATGTGAGCAGTGTTGCCCTCTTCCCCACCCCTCAATCATACTTCTGACATTTTGAAGCATGTGCTTTTCAAAACCATTTTAGCACCATTTAGCACCTGGATTTGTGTCTATAGAGTGCCTACACTACGGGTCAAGATGATTGCAACTCATCTTACTTCCAAGTAAGCATGGTTACACAACCGGGCTCTAATTCCTGTAGATTTCACCTGAGGATGCCAGATTTCTAATGTAGCCAATTCCACAATTGGATCTAAAACAACACAATTTTCCCTGCTTGTTAGTTGTACTATCTAAAGGTAAAGGGACCCCTGACCATTAGGTCCAGTCGTGACCGACCCTGGGGTTGTGCGCTTGTGACGACCCGTGTCCCACTCTCTCCTACTATCACTGCGACACAGGAATCCAGAGGGGAAAACACCCACCCTCTGCTCCTGCCGCCTCAAAATTCAACCCCTTTTACTGATGGGTTTCTTAGTAAGGAGAGCCTTCCTGCTTGCGTGACCTGGTACCTTAAGAAACTCTAGGCTGTCCCACGGAATAACCCCTTTGCCTCCAGTAAAGGGTCTCCCTCAGTTGGATTCCCCCACTGTAGAAGTTTGCCCTAGGCACTCTGGCAACTTCTTGGCACCTCAGGTTACCCTTCTAAGCCTCCTCCGTGTAACTTCAGGACACAAACCACCACCTCCCTGCCTGAGGTGAGTTTGGCCCTCTCTTGAGTCACCACGGCTGTGAGTCCTGGTACCTCGCTGGAAAAATACAAACGGACCTCTTGTTGGCAAAAACAGAGATGAAGTTTTATTGTGTTAAAAACATAAGTGATTCTTTAACGTGTCATTTATTAATTAGCTTTGTTCCAGTTGTACAAAATAAACTCAGTCAAACATTTAACTTTAAGTTTTCCTAGCCTCTTAACTGTCTTCATACAAGCCACCACATAACATCACACCACACCTTCCTCCCTCTCCCTCCTAACTGACCAAACCGACACTCCCTCCTTTCAAACCGGGCACAGTCCCGCCCCCATCAGAGTTCTATGCCAGTCAGGCTGGAGGTGGGTTAACTCTTTGCCAGCCGGGCAGAAATAAACATTTTAAAAGTGCTTCAATTTGTCACAGCGCTCATCTTGCATTATTGGCTGAGGGAGCCAGCGTACAGCTTCCAGGTCATGTGGCCAGCATGACAAAGCCGCTTCCGGCAAACCAAAGCAGCACATGGAAACGCTGTAGCGGTTCCTATTTATCTACTTGCATTTTGACATGCTTTCAAACTGCTAGGTTGGCAGGAGCTGGGACTAAGCAACGGGAACTCACCCCTCACAGGGATTCGAACAGCTGACCTTCTGATCAGCAAGCCCTAGACTGATCAGTGGTTTAACCCACAACGCCACCTGGGTTCCCTAGTTGTACTATCTACTACAGCACAATTCTGGGTTGTATTCAAACAAATCTAACTCAGAGTAGACTACTGAAATGAATAAACCTAAATTACTCATGTCAGTTAAATCTGATGGGTTTATCTGACTAGGACTAGTGTTGTGCACTACTTTTCTTTTCTTTTTTACATAGTGTCTTTAGTACAGGGCTGACAGATGCCTGCCTTCCAGGATTATAGGTGGAACCTACATAGATTTTCTAATAAAGCAAGTACATGGCTAGAGGTTTATAACTTTACAGCATTACAGAAAAAATTTACATGTCTGTACTTGGAAGCAAGCACTGCTGTTTATGGTGTGATCAGCTAATTAAATAGCTTAAATTGAAATGTGTGGGTTGAGGAAATCTCATTCCAGGAAACAATTAATTGGTTGATCAAGAGAAAGGATTTGTGGTGCATGGCATGAAATGGCTCCAAAACCAGAAAGGCATAGCAAGCAGTGGAGAAAGGAGGAACATACCTAACGTGTAATTACCTTATCCAAGGACAACCCATTCCATTGTCCTATCACCATCTGTAAAGAGCTGGCAATATTTACCTCCTTAACAGATTTTGAATACTAAGAAAAAATATAGAGGAATCATAGACTCATAGAATTGTAGAGTTGGAAGGGACCATGAGGATCATCTACCGTAGTCCAACCCCCTGCAATGCAGGAATTATTTGCCCAATGTGGGGCTCAAACCTCAAACCCTGAAATCAAGAGTCTTGGTTATATGAAAACATAGGACAATATCAGTTACAATGCCAATCTGGACTACCCTCCCTCTGATAAAATTGCATTAAGGAGGCATAGCAATTGTACATTAGACGCCTCATCTGGAAGCATTCCAGGCTTGAAAGTATGAAGCACGTCCTCCAAAAATATTTTTGATGGTCAAAAACATATGAAAAACTGCGCTGTGGTTAAACCACAGAGTCTAGGACTTGCTGATCAGAAGGTTGGCGGTTCGAATCCCTGCAATGGGGTGAGCTCCCGTTGCTCGGTCCCAGCTCATGCCCACCTAGCAGTTCGAAAGCACATCAAAGTGCAAGTAGATAAATAGGGACCGCTCCGGCGGGAAGGTAAACGGCATTTCCATGCGCTGCTCTGGTTCGCCAGAAGCAGCTTTGTCATGCTGGCTACATGACCCGGGAGCTGTCTGCGGACAAACGCTAGCTCCCTCGGCCTATAGTGCGATATGAGCGCCGCAACCCCAGAGTCAGACACGACTGGACCTGATGGTCAGGGGCCCCTTTACCTTTAAATATGCATAGGCAAACTAAGCATGTCTAAGATTGCAGTTATACACATCTATATATAAAATGTAGAAGCTTTGTCAGAGATCAAAGTGGCCTCCTCCAGTGGGGATTTTACAAGTGAAGTTCTGAAGTTGGGTCAACCTGTGTTCAAAGTGCTTCATGTACTTTATTTCAGTAATCCTTCCAGCAGTTCTACAAGGTCACTATTGATATACTCATATTGCAGACTGGGGGAAGGGGTGAGGAAATAATGGTTTGATTGTTTACAATACTGCACCAGCTGTTTCCCATTCCAGTTAAATATATTTTTGCCTTCTTAATAACGTGGTATCCTTTGACTGTGCAACAGCAAGTTGTTGTTTAAGAGCAACTGTCTGCCTCCTCCAATTTCATCATTTAGAAGCAAGACAATGAATCAATTAAGACTTCAATCTTAAGCAAATTTATGAGTATGTCCCATTTAACTGAGATACTTCTGAGAAAACATACATTATTTTCTGCCTTGTTAACATTATAAATGCACTTACCTGGGAAAAAGAACCAATGAAGTCTGTAGGCATACATTGGACTGGTATGTATAAATGCTGCTGTGCAGCCAATCATTTGTATGTATACTCAGATATAAATCCTGATGTGTTCAGTGTGGACTTACTTTTGAGTAGATGTGCAGAGGGTTCTGATGATGCAGATTATAGTCCAGGAAAGCTTATGCCACAATAAATTTATTATTGTTAAACACACCAGGAAGAGTCCTGTACAGGCTCTGTACATGATGCACAGATATGAAAGGTTCCAGGTTCAACCCCGCCCATCTTCAAGTAGGGCTGAAGAGCTGCTGCCAGTCAGTGTATAGTCAACCCCAAGACAGGAGACTAAACTAATGAGGAAGACATTTCTGATGGTAAAGAGCTGTTTGAAAGTGGAACAGTCTCCCTCGGGAGGTGGTGGACTATCCTTCCTTGCAAGGTTTTTAAGGAGAGGTTGGATGGCCATCTGCCATGTATGATCTAGTAGAGATTCCTGCATTGAAGGGGGGGATTTGGCTAATTATCCCTTGTAGTCCCTTCCAATGCTACGCAGACCCTCCAAGGATACCTATTTTCCAGGAACAGTCCCAGATTTACAGCAGCCACCTCTGTTTCTTATTTGATACCGGAATGTCCCGCTTTTTCTTAGGATGTCCCTATTTTCATCAGAGAAATGTTGGAGGGTATGGAGTTTTGAGAGCCCCGAGCCAAGGAGTAACTATACAGCCTTTAGGAGACATCTGAAGGGAGCCCTTTATAGGGAAGTTTTTATTATGTTTTTATTTATGCTGGAAGCTGCCCAGACTGACTCCCTGCCGCTTCCCCATGTTAACAGTACAATCCCCAATGGCCAGGCATAGGCAACTCCGGCCCTGCAGATGTTTGGGACTACAATTCCAATAATAATAATAACAATATATTATTTGTACCCCGCCCATCCGGCTGGCTTCCCCAGCCACTCTGGGCATCTTCCCTAGCTAACAAGGTCAGGGATGATGGGAAATGCAGCCCCAAACATCTGGAGGGCCAGAGTTTGCCTGTTGTTGTTGTTGTTGTTTAGTCGTTTAGTCGTGTCCGACTCTTCGTGACCCCATGGACCATAGCACGCCAGGCACTCCTGTCTTGCACTGCCTCCCGCAGTTTGGTCAAACTCATGTTCGTAGCTTCGAGAACACTGTCCAACCATCTTGTCCTCTGACGTCCCCTTCTCCTAGTGCCCTCAATCTTTCCCAACATCAGGGTCTTTTCCAAGGATTCTTCTCTTCTCATGAGGTGGCCAAAGTATTGGAGCCTCAGCTTCACGATCTGTCCTTCCAGGGAGCACTCAGGGCTGATTTCCTTAAGAATGGATAGGTTTGATCTTCTTGCAGTCCATGGGACTCTCAGGAGTCTCCTCCAGCACCAGAATTCAAAAGCATCAATTCTTCGGCGATCAGCCTTCTTTATGGTCCAGCTCTCACTTCCATACATCACTACTGGGAAAACCATAGCTTTAACTATACGGACCTTTGTCGGCAAGGTGATGTCTCTGCTTTTTAAGATGCTGTCTAGGTTTGTCATTGCTTTCCTCCCAAGAAGCAGGCGTCTTTTAATTTCGTGACTGCTGTCACCATCTGCAGTGATCAAGGAGCCCAAGAAGGTAAAATCTCTCACTGCCTCCATTTCTTCCCCTTCTATTTGCCAGGAGGTGATGGGACCAGTGGCCATGATCTTGGTTTTTTTGATGTTGAGCTTCAGACCATATTTTGCGCTCTCCTCTTTCACCCTCATTAAAAGGTTCTTTAATTCCTCCTCACTTTCTGCCATCAAGGTTGTGTCATCTGCATATCTGAGGTTGTTGATATTTGCCTATGTCTGCCCAATGGCGTTTAGGGAAACTCAGCAAGATGCATAAATAGTAAAATATAATAATAATAATAATAATAATAATAATAATAATAATAATAATAATAGTAACTCAGAAGTGAGTCCAGCTAAACTTAACGGTGGTTCCCCTCTGGTAAACTCAAATGGAGGACAACGGGGCGAGGGGATGGAAGGAGCGAATCAGACGAATCGTACACAGAACCGAGGCGGCTGATATTAACAGCGCTTCTCCCGACGCCGCTCAGGCTTCCTCCCCTCAGCGTGCAGAAGGCCCACTAGCGCCACGCCGTCGGGGCCTGGCCAAAACGCCCGCCTCTCGTAGGGGGCGGAGCCCCTTCAGGCCCGCCTCGCTTCCTTTGTGTTCGCGGCTTCCACACAGCAGCGGCAGTCGGCGGGGCTCGGAGCTGCGCTGTTTGCACGGCGGCTTCTACCTCGCCACCACCCGCCAGCTTTTGCCGGGCGCCTTCGGTTCTTCCGTGGCTGGAGCGCCGCCGCCGCCGCCGCCGCCAACATGTCGCTGGGATCCGGACCGGAGGCGGGTTTCTCCAGCGAGGAGCTGCTGACCCTGCGCTTCCCTCTGCACCGCGCCTGCCGCGACGGGGACCTGCCGGCTTTGTGCTCCCTCTTGCAGAGCGCGCCCCGAGAGAACCTGGCAGCCGAGGACTCCTTCTACGGGTGGACGCCCATCCACTGGGCCGCGCATTTTGGAAAGGTATGGCGGGGAAGAAACACAGAGAGAGAGAGACCAGAGACAGGGGGACCGTTTCCTCAGGCGGCGCCAGGCCGTCGCGCGCGCGGGGCTGGAGTTCTACGGCTCGAGCTGCTGGCGAGGAGCAACGGCCGGTGGGCGCGCGCCGGCGCCATCTTAGAGCGCTTCTCCCGCCTTGTTCGCACCGGAGGGCGGGGAAGAGGAGGCGGTTGCCGCCATTCCGCCCGCGCGCGTGTCTTTGTTTAAGAATAATAAAATTATAATAAATTTAAACAAAAATCCTCGCATGCCGTTAACTTCCTCTCGGGGTGGTATTGCAGAGGAATAAGAAGGTGCCTTGGAAACGTTGGGAAGGGGGGAGTGGCGCGCGGCACTTGCTCGCGTTCAGTCAGCGCAGGCGAGGCGGCGCCGTTAGCCGGCCTGTGTGGGTTCCTCCCCCTTTTTTATTTTTAAATAATGAGCCGAGAGCGATGAATTAGCAGATCCCGGCGGCGAGCAGCATTAGCCCCGTTACTCGGCGACCTCTGAGCGGCCTCGCACAAACTTCGTAGGCGGCAGCCTCGGCAGTGTGAAGCGTTATCCCCGGCCTTTTGCCTCAGCCGGCGCTTTGCGAAACTGGCTCTCCAGCCGTATATTTAACTTTGGGGGGGGGGGGGTCCGTAGGATCGTGGAGTTGGAAGAGAACCCCCCCCCCAAACACGGTCATCTAGTCCAACCCCCTCCCTGCAATGCAGGAGCCTCAGCTGTGGCTTCGAATACAGTACTTATTATTTATTGAATGTATATACCGCCCTACACTCGGAGGTGGGCGGTTCACAGAACAAAATCAAAATATAAAACCACAACATACATATAGTCAAAATAAAAATAACAAACCAATAACCCCGCCCCCCCAAACCCCCACATTTTAAAAGAGAATATGAAGCATTGAGAGATTTAGTAAGGCATGAACTCTCTAAGAACAACACTCTTAAGCCCATTGCTACATAATGGACTTCACCTTATCTTGCTGTCAAGGGGACACATTCCCATCGGCATTGTAAGTTACTAATGAAAACCTACAACGGCTCAGGAGTATTCCTGTTTAGGATGGTCTCTCTGTGAATCTTGCATCTTCACATTTGGTTGCTTCAGCCACTTTCCTCCCATCTTGATTCCGATAATGTAAGTAAGCCAGGAAAGCATAAAAGTATTTGTGGTTCTTTGATTATTGATATACAACTTCCGGTTTTTATTGTCGCAAGTCTTCCCTTGATGCTGCTGTACTACAGTTCCCATCATTTCTAACCTTGGCCTTGCTGGCTGAAGCTGATAGGAGTTGGAATCCAGCATCATCTGAAGGGCCACAGGTGGTTCCCCACCTATATGTCATACTTGTCCAGTATTTATTTGTGCATGGTCTTTGGCTGCTATGCAGAGCTGTGGTGTTTGCCCTACTACAACAGAGTAGTAGTGGCAACCTTCTTTCCATATTCTTCCCCTTTCCATCAAATGTTGGGTTGCAAATTCCTCCCCTGTTGAATCAAATTCAGAAGAGGAGAGGGCTCCTGCGTCTTGGGATAATTGTGTAGAAGAGATCTCAGCAAGTTCTACATAACTATTAAAGGAGCACTGCCATCATCCACATCTGGCCACCTGAATTCTGAATCACAGTTGACCTCCTTCCTCTCTTAGCTACCCTGTTTCTCCTATTTTAAGACGTAGTCATAAAATAAGCCATAGCAGGATTTTTAAGCATTCAATAATATAATAATAATAATAATAATAATAATAATAATAATAATAATTTATTATTTATACCCCGCCCATCTGGCCGGGTTCCCCCAGCCACTCTGGGTGGCTCCATATAAGCCATACCCCGAAAATAAGACATAGTGATAGGCACAGCAGCAATGCCGGCCACGGCAGGAGGAGGAGGAAAAATATAAGACATCCCCTGAAAATAAGCCATAGTGTGTTTTGTTGAGGAAAAATAAATATAAGACG
The DNA here is from genome assembly GCF_963506605.1 of Zootoca vivipara. Taxonomy (NCBI): domain Eukaryota; kingdom Metazoa; phylum Chordata; class Lepidosauria; order Squamata; family Lacertidae; genus Zootoca; species Zootoca vivipara. The sequence goes on along the minus strand of NC_083279.1, from coordinate 23,707,071 downwards.
GTGTCTTATTTTCGGAGAAACACAGTAGAGAAAACAGAACTACACCCACTGCTAGATTCCACTTCTGCCTGCTTTCCATTGGTTATCCTTTGTGCTACACATGGGATTGGGTAGATGTGTTCTTGAGTTCATTGTAAAAACCTAATCTCACCTTTCCGCTTTGGTTTGCCACTTGTTATTAAAAACTCTGTCAGCCACCTGTTTGTGATGTTCAAGCTCTTGAACACCTACGCAGTTTGCTCTGACACTGATGTATTTGTTATAGCATCAAAGTTGTTCAGTCCTAGAAGAAAGGGAGTGTTCTGACTGCAACCAGTCCTCTGCCTATGTTTGGCAACAATAAATCTTACAGAGAAATGATCCTCTGATAGTGGACGAAGATTAAAGTAATCAGGACTCTTTGATATGTTGTACACTGGTTTTCTTAGCAGTATCAGCTTTTTCTATGGTTCTGATACATTTTTCTGTAGATCCCTACTGTTAGTAGAATTTAGTTGGATGCAACCAGAAGAATAGGCAATGGTTAAAAATAAAATTCCTTTGTGAGTGTAAGCAAGTACAAACAACTTTATAAACTGACACAGCATGCCAAGTTCCTGCTCCTAAATTATTGCAGCTTCTGTTTCCTTTCTCCCACTCTTGTAATGTTTCTTTTTCCTCATCTCTCATTTTGTCATCCTCTAGTGTTTGCCAAGAAGATGAAACCCTAGGATATTATTAGGCGCCAGGCAAAAACATTCATCTTCTCCTAGGCCATATTGAAATAATGTATGGTCTTTTAAACTGGGGTGGGGGAGAGAGAGAGAGAGAGAGTTTTTGTTTGTTGCTGTTATATATTTTTGTGTTTTTGTATTGTAAACTGCCCTATCATCCTCAGATAAGGATGGTATAAGAAGTAATAGCAAATAAATAAATAAGAGGAAATAAACAGTATGTGGTGCTTTTAGCCTAATTACTCCCTGTGTAAGACATTTCTTTGTGATCTTATTTGGAAACATGTTAACAGCACTAACTGGCAACAATTATCAGTTTGTGTTCCAAAGCAAAGTATGTGTTTACTAAATTACTTTCTCCCAAAGTAGGGTGGGTGAAAATAGATTTTAATAGGGCTTATTATAATACTGCAATTGAAACCCCTTCTGCACCAGGCAGGGATGGGTTGGACTGGGTAGTGGAGTCCCTCAGCCAGGCCTTCCAGCCTCTGCCTGTGAAGTGACACTGCCATCATTCTAGTGGCATGGAGTTCCCATTTCTGCCTGCAGAACACGAAGGCAGGTGGAAGTGCCACCAGTGGAATATCCAATATCTGTTGGATCTGAAGCCAGCCCCCACTACCATCACATTATAGCATGGGTCAGCAAATTAAGGCCCAGGGGCCGGATCCGGCCTACGGACAGTCTGGGAATCGCCGTGGGAATTCTGATCATTCGGACTGTGCCATCCCCCCCACACACACCGTGGCAGTGCCTCCTCCCTCCCTCCTCCTGGCTTCTCCCCGCCCTGCCTAGAGGAAGAAGGGGGTTGGCCTTTGTTGAGCCGCGATTGGCTGAGCGCCACTTTAGGGCCAGCCTTTTCACGTCACTCATCGTCCCAGCCCCTGCCGCTCGCAAGGCACAGGTAAGCAGCCACCAGGGCTCGTCTGGTGCTGTGGAGAAGGGAGGGGAGAGTCAGTGGGGGATATAGTCAGGCCCCCTGCAAGGTCTGAGGGACAGTGGACCGGCCCCCTGCCGAAAAAGTTTGCTGACTCCTGCATTATAGCATTGAGCCCAATGCAGGCCCAATTGCTGTGTCAGCTGTAGGCTATCGGGAGGTGCAGTGGCATTTTGTTGCAGGTTCTACTTCTAAATACTGTATATTTATATATATATAAATGAAAACTAGTGGCCATGTCTGTTAGTATCCACATTTCACTGAAACCGCTTGACCGATTGTGTACCGGTATATTTTGTACCAGAGACTCAGTGGCGGAGCTTCATGCTCCGTCACCGGGGACGGAGAGCAAGCGGGGGCAGTGCTGGCACACGTTCTGGGGGAGTGGCGTGTGTTCGGGGGTGAAGCGCCCAGCGCGGGCGGTGGTCAGCTGCAATGGCGCCCTCGGGATCGCGCTGCCCGGGACGGGGCGCCCCCATCGCCCCTCCCTTCCTAGAATTGGCCAGCTCAAATTATTGTTTAGAATGTCTTTTATTACCCCATAACACACCTGATGTCATATGTGGTGTTGGATGAGGGGTAGGTGCAAATGTGGCTCCCAGTGCACAAGTGAGAGACTTAAAGTGTGTTCCTGATTGGCAGTGACAGCAAGGCTCCCTTGCCAAAGTGTAGCCACCTCATTGGCAGTGAGAGCAACCCAGCTGGAATCAGCTGTGCTATTGAGTCTCTCACCTAAGCACATACCAGCTGGCAGATGCTCACTTCTAGCTTCCTGGAATCTGCTGCACTGCTAACTTCCACATGATGAATTCAATAATACAGCCAAGTGGAGCTGGAACTGAGCACTGCCAGTTGGTAGGTGCTCAGTTCAAGTTCAATTTTTCTGCAGAAGTCAGCTGCAGATAGCCCTGCTCAGCTCTTTGAAGTGCTGCCATCACCTGATGATGTGCTGTTCAGTGTGTCGCCCCCCCCCCAAAAAAAACCCTGTCACATTTGGCCCACAAGGGGTATGGGGAATAAGGATCTGTCTTACCAGACAGATCTAGCTCCCCACCCCTGGCCCTAGGGGAATTTCAACAGCATTAAAACTAACATACAAATCATAATCAAACACACAAACAATATATGGTAAATTTCATAAATATGTACAATAGTCTGATTTCACATGCAAAGTTATAGTAAGTTATATATTTTGTTATGTTCTTGTAATGACAAACCATGGCTTATTTTTATATCTGAGAAGCTTTATGGTGAACAGGAATTGGCCACAGATTCTTTTAACTGTTTGTGTGATATCAGGTTAATACAATGAGCTGTTTATATGACACAAGGTTAATAAAGTGATGTGTATAATTAAACGTGCTTTTTCTGTTCTTTGTTTCTTTCTAAAGCTGGACTGTTTAATGCAGTTAGTGAGAGCGGGAGCTACTGTTAATGCCTGTACAACGCGTTTTGCCCAAACACCAGCCCATATTGCTGCTTTTGGAGGACATCCTCAGTGCCTCATCTGGTTAATTCAATCAGGAGCCAACATAAACAAACAGGTATCGATTTGGGGGGTTTTCTCTAATCTTATGCTGTAATTGTCAAACTACTGTACACTCATAAGATTTTCTGGTTTGTGACTCATGTTATTTGAATATATCCTTGAGAGTGGTACAGTGGAACCTTGGTTTATGAACACCTTGGTTTATGAATTTTTGGTTTACGAACGCTGCGAACCCATCTGGAACAAATTAATTCACTTTCCATTACTTTCAATGGGAAAGTTTGCTTCAGTTTATGAACAGACTTCCGGAACCAATTACACCCATGCTTCGGGTTAAGTACGCTTCAGGTTGAGTACTCTGCGGACCCGTCTGGAACGGATTAATCCACTTTCCATTATTTTCAATGGGAAAATTCGCTTCAGTTTATGAACGCTTCAGTTTAAGTACTCCGCGGACCGTCTGGAACAGATTAATCCACTTTCCATTACTTTCAGTGGGAAAGTTCGCTTCAGTTTATGAACAGACTTCCGGAACCAATTACACTCATAAACCGAGGTACCACTGTATTTCAGTATTCTGGATAGGCTGTCTCTGTAGATTTGCTCCTGCTTGAATGACCTTTTCAGAAGGTGATGCTGGGGATCATTGCGGCACTGGCCCATGGTTGTCATTTCCTGTGCCATTCAGTACCGGCATCAAATGGTTAGGACATGTTATCTGGTGAGGGCTGAGGTTTCATCAATCTGCAGATGACACCAAGCTATACACACCCTTTTACATCATATCCATGTGACACAGTGGTGTTGTAAACTACTATAGTCCATGGTTATGGACTGGATGAGGGCTGAAATGGAGACTCCGTTTAGACAAGATAACAATATTGTGAATGGGCAATATTCACATGATCTTCAACTTGTTTCGGATGGGGTTTCACTTCCTCTAAAGCAGTGATGGCCAAACTTGGCCCTCCAGCTGTTTTGGGATACAACTCCCACCATCCCACCCAGTGGTCAGGGATGATGGGAATTGTAGTCCCAAAACAGCTGGTGGGCCAAGTTTGGCCATCACTGCTCTAAAGGATCAGGTTTGTAGCTTGGGGGTGCTCCAGCTTCCTCACTTTTGAGGTACAAGGTATAGGTGACCCCAGTGAGTTGAAGTGTTTTTTATCCTCTTCATTTGACGTGCCAACTGTGGTGCTGTCAAGACAAGAGATAGATGGAAATTTTAGCTTGTCCAAAATAAGTGGTCAGAAGTTGATGCTTCAAGACACCTGGAACTCTTTGAGCAGTAGTTTTATTTATTGTTTCAAATATATACTGCTTTTCAGGTATAAAAAATAGTCACCATAGGCTGTATCAGCTGTGGTATGATGATACGTAGCTGGAAGTCTACATGACTCATGTTCTACCTGCCTCTGGTCAAATATTTGCACATCTGTCCTATAGTACAGTCCAAGTTGCTTTGCTAATCTGTCATTACCCATTTTTTGTCTTCGGTCCAAGAATTCTTATTTTAGCCTATACATATTTGGTATTAATCTGCTATATATTTTCCCCCAGGATTATGTTGGTGAAACTCCTATTCACAAAGCAGCCCGGTCTGGTAGTATGGAGTCCATAAGTGCCCTTGTGGCTCACGGAGCTCAAATAGAGTAAGTAAGGTTTGGAGATATTTTGAGTAGTTGTGTGTCTAGTTAACTAACATAGAGCAGTAAACTCAGGTATTAACTGAGAAAAGCAGAACAACAGGCAACTAATCGAGATGATTTCAATTAGACATGTTGAATTATGCTAAGTATTGTACCTTTAACATGTCTTGTAACTTTATACATTTTACAGTGCAATCCTATACACATTTACTCAGAAGTAAGTTCCACTGTGTTCAGTGGCCTTTTACTCCCATGCAGGTGTGCATAGCATTGCAGCCAAAAATGAAATCAATGTCTGTCATCTATGAAAGAGTGCATTTTTAAGTTAACACTATTAATTGCACTTTGTAGAATAAGCTATTAAGTATTTAAGAGTCTATAGCTATATTTAAAAATGACAGACCAATTAGTTATTTGTTAGAATAGAATTTTAGGTACTGTATGCACATTAGTAGGATTGGTAGTGTTTCGTAGTAAGTTCTGTTCTTGCACTTTTAACTTTTTCTTTAAAGGTACTGTGTTCTTCAAAACATTCAGAAAATCTCACAAACAATGGCAACATACCGCATGGACAAATTGGATGCACTATTCCCTAGAACTGTTGAGTATAAGCTGTATGGCTTATAATATAAATGACATTAGCTTTTTCTCTTACAGCTAGTTTTAGTATTTAAATAGTACTTTGTATCTTAATCTGAAGTATAAACTTTCCTTTGAGTTTAGTGCAATAAAAGTTCACTGCTTGTTTAACCCTTTGGTTTCCATTTAATAAATCGGCTAATACTGAAACTCAGTAGAGAGATACCTTAAATCCTCTTACACATTTTATAAAGTTATTCAACACAATGGTCTTGCTCAAAAAGTGTATATATCTCATAGGTCTTCCATTGAATTATTCTAATAAAATCTTTAGACCTGTCCAAAATCTTTGGTCTTACCTGAAACTTGGTAAGTTTTCTCTCCCCACCCCCCCACCCTGTGTATACCCTTTATAAAGACATGAAATATTATACTGAAGTTTTCAAATGCGGATGCCTGAATAGAGCCACATCTCAATTGGAGGACAAAATTTTATCTTAAATAGCAAACCTGACAATAAAAAAATGGAAATATCAGAAAGATATAGAACTTGCTGTGCAAGATAAGTTGTTTGAAGTAATGATTGGGGAAAGTAAAATAAGACTTTGTGTCCTATATAAAGCAAAATTATTGTATTTTGTAAGAACTGTGTTTCAGAATATAGTTGCTGTTAAATAGTTATATTTGCTGTACTTTCAGACATTACATATCAAGCAGAGCACTTACTAGCACTCATTGTTCATGCCAACTTAATACGTTTAGCTTTTCTCTGGCTTTTTCCTGTTAGTTTCTCCATTAGGCCCACAATCTTGACCCCATAGAATTATAGAATTGTAGAGGTGGAAGGTACCCCAAGGGTCACCTAGTCCAACCCTCTGCAATGCAGGAATTTCAACACTCGGTCCCCAGTCATCAAATCATCAGTGATTTGTGATAAAGTGCAATAGGCAAGTAACTTTTGAGTATGCACAAAGTGTCTGTTCTTACCAATGATTGATTTAAAAAGTAGATTTCTAACACAAGCTTAGTTTCCCTTCTTCCTTTCTGTGCTATTTTAGTTTCGGAACACGATAAATCCTCAACAGATAAGTCATCAGACTCAACTGCTGTAAGGTTACTCAGATTAATTTTAAAAAATTATTCCAGGCTCCATAATTCTATCCCCTTTTGTCACAAAATAGATGTTAATTTTGTCTGGGTTTTGACCATTAGAAAACCCTTAATACAAAGCACCTTGAGTTTCCTACATGCTGGGTTATATATGTATACACCTGCTCATCTCAGGGAACAGTTCTTTAGAACAATGGTGTTTGGTAACAACCAGTTTTGTGTTAGGCAAGCATGGAAACAGATGGAATTAAATTGTTTCAATAATGTGATATCTGAAAGTACTAAAACTTCCAAATATGCAAAGCAACCATTTTTTAATCAAACATTTATTTCATGCCTACTGTCATAATAATAAATTTACTGATCTACCCGCGAACATTTCAATTTGCTTTTGTTGTTGCAGTAGTAATGCAAACTATTTGTATAGTATCATAAATATGCCAGGCATTACGTAACCAAGGCATATAGGGGGCTATACATAGGCGGGTGGTTGGAAAACTGATGAGCACTACTAGAACGATATGAGAGTTTCAGTTCTCGGTTCTAGTTTTCAGATCTTGATGTTGAAAATAAAGATGTTCTCATTAGTTACTGCAAGGTAATTGGCAATATAGGTATCCGCTTTGAAAACTGAAGTTTAAGAGGTGGTCACATTGCACAGGATAATAAGTGAGTTTTTTAAAAATATAAATATAACACTTTAAATGTGTTAAGATTTAATCTCCATACTTTTCTGTCTTGCCTAACTTTGTTCTGATCACAAATATTCAGTAATGCTATTGAAAATAGCTTTTGCAATGTGTAAATCGTATTATGATACTGTATATCAGTAGAATCCCTCCACTGAATTTGACCTTGGTTTTCTCTGGAGCTTAGTTTTAACCATATCTAAAATATTGACATTTTAAGAAAAGATTGGACAAAATGCATTTCTAGTATTTTCATATAACTTAGTTTGCATAGGCAGATATATTAATCTGTCATTTTGGAAACATGGATTAAAAAAATAGAATACAGTAATGCACATCCACCCTTAGGTGTGAAATGAACACATACCCAAGGCTTCATTGTGTTTTTCATAGTGAGAAATCTTGTAATGTTAAATTCACATTACAGTAACATTTCATCATTGAAATACTGTTTTAAAGCATGAATATTTTGCTTGCTTTAGCATTTTTATGTTTTACTAATAACATTTTTGCCAGTTTAATTGGGAATGGAAAGCTCTTAGTCTGAAATTTTTAATCAATTCCTATTTTTTAAAAAATAAAAACCGCCTAGCAATTCTGAAATAAGGGGATTAAAATAAGAAAGTGTTGCTTTCCATAATGCTGAAGTTAGATCCCTTGAGTTGTGTATATTTAATAGACAGCAATGTTAAATGTACCCCAGTGGAAAATATTTTGATGTGTTTGTTGGATTTTACCTTCTCATTTTAGCTGGAGCATATTCTGTGCACTCTATACCCAACAGATATAAACATGGTTGCTCCTTTAACTTTGGTTCAGTGTGCAGGGACACGAGAAGAAGGGACGCAGGTGGTCCTAATGTCCTCATATCAGTAAAAGGTTTGAGGTGTAACTTTTTAATGTGGATACATAATAGTGACTTGATTTGAGAACTGCATAATGACAAATATTTGTGCATTTTACATATTTAATCTTGTACCAGCACATGTACAATTTTGGTGCCATGTTTTCTTTTGCCTTTCTAGTGTAACATTCAGTGAAAGTCAATAAAAATAGTTTTTTAAATCTACATTTTTATAAGATAGCTGAAGTATGTATCTAGGTAAATGAGTGTGTGTAGTATTAAACAGAAGAACTCTTATCACTTTCCTGCAGTCTCTGTCAAGGTTCTTACATCTTGTATTTCTTCTAGAAATGAAAGATGGTATATAAATTCTTTTAGTTATAACTACAATATATCTTCTGTTCATCACATCTTCAAGTACTTCAAGGTAATTGAATGATTGCTTCATCTATATAGACTACTTCAGAGCTGCAACAGTTCAGTTGAGCTGGATTATAAATTTCTGATGAAGGACTATTGGAATTACAAGTTTTCCTTTGTGAACAGCTCTTTAGGTTTTAGCACAAAGATGCTAGAGATGAGACAGGATGAATTGGCTCGACTCTTGGGTATCCCAGGGAGGAAGAAGAAGCACCCTAACCTGCGTGCATATATATATGACAACAGGTTCCCATAGTCTCACAGGGGAATCCAAAGGGGTCTCGCAGAACAGGAATCCAAGGGGAGAGTACCCCAACCCACAATTTCTACCTAATGCCAAAGCACACCTGTACTCATGAAAAGCAACCAACTTGCATCTATATATAAAACCTGCAGATACGTAATTGTAACAGTATAAATTGTGTTATACAAATAAGATTTAAGATTTTTTTTTCTACACAGAATTCTAGAGTCATGAATGTAGTACCTTTCATTGAAAAGTTCATGTGTTCACAACTAGTTGGAGTGGGCTTTGCCAACCACAAGATTGAGTCCAAGACTAAATAGGAATCGCTGTGGTCTGCAAAATACTGCTGGCTCATTACAGTTCTTTTGCTATAAAGCTGACTAACAAGTTTCATTTATATAGAGCTATTAAATAGAAGGCAGAAATGTGCACTATTTTTCCATTACAAGTGAAGATTTAGGACCATAAATAGATTCAGGGTCCCCAAAAGAGGAGAGGTAATGGAATATGTTTGCACAAGGTAGACATACCCAAAATAATTTTTGGGCATTCTGTTCTACTAGCTTACCTGATTTGCTTCTATGACCTTAGCAGGATTAAACCAGCTTCAATTTACATCTTTTTAATCTACATTTATAAACTGAACTCAGTTTTTGTGACAAATTCAAGAAACATTGTTAGGCCTAGTGTTAGCAAAGTAATTAGCACAAAAGTTACACTTCCCCTTTTTGGTGGATGTGAATTACATCAGCTGTCAGGAGTGAGCCCGAAACAAGGTCTACTCAGAGGAGCCATGCCTAATGAGCACAGCAGCTCTTCTCAGTAGGTGAAGCAGTTGTGCCCCCCCCTTCCCAAACTGTCTAAGGCTCCTCTACCAGGTCCATCCCAAACAATCTGAGACTGCGGGCACACTCTTTTCTTCTTCATACCTTTCCTGATCTTGGGAGACCGGGGGAAGGGCTGGCACAGCAGGAGGGAGAGGCACTCTGGCTTCTTCACCAGCCCAACTCATCTATGGTTCTTGGCTTCCCTCCTCCCCTGCTTCTGATTCTGAGCTTCTCTGCAACAAACTTTCTCTGGTCACTAAACCCTGTTAGCTTTTCAGCTTCTGACACCACCACCTCCCAGTCTTCTCCCTCTGAACACTCATCATCATCCCACCACCAATCCCTGGACTTAAGTCTTCTTCACTTGGGGGTTCCCTAGCTGGTGCATTCCACCATTCCTCTGTGTTCACCCATAGAATCCATGATTTCAATTCTCTTCCTCAATGTATCAGCTTTTGTATTGGTTTGTAGGGAAGATAAGCATATGCAGCCAGTTTTCATCATTCTGCTTATCAGAGGCTGGTTCTGTAAGCACCCACAATATATATTTTCTTGGGGCTTCTGTGGAATCCAAGCCATTCTTTATTTTCCCAATTATATCTTCACTTTACATATGATTTTATGAAGTCTCAAGGTTGTCTTCTGTCTCTACATGCAAAGCACGAATACACTATACCTGCAAGTTGTAATAATATTTTGGTAGGAAGATTAGAAATGTTTGTAATTTTTCCTCTTGTTTGGTATGTAAAAGTAGACGTGAGCAGTGTTGTTACTTAACCTCCAGTTCCATAGACAACATTTAATGCAGAAAGGCAGTGTCTTATTAATTTTTTTTTCAAAGTACACATTCCAGCGCAGTGTAAAAGGCAACCTGTTAAATTTTTGCCTGGATATTAGGGTTTTTTTTAATAGAAATTGCATTTTAGCTACTACAGAGCCTAGGGCTTGCCGATCAGAAGGTCGCCGGTTCAAATCCCCATGAGGGGGTGAGCTCCCATTGCTTGGTCCCTGCTCCTGCCAACCTAGCAGTTCGAAAGCACGTCAAACTGCAAGTAGATAAATAGGTACCTCTCCGGCGGGAAGGTAAACGGCGTTTCTGTGTGCTGCTCTGGTTTGCCAGAAGTGGCTTTGTCATGCTGGCCACATGACCTGGAAGCTGTACACCGGCTCCCTCAGCCAATAAAGCGAGATGAGCGCCGCAACCCCAGAGTCGTCCATGACTGGACCCTAATGGTCAGGGGTACCTTTACCTTTACCTAACTTGGTTATTTAAAGCTTGCTAGCTAGTAAGAGAAGGATAGCTCTTGGATCCAAAATGCACAGTAGCTTTTAAAAAGAGTAAATGCAACATTCAGGGTCATCTTCCGTATTTTCATTTCAGACTATTTGTAAATGACGTTTTACAAATCCAGAATGCTTCAAAATAATTCCAAATTAAGGGGACTGGATTGAACAGCATCTTGCTTTACATAATGTAAGGCTTCTTGTTTCTGTAGTCACTTTGTCAAGATTTAACAGTGCTTGTGTTTTGGCTATGTTTGATATTGCCACCTGAAAAAACTATTGATTTGTCTCATTTAATACACTCCTTGGATGTTTCTTCATCATATCGAAGTACTGTAAGTACTTGTAAAATCCCACAAGAAAGGGTAACACTTAGGTTACACAGAAAGTGCAAACTTGCAAAATATTAAATTATAGCTGATTCAGGGTAACATACCAGTGGGCCAAAAGGCCATCTTTTTTACTTTGTGGGAACCTGAGCATGTCAATTCTTGTCAGCTCCGTGATTTCCGTTATATTATAGGAGAGTGGCAGACTAAAAGAATTGGGAATCTCTTTCCCCTTTTGTACAGGAGTAGTTAAAAACACATATACAACGGGTTCAGGAATATTGGAATTGGAGGAAAATACATTTATTAGGACTAGTCAATGTTACTTTACACAGCTTTGTGCTCCCTTTCTCACTGAATGTTTTTTTAAAGTGGGGAAATGCCTTTCTTAAGAAAACAGTTTAAAATTCTGCCTGCAGTCTTATTTCAGCTTTATGGCGACAGTGTAGGAAACTTCTGAAGGCTCTTAGACTACGATATGTTAGAAGAAGGAAGCAGGGAGAATATAGTGGTGAGCAGTTCACCATATCTGCGTATTCGATATCAAAACTTGAAGATCTTTGTAAAGCAAAGTACGGAAGCAAAGAAGAAATATAATAATCCTCATGCTGACAAAATGTAGATAAGTTTTTTAATGTGAAATGAAAGCATGGCACCATAATTATGTATGTATGCAGTACATTTCTGCAGCAACTCTTTAGTGAAGTTTTCCCCAATTGGTCTCATGTTATCCGTTCGCCACAATTTCAAGATCATTTTGTTGTACTTTCTATTTTTGGATGCCAAAGGGTTAAAACTTTCAGTTTAGCTTCTTTATCTTATTATTATTATTATTTATTTAATGCTTTAACGGTCTTAGGCTGGGGTCTGAGGAGCCTGTGGAAAAAAAAAACTTGTTCACTTCTGCAGTGCTGTAGCAAGAGTTTTATTCTTTAATCCCATGTATTAGCTACCTTTTTTGTGTAGGCATAGTTGGTAATTCTCTTTACATGCAATTTACCAAAATTTAAAGTAACGGAAGCCATGAATTGACAATTTGTTTCTAGTACATATCATGTTTACATTTCAGAGAACTGACAGAATTACAATGGGCTTCAGGATGAAAATCCGTGCTTGAGAGTCCGTGCTTGAGTCAGGCGCACTGTCTCATTGTTAAGGTGGTCACATGATGATGGCTTAATAATTATGTGCTACTGCACTTTATGTATGTTAATATAACTTTTAATCTTAATGTTGCCTGCAAATATGTGATCCCTTATGATGTAAGTTTCCTGTTTTATGCACCATTGCCCGTTTTTTTTTAAATCAAAGAGAAGATTCTGAAACTATAAAAACTACACATGTCAATGTTTTACAGCTACGTAATTCGAATTGAATTGATTTTTTCAAGTAATCCTAGAAAGGGGGAGCATTCCATATAGAAACTGCTGAAACTGCCACAGGTGCTTCTCCGAAAACCTTACAGTTGTGGCATTGAATGTTCAGTATCGCTTCCTTTCTGCACACAAGGCATACTGTTGAGGTATTTGTTGCGGTGATTGGTTTTAATGCTAATCTAGGAATTCAGATATAGCATATATAGATTTGCATGCTTTTGCTTACCCTAATTACAGTTTTATATATAAAAAAATGCAAACTAACAATATATTAAGTTTGACTATTTTTAAATGGGCATATTACATTAAGAATTGAGGTTTTATTTTCTTAAGATTGTCTCATGGCATTAATGAAGAAACATTTTAAGCTACAGATAAAGTGGCAATCACCTCAACTTAGGGTTTTTTAAATTTAGACCTTTTTAACCCCCCTTTTTAGAGTTTTAAGTAGACCTATGTTTTGTTCAAAGTATGTGACATTATAAGTGGATGATACATTCAGGATGCGAGCGGTATTCAACTCCCCTTTCCCTCCCCTCCACCCAATCGGCCAGATGCAAAATTGCAAGGAAGAAAAGACTAGGGGCAAGTTTCCTTTTGTCAACTCAGAAAATTAACTCAGTAGACCCCCTATCACATTTGTATGTTTATAAGCCTCCTAGGGATACTTTTTGGAAATTTGAATCATCCCTCAATTATTGTAATTAGCAAGGTGATTAAAAAATTTAGGTTGATGCTCTTAAGTGTTTGCTCTCTGTATTCCCCCCCCCATTAAATCAGTTCATCCTGTTGGAATTATCTTGAAAAATCGATTATCTGACCACATGTATAGGATGGACTACCCTTTTCCTTAGGTCACATTATTGAAAAGAAGCAGTAGTTATATATATCTGACAGAGAGCAATCTCCTGGCACTTTAGATTCCTGCAGTGAAAGTTAACTTTGCATTTAGGATAAGGTTGAAATTCCTATTGTAGTCAATGAATATCTACTTGATGACTGATCAATTGGAGTCTGATATGCCCATGAATCTTTATGGCAAGATTGCAATATATTTATACTAAAAGATTGTATGCTGCATCACTGCCATCCTTTAATAGTTGGTTTATAATATTACAACAGTCTCAAATGAATCATGGCCCTAGAATGGATGTCATGGTGACATAGCTAAATGGAAACTCAAAACAAGAAGAGTGAAATCCACAGATGAGAAGACTCCTTGTCAAGACTAATCAGTAGTAATGAAGATTCTGGAAGCAGCACATTGCCCAAGAGGAAAATGGATGAGACAAAGGGGGAGAAATCTACTATGAATGTTACCCTTAGTACTACAAACAAAGGTATACATGTACATCACTGTTAAAGGTCAGAAGATAAAGAATTTAACTCAGATGAAGTTTAATCATGTATGATATAAATGTACATTCAGATACTTCACGCCAAAAGCATTTGGATTACTAATTTTGTTCACACTGACCCTTTGCATTTGGAAGGACACAGTTCTTGCCCCTCCCCCCCACCTCTGAACTTTAGTATTGCTGTTTTTATCTCAGTAAACTCTGAAATATGTCCTATGCAGCCCTAGATTAAAGAGATCTTCTATTCCCACCATCTAAGATTATAGGTTACAGGTCTGGTGGTGGTGTTTTTTGTTTTTGTTTTTTTAAAGCATATAACCATCTCTGATTGCAGCAGCAGCAACGGAAGTTAACATCAGCAGGACAAGTCTTAACTTCTGTGCTTGTTTGCAATCTAACTTGTCACTCTTTGTATATTGTCTTTGCAGACTTGCACTATTTCATGAGGGGTAGAAGGGCCATCTAGGTGCAACATTTCAATAGGGCTTGATTTCTGTTTTTCTGACTTCAATTCTATTTCACGAATTATTCTTGATGAATAAAACCTTTGTGCTCTTGCTCAAGTATCTTCCTTTCCGGTTTAAAGCTCAAATTAGTTCCAGAGTTATGTATTACTACCAGTTACGATTTGTTTCACGTAAAAAAACATATTGAGGGAAGCTAACCAGGTGTATCATAGCATTGAAATGAGGATGATAGCAAAAAGGGAATCATTTTGCAGGACCATTTTTCAAAAATGAACAGGAAGACTCTGGACCTTGACTTTTTTTCTGTAACACAAAGTTATGTATTTTAGTAGGTCTCAAGGCCTGCTACAAGTTAATGAATGATCTAGATTTTTTGCACTAGCAGGCTAATCTGTATACTAGTGATCAAGTTCACAATACAGTGTGGGCGTCTTTGCTTTTTTGTTAAGGGCCAAGATTTTAGATCAAACCAATCACTCTTTTAACATGCAGAATTCCCTTATATTCATATTCCTATTTTCTTTGGGTAGGTTTGAAATAATAAAAACTGCCTTAATTCTTGGTAGAGGGGCAAATAAACTTCTGTGCTATTCTGTTCTTGAATATCCTCTTGCTGATTCTTGCAGCTGCCTTTCTCAGAATTCCCAAATACCAGTACTATTAAGCTTATTGCTTTCATCAGATACCGTACTACTTCCTTAATAGAAAACATGAAAGTCTCTAGGTGTTTATAAGAAAAGGAAGCTTTGAGAAAGTCTTAATTAGATCTCACACATATCCCCCTTTAAATTTAGTGGCTTTGGTGAATAGAAAAATAGAACAGCTTTCTTTTGAAAAACATACGCAATTCTCTTCTTTTTCCTTTGTTCCTGTTATTCCAAGCTTTAGCATGTGCTAGTGCGGGCCCTGGGTTAGCTTTTATTTGCCACTCTGAATGGGTGACATTTTGCTTTATAAAATGTCCTTCACAAAATTGTACACTCCTCTTCTTTTTTTGCAGGGAAATTCCCTAAGGTTGAATCATTAAGATTTAATATCCTTATTAATCTTCTCTCTTAAAAACTATGAGTTTCCACTTTATTGATTCTATCTTCCCGCCATTTATTTGCTTCATATTTGGAGCTTTTAATACAGCTTTAAAAGATGCATGGAGGCTTGGGGACTGAAGTAGAAAGTCAGACCCAAGGCTATGTCTTGTTGCCATTTTGGCAGTTTGCTGCCTCCTGGTTATCCGTAATGTGGTGACAATAATCTAACACTGCCCCTCCATTCACAGTTTTGTGTGTAATAGGTGATTGGGACTCTGAGCCCTCTTTCTTCCACCCAGTGGCCCAAGTAACTCTCAGGCCTAGGAAGGAGTGGAGCTGCCAAGTGCTTTTAGGGGAGGTGTGCCCAAGCAGTTCCATTGGAAGTCAGGACTGGAGAGAGCAAGTGGAGTGAGGAAAGTAGATTCTATTGAACCCTATGCCAACCCTCATCTATGTTCAGATAGCTTGCCCCATTTGTTAAAAAAACTTTTTTGTTATTCAGTCGCACACTAGATTGTTTAGCGTCGAAATACATGCTATATGCTGAATTAACTTCATCTAGCAGATAAGCTACATTCTTACACTGAAATCTTGTTTCATTGGTCCATCTACCTATTCACAGATAATTAGCTACATAGCTAAAAAGAAGCTCATGCATCATTACAATTATTCTTCCAGGACTTCCTAGTGAATATTTCATTGCTAGTCTTTTGTGCTATTTTGTACGTTACTACTTGATTGTCCTTTAGAGTATGTGTGTGACAGACAGAAACTATGTAAATATTTTTATCGTCAAGGCAAATCATGAATTCCTCAACTTAAACTGCATCTGTCTTACCATCTTTCAGTTTTAGAAGTTCAAATAAAACTCTTCTGTTCCCATGATCATGGGCTAAAATAGTGAATAATACATTACTACTTATGATGTCACAAATTTTGAAATAAGCTGTGAGCTTAATAAAAAACACAATAGCAAAATAAAGCAATATATGTGGATATATATGTAAAAGAATTTATTGCACATGCATACCTAGTTTTTATGATTAGAAAGAACGGCGATGTATTTTTGTGGTGTTAGATTTTAGAATGCCATGGACAACTATTCTATAACAATTTTCTTGAGTTTATTTTGTTCAGATAATTCATTTTATCAAATTAATTAGTATAAGACGAATTAAGTCTGAAGTTTGTGTAAGTGTTCAGATACTTCAGACCATAGGCAAGAAATTTTAGCCTTTTCAGACATTTAAATAGGAAGCTTTTACTTTGTGTCACATGATACTTAATTGTACTGCTTCCCAAACTTTGTTTAGAATACAGATATGTACTAAGGGATTAGTTACATAATATACCATTTGATAATTTAAAACCCTTAATGGGAATTTGCAAAATTTTCATCACCTTAGTAGAATCAGCAGCAACCACCAGGTTATATTTATTATGGGGTATAATTCAATATATTTGTATTGTGCAGCTTGAGAAATGCCAGTGGCCTGACAGCAGCAGATCTTGCACATACCCAGGGCTTCCAGGAATGTGCTCAGTTGCTCTTGAACCTCCAGAACTGCCCGCTGAACCATTTCTATAGCAATGGCACTTTAAACGGGGCCCATCAGAATACTAGCCCCAGTCTCTTCGGTAGAGGCATAAGTCGAAAACGATCCTTTGAAGATATGAACAGTGTTGGAATGAAGAAAGCGAGGACTGAAGGTGAGCCATTGGGTTTCTGTCACTGGCTGGAAAGTGGTTTGAATGCAGAGGCCCAATTCAGCCCTAATGGAAAACCAGGGTAGTTCTTTGCGGTCTCTGTGCACTCACACATCTTTTTCAACTACTCAGTACATACTGCTCTTGGCTTAAAAAAAAAGTTTGGAGGTGGCAGCTCTACAGTCACAAGAGATTGCTGTATGAACAATGGAACCTCCTGGTTTCCTCCAGTTCCCCCATTTGCCCTCAAATCTAGTTGGGGAACCTCAAGCAGATGGGGCATATGGGGGAAGGAGAGGAAACAAGCCCCTTTTACCAGTGCAACCCCAGTGTTGCAGCAACAGACACAACCCCAAATCTCCTCTGTCTACAGAAGAACTCTTATTTTCCCGCATCCTTCTCTCCTACCTTAAAAACATAAAACCAAATGCTGTGCATGCCCCATGATACAGTTGCTGTAGACCGCAGTCTCCTGTGCCATG
The DNA here is from genome assembly GCF_963506605.1 of Zootoca vivipara. NCBI lineage: Eukaryota > Metazoa > Chordata > Lepidosauria > Squamata > Lacertidae > Zootoca > Zootoca vivipara. The sequence continues at coordinate 23,689,536 of NC_083279.1, read as the reverse complement.
TGGTCCACTGTTGTGTAAAGAAACTTGTATGAACTTGGAACTATTTTCAACCATGCCAATGAAACTGTCTCAAAATGTTCCTGTCCAGTTTACTTTTCCCTTTGAGTTATATGCTATCTACAGTTGTTAAAGATACGGTTTCGTCCAGTAGACTTGCTGAAGTCAGTGGGGTGTTCATTAATTTGAAGGGGCTGGTCTGAGTAGGCCTAGCATTAAATACCACCCATAAAATGTTACTGTAGTTAAATTAAGAAATATTCACCAGTTTAAATCATTTTTTTCCTAAACAGGTCAGAGTTTTGGTGGTCTGATATCTGTGATAAATGGAGGAACTGAAGATGATGCTGACAATATGCATGTTGATAGAGAATTTCCTGCTATATCAGGTGGGAGTGGACAGTTTCCTGTTAACCACAACAGCATTCAAATGGTTGAAGATACCATGCAGAAGAGTGGTTCTGTTGGACCCAAAGAGATTGACATATACACAGTTTCTGCAATGCAGACTCCTTGTCGTTGCAAGAATCAGTATGCATATTATCTCTAACTTAATCTTACTGCACATGTCCCAAAGCCTTAAAACTTATTTGCGTTGCTAAAATACCTTTATAAGATTTTTTAAAAATAGCAAAATTATCAGTTTTGTAGAAGATGTAAGATATGAGGGAAGATGTTGATGACAGATCCAGATAGATGATCCCATGATTGTTCCTGTGTAGAGATCTGCATGCCTTGGGCCTTGATCAGAGGTGATCCTACTTGCTTCTTGGAAGAATATTCAGCATTTGATTAATGCAGCAATTATTTATTGTAATTAAAAAGGTAAAGCTGCACTGCCTTAGTAATCATCTGATCAGTGTATAGGATTGTAAATTTAACTTGGCAAATGCTACTAGTTTTGCTTCGTAGGTAGCCTGAGTGCATTAAAACAATGGGATGGGTCCTGGGGCAAGCATGTTTCATGAGTCCTGCTCATGACAGTACCCTGAAAGTGTCCCACTGAGTGTCGGGGGGCCCTCCTGAATGTGGTGCAGAGGGGAGTGGAATCCCAAAACGTAGTCCCTCTATCTGGTTTTCAGATTTTACTTGGAGGGGCATACCACAGCCTGTCACATTTAGCAGGGTCCCCTATCCCTTGGAACATAGGGGGGGGGGCTATTAAAGCTGCCAGAGTGGACTGAGGGATCCAACCTGATATCTATGTCTTGGTTGTATTGTTAGTATTCAACTAAATTGATAGTCAATGGATGCTTCGGGACTTTAGTTACTATTTGCAACCCATGAAGAATATCCTATTCATACTCCTTTGTTGGAAGTCCAGTCATTAGTCACTCTTCCAATTTCAAGGGCTGCTGGAAATGCATGAAAGTGCATCTCTTCTCCTAAGGGCTTCCTCAGTCACTTCAGTGGAGAAAGCTGCCGAATGCATGCAAAGAGCATACAATGTGCAGAGCTGCTTCAGCTTCCACTGAGATGAATGGAGATGACTGCGCACACTGTTCTCTAAATCGAGTATGTTTTTCATGCTCCACACAGCTTTCTGGATCAGCCCAAATCTGTTAAACCTCAGACTGGTGGTAGTTCTACATTTTAAATGACTTATTGATGCACTTTTGCATGTGTTAACGTGCACATTTGTTCTGGAGAGAATATTTCTCATCTCTGGTGTATAGGAACATAAAGTGGATTGGGTTATAGTCATTGCTGTATAAAATGGAAGGGGGCAGAATCTAATGACCCTTGATACTACTTTTTAAATAGAAAACTAATTGTAACTCTTCACATTGTGTTGTCCCAGTAAATTCAACACAAGTGTTTATATTGTCATTAGAAACATGCCTACATGAACCTTACACAAACTTTAATGAGGCAGTTTTTGTTGAGTAAGGCGGTTAAGTAACAACTTGAGTTGTTTCCATTATAATTGAATTAATGGATGGTGCTCAGTGTTGCGTGAACAGATTTCCCCTTGCTGTCCTCTCCATCCCACAAACTGTTTGAGTGTCCCCCAACTCTAAAGCAAATTTGGATGGCTGCAGGGAAAGGAGAGGAAGGGAAAGTTCATTGTATGAGCATTTCTGCTAGCTGAGTCACAACTGGATAGTGCCCAACGATTTTGCACGGTATCTAATACAGTCCCCCCACATCTGCTGTAGAGAACTGGAGAATCACAAAAAAATCTTCCTCCATTCTGCTAACAGATGGTGCCCTCTTTTAAACTTACTGATACAAAATACTGGTATGCCAAATTATTTCCCCTTTGGGGAATGATTTTTTTGGGGGGGGGGTTAATATTGTTAAAACATGGCATTTTGCCAAAACAAGGCTGAAATTGAGCTATGAGGCAAAAACACCTTCATTTTTTCGTGAACTTCTGCATGTACCCAAAGATCATCCCTCGAATCCATGTAAAATACTGACTTGTCAAACATAGAAATGCCTTTTTTTTTTACATGTAAGGGAATATTTTACCTTGGTGATTTAATTTATTTTTTCCAAATTGATATTTTTATGTCCTGCTGCTTCTAGTCCCATTATATAGAAACTTCTACTTTAAAAAATATATAAATATATATAACTAATGAGATAATAATGTTTACAGAAAACTATTATTTTGCACTAACGAGTAATGAGAAAAGAGACCATTGGCTTGTTGCGAAAAATTTTTAAAACACCAGATCTCTACATTTTGTGGTGGCCATTCATGGCGTTTTTGCAGCTAGATTGTACCGACTCTTGAAATTCCACTCTAAGGAAGAACATAGATTCATTCTGTGTCCAATATTAAATATAAAATTGATATAAAATAAGTTCTGATCTTATGACATGTTGCATAATCATTCTTGCATTTGCATAAGGCTTTTTATATGCCTGCTTTACTGTGTGCTCATCTGAAATTTAATAAAGCAGAGTTAATTAATATTGGCGTAACCTTTAATGCTTTGAAATTCCAGTCTCCTCACACGTTTGGTTTGTATTTCATTGTAGGGAGTTTTATATTCTAGTTAAGAAGTACATCTGACCATTTCTTTCTCCGATTGTCCAAAATATTGCTTGCAGTTTTGTATGACCCCTTTCATAACTGTTAGAAATGCACTTATATACAACCTCTATGCATCTTCACTTAAAAATAAATTCTATTGTCTTCAATGGAGCTTCTTTCAAATAAGTGCATGTGTAGGATTGTGATCTTAACCGATTAACATTTTGAGCATAGTTTACCTGGAGCAGCAGTATGTAAACTTTAATTACACCTTGTACAGAAATTTTGTTTATAAAATGTTTTACCAGACACCTCTGTTTCTAAGGTGTATTAGTAAAAAATAATTGCCTAAAGCATGAGACTACTGGGTTTGGTTTGACCTTAATTTGGAAATCTTTTAATAAAACTTCAGTAAAATGGGAGATAACTTTTATTTTGATCAAGTCAACTTGTGGTGACTGGTCTATTTCTTGATGCAGATATGAATTGCAGTAACTCCATATTGAAAGCATTGACAAATGGACATATCGTCAATGAACATTTGGACTTCACTTCCCCAGCCCAGCTCAATGGAATGAGTGCCAGGCACGAAGAATGCCTAACATTGATAGCATCTAATGCACTAGCCTCTGCTAATAAACATACAGTCAATGTGGGCAATAGTGTTGAGGAACCAGAGAAGGTTGTAAACGGCTCTTCAGAAATGTGTGGCTCTTTGCATCTGAATGGAAGCCCAAGTAGCCTTGTGTCAAGCAGGCCATCATGGGTGGATGATCTCGGAGATACATTGCACTACGGACATTACCATGGTTTTGGGGACACTGCTGAAAGTATTCCTGAACTTAACAGCGTTGTTGAACATTCCAATTCTGTTAAAGTTGCACAGAAATATGATAATACTGTCTTGGGTACAATGTATCTCTATCACGGTTCCTAAAGTTGTCAATACCACATTTTGTGGGTGTCGGAACATATTTTGGAAAAAATACTACTAAGCAATGTAATTTGCCTGGTGGGGGCAGTATAATCTGAAGGATGCAGCAAGTAACAGTTTTTACACATTGTTTAAGAGAATTTGACACTTGATAGCCTTATGCTTCTGGTTTTGCATGCACAGAATCCATTAGTTATACGAATAGGTGCTTTTTCAATGGAATGTTTGGTCTTTTTTATGACGAGTTCTAGTTTTGTACTTTTTTTCCTACGCTTATAAACACTGTACTTTAGAACTTTTGTTTTTCTCTTTAATTAAGCTCTTTTAAAACAAAATTTTGTGGCAAGAATCTCATTTTTGATATTAGGAAAGTAAAAATTCTCTGATTTAAGATATTTCTGTTGAGACTATGGTAAGCAATATCAGTGCCAGCTAAGACTATGCAAGGAGAGGGTGGTGACAGTAAAAGCATTTGACGCAATCTATTTCCGCGCTTCTCAAAAGGAGTGGCTTTTCTTTTAATAAGTTAATAAATGAACTACTAATAAATGCAGTAAGTAGTGGTTGTATAGTTCTTGATACGTTTTGTTTCATAGTTATATTTGGGTTGCTGCTTTTTAAAAAAAATGGGTTAGGTTTTTGTATTATAAAGTTCACAAAACTGTTTCCTAGTATACAACTGAAAGCAGAAATGGGGCACTTTTTGCTTTTGCTTTGCTGCAGATATGCATGCTATTTTACCATAGCTCACAGAATTGCATGATGGCACCTTTTTACTATGTATGTGAATTATTAAAAAAAAACTGTTACTCGTTGAAATGTTGTCTGGTCAATATATTTCAGCTTCATGTTTTGTTACTCGTCTAACATGAATATATTTTCTTTTTTTAAGAGGAAAAACACATTGCTTTAAAATGTTACATATTTCCAGCCTGATGTAGGGGCTGTGTTGTTGTTTTTTAAGCCAAATTCAATGGAAATGCATTGTTTGAAGAGTGAATAGATGTATATGCAGAATATGTAAACGTGCACTGCGAAAGCTTTGTAATATTACTTTTGTGATTTTGGGTAAAATTGATGGATGAAGAAGGTGTTGAACTAAAAGCAAACTCTGTGCTTAACTTGTGTTTGTATTTTTTCGTTTCTAAAGGGACCTTTACAAATTGGAATTTAAAATAAACAAGCAAACTCCATCTTGCATTTTAGTTTAGTGTTTTTGTGCAGCAGTATCTGTCTTACGCCTGTCATTTGGCTGCCAGAGCGTTTCAATATGCAGTGACATTAAGTGAACAGTATACCGTGTTTCTCCGAAAATAAGCCATATCCCGAAAATAAGCCATAGTGATAGGCAGTTTAACCTTGTAGGTTAAACTGTACCATACTTAATTTTAAAAAATTAGACATCCCCTGAAAATAAGCCACTGTGTGTTTTTTTGAGGAAAAATAAATATAAGACGGTGTCTTTGGAGAAACACGGTATTAGAATTTTGCCAGATGTTGCTAGAGGGCATTACTAATACGGGTGTAGCCTCCTATTGGAAGGATGAGGCAGATAGCAGTTTTGGGGTTTTTTTTAGTCCTGGCTAAAACGTAGTTCAACCTCTGATTTTGCTATTTCTCACAATTCAGGAGCACGATGGGTGCATTTATCGAGGGGAGAAAAAGGAAAAACCACAGAAGCCCCCATTATGAGGTGAAATACTATACAGCATAGTAAGGGACAAAACTGAAATAAAACGTAGTCTGACAATGTTAAGGCACACGGGCTTCAATGTGGTTCACTAGCAAAAAGTCATCCTGTATACTTAGGACTTAAAACATGTATAAACATATACACACTCAATCTGAGAATCTATTTGGATAATTAAAGTTTCCCATACTAATTTAATACTGAAATCCCATTAGCATGCCACACCTGTAAGATACTTCTTCTTGCAATAGTTGTACCTGCTCAAATATACAGGCATTACACATTTAGGACATTGTTTCACAGTTATCTGATTCACAGGAGCCTCTGCATATGAAGAGGTGCTCATGCATTGGAATTTCTCTGCAGATAGCCACATGCAAGCTCTTTGCTGTTGCAGAAAGAAATGACAGCAGCAGGGCTAAAAGGTCCTAATTGCCCATCAACATGGCTTGCACATGTGTAGTGCATAAGTTAAAAAAAGATAGTGTGTTCTGTCACTCTTTTTTGGTCCTTCGCATCAGTCTTGAAACAACCTAAATAGCTATCTAGTGTATCGCTAATGGAATGCTGATCGGAATCATTTCATACTGTTTATCCAAGTGTAGATCCTTACATAACCAAAACAGCACCATTCGTGCACGTAGCAAGCCAGAGAGGGGTGCGGGAGGACTAAATGGTTTGCAGTGGGGACCTTGTGTGATCAATGAGCATGGAATCCTGGTTAACTACTAGAGGCGAGGCAGAAAACCGGATAGGTGGAGTAAATGGAATGGAAGACTAGAGGGTATGGCTGGCCCCTAATAACCCTGCACACCTTTTTGTTGGTCCTGGGATGGGCAGGCGGGACTTCCATCTGAGAAGTGGCAAAGAGACTTGCAAAACAGTTTGACCCACCTCTCACTCATGTGACATAATGGTGCCATGTGATTTAACAGTTGGGAAGCCCCAACTACCTGTCAGATTTGGCCCGCAAGGCCGATCCCAATAAGGAACTGGCCTGTGGAGCCAAAAACATTACCAACCCCTGTGATAAAGGTGTTGCATCTAACAGGCATGAGTTGTGCTTTTGTTAAAGCGTGCTTATTTAGAAGTAAGTGTTGTGTCAATTTCAATGGAACATCTCTAGACTGGTATCAACCCACAATTTTCTGAAGAAAAAACTACCTTTGTGCCAAATTTCCTGCTCCCATCTGCGTGAACATATTGAGGAAAGTACTAGAGCATCACACTATAACATAGAAAATTTATTATGATCACCGACCAATGAAAATTAACACGGGGTAATTAAGATTCAATGGGGTACCAGCAGCAGAAGAAAAAATACCTGCTTCCTAATTTCCTATTGATAATTTCCTATTGATAAAAGAAAATCAACTGCTACCTGTTCAATAACATAAGAACCATTATGTTCAATAACATAAGAACCATAAGAACCATTAATCACTCGAACAGTAAGAGACCAGAGTCTTGCGGGTACAGTTGTTAAAGAAGAAAATTCAGCCTTTCTCTGGATTCCTGACTCCATTGCAATATTTAAAAAGCATAGCCCACAGAAACTCCCAATTCCACAGGGACAAGTTCCTTAAGTGGAATTGTGTTAAATTGGACAGGTTGCAAATCTCAAGGCAGAACATTCAAACTAGTGTTACAGTACTGTTATCCTGTATCTGTAGACAGCTAATGTCTGCAAGTATAAAGCTCTAGCAACTCCCATTATTTAGTAAAATTGTGGTGAGCAAGACATGTCGGATTAAATTCACATATGGTGCAAATCTAGGTTTATTTGCCCTGAATACAAAAGAACCAAACCTTTAGATTCTAATTACCCAAAGGAGATGCTCAGCATAATTGTGACCTGCCGCCAGCTGCAAATTCAACAATCATTTCAAGGCATTTTTTTTAAAATAAAAAAACCATAGTCACTTCAAGATACACAGCCGCATTCCACACATAGGACAGTAAACCTAAAGTCTTTGTAATGAAACTCTTGAACCCTTTTCCAGTTGGAAGTTGAAGCTGGTATTCCACGTGGAAATGTCAAAAGTGCCTTCAGCCAAACACTACTTTGTATTAAAGCTTGAATAGCTAATAGAATAGAATGGCCACCCCTAGAGGTGGCTTGTCACCACAGAACGTTAATTATGCTTTGCTCTGGGCTAACAAAGCACTTTTGGAAGTGTGTTTTAGTTGCTTCTTGTATATTTGTTTGGAAAGGCCTGGATTAATTAGAATTGTAGAGTTGGAAGGGACACTGAAATACTATTTTATTAATTTTTTTGCACATTAGACAGCAAATACTTGGCCGATGGTTTCAAATCATGCGATTTTCTTCTGAAGTGTCTGGCTATTGCCAATGTTTTCCTTCTCTCACACTCCTTCATTTGTGCTTTTCATTCCACTGAGCCACACCCTCTCCAGCACCAAACCTTGTAGCTCTTGGTGTGCAGTCTTCAATTGCTTGGGAGAAACCCTGGCGAAGAGGGGACTTAGACGGCTGCGGGGAGGCAGGGATTTTCCATCTTGGCAACTGATCCATGTAGCAAGACCTCCTGGGGGTGAGCTGCTGAACTCATTAGGCCTGACACTCCTGGACAGAAGGTGTTTTTACTAATAAAGAGTTGACTCCAACTTGCATGGTGTGATTAATAATAATAATAATAATAATAATAATAATAATAATAATAATAATAATTTTTTATTTGTACCCCGCCCATCTGGCTGAGTCTCCCCAGCCACTCTGGGCGGCTTCCAGTCGAATATCACAACAATACAGCAATAGCACAATTACAAAAGTCACAAACAATACATAAACCACATCAAAAAATACACAACCGAATAGAAAACAATTTCGACATAAATCAGTATCTAAAACTAAGAATACATCCTTAATACAGTTTAAATAACATAGGTAAAAAATAACAGGAATTTAAACAAAACAAAACAAAATGGAGCCCTCTCTGCCCAGCAGCAGCGGCGGCAACAGTCCTTTATAAAGCCCATCAGGCCCTGGCTGGTAGCAGCAGCAGTTCTTATAGGCCTCAGGCCCCGCCCAGGCCAGGTGGTGAGTGGCAGGACTGGGGCCTTCAGGCGCTGAGCAGGGGTTCTGGCTTCTGACATTTATTACAGCAGGGGTGGGCATCCTGTGGTCATTGCTGATTGGCTGAAACTCTTGTCAGCCCCAGTTTTCAGTAGGCTCTCCCACAGTTTGTTTCCAAAGATCAAAGTGGCAGCTGTGTGCAACCAAATCATACTGGAGAAAGAAAGGTACGTGTGTCAACCCCAATTAAAAATTCCCTGTCCACCAGTTTGTTCTGTGAAGGAACACATACTGCTTGCTCTGTGGTTCTTGCATGTTCACCACAGATGGGGAAAATAACTCTTGTTGAAGAGCTAAAAGAAGAGGTACCCCTGACCATTAGGTCAGTCCCTGACAACTCTGGGGTTGCGTGCTTATCTCGCTCTATAGGCTGAGGGAGCCGGCCTTTGTCCGCAGACAGCTTCTGGGTCATGTGGCCAGCATGACTAAGCTGCTTCTGGCAAACCAGAGCAGTGCACGGAAACGCCGTTTTCCTTCCCGCCGGAGCAGTACCTATCTACTTGCACTTTTTGGCATGCTTTTGAACTGCTAGGTGGGCAGGAGCTGGGACCGAGCAATGGGAACTTACCCCATGCACGGGGATTCGAACCACCGACCTTCTGTTCAGCAAGCCCTAGGCTCTGTGATTTAGACCACAGCGCCACCTGCGTCCCATTGAAGAGGAGGCCATTTTAATTGGGAAAACAGCATAGGAAAGGGTTCTTGCCACCTTCCCTTGGTATTATGGCAGCCGTTGGATTTGGTGATCAAATCAGCTTCTATGGAATGCAAGATGATGTACATAGGGTTCCCAGGAAATACTGCATCTGTGTATTGACTGGACCTCGACTTGCTTAGCTGAAGCAGTGTTTTCCTTGGGCTGTTTCTAAAAAAAGAATTCAGAGATCCTAGTCATATATCTGATGTCCCATGTGACAGCTACTTTGGCCTAAAGTCTCTCAATTCTCAGCTGGCAGTACACAACCCGAGTGTTCACAAAGACAATAAGTGTGTGCTTATTCATAATTGTTCTTTGTTATAAGTTAATGCTGTTATGCTGCATATTAGCTATCTATCATCTATCTATCTATCTATCTATCTATCTATCTATCTATCTATCTATCTATCTATCTATCTATCTACTATCATCTATTTATCCAAACTATCAAGTACTTAGCCATCTCATTAATGGCTGCGTTTTAGCCTGTACTTTCATCTTGTGAACCGCCCTGACATCTTCGGATAAAGGGCTGTGTGCAAACATGATAATACGGTAATACTAAATAGATCTCAACCCATCTTGATTGGATGCTCTGTAGCTGGGCTCTCACATCAACTTTCACTCCTTGCGTCTGCTGATCAAATACTTCTTCAAGGTTGATTTAAGTTCCTTGGCAAATCACTAATTTAATTTCACTATTCTTTCTTACACAGTCATACCTCATGTTGTGTCAGCTGCGGGTTGCATTTTTCCAGGTTACGAACGTGGCGGACCCGGAAGTGTTTACTTCTGGGTTTCGCCGCGCATGCATGCGCAGAAGCGTTCTGTGCTTCACGCATGCGCAGAAGCGCTCTATTGCGCTTTCGCTCATGCACAAAAGCACCACTCGGGTTGCGGACTTTTCGGTGTGCGAACGGCACCCCGCAATGGATCGGGTCCGCAACCTGAGGTTCCACTGTAATGGCTTCTATCTTCTCCTGGTAAAATTGTCTGATTGCTGTTAGCTCTGTTTACTTTATCTTGGCATGTGCTCCAGATCAGTTTTTCACTGCAGTGAGACTTCTGCCTAAGTTGGCTACTCCTCACTTCTCTGAAAGATGAAGCACGCTGGAGTAGTCACTATCTGGATAGATAGGGTGTGTGTGTGAGAGAGAGAGAGAATATGAGAGAGCACATTCAGTGTAATATCAACTTTATTTACAAATACACAGAGGTACCTAATGGAAGCAGAACTACAGCAAAACTCCTAATACGGCATCAGTTTCCCAAAGCAACAGTCTAGAAAGATCTGCACACATGCCACATGTACACGGGCTGCTTCCACCCTAGCTAAATTTAGAGCTCAGAATTATCAAAACTTTGCTTCTGTTCAATTTCAAAACTGGGACCAAAGTTCCTCTGCCCCCTTCCCACTGGCAAAAGAGTGTCACAGGCCAAGGGTGTGTGTGTGACATTTCCATCAAGGGCCATTCAAGGTGAGAGGCCCAATTACATTAATCAAGACAGTCAGATTCCTGCCACTATGTTTCCTTTATTACATTCTTTGTGTTCTTATCAGGCTTACCAATTTGTAGATAGGAGCCTTCAGAGCTATTGTTCTTGCCTTCAGCGTTTCTGATGGCTTAAATTCCTTCACGTAGAGGAAGTTGACCTATGAGCTAGTGTAGCCACATGGTCCAGCTTCAGCACAGATGAACATATTTCAGTTGCCAAGAACTATAGCCTGTCAATATGGTTGTGTTTAACAACTTCTACGTGGCTGGGATAGGGTGCCTCTTCATAGAGTTTGCAAACTAGGCATTCAAATGCTATCGTTCAAAGCCCAGAAAATGAAAACTCTAGTGAGAAGTTTGCATAAGCAACCTTAAAATTTAATCTATTGCAAAAGATGGTGAAATGAAGAAAGTATTATAACTCCCAATGTAATTTCAAGGGTTGATTTGCTGTAGTCATGCAACCAAAACAGCTGTTCCTAACTCTGCACCCCCGCCTAGTGGAAATAAAAGGGAAACCATGCTCCATCCAGTTTTCATCCTAATTCCGGTACTATAGTATATTTTAGCAGTGTTTTTCAAAGCTTTTTCTCTGGGCCACACAGAATAAAAATTCGCTTGTGGCACACTGAATATTTTATTGGTACATTGTAAAACACAACTAGGATTGTCCTCCGTATCACTTGATGCTCTTGCTCTCATTTTGAAAAGATATCTATTCTGCAAACAAACAAACAAACATTTTGATACTATACTACACTGAAATGTTTACATGTTTCTTTGATTGTCCTTGAATCTTCCTGCCACACCCTTTCAGAACCACTGCTTTAAAGTATTCCCCCATTACCAGAACAAATGTGCCTTAAGCAATGTTATATTTAGCAGGATATTTCTGCTTCTGCTGTTCTAGTGACAGCAATCCTTCATAGTCTTAGAGCAGGCATCCCCAACTTCGGCCCTCCAGATGTTTTGGACTACAATTCCCATCTTCCCCGACCACTGGTCCTGTTAGCTAGGGATCATGGGAATTGTAGGCCAAAACTTCTGGAGATTCCTGTCTTAGAGCCAGGGTAACAGTGCTGCTTTCTGCAACTTTCCCGTGTTATGAAACTACAAATTATTTTTTTAGCATTTTTCTGGTTTTTAATTTTAAGTTCTTTTTGTTTCATTGCAATATGGTGATTTCATTGGATATATATTTGCATTTGTTCTTAATCTGTTACTATCACCTCACTTTGACTTAAGGTTTTGTTCAGTTATCATTCAATCTATTTCTGATGGTTGGTCAAGTAGGCCACATATTTAGATCCTGCACAGCCCCACCCCTGGATCCAGCAACGGGATCTGTAGAGGAGATACCACAGCATTTCCGGCCTGCAGAATGGCATGCTCAGAGGGCAAGTGAAATCATCTGGCAGGAAAGGCGTACTCTATGGTAAAGTGGCGTCAAGAGAGGCAAGGAGAATTTCCCAGCGGGATACTCTGGTGAAGTGCATCCAGGAAGTCTTTCTGGATTTGCCAATCCCTGTACCAATGTACTACAAACTATGTAGGAGCTTCCAGACTATTGTGATTTTTGTGTGGAATCCAGTCATATCCTAGCCATTTCAGGTTGCACAGTTATAGTGAAATTACGAGTGAAAACAATTGTGACTACAAAGGTGCTTCTCCAAAAGACAGGACTGTTTGCAATAAGGAAAGTTCTGAGGAAATGCACTGGAGCTTGTGGGGTAACACATGCTTGGATGCAAAGAAACCTCTCCACGAAGAAATAAGAATGAAGGCTCATTAAATAGGCATGCCTGATGTCACCTCAAACAAATCTGCTCTGCTCTGGTCAGACCTCACAGTACTCACCTGGAGTACTTTGGCCAGTTCTGGGCACCACAGTTCAAGAAGGATACTGAAAAGCTGGAATGTGTCCAGAGAAGGGCAACCAAAATAGTCAAAGGCCTGGAAATGATGCCTTATGAGGAACGGCTTAAGGAGCTGGTATGTTTAGCCTGGAGAAGAGAAGGTTAAGGGGTGATATGATAGCCATGTTCAAATATATAAAAGGATGTCATATAGAGGAGGGAGAAAGGTTGTTTTCTGCTGCTCTAGAGAAGCGGACACGGAGCAACGGATTCAAACTACAAGAAAGAAGATTCCACCTAAACATTAGGAAGAACTTCCTGACAGTAAGAGCTGTTCGACAGTGGAACTTGCTGCCAAGGAGTGTGGTGGAGTCTCCTTCTTTGGAGGTCTTTAAGCGGAGGCTTGACAGCCATCTGTCAGGAATGCTTTGATGGTGTTTCCTGCTTGGCAGGGGGTTGGACTAGATGGCCCTTGTGGTCTCTTCCAACTCTATGATTCTGTGAAAGCAGGACTAATGCTCAATAAATAGATTGTCTGAAAGCACCTGTTGTGTATAGACCACCAAGAAAGAACACAGAATGTGTGATACTGGGCAAAGTTCTCTGAGATGCCCAGCTTTAATTTGAAGACACCCAGATTTCTAGCCCTTAAAACTCTGCACACAGTTATAGGTTTATAGCCAGTTTGTGGGGAGGAAGCAGAACAAGTTTTGCAGAGGGATGGAAGAACAGAGCTTCAGTACACTGCACCACTCATTACCTCTCCCCGTCACTAGCAAATCCGGAACAAATCTGACAAAATAATAAAAATCACAGAACGAACTGTGCAAAATAAGAGAAACTATGTTTGTCTGTCCAACTTGTTCTGGGACAAAATTGCCACACTTCTGTAGGCTTTTGAGAATAGGTAGGGATTCTTCCATTCTTTAGGTGTGTACATGTTATAGGTTTTGCTGCCTGCTTAAATTGTAATTTTGATGTCTGAAACAGCATTTATATATTTCGCCACCTTCATTTTGTATAATAAACCAAGCTTTCTTTATTCCTTTTGTGTGGGAACTTCTTGTGGGCATAAGGTTAAGGGTAAAACACATATTCATAACGGACACTCTAGCAAAGGATCCTAAACATTAGTGTGTATATTACAATACGTGGGTGCTGAACATGCATGTGAGTTCAAACACGTGTGAGTGGTGCTGTTTAGGCTATACAAGCAATGTCACTCACAGCCCAAGCATAATAAATAGATTGAATGATAACTGAACAAAACCTTAAGTCAAAGTGAGGTGATGGAAACAAAACCTGCTTGGATGCTAGATGAAAGAGGATCCACAATTCCTATTACCTAATTGTATATGCTTCTCAGAGCAAAGGTTTGAAGGGAATCACATACTTTATACAAAACACACTGTATGAAAGAGAGCTTTAATTACAAAGAAGAGGGTTGTCTGCACTTCCAATAAATATATTTGCAACCTGGCGGGAACCGTAACAGAAAAGAGGAGAAATTCGTTGAAGGAAATATTTGAAATTGACTTCTGTGAGAGCTAAAGCTGTGAGAGCACGGGGTCTGTGGGGAATACATTTCCTGGCTGTTTCCTAGAGCTGAGCTTTTGAAGCATCTATATACCAATGAATTTGGAAGGGGAACCAGGGGTATTTCCTTGGCTGGTGTGCCAAGCCTCCCTCTGCCTTTGCAGTGCCTTCTTTTTCAGTTAAAGCTCAGAAATGGTGCATATGGTGAATCCATGCCTGCCGTCTTTCAAGTCTGAGGTTCAAGGCCCACTCTGGTTCTGTTTCTGACACTGTTTTCATATACTGAATGGAACTTTTGGCTTGGTGGGCATCCCTTAGCGCCTCCTCAGTGCCTAGAAACTTTGCTCAGTTTGGAAGTAAAGGGTGGGTCTGCCAGGTTTGGTAACTAAAATAAATAAGCGGCCTCTCAACAAATGAAACATTTGTAAAAGTGTTACGAAGACATTGCACATAGTTTTGCAAATCAAGAAAATCTTAAATAAATAAATGAGCAAGCAACAATTTGCTGCTTTTGAATTGTACCCAAGTTTGCTTGAAGCGGCCCCTTGCCTGTCCCTATCCACTGGCATACAGGCTCATATACTGTACAGTAATGAGCTTTTTTGGCTAGTGCCATTATATAGTTCAATCACTAGGTGGTGCTGGACTTTTTTGTATAGAGGTGGAGTTAGGTGCTTTCCTTGTTCAAGAGAGACAATACATGTAAATGTATTTACTAGCTTTCCTGTTTGTTGTGTTAGCTTCTAAGTTTTCCATGAAGATGCTCCTTGCCAGGAGATGGTCTGTTCCACTCTGTATCCGTTATAAAAACCGGCTCAGGGTGAAAATCACGGTGTGTGTGGCATTTTTAGGCCTCGTTCCCTCATGGACAAACTTTTGGGTGCTTACCAGTGGTGGATGGAGCAAGATGCAAAAGTGGGCAGGGGCTGCAGCTCAGTGGCAGAGCAGGTGTTTTCCACGCAGAGGAGGTCCCAAGTTCAAAATCTGGCCTCTCGAGGGAGGGTTGGGAGAGACTGGCTGAAAGCCTGGAGTGCTGCTGCCGGTCAGAGTAAACAATACTGAAATAGGTGGACCAATGGTTTTGCTTGGTATAAGGCAGCTTCCTATGTTCCTAGGTTTCTACATCAGCGTTTCTCAACCGGTGTTCCGCGGCACACTACTGTGCCGCGAGACGCTGGCTGGTGTGCCGCAACGAGAAGGGCGATTTGCATTGTCACGTCGCTGACCCGCTGGAAAGGAAGCCGGCCGGGTCACGACGCGAGGCGAGCGCCCGCGTCGTGACCCAGCCGGCTTCCTTTCCGGCGGGTAAGTGTTGTTTATTGGCGGCCGCCAGGCACGTGACAATGCAAATCGCCCTTCTCGTCGCCGCACGCCGCGGCAAAATTTAAAGTCGGCATCCAGCCGGAGGCCAGAGAGGGCGCCGCCGCCGCCGCCTGGGGAGGAGGAGGCAGGCGGGGAAGGCTGCGCAGGGCTTCCCTTCGCCGGGCCAGAGCGGCGGCGGCTGCCTGGGGCGGCTGGGAGGGAGGCGGCGGCAGCTGCGCGCCCGTGTCTGCCCGCCTGGGGTCTGTGCGTGCCGTCTAACGTCACCCCGCTCGCTCCACAGGCTCTGCGCCTGGTGGGTCCGCCTGGCTACCGTGCAGCAGTTCTTCAGTGGCATGCTTTACGTCTCCCCTCCAAACTAAACTAAATATAGGGCGGCACAGAGTTGGTGTGCCGCGAGATTTTTTTTAGAGAACAAGTGTGCCGTGGCCCAAAAAAGGGCATGAGTCAGTAAATAGTATTTTAGAAAATATCTGCTTAATTAAATCTTCAATCCTACCTCTCAGTACAGTGGGGTGGGGAGATCATGTTGCACTAATATAGTCCCTCTGGAAGAAATGCATTCCTATGGAGACCCTAGCCCAATTTTTTTTTTAATGACAGTACACTTTTTATTCAAGGTGCATTTCAACAATTTGAGCAACTGCATGCTTGATTTAAGGCTAACACATTGAGAAACATGTGGATATTAAAATGTATTTGATGCCTCGTTTGGCACAAGAAATAGCACTTACAGTATTGTGCAATGACCAATCTGATTTTTTCTTGCACACTGCCAACAAAAGTAAATTACGATAATAATAATAATTATTATTATTATCATACTCGATCATAACTGAAATTATAGCCATCAGAGGAAAATGAAGAAAAAGCAATGCACTTGGCCTCAAAAGAATTTGCATGGAATATAAATGCAACAACAAAGTCACAATGGTTGCAAGTCAACACAAAGAAGTGAGGGCACAACTTAAATTCCGAAGCAGTGTTGAAAAAATCATGCTCGGTTTTAGTTAAATTTCTGTCTGAACCTTGGAGGTGCGAACGGCAGACACAATCAAAACTAGGACATTGGAGTAGGATGAACTTTTGTTCAAATGTCAACATATTTTGGGGGACAGAAGAGGGACAACAGCTAGGCTAGGCTTACACCAGGGTTCAGCAAACATTTTCAGCAGGGGGCCAGTCCACTGTCCCTCAGGCCTTGGGGGGGGGGCGGACTATATTATTTTTTTTGGGGGGGGTGAACGAATTCCTATGCCCCACAAATAACCTAGAGATGCATTTTAAATAAAAGGACACATTCCACTCATGTAAAAACATGCTGATTCCTGGACCGTCCACAGACCTGATTTAGAAGGTGATTGGGCCGGATCCGACCCCTGGGCCTTAGTTTGCCTACCCATGGCTTACATCGTTACAGTTCACATGTCCCCCCCCCTTCTTAATGTTCTTTATTGAGTTTTGCATTGATTAAATATATACACTTTCCATTCGTTCTACAAAATATGTTAACTTATACACAAAGGTAAACCAAAATAAATCAATACTTCTTCGCAAGTGACTTCCCTCCACCTTATTGCGGATTCTTCCTTCTTCCTTATCTTTTTAACTGTTTTCCTTATTTCACTTCTCTTACGTAATATATGTTGTCTATCTGTTATTTACTTTGCAAACTTTAGTCAAAACACATCAAATATTTTGTCTGAGAACAATGGTTCTCCAGCTCATCTTTAAAGCAACCCCACTCTTTTTTAAACCCTGTAGGGAATTAATGTGGGGCAAATGGCAGGTGGCTGGGCTGAGAAGGGGTTCAGCCCCAAGCAGTTTACTAAGAATTTACTAATTCAAGTGCCTTCTATAATATCACATCATGAACAGTTTAATCACCAACAGTTTTCATATCCCTTTAACATTTTTCTGCAGTTTTAAGTTGTTTGCCTTTTATCATTTATGTTTTTCTGCTGCCTTGACATTTCAGTGGGCAATTACTTGCGTCTCTTAAGAGAAATAGAACTTCAAGCATGACAGTGCTTGATAAATTGCTAAGCGCCTATGCCTAACACTCTTAAAGAAAGGCATGACAGTTTTAAAATTAACTTTGAACCAAATTTCTATGCTACCCAATGGAAGTCAGATTGCAAGTCAGATTGTCTGATTTTGTTTATGGAGCCATGCAGTCTGCCTAGAGATTGAATTCTTCCAAGCTTTATGAAGGTTGATCACCAAGGACAAGACTGTGGCCCAGGTGATTGCAAAATCATTTTGAAATGTGTGTAACTTTCTCTCTTTCCCTTTATTTTTATATTTTCAAAGGAGTCACTGGCATTTAATGCCATAGGTGTATCTGTTCAGTAATAGCATGCCCATGTCCCAATCTTTGGAACATGTGTGCTAAGCCTAGTATGGCATTAGTTTCCTCTAGTGATCATTGTGCTTTAGCAGGTAACTTCCCGAGAGAAGTGGAGTGGAGAGACAGGAGGAAAGAGGCATGGGGGTAGGGGCCAACAATAAACTTTCTCTCTTTTTGGTAATATATGAGCCGAGCTTTTGCGTCAGCATCGTGTGGGTAGGTATCTTGATTTTGTTGGCATAGCAAGAAATCAGAGGGCCCAGGGCATGGTTGGTTGCAACTGATTGGTTGCATTGCGTTTTGTTGGGGGCAGGGCCTGCTGCTAGGTTAACTTAACCAAATTGAGTTGATGTTGTCTGCTGGAGGGGTTATTGCATTTGTTCCACAAAAAACAACTACTAGAGAAAGTGGATGAGAAGATATACAGCAGTCTTTAGGCAAGGAGAGTTGCTTAAATCAGAACAGCAATATCTTCCCCAATGAAAAGAAGGAAAGATGGCTGCATATATTTTAATTTCTTATTGGGAGATCCCGCAGACATCTATTTCAAGTGTCTTTTTTACAGCTGTTGTTCTGCTGCTACTAGATCTTTCAACTCAACAGGGACCTCTCCTGAAGTTTCAAGTGGGAAATATATGAGCAGACCCTCAGATCTTTTCCAGTCTGTTAATTTCCCAGAGGTACGAAGTGTCATGTAAAAGTATCAGCTCAGCTCTGCCAGATTTTTGGGGAGCACCCCTTGGCATATAAACCAGCAAGAAGTAACTATGAAGTTCATATATCAGTTTAATTTCCTAGATGATATTTACACAGCAGTAATGTTATTTTAGCACACTATACACCCAAACAGCATTCTGAGATAAGACTTTGTGGACACTGTACACGATAACCCTGGTGAAAACCACTCCAAGCTCCATCACAGTAACATATCTAGAAGGCACAAATCTTGTATCAGTTTCTACTTCCAAAGTCTCAAAACAGGCATTACGGAAACTAGTGTTTAACTTCAGCAGATATGAAACTGAGCTACTGGCTGCAGATTGAAGCTACAATGAGTGGTGACTTAACCCATGACTCTTTAACAGAATAAAAATAAGCCATAAATGGTACAGAGACATGATTTTTTTTTTGTACGAGTTTTAAATATACATAGAATAAACAAAGATACTGATCTTACTCAGTTCCATACCCTGGCTGTAATAGAGCCTTGACATGGTGGTGGCAGTAATACTGCACTTTTTGGCAATTACAGGTTGTTTTGGATGAGGAAAAGGACGGACTGCATTCTGGCCAATACAATTAGGCCAGGAGGGATTGAGAAGAGATGGATAAAGGCGCTGTGAATAGGTAATCAAAGTGGTACTTGTTAGGCATTTGGGAAAGAGAACTGCAGCAGCAGTTTGTGTGCACAACTCCCACAATGAAAAGTGTTGGAGTGGAAATATATACTGACCCTGAAAGGGATCGAATTGTGGCAACCACTAGCACAACCGTCACGCCACTAGTGGGAGCCCTGTCCTTAATGTATTGCAACAGTCAAATCCAACAGGCTGCTTGTGCTGGTGGAAGCATTGTGCCGGGTTAATATACAACATTTTTGCATTGTCACGCCGCTATCACTTGTGCAACAAGATTAGCTTGTGCAATGCCAACTCTCTCACCTTTTGCACGAATGTTGCTTTGGATCTTTACGTACCTGTGTATCACGTACCTGGAATTAATTTCCTAGGTCAGTTTTATATTGAATTCCATCCAGGCTAGTGATCTTCTTTCGGTGATAGCTTGTTTTGGTTTCCACGCTGGTCATGGATGATGTGAAATTCTTTTCTTTCCCAGCCGCCACAGAAATGTAGTGGACAAACCAAGAGGTAGGGACTGATGACTCTGTTCCTCCTCTTGCCGGCCTACTGTGTTTCCATGTTGGCTGCAAAAGAAAGGCAAACCCCATCTTTCGCAACCAGCACAGAAAGCTACCGGTAATGTGCTGGCAAAAGTGATCCATCCCTCCTCTGCCAGCCTGCTTGGTAGAAGGCATTCCCCCTCCCCAAGCCTCTTAGCAGACTTGTTAAAAAATGTTCATGATAATAACTATTCTTGCATACAAGGCTGTTCTAAGCCCTGTCTGTAAATAAAAAGATAAGACAGTCCCTTCCCTGCAGGCTCACAATCGAGCAGACACAACACAAGAAATGGGGAGGAAAACGGAAAGCAAGTGAACAAGCCTATCCAACTTGTTTAATTTATTCCTTAATATCACAGCTGTACAATTTTCATACATACAGAGAGAAATGCATATTGGCTACACCATGTCATGTGGATGCATTTCCAATTATAATACAGTTAAGTGCAACTCCACTTGAAAAATGTACATTTTTACAACTTATACAAAGTAAAGACTGCTACACTATTATCTGTGACAGT
The DNA here is from genome assembly GCF_963506605.1 of Zootoca vivipara. Classification (NCBI taxonomy): domain Eukaryota; kingdom Metazoa; phylum Chordata; class Lepidosauria; order Squamata; family Lacertidae; genus Zootoca; species Zootoca vivipara. The sequence goes on along the minus strand of NC_083279.1, from coordinate 23,669,156 downwards.
ATAAAGCTTTGATTTATGTTAAGTTTCATTACTAAACCACTTCCTGGTTAAATACAAAATATACTAAATCATTTTTAAAAAGGCCCTTGTGGTATTTGGCCAGTATATAAAATACGTTGTGTAAAATTTAACCTTTTGCACATTTTTTTAAAAAATAAGCTTGTAACTTGTAAGTTAAACATTTGTTATTGAGTTGCTAGAGTCTGACATGTAACAGGACCCATGCTGTAACTTTTTCTTTGCTATTGCATTGATCGTCACCAGAAGAAATGAGCACCCTGATCCTAAACACATCCCTTAGAAGCAAGTCCCATTGAAAGAAATGGTCCTCAATTCCCAGCAAGTTGTTTAAAATTGGGTGTAAGGCTGCAATCCTAAACCACTTTATTAGGAGTAGTTATGACCGAAAAAAATTGGAACTTATTTCCATGTAAACGGCCATAATCCAACTCAAGAGTTAAGTGCACTTAAACCCAGTGAAATCAATGAGCATAAATATACTACACTCTTATAATGGATTTGATTGATGTGTTTAGGACAAGTCTGCAATGCACTGCTAGTTTATTTAACAGACTATAGAACAATTTTCTGGAAAGAGCAACAGCATTCCCGTTTAAAGGGAAAAAAAGGAATGCTATCCAAAACATGTTTACTATCTACATTTTCATGGGGAGTTTAACCAACTTGTGGAAGTATGTTTTTAATAAAGATGAACCCAGACTTTACGTGCCAACTCCTTATCATCTCACTGTATGTTTGGGCCCAAAGAACCGTTTTGTTGTTGACAGCTGTATCAAAGGAAAAAACAAACATTTCCTCAGTCGCCATCCCTATTACAAGAATGCTTTGATTTGTAACCTCCTTAAAAAATATACATTTTACAATCCTGGCACCTCCACAAAAGGTGAGACAAAGAGAATAAATATTTGTTTTCACTCCGTTAATTATCCTCTGATTTGGAAACTACCTGTTGTAGGCTCTTTCTTTTTTAGATTTCTCCAGTGCTTTGTCCATAGTTTTCTCATTTTCTCCTCTGCATTTGGGACAGTACCACTTGCCCTTTGGTTTATGATTGAGTCCCACACACGAAAAGTGAAACCATTCAATTGGGCACTCATCATTATCACAGCCTATCATTTCTCCATAGGAGACCTGATTACACAGGCAATAGGTTGGCTCATTAGGGTCAATGGGGAGGTCGGCTGGAGAAGCCTCCCTCTCTGCTTTGGCCTTGGAACGCTTCTTTTTATTGGACTTTTTTGCTTTCTTCTCCTTAGGAGTTCCTGAGGTGATATCGTCGTGGTCGTGATTATTAGACGCATTCTCTCGGTTCTCATTATTTCTTTGCCGCCGGGACCGTTTGTTGTTGGGCTTCTCGGCCTGAGTGATTGTCTCGCTCTTTGACTTATCTTGGTTAGTTTTGCCACTGTTTCCAGTAGTGTCATTGGTCTCCTGGCAGGTCTCAAACAGTTCTACGTGGCTGTCAACTTGCCTGGTTCTGTTCTCAACAAGTTCTACCATCTGGCTGACAATCTGAATCTTCTCGTCTCCCAGTTCTTGACTCCGGATCAGGGCTCTCTGTATTAAGTGCAACAGCCTCCTCTTTTGTACTGCATCGGTCTCTCGTTTGAATTTTTCGTAATAATCATCCAGCTCCTTTAGGATCTCTGTGAAGAAAGAATAGGATTATATTATTTCCCAACCTCATGCATAATACAGCAGAAGCACTTGAGCTTTGTCACAGATATGTCATCAATAATAATAATAATAATATAATTATTATAATAATAATTAATAATTAATAATTAATAATAATTAATAATAATAATAATAATTTATTTATACCCCACCCATCTGGCCGGGTTCCCCCAGCCACTCTGGACGGCTTCCAACAAAACAGAAATTCTAAAATACAGAAATCCATCAAACATTAAAATACAGAAATCCATCAAACATTAAAAGCTTCCCTAAACAGGGCTGCCTTGAGATGCCTTCTAAAGGTCTGGTAGTTGTTGTTCTCTTTGACCTCTAGTGGGAGGGCATTCCACAGGGTGGGTGCCACTACCGAGAAGGCCCTCTGCCTGGTTCCCTGTAACTTGGCTTCTCGTAGTGAGGGAACCGCCAGAAGGCCCTCGGAGCTGGACCTCAGTGTCCGGGCAGAACGATGGGGGTGGAGACGCTCCTTCAGGTATACCGGACCGAGGCCGTTTAGGGCTTTAAAGGTCAACACCAACACTTTGAATTGTGCCCGGAAACGTACTGGGAGCCAATGTAGGTCTTTCAGGACCGGTGTTATGTGGTCTCGGCGGCCGCTCCCAGTCACCAGTCTAGCTGCCGGTTTTGGGGTTTTTTTTGGGGGGGGGGAAACACCTAAAACTTTCCACACTTTAAAGTGTGGATTCTAAACACAGGTACTCTGAGGTGAGTTGCATTGAAATATGTCCCATATAGAACAAAATAATGGAACTCCTTTCCTAGGGAGGCTTGCTCCACCCTATGTTTACTATCTTTGGCAGTAGTCTTATAGCAAGACCTTCTGGGGTGAGCAGGGCTAGGATCTAACACAGGCACCCCCAAACTGCGGCCCTCCAGATGTTTTGGCCTACAACTCCCATGATCCCCAGCTAACAGGGCCAGTGGTCGGGGAAGATGGGAATTGTAGTCCAAAACATCTGGAGGGCCGAAGTTTGGGGATGCCTGATCTAACACATCTCTGCCTGAGCAGGGAGGTTCCTGGTGCAGTCCCATTCCCATCCCCTACTCAGCACAGATAGGCCTGCATATCTCTCTAGCTCAGCCTGGGCCCATTAGGTGGGTGTCAAGCTGGTATTAAGTCATCAAAAAGGGGCATTGCTTGGGATAAGACAGGTGGGAGGATTTAGGCTGCACCCTAAGCCCATTCAGCATGCTCACTGTGAATTGGAAGCCCAGCACTAAGTCAGGGGGAAAGTGGCATAGCTCAAGCTCTGTTTAAAGGCTTCTTTCCTCTCTGCTAGGGTTAGGCCAGCTCAACCAATGGTGGACTGGACTGGGGCGAATTTTTTTTTGCCAACCCTTGCTTTACACCCAACTTAACACCAGGTTCTTTGTGTACAGGCTTGCCCTGCCTAGCAAGCAAAAGCTGTGCTTTTCCAGTGGGCTGACAAGACAGTTTGTGGGAATGCTTTGATGACATTCTGCTTGTTTTCTATCTGGAGCTTAACAACTGCATTCTTGCCTCTGTTTTGCTTATGGTGTTTTGTTTTGTGTTTTGTGAGGTGCCTTGGAGAACTCTTTTTCCTTTTTTAAAAAGGTCAATTACCTAAAACACTTAATCAACATTTAAAACGTTTGAATACGCACAGGAATGCACTTTATTTTAAAAGCATGCTGCATACTAAGTAAACAAGCCCTCTTTCTGGGCAAATTGCAAGGTGCAGCTCAACCTCACTGACATCAGCTTGGGTCTTACTCCCAGGTAAGTGCTGGGCACAGGGTTGCAAGCCCAAGTCCACTTTACCCAGTCAGAGAAAAGGGTGGAGTAGAAGTAGATATATAAAATATAAGAGAATTGGTAGTTTAATAGGTTTGAATTCATGTTTACAATGGGCAAAACATAAGTAATGTAATATAGCAGCTCTATATAGTAAGAAAAGAACACCATGGAAGCTTGGGTGGGAAGTCAATGGATATGAGAGATTGGTGGTAAATGTTGTTTAAAAGAATTTGCAAAATCTGAAAAATTAATTAAAAAGCTTGTGGTTAAAAAAATGAATATATAACAACTTCCGTTGCTTCGCATTTTAAAAGACGTGTGCGTAGCAGGTGTCTCGCGTGTACCAAAACACGTAACGTGTGAAAGGAACGAAGCAACAAAAAGGGGGGAAGTTGTTTTTTTACAACAAGAGTGTCGGTTTAGGTTACCTCCCGGTGCCAGAGCGCGCACACGGTGAAAAACCTGAAGAAATAAAATAAAACAAAATTGCTAATGGTAAATGCCGGCGAGCATAAATGCTGGAGGAGCAAAGCAACAGGGCGAAGAGCCGGAAAGGGTTAAAAGAAGTAACTACATGCCCCGCCCCTTCACAAAAAAGGGTCTCCGCGCCCACTGAGCCATTGGATGAGGGTCCTGTTTATCACACCCACCTACCCGGGCCCTCAGCCAACCAGAGAACCCCTGCCGCCCTTGCCCCGCCTCCTCCTTTTCGGGAGTGAGGCCACACCCTCCCCACGGGATGCGTCTTCATGGTCCATTGTTCTTAGAAGGGAAGTGGCCGTGTTAAGAGCCGTTTCTCTCCTCCCACCCCCGCCGCCTTTTTACGGCTTCTTCAGCCGAACGTACGCGAGCAGAAGAATCAGCTCGGCCGGCCAATCACCACCCGGCAACTCCAAGCAGTGCCCGCCTCAGACTGAAGCAAGCCATACGGAGTAAAGATTCAGGTCCAATAGCCCGCCCTCTGCCTTAAGAGCGTCTCCTCCAATCGAAAGGGAAAGCCCCAAGCGAATCTCCACCCGCTTTAAGCCAGCGTTCCAATCAGATGTTTGAAGGCGGAGCGACTGCGACCCTCATATTTCTACATCCACCCGTCAGTCACTATTAGCGTTCGACGCTTCCTGCAACTAGAGGAGCCAATCAGAGACTGAGAAGCGGACGGGGCAGTTCGAACTATTACAACAAACCTCCCACTGCTCTCTCTCTCTCCTTCGCTCCCCCTCCCTCCCTCACCCGGTTTCCACCGTTCGCTTTCGTCAGCGCCACTAGGAGGGGCTTCGTAGAGAATTCAGCGGGACCAATAACCGGGCAACAGGGCGGGGCCACGGCTGTTTCATGAGGGAAGTTCTGGCCAATAATGGAAAAATGGAGGCGGGGCGGGCACAACAGGGTAATGACGGTGAATATAAAAGCCGCTGTGACGGCGCTTCTCACTCTTTCTAGAGCTGAAGCGCGAAGGTGCCTCCCTTTAGCGCAGTACGGAGTGCTTGTAGCTGGTTGAAATGCCCGCCCTTGTCCTTTAAAACAACAGCCCCCCCCCCTCATCCCCTAACCACGCAGCCAAGCCCTCAAGTTTTGATGTTTCCTCACTTTCTTTATCTGGCGCTTCTCCTCTCTCCCTGTTTACGACACATTAAAAACTCGTCCACGAAAGGTCTCGAATGGATACTTGCTGCGTTCTCCCTCCTCACCCCCCACTCGCTTCATAAGCACAGCAATAGCCTGCCAGGTTTCCAACCCCACTTCCTCGCCCCTGGAGAAAAAAGGGGGAGCTGAATGTGTAACGGGCACCCTTGTGTCACCTCTACCACCGGCAACAGTGGCACTCTTTCCACCCCCCCCCCGCATTTTACCTCTCTCAGCTCCAAGTGACAAAGGACCTTTCGAGCCCCCTCAATAACTAAAAAATAAAATAAAAACCCCACCATTTCCCTGGCTGCAGACTTGAGTGCGGGAGAAGACAGCCTCCCCTCCCCTCACCGCCAAAAAAGGGCTAGAAAATACTGTATGAGTTTCAGCACAGGGAGGAAAAGAAAAAGAGAGAGGGAGGGAAGGAAGGAGGGGGGGGTCACTCAGCAAAGCAGTACATCCCCAACCCACACAGTATTTATATAATCTTTTTCTCTTTCCATAGTCTCTCCTTCTCTCCCCCCTCCTCGGCTCCCCGGTTTACAGATACTTGACAGGAGAGGACTGTTTTAAAAGCAAATGCCCATTGAAAAAAAGAAGAAGCGAAGGCAACAAGCCCTGCCCACCCCCCATTCCACTCTCTATCTAATCCTCCCTCCCCTCCCTTACTAGCACCCTCTCTCCTACTACAGCCATTGCGAAGGCTAGAAATTCCTCAATGTTGTAACTGTGATCGCTGCCCCCCTTCTTTTTACCCTCTTTCTTCCAACACCCCCCTACACACACACCGCTGTCCCGCTGTCCCCACAAAACATACTCTCTCAACCCAGAAAAGAGAAACAGCCGCCTCAGTGCCCCATGCGTCCTGATCCTCCAGCCCCTCCTCTGCCCTTTCTGCTGCCGCCGCCTTTTTTGTCAAGCAATTTTTTAAAAAAACCTTAAAAGCAAAGTCCTTGTTTTAATAACAGGAGCCCCAAAGAAGACCTTTTGTTCCGCCCCAAGGAAGGGAAGGGGAGGGAAGCACACACACACACACACACAACCCACCCCTCCATCTATCTCTGCAGAGCAGCCCCCTTCTCCTCCTCGAATCTTTTCGCCCCCCTTTCCTTTTGCCTTCTCACAAAATAAATAAATAAGATTTTCAAAGCTTTGCCATCCGCTTCGGGATGAGACCGGGGAGAGGGGGTGGTGGTGGTGGAGAGAGAGAGAGAGAGATCAACCCTGCAGAAAAGGCAAAATAATAAAAATAACCACCATCTATGTTGCTTCTACGTACTCTCCCGCACACGAACACATAAAGGAGAAAAGCACTTACCTTGATATTTGGCGTCAATTTCCCTCATCAGGGAGACATTTCTCTGCAGATCGAAGGGCAGAGATTCGATGGAGTCCAGGTAATCCTCCACATAGTTCGCTAAATGAAGCTGCTCTCCGTTTGCAGGGTTCAACATTTTCATCCGGCCGAAAATTGTGAGTATAGATATATCTATATCTATCTCTCTCTCCTTCTCCTCCTCCTCTCCTCTCACCCCTAAATGGGCGAGAGTTTTCCTTTCAAACACAGCAGCCCCCAATGGCAGAGTCTCCGTCCTCGCCGCTCCTCTTTTCCGTCCTCCTGTTCCTTCGGATCTCACAAAAAAGGAGAAAAGAACCCACTCCAAAAAGAGGGGGGGAAAAGAAAAAGAGCGAGCGAGCTACATCTGAGTCCTTTTCTTCCCAGAGTAGAAAGGCAGGCAGGCAAGGCAAGGCAGGCGCGCGCACACACACACACACACAGCCCGAGAGTCCCTACAGCCTCAGAGCAGCCGAAGCAGCTGATTGAATGGCTGTCGTTGTCGGTAACTCACCAAGGAGGTGGTACGAACAATCGGAGAGGGATTTGTGTGTGTGTGTGTGTACAAGAGACGGGAGGGGAAAGGAGAGGAAGATTATTATTTTTTTAAAAAGACAAATACGATCTGTTCTGTTCTGCCTACAGATAGGCAGAAGGGGCGGAGAAGCTCCTCTCGGCGAATGCAGCTGCTGCTCCTGTTCCGCCGGTGGGTATGAATGCCGCCTTCTCCCCTACGCGCCGCACTTGATCCAACGTGGAAAACCCAAATACCAGTTTCAAACACTTGGGAAACATTCAGCCCCGCCGCCTAGGGCGCATGCGCACCACTCCCATCTACAGTACCTTGAACACCACCACCATCAACCCCCCCCCGCTCCCTCCCTCCCCGCCGCGACACTAAACAGCGGAGGCGCTCGATGTGCTTCTCTATCTGTATAATCGTTGCATTTCCCTCCCTCGCTACTGGCGGAGAAGGAAGTGAGGAGACACGGGTGGGGGGGTGGAGGAAGCAGCAGCAGGCAGCTCGCTCGCTGCTGAGATGCGCGGATCCTGGGTGTCGTGTGCATGCGAGAGCAAAACAACTCTTCCTCCCCCACCGATGCAGACGTGCCTCACGCATGGAGGGGCCGGGAGTTGGAACTGTGTGCTTGCTTGCGGCTTCCGTGAATGCACACGCATGCCAAAGGATCCACCGCGCCGGCTGCATCGCAGGGTGGCAGCAACTTAAGGCAGCAGCGGAGGCCTTCCGTGTCTTCATTATTTGTTGCTGTTTGACTTAAAGCAAAGCAGGAGAGCGAGTTAGCGAGGGGTGTTCTCCTCCGCTTAAGTGCGCGGGGGTAGGTTAACCCTGGCGCTTTTGCACACATGCTTGGAAACACGCGTGAAACTCCCGAGGATGGCCAGGATTGCTGCGAGCGAGCGAGCCCCGGTTTCTGACAACGAAAGGACCGAGGGAGGCGTGTTGTGTTGTGTGGGGAGGGTGCGCTGTGAAAGGCACGATGCTCTCTACACACATGCACACACACATCCCTTCCCCTTAGTTTGCAGGACTCCCCCCCCCGGCTTAAAACAGGCAGCCTTCCCCCCCCCCTTCCCTCCTTGAAAACTAACAACCGGAGCAACCGCATCGAGAACTATAATCCAAGTTAAAGGCAGCGCCTCTGGCCAATCGCGGCTCAGCCTCGCGCTCCACCCCTCCGCTTCGGCCGCCCAATGGGAGGTCGCGGGTTTATGGTGGTGGAGGAGGTAGGGTGGTCCGGAAGAGAGCGAGCGACGAGCAAGGTAGCGGCGCGTGCGCACACCGTCATCCATGGAACGAGAAAATGGAGGGTGCGAAGCGGGAGGAGGAGGGGTGCAAGGGGACTACATTTCCCAGCAGCCTTTTCTTTCTTTTCTCTCCCGCACCGCAGGCCGCATGCGCATGGGTTGTGGCCATTGCAGTCCTGACATAGGGGTACCCCCACTGCTTTTTAAGGTTGCCTGATCTGAAAATCAAGGCACACTCGGCTGCAGAAAACAAAAGGAGGGGGACGCGTGAGGAACAAGGTTACTTAGTGCCCGGCAGTTATTTGCCGGTGTTAATTCATTTAGATGTATTCCTCACCCACTCCCCGTAGCCTGGGAATGGAAGTAGCTGGTGCAAGCATTCCTAAATAGGCGTGCTGCTGCTGGTTCGAAAGAGGCGTTGCGATTTAGGGCACATGGGTGAAGGGAAGGAGATTTGGGGACTTGGGATCGCTGGAAAAATGTGGCCGGGAGCGGGGGGTGGAATAAAAAAAAGGCCTCTGCAGCTGGAAAGTGGTAGCAAATGCCATACTTCTCAAAAGGTTCCTGCTACCGGCTGCTCTCGCCCGCTATGGATCTCGAACGGAAAAGGCAAAATGTTTTCACAACTGGGTTTGTGTGAGCACTTTCCACAACCCAACCTCACTGGGTTGTCGGCAGGATAAACTTAGGGTTTTAATGCACGCTGTAGCCTGGGATGCTGTATAAAAAATAAACAAGAAAGACGATTTGTTTTTAAAAGCAAAGCAAGAAAGCAAACTTATCGCGATTTCCTGCAAACGGCTTCTCTTAAAAGTATACGGACGATGCGCAGCAGCCGCTGTCTTGGATTTAACATTTTTTTAAGCGCGATATTTCTGAATGGCACTACGGGGATGCCTGCATACTCTGCGCAAGCGGGGTGGCGGCAGCAATGCCCACTTGGGGCGGGGGTGGGGGGGGGAAAGAGTACTAATCCGGCAGGCGAGGAACAGGATCACCAGGGACCATTACGATCCGCAGCAAACTCTTCGCCCACCATAAAGAAGAGTCAGGAAGACGCATCAGCCACCTTCGCTGCTCATTACTTAGCTCAGCTTCTGGAAATAGCATTGCCAAAACCGCGGGGGTGGTGGGAGAGATGCCTTCCTTTAAAAGCATTGGACCTGTATCCATTCCAAACGGCTCGGTATTTCCCTCTCCAAAGCGCGATTAGGGGGTGGGGTAGATTTCCAAAGGAAGCAGCTTCTTTTATTCTATCCTGTCCTTCACACCCCGTTTCCAAGAACAGGGATCTGGATTTGCCCAAATAAGCTCGTTTAAGAGTTTCCCTGATCCGCCGCCACCGCCGCGCCGCTTAAGCCATGATAAAATAGTGGTGGATCTCGCTGGTAGCAGAAGGGGAGGAGCTCTCCCAAAAGACACGGTGCTTTGTTGTCTTCCACGTCTCCACCGGCTAGCAGGAAGGTTCAATTTTCCTTTCTGCATTTTCTGCACCAGGCAACAATGGCTATTACATGTAAGAAGCAAGAAACACCCACACATCAGCCCCCTAAAAAAACCTTGAAGCCCATTGGCTAAGTCATGAAAGACACACTCCTCTCCTCCCCCCCAATCTCTCCCGCCTTTCGCTTCCCGGAATCTGCAGCCTGTAATTTGTTAATTTTTCCTTTACTCTTTCTCTCCCTCCTGCATTTTTAGTTCTGTCTGGTAGAAAGCGAAACAAAGTAGGATTTCCTAAAAACGATGCTCAGTGCTTTACAGTCTTCTGGAACTCAAGAGAAACTATGGCTCCAAATCTAGACACACTTACCTGAGAGTAAGCTCCATTGAACTCAGTGGAGTTTACTTTGAAGTTCCGGTATAGGTTTGCAGGGTTAGTATTTGTATGGTCAGTCTATTGGACAGCACAGTACAGTTTGGGGCAGGAAGATTTTTCTCAACTTGGGTGGCCTCAACCCCCCCCCAACCTAGAAATTAGATCTGTTGATTAGCCCCTTAATTTAGCCTCATTTACTCCAGTTGAACGAAAATAATGCTGTTGACTTAGACAAAACATAAATCAGGTGTTTTTTATTGTGTTCTCTTAAGCTGCTGCATGCATTACAGTAAAGTTAAACGTTATTTTTTGCGCACATAGTTGTGGATGCAATGAAACAGAACACGTTATACAAAGATACAAGCATTGGATCCAGATTAAGGCTGCAAATCTGTACACATTTACCTGGGAGCATATCCCATTGAACTCAAATGTAATTTGATAAATTTTCCTGCAGTCACATCAGTTTTTGGTGGGTAGGTGGGGTGACCTGACTGCAGGAAAATTTATCAGGTTACATTCAGGAATCCTGAAGAAAATGATAGGATACCTGTGGGCCCATTTCCTTGTCTGGTTGTAGAACAGTGGGTGCTTCTTGACTTGGGGTGTGTGTGTGTGTGAGAGAGAGAGAGATTCAAACACATACTGGAAAATTCACCTTGTGCAGAAGACTCTTGTGATGACTTAAATGCACTTTTTAAAGTACATGTGATTTTGGACTACCACTGAATTTAATCGAAGATAAAAATGCTTACCTTCATCTGGATTGTGCCCTTTTAAAAAAAACCTGCATTGCTACTGGGAGATGCTGATTTCAATAGCGTATTGGATGCTGTAGTAGTGTAAAACCCCATCTTGGGGAAGAACACCTACCGGTAGTTGGTGTTACCAAGAACACCTATTTGGGACCCCACTTGTTTGGCACACTGAAGGCAAATACCTGCTGCCAACTCGTCATGGACAAGACCAAGGACAAATGGACTTTCAGAGGCGTGATCCATTTCTGTACTCCAAAGTATGTCACATTGTGTTCTGTGGAGCTTCCTCCCTAGTCTTGAACTGCAGCCTTAATTAGACTCATCTAAATGACTCAACAATTAAAAAAATGAGCGGGTGTAGAGGCCCAAGTGCTGCAAAATGATGTAAATGAGCCATTGGCAAGAATATATTCTGGACTGGCCACCTCAATAAAAGCTATCAACCTTTTCTGTGGATCTTCTCCCTAGGAACAAGTGGACTGGTGCAAAATACCAATAATCAGGAAATGTTTAGGCATTTATAGGAATCCTGGCTAATTTTTCTCCTATAATTACCGGTACTACAAGGCAATACAGTAATAAGTACCGCAGTAATCAAATAACACATTTTCTTTTAAATTTATCCCCCTCCCCAATACCTTGCACTCTGTAAAAAACAACAACAACCTGATTCCAAAAATTAAGATCCTGCTTCCCCTTAATAACTTTGCTATGCGATGCTCATTCAGATTTGAAACTTTGCTCTTTGTAGACGTGGAGCGAGGCTATTGCTAAAACCAACTGCCGCCGTCTCCCGCACTCGGAGCTCTCCGGGTTTTTTTTTACATTTTACGGTGCTGACCAGATCCGTTCCACCGACTTAAAAAAAAAAGGATGTCGCGGGGCGAGGGAGAGGAAGGAAGCCTACGCGCCTAAGGCGCCCTTTCCCAGCAATTCAGTCTCCTCGAAGGACTTCACGCGCGCATTGCGTCGGAAGCTATACTTTTATCTGCTAAGGACGGTCGCGCTATTTCCAAGGTCGGTGGGAACCGGGAGAGAAGGGGATTTGGAAGAAGAGAAGAGGGGAGGGAATGCGAAAGCCATTGCAGCCGAGGCGCTGTTCTACCAGCTCGGCAAGCAAACAAACGCCTCCTCCTTCCCTCCGCTTTCCCCTTCCAGCTTCAGGCAGAGAAGGCTCCTCCTTTTCCTGCTGGGTTTTCTGGCTGTAGCCGCACAGGCGGCGCCGTCTGTTGCTACAGGCGCGGAAGGCTGTGCGCGTCTCCCTTTCCTCTTCCGAGTGGTTCCGGCGTCGCGTAGCGCCGCCCTGGTTACGCCAAGGAGGAGGCCCTCGCCGGGGCGCGCTGTCTCCTCGTTGCATTTCTGCAGCCCGATCATGCTGGCTCTGCAGCTCGTGGCTTTGCTGGCTTGCGCGCAAAGCGGCTGATTTGTAAAGAGGAGCCGGGAAACCAAACCAAAAGCGCCCCCAAAACAGGCTTGGGTGCCGCCGTCGAGGAGCATGTTTCGCGCTTGGTTCCTTCCTTGGCGCGCCAGCGGCGGCGGCTGCTCCTCCTCCTGCTCGCACTGTCTGGGTTTCAGGCGGTATGGGAGACTGGCCCTCCTCCGCCTTTCAGCGGGCGAAGGTGCTTCAGCTGCTGAAGGCAAGCATCTGCTGGGCGTCGCTTCCCGAAGAGCAAGGTGCAGCGGCGGTCCGGAACGCGGGACCAAGTGGATCAAGCCCGCGGGCCGGGACAGCGGCATCCAGGCGTACAACAGCCTGAGCAGAAGGAAAGAGCCTCTCATCCTGCGAAACGCGGATGTGGTGACTTGGTTAGAATACTTAGAAAATTGTGCTCCTATACTTTTTAATTTATTTTCCCCCCCTTGCCGGGACACCTTCATGGCTAGCAATAAAATGGATAGGTGGGATTCCTCTCCGCCCCCCACCCCCAGCAGTGAAGAGGGAAAAGTCTCACCTGTTGAGATGTTGCAGAGTTTGTTAGAAACACAGGTACTAAGCTCCTAGGGGAGCTAGTAATTAGTAATGCAGTACATTTGGGTCTAGCTAAATATTAAAAACCAGCAAGAGTTGTGGCACAATCCTTGGGTGCTTTATGTGGAAGTAAGTTGGATTGAACTTACCATTAGGTGTGCGCAGGATTTATTTGTGGGGTTTTGCTCAGTAATCTTACCCATAGCTATATGTGTCCTGCGCTTTTAAAAAATTGAAACCAGAATTGCACCATGGCATAATGGACACAGATTTTGAGAGAGGTAGGGAAGCAATTTCTCAGAAGATGTGCAAGTAGGGAGAAGGCTGAGACACGGTTGAGAACAGGGACACTGAATAGAACAGGTGTGAGTTCAAAAATGGGGAACTCTAGGTGTTGGGTACCTCTAGGAAACAAGGGACAGAATGACAGAAAGCTTTAGGCAGCTGTAAGGATGCTGGGCAAGGACCAAGCCCAGAAAAATCATATTGTTTGCTTAACAAAGACTTACTTTTTCGGTGTCGGGGAAATTCGTTTCCCCTACTGTGCCTAAAGTGAGCTCCAAGTTCAGAGGTCATGTGCTTCACCCTCCTTATTCAGCTGTGTAAGTGGCTGATTTGAATTTTGAAACTAATCATTATGTAACACCTTCTGGTGTTTTTCTTAGTAGATCTTAATTTTATTCACAGGTATAGCTGTGGACCTACTGTCTATGACCATGCACACCTTGGGCATGCTTGGTAAGCCTTCACATGCTAAAATTTCATTTATTTTTGTCGGAATTAGTTCTGCACCAGCCGGCTTCAATATAGTCTCTTGCTTTGTGTAGATTCTCTTCTTATGAGTACATTAGCATCAAGCTGTTTTCCAGCAGAGAGCAGGAATCCTAGAATTGTAAAGCTGGAAGGGACCTTGAGGAGTTAGCCAAGTGCAAGCTATCAGCATCCTGCAGAATAAGAAGTCTAGTTAAATGCACCCAAGTGAGGCATGGAGGAAAAGATAGGAGAAATGTCAGCTTGGTGTGGAGAAAAATTCACTTCGGAGATCTGAAATATGATGGGTCACTGTGCCTTAACAAGGTGTTAGCCTTTCTGCTTAGACTTCTGAAGCAAAAAACAAAATAAAATCCTAGCTTTAGTATGTCTACTTAACATAAAACCAACCTGTTTCATATCTAGCTGAGGCCCATAATACATGTGCCTTTCCCCCTCTCTTTCAGCTCCTATGTTAAATTTGATATAATTCGAAGAATACTGACAAAAATATTTGGAAAGGATGTCGTCATGGTGATGGGGATTACAGATATAGATGACAAAATAATTAAAAGAGCCAGTGAGGTAAGTGTATATAGTTCAGCTTGCTTTTTGGTTCACAATCCAGTGGATTTTACAAATGTGCTCTATTATACTGTTTGCATTACAGCCGGTCTAGGTAGGCAATGAAATGAAACAGATATTGCGTGGCAGGATCAAAATTTGGGAGATTTGCAGACTCTTTTATCCTTTTGTAGGTGAAAAGTTTTGCTAGGCCTCGGCCAAACGAGAGAGGTTTCTCTCAATTGCAGTTAGGAGATGTGTCCGTTAGCCTGTCCCTCTTTAAGTAAATTTTCATCTCCTACCTTAACCTCTGTTAAGTAATGCAGCTGTGGTAGTGTTAGCTGTGATAAAGGAATGAAGGCACTGGCTAGGAAAGCCTCTGAAGGAGGAAGTGTGTCTTTTGGGATTTCTTTGTGATCCATCTGTGGTTTTGAACACACATTGCCAATTTTGACTGGTGCAACCATTCCTGGAGAGGGATAGCCTTGCTAGAGTAGTTTATGCATGGATAGCCTCACAATTGGACTACTGTGATGTGCTATTTGTGGGGCTGCCCTTGTACCTACCTGGTTTGGAATCTGCAGTGTGCACCAAATGCAGCTACCATAGTGCTTGGTGGGTCACCAAGCTTTACACATGTTACACCTGTGTTGAAAGATGTGCACTGGCTATTAGCTACTGAGCCATGTTCAGAAGGGTTTGGTTGTTGTTATTCAAAGCTTTGGGAACCAGAATATTTTGCAGACTGCTTCCCCTGGTACAGACCAAGTCAATCTTTCAAGATCTTCAAAGGAGAGCCTGCCAGATCTTCTGTGACCACCTGATTGTTAGGTACTTGTTGATAATGCTTACCAAGTGAGTCTTCTTGGTGATAGCACTCATCTTTGGGTTATTTGTGAGGCAGAAACAGCAATTCCTTTGAATGCTTCTTTAAAATTACATTCACCTAAACTTTCCTGGACTTCTTAATGTTTATTTTGTTTTGCACAATGCTTGTTTTTTTCTTTGTGCTCTACAGTTTTGTGTTCTTACCACATTTTTAGGAACTTTTATTGGTGGTGCTGGTGGTGGTTGTCATTTTTTTAATAGCTTTTGTGTAATCCACCTAGAGATTTATATATATGTATAGAGTGTGTGTGGCCAGGGTTTCCACTTAACAAGGACTGGAAATCATTATCACATTTTAAAGCTTCTCTTCCAGTTATCTGTCACAATTCTACCAGGATGTCCCAGTGCCATCAAATCAGGGCCGGCCCTACGGCCAGGCTGGGTGGCGCAGGGCACCAGGGCGCCCGCCCACCCGCCGCGGAGCTGCACGCCCAGCAGCCGCGCTGTGCATTGCGCCCACCCGCCGGCCCGGCCGCGCATCTCCGCCCGGGAAACGGGGCGGGGGCACCGGAGGATCCGTCACGCCAGGGTGCCAAATATACTTAAGACGGCCCTGCATCAAATGCTAACCTACCTAAATGCAGTCAAACCAGTTCTATCCTTGTGATTCAGTGCATTTTTCTGTTTCCTCCTCTGCCCAATTTTCTGTCCTAACATTTGGCATAATATATTGGCATTGAACAGCTCAGTTTTTGTATGCCAAGAATTTCTGAAACATTTAAATGTAGCAACTCGAGTTGTTGACGTACAGTGCCTCTTGTACCATATGGGAGTCCACCAAGCTCTCGTCCATACAGTGTTTAACATTTTTACTTGTCGCTCATAGTTCCTTCTTTCCCACCAGCTCTGAAGGGGAAGATCCAAAGTACTGAAAAATACTTTTTAAAACAAGCAAAAAATAATAATCCCAGGCTGCTTCCCGGGTGATCCCAGATCAGCCTTCTCCAACCCAGTGTTTGTGCTGGCTGGAGTTGATGGGGAGTTGTTGTCCAAAACATGTAGAGAGCACCAGACTGGGAAAGACTGTTCCAAACAATCTGGGATCCTGTGGACAGCATAATGATGTCACATAGACAATAGAATTTTGGTTTTGTGGTGGTTCCCCCTCTGAGTGGACTTTCTGGTGGTGCTAGGGAGCTAAAACCAAGGGAATTCCTTCAAAATGATAAACACTTGATTTTGTAGGCCTCAGCCCCAAACAGTAATCAAAACAAGTGGGTGCGCTGCGGGGCATATCTCTCCATTACCAGTCTAGTTTGGCCCATTTTGAACTGTATCTTCCTTTATCTCAGTGAAATGAGTAATAGTATTAAGTGTTTCAAAAAACGTTGGGTTTTTTTTGTTGTTGTCAGGGCTCCGGAGAGCTGTCACCTGTCATTCCTGTTTGACTATGAATGAGGGTATTTTTAATTCCGTGTTTGAAATTGAAGCAACCTTTGGGTTAAGGATACCCCCCCCCCTCCAAAAAAAGATCAGTTCCCTTCTCCCTTGATATGTAAGATTTTTGTGCTCCTCAGGCATAAGTTAATGTGGCTTATTAGTTTTATCTTGGATTTCTTTTCTCTCCTTCAGTTTGCTATTAACTAACTGATCAAACAAATTTACCTGTGCGTTCCTTTTTTACAGATGGGCATATCACCTGTGTCTCTTGCTCGTTTTTATGAGGAGGACTTCAAGCAAGACTTGGATGCTTTAAAGGTACAGATATTTCCTCTAATATGGAAGACATATTTTATTTGTTGAAAAAGATGCCTGGGCAGTGGTGGACCTCTTCCTTGGTCTGTTGAGCTAATTGCCTATGCATATTTAGGTGTCTCCACAACTTCATTGGTGCTTCCTGTGAAGTTGGTGTTCTTGTTATTCTATTGACCAGGTAACACGTAAACCCGCTGCTGATAGTCCACATTTTTTAATCAAAGCCGATGACTTCTTTTAAATTTTCAGGTTCTACCCCCTACAATATATATGAGAGTGACTGAGAATATTCCTCAGATCATTTCTTTTATACAGCAGATCGTTGCTAGCGGGCACGGTTATGCAACGTCGAAAGGTAAATCTTCTGAACAATGCAATTGCATGTTAATTAGCGTAGAAGACATTTTTTGGTGTCTGTTTTTTTCATGTTGCCTTGAATATGTCTCGTACAGCTGTTAAATAGCAAATGCAGAGTTAATGTAACTATTAACTTCGAGCCGTTGTGGCCTAGTAGTTAAGAGTGGCAGATGAGGACCTGTGAGAGCAGGGTTCAACCCAGCCAGGAAACTCATTGAGTGACCTTGGGCCAGTCCACTTTGGCAGATGATTCCACATGCAGCCTGCTTGGTTTATGTGGTCAGCATAGGGGTACCATCTCCCCATGGTTGCTGGCACTGTGTGGTGGTGTGGTGGGTGCATAAATATAGAGGAATGCGTAGATCAGGGTTTCCCAAACTTGGGTTTCCAGCTGCTTTTGGACCACAACTCCCATCATCCCTAGCTAGCAGGATCATTGGTCAGGGATATGGGGATTGTAGTCGAAAAACGGCTGGAGACCCAAGTTTGGGAAACCCAGGTGTAGATTTCCCCCTTAATCCAAGGGTAGTCCTTCATATATTGTTGCAACTCCCATAGGCTCCAGCCAGCATGACCAACCTTCAGGGATGCTGAGAGAGCTGTGGTCCAACAATTTCTGTAGAGCACTACATTGGCTACCCCTGCCTTAAATCAGTAGGCCTAATCGCTTCCATCTTTGTAATAAGACCAAACTGTTTATTTCCGACAGGTAATGTTTATTTTGATGTCCGTTCTAGGGGAGACAGATACGGAAAGCTAAGGCAGGTTTACCCTGACACCCAAGAGGAACCAGGTAAGTTAACAAAAGCTGTATTGGCTTCTGCATGAATTACAGAGGCTTTGTATGTACTTATGCAAAAAGTATATAATACATAGAAAGGAGGCTAGTAGCCCTGTTTTAACTCGGTTCTGTGTGAGCCAGGGGTGCAAAGCTGTAGCACATGGGCTGCATCTGGCTCCCAAAGGGTCTTTTGTGGGGGGGACCCACCCCCATTTGAAATTTAATTTGTACAGGTTATTTCTAACTGCTCCCATAAGTACATCACTGAGGTGCTCTGGACAACCCCTGCACCCATGTTTGTCCATTTTTTAAAACAAAAACTGACAACTCCCACAGAGATGCCCTCCTAGTGGTGCAGCCATAAAACTTCTAGCACATTTGCAAAGTTGAGCAGGGTCCAGTATGGTTTCAAATTGGATGGAGGACCATGCGTTGAGATTCCTTGCGTTGCAGGGGGTTGAACTCGGCGACCCTCAAGTTCTCTTCAAACTCCTACGATTCTATGATTCTGATTCCCCTCCTGTAAATTTGTGATGTTCCCCTCAGGTGACCCCGCTCCTGAAATATTTGGCCTTTAAAATTGCACTGAAAGTGGCCTAAGGCCTAGTGGCAGGTCTTGAGACACGCTGGTGAGACATATGAAGCTGTCCAGATTACTTACGGAATACAGCAGAGATCTCTTTTACACACTTAACTTGTTCTGAGCATCTTTGTTAATGCGTTGCCCCTTGTTGTTGGCAGTTGACAGCGATAAGCGCAATGTGAAGGATTTTGCTCTTTGGAAGGCAGCCCAACCTCAAGAGACGTGCTGGGATTCTCCCTGGGGAAACGGAAGGCCTGGCTGGCACATTGAGTGTTCAACGATATCAAGGTCAGCCGGTCTGGACTTCTTGGTCTTTGTTTCTTTATGAGCGTGCATTAGAAAGCGATTGATACAGTGCAACCCCCGCCCTGCGTGAATCTCAGAGGGTTTCTGTTGAAAACAGTTTTATTAATGGCAGTTGCAGTCTGGGGGAGAAAACAAACAATGAAATCACATTTTAAGGACAGCTCTTCTGAGTGGAAGGGCTGCAAACTAAAGGCAGTGACACCTGTTGCCTTTGTTGCCCATATCTTGCTCTTGCTTTGATGCGCCATGGCAAGTCAGGAGGGCACACCGATAAGAGAGATGCAATGATCATACAGGGGAGTCAAGCCGGTGATTCCTAAACTGCGGTTTACAGTGTTGTTTTAGGCAGTCTGCAAAGCCCAGAGTAGAAACAGAGAGAAGCTGGCAGACTTTAGGCTTCCTGCAAGCATCTGGTTAGCCCCTGTGAGAGCAGGATTCTGAACTATCCTGAGCTATTGGCCTGATCCAGCAGGTTCTTCTTACTTTGACTTACCTGGCGTTTATGGCGGTGAACGTTGAACAAAATACCAGCTCCTACGTTGTGTGCATCTGTACTTGGAACACACAAGGTGACATCATTTTTAGGTGACAGGTAGGCAAATGTCTTAGGGATCTAGGACAAGTCTTTGTAAACCTGGCAGCGCTTCCCTCTTCTCCACTTCATGCTGTCTGTTCAGTTCAGCTGGATTGAGGGCCCCAAAGCACTTCAACTCAGAAGCCATTTCAAAAAACAGCCTCTAATGTAGTTCATGGAAAACAAGAGACCAGAACAAGTACTGTAGTCCTCAACACGCAAAGTTTTAAGAAGCATTTGGCTAAATTTTTTTTATTGAGAACAAATTGTAAACCCCTTAGTCAATAAAATATCTATAAGCAATATAAAATAATGATCAGTGTCGACGTCGTTGGCCTCAGTCTGCCTTGAGAGACAATGGAGGTAGGTAGTCTTTGACAATCTGGAAGCTGGACTAAGGCTGCAGTTCCTCTGCTGACTCAGTTAAACTCTTTGGGGCTGAGATTAGAGTGTTTAATAAGGGTAAGGCCACTTCCATCTAGAGGTAAATGGCAGTACTGCAGCATTCAAGTAAGTGGCTCAATTTAATGCCATCCCTTTATATGTGTGCAAGGGAGCAGAGAACAGGCACCTCATACTGTATTGAACTCCAAACACTTCGTTAACAGAGCTCAGCTTGCTGGTTAATTTGGCAATAACGAACGGCACCCAGAACTATCGTGCTGCAGTTGCATCTGCTTCTGCCTTATTGAAACGCTTGTGCATAATTGCTGCTGGTTGCAACTGTGGTTGCCTTGTTCAAACATTAGATTTGCTGATGCATACCCAGGGATGCTTGGGGCTTCTTGCATAGGAGGAAAAACTTGCTACACAGACTGTCGCTCTGTTGCTCTTATTCTGCAATAAACACCACCACCAATTGAATCAATCTTAGAATGCTGGAAAAACACACTTTGCAAGGTGCTCCTCTTAAACTGGCTTTGCCTTGTAATGTTTTAAAAAATCTTTCTGCTTGTTTGGAGTGAGATCGGAACAGATTGGTAAAGTGCCATTGTTGATCTACTCCTGTGGATCTCTCTCTCTCTCACTCACTCACTCACACACACACACTTCATTTGGATAATAGAAAACCTATATATAGATCATTCCTTATATGATAAACTTAAGCTGATGCAGTGATTTGAATAAATTCCAGAGTTGGCTCCCAATTCTTCTCTTTACTGATCTGTAACAGGAGAGTATTTCTCTCTCTTTACTCTCCCCCCCCAAACTCCCACTCATTGATTGTTTTTTGTTGTAGTCTTGTGTTTGGAGGACATTTGGATATCCACACTGGTGGAATCGATCTTGCATTTCCTCATCACGAAAACGAAATTGCCCAATGTGAAGTTTATCATCAGTGTGAACAATGGGGAAATTATTTTCTACACTCTGGTAAGTGCTTAAGTAAACCCTTTTTTTTGCTTTTGACACCCTAGCATTCCATTTCATTCAGTTATGCCATTCCAGACAAAATCAAGTTTTTAAAGGTAACATTTAATGAACATAATTACCGCATGTCGTAACTTAATTTTGATGCTCTTTATCTGTTCTTCTGTTACCTCTCAGTGCCTGACAAACACAGTTTGCTTATTGAGACTGCAGAAGTTGCTTGTGTATTGCACTACTCTGCAATATGGGGTGTGTGTAAGTTTATGCTGGGCTTTTCTGAATGAGTCAGCGCAATATTTTGGAGCCTCTCCAAGCCATCTTCCTACTAGGGATCAGCTGTGGCCGCGTAGAAGTGGCCTGTGCAATTGGATTGACTCACAGACCGAGCTCAGTACAAACATGGACTTGGATCCTGTGATCTGTGAATAAGGATATTAATTCCGTTTATTAGTTGCAACATAAGGAGTCTCGAAGCAACTTCCAAAATTTTAAGATCATAAAGCAAATCAGAAGAACAATTTGTGTATGTTACATTTAAAGGCATGGAATAACCCATAGAACAGACCCAATAAAACAGCAGGAGACCTTCAGCAGCAAAGTAATATCAAGAAATAGCAAAATCAACATCAGCCACCAGCTGCCTGGGAAAAGAGAAGTTAACAATGGCACCATGTGGACCTCACTGGGGAGAAGATTCCGCTCTCGGGGGCTGCAGCAAAAGACCCTCTCATTGGTACCCTTGAACCTCCCTCTATAGCCCCATTAATGCCTCTTTGGAGTTGGGGGACCCAAGTGAACAGTGTGGGATAGGACGTGAGCTGTTGGTGGTTGTGGGAACTTAATCCAAAATCTTGAAGAAGCACCTGTATGAATGGAGCTACAATTTCCTCTGCCTGATTTTGGGTCACCTTTTCAGTGCTGCCCCCCCCAAATGCTCTTTCCCACATTGCTCAGGAAAGTTCCCCAACCCTCTGGATAGCCCTTTTGGGAGCTGTGAGTGGTGGGGAGAAGAAAGAGGACAAGTCCTCTTAGGAGGACTTCTTTCCATTCGTGGTTTTCAAGATGGAGCCCATTGTGCCCTCCTGTGTGAAGCTCTCCTTCTAGAAGTGTTCTTCAGCAGCCTTCAGGTGGGGCACATGACATTTGATTTGGCCCTCTGAGGGGAGTGGAGGGGAGAGAGGAACATGTTGTCTTTCGTAAGGGGAATTACATATCCCTATCCTTGTTTATGTGGATGTTACCAGATCAGGGCCCAAGGTGCCTTTGTCCTACCACAAATGTTAGGAAGGAGCATTCTGGGATATTTTCACATCACATCTCTTCTTGGAGTGGGAAAAGTAAGGAGAATAGCTGTGCTCATAAAATGTGCGCATGAATTGACGAGAGTAAGGCAAGCCCTTCTGAAAAAGAGTTGCCTCACGTGTGTCTTTTTATTTGGGAATTTGTCTTAGGCATTGGTTTATTTTAAGCCTCTTGATGCAAGGGCAGATTTAGCTGGTTTTAAATATCTCAGTACTACCTTTTCTCTTAACAGTATGAAACAAATAAATACCCGAATGGTGAAATTTCAACAAGCAGTCAGCCTGGTTCAAACCATTTTTACTCTTTGCAGAGTTGAGTGATTATTTCTGATTAATGGTTTTCCCTGTTCCTATAATACAGTATATACACAGTGGTACCTCGAGTTACAAACACTTCAGGTTACAAACTCCACTAAGCTGGAAGAGTTACCTCGAGTTGAGAACTTTGCCCCAGGATGAGAACGGAAATCGTGTTCCGGCGGCACAGCGGCAGCAAGAGGCCCCATTAGCGAAAGCACGCCTCTAGTTAAGAACAGTTTCAGGTTAAGAACGGACCTCCGGAATGTAACTAGAGGTACCACTGTATATATATTTAGGATGCAACAGCCTACTTAATATTGTAAAACAGAATGCTGAAAGATTCAGAATTTTCCTATTAGAGATATTCACTCCATTATGTTTAAGACTTTGCTCTTAAAAATTACTTTCTTACACATGCATGCTTTGAATGATGTAGAGTGCTATTTCAGTGTTCAGATTACCTGTATCTGATTAATTTACTTATCTTTACCTTTCAGTGGCACTATTGTGAAAGCCGGCATGTTGCATTCATTAACTGATTTCTTCTTCCCATAACTTAATGTGAATTATTCATAGGCAATTATTATTGAGTTTCAGAAAATAACTTGTCAGTGTTCCTTAACAGATTGTAGAGTTTGTGCAAGCTCATTAATGGGACTCTATTCAAGACTGCTCGCCTCTCTTGAAATATTTGTAGAAGGAGCTGATGGAGAAAAGGCACAATCTCTCTCACTTTTATGTGTGTGTGTATGTGTGTGTGTTACAGTACAATGGTGCACAGCAAAATCTAAGAATCATTTCACACAATACATGTTTCTAGCATACTTCTATGTAGAAATTGTGTGAAAGCCGTGTGCAGATTGTCACACACGATGCCTGCACATATGCTGTGGTCATTCGTGACGTCCCACCACATACAGGTCCCCGTGGAGTCATGCTGTGCGGTTGTTGCAAAGTACTGTCCATGGATAGGGTCTCCTTCTGTTTCTGCCTTTTCTCAGAAAAGAATGAGGTAAAATGGTCCTTGGAAGCCATCTTGGGCTCGAAAGTGGCACTTTGCTTAATATTATATTATTGATTTGTTTAAACAGCTTATATACCACTTGGTTACAATAGTCCCTACGTGGTATACAGAAAATACAATGCAGAAAAGGTGAAAATTGGTTAAAACTATTATTAAATCAAGCTTAAGTGAAAATGCCTGCTGGAATAAAAGTCTTCGGTAGGTTTCTTCGGGTAGGCATTTTACCTCAACTGGAAGGAGGTTCCATAAAATTGGGCCCAGTTTTATAAATGCTCCATGCATGGCAAATGAAACTGGAGCCCATTTGCTCCAGTTGGAAAAGGGCCCTGGGATGATTCCTTAAAATTTTAGTTGAAGAATTTCCTGGGGGGTGGGGGATTTTGATCTGTGGTGCTGCAAATTAAAGGGCTAGTTGTGTTTGAGAATATTTTAGTTATTGTAATAGGGAACGAAAAAGAAAATATTGGCCTTTCCTCCTAGGACTGGGTAATAGTAATAGGCTTACTTAGTTGAAATTTACATCCTGTTTGCTTCAATATCTGGAAAACCCTACATTAATATGGAAACTGTTTAAACCTAAAGCAGTTAAAAGGCACAAGACCAAATCAGTTACAGAAATAGCAGCACTGTTTTTATATTTTAAAAATTCTTGTTCCTTTCTATTCCTTAATACAGAACAACAAACTGAGTGAAATAGACTCTGATCTACTGTTTTCTAGCTCCTGCTATTCTGAAAAATAATTTAACCTTGTCTTTGTCTTTATATATATATATATATATATATATATATATATATATATATAAACTGCTCAGAAAATAAAGCAAAGTCATTTTGCTTTTGTCATTCCAGGACACCTGCATGTTAAAGGAAGTGAGAAAATGTCAAAATCACTGAAAAACTACATTACCATTAAGGTATTGTGAACTAGCGCGCGCTTCCATTTACCGGTAACTTAAATCCTCTGGACAGTTGCCACCACCAGAAAAGTGGGTTTTTTTATTTAAAAAAATCAAGCTCCTCTCAGTGGATTTGGCCTGTGCAGGAAGAAGCTTGAATGAGCTTTTAAGATCAGAGGGTGGGATGCAGGAATGCTTGAGGCCTGGCCCAGCTCATATTGGAGATTACCTGTGCCACCCTGTGCCACCATGTCTACTCAGGCACAAGTCCTATAGCATTCAAGAGGACAAATGTATTCAGGATTGCAGGTTCAGTGCAGAAGAGCACTGCTATCTTCTAACTAGGGCTGGGCCATATCTGATTTCCATCATCATCATATATCACCAGCTAAGCATTGTCATATTAGGATTGTGAATTTTGCATAGTGTGTGCGTGTGTGCTCTCTCTCTCTCTCTCTCACACACACACACATTATATTGCTATCAAAAATTATGAAAACAGTATGGCAATATGAAATACAAACCAGCTTTGGACAATATATCAATATATCACCCAGCTCTACTTCTGACTCTGCACTTGCTTTAGCTTCATTGGTTCATGAGAGGGCTCTGTGGTCTAAACCACTAAGCCTCTTGGGCTTGCCAATCAGAAGGTCGGTGGTTCGAATCCTAGTGATGGAGTGAGCTCCCGTTGCTCTGTCCCAGATCCTGCCAACCTAGCAGTTTGAAAGCACGGGAAGGTAAACGGTGTTTCCATGCGCTCTGGTTTCCGTCACGGTGTTCCATTGCACCAGAAGTGGTTTAGTCATGCTGGCCACATGATCTGGAAAGCTGTCTATGGCAGCTCCCTCGGCCTAAAAGCAAGATGAGCACCGCAACCCCATTGTCGCCTTTGACTGGACTTAACTGTCCAGGGGTCCTTTACCTTTACCATTGGTTCATGAATTTATGTCTTAAGCAGAGATGACGCAGGATTAAACAGGTATCAAAGAGAACATGGCTCTGTATATCTATTGTAGTTGTATTGCACTCATCCTCTAAGGAGTCCGTGGGGACCTCCTTGAGGTTATTCTACAGCAGGGTTCAGCAACCTTTTTCATCCGTGGGCCAGCCTACTGTCCCTCAGACCATGTGGGGGGCCGGACTATATTTTGGGGGGGGGGGAAATGAACGAATTCCTATGCCCCACAAATAACCTAGAGATGCATTTTAAATAAAAGCACACATTCTACTCATGTAAAAACACCAGGCAGGCCCCTCAAATAACCCAGAGATGCATTTTAAATAAAAGGACACATTCTACTCATGTAAAAACACGCTGATTCCCGGACCATCCGCGGCCCGGATTGAGAAGGCGATTGGGCCGCATCCGGTCCTCGGGCCTTAGGTTGCCTTGTCCTGTTCTACAGTATCCATGATTCTTCACACCACATCAAAATGTTCGGTTGAACAGGCTTCTTAAAATGTAGTGTTACTTGTTACAGGGTTGGGTGAGGATCATTGGGCTCTAGTTGTTGGACTAGAACATCATTTCTGACCATGGGATTCTGGGCTTGGTGGGAGTTGAGTCTAACAACATTTATATCCAGCTCTTGCTCAGAGGAGGCCATCATTTTCCTTATTTTGTCCTCGCAACAACTTTGAGGTACAGTGTAGCGCCATCCAGTCCAGTTATAGTCTGCAGTGAGTCCAACTGTGTTCAGGATAGCAGCCCAAGCCTGCAAGCTTACCTGGCAGTAAGCCTTATTAAACTTAACAGGCCTGCTGTCAGAGTAAACAAGCGGTAGGAAGTGTTAAGCAGAGGTGGGGAAATGAAAATGCATAGTTAGACTTCAGCTCCTTCAGTCTCAGCCAGCATGGCCCAAAGCTAGCCTCTTGTCCACCATGCTAGCTTTAAAAATGCCTGCATGTGTTGGGAAGAGGACATCGTGATAAATGCTTTGGAACGCAAAGGCGACATTTTGTTTGTGGACTTTTTTTGCATTTCCTTAGCAAATATTGTGACTGGGGGAATCTTTTGGATGGGCTAGTTGGCATAGAAATTGATGGGTAATTTTTCTTCACTCATCTTAAAGAAAACATGAACTCCTGAAGGTGAGTTTCAGTCCACTGACCCAGACTTCCTCTTGTTTAGTCATGAGAAAACTCTCGTGTGGAACATCCCCACTAAAAATCTGCTTTCCTTTTGTCTTCCTTCACATTTAGAAATGAGCAGATTCCAAAGGACTAGTCAGGCGTCGTTTCCCCCTCTTTCTGGGCTCAAGTTGAATAGTGTCTGTCAAGCTGTGCTTGTTCTTTTGAGTCTTCCTTCCTGATACTCTCACCCCGAGTTTAGTTTGTTGCTAACAGTTAACAGTATAATACCCTGTTCTGTGTCCTGCTCAGAAGACAGGACATAAAAATAGTGCTTCTAATACTGAGCGGAGAGAGTATCTGCGTTTCTGTACCTAGGAAGCCAAACTCAGATATTTCACTCAGGCTGTAAAATTATGCAGATACATGCCATGTGTTTAGATACACACACAATATTCCCTTTATTCTGAACCTGCTATTTTGATTTTTTTGCAAAATTTGGGTTACATTTTTAATTTTGTGAAATACTAATGGGTACTAGGAGGAAGTTTAGCAGGCAGTAACTAGGAGGTACATAGCCAGAAGCAAATGACTGTAGTTCATGCAGGTGCCCAAATTCCATCCCTGGACATGGGGCCCATTTGCAGCCACATGTTTCTGTGCATTCTGACATTTCTGCAGTATTGAGAACTAATAACGACATTTCTGCAGCAATGAGAACTAGAAGCTTGTCCCCCCCCCACTTTAAATGAAAACTAGAAGCTTGTCCCCCGTCCGTCCCCCACTTTAAATGAAAACTCAAAATTCCTTGTCAGATTCTGCCGCAATATGTGCTCATGGAAACAGACATCGATATATGCCTTGGTATAATCCTCTTTATGAGGTATATAATATCAGA
Source organism: Zootoca vivipara (assembly GCF_963506605.1). Classification (NCBI taxonomy): domain Eukaryota; kingdom Metazoa; phylum Chordata; class Lepidosauria; order Squamata; family Lacertidae; genus Zootoca; species Zootoca vivipara. The sequence continues at coordinate 23,642,047 of NC_083279.1, read as the reverse complement.
GGGTCGGGAGCTTTGAGGTGTGTGGAAGGACTTGGGGTTGTGTTTGTTAACAAAGGTCTTCCTGTTGTAAATTGGAAGGTCTGTCCCAAACTTGCAATCTCAGCCCTGTACGCAAAAAAATTAATTCATGTGAGTATTGAAGGCTGAATGGTGATGATGATGATTTCCTTCTATCACACCTTTCCTCAAAGTTGCTCAAAGTGGGATGCCTAGTTCTCTGCCTCCTCCCCATTTTATTCTCACAACCCTGCAAGGTAGGTCAGCCTGAGACACTCTGGTAGGCCTGAGGTCTTCTAAGTCCTAGCCCAACACTCTGACCACTACATGCAATATGGGATTTTGCAGCGAGTCGGATTCTGTCATGGAGACCATTTTCCACGACTAGCAATGTCCTGTATGACCTACTTGTAACTGTTAGTTATAAGGAGAGCTGGAGCTTAATTTGTATTTATTTTTCACTTGTCTTTAGGATTTCCTGAAGAAGTTCTCACCTGATCAGTTTAGGATGTTTTGCTTACGGAGTGGATACAGATCATGTAAGGAAAACTCCTTTGAGTAGAGATGGACTATCCATAAAGTCATAATTAGGTGTATGCTTTGTGTACATATTTGTAAGGCAGATCTTTTGGGTTGGGGATTTTTTTGAGAGTGCTATGATTTTTTGGGTGTGTGTGTGTGTGAGGGTTTTTATTCTTTGTCTGTACTCTTGAACGTCAAATCAATTTTCAGATGTAGCCTTGTGTTGGCTGGTGGTAGGAAGAGTGAGGGGGCAGTTAAATCCATTCGCCCACATGAGCCCCATCAGATTACAGTGGTACCTCGACATACGAATGCTTCGACCTCCGAAGGTTTCGACTTACGAAGTCAACAACCCCGGAAGTCTTTTCGGCGCGTGCACGTTCTGCACCTGCGCAGAAGCGCAAAATCGCGCTTCGCTCATGTGCAAAACGGGCACTTCAACAACCAAAGACCTCGACTTACGAAGAGCGCCGCGGAACGGATCGCCTTCGTAAGTCGAGGCACCACTGAAATAGTTTTTAATAGTAGCATAACCATTGTTCTCTGTTTATATAATAATGCTGATGCTTTGACAATGCAACATAAAGCTGAAATTATTTTCCTAGCTGTTGAATATAGTGATGACAGCATGAATGATGCAAAGAACATTCTTCAGACAATCTGTTCTTTTGTGAGCAGTACACATGCCTACATGAAAGGACAACTTTTGTGTGAAGCCGTTAGAGAAGATCTACTGTGGGAGAGGTGAGTGCGAAGGCCTGTTGTGTTGTGTGTTTTTGGCCTGGTATGTGATAAAATTTTGAGAAGTTACCACTTCAGCTGGCACGCAACAAGTGCCTTTATATGCTTTCCTTATAAACAAGGTAAGAAAATAATCCCTGCAAGTAAAAATAACAAGCAGGTCAGAGAAAGAGGTTTTAACTCATCCTGTTCCCGGCAGAGTATTGTTTTCCCCTCCCGGGTATGTGTGCATCGCAGCAATATTTTGACCCCTTCTATTTTGTAGTTTAGCCTTCCTTGAGTTGTCTTTGCTTTGATTAATTAGCATACCCTGTTCACTATTTTCTTTTAATAGTTTTAAAGAAGGTCCAGGCACAACGCAAGGCTGTCACATATTTTTTCTATTGATTGATTATATGGTCATGAATCAAAATCTATTCAGTCGTATTAGTGAAAAGAGCCATATTCTCTGAACACCAGCTTCTGACGCTTCCGTAATTTCTTTTCCAACAACACATAAATCTTTCCTGTTCCTCAAGAAACAGATTTATAGATCTTCCTTCCCCGAGTTTAATACCGTATATTATCTTCAATAATGCTAATGTCTTCCAAATTTTAATGAATTGGACGCTAGGAATTGTATTTCTACTCCAGCCACTTGCAGTAGCCATGTTTGTGGAGATTAGGAATATCAACCAATCTTCATTCTCAGTTTTGGTGGGATCCAATGATACAGCTGCAGGTATGGGTGTCTTTATAGAGAGGGGGGGAGAAAGAGAGAGAGTTTTCTTTTTTTACATATCAAATTTTTTAAAAAAACAACTTTGAAACATCCAATGACTTCCCTTCTTCTCCTTCCATTGAATTTATTTTAATGCCGCCAGCGTTTTGAGCTGTGTACAATTATTTTCCATATATTCAATAAATATTTTCCACTCTTCTCTAAATATACGTTTTTCTTGCTCTCTTATTCTGTGGGTTAAACCTGCAAGTTCTGCATATTCTAACATATTAAGTTGCCAATCCTCTTTACAAGGGACCTCGCTCACTTTCCATTTCTGGGCCAACAAAACACGGGCCGCTGTTGTTGCATACATAAATAAACTTTTCTGGGACCTGGGAATTTGTGTCTGGGTTATTCCCAACAAAATGGGCTCTGGTTTTTTTGGGGAAGGTAAATTTAAACATCTTTTTTCAGCTCATTATAATTCATTTCCCAAAATTATTTCACCTTTCTGCATGTCCACCACATATGGAAAAATGTTCCTTTCACTTCTTTACATTTCCAACGCAAAGCTGATTCTGCTTTATACATCTTAGCCAACCTACTGGGAGTTAGGTACTATCTAACTACCTTAAACGTACCATATATCTGGTGGTATCGTAACCAATCCATAACATGGCTTCTTAGGTTCTCCATAGGTTTCAGTCTGGGTTCTGCAAAGTCCAGGAATTCCCTGTAGGTTGCCCATTGTCTATCCATATTAACACTCTTAATTGTAATTGCTTCGATGGGTGATTACCGTTAAGGTGTGTTTTTTCTTTCTAGCAGATTTTTATATTTCTCCCAGACTCTATACAAATTCTTCCTGAGAATGTGGTTCATAAAACTCTTACAGATTTTAGCTTCCCCATACTAAAGACATGCATGCCGGCCAAATTCCTGAGAGGAAGAATGAGGCAGCCTGCTGCTGGAGTGCGTTAGAGCCCAGTGACCGCGGCTCGACCGCCAGGATGGCCTGGCTCCTATCGGAACTGAGTGCGCCTGTTGGGAGCTTGCTCTGGTCACTGCTGGACCCCACAACATCCTGGTCATCCACAGGACCTCCTTCAGGGTGCTTATTGCCTCCGAGCTACCCCAAAATTCCCAAAAGCAGCAGCCCGGGTTGCTGTGATAGCGGCGCTGCCTTCCTTCTCCCCTTGCGGCAAACCGGAAGTCCAGGAATGGCTGTCTTAAAACGACTAGAATGTTAGTTTACGTAGAAACCTATACATTCACAAAGATCATCTGGAACTCGCAACACCCACATATTAATGCCAACGTTCTCCACTCTAAGAATGCAGTGAAAACGTAATGATGATTAGCACAAGGGAGTTTGTCCAAGGGGGCTTGCCCAGTCTTTTCACAGAGCATCAGTTACGTGGCAGAATTTTGCCCAGTAAGCCCCTGCCATTGGTTGGTGACAGCTATAGCCATTTGGATTTTTCTTCCCTGTTGATGCACACCTTTGGTAGAGAAATGGCAGATTTCAAGGCCACCACTAGACGTGATGGCTGCCGAAACGTTTTCAGAACCTTTATCTGTCCTAAGCACACATACAGTGTGCCTGGAAGATGGGCTGCAGAGAGGTAACAGGCAGCAGGAAGTCTTGTGATCTCCCATTTGTTTGTCCCTTTTGTTGTAAGAGAAGTATCCGTCCTCCTTTAATAGTGATTTACCAAATGGCACTTGATCCAGCTTGTGTGAAGCACTTTTGCTCCCCATTGGAAAGTTGGAACAGGAACTTAGTGGTCAAATTACTTAACCTGGGATACATCCTGCCAAAAGTGCATTTTAACTAGCCGGTCGGTTTATGTATGGGGCTTTTCTAAAAAAACAACAACACTACTGTTGTCTTAATTTTTTTCCTCCTTCTCCAAGGCTAGCCAACACCAAAGCAGTGGTAAAGTCTGCATGTGCCGATGACTTTGACACCCCCAGGGCTGTCGGTGCAATTATGGACCTCATTCACCATGGCAACAGGCAGCTGAAGGCCATCACTAAGGTAACCCGTTAGGAGATGAAGATCAGAAACCGACCATTGTCTAAACAGTTCTGTACTGACAGGTTGGTTTTATTATATTCCTAGGCGGAACCTATAAGGAAAAATAAAAGACAAATGATTCTCTCCCTCACCCTCTGCCACATCGCAAGACAGGCATTTATACAAACTGCATTTCTAGAATCCGAAACCCCTCTTGCTGTGTTTCAGAGCACCAAAAGTTTTATTTCCTTCTTGCTACTTGGTATGCTTAGGCAGCTGAAGAACTTTTACACGAGCCTTTTTTCTTCACTAGTCACACCGTTCTGGCACCTCTTTTTCTAGAGAAATAGCACAGGTGGCAGCATCACGGACCAAGCATCCAGGTGGGGCAGAGTGATCCTGAACTTGGAAGTCAGAGTTGTCCCCACCCCCAGGCTTACCTTCCAAGTCCCGGACTGCAGAATCCGGGACCGGCAGCCGTGTGACACCGGAAGTTGTGTCGACGTAACTTCCGGTGTCGCTTTGCCCTTCTTTGGGCACAAAAAATGGCCGCCGGCAGCTTCGAAAGTCGCTTGTATGCATGTCAGGAAGTGCGTCGATGCAACTTCCGGTGTCACTCCGCCCATCTATGGGCACCAAAAATGGCCGCCGCTGACACCGGAAGTCGCGTCTATGCACTTCCGGACATGCATAGATGCGACTTTTGAAGCCGGCGGTGGCCATTTTTTGTGCCCATAGAAGGGCAAATCGGAAAGAAAAAAAATGGCCGCCGGCAGGAGAAAATAACGGAGAAAAACGGGAGACGAAGTGATACGGGGGAACACCGGGAAAAGGTAAGTAAAATCGGGGTTTTCCCGGAGAAAACGGGGTACTTGGCAGCTATGCCCCCAGGGGGATCACTAGTGGTGGGCTTTGCTGCAGGAGAACCAGGAGGAGTCTGGCTCCAAGCCACCATAGACAGCTCATCCCTGTTGGTTTGCTTACAGACAGAGCAGCACGTTGCTGGTATGGGGCAAGATGGTGATGCACAGTGACCACTGTTAGTATGGCACTAGGATATATTTACCAAAAAAAAGTTTTCCCCCAGAATGGCATGTAATTACCACAGAGGCCATAGGAGGATCGAGGATTTATGTATTGTATTGGGAAGGCAACCCTGTACAGGCAGAGTGCTGCCCTGCTTGTGCAGAGCAGTTTGGAGCCTGATTGCGGAAGAAATTACAGTGGTGCCTCGAATTACAAATTTAATCTGTTCCGAAGGCACCTTCGTAGGTCGAAAAATTCGTAAGTCAAAAAACGCCATTGGAAACGCGATTTCCCATAGGAATGCATTGGAAATGGAAAAATTTGTAAGTCGAAGCAACCCTATCTAAAAATGCGTAAGTTGAAAAATCCCTATCTAAAACCGCCGCAGTTTCACTTCGGATGTTGAGACATTTGTAAGCGTGCGGCTATTAGCCCCCTTCATAAGTCGAAAAATTCGGTTGTCGAGTTGTTCATAAGTCGAGGTACCACTGTACTAGCAAATGATTTTTTGGTCGGTCCACTTTTAAGCCTATCTTCATGCCCATTAATGTCTAGAATTGGTGAGTTAGTTATTAAAGGGCACCAGATATTCACGGAGTGTTGAATACTCTGCCCAAGTCAAAATGTTGAAATCCATGTGTGTGTGTGTGTGTGTGTGTGTGTGTGTGTGTGTGTGTGTGTTTTGGGAGAAACCGCCTGCTTCCTACTTGCTTGATACCCTTCTCATTTTGAGTCTAATGGGTAAAGTCCCAAATGGCCAATAGTTCTGGAGCACTGAACTCTTTAGTTCCATGCTTACTGTTTTTAAAGTGCCTTTTCTGTAAGCCACTTTAGTGAGCCATCTGATTGTATTAGTAAAGTTTTATGTACGTATAGCACACAAACACACACACGGTTAACTGTTGACAAAAGAACACAGTGTTTTGGTGTTGTTTTTTTAAAAGTATTGAATCTTGGCATTATAGATTCTAGCTCAGTGAATATCTGCATGCAATCCATAATCTGTGACATTATTATTATTTCCTAATGTTTTGCCTCCTGTTAAATTGATTTCTTGGAATTATGATCTTCACTAAGGCAAAGTTGCTTCCCTCCAAATCTTGACTTGCCCGAGATCTGTTATGTAACCAAGGCTATATTGTAAAACTCTACAGATACTTTATCCTCCCTACACAAGCATTGAAAATATGAAAATCATTCACTATGGTTAGCCAGGCTCCGCAATGAGAAAAACTGGCCTTTGTAACCTGTATAAATTGTACAAATGTATACAAACTAGTGTTTTGACTGCTCAAGATGAGGGACTAGTAAAGGTGTGAAGCCCTGTTTGCCTGCTGAATGAAACAGGAGTCTTCAAATGCTCTTGAATTTCTGTAGTTTCAATAGGTATGGTTTTCACACTGTTTTGTGCTTGGCCTTTGCAACAGTAAAAGCTAGAAATGTGTGTGGAGCACTTAAATGGAGACCTGAGTTTGGCAATGCCTGGATGTTGAACTCAGTGTTAGTGCTGTTGCACAGAACTGCAGAATCAGTAATATGGTGGTGGGAAACATTTTCTGGGATGGGTCAGAGCCTACATTTCCTTAAGTATAGTTAGTTAGAGGAGCAAAGGTCAGTGATGAGGGACACAATTTTTTTTCTGTCTTCCCACTTGTTATCTTGCCGTCCAGTGTGCCAGACAAGAGAAAGAACGGATCACTTTTGCTAAATCTCTGCACTGATCACTTTCAGGGGGCTTTCTCCCTTGGTTCTTCCATGTGCTGGCTCCCCTCACCCCCCACATTTATCCCTCTGGGCTCCCCATGCCTCCATTGCAGAATAATGGAATGCAGTCAGCCCTATTTATAATACACACACGAGCACACACAGTCTGATAATGTAGCTTTCTTTGTTAGTGACAACCATGATGACCTCTGAATCTGGCAAAAGCTGTAGATGTAAAATACTGGATGGAATCACAGAAATGTAGAGTTGGAAGGGGCTACCAGGGTCATTTAGTCCAACCTGCTACAATGCAGGAATCTTTCTCCCAACTTGGGCCTCGGATCCACAACCCTGAGATTAAGAGTCTCATGCTCTGAGCTTATCCTTTCACCTTAGCCTTGGAAGGTACAGTATTTATTTCGGAGCTTTTCCTAGATAATGTAGATTTTAAAAATCTCATAGCAAGAGTTGCAAGAGGGAGAGTGGGCTTGCTGTCCCAAACTCTGCCCCTCGGCCTTACAAGTGCGGCCCAGCTTACATATGAGCGGCATTTTGTTTTCCTAAAATATTCTTCTACTGCTGCTCTATGGCTAGTTACTGTGGTTAAGAAGTCTTCACTCTTGGGAAAGGGAAGGTTTAGGCAATCTAGCAGATAAATAGATTCCCGCAGAGTATTGTTCACTTTCATCTTTTGTCCGCGTGCAGACAAAATGTATCGTTACATCAGCTCTTTTGTGTGTTTTGAAATCAGGAAAGTGGATCGCCTAGGAGCGCTGTTGTGTTTGGAGCCATGCTCTCCTATATCATGGAATTCCTTCACACAACTGGGATCACCCTTGCAGAAAGACAGGTAGGAAACCACCCCATTTACCCGAGAGTAAGCCCAATCAAATTCAAGAGGACTCTGAGGAGCCTGGTCCTTTGTCCTTCCGAAAAAAAAACATGTTTCCAGGTGATTCCATCTTTATGTGCATGTACATTTTTTATATGTTACTCACCCTAACAGAGGGCAGTCTCTAGGTGATTTAGAGTCAATTTTTTTAAATAAAAAAAGTTAAAAACAACAGCAATCAAAATTGTCCTCCTACCTGATCCTCAGAAATCGATCTAGATTGATACAGTTCCAAAGCACTGAGGCTTAGAAACCAAAAACAATTAAGGCTGAAAATGAGAAACACTAAATAGGAGGTATTTTCCTTTTCTGAAAGTCCTGATAACGATCTCTTAATGTACAGTATTCATTTTAGTTGTGACGCAAGAGTCTGTTGACGAGCACCTGCGGTCCATTTGGCTTTAGTTACTGCAAGCTTTGTTTTATATTACTTTACTTAGGTGGGGTTTTTTGGTGGGGTGGGGTAGTAAAAACATTTATTTAAATAAACTCAAACCAGTAAAAACATTCATTTTAATAAAATCATCCCTACCTATCAGGACCAGTGGTCAGAGATTATGGGAATTATAGTCAAGGAGCAGCTGGAAACCAGAGTTGGGGAAACCCTGGTCTATAGGGTGAAATACACACCTGTACAAGTCACCTGTCATCCTGGCTTAGATGCAAGTTCTGGACTAGGTGCTTTCCTTGTAGGTCAGGCGTCTCAAACTCGCCCCTCCAGATGTTTTGAGAGTACAATTTCCATCATCCCTGACCACTGGTCCTGCTAGCTAGGGATCATGGGAGTTGTAGGCCAAAAAACATCTGGAGGGCCAAGGTTGAGGAAGCCTGTTGTAGGATTTTTTGTTACATTTGAAGAGGGCCTTCACTGTTTCGTTTTACTTTTTAACAAGATTTATATACCCCTTAATCGAGAATAATATATTTGTTTAGAAATGGCAATAAAAACAAGCATAATACAAGCCCGCTTTGTTTCTTATTTAAAAATTATTTTAAATACAAATGTATGCAGTTAAATTACACGTCTGGGTACTCCTGGTGCGGTTCTGGACATGCCGCGCATAGCTGGCTTCCTGTGTAAGTGTGTTGCATGTTGGGATTGAATTTGGGTTTTTGTTTTATAGGGAGCTCCAGAAAGCGAACATTCAGCCGTGCTCTCCAACGTGATAGAGGAACTGGTGAGCTTCCGAACCAAGGTGCGCAATTTTGCCCTTGCAGCACCCGAGGCTGTGGGGGGCGTGTCCACGGGCAGTGCCCCTCTGTCGAAGGAAGCCCGGCTGCAAAAGAAAACCGAAAGGCAGCAACTGTTGAAGGACCGAGTGCCCCTCTTGCAAGCGTGTGACAGCCTGCGTCGAGATCTAGCCATATACGGCATTGACATAAAGGTTCGCCTCTTTCTCTGCCCAAATCCTCCTTGCTGAACATTTGTGGCATATCTCCTCTGCGGGTTGTTTTAGGAATAGGGAATTATTATTATTATTATTATTATTATTATTATTATTAGAGTGGCTAACACCAAATATATAATACATTAAAAACACAAAATCAAACAATTAGTTTAAAATACAATTCGAATCACGTTTAAAATAAAAATAAAATTAAGTGGGAACTCATGAATCATAACCGTAGGGGTAAGGAATTAAAAGTTCACCATGCCCGGCCACCCATGCTGGTGCCATATGGGCCGATAGAAAGAGCCAAGGAGGCCACTTGCAAACAGGGTCCCATAGAAAGAAGGGGGTCAGACTGGGCCCGGAAAGAACAGCTGTCTTGCAGGCCCTACGGAAAGATGTCAAATCCTGCAGGGCCTTGGTCTCTTGCGACAGAGCGTTCCACCAGACTGGGGCCAGCGCTGAAAAGGCTCTGGCCCTGGTTGAGGCCAGTCTAACCTCCTTGAGGCCCAGGACCTCCAAATTATTATTGTTTGTGGACCACAAGGTCCTCCGCGGGGCGTACTGATTATTGTGATATTTTCTCCTGCCTCCCCTCCCGGAACAGGCAGCTTTCGCCCTTGCATCCTGGATGGTTAAAATACAGTAGGAGCAACAGTAGAATTAAACTTGAATGGTCGTCACGTTTGGTTGAAGCCAGCAAGTCCTTATTACTGCCCTGTGTAGCTGCCTTTGTGGTTCCCAGTGGAAACAACTGTTGAGCGTTCTTTTCTTCTGAAGAGCCCTTATATTCAAGCAGTCCTGTAGTTGCATCGTGAAGGCAGAGGAGTGGTGCTGGCTTTGGGGGAAAGTGCTCCACAAAGTTTACTTGCCCCATAGGTACTAGCTGTGTTTTTCTTACCTGCCATGCAGGGGGTATGTGTGTGTGTGTGGGGGGGGGGTATGTGTGTGTAGATTTTAGAAGAGCAAATAAATGTGCAAAAGTGCTCTGTTCTTATGCATACCATTTGGATCCGAGAAGCCCTTTTTATTATGAGTAAGTTGGGTTTCTGCAAGGGAGCTGCGATGATGGCAAAAGCAACCTGGGTCGCTATCCAGCGAAAGCAGATTGGGGGCCAAAAGTCCCCTTGAAAACTTTGTGTACTCGGTCCACACTTACGTGTGGGCTTGCTCATGCCGCGGGTACAAACAGGGCGTAAAACAGGAAGGCGATTGTTGTAGCAAGGTCCTCCTGGTTTCACAACCAAGAAGGAGGACCCAAAAACCGAATGCTGGTTTAGCTTTATTCTTGTTAGTCGGCGTTGTGGCAGCAGGTGCCTCATATCACCACCGCCTCAGAAAAGCTTCAGCCATCTCAATAAAATAATCTTGGCCCTGTATACCTGAAGGAGCGTATCCACCCCCATTGTTCAGCCTGGACACTGAGATCCAGCACGAGGGCCTTCTGGCAGTTACCTCACTGTGAGAAGTGAAGCTACAAGCAATCAGGCAGAGGGCCTTCTTGGTAGTGGCACCCTCCCTATGGAATGCCCTCCCATCAGATGTCAAGGAGATGAGTAACTATATAACCTTTAGAAGACATCTGAAAGCAGCCCTGTTTAGGGAAGCTTTTTAAGGTTTAATGTTCTGTTACATTTTTATATAGTAGGGACCCAGGTGGCGCTGTGGTTAAACCACTGAGCCTAGGGCTTGCTGATCAGAAGGTCGGCGGTTCGAATCCCTGTGACGGGGTGAGCTCCCGTTGCTTGGTCCCAGCTCCTGCCAACCTAGCAGTTCGAAAGCACGTCAAAATGCAAGTAGATAAATAGGAACCGCTACAGCGGGAAGGTAAACGGCGTTTCCATGTGCTGCTCTGGTTTGCCAGAAGCGGCTTTGTCATGCTGGCCACATGACCTGGAAGCTATACGCCGGCTCCCTTGGCCAATAATGCGAGATGAGCGTGCAACCCCAGAGTCGGTCACGACTGGACCTAATGGTCAGGGGTCCCTTTACCTTTACCTTTTACATTTTTATTTAGGTTGGAAGCTGCCCAGAGTGGCTGGGGCAACCCAGTCAGATGGGCGGGGTACTACTGCTACCAGCAATTCAACATTCTGCTGATTTATGGCACAATCCTATGTATTATTTATTACTCATGAGTAAGTCCCATGGTGTTCACTGGGACTTACTCCCAGGAAAGTGTACATAGGATTGCAGCCGTCATCAGGGAAGCATCTTAGAAACATGAATTCTGACTGCTATTCCAATATCGCAGATGAAGTGAGCCTGTGAAAAGATGGCGATGAGTCTAGGGTAGGGTGCGGGAACCTGTGGCTCTGCAGATGTTTGCTGGACTGCAACTCCCATCACCCTGACCCATTTGCCACGGTGGTTGGAGCTAGAACATCTGGAAGCCCCACAGGTTCTCTGCCATTGGTCTAGGGCAGAGAGCTTTCAAAACCTTTCATGTTGGTGACACGCTTTTTAGACACACATCATTTTACAACACAGTAATTCAGTTCTACTAGCAAACTGGAGGTTAAACTAACCCCCTTCCAGTCCTGGGAGGAGCGTGGGGAGCATTTGTGCGACACACCTGTACACTGCAACCAACACACGAATGTGTTGTGACACAGTTTTGAATGCTCTGGTCTAGGGCAAGCCAGTATGCCCACATTTGAAGTCCTGTGGGGCCTTCTTTGGAAGTCAGGCCTACTGAACAATATAGCATTACTTTGCAGCATGAAAAGGACTAAGTAGAGGCTTTTCCAATTCATATTTGAGTTCTAGAAGTAGTTTGTGTTAAAGGAAATGTGAGCACTTAACACACACTCTTTTTTGTATTTATGCAGGATAGAAGTACCACTTCTACATGGGAACTTGGAGAGCCCAGTAAAGAATGGGAAAAGAGCTGATAAAAATAAGAAGTACAGACTGAATGACTTGATACTGTGGTGATATAATGGATTTTAAATTACCCTGGCTGAGAGAATCCTCCTCCTTGAATTACTAGGTGGCAGAAATAATTCTTAAAACTATCTACTTCAAATTTAAAAGCAAGACGCTTCGTCTGTTTCCTGAAAAGATTTGTGTTTTCTTTTTGGGGTGTGGTGGGGAGGAACAATTGCAAATCTGTCATTTATCACAGCAGCTCGCCTGTATTCTCACTTACGGAATCCTATGACTCTACTCCAGCACCTCAAGAGTTTAAACACTGCTTCAACTGCGCTATCTAGAAAATAGAATTAAGTGAAAATACCATTGTCTCCTGTAGTGGCACAAGAGGCGAGTTGACTTAAATGTGCTTTTACTAATAAGTAGTTGGTATCCTTCGGCACGGGGAGATAGAAGGCCTCTGCCTCAAAAACAACACAGCCTTCGAGAATAACTTAAAGCTTAAAAAGGCACTAGGATTTAGATCAAAAACTCCAGGGTTTGGAGGGAGGGTGTTTTGTTAGCAAGATGCTGAATCGTACATAAACCCTTTTCTATTGTAAGAACTTCAGTTTGATGTTGCAGTTAAATGCTAATCCATGCTACAATTTTTCTATATATCCACTTTCTTCCACATTGGTGGAAAAGTGTTCCAGACCAGATTCAGACTTGTTTCAAAGTAGCTGGCACCAAACAAGCCTACAGTATTTATGAATTACGGATCAGGCAGAGAGCAATCTCTGCAGAATTCAAACCCCCAGAAGTACCTAGAAGGTCAGAAACATGGAAGGGTTCCTTATGCCAAGTCAAAGCATTGGCTTATATAGCGCAGTAGAGTTAGCATTGATCTTCAGCCTCCTGCTAACCAGCCTTAACTTGAAACATGAGTGGCAGATATTTTTCACTGCATCAAAGCATTGTTCAGAAGTAGAAGGCTTCTTTTTAGCAATGTTGGTTAACAAAATGCCATTTCAGAGATTTTTTTATTTTTATTTTTGGAGCTGGACTTTGTTCGAATGAAGATTTACAGATACAGACTTGAAATTTACAGATACAGACTTCAGGCCAGAAACACACATCAGTCTTTGTTGGTAAATAATATATAAAATACTAATCCAGAATATCTTGCAGTAAAATATCTCTTTTCTGCTGGGTTTCTCCTAAACATTCAGCATGGCCTTTTATTTGCTGCACCAGCTGTTCAGAGGAGAAGGGATTGACGAAGACCAGGGCATTTAAGGTAGCGGAGATGTGGATTCAGAAACAAGCTTTTTGCATACCCTCTACTGAGATGAGGCATGGCCTCCATGCATTTCAGTGACTATGCTGTAGGGACTATGCTGGCTGACCTGTAAATCTTTAAAGAGATGGCAGGGACTGGTGCCATCTTTAGAAGGCAGTTTCTAATTTCAGGTTTCGTGCAAGAGTGTATCAAGATTTTCTCAATATCGGTGCACAAGAACACTTGGACATTAGAAGGGAAACAGGACCTGGGGGTTAATGCAAAGCAGCGCTGGAACATAAAAGAAAATGAACTTGCTTCTCTACTTGAGGTAACTTACAAACTATACAAGTCTCCTACTTTTCTTCCAAACATAAACTCCAGGCAGGGCCTTGGAATTTGGAAACCAGCCATTTTATACTAGCCTGTTATGAACCCCAACAATATGAAAGGCATTTTCAAAACCGATACCTGTATGTAAATGATGTATTAATAACTACTGGGATCTGGTTTATTTCATGCCTTGATTGTCCCCTCTGTTATAATCTAAGGCAATTCTCTCTGTCCCTCACTGCGCAAGCATTATTCAAAGCTTGGCTATTAAATATTTTTATGATATAAGATGTATGGATTTTAGCTAGTAATGCAAAAATGTTAATAAGAAAGTGGAGAAAAAGACCTAACACATTTTTCGCCCCCAAGAAGCAAGCATCCTGTAGAGTCTACTAGTTAAAATGTAAATGAAACTGTGTCCAGAGAGTTTGAAAGAACTGCAGTATGATAGTAATGTTTCTTCAGTGTCACCTTATTAAGATTGCAGTCCTGGGCACACAGACCTGGGAGTAGACTCTATTGAACTCTGCGGGACTTAAGCGAACTGCAGCTGAAATGCAGTTTGCATTTCAAAATGCACTATTATCAAAGGCTCTTGTGGCAGCTGAAATGCAAACTTTGCTTTTCTGATACCAAGCTAAATGCCATTTCAAAATACTTGATCTAAGATTTAGGCTGCCAGTTTAGAGCTGGGAGTTTAAGACATCCCTGTGCTGCTTTATTCTTTACCTGCAAGCCAGTCCGTTTGTTGTGGCTGATCAAACACACTCACTTTGCAGATTAGGAACCTGAAGTTGTGACTAGAAAAATGAAACCTCATCTGCTTTAGCTTGGAATGTGTTGGTTCTGACTAACAAAGATAAGCTCCCCTTCCCAAACATTCCTTGAGAGTGACTTGCTCAGGGTCCTGCATCTGCACAATTTTGAGGATTTGTGCTAATGATCTAAACCACCCTTTCAACAATGGTGCCCTCTAGATGCTTTGTCCTCCCCAACCTTTGGCTGTGGCCAGTGGAAATAACTGTAGTCCAAAACATCAGGAGGATATCAGGTTAGAGAAGACCCTGGAAAACAATAGTTGCAGGCTTGCCTTATGTTCATCCGTGGATGGAAGGGATTGTTATCAGAGCTGGGAAGTTATAATATTCATGGTATGTGCATTGGTGGATTCCTGCCACAAAAAATGTTAGGTGTGCTAACTACTGGTATTCGTATTTCATTTAAACAGCGTCAGAGAGAAAAAACATTGAACTGAAAATAGGGCCTACAGCTAAGAATGTGTAACACAGTAAGGGAGACAGGGACTTGCACTCATCACCCCCTACCTTTCATGAACACTTAAGGCATTGACTGGAGAAATGTCCTCTTACAACTTAGAAGGATCTGCAGGTGGTTGCCTTCATTTTTGTTCTCCTGGAGAGATGGAAATAAATCTACATCCTTCAACCTGACAGTGCTGCTACGCAGAGTATAATAAGCTGTTCAACAAAATATTATTCCAGATTACTGAACAAGAACCCTCATGTTCCCTTTGTCAGTGGAAAGATTGGCACTCGTTGCTTTATATCTGCCAGGTTAGGAATACAAATTGAACAAAATGGAGAAGTCAGCTTGTCAGCACATTGCAGCTCAGTTATAAAAAGCCACTGAATAAATACACATAGCAGTTGTTTTAAGCCGTCATTTTTATTTCATCAAGAAATCAACTGCTACATCTTCAGATTGCTTCAGTTGTAAAATCTTTATACACTAGTGGACAACATTATTTGCAACTTCTGTAATACAATATAAAAAAACAACAAGCAATTCAACTCGATAGTGACTGTTCCGATCAGTTTGAAAATCCTAGTTCCTATTTGGCTTCCCTACAAATAATAGCTTTGAAAATTCTGCTGCCTATTTTGTTCAGCATTTGTACCTCAATTCTAAATGACGGTAACTATTTAATAGTGTGTTCTGGAGAATGGATATAGGTTAGTTCAGTTGACAGCACCAATCTGTCTCCCTCACTGCACCAAGACAATGCTGTGATTTAAACCATTGGGCATACGAGTCAATTGCCCCATGAGTGCAGGGCGCACATGTGGAAGATCCCAAAAGGGTTCAGAGCTTTGGTCATGCTGGCTCCTACCCACTGCCTATAGCAGAGGGGTGAAACCTGTGGCCTTCCCACTGTGGCTGAACTACAGCTTCCATCAGGCCCAGCAAGCATGGCCAAGGATGATGGGAATTGAAGTTCAGCAACTTCAAGAGCACCGCAGATTCCCCACACCTGCCCTGTAGGACAGGGACATTTGCAAGTACAGTCCAGTTTCACCTCTCCTGTCCCCATCTTGCAAGCACAAGAAAATCAGGATGGATAATTTAACACAAACGAGCCTATGTGAAGTAATGTTTTTAATTCAGAAATTTTACTGTTCCCCAAGACTCAGGGTAATATTAAATCCGAATATAAGCAGGCTTGCCTTGCAGTTGAATCAATACCTCTAGCAGATGCATGAAGCCAAAGGAGGCTTTTCTAGGTAACTCCAGTGATGAACCAATTCAACCATTATTTACATTCTCAAGCACAGGCATTTTGCCTTCACCCAATGAAAGCAAACTACTCTGGGTCTGCCAGTTACTATCCAGGTTTTTAATTAATCATTCATTGACCCTTGTTTGCTACCTTGCTTTTGAGAGGGTGGGGGATGAGCCAAGGCACAGTGAAGCGGAAATGACTAATGCTAGAAAGTCCAGGAGTGGTGACCTTAGGGTTGGGCAAACAAGGCAACCGCCCAGGGCCCCAAAATCTTGGAACAAAATGCTGCCTGCCTCCTTTATAGTCTGTCTCAGTCTGCCTTGTCTTTAACCCAGCAGCATTGCAAACAGGCATTGTGAAACCTGCATCATTGCATTGAAGGCAAGGAGAACAGGGTGCTAGAGCCATATTGGGATCTTCCAAGTGCCAGGTTATATAATGTAGGATTCAGCCCAGTACAAGTGAATCATGCCTTGATAATACATTTTGCTTAAACCTTTTCTTAGAGCCAATTTCAATAGAAAGAAAAAGTACATCATACTAGCCATGGTCTACATAATTGGAAGCAAAGGGAAAGCGCATACACTTTTCCTGGTTTAGAAAACATGAGAAGCTATCCCCAACTTGTGTTCTGAAGCAGTAGGGACTGAACAAAGTCTTTTAAAAGTTTGAATTGGTGCTCTGAACTTTGCTAGAACTAAATAATGGAATATATTTAAAAAACAAACAAAAAAAGGAAACATGTATTTTTCTGAGGTAGTAGTCACAGTGCATCCAAATGTTACTGTAGTTAAAAGCACGTTGCATTTATACAGAGCAATATCCTGGTTGCAGGTAGACCGTGTATGCTAAGCAACGACCGACTACTATATACTGTAGCAAACCCTAACAGCAGTCTGTCCCTACACAAATGGGAATGTTCGTTTAACAGCTAGATAAACTCTGGCTGCAGGTTTCCATATACTAACTTCAGAGTAAGTCCCAATGAATTTGGTGGGGCTTACTTCCAAGTAAATATACAATGCCATCAGGCGGCAAGCGCTTCAAGTAAAAACAAAGGTATTCTGCCATAATCTTTCCTCCTTAAAACCATTATGGGGTGGGATTTCTAGAGTGGAAATGCTACGTGCATAGATCCTACCAAAAAGTGAGTTTGCATCTAGTAAAGCAGCATAACTAAGCAGGATACGCATAGAGCAGCTGACATACATCCTCTGGAATACCCCCCTCTATTACAAAGAAGCTCAACATTATGGTAGGGACAACTCGCTACTGTGAACAACCTATTCTCTACCCTGTAGTCTGCTGGGCACTGCCAGTTCTTTAATGCTGTGCAGTTTTAAAAGGGCAGCCCTTCCCCTTTCACTCTTCAATTACTACATGCCGGTGATTCTTTTAAGTGTGTCCACACATTAGTGTCCCACTGTAGCTTTTGAAAGTTAAAACAAAAGCATGAAGGGCGCTTTCTACTGAAAACCAGGTCTTATGACAGGAGCTGCTCTTTGATTAGTTGTTTCCCTAAAGCCTTCATCTTTTTGATCCCCCCCCCCAAAAAACCGTTCCATCACAAGTTTAATCTGGTTTCTCTGCAAATATTTTATGATCTAAACTAGCCCAGCTCAGTAGATGAAACTTCAATACATTCAGCTAAATAAATTCTATTTTTCGCATGCCATGTTCTACAGCTTCTTTGTAGTGGTTTTTTTTTAAATAGACCAGTGATACCCACCCCTCCCTCATCGAAAAAGCAAGGAACGAAAAACAGTGTCTCTGTACCTAGGACTCGAGGGAAATTTCATGCAGTGCCTCCTTGAAGATGGCATGTCTCAAAATCAGCACAGACTTGTGCAGAATTGAAACCCTGCAGTAGTTCTCAGGCCAAAACAGTGATGAAGTTGGTGCAAACCAAGGAACTAAGTTAAGCTGGTGGAAGAATATTACGACACAATCCAGCCAAAGTTAAGAGTTTTCAAATCCTATTTATTTCAGTGGGAGACAGAAATGTCTACTTCTTCCACTGAAATGGAGACTTGAGCTGCAATCTCAAATGCACTTCCTAGGGACGAAGTCCCACTGAATTAATTAGGACTAAATAGGCCTTAGCTTAACTTTGGTTGGACCATGTCCTTATTTTTATTTGTCTCTTAAGTGCATCTTTTGCTACTAGCACACTCTTAGTTATTGCTCAATAACTGTGAGATAGAACAGAGGAAATACTTTCAGTTTAGTTTTATTATATTATAACATCTGCAACTACAGCTTATTCAGCCAAAAAAATTGTATTCCAAACTCTTTTAAAAATATCTACATTTTTTCTATTTTAAAAAATAAAAGCTACCTAGTATACCAAGACCGCTAACAGCACTTGAAAAAGGGTGCATTACGCATGGATATCCTACTGTAATTTCCGTTGCTGTCCATGTTGTGTATTTCTCCTTCCTCTGCTGCTTTGGTCTTAGGTTTCAAAGAGTTTATTAAAGGCTGCTCCAATTTCTAAAACCATGTCAGAGGCTGTCATAGACCGTCCACACTTTTGAAAGGCTTGGTTGTTGCACTGCCTCGTAAGTGAACATGCTCCAAATGCAGCCACTAGGAAGGGGTTTTGACTAAAAAGGAAACAATAATCTTCATTAAAACTGGAATGTGACTGAATTTTTCAAGAAGCTTCAGAAATCTTAACCCACTCTAGGTATTCAGCGTGGAAAGATATTTCAATTTATTGGGAGAGATTTGCATTTAAGTATACTGCCTTACCTAACAGACAAGAATCTCATATTAATTTTTCTGCTGCCCGAATGTACGTTTTATTGTTTATCTACCCCTTCCTCCCCAGTAGTTTCCCTCCTGCTCCCAGTGTAACTCCAGTGAAGAACTAGGCTGCTGAAAATGCTCAAGTATGACCAGCACCTTACCCATTTGTTTTTTCTGGTCCAGCAAGAAAGGCCCAGTGTGCTAGGACTCCAAGAGAACCTGAGAGGAGATCACCTTGTCCACCACACCTTCTGCTGCTTCCTTCATGACTGCATACAAGCACTACAAAAGGGGAAAATACCAGGCTTAGGCTGGCCCAGCCAGAGGCAGCCCCACTCCTGAACAGAGTTTGAATCTGGCGTAAATTTTAACACCAACTTGCTTTACGCCAGCTTCCTTTATAGGATTTGCTCGCTAATTCATCAAAGTTTTCCAACTGTATTTTAAAGGAGAGAGGCTGGAGATGTAATGAGCAGTACCAAGTGGGCAGGCTTCCTAGGGCTCCCCCCAGAATTAAGAAGTGGCAAGGTTTATCTGTTACATGACTGCAGTGCCATCTATTAGCTGCAAGGGCTAGAACAGAATTTCTGCCATATCCCTGAAGGGCCCGTTATTTGTGCACACATATGAATATTCTAGATTATTATTATTATTATTATTATCATTATTATTATTTGCATTTATTAGTCGCTTAACTTATGGAAATGACTCAAAGCAACTTACAGGCACAATGCACAGTGTATACAGTTGTACCATGGATCTCAAACGCCTTGGCTCCCAAATGATTGAAACCGCAGCTTCTGATTCCAATCGGAAACCACACTTTGGTTTCCTAACATTTTGGAAGTCGAACGGACTTCCAGAACAGATTCTGTTCAACTTCCAAGGTACGACTTTATTTAGTTGTCAAAGCCCAACTCCTGAAGTTTGCCAGTTCTTGGCCTCTTTTTTTGCAACTGACTATGAGGAACTTTGTGCAGAGGGGCTCTAGCCTCATGCTTTGTTAGCGTAAGTGAGGAACAACACAAACTCTCTTTTTAAAAGGACATGCAGAGGGAACCACTGATTTGTTCTGCCATAAGGATTTGTAGGCAACAGCTTACATCAGCTGCATATGAAAGCACCCTGTGTGTTTGCTGCTGCATGTTATGTAATTATCTTCTGTAATTACTCACTAATTTCTGTATAATTCTGCAGGACTAATTACTTAGGAAAAATAAATAAATACACAAAATAATCCCCTTTGTGGCGAGATGAACATTCTTATTAGCATGTAATTTTATCACACATTTGATGTGCCCTACAGCCCCAGTAACTAACATTAACATCTTAAATCATAATGTTTGCTGCCATTGAGTATAATATTCATATTTAATACTGACACTTTTACTATAAATTCATTAGTCAACAATTTTTATCCATCTAATAAAACATTATCCTCCTAATGCTGACAAGCATCTATTCAATATTGAATAGATGCTTGTCAGCATTAGTTTTTGTTTTTCAGGATTATCTATCTATAATAGGACCAAGCAACTGTATTTTTCATTCTGTTTGCTGTGTTTATTCTTCACTTACCTTTTTCTCCATCTGAAATAAGATCACGTTCTCCTTTCTGAACAATTGTCAAATTCCCCAAGGCTTGGCTGAGCCTTAGCAGACATCCATGATGATCATTGCTATCGACAGGGTCCCTAAGCTAAGACAGAGGGCGGTGGGGAATCATACAGAATCAAAATATGTCTTTCAGTGATGTAAAATAATGCATGTTACCATCATTTTATGCACACATTTTATCAGAAAAAATACCCAGCCATTAATTAAGGAATGGGCAACCTGTGGCCTCATTTCTGGTCATCTGTGGTGGCTCCCTGATTGTGGAATGCTCTTTCCAGAAAGGCTCACCTGGCACCATCATTACATGTCTTTAGACGCCAGGCAAAAACATTCCACTTTACACAGGCCTTTGGCTATTAAATAATCTATGGCCTGTGAAAGTGTGTGAGAGAGGATTGTCATTTATTACGGTTATTTTACTACTATAGGCTGTGTCTGTCAGTATGCTTTTTTATTATGTTTTTTATCATTGGTGTTTTGCAATTTGTTTCTAATACTGTAGCAGCAGCATATGCAGGGGTGGGGTGGGGAGAAAGGGAGTGGAAAAGAGGTAATAGAAAATCCACTTTTGGTCAGTAATTGGCCAACATTATCAAGCGGCCCCAGAGACCCCCAGCAAGTGACCTCTCACAGATTACCCTTAAAGGAATAAGACCCTTGCCAGAAAAAAGGTCCTCCACCTCCGCACTAAACAGTTATTACAGGCGGATGCTGTCTCATGCAGTTTTTACTTAAACATAGATATTAGTGTTAAGGCTGCAACCCTGAACATCATAATTAGGGAGTAGGCCCCACCGAACCCAGTGCTGTTCATAGGATTGAGCTATAAATGTAATTTGGTCTTGGATTTAATTTGCTTTCCTTAAGTATCACTGAAAACATAGTATGAACTCACCATAGCTTCATACAGTCTGCTGAACTCCATGGCATTTGGAGTAAGAATCGCTCGAGGGTAACCCTGAATGAGAGATGGCTGCTGGGCAATTAGCCATAAACCATCCTGCATCGGGTAGCAAGAGAGAAACATTTACTGGCAAGAACAACATCATGCAAATAAGCTAATGAAAACATAATACTTACAGCATCAATTATGATAGGAATTCCTTTGATCTTCGATTTTTCTATGATACCCTGTGTTTTTTTAAAAAAAGAGCAGACTTTTAAGAACTGAAAATGAAACCTCTTCCCATTGTTCAATTAACTCTTGCAGTTTCAAAGTAAAAACTCGAAAAACAGCTGTCTACTCCAAATAGTTCTTAGTGGAATACAACCCCATGCTTACAAAATTGTTTCTCTTCCGGGTTACTCTAATTGTGGCTGAAACACAAAACACATACTGCTGGATCTTTAAAACCACCAATGCAGGGAGGGGTGGTCAACCTTTTCCAACCTATAGGCCACATTTGCTGTTAGCCAGACCTCGGAGGGCTGCAGGCCAGCAGAGGATGTGGCCAAAGCTTGCACATGCATAAGCGTTCAGGCGGCAGGGAGGGTTTTTCTCTTTATCACAGTGCTGAGCTGGGAGGAAAGCAACCTCTCCTCTGAGAAATGCAATGAGATGGGGAGATCTCTCCTTGCTTTTCAGAGATCATTCCGAAGAACAGATAAGAGTGGGAGGAATAGCATTCTCTCTGTTCTTCAGAGATCACTGAAGAATGGAGACAATGACTATCCCCCATAGCATTGCTGGGCTGATAGAAGGAACCTCTCCTCATCGTACAACAATGGGAAGAACAGCACTTACCTGGGAAAGGTGCCTCTCGTTCTGGTGCACCACTACTGTTAAGAGGCACGGGAAGTAGCACCCCTTCCTGTTTCCTGAGTGCTAATACCTCTTAGCAATGGTGGTGTACTAGAGAAGTGACTCTGCAAAAGGAAAAGGCACCACCCAATATGCCAGGCGCTAGCAGCACGTGCTAAGTGGCTTGGTGGGCCTGACTGGATGCACAGCCTTGCCACCCCTGCAGTAATGAAGCACTGCCGTTATAGAATATTTGTTTTCTGACCACTGACCTGAGAGGTCAGTCTCTACTGCTACACAGCATTTCAAGCCCTAACCTCCCACAACCATACTTTTCTACCCGGCACAATAACGTAAGGCACAATCTGTTATGTCATGATTTATGTCACCTGTGCACCCTAATCTGGAACCAGATTTCATAGAAACCGCAGTTTGGGATCAGGGCATCAGAAGAACAACAGAGGTGATCACTGGGCCATGTGGTTCGTCTGTGTATAGTATATATACATTAAGGGATTTGGGAAGGTTTACAAACATGTAATTGTTCCTTTTTTTTAAAGTGAGATGGCCAGAAGATATTGATAGTTTACCCAGAAGAAGGAGGCTATAAAGTGGTGCTAATCATATGATGTCATTATTATGGGACTTCTGCACTTTCATTTCAATTTCTCAGTTTTTTATAATGCAGATTGGTCCTACTCAAAAGTACAATCAAGACAGTTCTCTAGATAACAATAAATGCTTCTTCACTTGCTCACCTTTTAGTGTAAGTGGGGGGAAATACTGTGACCTATTTCCATTGGTCACTTTTATCACTGCCAGGACTAGGTAAGCAATAAAACCAGTGCCCTTGTTGCTGAGCTCTATCAAACACCAGCAAGCAAAGGATGGCTTGGATATTATGATCCATCCTGAAACCACATTTACTGATATTTTGTTTTGTTAGAGTGGCTCAACTGTGCCTCTATGTCTATTCCAAAGGGAGGTGGAGCTCTCCCACACACAAAAAATCACAGGAGCATTGCGGATCTTGGTGATTGTTAAGTTATCTGTAAGAGTTTCACATAAAGGCAACTTTCATCAACTTTAGCTGCTAATCCTGCCATTTTATAATTGCCCTCAATTTCCAACATCAAGAATATCAACAACAGCGATGAATTCAAAACAGAAATTTAGTTTCATGAAAAAGGGTACATTAAAGAATCATTACTATGCAAGGTACTGTCTGTCCAATTTACCTTGGCATTCTCAAGCAGTACATCATCTCTACCCAATCCAGGTCCGATAACAACCGAGTGTAGACGTGGGAGCCACTTTTCCACTTCATGAACAGCATCAGGGCTGTCACTAGACAGAGTAGAGCACAGATTGGCATGTTTCCCAAAATCTGATTTCTTGCGTTTGCAAGGAAGTGCATTTTTCAGCTTAAGGGTACTGGGTGCCAGCTCCCCAAGCTGCCTTCTGTAAACAACCACAACCAATTTCTCAAAGTAATTGCTAAACCATTTTCCTCCTGAATAAAAGCAGGCCATACCATACATTTATATAGATAATGTATCATTTCGGCAAAAGTCCCTCGGGGATTTACAGAAATTACAATTTTTCCTTTTCTACAGGAGATGGCATTATGTAAATGTATGTGGGGAACACGGGGAACCTTCCATCTGCCTGGAAAGCTGACAAATGAAAGCAGGAAAGGGAGATGAAATTCCCACATGGCTGGCTGCCATGTTTCCTTTTTGGTTTTAGAAGAAGAAAGGAGGAATTCCCATGGGTAGCATACACTTCCTGTCCCCTCAACTTCCAATCCCTATATGCCATGTGACTTGTTTCATATTTTATTTTCTGGCAATGTCTTGATTTTATTCTGCCCCCCCCCCATCTCAAATTCCTGACCATCTCTTTCAAACAGCAGTTGTAGCAACCAAACTTTTAAGATTTACAGTGGGGTGTAATACCTATCTACACACATAGGCTTGTTTTAGCATATGACATCATTCAACTGGCTGCTGTGGAAGAGTCCCTTCTGCATCTCTACTGGTGCTTTATTGAGGCTTTAATGTGTCACTTAAAAAAGAACTGTAGTTAAGAGACTAAACAAATGGTTTGGAAGCTGCTTGGGTAGATAGCAAAGTTAATGCTGCAGTTGGGACATTCAGCACCACCACTTTTGGAAGGCAGAAGTTGACACTATGTATTTGCAAGTTTGGCGAATACAATTAAAACATCATTAAAATGTTGTCTTGAAGTTTAGAGAAGTATTGGCATCTGGATTGGTTTTAGTTACAGCAGAACAGAAGCTGGCTACTGTGAGTCAAAGCATGGCAAGTGTGGCAGACATGCGGGATTGCCCCATATACCATTTTTTTAAAAAAAAAACATATTTGAAATTCCAGCCATTAAGACAGATCCAGAGACAACGTCCTCTGGACAGGATGTGAGCATCCATCACAGCATGAAATGATTGAGTATAGGATACAAAGGCCCAGGTTCAAAGCCAGTAGGTTCACAAAAGGATGGGTGCCCTTCACCTGATCCTGGGAACCTAGCTCTGAGCTGCTACCCTAATACAACTACTACATGATCCATTAAGTCAAGTGAGAAAAATATAGGAGGAAGTGCAAGAGACAAAAACGGAAAGGATACTTACAGAACAGGATGAACTATCAGCTCTGGGCTGTAAGACTTTATTACAGTTGCTGCGTCTTTGGTACAAAATACATGGGATATGTCTGCACCCTACGAAAGTTAACACATAGTTAGTTATCCATTGATACTAATACAACATCATCATGCAATGGCTAGTCATTAAAACCCAAACAAGCCAGTTCCATGCTTCCTAGCTTTAGTCTGCCCCGTGACATTCTTACTTAGTGACTTACAGAACAAAGTGATTTTTAGGTCCATTTCTCATACTAGTCCTAAATATATATACTTGAGCATGTCTCATGGACATCAATGGAACAAATTTGTTTAGGATCCAATGTAAGTACTCTCGCTACATATAAAAGCCTGTTTCCAACATTCCTTATCTAGATGAAAAGCGCTTTCATATCTCTTTTCTCAAACACTGATAACTTGGCTTTAGCAATACCTTGAACAGTAGAACATTTTGTTGATATGTGCATGGGTAGCTTCCTCCCCACTGGGATTCCGTTGTTGAGATCACAGTAGCGAAATACATTACAGACAAAATTCTATGCTGTGTACGATGGCTAGCTACACTTTATTATTAAGATGACAAATAGTATTTATTAAAGCAGCCTTCTAAGGGCACAATCAGTTACTATCCACATACTCAAGTTGGTCCGATTCCAAAGCATTTTAAGTACACTTGAAGTTCAGAGATACAACCCTCAGAAAGCTATGATTCAACAGCACACACGATAGGCTGTTTTCACTGGGTTTAAGTACCCTTAACTGTTGAATAATGGGACATAGGTGGCACTGTGGTTTAAACCACTGAGCCTCTTGGGCTTGCCAATCAGGTCGGTGGTTCGAATCCCCGTGACAGGGTGAGCTCCCGTTGCTCGGTCCCAGCTCCTGCCAACCTAGCAGTTCGAAAGCACGCCCAAAGTGCAAGTAGATAAATAGGTACTGCTCCGGCGGGAAGGTAAACGGTGTTTCCGTGTGCTGCTCTGGTTTCAGTGTTCCACTGCGCCAGAAGCGGCTTAGTCATGCTGGCCACATGACCTAGAAAAACTGTCTGTGGACAAACGCCGGCTCCCTCAGCCTGTAAAGCGAGATGAGCGCCGCAACCCCAGAGTCATCTGCGACTGGACTTAACTGTCAAGGGTCCTTTGCCTTTTTTTAACTGTTGGATAATTACCAGTGCCTTTGAAATAGGGGTGAGGAACATGTGGACCTCCAGGTGTTGCTGGACTACAACTCCCATCAACCCTGAACTAGCCATGCGATGTTCCTTACCGAACATTTTAATGAAAAGATAAGAGAGCACATACCACTTTGAGAGCTGAAATTGCAGCAAAATATGGTGCCCCTGTATACCTGGCAAAAAAAAAAAATTTTTTTAGGAGGCATCTTTATTTTGCTAACAAGTTTGGTTGCTGAATTGGGATAAAGACAGCTAACTAAAAATTATCATATTTCTCCCCACCTAATTATGCATATATTTTGAAGTCTTAAATATGAGTTATGACACTATCACAACCGAGCACCAGCAGAGAGACTCTTGCCTACTAACAGTTAAGGGCGTTTATGTTCAGTTAATGTAGTACCTGCAAAGTAACAGGTCTCTTCCAAGGCTCATACTTCATAGCTGTGATGAACAGACTTTATTCTATGATAACAACTCTAAGTCAGCCTTTTCACAAATAACCAGACTCTCATTGCAGTTGAGACAAACGTGATTGTACAACTGCTTCTGTGGAACCTGAACATAACCAGGAGGAAACTACTCTGGGAACTGAATATCAGATGCTCAAATTAAGACAGACGTGTACTTTTGTTGTTGTTTGTTTGTTAGCAAGCAGAAGCACTTTTAGATTAGGCATTCTTAAATATAAAATCTAATGTTAAAGTAATAGTTTCTTCTTAGCATTATGAAACATTTGTCATTTTCATGCTGGGTCCTGCATTGCAGGGGGTTGGACTAGATGACTCTCGGGGTTCCTTCCAACTCTACAATTCTGTGAGTCTATGAAAATACACAAACAGGTCTCCAGATTTCAAATCCTTGTGCTATGCTGGGCTGTATTGGGACTGGGAAGCATCTTTGGCACTGAAGTTATGGGAAAATGCTACCACCATACATTCTAGTGTATTACACTCTAGCAGAATATTAGGAATTTATTTTTCAAGGGGGAATGAAGACCCAGAGGCCGTGAGGAAGAGCCTGAGGTTATAACTTCCCTACCCTTAAATCAAGGAGATGCAGGATTTTGTTTATTTTGCATCCAAATTCAGCATCAGAAAAAAGTTTGTTTTTTACTAACCATATTTATCGTTCCAAAGGACGCACTTTTCCCTCCCCAAAAGGAAGGCAAAAGGTCTGTGCGTGTTATGGAGTGAAGGCTCCACCACCACCCGCACGCTCTGCTCGCAAAAGCGGAGTGTGCTGGCGGCGGCTTCGGCGGCGGTGGGGGGGGGGAGAGAGGAAGAGCAGCCCAGGGGGAAGGAGATGTTTGACAGGGAGCAGGGAAGGAGGGGTGGGTGGCAGCCGCCCACCCCTCCTTCCCCGCTCCATGAAGCATCTCTTCCGCTATCCCGCGCCTCCGCCGCATTCAACAAGAAGCGGGGGACAGCGGAGGGATGCTGCTTGTTCTTCCGTGCCAACCCTGTTTGCAAAAACAAGCCTGCTTTCCCGAACAGGGTTGGTGGGGAGCAACCAGCAGCATCTCTTCTGCCCGCCCCCCCCCCCGCCGTTTAGCGAGAAAGCTGGTGTGAAAAGGGGGCGGGGGAGGCAGGGGAAGCCAGACTGGTCCCTCCACCGCCGCTGCCTCCTTCACTCCCCCTCCACCCCCCCCCCCAGCCTTTTAGAGGAGGAAAACCAGGAAAAATTTTTTCCTGGTTTTCCTCCACTAAAAATGAGGTGCGCCCTATGGAGCGAAAAATACGGCCTAAGGGAAAGCAACTTAACTTAGTGGAAGCCGAGATTCCTGGAAAGTTGAATTCTATACCTAACAGCACATTCTGCCCCTTTTCTACGCTCACGGAATTGTACCACACATGCGCACACACAAACGAATTCATTTCCTTAACAGTCAGCCCAAATAACACTTATCGTTAAAGCCAAACATCTGCACAATGATGGGATCTCAAAAGGAATGTCAATTATGGCTGAAGATGCAGTTAAGAGCTAAACTCTCAAGGTCAAATGGTACACCTTTCTTCTTTCCCTAGGAGCTATGGTCACATGACATATGTACACATTTGGCCTCAAAGTTAAAAAAAGAAAGGATTAAAATGACTATTAAGACATCTTTGGGTGTTCGATTTAAATGTGCAAGAAAGAATGTGGGAATGTGAGAAATGCTCTAGACAACCAGGCAGGAAACCATGCCTAATAAAAGTAAGAAAATGATTAAAATATATTTTTTGCAAGTTGGTAAAATGCCAAATGGAACTTTTTAAAAAAGGCATGCTCAAGGAGGGCTAGTAAAATGTGTTGCAATCAAGTAATACTTGAAAACTTGCTTGCAAGGATGTTATGCATTTTCTTTTAACTTACTCTTGGCATCCTCCAATAATTCCTATTCGTCCATCTTGGCCTTTATGCTTTTTGGCAGTTAGAGGAGGAATAACATTCCGCACCAGTTGAAATATATTCTCCATTTCCTTTACAGAATGTGTTTTGTGCACTGAGAAAGATCTTTCTATAACTGAAAAAGAAATAAAGACATTTAAATAATTACTTTAAATCCAAACTTTTCACAGCATTCACTGATAACATGACTATTTCCAAGAAATTAGAGTATTAAATATTCTTGTTTGCATCTTCAATTAACCAGACCTATTCAAATAATAACACTTCCATGTTCCTCAACAAGGGAGAAGGAACACACCAAAGAGCCCTCCCCGCTAGCCTTCACATGATGAACAAAATCACAATCTACACCTCTGTGAAATCTGGGTTCCAGGTCTACTTTATAGGTAGAGCTGTGCACACAAAGGCTCAATTGATACAACTGGCTACATTGTTTGCGTAATGTTGCATGGCAGGGGCAAACCAGCATGCCTGGTGAAGATATCTGATCAGAAAACTATAAGAACAGTATTAGCGCCAACTTGGGTTTTTGCATCTGTGTCGCACTGCACACCCAAAGTAACCATGGTATCAAACCATCATACAGATGCTTATCTCTCTTGTGTGGCCAACTGGCAATGTCAAAGGGACAATGTGTGTGTGCATGAGGGGTAGGAATACAAGTGAGAGGAAGGTGGTGGTGCCTGAGCTCCAACCCTACTGACGTTCATGTGATGATCTCCAAGATTTCCCAATCATCCAGTTTTATTTGTTGCAAGCCAACTTTCATATAAGGATGTAATTAACTCCTACACCTGGAAGAACAGCACTGAGCAAGAAAAACTTGTGCTGGCAAGAATTATGAACTTGGGCCTAAGCCACTTATATCTCAAATTGCAAATTAGAAAAAAGACTAAAATGGTCTTAGTTAACACTCACATTTTTTGTAACAAAAAGCACATAATTAATAGATACCGAGTCAATGATTACGAGTTAAATAAAATGCTGGTCTGAAAAGACCCAAAATTAATTCAAAATAAGCAACAAAATATCCTTCCATGTTTCTGCAGCTTAAAAAAACCCTACCGTACTTTGACAATTACGCTTCCAATTGACAATCGCATCACATAATTAGTAACTACCAATCAGACTGCTGCTCTTCATTTGAACAGAGATATCGGATTTTTATCTCATTATACATGATAAGCGATCTTCAGCCATCTCAACCCTTGCTTTTTCATGCAAAACCATTTGCAGTCGTTTGCGGTCATCAACAGCTATCAGTCAGTCAATCACCCATTTCCACCACCCTTCTGAGTGATCCCCCCTCCCCATCCCCACCCCTCCCCACCCCTTCTCTACATAAGTGCCTGGAAACTTCCATTTCACTGTATCTGAAGAAGTGTGCATGCACACGAAAGCTCATACCAAAATAAAAACTTAGTTGGTCTTTAAGGTGCTACTGAAGGAATTTTTTTATTTTACTTCGATCCAGACCAACACGGCTACCTACCTGTAACCTGCTCTTCATTAGTGTTTCTGCTGAAGTGATGCCTACTTTTTAAACTGCCAGTTCAAATTATGCTTAGTTATCACAGTCAGAGAAATCTAACAAAGAGCTCAAAGTATCCAAGTATCCACAGGGCGAAAAACCTATCTGAAAAAGTCAGCATCAAACAAGAAAACTCCCAGTGGTTGCAAAATCTCTTCATTCTCAATATAACCCCTTCCACAATCAAACTTACTTTTTTCCAGTAAACATTAAGTCCTTTCAGGTCAATATTCTGATCTCATCCTTTACAATGGAAACAGTTCTTTAATTAATGCGCTCCGCTTCCACTGATGTTATTTACACAACATGTTGACACATCTGTAACATATCTCGAACTGCATTAGAGACCCCAGCATGGATCATTCTAGGTGTAACTGTTTTATTTTGGTCGTAAATCCAAACAAGGAAGTCTGTAGTCACGGTAAACAGTTGCAGAGAATAGAGAACCATGCTGAATGCTAAAACCCCTCCTCCTTTCCTTTGGGACTTCTATCAATGGCAGAAACTCCCCACATATATTTATACATTTCTGCACTATCACAAGAACGAAAAGCTTGCTCACTTAAAACAGCAATAGTGTATCCTACGATATTCAGACCAAAGTACAAATCATGACAAAATTTAAAAAATCCATACTTGTAGACAGAAGGGTGAGAGCCACCGAAGGAATATGAGCACAGAGAAAGAAATGGAACAGCTGCATTGCTGCTACTGCCTTCGCAGTACAATTTATGTACTGTGTCCTCTCTCTCTCTCTCTCCTCTCTCTCTCTCTCTCTCTTTCTCTCTCTCTCTCTCACACACACACACACACACACACTCACACACACACTTTTCTAAAGATTTATAACTTTTCTAGCAGTTTTCCTTGTGTTTTTTAAATGGCATATTCTTAGACAATTGGATAAAACGTCCAGAATTCACAAAATAGGTTATATAAAGTGATAGTGAAAGCAGATTAATGTCAACTATTGAAAGCCTGAAAGGAAACTCCAGTTTACCCAGAATATGATTAAGGGTGAGCGAACACTATCACTTAAAATAGATCAGTTACCTATTAACACCCTGTTATGCTCATGAAGGGGGTTAAACATTGGAGTATAATTTTATTCAGAAGTAGTATTGTAGAGGCAAAGATCTCCTCCAAATTACCTACACGATCCTACGCATGCCTACTTGGAAGTAAGTCTCCATGCATCAAAGGGGTCCTAAGCCACTAGCGATTGAGGTCCCAGAATACAACAACATGATTTTGTGAATAGAACCTACATTTAAACACAAGTTGGTACCTAACAAATACATAGTTCTCCTGCATCTTGGCTACCTCTAGTCCTGAAGAACACCAAAACAATCTGCAAGTAGGTAGCATTAGAAGACTCACTGCAACCAGTTTTCAAACTGTGTTCCTTGTGAATACCAAGATGACAAGAAAATATAGCATGCACTATTACTCATCTTTCAATGTGAAGTTGGATGGGAGTATTAAACATATTTAAACCAAGGGCCTATCTGGTTCCTGATCTGTGGTATGCACTCCAGTTGAGCTTCTGATAATGTGCTTGTAAAGCATTTTGGAGTGACCCTTCTGACTTGGGTAAAAAGTTGAAAGCCAATCTCCTCATTTTTTGGACGTTTCCTCTTTCAAAGTCAAACGTGCCCATGTTGCATTTTTAAGGCAACAGCTATACTGACATTTGAACTCACTTGCCTTGCAAATTAAAACTAAGGCTACCCTAATACTATAGAAATGAGGTAGGAAAATCTATTGCAGAAGACAGCCTTAGGACCATCTTTCAGTTGTGGTGAAGTTATTACTAATGAAAATATTTTGCTGACCAGGATGCGATTTTACGCTGATTGCCAGCCCAGAAGTAGAATATACAAAACTAATTCTATTCCCTAGTAAGATGGAAGTAGACTTGGATACAAAAAATATAAAAACTGCTCTAAAACCAGCCACCTTCTAAAAGTATCTACTATAAGTACTTATATGCTTTTAGACCATCCCTGGCAATTACCGATGCTGTTTCAAGTGCAAAAACTATTACTTCCAGAATTTCTATGAAACACTAAAGATCAAACAATATGAATTTTATTTCAAAGATGAACAAAATTCCCTTTTTAATCCACTAAATTCACAACTGGTTGCTCTACATTTTTAAAAAGAGCTATGTAAACTACATCAATGATCATGATCTGTTCCATTAACAACTCTGCAAAAGAGCACAACATTAAATGAACACCATTATCTATGTAGACTTTTATCAACCAAGCCCAGTGTTTTGATTCATTTTTCACATATACCCATGAACCACCACCCCACCCCCCGGGGACCATTTCACTGACTTTAGAAAATGTACACAAAAATCTTAGCTACTGGGTCCAAACATCATTTATACAATAGAATGTAGTACCTATGGGTGGCGAAAGTGACGTGGACATAGAATTAAAGTTAAAATTATCTCCGTATGATTGGTGATTTGATCTCTGTGAAGGATTGCTAGGTATATACTGGGACCTTTGTGAAACTGTGGAAGAAATCCCTGCTAACATCTGTCCCAACATCTGCAACATCTGGAGCTCTCTGGCGTGTTCAGCTTCACGCCGTTTGTCTTCGATTTTAAGCCTCTGCTCTTCATATTTGTAAAATTTCTCTTCGGTATCCATACTTTGTTGCAGAAACTTCTCCATCATTTTGTCCAGTGTTAAGTTTGCATGGCGTTTTTTTGATCTTTTAGCCTGAGATAATAAGGGTGGTGCATTGGTGTGAGCATTAATTTGTTTAAAACCTAAAACAAAAGTAGACAAGTTAGTCATATTTTGACCAAACTTAAGAGAAAATTAAATTGTGAAGACCATCACTTTAAGTTACACAAATATTTCCAGTAATCAGGTAGTTTTCATATTGACATAATTTATATGTTTCTATAACATTTATTTATGTTCGTATGGAACTTGAACAACCAAAATTTTAAAACAAGTATTTGTGTATTGGAGATAATTGCTCATTTCAACTTTTTACAGTACAAGCCTATGCTATGCATGTTTACTTGGAAGACCCATTATATTCTATGGAATTTACTTCCAGATTAAGTGTGCACAGGACTGCAGCCTTAATGCCCTGCTTCCAGATCTGCATTACAAAAGGTCACAATTGTAAACCTCTCTCCTTTGATGTTATTTATGTGTAAAAGGTTTGTTTCAAGTGGGACTCTATTAGCTTAAGGACACCAACTTGATGCCAGATTTGTATGGATATGCAGATTTATGCATGTGTATTAGCCTTGCCCAATTCAAATAAAACTCAACAGTGAAAAAAGACAAAGGCACAGATTCCAGTTTTTCTGCCTTAGAATTGTTTTCTAAAAATAATACACACACCTACATGTGAAGGAAGTACAGACCTCTCTCTCTATATGGTATCGCTTCAATTTGTTTGTGGAAATTTAAATTTAGTCCAATCTGTGTATGTGAACAATAAATATGAATGTGGAGGGCTTTTGTTTTTAACCCAGATGAAAAGTTGTATATTTACAAGAGAATACTATAGAATATATTGTCAAACAAAGATGCATGGTGGCCTTTAGGCTTGCCAGCCTAACAATCCTCCTGCTTTATAAGCATCATCATGCAAAAGAATTTCAAGTTTGGGGCACTGTACACCTGATTTACACTGCATGCAGTATTCTTGCATTTGATTAGGTGTATGAGCTCGCCATTTGTGTTTAAATAAGAGATATGACCATATGTAAATGACCATAGATTCTCCACAATCGCAGAAGGGAAGAGGGGATGGACAATGATAGCTAAGGACTGGTGTGTTTGGCCCAAGTTGGTGCTTTTAAACTAAAAAAAAGAGGATGCAAAGGTGATAATTGCAGCGCTGTTGAGATGGCAGACACTTTACTGGGTTTGGGGCCCCAGAAGGTGCCCACCCTCACAACAGTGGAATGTGGGATGGTGTAGTGCCTTCAGAACTTTGGACCATCGCTATACACAAAAAGGAAGCCTTGATCTGCCACTGTATTTTTGTCTATTGGATATGCCTTTTATGTAGGTGGTATATCCAAGACAAAGAAGCTCCCTGGTTATATTTTATGGCGCACTCCTAATACGGAGTATCAGGAATTCATTTTAAAACAGAAGTCACCTGACAATACCAAAGGAAGGACCATTTAGGCAACGGGCAGTGCCACAGCTATGGGTTTTCTGTTTTGTTTTTTGCCACTGGGTTAAGTCTCCCAGTCCCCCCCCCCTGTGTGTATAAACACAAATGCCTGGGCTCTTTTCTTCTTTTGCCAAACTGGATCTTTGACCAGGGTGAAACAAAGCCTACTTTCACCCGTCAAATGGAAAGGTTAGGCGGAGAAATCTCCAGAGTTGTTTGGGTGTGTGATTGAAAGTGGGGAGCGGGGCATCGCCCTCCGTTTTAGACAAGAGCAGGGTAAATTAAATATACAGCGCTGCTCTTCCTCTCAGGGTGAAGTCATAATGAGAACACCAGCTTTCCCCCAACTCCTTTGGAGAGATAAATCTGCACAGACTGGGGAGGAACAGGGCAATAAAAAGAGGGCGTGTGTGTTGTGCGCCTGTGAGGGGATGCGATTGTCCTATGGATAACACCCCTCTCCCAAAGCAACATTGTTCAGAAAAGCAGGTCGGGATAACGGGGCTGTTTCTTTGTGGCAGGTGCCATAAGGGGGAACAGAGAGACAGGCACTTTTGCTGTGCCGCCCTCGACTTTCTTTCCTTTCTCTCCACTCACCTTCTGCCGGCGGTAGCGGGATGGCGAAGGGCGGGCACTCCACTTTGATGGCGTGCTCGGCGTAGGAGGAGCACTCCCCGGACTCCTCGTGGTCGTGGAAGTTGTCCCTCGGGGGGGACTCCAGCAGCTCGCCGCCTTCCTCGTCCAGCTCGTCCTCGTCTTCCTCCTCCGCATCCACCTCGCGAAGCAAAGCCCCGCCGGGCCTGGCGGAAGGGGGCGCGGCGGAGGCGGCGGCGGCGAGGATGGCGGAGGCGGCCAGGGCGCCGGGGTGCTGCTGCTGCAGATGGTGCTGCTGCCTCCGCCGGCACCCGGGGTCCCCCCCGGCCGCGGGGCTGAGAGGCCTGTCGTCGAGGCCTGCCGCCCCGGCCCTCCCGCTGAGGATGCGGTCCATCTCGTCGTAGTACTTGCAGATCTTCCTGGCGTGCCCGTTCTTCTTGAGCCCCTCCCGGGCCTGGTAGTACTGGCGCTTGAGGCCCTTGATGCGGATGCGGCACTGCTCCGGGGTGCGCTCGAAGCCCAGCTCGGCCAGGCGGCAAGCCACGTCCCGGTACACATGGCTGTTGCGAAAGTTGCCGTCCAGGGCGCTCTGCACGTCCGCTTCCCCCCAGATCTCCAGCAGAGCCCGAGTCTCCAGGTCCGACCACAGGAAGCCGCGCGTATTTGTGATCATCCTGGCGGAGGCGGCCCGCCCACCCGGGCGGCCGCGATGGCCGCGCTCGGACGGGAAGGGGCGATCAATGGCAGGCAGGCGGGGGCCAGCCGCCCGCCCGCCTCGCCGCAGCCCCTCCTCCCGCAGCTCCCCCCCTCAGCGTCCCCGGCAAGGCGGCAGTTGCGGCGGCCGAGATCCCATCCCTTCTCTCGCCGGCCGCGCCTCACGCGCCCCGCTCTCCGCTTCTAGCCCACCAACCGAAACTTTCCACACGCAACGAACGGGGCCGCCTCCGCCGGCCTGACGGGCCTGGCCTTCCTCAGCCTCGTCTGCGGCTGTCGCTCCCTCGCCTCAGGCGGCGGGAGCTCGGTGGTGGTGGCGGCGGCGGAGGGGGCTGCGCTTCGAGGCCCATCGCCTTGCGGAGGCCGGAGACCACGGGGCTCGGAGAAGAAGCGGCGGCTGCCGAGAAGAAGGCGGGCGCCGAGGCTGAGCAGCACCGGCGCGGCCTCTTTCCCCTCTCCGCTCGCTCCCCGGCGGGCCCAAGCCGGCCCGGCGTCAGCAGCGCGCATTGCGCTCCAGCTGCCCCCTCCCCTTCGTGTGCGCGCACACTCACATCCACACACACACACGGCAGTCGCCAGTCACACACAAAGCAGCGAGGGTGTCTGTCGCACAACTTCAGTGGTGGTGGGAAGAGCGGGGCAGGAAGGCGAGAACAATAGGCAACGGTCTCCTCCCGAGGAAAAGGCGTCGCGTACCTTACCCCCCCCCTTTCTCCCAAAAAACAATGAACAATGGTGCATTCAAACAAAAAACGCATGGTGGAGACGAAGGGGTTTCAGGCAGGAATGCGAAGGAGGGACCTCTCCACGCGTCCGAAGAGATATGGGAAACGGGTTGGAGGGAGCACGCTCACGCCAGCACGAACATTGCTAGACGGCCTCCCCACCTCCCCACCCCCAGTTCCCCAAAAGCGCAGACAGGGATAGACTCCAATCAAGCAGTGGAAAAGAAAAGCGCCTTTCGTTTGCTTTGCTTGACAGCTTGCTGTCGTTTTCGACGAACACTACCACGAATCAGAAGCAACGGGCAGTTTTATCCGCCCGTGCTCCCCACCAGTACCTTTCCTAAAGCGAACGTGAGAATCAGCTGGCACAAGAGGTGCTACTCGTACTTTTTCCCTCCTCCCCACGGTGAAACCACAACAAAGACACGCATATATTTTTTGTACGGGCGTTTTCGTTGGATGTTACGTCGCAAGAAATGCCGCCGCCGCTATATAACTTTTTAAATACTGGGTTAGCGCCAAGAATGTACGACGAGAATACAGAAATTATGGCCCTCTTTATTATGTTGAAAACGCTAAACCGCCATATTTAAAAAAGCAAGAAAGATAAGCAATTTTAGCTCTCGCCTGGAGGATTTTCTCACCATACAAACTACTATGAACTACTGTACTTCGTAATTTGCTGTCTGCAGCGTTGTGATGACTTGCACCAGTGAAATGGGTCATCACAGGTGTAACCGGACAGATTGCTTTCACATCACCTCCTGATGGATTAAGCTACCTACCAATAAATCGTGTAGAGAAGTGAAGAGATGTCCACACATCGTATAATCAGCCCTTTTTGTCAACTGTTCGGAGGCGAGTCACCCTTCACAAAATCTAGACTGGTCGATTTTGTATTCTGTGGTCCAGGGCTTCAGTCTGCGGACATTACATTCTGACCTGATGCGTTTCTTTAAATTATCGGTGACTATAGAGAGATGACTGCAATAGGGTTTAAAAATATAATATGCACACACATACGTTTAGACTCAGGCCCTAAACCACATCTTGCTTATATATTCCGGTATGTCATGCATCCAAACTCATCTGTTTATCTTCCCACTATCTCAGCTGTGGCAATTATATTTTTAAGCAGGCGAGGCAAGCTGCAAGCAGACAATAACTTAACAGAGTCCATTTAAAAATGCTTTTTTAAAAAAACCCAGCAAAAAAGTCTTTCTTTATATCAGGCCTGTGGCTAACTGCAAAGAATCACATCTGGTGCGGTGAGCCACGCTACCCACGAAAGGCTATTTTGGGTACCTTTTCCATACTGCAGCCAGACCACCGCTGCTGCTGAGATCAGTACTGCGATCACACAGGTGTCCCTTCCCCAAATCATCCCTGAGAAAGGATTTACACCAGCTCAACGCGGGGCCCTGCCTCGCCCGAGCGGCTTGGACTCTGCTCTCCCGCCGCTTACCTAGCCGCCAAGCGGGGCTCGAACCAGCTCCTGCCAAGCACGCGCGCAAGCGGCACACAAGATGCATCCGAGCTGCTTCCGGGTCCGACCCGCAGCGAGTGGGACGCTTAGGCCACTTTCGCCCCGCCTCCTACGCCCTCGGGAACGCCCCCTCGTGGGAAGCCAATCTGAGCGGGCTCAGCTCGCTGATTGACAGTAGACACGCAAACGCGCAAAAGGTTAGTAGGCGGGGCAAGTGCTGCTCTAGAGAGCGTGCTTTTTTTTAAACCTGGAGATTGACTCATTTGTAACAGCGGCCGCGTTACTGCTGCTCTCGCTCAAAAAGACTCAAATAATATTTTACTGTCTGAGTCGCAAACACGCCGGTAGAGGGGTGGTGTTTTCTTGGAGTCGCTCTCTCCCATTTATTTCAATGGCATTTCATGCCCCATTAATTATGTTTGGGATTGTAATCTTAACTTCCGAGGCGGAGTTCAGCCCAGGAGCAAGAGGAACTTGTTTTTAATGACAGTCCTAGAAGTAATTTGAGAAGGAGCAGATCAAGTGCCTGCAACGTTAGCAAATAAATAGCCAGGCTCACAAACACACACATGGGCAGGCAGCAGACCCTTCAGGTATTTGATAAGTGCTATCACCTCCCTACTCAGTGTCTAGGCTAAAAATACCCAGTTCCTTCATCCTTTCCACATTGGACTTGTTTTCCATTGTTGTTGTTTAGTCATGTCCAACTCTTCGTGACCCCATGGACCAGAGCAATCTCGTCCTCTGACTGTCTCTGAACCCATGAGGATTCCCTTTATACTGAAAGAGAAAAACAAAGTGAAGAACGAAGACCTATTATTTAATACAGGATATAAAGGAAGACATGAGGTGCAACTAATAGCATACACTTTAGATGAGCTATCTCTGTGTTACAAAAGTAGGACACATGCTCCTCTTATCCCCAGATTATCTATGTCAGCGATGAAGGGTATGAAGCCTTGCTCTTTAGGCAACACATCTGGAACAGCTCTAGAGACATTGCTGCACAGGTGTACTGGGTATGACTCTCCTAAAGGGAAGACAGGCACTTCTTACAGCAGTGTTTACCAAACTTGGGTCTCCAGCCGTTTTTCAGACTACAACTCCCACCATCCCTAGCTCGCAAGACAGGGATGATGGGAATTGTAGTCCAAAAACAGCTGGAGACCCTAGTTTGGGAAACACTGTCTTACAGCATGAGCAAACAATGCAAAAGTAAGACAAACCTTCCAAATAACCTATACAGAATTATCTAACACTGTTCTCTTTAGCAAGCAAATTATATTACAATTTTATAAAATTGCAGTAACTGGGATGAGTAACAGCATGGTGAACATCACTCGTTCTTCTAGGTTCTTCTAGGTTCTACAGTGTCTTTCAAGGTTCTTCCAAAACATCCCACTCTGGAATAGACTGGCTGGTAGGGAGCCCTTTCCCAATTTTAATACAACCAAATTTCCAGCATCTCCTGTTCATGCATCACATGAAACAGGAGAGGGAGGGAAGTGAGTGATATTGTGTATCTTTCAACATGTCAAAAGTGCCAATGAAACGGGTAAACAAGAATTTTATGTTAGATTAAGAAAACCGCAACAGTGATTTGAGCTAATGAAGATAATAGGTGACATACATGGCTTTCATCTCCAGGCTTTTAATTGCTATATGCATAGTTTCAATTCGAATCTTGCCTGGTTAGGTTGTGGGAGTTCTGACATAGCTAGTAATAGCGTAGGTGTTAGAAGTACAAAAATTAGTATACTCCTCTAACCGCTTCTATGTCTGCTGGAAATTATTGGGGCTTGCTTCTGGATTGATGTGGCTAAGACTGTTCTTTAATAATGCACCCTACCTGTGTTTCTTTGGAAGTAAGTTTCACTGAGTTTAATGAAGCTTACTCCGTAATTAAGCGTGTTTAAGATTGTAGCTGTGCAGTGCAAACCTTATTCAGAAGGGAAGATCCGCTGTGTTCATTGTGGTTTACTCTCCACTGAATGAGTCCACAATTGCAGCAGCATAGTAGTGCTTGATATTACTAAGATAAATAAGATTACTAATAGTTGTGGGATCCATAGCCAGTATCAAATCTAGACCCAGATCTGTGTATAGGTATCTGCCCATACACTGACACCTCTTTCAGTGAGAGGTGCTGGTGGTGACCACTGTCCCCCCCCCCCAACTATCATGTTCTTAGACTTGTATTCTGCCTTTCTTCCACCATGGTGCCCAAGGCAGTGTACAGCTTGGTTCTCTGGTGGGATCTCATCCAGGCACTGACCTAGACCCAGATCTGTTTAGTTTCAGCAAGGCAGCTGCATCCTGTACCTTCAGACAGCAACCTTTACATACTGATGCTACCCACCAGAAATAAGAGAGATAGTTTCCTCATCTATGTGCTCTTGCCTATGCTCACCTAAGGGAGAAAGAGACAGGACCAAGATGCTGTTGTTCCTGACACTGTGCTCACAGTTGCTGGTGCCCAAGGAAGAAACAATGACCACTGTGGTCTTACGTTGATGCAGCTCATAAGGAGGAAGAACTGCCCAATGTGTCTTCCCACCAGAATGAGAGAGAGAGAGAGAGAGAGAGAGAGAGAGAGAGAGAGAGAGAGAGAGAGAGAGAAAGGATGGCTTCTGCTATACTAAGTAGTGGTGTAGTGGTAAATTCTCTAATTGCAAGTCCATAGTTTGCCCCCAAGGAGACCTTGCTTCCCAAGGGGCAAGCAACCGTGTAGAGTATTTCTGAAAAACAAAGGAAGACTCCCCCCCTGTTGTCATAAAAGCTCAGCTATTTTGAAGAACAACTTCTGTCCTAGGCTATAGCTTCCTGAGGGTAAGCTCCACTGAACTCTGTGGCACTTGCTTCTCACTTCGCAGGTTAATGTAACCTGGAGCTTTTAATCAGAAATGCAAACAACTCTGCAATGAAGTGCCACAAGGTGAATTGCTAGTGTAAATAGAAACATCATCAAATAAAAGTGCACGAAAGCCTTAGGAGTTCATTCACTTGTCAGAACTGGAGCATCCATCAGTTATCCTGTCACTCTAGCTGAAGATGTTATTGCTCCTGATCTGACAAAAGGCCCAGAACTGGGCTTGCCCACATTCCCCCTCACTGGTGAAAACCACCTTTCATGATAAAGTTGTCCTATGCATCCCAGACCAAATACTATTATTATTATTATTATTATTATTATTATTATTATTATTAATTAAATTGGTATACTATCCTCTACCCGCAGGTCTCAGGGTGGTTACGACATAAAATCACAATATAAAAACCACAAACTACATAATAAAAACAAAAACAGAAATAACCCAATAACACCCCCCTGATCTGACACATTTTAAAAGCTCATTGGATGTTAATCAACCAAAGGCCTGGATAAAGAGGAATGTTTCTGTCTGGCTTCTAAAGGTGTACAGTGAAGGTGCCAGGCAAACCTCCCTAGGGAGAGTATTCCACAGACAGGGAGCCACTGCAGAGAAGGCCTGCTATTGTGTTGCCACCCTCCAGGCCTTTTGAGGAGGAGGCATACAAGGAAAGGCCTCAGAAAATCATCTCAGGGTCTGTGTAAGTTCATATGGAAAGAGGCAGTCTTTGAGGTATTGCGGTCCTGAGTCTTTTAAAGCTTTATAGGTCAAAGCCAGCACTTTGAAATGGGCCTGGAAACTAACTGGTAGCCAGTGCAGTCAGACCAGGATCGGTGTAATATGCTCAAACTGTCTTGCTCTGGTGAGCAAACTGGCTGCTGAATTCGGCACCAGCTGAAGTTTCAGAACTGTCTTCAGAGGTAGCCCTACATATAATGCATTGCAATAATCTAACCTCAAGGTTAATTCCTTTCCTTCCTCTCTCTCCTCATCTCAGATTCAAGTTTCGCCTTTTTGATAGACAGGCAGGCTGGTGGGCATGCACACCCACTAATGCCTGGTGAGCCAGGCATAACACAAAATTAGTACAGTCATGGTGAAGAAAAGGCTGAGACTGTTGAATTTATGCCTGGCACACACCTGTTAAAGGCACAAACCCCTGTTTCCCCCCCCAATGCCAGCCTAGGCTGTAGCCATTCATTAAGCCAGCATTTGGATATCAGGATATCATATGTGGAACTTAGGAGTGCTTTTACACAACTAAGACTTAATGTTGTATACTCTGCTTTTCTGGGTGGCTGTTTTAAGGAATAACCATTGGAACAACACTTTTGTGTGTCCTGAAAAATGGCTGTAGAGGATATGGTTCACTATAATACTCCATGTTCTCTTTATAAAGAACTTCATGAAATATATTTGAACTTAATCGTCTGAGTGCAACCAGAGGAAGAATTTTGTCACCCCAAGTGAGCTTGTAGGCTTTTTGCTAGCTTTCCCCCCCCCCCCTGAGCTCAGCTGCAGTGGGGAAAGGAAGTAGCTATGGAGGAGCACTTTTACAGAATAATTCATTGGCATAATCATATTCTTTCTCACCCCTTGTTTCTGGCCTGCATTAACCAACAGACATATGTTTGAGAAATACATGTTTTCTGGTACAGTGGTACCTTGATTCTCAAACTTAATCCTTTCCGGAAATCCATTCCAAAACCAAAGCGTTCCAAAACCAAGGCATGCTTTCCTATAGAAAGTAATGCGAAATGTATTAATCCGTGCCAGACTTTTAAAAACAATATCTAAAACAGCAATTGAATATGAATTTTACTATCTAACGAGACCATTGATGCATAAAATGAAAGCAATAAACAATGTACTGCAGTCACACAATCAATCAATCAATCAATCAATCAGTAGCTGAACTGGGTCCCACACAATCACACACAAAAAAGAGCCACAAAAACAAAAATGCAAAATAAATAGCAAAAACAGACAGACCTCAGCGCAACACTCAAAACGGAAGTGTGGCACTCAAATTGGAAGTGTAGCACTCAAAACGAAGCACGTTTGGCTTCCGAAAAAAGTTTGCAAACCGGAATTCCGGGTTTGCAGTGTTTGGGTTCCAAGTTGTTTGAGTACCAAGGCGTTTGAGATCCAAGGTACCACTGTATACACTTCCATAATGAAAAAGAATTATGATAAAATAAATAAATTGCTGTCACAAAAATACAAATACATATAGTTTGCATTTATTTAAAACAGCTGAAATTTGATTTCAATGATGGATAGTTGAATAACATTATGTAAGATGCAGGGATGGGAACAAGGCAGAATAAAATTATGGGAGATGATGTAAACAGGGATGAATCAAAGTTTTCTGCATTGAGAGTTATTTCCCAGAAGTAGTTGATCATCTCTCTTCCCACAGCAACGCAAATGTAACATTATTGCACTTTCCTTAGCAAAACTGCACACGGCTTCTGTTTACCAAGCAGTTAATCTTTATAAAAAT
This sequence comes from Zootoca vivipara, assembly GCF_963506605.1. NCBI lineage: Eukaryota > Metazoa > Chordata > Lepidosauria > Squamata > Lacertidae > Zootoca > Zootoca vivipara. The sequence goes on along the minus strand of NC_083279.1, from coordinate 23,599,134 downwards.
GATTGCTGCCACCTTGTGGAGATTTAGCTGAAGAAATAAATGCATACAGCAGCAAGTAGCACTTCAGGTTAAAACACAAATTGCTTAAGAGAAAGAAGAAGAGGAAGACACACAGGTCGTCTGAACTGCTCAGATTCCAATGATGGCAATAGAATCTGTATTCCTGTGTGATATGCTAAAAAAAAACCAACCTCAAAACATGCCTCAAAAATAAGGCTCCAAGGTTGTCACATGGAGGCAAGCAAAATGACAGAAGGTTTGTCCTTAAACATGAAAGCCATCAAATGTAAAAACTACTCCCGAGAGCTCCACTGAGTCTAACTGAAGTACACATACAAACAGGTATGCATTTGGGAAATCCCATATTCTGGCAGAGCTCGTCTGTGTTTATCCGCTGCTGAGTAATAAGCAGAACACTGACAGGCTAAGATTTTCACCATTGTCGTTCTGGGGAAAGCTACAGGTGAAACTCGGGAAATTAGAATATCGTCGAAAAGTGCGTTTATTTCAGTAATGCAACTTATTATTATTTTATTTTTCTTTTAATTTTTACAAATGCTTCCTTTTGGAAATTTCACAGTAATAAAACAAATAGTTACAATAATACAAAAATAAACATCGCTATTACATTCCATTAATTACATTCCATTTATAATTGACCCGCCTAACGGCAAATAATTACAATCACAAAAAAATAAAGGCTTGGCATATCTTGCTTTGCATGTCATGCATCTATCTCATATATTGGTTTTACCTTTTAAGTTGCATTACTGAAATAAATGCACTTTTCGACGGTATTCTAATTTTCCGAGTTTCACCTGTACACCTGCTGAGTTTCATGCAATTGCTAAAGTCTGAGGGATCATGCCAGGGAAAAAGTGGTGGCATAATTTTGTGCGCAGCACAGAGCAGATCCAAAAAGGGTGGAGGTGCACGGAAATATACCCAAATTCCTACTGGATATGTCATTTCAGTCTGGGAGCCTTGTTCACATGACCAAACGGGGGGACTCTGTACTTGTGGGGTATGGAAGGTCTAACTGTGACCAGTCCCATCCTTCACCACCTCTTCTGCAGTCTGTGTGCATGCAACTTCTTGGAGGAAAATGCTGCGTCTCGTTATTCGTCGAGATCAGAACCCAACTCAGTGTGTGCCACTTTTCAACAGAAGTAAGATGCTGACTCGTTCAATTAAAATTCCTTTCCTAAGGTATTGTTTACACATTGCAAACCTCTAGAAAAATTATTGGCAGCACGATACCTCTATCTAGGAACTCCAGTGGCTGCAGCCATGCGACAGATGGCAAATTCCATGTTATTTGCCAGATTCTTAGAAGAGTCTCTACTTGCATATAAGAATGGACCTGTTTGCCAGGAAAAAGCTCAGAAAGTTTACATGATTAAAAAGGGGTTTTGGAATGAGGCTTCGGATAAGCAAAGGCAACTTTACTTCAATATCCACCCGTGTAAGTTCCTATCCTCCTCAGCATTATATTAGTACCAAATCTGATATGGTGACACTATCTCAAATAAGCCATGAATGTACAAAACCAAGAAAACTGTCTGAAGACATCGTTTTATTTCTGTAGTTAAACCGGTCTGTCCCTGTGAACTATTTGTTTAAGGATCATGGGCACCTACCAGGTGTGAGGAAGCAAAGGGGGCAGCGGTTCATTCCCCAGATCCCAAGCTTTCATTTTTATTATTTTTAAGTAAGCTTCTGATACTGGTGGAATTTAAGATATGAGGGAAAATGTGCAAGCACATTCCCCCTTGATTGTTTTGTGAGAAACTACCCTGGTCCCAGCTTTTAGTGTTTTTAGCCAACTATGGAATCATATCAGTGGTTGATGTTTAGGAAAGCAGATCTAGCTGAATGAGACAATTCAGGCAGCTGGGACTAGGGAGTAGTGAGTCAACCAAAACACAAAAGGTAGCAGCAAACAGTGCCTCCAGATGGTCATTTTAATCAGCATTCATCCTGATCTGCTTGCACAAAGCTTACCCAATGGCCAGACTATGCATTCTGATTTGTTTGGTGGTTAAATGGCAATAAGCATTCATCCTCATTTGCTTGTGGGGAGGTTACACACAAATTGATTCCTGTTAATCATTCATTCATCCCACACTTTTCAGTGCATTTTCCCTGTCACTTTCCAAACTGCAAAAGGGCCCAGTGCAATTTTTTAAAAGTTAGAGCAATAAAGGTAAAGGCAAAGGGACCCCTGACCATTAGGTCCAGTCGTGACAGACTCTGGGGTTGCGGCGCTCCTGTCGTGTTATTGGCTGAGGGAGCCGGCGTACAGCTTCCAGATCATGTGGCCAGCATGACAAAACTGTTTCTGGTGAACCAGAGCAGCACACGGAAACACCGTTTACCTTCCCGCTGTAGCGGTACCTATTTATCTACTTGCACTTTGAGGTGCTTTCGAACTGCTAAGTTGGCAGGAGCTGGGACCGAGCAACGGGAGCTCACCCCGTCGTGGGGATTTGAACCGCCGACCTTCTGATCGGCAAGCCCTCGGCTCAGTGGTTTAACCCACAGCGCCACCCACATCCCTTATGTACATAATAAAACTCTGTAAATACACAGAAGTGGAGTTGAGAGTCGTCACTTGTGGAAAGCACAACCCTTGTCCTCACACCTAGTTAGCCTTTCACCTTCTGCGTTCCCCCGTCTCCCTGGCTAGGGCCCATGGCACCAATGGGTGGTTGGAGGCATGGAGATTTTTCATATCGCACTGCCATATCTAAAATCTCCAGGCCAAACCTGGAGAGCTGGCAAGACTACCTCTTACAAACTTGGGAATTAATTATAAACATGTTAACAATAGCAGGCTGGAAGTGTGAAATCGAATGCAATCCCCGCAGCCAGGGTGCTGAAGGCTGACAAAAGCAAACTTAAGATGTAATGATTATTTGATAAAACTGCGTTCTTGTTTGACTACTCGGCAAAAATGCTGTCCGTGTATAATCTTTCTGAAATTATTTCCCCTGCAATACGATTTGGGTTCTCCCCTTCTTTATTTGTATTTCTCTCTTTTTATACTTCAATAATTGTATGTCTTGATATATCATATTGGGAAAAGCAAATAAAAATTCACTGTGACTGGCTGCAATGATAATTCCCATCTGTTGCATGCTGGGTTAGGTTAAGTGTTATTGAAGCAGACTTGTTTTATTTGAAGTTGCCTATGGCTTTCTACCCTTTTGTCCATCTTCCAGTGGCCACAAGATGGCCACTGTGTGCTACTTGAGCTTCTGCAACCCTGTGCTTGTTATGCGGAACAACAATGTCTCCATCATTTGTCATCTTGCCCTGCGAAGTAGCAGTTAGAATGAAATACATTGACTGGCCCAAATTCACCTAGTGAGCTTCATTTGAACCAAGGTAGCTCTGTTTCCACAGCCACCACTATTCACTGAACCAATATTAACGGTTGCAGCCCCAAAACTGAGAAGAACGTTAATCAAAGACAGTACGGTGGACTGTAAAGTCTGATTGGCAATCTAATATAGAAACTGGTTATCACAGTATTTTAACAGTGCATCTATGAATATTCAGCACAGCATGCATAGATAGAATATTTTTATTTCATTTTTGGAGGACAGGACCAGGATGGTTACAACAACAAATAAACTTTGACTTAATTCTGCTTGCATTCTGCTCAGCTTCTCTTCTCCCTGCCCTTATTTTTTTCCCTGCGGCTAGATAATTTTCCTCAATTCCCACTTATTTTATCATTACAGACCTTCCCTGCTTTCCTGGATAGCTTTCAATATCACCCTCCCATTGCCCATTCTCCTTTCCTTTGGCTTCCCTGACACCAAGTACCCACTTCACTAATAGAGGGAGTGGTAATTATGAGGATCATTATCATTAAACAGAACCATCATCTTAAACAAATGGGTAGTATAATTATAGGCATAATGAAAGAGAGACTTCATGAATGTGATGTCTTGTCGAGAAAGAAAACAAATCTTGAATCACAGGTATCATTTTCCCAACTCCATTGAACCCAGGACAGCAGATCAATGCTGTTTGTGAAAACAGAGGGCCCAGGGAGGTATGATTAATTATGCTTCCACTTGGAGGATGCCAGAATTGATTAATGGATAGGATAAATGGCAGAACGATTCACCTCCTGCAGGTCGAAGTGGCTGTACAAAGCTGTAATCAACATGTTGGATGCTGGGTTTGACTCAGCAGTTACCCAATTTCAAAAGAAAGTAGACTTGAAGATGTCAGTTACACCGAGTTGTGTAAGGAAATTCTCGCCATCCTTTTCTTCCATTAGTGGACAAATGCCATTTTTGTATACACTCTCAAGTTTCCTTTAAAAGGTAGGCTTCTAGTGCAATCATAAAAAACCCCAACATAGCCAGTTAACTTATGGTTACCAGATTTTTTTCAATGAATCCGGGAACACTTTTTATTTTATTTTGGAAGCTGAGTAGCAACAGGGAGTCAGTAGTGGGGATGGTGAGGCAAAAGACCCTGGGCCCAAGCACACATGCATAAAGGTGCAAAGCCTTTTTCGCACCCCGTGAAACATAAATGCACAGAGTTTTTCAAAATCTGGGCAACGCCCGCTTCCCATGACTCCTGAGCCTCCCCCGATCAGTATAAACAAAGAGGGAAGGGGGCAGGAGATCTGTACTGCCGAACGTCCCCGGTTCTCCTGTGGCAGTGGCAGCGGCTTTTTAAGATGCTGTCTAGGTTTGTCATTGCTTTTCTCCCAAGAAGCAGGAACTGGGGGCGCCTGGTAACCCTATGTTAACTTCAAAATACTATGCCCATAACATACATGTATCTCACAACCTTCTTTCCAAAGCCCTTTCCACCCCTGACAGCTACAGATGAACACAGTGCTGACGTATTAGCACTGAACAAACATTTTCACAATTGCTGCCTTTGCATAGAGTGTTTCCAAAATAAGCAGCCCAGCAGCGCAGAGAGGGACAGACTACAAATGCCAGATACTGCCTTCTCAATGAATGACAATTATGAAAACATTATTTTTCTCAAGCAAGCATTCGTGATGTAATAAACAGATTACGATATATGGTGACTTGAGGACAATGATAACTAAGCTGTCGGTGGGAAGTTCTCCCAAGAACAGGTTTTTTAAAAAATAAATTGATCCCTGCTTTGAAAAAGCCCATTATCTTGCAAGATAATTGTAGGCACTTCACATTTTGATTCCCTTATGGGCCTATTCGCTTGAGTTAGACCATTAAAAAAAAAAGGAAGGAAGGAAAAAGTAACAGTGAAAAAGGAACAGTGCTTGCCTGAGAAACCACTTTAAATGCAGCATCTAGTATTGTCAGCCCCCTGCAGTGAACTCCGTAGAAGACCAGCAGGTTGAGAATCTCAGACAAACGCAGAAATCAAATGGTATTTTTTATCTATTATGCCTCACTCCTATTAAAAGCAGCTTAGCAAGTCAGGGAGGAACAGGGAGTAATGGCAGAAAAGTTGAGAGGGAAAGAGGTGATTAGGACTAGTATTTGCAACCAGTAACATTTAGGACAAACCATGAGTGTTAATTGTGATGGGGAGCTGTTTTGGGAACTCAGGCTGAAAAGCAAAACTCAAACACACTCCTTGGCCGTGGTGGTGGGAGGAAATGCGAAAATATTTTATTCAATTTTCTGGTTCAGTGTTAAGAAGCAGGGAAATGGTTTTCTTTAAATGTAATAACCCTTTCTTCTTTACATTTTACAATACAGTCAAATCAGCAAGGGCTTGGGAAAGAACACAGTAGAGGGCAGGTACGGTAGCAGCGGGGTGCAGTGGGCGAAATGGGGAAGTTCATGTAAACATTTTTCACTAGCTCTCCAGAGCAGATTATTGTATCTCTCTCTCTCTTCTCTCTTCCCCTCTCCCCCCCCCCTGTGTGTATTATTTAAAATGGACAATACTGATGTGGAGTCATCAGCTACATAATGACTGTTCCCAATGAAAAGAGAGGAAAAACGAGATAACTTGCATGCATAAGGATAAGCTTGTTACACAGTCAAGGCTACAACAATACATTCAAAGCTGGAGCTGCTGGAAGCTGTTGAAATAAACAAGGTGGGCACATTAACATTTGTGGACCCCAGTCAGTTCTGGGGTGGAATTTTCATCTATTAAGGCTGCAATATGAAATAATAAAAGTCTTTTGCTTGTGTTCCTGTGCTGCAAAGGCAGCAGGGAAGGGGGGGATATTACAAATTGGGCAGAGCTGGCTCTCAAAATATCCATGTCTGAAAACTCAAGGAGCTTTCAGAGGAAGTACAAATAGTATTTTGGATCCTGGCCCAGACAATGGATGTGAGATAAGTGATCACCAATGAATTACTAAGAAAGAAAGAAAAAACGGTGCTTCTAATATTGTGAACTTGAAGGTAAAATTCAAATAAATATCTTGTAGTGCAGGCATGTCCAACAGGCTCCCCTAAAAAAAGCTCAACGTTTTACCTCCTCCCTGAAAAAACTTTGACCTGAACCCCCCCCCCAAAATGGGCCTTCCTAAAAAAAGGTCAACAATTTTGACCGGAACCCCAAAAAAGGGGGTAGATCACTGCCAGTTTTTAACTCTGTGAGTACCGGTAGATCGCAGTCTCTTGGGAGTTGGCCACCCCTGTTGTAGGGGAACTGTTGGGAATCTGAGGTGAGATAACTCCCAGTTCTAGTCACCACAGAGAGGCAGCTTAAGGTCCAAAATAATTTACTGTTGTAGAAGATTAGGCTTCAGTAATACAGTTCCAGACACTGGTATATACATACGGTACAGTTTGTAGGCTTTGCATATACAGATACAGATATATACAAGTATAAAGTATCTCTGTTGCTCCAGCAATTCAAAATGTAATACAGACTCTGTCACTTCTCAAGACTGACCCTGACACACTTCACAAAGCCCCAGACCCAATGATCTGGCATGCCCTAATCACATATAGAGATGGCACTACGCCATTGCCATAGCAACTGGCTCAGCTGACCTTGCACCGGTTGACTTTGCCCACACCATGCTTCCCTTCCCAGTAACTGATGTCATGTGTGAAAGATGTGGCTGCAAAGGAGCAAAGCCTTGCAGTTAGGATCTGCAGCATTGCTTACATTGACTGGCAGTGAAGAGCATCAGGGAATTCAAACCCCTGCCTCTAGGGATGCCTGGGGACTTGAGGGGGTGGTGTTGTTTATGCTGCTGGGACTGACCAACTTGGGTGCTGTGGAATCATGGTGTGTGTTAGGATAGGTGCAAGAGAGTGTCCTGCTCACTGGACATCCATCAGCTCCTCTGAATAGGGGTGGCATGTGGGCATCATCATTAGCAGCTGGTGGTGGGTTATGGAGGGATTTCCACAGATGTTGGGTCATCTCTGCTGTCTGGGGATTTTCTGGTTCTGTATTTTTTCTTGTCCCTCTTGAGCTGAGCACACAATCTGAAGGCACCCCTGTTTAGGGAAGCTTTTAATGTTTAATAGATCATTGTATTTTAATACTTCTGTTGGAAGCTGCCCAGAGTGGCTGGGGAAACCCAGCCAGATGGGGGGGGTTATAAATAAATTATTATTATTATTATTATTATTATTATTATTATTATTATTAGATACAGAAGCTCTTCTGGCAGCACAGTGGCAGCGAATCTCTGTTGCTGGGGTAACTAAGACATAGGATTGCCCATTTGCAACTATAAAGCTGTCTGTTTTCCAATATCAGTTCCAATTTGCAAATCACAGGGGCATGATCAGATCACACTTGCACCCTGAGGGAGAAATATATCAAATTATCTATGAATTTTTTGGAGATGAAAATGTAATCATATTGCAGAAATGATTTATATATTTCTAAATAGAATGAGAAGTCTTGAGCTGTTGGATGTATCCATTGCTATGCATCTATTAACTCTAATCAATTGATGCTTTTGAATTATGGTGCTGGAGGAGACTCTTGAGAGTCCCATGGACTGCTAGAAGATCAAACCTATCCATTCTGAAGGAAATCAGCCCTGAGTGCTCACTGGAAGGACAGATCGTGAAGCTGAGGCTCCAATACTTTGGCCACCTCATGAGAAGAGAAGAATCCTTGGAAAAGACCTTGATGTTGGGAAAGATGGAGGGCACTAGGAGAAGGGGACGACAGAGGACGAGATGGTTGGACAGTGTTCTCGAAGCTATGAACGTGAGTCTGACCAAACTGCGGGAGGCAGTGGAAGACAGGAGTGCCTGGCGTGCTATGGTCCATGGGGTCACGAAGAGTCGGACACGACTAAACGACTAAACAACAACAACTTACACACTATTAACCACCTCAACATTTCTATTAATAATTTGCTGCCATCCCCCCCCCTTTTGTCTTTTTTTCCAGGTTGCATCACTGTCCTGAATTACCCTTAAGTTACTAATTGTCCCTCTTGGAGTTGCTCCAGTAAGTTGTTTATTTATCTATTTATTTTAAGAGGATTAGCCTGCGAAATGTTGCTTGAATCTCATTTGGAATATATCCAGAACTGAGAGTCCACCCCCCCCACCCCAACTTTGATAATTCCCCTTAATAAAGAGAAATTGGCAGTTATCATCAGTTTTTGTTTCCAAAACAAATAAAAACGCTTTCTGAAAACAGTTAAGTCTCTGCTTTTGTTTTTATCTAGGCCCCATCTACACTATCCATTTAAAACGGTATCATGCCACTTTATACAGCCATGGATTTGTCCAAAGAATCATGGGAGCTGTACTTTTTTAGAGGTGCTGAGTACTCCAGAGACCCCCATTCTCCTCACAGAGCTACAATTCTGAGTGGTTTGGCAGTGAACTCAAGAGGGAATTCTGGAAATTTTAGCTCTGTCCGGGAGCAGGGGTTTCCTAACAACTTGCAGCTCCCTTAGAAAATCTGCTGTCTCTGGGATTCTATGGGGGAACCCCTGGCTGCTAAAAGTGGTATGATACTGTTTTAACTGTATAGTGCAGATTGGGCCCTAAGGGAGATAAAATCTGCAAAATATAAGGTCAGCAAGGCATTAGCAGGGCTTTGGCACAATTGGCAGTTTTGTGGTTGTAAGTTTGAATCTTGAAGCCTCCAGACAACTTGAAACATTATTTTTATTGTTATTAACGTAGCCAGGGGCGTCGGAAGATAGGGGCGGGGGGGGGGCGACGGATCGCCCCAAGCGACGCGATCCCAGGGGTGCCATCGCCACTGCCCGCCCCGCCCCCAAACGCAGGCCACGTCATTGCGCATGGTGCGCCCTGCCCTAAAACGCGTGCCACGTCACTGGGGGCAGCACGCCTGCTCTCCGCCCCCAGTGGCGGAGCATGAAGCTCCGCCGCTGAACATAGCATATGATTACCGTATTATATATTTTAAAGGGTTTAATCGTGGGTCATGTAGCTGAGTCAGTGGCGGAGACTTCAAAGTGCTGTTGGACTTGGATACATTTTTTGGACTTCTGGACACTGGCAGTGAAACACTGCTTTCTAGACAGTGTCCTGGTCAGCCAGTGTAAGATGCAGCCACCCACCTTCTGCCAGCATTTCCTGGGAAGTTTTCCGTTCCTATTATTATAGCCAGTCATTCTGCTGATGAATATATAACCTAGTTTAAATGACTCATGGAGGAACAGACACCATTCTGGCAAGATCATCTCATTTGCATAATAAGTGTCAATACACTCATTATGTGAATGAGACACACAGAAATGAAAGCAAACATGAGGAAAGGTAGTAAAAATGGTTTCAATTTAGCTGCCATCTTTTGTTTTAATGGCTCCTCTCTTGCATGTATTCAATTCCATGGGATTTCACAGCAGAGTGGTCCAAACTGGTGGCTTCAAATTTTCTGGTGTTTAGCATTGCACTTCATATATTTCTAGTACATATACCCTATTTGGCAGGAAATAACAGCCCCTTTTTGTACTTTAAGACTATGATTAAGTCTGGCATAATCACCAACAATAATCAATGTTAATAAAGTAATAATAACTATGAGAACCGGTGTTGCTTAGTTGCTAAGTGATCAAGGTGTGACTCAAAAAGTCATTGGCATGAATCTTCCCTCTGCTATGACTCAGTGCAGGTCAGTTTTGGATCACATCATTTGCAAGCACCCACATCGCGCTATGTCTGAGAGTAATTTAATCCTTGCCACAGCATCATCATTCCTGGTGGAATTGTTAAGAGTTGCTGGGCTAGGACTGGAGAGAGACAGGTTGTCAGGGACTGGCTGGGTGAGGAAGAGTGGTGGGAATCACCCACTCAAGAGCTCCCCAGAAGGCAGCAACGTAGATCCCAGATGCTGCTGGTGGGGACAAGCTAGGAGGTACTAGAAGTAGGAAGCACGGGGGATAAAAATGCAATCAACAAACTAAACAATACATAAATAAAGACACCACTGTCTCAAATGAGCTTCCTTCCAAGGAAACCTAACCCAAGGCATTGAGATCTCTCAATGCTCAGAAACTGGGATCATCCAGTCATACCCAACGTAAAAGTGCAGTAGAATTGGCAACCACTTCGAAGAAGCGGCCTCTTCTGTCATTCGAGGCAATCACATACATTGATTCATGCAGACACATAAGGGGAAGCTTGATGGAGTGTGTATGTGTATGTGTGTGTGTGTGTGGGGGGGTAATTGTTACCGTTGCACACGTTGAAAAGAACCCAATTTCTGGTATAAGAGGGAGGTGTGCCTTAAAATTATTTATTTTTACAAGTGTTCCGCCTATTGGAAATGTGTGTGTGTGTGTGTGTGTGTGTGTGTGTGACAACGATCTTAATACAAAGAGCCTTGATAGGTTCAATGTGTACTTACTTGAGTGATGTGTACTTACTTGAGTGCACTGGAATAAGTGGTACTTGATCTAATGACAAAGACGGCACATTCTGAGGTTTGTTCAAGAGTATGAGCCTGATTACTAACTCTATTAAAAAAATTAATCCATGTGCATGCAGTGAGCCAATCACGATGTGCAAAACAGGGAGGTTTAAACCTCCACTACCTCCCCCAATAAGGGGTGAGGGATGGGGACTTTACCCAGGATGCCAAGTCTTCCTGTTTGGATAGACATTTGGCTTAAATCAGGGATGGGGAACTTGTTCCAGATGTTCTTACATCTCCCATTAGCATCAGGTATCATGGCCAATGGACAAGGATCATGGGAATTTTATTTCAACAAAATCTGCAAGGCCATAAATCCTCTCACCCCTGATTTAAGTTCCTCCATCTAAGTTTTCAGGATTGAGTGCAATCAACATTGAAAACGATCATGTAGATTCCAAAATTATTTAAATGCTCTCGAATGTTTGCCCCCCCCACTCCACTTATACTTTTAGAGCAATCAGAGGGAAGAAATGAACAATCGTAAGGCAATCAAACGGCAACAACCAGAAGAAGATGGGCAATCAAATGTCTCTGATTTACTCATGAAAATGTGCAGGATTATAAGAGGGTTTTGTGGTGTTTGGTTTTTTCTTTTTTTAAAACACACACACACACACACACACACACATGAAATCTTTTATTTTGCCAAGGAAATTAATTTATCAAGTGAAGGAACAGCTTTTAACCTTTCTCACAGAAATGGATTCGTCATTTTAGAATAATAATTGACACACTTAGAGGGCATTGGGATGTGCAGCACATCAAAGGTGAGGTATATCCAAAATGGGCATTAGGTAATATTATTAAAAACTTTGGTATATTTTTTTAACACAGGGTCCTTTCTCACCACAATAGATTCTCTCCCTCCCTCCCTCTCTCTCTCCACATATACACAATTCTGGTGTGCAAATGGGCCTTAGTTTGTTTGTTGCAAAAAGCCCTCTTCAGGATAGACTTGAGGGAAAGTGTAGTAAAAAGGGGCTGCATGTTTTTCCCTGCTTGCTCCCAAAGCCATGAAGGAGTTCCCAGACCCTCCAAGTGTCCCTATTTTCCAGGGACAGCTGTCCCAGTTTCTGATTTCACCCCAGAATGCCCTGCTTTTCCGTAGGACGCCCCTATTTTCATCGGAGAAATGTTGGGGGGTATGGAGTTGTGAGACCCCCCCCCCCCAAGCCAAGTAATTATACAACCATTAGAAGACACCTGAAGGCAGCCCTCTATAGGGAAGTTTCTTTAATGTTTAATGTTTCATTATGTTTTTTTTATATGTTGGAAGCAGCCCAGAGTGGCTGGGGCAACCCAGTCAGATGGGTGCGGTATAAATAATAGAATTCTCCTTCTTCTTTTTATTCTTCTTGAACAGGGTGTCCCTATTTTCATCAGAGAAATGTTGGAGGGTATGTCTTCCTACCTACATCTCTGCTACGTTGGGCAGTATGCTTTCCCTATGAATGGCCCCTCCATGATTTAGAGCAGTGACTGCTCAGGGTGCCAAAGTGTATGGGGAGCTTCCAATGCATACAGTAGACAAGGCTCACTGTAGCAGAACTTATGGACAGACACAGCAAGTGGGATGGGCGGGCAGAAGGCGCCATGAGACATTAAGGCAGGCATCCCCAAACTGCGGCCCTCCAGATGTTTTGGCCTACAACTCCCATGATCCCTAGCTAACAGGACCAGTGGTCGGGGAAGATGGGAATTGTAGTCCAAAACATCTGGAGGGCCGAAGTTTGGGGATGCCTGCATTAAGGGCACGTGCCTTTGAGGCAAGCAATGCCCAAAGGGGACTAAAAATTGAGGGTCAAATTACCCACGATGTTTATCACATGTTTGGACCTTGTGTGCTTTCTTTTTCTTTGCTGAATAGAAGCTGCAGCACACCCCACCCCACCCCAATCTAGATCAGGGCCATGGTGGGGCAAAAGCTTAAAACCCCTCTCTCTACAATCTCAATCGCACCTCCCCATAGAGTCAATTTAATAAAGTGAAGAAAGCATTGGTGGGTTGATCACATGATTAACATCACCTCTAATTTGGCCTTTACTCTTCCACAGAAGAGTATGTTCCACAGAAGAAATGGTTTTTTCCATTTGGGGGTCATACTGACCTCCTCCTCCTCCTCCTCCTCCTCCTCCTCCTCCTCCTCCTCCTCCTCCTCCTCCTCCTCCTCCTCCTCCTCCTCCTCCTCCTCTGTTTTTCTTTCAGAACTAGTTTTCTTGGAAGACTAGACCATATGCCAGATTTATTTATTTTTCTATCAAACTCTGAAATTCGGTTACTGAGCACACAATGTGTACTTCATAAAAACACACACACAACAAACCTAGGAGTTCTCCTGTGAAAGCCCCACTGGAACTATTGGGAACTGCACAAGCTATGCTCACTTGTTCACTGCCCCCCCCCAAATCTCAGTCAACTCAGTAGCAACTACAGTTAAATATTACTGCAGATGGAACACTGGAAAGATTGGGTTTCATTTACTGTATACGCAGGGGTTCAAAACCAAAAACTAGGGAAGGAGGGCAGTTCCCACTTAACCCCTTAGCCAAAACAAAACAAAATAACAATATTTTCCAAAGTAAATACATAATTTATTAAATGACAAGAAGTCAATTGTATACATAGATAACGATAATAATTTAAACCTGCTAGAAGTTCAGCATTCTGTTTCCCGCCGTTAAACGATCATAGGTCTGCCCAGATCTTCGATTCTCTCTTGTGGATTTTTTTTAAAAAAGCTTAACTGCAGCTATTATATTTCTCTCTCTCTCTCTCTCTCTCTCTCTCTCTCTCTCTCTCTCTTCTATATCTATATATTACATTACCCCATGAAATGAATTAAATATGACCACTACTATCTTAGCATCAATCTAAATGTTACTTTTTATCCTCAGGATACTTTTCAAAACAATACACAACGTAATGTGCAATTCATTCATTATAAGCTATTAGCATATTTTTGCACCACCTCATTAGCTTTAACATAGCTATACCGATCGCACGTCAACCAAGAGCATCACCTTTAGTGTCTTATCAAGGTGACCATCACCATTGTGTTTATTTTATAGATGCTTTCTTGCTTATTCATATTAAAAGTGTCTATGTCTAAAAATTACAAACTGCTGGCATCAGCCAAAAAGGACACTTGTTCTTTTCTTTTTAAAAAAATATCCATTGCTTTCATTGGATGGCATTATTAAAAGAAATATAAATAGAAAGCACTGCTCAGCGGTTATGTGAAAGAGGAAAGAAGGTGAAGCCTTGCCCAGTAGCAATGAATGAGAGAAAGAAAGAAAGAAAGAAAGAAAGAAAGAAAGAAAGAAAGAAAGAAAGACCGGAGATTTGCCTAATCAGTTGATCTTCCTTTGTAAATCAGATCACATGCCCTACATCAGATGGCTTAATAGTCACTGAGGATTTCATTTCGCTGTGTGAGCTGCAGGATGGTGCCTTTGAATTTTATGGAATTAATTGCCCCGACAGGGAGACTTTCCATCATAATTCAACTTTCTTCTTAACCTGTTTCCAAAAGAGGCTGGCCATCTTGCCCACGTACATGAAGGATGAGGGATAATTCTGTCTCTAATCCAGGCTCTTCCTCTTTTAGGATTCTCTCCCTGCCCAGTTCCCAAAACCACTAACAGATGCCTCCTTCCTAGCTAGTGCATTTTGTGGCTGTCATACTGGCAAATTCAGGCTGTGCAATGAGAGCTGATTGGGAGGTCTCGTGCAATAAACCCGGCTTCCCCAAAAACTTGGACATCTTTGTGATAAGAGAAGTGCCAGGAAAATGCACCAGGCCGTGTGGAATAACACCTGCTTTGAGGTGACTGTCATCTAACTTCTCCACAAGCAAGTCAGCACAAATGCCCATTGAATAGCCAGCCACCCTGTAAACAAATCAGGATGAATCTTCAATAAACAAGTTGTCTGGAACATGCCCTTTGTTTTGTTTTTTTGTCAGACAAGCTTAATGCCCTCCATGCATCCAGGTAAGGCTGATGAGAAGCTTGCGTTATACAGTGGTACCTCTGGTTGCGAACTTAATTCGTTCCAGAGGTCCGTTCTTAACCTGAAACTGTTTTTAACCTGAGGTACCACTTTAGCTAATGGGGCCTCCCGCTGCCACCATGCGATTTCTGTTCTCATCCTGAAGCCTGCTGCCTGCCCAGTTTCTCTCAATGCAAAGTGGCTCCCTCTTTTGCCTCAAAGGTCTAACAACAGATTTGTATTGTGGAAACCACCAGGAAGTTAAATAAGCTCTTTCAGATGTGTATGCTTCATTTCTACGCAAAACCTCACTTACCACCAGCATCCAAGAAAACTGCACAGATAATGGAGGTAGGGCTTATTTTCCTGAGAATTGTGCATGTCTTACTGCAAACATCACCTCTGTGGACAAATAGCTGGCTTGGGTGATGTTCAGTGGAATAATCAGCATGGATCTGGATCAGTTTCTGACTGGTACCAGCAAATTTAACAAGACCTTTTACAAGGCCTGGACATCCCATCAAAGCATATAGATACCAGGAAACAAGTTTGGCTAAACATCTTCAGGTATGATCTGTGATGTAGCCTTGCTTTACCTCTCAAGGTAATATATTGAAAATGAAGGAGGTTATTCAATTTAATTTCACTCACTGACACTAATGGACCCAACTTAGATTTGCTCATTGATTTCAGTGGGTCTGTCTATCAGTTGGGGTAAAAAGTAGCACTCACAGCCTGGGACACTTAGAGACTAAGTCACACGTTTTTGAATGTTTAGGACTTAAACCTAATGTAAATCAGCTTTAAATACTTAATGTTTATTGATTTGGGAGGTACTTCCCCTCTCTTAGTAGTTAACTTCCTAGCCAAATGCTAACTACGTTATCATTGCATTATTAGGTTTAATACATTTTACCCTCTCTGCTTAATGTGCAGAAACTTCCTTTTAAATTTCAAATCCATATAACCTCAGGTTACATATCTAGGAAAGCATGAAGTTAGCCAGGCAGAGAGTATTAATCACAGCATAACATGTTACTGATGATTTCTAACATATTATTCTGAAATACTTATCAGATTTTAATTTCTTTGTCTCCTGTTTCCATTAGAGAGGGCTGCCTGAGGTGTCTCGAGAAGCCATTTTTGCCTAATGAAATGTTAGCAGCACACACGTAAACTCGCAGCCAAGGTGGTGGTGACTGTTTGTTTTCAATATGAATTACCCTGAGGGTTATTGTTTTGTTTCATTTTTTTGCAAAATGAAATAAAATGACAAGTGCAGTTGCACTATGTGAATCCCAGTAATATTATTCATTCTGAATATAATTCACTCCAGGAGAAAGGTCAGGGTCCCTGTGGATTGACATTAGCTGAAGTGGAAGAACATTGTGAAGGCCTGTTATCAGAACAAGAGGCGAAATTAATATGTGTATTCAAATTTGGACATGAAATTCAATGAATGTATAGTTTGTAAACACTCTTTTTTGTTGTTGTTCCATTTTAAAGAGCAGGAAATAAATAAGGACAGCCTTCTAAGATCCACTTTCAGATTCTGTCAGGGAATAAGTGAGAGAACAATGGTGGGAGGAATTTAATGTAGCACCAAGGAGATTGCTCCATCAAGGCAACAGTTTATGCTTGCCCATTGGAACTATCAGTTCTTTCCCCCTACACATACAGTTCTGGGGTTCTCCTGACTCCCCTGGGGGAGGGAGTGTGCAGGGGGAGAATGAAGGGGGGAAGGTCCATTGCACTAGTGGACGTTCTTGTGTGGACTTTTGTGGAGTTTAGGATGAAAGCTTCTTCCAGATGTTATTGTGCCTCTGAGAAGCACACCAGCTTGAATAATGTAAGGCACCTAATTCCCCAGTGGATAGTTTGCAGCACCTCCAGTTGGTTTTATCTGTGATTTCCTACGGATGTGATTTCCTACTGTTCTGCTTTTCCCTTTGGGTAGAGCACTCAGATGCTTGTGGCCACAGAGAGTGGGAGTCTCCCACTCCCTCTGCTTAACGGAGGTTATGTGCTGAATAGGTGACAGCCGAGCCCCCCAGGCAGAGGGCAAGTAGCCACACTGTAAGCGTGCAGTTTGAGGTGTGTTATGCCAACAAACTCTCAAGTGCAGGGAAGTTCCCGCTGTGCATCAGTGAGAGCAAAGGAAGACACAGCAACAAAAATGGAAAAACAAAAATGCACCCAATATAACAGATTGGCAAATTTTAATGAAGGAATATTCACAGCTAGCCAGAGTTACTGGGAGAATCAGAGGGCAAACAAACAAAAAAATAAAACAGGAATGGAAGATTTTTGATGAATATATAAGAATGAACAAAACAACCAAACACTGAAGGCGGATTGGAATTGAACCATGTTGAAATTTATAAGGAGAGAATAAAGAGGTGAACTTTTTGTGTATAAAAAGAT
Source organism: Zootoca vivipara (assembly GCF_963506605.1). Taxonomy (NCBI): domain Eukaryota; kingdom Metazoa; phylum Chordata; class Lepidosauria; order Squamata; family Lacertidae; genus Zootoca; species Zootoca vivipara. The sequence continues at coordinate 23,581,854 of NC_083279.1, read as the reverse complement.
GGAGTTATATAAATTACATAGGATATGATTGGAAGATTGTTTTTATCTTTTGTGCTTTATTTTTTTTCTCTTTCTTTTTTCTTCCCTCTTCTCTTTTCTTTTTTGAGGTGAAAAACCTTGTGTACAATTATGATTTGTTGTTGTTATTTCTTTTTTCTGCTCCTTTGTAAAAGAATGTCTATGTCTTATTTGTATGGTTTTAATGATTGAAATAAATAAAAAACTTTTTTTTAAAAAAGGAAGACACAGCAACCTCTGTAAGTGAACACAACACATTCTTCCTCATCTATTGCCACAGCCAGCCAAGCATTCCCTTCTCCTGCCCCCAGAGTTTTTATTTATTCATCAAAGGAGCTCAAAATGGTGCATATTGTTCTACCCCTCTTCATTTGCCTGGGCAGGCTGCAGGCGGTTGTTGAGTCAGGGCCCCTTCCAACTCTAGAATTCTACGATTTGAAACTCAGTGGGGGAAATGACCTCAGTGCTTTTTAAGTCAACAATGTTCGCACAGGCTTAGACACTTATTATGGGAGGAAAGCCCCAGAAAATCAAAGAGCTAGGTCCACTTATGCCTTCAACAGGCGCAATATGGTTACAATACTGTTACAACTCTGGTTATCTAGATAGTAAAGCAACTCTAGATGGAAAACTAGGTGGAGAGACTTGATGTGGAGAATTCACATGTTCAGAATTGCCACTAGCAAGGGATGTCCCATGGCTGTAGTTTCAAAAGCATAGAAGCTGTATCAAGGCTCTGAGTTGTTGTGAAATAAGCAATGGAGGACACCAAGGAATCCTCTGTTCTCTACAGCTAAATAACAACTAGGTTCATATGTAAGATCTTCCAAGCAGACCTTGGCAGAGATTCTCAGTGTACATGTGCTTGTGGCCTGAATAATAATAAAAAAGGCGGGTCCATATTTTAGCACCAAGGTTTGTAATGGTCAACTACAAATACTCTGGATGTCAATATTTCTAGTGTCAGAATACCTTTTAAACATTTGTCTGCCAAGGGAGCACTATACATCTGTCAGAGAATTCCTGCATATTAGAGAAGAGTGTTATAAACAAAATTGAGTGAAGCCAAAGATGATCAAGATCAGTGTGGCAATGCTCTGAAAGAGCTTATTTAACTATTCCCTTCCTGGCGGTTTCCCCAATACAAATCTGTTATTAGACCTTTGAGGCAAAAGAGGGAGCCACTTTGCATTGAGGGAAACTGGGAGTTATGGATAATGTTATAGAAGGCACTGTTTGTTCATACATTACATTAGGCAAGCGTTATTGGTTGTCTGTTTTCTGGTCCTCCAGAAAACAGGACAGAATTTTCTGCCACTGCTCTGAATTCTATGAGATGGACGGTCAGTAACAGTGGGCAATTGTCTCTCAGGTATTCTCTGCTAGTGATTATCACATTCTACTGAGGCAGTGCTAAGCTTCAGACAGGGGGCAGATTTCTCCCAAGCAGCCCAACAGATGGATTAAAGATGGATTTCTTTAAAAAGCTCAACAACAACTTTGCAGGTGTCAGGAATTTTTGAAATATTGCAACCCTACTTCAGAGGAACCCCCAGGTTTCATAGAACAGTTTGTATAAAGATTGCTCTAGCTAGACAAAAGGAAGGCAATATGCTAAGGGCTCACATACAGCTTGCAAAAGCTGAGAATAGTGAGGCTGCAAGTGTCTTGTTTCATTCCTGCGATATGCTGGGTGGGTTGTAGTACCGTATCTTGAAATAGCTCAGCAACAGATGGCGTTTAGCCACTCCTCCTGAATGGAAGACTCGCTTCCCCTTTTTGGGATAGCTTATTCAAACCATAAGCAGAGTTGCTAATTTGTTTCGGCACCAAACAAATGGTTTCAGGCTATGCTCATAAAATGCAACGGCGGCAGCCTTACTGGATTAGGCACCAAACCATCAGAAACTTCCGTTTTGGAATTAATTCTTCTGTAGTCAGAGGGCATTTCATTCTCTCTTGGATATTTCCAGCTTTCCTATCACATTAAGTTATTTTAGTTAACATTCCGCAGCAAATGAATGCTAACATGTCCCTCTGTGATGCCACAAGCAAGTGCTTCTTCCTCACACAACACATAATTAGCTTATGGGATTCACAACCACAATATGTGGAGAGGTTTAAAGAGCTTAAATTCCCTTTTCTGAAGGATTAGGGAAAATAATAATGATAGAGAAACCATTTCATGGTGGCATGATAGCCACAGTGAACATCCATTCCCAGAAGCACTATACCTCCAGATATCAGATGCTGGAAACAAACAAGGGAAAGTTTTTGCCTTTACCCATTTTAAGCTGTTACAGACCACAAGGGCCAGATTTAGATGAAGAGAGGGCCTAGGCTACTCCACTTATTCAAATTAGGCCCCAGGGTTTTTCTTACAATCCCCTTCTCCATGAATTAATCAATTAATCAATTTTAATCTAACATATAAATTCTCAAAACTTTCTTATTTGTTAATTTGAGCAACTACTGCTCTCTCTTCATTACAAACAGTATTTCTACCTGCAACACACTTGAACAAGCCTGCCCCCTTCTTTTCACAGATATTTTGTTTCCATTTGATACTGTAACTGCCTCTGATGAGGAACGGCTTAGGGAGCTGGATATGTTTAGCCTGGAGAAGAGAAGGTTAAGGGGTGATATTAAAGGATGCCATATAGAGGAGGGAGAAAGGTTGTGTTCTGCTGCTCCAGAGAAGCGGACACGGAGCAATGTATTCAAACTACAAGATTCCACCTAAACATTAGGAAGAACTTCCTGACTGTAAGAGCTGTTCGACAGTGGAATTTGCTGCCAAGGGGTGTGGTGGAGTATCCTTCTTTGGAGGTCTTTAAGCGGAGGCTTGACAGCCAATTGTCAGGAATGCTTTGATTGTGTTTCCTGCTTGGCAGGAGGTTGGACTGGATGGCCCTTGTGGTCACTTCCAACTTTATGATTCTATGATGAGTTATTGTTTAACTCTTGGGGGAAATAATTAGCATCACACGTCATGTGCATGGAAGTTGCCAAATCAATTAACCACCTAGAAGGGTTACTGTTAATAGCACCAGTTTTCCTATACTGTAACTTGATATTGTTGGATAGTTCTGATGAACTGCAAAAGCATTTTTAGTTTGCTTTCTGTTGCCACCCTGGAACTTTTCTTTATTAGTGCCACTCTGTTTTGTACGATTCCTTGCAAATGCAGGAAAATAACTTTTCTGCTTGTATATGTTGATAATATAATTTTGGTTACTGAGAACAAACAAGATTCTACAAAAAGAGAATTGGGTTAGGGCCTGGCCAGGGCATAGGCGTACTGACTGTGACAAAGGTGACCTGTGTGCTTGTTTGTTTGCTTGTTTGCTTAGCAGCTGTTGGGAACTTCAAGGTCCCTGCTCTCCCTTCTTATGGTCTTTGTACTGGACCTGGAGACTCTAATAGAGAGCATTCCATGTCGAGAAGGAGGGCAAGTGGGCACCCTATCAAATGACAGGGCAGGAGTTACACGGAGCAGGGCCTTTTCACTGTTGGTGCCCATTGTATGGCTCGCTCTTCCCAGACCTGCTCTCTTTTGGCCTGTATTTTGGAGCTTTATAATTTAGGAAGACTTTCGAAAAACTGATTGACAAGTCTTATCAGTCTCGTCAATGAGCGGGTTTTATGAGCGGGTTTTATTTGCTGCTATTCTGGGCTCCTGGTGCACCTGGGTTTACACCAGCTTAATAGAGTTGGCCAGGATGCGAGAAGGGATACAATTTATGAGCTTTCTCCATTATCTGCACAGCAGGAGGTGTTTAGTCAACAGTTCAAAGGCTGAGCTGAAGCGTTTCCTGCTGGCTACCTGCTTTCAGCAGTAAGAGTTGCTGTTTGGTAGTACCCGATTGGTTAGCTGTCAGATTATTGAGCTCCCTGTTGGTGGCTCTTAGGTAATTCCAAAAATACAGAGTCCATTCATAAAACACAGTGTTCATTCATAGAGCAATAACATAAATCTCCATTGCTACATATTAGGTGTGTATTTCAGTGGTTTGAACGTACAGGTTTATGGTCATGCTGTAGTGTAGTGCTTATGCGACTGTGAATAAAAGGTGGCTGTGCTCATCGTCCCGGGGTTTGGGGGTGGGGAGAGGTGACACAACTGATTTCCAATAAGTGCTCCCCCTTTATTTCTATAACAAGTCCTTGTGTCTGTACTCTGAATGGTGACACCAGGGACCTAGAAAGTGCAGGGCTTATCAGTCCAATTGGAGCAATTTGGCCAAATTGGGCCCCGCGGGCCGCTCCTAAGGAGGCCCCCACAACAGGGCAATCTAGATGGATTTTATTTATATCTAAAAGATTTTGCAGACTTTGGCTGTGAACTGGGGCCCTACAAAAAAACCCCTAAAGTTTGGCCCCACTTCTTCAAATTGGGCCCCACTGGCTAGCCCTGAGTCTCATAGTTGCTTGGCCTGAGTTGCCCTGCCCTTGCATGAAGTCTTGGATGTGCAATTTTGGGAGAGGGGAGGTTGCCTGCTGGGGAGTAGGCAGGCTGGCGAGGCCCCCTAGATTTAGAGGCCCTAGGCTTCAGCCTACTTAGCCTATACAGAAATCCGGCACTGACCCTGCTCTTCTGGCTGGGTTTCTCCAGTCACCCTGGGCAGCTCCCAATAGAATATTAAAAACATGATAAAACATCAAACATTAAAAACTTCCCTAAACAGATGTCTTCTAAAAGTCAGAGAGTTGTTTATGTCCTTGATATCTGGTGGGAGGGTGTTCCACAGGGTGGGCACCACTACCGAGAAGGCCCTCTGCCTGGTTCCCTGTAACCCAGGGGTCCCCAGACTACGGCCCCTGGGCCGGATGCGGCCCAATTAGCCTCCCAATCTGGCCCGCGACGACCCCCGCCGCCCGCTGCTGCCGCCCGCTCTTACGGCGCGCGGCGCGGCGGCGATCTTCAAAATCGGCAAAAAATCGCCGAAAATCCTTTGTGCGCATGCGTATGGGCCTCTCCCGACCCAGAAGAGGTCATTTTCGATGCACTTCCGGGTCGGGGGAGGCCCATACGCATGCACACAAGCGATTTTCGGCGATTTTTTCCAACCGTGTGCGTGTGCGCATGCGCACGGGCGCGCACTCCCCCGCCCTCCGGCCCGCTGCGCGCGCACTCCCCTGCTCTCCGGCCCGCCGCGCGGTCGGCGCAGCGGGCACCGGCCCGAAGCCCGGTAAGTCTGGGGACCCCTGCTGTAACCTCACTTCTCACAACGAGGGAACTGCCAGAAGGCCCTCAGTGCGTGGACCTCAGTGGGGGTGGTTTCCAACTGTTTTCCTGGGATTCCTATAGGCCTTCTAAACAAACATCCTACTCACCTGTGTGGCAGGTGGTGCTGAGCTCTCTTTTAGACTGCTGTACCTAGCAGTTCGAAAGCAAGCAGTGCAAGTAGATAAATAGGTACCACTCTGGCGGGAAGGTAAACGGCGTTTCCGTGCGCTGCTCTGGTTTGCCAGAAGTGGCCTAGTCATGCTGGCCACATGACCCGGAAGCTGTCTGCGGACAAATGCAGGCTCCCTCGGCCTATAGAGCGAGATGAGCGCTGCAACCCCAGAGTCGTCCGCGACTGGACCTAATGGTCAGGGATCCCTTTACCTTTACTGTATTTGCATGGGGTTGAATGATGTTGAAGAGTGAGTCAGTCAACCATCATCATGCGCTGATCGATGCCTTCCAGGCATGGACCATATGAGTACATCATTAGCAAGTGGCACTCAGATTGGTGGGTGCTAGTGGAATTTTGATGGCTGCTGTGGGGGCGGGGCCCTCGTGTCTCTAACTCGACTTTCTGCCTAAGCACTGTACCTTTGACACTGCTGCTGTAATTGCCTACAATCATGACTATGTTACACCAGCATTAGCTCCATTCTAGCAGCCGGCTCATTAAAAGCCACAAGACTTATGCTGAAGAGACAGCGATTTTACAGTTAACGGAGATAAATTATTTTGCAGCCATGACTGTTTCACATTTTCAACTCATCCCTACCGAGATAAACAAGGGAAATTTATTTCAAATACTGTCTTTCCATTAGGAATGATAGATTACTTAAACAATATATCAGAGAAATAAAAGCAAGCAGCAAGCTTGTCAGTTGTGGTTAGGTTAAAATATTTCAGATGGCCTCCTTCATTTGTACAGAGTAACGGCTGTTTCTATTAACACATGTCTTGCAACTTCAGAATGTGTAGATCCTGACATTTTTATCTTTAAAATAAATAGCATTACATTTCCATAAATATCCCCTAGAAATTCTGGTTTTTTATTTATTTGGAATATTTATATATAAACTCAATGCAAAGTAAGGTGACAAAGAAAGAAAGAAATAAACTGAGTCAAAGCAGCCAACAATAATATAGCCGGAAGTAAAGACACACATCATAAACGAAAACATAGAACAAATAACAAATAAGATTCAGATCAGCCACTTTTCAACAACGGGCTGAATAAGAAAGTATTGCCAGATCTGCTATAACCGAAGATGGGCACAGGTGAATCTCAACAGGGAAAGCAAACTGGAGCCTGGATTGTCATCATAAAAGCTGACAAATAGTTGCTTTAACCCCCCCCATAGAAAAGTCTGTGTTATTAATTGAAAAGGGTTTTGTGTGTGTTAATAACAAAATTATCCCTACGATGTACTCCTCTGTATTTCTTTTCCTTCTGACCTCACTGTTTGCAATATCCGACCCACCTACCATTTGTATATGTGTATCTCTAATGCAAAACAACAATTCATGCATCTGATGAAGTGGACTGTAGTCGATAAATGCTTATGCCATAATAACTTTGTTAGTCTTTGAGGTGCCACAGGACTCTGTTTTTTCTTTCCCCTTCGAAAAAGTGGTCAATGCATCTAGCACATTCATCATTCGCTTGACAGCTGTGGACATTGAAGACAAATGCCCAGAACCAAGCAGGATGTGGAAATAGATTTCCACATCCACAGTATTTGGTGTGCATTTGCATTGTGTAACACTCGTCTTAGCCCCAGCGAACTTTGCTAGATATATATTTTGCTGCTGATATACATCCTCATCTCTTGTGCATGGCTAGTTGCCTGTGACTAGAGTGGATCATTATCTAACCCTGCACTATCACGTATGCTTCCCCAAGGAAGCTCCATTGAATTCAATGGAACTGACTTCTAAGTCATGAAAATAGGCTTGGGTCTTCGCCTCATGCAGGAATAGTAACAAAATGGGCAGCAGGTGCGACTCTCTGTGTATAATATTCCATGGATAGCTCAGTTGGTTAGAGCTTGGCGCTGATAACACCAAGGTTGTAGGCTCGATCCCCCTATGGGACAGCTGCATATTCCTACCTCGCAGGCGGTTGGACTAGATGATCCTTCCAAATCTGTGATTCCATTAGATCTATGATAACTGCAGTGCTACCACCGAGAAGACCTCATTGTTCTCGGATGGTAGAGCACCTATAGAAGACCCACTATTATATTCAGGTTTCAGTCAGGAAGTTAAATATAAAGAGAGAGAAAGACGGATGGTCCTTCAGATATTATGTTCCTAAGCCAAGAAAGGCTTTAAAGGTCAAAACCAGCATTTCGAATTGGGACTGGAAGCCATCAGTGTGTATAGTCGTACCTTGGAAGTCGAATGGAATCCGTTCCGGAAGTCCGTTCGACTTCCAAAACGTTCGAAAACCAAAGTGCGGCTTCTGATTGGCTGCAGGAAGCCAATCAGAAGCCGTGGAAGCCCCGTCAGATGTCTGGCTTCCAAAAGAACATTTGATAACCGGAATACTCACTTCTGGGTTTTGATTGTTCAGGAGCCGATTTGTTCGGGAGCCAAAGCATTCAAGATCCAAGCTATGACTGTACTGTTCCATAAGCAACAGAAATGCCATTGTCTTTTAGGAAATTTAGAATTAAAAATATACCATGTTTGCAAGTACAGGAAACCATATCAGGTTAAGAATTTGGTCATTATTATTCTCCTCAGAGAGACTTGGCTAAACTTTGTATATCATAACCTTGAACCCTTAAAATGCTAAATGCAGCCATTGCCTCCTTTACACCCCTCCCTCCCATCAGTTCCTGGAGATTCCACCCAAGAGGGAAGCCTTTCTCCTCCTCCAACTGCAGAATGTGTTGCTGTGGACACAGAACCAATTTTAGAATGGGGATATTTTCAAAAGCCCTTCCCAATCCTGAGTCTGTTGCTAGTTTCTTCAGTTGCCATGGTGAATTGGGTGTAAGCTACCCTTCTAGTGGGGGGGGGGGCTGCACGAGGTTAATAGTAATATGGGGCAAAATCAGACAGTGCATTGGGGTTGTTGTTCTTTTTTAACCCAATGCTTATTTGCAAATAAAAATTAATGTACCTCAGGCATTAATGAGACAAAGCAAAAAATGTGTTGCTATACAATGGAAGCCACAGAAACAAGGGCATTTCACTTATTTTGTGGAAAACAAGAAGCCGAAATTGAGGGGCCAGATAGGGAACTCGGGGTCTTGTGTCATGGATTATAATTCTGCTTCTAACTTTATCAACAACCTTCAGACAGACGAAAACAGGGCCAAAGCTCTAGGAAGGCAGAGGCACATCAATGGACAAATAGATGGTGTATAGCAGTGTTTCTCAACCAGTGTGCCTCCAGATGTTTTGGGACTACAACTCCCATCATTCCTGACCACTGGTCTTGCTAGCTAGGGATGATGGGAGTTGTAGTCCCAAAACATCTGGAGGCACACTGGTTGAGAAACACTGGTGTATAGGCATTTTATTCCACAGTCAATGTATGCTGAGTACTTGTTTTTTTTCTACATAGTCCACACACAGTCTAGATCTAGTGCATATTTTTTTGTCCTTGAAAAGTGCTTATTGAGAAACTGGTGTCATTCCAAAAATCAAAGCTCACTGCAGATTGATTCTGCCGTGTGCCCAATTGAAAGCAGACAGAATGGTCCCAGTTATGGGGTATAGGTGTATGTTTCCACACCTGCTCAGTGTTTGTTATGCTTGTATTTATGTTATTTCTCCCCCCTCCCCCAATATGGTAAGGTGCCTTGAGCACAGTTTTAACTATGGAAAGGCAGCATACAAATAAAATCAAGCATGTATGTATTCAGTGTGGTGTAGTGGTTAAGAGCGGTAGACTCGTAATCTGGGGAACCGGGTTCGCGTCTCCGCTCCTCCACATGCAGCTGCTGGGTGACCTTGGGCTAGTTACATTTCTCTGAAGTCTCTCAGCCCCACTCACCCCACAGAGTGTTTGTTGTGGGGGAGGAAGGGAAAGGAGATTGTTAGCCGCTTTGAGACTCCTTCGGGTAGTGATAAAGCGGGATATCAAATCCAAACTCTTCTTTTACTTCTTCTTAGGGCATGTGCAGGGAGAAAAAGGAATGACTAACCTAATAAAGGGGAGGATTTTCACATGTTTGGATGGGATATGACCGGGAGCCTTGTGCAAGCTACTCTAGGCTTCCTGAAAAGAGTGTTATATAATAAAGAGTAATGAATATAAACAATGCAAATTGTACTCAGCCAATGTGTTTGCTGTATCCTTTACAGAAATTGTATGCTGAACAGTGAAACCAAAAGAGCAGAAGAATGAGAGCCATAAATTTACTTCTCTACCTTTCCATTTACTTGAACTAGATTAATTCCCTTGGCCTTATTATAAATGCTTTGCTTATTTAAGGAAGGAAAAGAAAATTGCATGGCTTATATGTCTTGCTACAATTCATTTGCATGGCATAAATTCTCAGTGAGGACATTTTTAATATCTAGCAGGATTTTTTTTTAAATCACATTACATTTCTTGCATATCCAATCAATAATTTCATTGTGTTTTCATGCTGAATAAAGCAGTAGACATAGGCAGAAAACATAGAAAGAAGCTAGACTGACTGGAGTCCTGCTTTAATGGCAGCAGTCTCACTGTCCATTGTGCAGCTATTTAAAATGAACTTAACACAATAGTGAATTGGCATAGGGTTGCAGCCCTTTACTTTCCTTCTCTTAAAGTGATATTAATAGAAAAGGGAGAAGAATCCTGGATCAAGTCCTATAGAAAAAAGTTAGGTGAATCAGGGCATCTAGTTTCAAAACAAATTGTACCCTCTGGGCTTTATGTTCTGAGACCTTCTGCTCTCTTCTTGACCTTGAGCTGAGTGGAAGAATGCTGTTCAGAGACTGTGAATCTATTAACCCCGACTCTTCCAGTGTTTATTCTCCTAGCTGTTCCCCACCCAGTATTTCCCAGCTTCTGCCTTCTGAACTATGCCCCTCTGCAAACCACTGTTTCAAATCTATACTGTCCTGCTGCTCCTGGGAAGATTCAGGATCACGCTCCCACCATACCTCCTCAGTGCAACCCTGCTCAGCATGGTCCCTGACATCTGGATTCTGCTCTGCCCCAGCTCTGCTCTGCTCACTAAACCCTGTTGCCTCTTCACCTTCCGATACTTCCTCCTCCCAGTCTTCTCCCTCTGACCAGGCATCATCATCCCTCCACCAATCCTCTGGCCCTGAGCCTTCTTCCCCTGCGGGTTCCCCAGCTGGTGCCTCCCATCACTCCTTGGTATCAACCCAGTCCATAACAACAGATGACTGCCTTGAGGAGTTCTGCAGTCTACAATTGGAAACAACAGAGGAAGGGAAGTGGAGATGAGGTAAACAAGAAAACAACGAGTTGTTTCATTGACATGGGCTGAGGCTTGGTTACAGATTTAGGGAGTGAGGCTAACCCTTGACTATGATCCTGGAGAAGGTTAAGATTGGCCAGAGGCACTAGAAAACTCAGGAACCAAGAGGACAAAAACTTTACAAAAGAATGGGGGAAATTTATAAGTTATTTAAGAGACCACTGTAAGCAGATGATTTCACTTGTAGTGTAACAATTACCATGGAAAATATGGATTGATACCACAGTTAGAGTTTGAATAAGACGTTTAAAATGGGAATCCAGGGAGGGGGTGGGGGAGGGAGAAGTCCTGCGATTCGGAGGAAATTCTGTATATGGATATGCGTCTAAAATAATTTCCTCATAATTTGGTATTGCAAAATCAAATAAAAATGATTTTTTAAAAAAAGATTGGGAAGAGGTGTGCATCTGCTTGGCCCCACCAGCAGAGGGAGCCCCTGCTGCAACTACTGATGCTGTGTAAGAGCTGTTGCTGGCAGCAGTAGCCAACACAGGGACCCCGAATTCAGCGTACTGTAGGGGCAGGACCAGCCAAGGAGCAGTGGCCCTCCAGACAGCAATATTATTAAAACACAGGGCAACCACCAATAAAGTAATGAATTCATAAAGTAATTAATAAACTAAGCAGTGTTGAATTATGGAGCGAATATGAGGGGGAATACAGAATGTAGGTGGGGTATTCAGCACAGATATTACTTGCCATGCACAAAAACAGCTGGTGGGATCACATTCTCTCTTATCGTGTAGGATATCTTTGAAAGTTGAGAATCATCCCCAGTATAGGCACAGATCTACACACCCACTAGTTCCATTGATGTATTTCTTTTCAAACACAACCTATCAAAGGGAAGAGGTGCACAGCCGTTATGCAGTGACTCTGCCATTCACTGGGAATTATCTCTTGTTAGCAGTCCACAGTGTGGTAAAACCAGGGCATTCCAGGACCTTGGGAGAGTATGCGGAACAAATAAGCTTCGTGCCATGCACTGCTGATACTCCTTGGGTTTTGAGGACTCTGCCTTGTTATGATTAGTACAAGCAATCAAGAACATGAGAAAATATCCAAAGCGTTTGGCTGCCAAGTGCTGGCACACACTCACACCCATCCTTTTGCAAAGGCATCTGTTGTGAGAAAACAAAGCAGCGGCATTATCTTTCGAATTCAGGAGATGATGAGGGTACAGAATAGGCAGCAGGATTGCTGTGGAGTCAATGGATTGCATCATTATATTGCTGTTCATGGGGGATTTCTCAGCAGTTGTATTTGGGTCTTGTTCTTCATTAACGGACTGCAAATGGAAAGAACACTGTATTCCTTAAAAAGAAAAAGCATAGAAAGAGGATAAAATTCAGCATTATTATGTTCTTAGCTCTGACGGAATTAGATATTGGTTAACAGGACTTCATTATGGGCATGTCCTCAATGAATAGAGTGGTAGACCTGTGGAAATGCAAACTGCACAGATAGCTTAGTTCAGGCATCCCCAAACTTCGGCCCTCCAGATGTTTTGGACTACAATTCCCATCTTCCCCAACCACTAGTCCTCTTAGCTAGGGATCATGGGAGTTGTAGGCCAAAACATCTGGAGGGCCGCAGTTTGGGGATGCCTGGCTTAGTTGGTGAGATTGTGGTGTTGCCAAAAACATATGAGGTGACACCGGAGCAATGTGGGAAATAATCTGATTAATGCAGAACCCTGGGAATGAGTTATTTAGGAGTACATATAGCCAAAGCTTTTGTAACTCTTTCCTGTTGCTCATATTATAAATCAATTGCAGGAACCTTGTACTCGTGGTTCTAAGGGATTGCCTTTGTGCTCTCAGTTCCGTTCACAAATTTCTAAGCAGGAAGCAAGACATGGGAAAAGTTCCTTCATTCTTTTAGATTTTCTGCATAATGGTGGGTATTAAAGAAAGGGCTGCATTTGGATGGCTGAACTTGAAACTGCACCCAGTTAAATGATTTGCCCATGTTTCGTGTATCTAGCGACTGTACAGATCTTTCAGAATAAGATGAGGGCAGACACACCATTGAACTAAGGTGCTATGCACATTTCATCCTGTTAGCTTTTGCACTAAGACAAAGTGTTCAATAAATCAACCATATTGTGCACGGTGAGCCACAGAATTAAATGCACAGCAGCTTTTTAATTGCCTGGTTCTCCGCTGAAAACACTGCGTGTCAGAGTTATCTTACAATGAAGAAGGCCACTGGCATCAGACTGTGGAACATCTGTTGACCCTGCCTGCTATAGAGGGAAGACTTGCGGGAGTCCCTTAGTCTTGCCAAGATTCGTCTAGCAAAGAGTAATAAAATACATCTAATAAGGAACATCATATTGCAATAGCAGAAAAAAGCAACAATATCTGAAACAGAAAAGCGGTGTTGATAACTGACCTTGCCAACATTATTTAAATTAGAAAAATAGGAACCTCTGGAATTTTGATGGCCAAATGTAAAAGGGAATAGGAAAAACTCCTGAAAGGTCAAAAAGTCACCACCTGTTGGATCAGTCTTCCTTGGCTTGGTGCCCTCCAAGTGTTTTGCACAATAATATTGGTGATTATGGTGAGCCATTTTGTGGTCAACATTTGTTGTTGGAAAACCAGAATGCAGATATTAAATCAAATCAAAGCATCAGCCAGCATTGGAGGCGTGGTTCTAAACATCTGGAAGGCACCAGGTTGGAGATGGCTGTCAAATAATACATAGTACTGTAGCATATCCTTTTCATGCTACAGCAGTCATTGCACATACCACAGTCATTGTACATTTACAGAGCAGTCCGATCTACCAAGGGGGAGAACTTGGCACAACCGCTATCTGCTGCCTCAAAGCAGTTCATACAGAAAATGGAACAACTGATGGCTGCTTTGTTCCTCTGCTTCTTCCCCTTTCCATTGCAACCATTGGAAGGAAATTAACTATGCCAGCTACAGAGCTTGTATAGTTTTAGGGTCTTTTTTTTGTTTTGTTTGGGGGTCATGTATGCCAAGGAAACAAGAGGGCATAGGATCCTGCAGAGTCATACCCCACCGCCAAGCTCTCTGTTTGATTCCCACCCCGCTCTGAGCATCGCCCTTGGAGCAGTAGCGGTGAAGCATGCCTCCCCCCCCTCCCAGCTGTCCCATATTGTTGAGGACTCTTGAGATCCAAGGCCTAACACTAGAGGGCATCAGATACCTGAGCTGTAGCAGAATCTGCTTGCTTGCCTGCTGCAGTCAGAAATCAGCGATACCCTCATTAGAACATGTTTGCTGTGAAGAGGAGCAGAGGGACTTTCGAGATATTTATAGGAGAGGAAACTCTACAGCAACATAGAGCTTTGCCTGACATACAGTTCAGGACCAGAGTCAGGTGGTAGAGGAAAGCACAGATTACAAGAGCTATGACCTTTTGGGGTTTGGGGATACTAGTTTTAAAATGTATTAATTTATTGATTTTCAATTAAACACATAGTGAATCAAAGAACAAACCTGTTCCCCTCCTCCTTCCTTGAGGGTCTGTTGTTTTCATTGTCAAAATTAAAAGTGGATGCATATTCAGTACATATCTGAATGTTCACTGTATATGAGTATGAATCCTTAAGAATTGTCTGTGTGCCATTGGAGAAAGTTTAGAACAGGCACCCCCAAACTTTGGCCCTCCAGATGTTTTGGACTACAATTCCCATCATCCCTGACCACAGATCCTGTTAGCTAGGGATGATGGGAGTTGTAGTCCCAAAGTATCTGGAGGGCTGAGTTTGCCTAATTGTTCAACAAAATCACCACAGTTTACACTGTTCCCTTTTGAACTGTTCTGTTAACATTTTCTGAAACCATTGATCCAGAGTTAAGTTGGAGGCTGACTTCCAGTTTCTGGCTGGGAAAAAAACCCTTGGTTAAGGGTAACCAATGTGATGCTCTCTAGGATTTGTTGGACTAGAACTCCCATCAGTGTCAGTTAACATGGCCAATAGTCTGGGATGATGGTAGCTGAAGTCCAGAAACATATGGAGGGCACCACATTGCCTACCTTTGCTATACCTCTGTGAAAATTGCACCATGTGAGAATATCTAAATCAAGGTTCAGGTTAAAAATCAGAGTCAGCTAACAATGTAGAGATAAGTCTACCACATATGGATGCGTATCTGATCAATTATCACCTGACTTTGCTCTCTGCATATTTTTTATGCTTCAAACTTAAGCAACGCTTGCCATATCCTCCACATCCCTCTGTTACAAAGGAAATTATTAATTTTAACTTCCCCTCCATAGAAAGCCAAACAACATCCCAACCTCAAGATATACTTCACATTTAATAGCCTAGGAGCTGCCAGGTGGATGACAGCTACCAGCAAGCTGATTTTTGGCTAACCCAATGCATAGAAAAGGTGGGATGGTCTTAAAGAGAGACATGGATGGAGATAGGTTTTTCTCTTCCTTCCTCATAATACTAACACTTGGAGTCATCTAATTATATCGATTGGCAGGAGGCTCAGGCCAGACAAAAGGGGAAAAAATAATTCAGACAATACATAATTAATTTATGGAATTCACCCAAAAGTTGTGATGGCTAGTAGCTCAGATGCCTTTAAGAAGAGGTTAAATAAATGCATGCAAGATATTATGATGATCTCCAGTTCCAGTAGCGGTATCCCTCTGGATGTCATTTGCTGCGGATCAGGTATAGGGGGTGTTGTTGCCCTTCAGGTCTTGTCGATGGGCTTCCAGGCAAGTGTCAGGCTGGGCATCTTAGGGTCCAGGATGCTGGAAGAGGTGAACCTTTGATCTGATCCATCAGGTCTCCTCTACTGTTCTTCCTCCATATCTGGTGGTCAGAAAGGTATATATATATTCTATGCATGTTAATAGAATCAAAGAATTGTGGAGTTGCAAGGGACCCTGAGGGTCATCTAGTGCAACCCACTGCAATGCAGGAATCTCAGATAAAGCATCCATGACAGATGGCCATGCAAACTCTGTTAATAAACCTCCAAGGAAAGAGAATCCACCACCTCCCAAGGGAGTCTGTTCCACTGTCAAACAGCTCTGGCTGTCAGAAAGTTCTTCCTGATGTTTAGTCGGAATCTCCTTCCTTGTAACTTGAATCCATTGGTTCGAGTCCTACCCTCTGGAGCAGCAGAAAACAAGCTTGGTCCATCTTCTACATGACAGCCCTTGAGATATTTGAAGATGGCTATCCTATCTCTCCTTTTCCAGGCTGAACATACCCAGCTCCCCCAGTTCTATGCACCCTAACCAGTAGTTTGACCTTTGTGGATTTATTTCGTTCTGAAACACAGACCATGGGAAGTTGACAGGAGTGCAGGGCATGTGTGTGCATTTAGCCCTTTCCCCCTGGGCTGTTTTCTCCAGTGAAAACCATCCTTACTTATCAATGGCAGAAGGTCATACTATCTCCCTTTGGGAATAAAGGGGAGTTTGTGGGAGGTAGCTTTGATAGGAGAAGGGTTAAGCACCTTCCTGCCTTGCAGCTCCAGTGAAATTCATAGCTTACCATGGGTTCCTGTTAATAAAACAAAACAACACCTCTGCGTGGAAGTCCTGCATTATATCTTGGTGTGCTTCCAGACTTTCACTATTTTGGGAATAGGATTCAGTCTTATACAAGTCACCTGGAAGTGTCCTCATTCGGTGCTAACTGAACACTGCATGAAAATGTTTTTGCTGCATTCGGGAACTGTGAGTGCACCTTAACACATCCACACCTATAAAAAAAACGTGCAAGATTTCTTAGATATGTACGAGTAAATGGAAAGAAAATCCGATCTTGAAACTATTTTGTTTCCCATTCCCTGACATTCTCACACCTGGAAGATAGTCAGTTTTGAGGCTCCAGTTTTACTAAAAATGCATATAGCACCCTTGCACGTTCCGGTGCAGAAATTCTGCAAGGAAGTGTGGAGCAGATGCCTGCATTTGCAGTTTTTAACCTTGATAATGAGAAACGTCCAGATTCTAAACTGAGGCATGTCACGCTATTTATGTGGCGAGTATCTCATGACTTCTCCCATAATATTAAAATGAATTTCTCTACCTTTCAATTAGTCTATCAAAATATAAATTTATGCACAACTTCTGTGACATATGGATGCTAATGAATGTATTATGCTTCCCATCTGCTAGGCAATAACTTAATGACATGCCATAGGAGGTTTGAAGTAAGGGATTGAAATAAGATCAGGTCAATGTGGCTACGTAGGTTTTTGTGGGGGGGAGAAATTGCTCAGTAGCATAATTTAGCATATGAAATGTGACGACGGGGGTGAAAAGACCGAAATTTTTGCAAAATTAAAAATACCTTCAGTTTGATCTCAGAAGGATAGGATGCATAAGCTGTGGTCTGCAAGTTGATCACCATAGGCTGCAATTCTATGCACGCTTACCCGAGAGTAAGCCACATTGAACTCAATTGGTGTGACTTCTGAGGCTTGCACATGCATATAAATGGGTTTGGTCAGGTTCCATTTCTTTGATGTTAAAACACTAAACATTTTATGCGTTTGGATAGCCATAAATACGTCATGTTTTTGTAAGCAACACAGAAAGCAAAGAGCAACTGGATATGACAAAAGCTGCCATTATAAATAAATAAATAAATATTGCAGATATAATCTCTAGTTTTGTGACACTGCAATGATTTATGCTTGCAATCTGATGCACACCTGCTCTGTGTTACATCCTATTGTACACAATGACACTTCCTTCTGGGAAAGCATGCATAAGATTAAGCTGCTTGCCGTTACATATATATCTCTATCTATCTATCTATCTATCTATCTATCTATCTATCTATCATCTATCTATCTATCATCTATCTATCTATCTATCTATCTATATAGCTATCTATCTTATCTATCTTATCTATCTATCTTAGTGGTGCCAGAACAGTTGCCTCCACATGGACAGGAACCATAATGTGTTGATGGAGAGTGTCCAAGCTAATGTCAGAAGTTGTTGGGCATATGACATGCTTTTGTAGAAATTCTGCAAAGTGACCTGGACCATTCACATGCTTTGCACATGGAATACAGGAACCAGCACTTAGGGGCCATGGTCCCTTTGGTGCTCCCAATAAAATATTTGAGGGGGCTGCCCCACCCCAAAGTTGAAGGGCATTGCCATTCAAATGGTGTGTGTGGTGTGATGGATTATGTGGGGGAGGGCTTACCTGAACCCTCTCCAATATTTTATTCAAGTTGGCACCCCTGACATGGAACCACCATTAGGCACCAGTCCCACTGACTTCCCAAATGGATTATAAGAGGCATATATTCAGAACCAGGCTATTTTCAATCAATATTGATTGATTGAAAATGGCCAGCCAACCAGATTGGGTTGGCTGGGTTCTTACTGAGAATATTCGGTAAGCCAACATGACAGTGATGTGGGATTGAGGATTGGGGAGATCCTTCTGTGATATTATGGCAGTGGACAAAGCTGTATTGTAACTTTTGAATTAATGTTTATATATACAGTATATATGAATCAGACTATAAAATTCTGACGTTTGCTGGTTAAATCAGGACATAGCTGCCAAGTTATCCCTTTTTAAAAGGGATTTTCCCTTATGCTGAATAGGCTTCCTCGCGAGAAAAGGGAAAACTTGGCAGCTATGAATCAGGATTACATTGCAATACGATAAAAAGCACCTACCCCCTTAGTCTCAAAGCAAGATACTTAAGATCTCAAAAGGTGCAGATCATTATTTTTAGGTAAGAATTTACAGTTTAGGCTGGAATAAAATCTGGCCAGACTGAGAGTCTCCATCACCTCCCTTTCTTTCTCAGGCATCATCTGAGGAAAACGTTGGGAATATGTTCAAAAAATAGGGTCAGGCAGGGGTGCCAACTTGAATTGGGAGCCCAGGTAAGCCATGCCCAGCTTAATCGACCACAAGACACGGCACACACAAACCATTTGAATGGTAATGCCCATTAACTTTTGGAGGGTGAAACCCTCAAATATTTTGGGGGAACCTCAGCCCCTATGTCATGCATACCGTAGGCAAACTCAGCCCTCCAGATGTTTTGGGACTACAACTCCCATCATCCCTGACCACTGGACCCGTTAGCTAGGGATGATGGGAGTTGTAGTCCCAAAGTATCTGGAGGGCTGAGTTTGCCTATGCATGACCTAGGGGTGTTGAATGACTTCCATGCAGTCAGGCAAAGGAAGTGGTGGCAGAGGCCCTCCCTTCCTCTCTCTCCCCACTTTTTCTTCTTCCCCAACCTTATTCTGTATCACATTGTATGTAACTGTTACAGTATATGAAAAAGACTTTGCAACCTGAAAAGAGAGACAATGCAGGGACTCTTGTAAACAAAGAAAACATTTAATAAAAAATATTATTATCATTCTTTTTTAAAGAGTGTGTCTGTCTGACAATAAGAAAGGTCTCCAAACTCGCTAAACATAGAGAGAGAGGGTGCCAACTCTGTTTAACCAGCTGGCAAGAAGTGGGGAGGCGAGAGACAAGTGTCCCCCACCGTGAGAGGAAAACATATAGGGAGGGGCAATTTTGAGGGACACCTCTCTTCCCCCCTCCTTCTCCTCGCCCCCCCGTCCTCAAATCCACAGGCCTCCTCTCCAAATAATGACCATCACAAGTCAGGACAAAGTTCCCCGCGACTGGATGCAACGCGCCCCCTTCCGGCCCGGGGCTCCGAAGTCGCCGGCCGCGCTCGCACCAGGCATGGAGCATACCAGGCTGCGGTGCGGAGTCGCTCGGCGCCTGGGTGCGAGGTGGAACCTCGCCGCTCTCTAGGGCGCAGCCGGGCGAGGGGCTCCCACGACAGGGGGTGGGGAGTGGGGAGTGGACGCAGCAGCAAGCGAGACCACCCCGCCTCGAGCCCGGGAAAGCAGCGAAGGCGAACTCACCGCCAGCGGATTCCCGCCATCCATTCATTCACCTTTCTCGGCTCGCGGAGGGGAGTCCACGAGGAGGAGATTGCCCCCGCCCCCTCTCGCCAGAATGCCGGTGATTGGGGGGTCCTCAAAGCGGGGAGAGCGTGGCAGGCGATTCCCCCGAACCTCTCCTCTCCTCCTCCCTCCCTCCCTCCCTTCGCTCGCTCGCTCGCTCTCCCCCCCCCCAACCCCCAGTCGAGGGAAGGCAGAGCACGCCGCCGCTGCCAATGCGCCAGGCTGGCGGCGCAGGAGGAGATGACGCAAAGGGCCGTGCGCTCCCCCAAAAAAAGTGCTTCTCCCGGACGAAGATGGCGGCAACTTAGCGCAGGGCCCCAAGATGAGGGTGGCCCCCGGGCAGCAGGAGGCAGCCAAATCCGCGCCGCGAGCAGGGGGGGATCGTGCCCGGCGGGAGCCTCAGCAGAAGCAACAGCAGCGGCGGCGGCGGCGGCAGCAGCAGCAGCAACAGCAGCAGCCGCAGCGCAGTGGCACCAGCAGTGCTAGCAGGAGCAGCCGCAGCAAGAGCCACAGCAGCGGCAGCAGCAGCAGCCTTCGCCCCGCCGCTCCTTCGGCGCCTCCTCAGCAGCTCGGGCCAGGCGACACGCAGCAGCCAGCCTCTCGCCAGGAGGAGGAGGAGGGTCTCGTCTGGGGCTAGCGGGGGGCCGGCTCGCGGGGTCCCCCGGCTGGCTCTCCAGGGCGTCGGGGTGGGGGGCGGAGGAGCGCGCCATGAGGCGAAGGGCGGGAAGCGGTGGGCTGGCCGAGTTGGTGCCAAAATGGGGGCCCGCGCTCTGACCATGCCCGGGTGACAGGGAACGTGAGGGAGGCAGGGGACGGCGACCGGCCCAGCCCAGCCCAGCCCAGCCCAGCCCAGCGCGCAGGAGCACCACCACCACCGTCCCCGCCACCCCCATTAGCGCCACCACCTCCGTCGTCGCCGTCGTCGCCCTTCTCTGAGGGGGGAGCCTGGCGCCCCGCCGCGCCGTGTCCATGCCCGTGGGGCCGCCGAGCCCGGCTGCGGAGCCCCCCTCGCCGTGGAGCCGGCCGGGGCTGCGCGCTCCCGAAATATGAGCAGCCGCCCCCCGGGAGGAGCCGGCTCGGGCGTGTGCTTCGGCCCGCGGGAGCCCGACAAGCCCTTCGCGGACTCGGAGCGGGCGCAGAAATGGCGCCTGTCGCTGGCCTCGCTGCTCTTCTTCACCGTGCTGCTCTCCGACCACCTGTGGCTCTGCGTTGAGGCCAGGCAGGTCGCGGCCGGGCGCCACCGGGACCCAGAGCGGGCGGGAGCGGGCACGGAGGACGGCATGGACGGGGCGGCGGAGGGCGGCCAGTGCTTCAGCCTGCTGGGCGACGCCGAGGCTGCGTGCCGCCGCCTGCAGCAACCCGGAGCCTCGGCCCAGGCGGAGCTCTACCTTCCCTTTTGTAGTTCCTACACGCTGCGCGAGCTCTTCGCCGGGCTTTCCCGCCCGGACACTCTGAACTGCACTCTGGACCTAGGCGAGGGGGACGAGGACGAGGAGTTGGACGGCGACGACCACGGGGCCGCGAGGGATGGCGAAGGGCGCCGCAGGGAGGAGGATTGGCTCGGCTCTTGCCGCCGCTGCGTCCTGGCTTACCAGAACTACGACCAGCAAGCGCAGGACCGCTACCAAGAGTTCGAGCTCGTGCTGCAAAAATACTTGCAAGCGGAGGAGTACTCGGTGAAATCCGGCCCGGAGGATTGTAAGGTAGGAGTGTAGGTGGTTTTGTTTTTTAATTCCCCCCTCCCTCCCTCACCACTTTGGCAATGTCTTTCTCCCAGCCCTCCAATCCCTTGGATTCACTGTTGGTCTCTTTGGCGACGCTGAGGTTTGACATGGGTTTGTGGCTTGGTTTCTGCTGCGAGGGCCGGGCTGCTTCTCCCTCCCCTCCCCTCCCTTCCTCCGGTCCTGATCATATGCGATGGGCTCCTGACTCGCGCTGGCCCCGCTCTGACTGCCAGGGGCTGGAATGCGGCTTGGCAGGGGAAGAGGCGCTGCGTGCCAATGAGCAGGACCCGGGAGCGCGTGGGCTGCTGCTGCTGCGCGGAGGCGGCGGCGGGGGGTGCGTGGGAGGGGGAGGGGAGGCCGAGACGTGGTCGCGAGCGGGGGTTTCCCTGGCCGTTAAATGATCAGGGATCTCGGTTGTTTCCCGGAACTGAAAAAGCGTCATTCGCGTGGCGGTGCGAAGGTTTGCTATCTTTGCAGGGGAGGGTGGGGGCATTAACTTCCGAGTTGCTGGATCAGGGTGGTTGGTGGGATGGATGGAGTTGGGTCCTGAACTTCTGAGGAGGCGCTGCTTCTCTCGGGTTTGGTGGTTTGTCTTTCGTTTAAGGAGAACAATGCCAAATACCCTGTTTGGTGCTGCCCTTCCCCGGCTTCTGGCTAACCGGTTGGACGACCAAGGACAGCTCTTGGACTGGTCAAGAACTTTCTTGTGTGTCCCTGGAGGGACAGCGTTGTGTAGGACATTTGCTACGAAAGCTCTGCATGCTGTTGAACTCAGGGAATCAAAAGCCTGGTAATTTTCCTGGAGTGTCCTAGGAGTGTGGTAATTGAGTATTAGAGGAAAGGAAGTGTTCCCAGGTGGCTCTTCCTCTCTTTCTGTGTAAATGCCTCTGTTTCAAGTCTGCTCTGCCGAATCCCTGGAGTTGGAATACTGTATACCCTAGGTTTATGGGAGTAGCAAGCAGAGTCTGCAGCAAACTGTGTGAGGGGAAAGTAGTGATGGCAGAGTCTTAGTGACTCCTTCCTTCCTCTTTGTACATAATGCTGATTTCCCATTTTGCCCTAACCTCAGGCACCTTGTCCTTTAAGAAAAATGTGACTCTTGCTGTAGTGACATGTTTCTAAGGTCGCAATTCAGTGCACACTGCTGTGGGAATAAGTTCCACAGAAATCAATGGGGTCTAGCTTCAGAGGTTCTGGATAATAGGTTCTGGATAGTAGCTGTCAATTTTGTACATGAACTCTTGTTTGGTGCTTAAAAAACCCCACCAAGGGCTAGATGCAGTTAAAAAACAAACAAACATATACCCAAGGCCCTGATTTAGGTATTGATGCATCTTGTTGATTTCAGTAGAAGCTACTTCCAGGAATTGTGTTTGGGATAGTAATATATTATCTTGTGTAGTGGAACTGCAGTGTTTTCTTTAGGGTTTATCACCCTGATGTAATCTGAGAGCATCCAAAGAAAATCTAAATGTTGTAGATGTAATGAGTATTAGCCAGTTTACTTTTTATTATTATTAAATGAAAGCAATGCTCGATGAAAGTATTTGCTTGTCATGGAAACAGGATATAAGAAGTAACCCCCCCAGCGGATTATTTTTAAAGTTTACATTGAATATATTACCTTTACTTATAAGCAGAGCAGTGATGATCTACCGGTAAGAGCTACTGGGATGCAAGCATCAGTTCAGGGTTGCAAGTTCTTAAATAGTATCTTTAAGAGTTTGAATGCTTACTTGTGTGACAAAAACAAATTGCTGCTTATTGTTAAAGTGAAAGGAGAAACTGCTTTGTGGGCTGGAAATATTCATAGTCTGATTCTTAACAGCAGACATTTTATTTTGTTCCGGATTCCGGAATAAAGTCTGCAAGGCAGTTTTATGTGATGGAACTGCGGTACATAGAGCTGCAAATGCTTGGTGCTGTCCATGGTGCTGCAGATTTTCAGTACTGTCCATGGTGCTTGATGTCATAAGCAATGCAACTGTGTTCTCAGAGCCTTATGTTTAGTCATAACAAATCACCTATGTCAACAAATGTAATAACTGAGCACTTTAATGTTCAATAAGTTGGATGCATATATAGTATGAACGATGGATACTGTGACTTGAATATTGGAAAGCATATACTACAGTATGTTAACTGCACTCAAATATGTAACTACGAAGTTTTAATGCCTCTGCAGTCTGAAATGTTTGCTTTTAGGGGGAAAAATTGGACCAAGGCCTTGTAATACTGTTTGAGAGTAATGTAACAGATATATTAGAATACTGTTTTACTGAACACACATTTGACACCCTATATTAGTGCTTTTATCCACAAAAAAACCCCTCTGGTATGATGTAGATATGTTTCTTTGGTTTAAGTGACAGTTAAGGGTACATTTTGTTATGATTCAGCTGTAGGTAGGCCTTATATAAACTGGAACCTTACTTACAGCCCATATTATGTCTTATTTAATTGTTCGGTCTGTCATGGGCTACTTTTCACTGTACATTAAAAGAGGCAATATTGAATTAAGTCGGCCGGCATGCATCTAAGCAGCAAAGCTGTTAAAACTGTTCATTTCCATTTTAGAAAAGAGAGCACTTCTTCCAGTTTACAATTTGTACTTGATGACAAAATCAATGATGCTTGCTATACACACCATCTCCTGTAGCATTTGTATTCTGTCATGTATTTACTTCCTACTAATGCAGCCTCAGATAATAATTGGTTAGTATATTAGAAAGCAGAAACTATAGCATTGCTGATGTCCTGCCTGAACATTAAAATGTATGCCTAGAATAATATTGGCAAAGATAATTGGCAAACGCTCTTAATACTACACAGTTCTTACATTTTATCAATATGCTATAGAGAGCTACTTATTCACATTTCTTTTTCCAATGTGCAGTTTTTAAATCTTTCCTATCTATGTGCAGTTTTTAAATCTTTCCTATCTATGTGTAACCCAAGCAAAATATGGTACTCTACTGTATCAGTTTCTATGTACTAGAAGAGTATTTTTGCAGTCATAGCTCACAGCTCTTTCCATTTAGAAAGATGCTATGAATTGCTGAGTATGAACCCAAGTTTTTAATTTTATAAATCAGATTAACGTATAATTTATCCTGAACTTACTTGGATTTACCTGATGTACTGGCATGACTGGTTGGTTTAGAATTGAAATAAAAAACCACATCTAAGATTGTAACCAGAGGGTACATATGACTGTATGGTTGAATGTGCCAATTTTATGTGTCTGTTTGGATCTGGCCTGGGTGCTGCCTTAAGGGCACATGTTGTTGCTGATTCTCACTTTGCAAAGTTTTAATTACAGTTGGACAATTTCATGCTATGCTCTTGAGAATTTTGCAAAGGTGAAGCCCTAGGCCAATTACCTGACAATTAAGATTATAGTTGTGTAATTTACTATAATGCCCATGGCTCTTGACTTGAGTTGATGGGTGCTATCTTTTAACCACCTGGGATGAACCCTTTTGCTTTACAACCTTTCATTCGTAATTTCCATATCCTTGTAAACAAGTGGGGATTTTATATATTTACAAAACATGATATTCAGATATTCATTTAGATTTTTTAAGCCATCCATTACTATATACCTCACTGGAAAAGTTACTTAGACAGGTTTGGAGACATACCAGACACCATACCAGACCCCCCCCCCTTGTTTTCATGGAAGATGGAATAAACTGGAGCTAAAACCTCATTCTTGATATCTTCGAGTGTTTCT
The DNA here is from genome assembly GCF_963506605.1 of Zootoca vivipara. Lineage (NCBI taxonomy): Eukaryota > Metazoa > Chordata > Lepidosauria > Squamata > Lacertidae > Zootoca > Zootoca vivipara. Next base: position 23,556,762 of record NC_083279.1, on the reverse strand, counting down.
TAAGTTGGTAGTTATATAATAGTACAGTTGTTCATAAAGCAAGCTTCAGGTTGTTGCTAAATGAGAACTGGGTCAACTAATAAAGTACATGCCAGCATGCATGCGTAAAAATCATTTTAGTGAAGCCAAGTATTTGAACGCATGTGTTTCAGAAGTATTGCAGACATGGTTTTAGGCCTAGAATCCAACACAGAATTAGGCACGTTTGAGCCCACTTGGCTGAAAGCTGGAGTCAACCTCTCTACCAGCCTCCTATTAAATTTATCAGTGGTGAAACATTGCTCCATGGTAGAGACAGTGCCATAATTTCCCTTTAAAAGGCTCCCCCTGCTCAAAAACAACAGTACTGACAGTCAAAAGCACACTGCTATTTCTTTCTCTCTACTCCTCCAAGGAGGAAGTAGGGCAGGTTGAGTGTCCCAATCCTCTCTGATGTTTTCTGAGGGTTTAGTAACCATCCAGTGTTTGGAAAACTTTGGAACAAACCGGAGTGTCTCTTCCTGTCACTCCAGTATGCTCTAATGTTTTCTGAGAGTTGGGTGAGGAAGAAGAGAGGCAATGTAGCCATGACTCTACCCCAACATGATGGTTCTCAGTGGTTCCTCACCTTATTTCTTGCTGCTGTGCCTCTCTTCCTTCTGTGGTTGAAAGTTTGCCAACTTCTGACAGGTAAAGGTAAAGGGACCCCTGACCATTAGATCCAGTCGTGACTGACTCGGGGGTTGCGGCGCTCATCTAGCATTATTGGCCGAGGGAGCCAGCGTACAGCTTCCAGGTCATGTGGCCAGCATGACAAAGCCGCTTCTGGTGAACCAGAGCAGCACACGGAAATGCCGTTTACCTTCCCACTGTAGCGGTACCTATTTATCTACTTGCACTTTGACGTGCTTTCGAACTGCTAGGTTGGCAGGAGCTGAAACCGATCAATGGGAGCTCACTCCGTCATGGGGATTTGAACCACCAACCTTCTGATCGGCAAGCCCTAGGCTCAGTGCTTTAACCCACAGCGCCACCCACAGGTAGGAGGCAGCATAACTACGTGTAGAACAGTTGCCTTTTTATTACCTATATGATTAGAAGCCCCAGCTTAAAGGCTTATGTTTGAACCATGAAAGGTGTGGAAGAGGGTTACAGAGGCAAGGACATGACTCTTAAAAGTTTGTAAGGAGCAGCATAAATATCAGGCTGTGATCCAAAGCGGCTTGTTCCAGCCTGTTGGGACTCCTCTATACCACTCCCACCACTTTGAACAGCAAATTCCAATGCTATGACGCAAGCCGTTGACTTCTCCATTTCAGAAGCAGCTTGCCTTGCAACAAAGGGACATTCTTCCTGTGTGACTTCAGGCCACTAGCCTTCAACCAGATTTTAACTTTCAGACTGTCACCCTACTTGCTTCCATACTCAGGTTGCCCTTGACCTAAGCACGCTACAATAACTGCATCTAGATATTATGTTTGTATGCTAATAAATCATATTAGTGCGAGAACACATGAAGACATCCTAGTATTTTACTTTGTGCCTAACTATAATGAGCAAACCCTCATAATCAAAAGGTGGGACGTGGGTTTGCTGATTGGCAGGTGGAATCATGAGTCTCTTTCCAAAACTGGCCAATTGCTAAGCTGTTTCACTTCCAAATGCTCTTATCAACAATGATCAACAGATATTAGGTTACAGTATTCCCTTAACCTTGTTATGTATTTTCTCTGTTTCCTTAACTGTTATCCATTGATACAACAGAAAGGGGGATGGCTTGCTACTTTGCTGTTTGTAAGCCTCATCACTAGACTTAGACATACTATTAGGTAAAATATCTGTCAGCACAATGAAATACTATCTACAGGTATGTGAAATCTTCCCTTCCCTTCCTGTTTTCTCATACTCAAGTGTTCTATTTATTTATTTCAATATGCAACTAACAAACAATATTTATATACTGCTTACAGAAAAACAAAAAAACTCAGAACAGTGTATTAAGCCAATTAAAAAACAACAGCAACCACAAATAATAGGGCAGAATTGGTACAGTCAGTGTTACTGGTCAGAGAAAGGGTTTTACTAAATCAGGGGTCAGCAACCTTTTTCAGCCGTGGGCCAGTCCACCATCCCTCAGACCATGTGGTGGGCCAGACTATATATTTTTTGGGGGGGGAAATGAACGAATTCCTATGCCCCACAAACAACCCAGAGATGCATTCTAAATAAAAGCACACATTCTACTCATGTTAAAATACCAGACAGGCCCCACAAATAACCCAGAAATGCATTTTAAATAAAAGGACGCATTCTTCTCATGTAAAAACATGCCGATTCCTGGACTTTCAGTGGGCCGCATTGAGAAGGCGATTGGGCGCATCCGGCCCACGAGCCTTAGCTTGCTTACCCCTGTACTAAATGATGGAAGCACTCAGTGGGCTGTGCCTGCTAAACAATGGCTGGGGGAGGGGGAGGCGGAGAACAAGACTAGGCATTTTCTGCAGTGGTTTGCCGCTTGCGGAATGCTCTCCCCAGAGAGGTTTGCCTGGTGCCTTTGTTACAGATCTTTATCGGCCAGGCAAAAACATTCTTTTTCTCCCAAGCTTTTGGACAATTAAACAATCTATAGCCTTTTAATCTGTGTGGGTGTGTGCATGGGTGTGTATGCATATTGTTTTTGTTAGTATGTTACGTGTTTTTGTGTTTTGATATTGTAAAGTGCCCTATGATCCTTGGATAAAAGGCAGTATAGAAATTTAATAAAAAATAGATAAAATATATCAAATGTAGACGAGGCTCAAACTGGATCAAAAGCAAGAAAGGGCCAAATTGCTATAGCCTGTGTGGGAGATGCAAATGTTGAGAAATGAGGGCTGATTTGATTTACACGCTTGAACTTTAATGCCTTGATCCAAAGTCATGGAAGTGTTAAGGTTTCTCATTAAACATAGTGAACATTGAACAAAATTCCTAGAGCACAGCATGGGCAAAGAATCAAGTTCTTGAGCAGCAAATACATTGAGATGGCAGAATGTATTTTAATATCCAAGTGTACCACACACTTAGTTCTAGGAAAATCATAGTGCAATCCTGTATGTGTCTACTTAGAAGCAAGGCCCAGATAAGTAGGTATGAGATTGCAGCCTTGGGGAACGTTTTACTCATGTACACATCATTAGGATTGTTTTGCGTAACTTAATTTTGAAGCATAATGGGTTTCCCCTCTTCTTGTTCTACCTGGAGAATACAAGGTATATAAAAATAGAATCAGTTAAGGTTAATGCTATGAATAAAGTTTTAATATTTTTACATTTATAAACCATCATGCAAAAGTACATCAAGTATACAATATTAATATATTTTAGTAAATCATGCATGTAGCAGGTGTTGCTTTGTCGGACTATAGAAAACAAAGCATAGCCCTCTGCAACTTATTCCAGAACTTTGTAAACATTGTACAGCTTGCTTGGGGTTGCTTGGTGCTTGTTTTATGCTGAATTGGATTTTATGGTTGGATTTATTGCAGGGTTGTTTTACTAGTTTATTGTTTTATTATTGAATTGCTGCAAGTTATATTTGAAATGTTGCTTATATTGCTGCTATAGGCTACTTAGAGAGTCTTTTTATTAGACAACTCATAAATGGAAATAAAAAATACATACACCGGCCACTTTCGTATAAAGCAATTATTGATGGTGCTTCATTCCTGAACCTTTGATCAGGGCCTATAAATACAGTCACCAGTGAAGCCATAAATATAATCCATGCAACCAGTAGGGAAATAATCTTCTTCTTCAGTGATCACATAGCCAAGTAAGATTGTTTTCCATGAACACGGTCTTAGCAGTGAGTCTGTAGGTGACTGTGGAGGCCAATTTTGATCCACATGTCCTTCCACAGTGGGGACATAAGTTTCTGGGCAGGAGTTGATCATGGTGAAGGTTTGCCAAATGTGCACATTTATCCCTTTTATCCCTTTCATCTTGAGTTCAAGTGTCGTCAAAGTCAATGAAACCTTTGGTAAAGACATAGCTGTCAAGTTCTCCCTTTTTAAAAGGGAAATTCCCTTATGCTGAATAGGCTTCCTCACAAGAAAAGGGAAAACTTGACAGCTATGGGTAAAGACTGTTCTCCAACTGGAGCACTCATGGGTCAATGTTTCCCAGTTGTCCATGTTTATACTTCATTTTTAAAGACTTGCCTTGAGAGAGTTTTTAAACCTCTTTTGTTGACCACAAGCATTACACTTCTCATTTTTAAGTTCGGAATAGAGTAGTTCCTTTGGAAGACAATAATCAGGCATCCGAGCAAGATGACCAGTCCAACAAAGTTGATGTTGAAGAATCATTGCTTCAACACTGGTGATCTTTGCTTCTTCCAGTACACTGGCATTAGTTCGCCTGTCTTCCCAAGTGATGTGTAATTTTTTTTTGGAGACACAGTTGATGGAAGTTGATCTAGTGCCAGGATGAGAGATGTTGGGTTTGTGAGACTTACTTTTTTGTTTTACTAGAACGCTGAAATCTACCAGCTGGAGCCTAGTACAAAATAGTGGTGGTGATGGAAACATAGATTTAAAGAACCATGTGCTCTCAAGGACATGCTTAGCTCAGTAGTATGTTTTCAGTACCAGAACTGAGCAAACAGTCTCATCACACAAAAACCCAGTCCTGGTTTCCTCAGTATGCAGGGTCAGGGTCAAATGTGGTTTACTAGATATGCAGGGGCAATCATTTACTTAACAGAACAATTCTACCTCCTAAATGTTTATATTTGGCTCTGGTTGTTTTGCTTTTGTCAAACACACCTCAAGTGGCACCACAGATACACTTCCCCCCCCCTGGGGTCTCAAATCTCTCCCAACATACTGTTTTATATACTGCGTGTATATGTATGTGTATGTATATGTATATGTATATGTAATTTGGGGGGGGGGAACCCTAGAAATTAATAAATAGTAGGATTTTGATTATTTGGTATGTGAAGGGAGAAATACAAACTGCAGAGGAATTCTTGGACCAGCCTATGCAAAATGACCTGCCCTAAGAAACAATAGAGGGCCATTGAGGGGCATTGGCAATGCAAGAATACTGTCACCCCCCCCCCCCAACCTCCGCACTGAGGTGTGAACAGAGACAGGGGTTTGGAAAGCTGCCAGGGTAACTGTGTTTGAGGTGACAGGAAAAGAGAGCCTGGTTGTAGGAAGGAGAATGAGGAAGAAGGTACAAGTCCTTTTTGAAATGACCATGCTGTAAGATCTGGACTCCCTCCATGCAGACTGAAGGTGTAAATAGGTGAACAAACATTTTTTTTCTTAAAGCTATGGCAGTCTCTGCTGTGTTTCAATTCTCCAAAGGAACACAGACCTGAGTGAGTGCCCAGCACCCCATGGGCTCTTGGCACGCTTGGCAGAGAGAGGGAGAGGCACCCAACTTTTGTAACAATACATTGAACATCTTACTGGAGACCTTAAAAACACCCCCAAAACTATTAATGTGATTTTGATTTTTTTTTGAGATTGGCTGAAGCTTAAAAAAGGAATAACTTGCAACTTTATGGAACAAACACCATATTATTGTTGTACATTCATAAACAGGTGTAAGTGCTAACAAACTTAATTGTGTTTATTTTTTTAATTTAAGTCGTTTATGTTCATACTGCTTAATCATTAGCATTTTTAATTGGTGTACATAAATGCAAACCGCAGAAAATGAAACAATAATACAGTAAAAATTTATCAGGGAACCAGTGCATATGACTGGGAAAGAAAGGTGCTAATCACAAATGTTTATCATAATTGGGTAGAGCTGTTTAACTGATAATGGAGTTAAATAAAAAAATTCCTTCAGTAGCACCTTAAAGACCAACTAAGTTTATATTTTGGTATGAGCTTTTGGTATGATCTTACAGCACACGAAAGCTCATACCAAAATATAAACTTAGTTGGTCTTTAAGGTGCTACTGAAGGAATTTTTTTATTTTGCTTCGACTCAGACCAACACGGCTACCTACCTGTAACTGATAATGGAGTTGTTACATGTGCCTTTTGTATAAAGAAGGTCTCACCTCTAAAAATGCAAAAATGTTGAATTAATGAGGATGTACATCTTGACTATGTAATATATATTTCACAAGAGGGATGCGGGTGGCGCTGTGGTCTAAACCACTGAGCCTCTTGGGCTTGCCAATCAGAAGGTTGGCGGTTCGAATCCACACGACGGGGTGAGCTCCCGTTGTTCGGTCCCAGCATCCTGCCCACCTAGCAGTTCGATAACACATCAAAGTGCAAGTAGATAAATAGGTGGGAAGGTAAACGGCGTTTCCATGCATTGCTCTGGTTCGCCAGAAGCGGCTTAGTCATGTCGGTCACAAGCTGTCTGCAGACAAACGCCGGCTCCCTCAGCTTATAGAGCGAGATGAGCGCCGCAACCCCAGAGTCATTCGTGACTGGACCTAAGAGTCAGGGGTACCTTTACCTTTAAGTCCTATTTAAGTGTGACTTATTTGATATCATCCTATAAACCTAAACATACCACTTTTACTAAAATCAGTAGACATTTTGAACCATGCATGAGGCACAACCAAAGTTCAGGCTTGCCTTGTGATACATTACCATTAGATTTCAAAATTCCTGCTTTCCTGTGTTTTATCGGATACTTCAATATAATCAAATTTAGGCCACAGCTAAGCAATTCTGAAAGTCTCACACATGAAATCCTTCAGTGTTACTTGTTAATCTCACAACGCCTATTTTAAAAGTGCAGCTCCACTCTGAAACTCTTTTCAAATGGGTAATAGCTCATATTTATTTAGTGCAGCTTAAAAAAAGGCTTACAATGCTCAGTTAATAAAAAAAATGCATGAGAGGTATTTATGATTGAAAGGGAAATGAGAAATATTTCACCAAGCAGTAAGCTCTAATTATAGGAGCTTATAATCATAATCATAAAAAAGATTTTTTTTTAAAAAAATACTTTGAGTCTGAATTGTATTTTGGCTTCATTTCAATTTTGGAGAATGTATCCTGATACAAGCATTTATTATTATTATTATTAAATTAAAAACCACCAGTCCAACATGTAAAAGCTATACTGAGAATGTGTGTTAGTTGCCAGCTGTTTTTAGAGGTAGGTAACTTTGAGGGAATTGGGAGTGGAGATTCAATTCTATCCCTCCCTGCCAATGGCTTGCTAGCAAACTTACCTGTTGCTCTGTACCACTTTAATGAGGGGTTTTGGAGGCAGCCAAGAAGAGGATGACACCGAGATGTAAAGTTAGATTGAACTCCAGAATCCTCTTTGACACTGCATTTACTCAAAGCAACACCTACACTTCGGGTTCATGCTGTCACTGAAGTGGTAACTCTGCCAATTGGCTTATTGTGTGCCATAGTTGTTTTTGAAGCAAATAATAATAATAATAATAATAATAATAATAATAATAATAATAATAATAATATATTATTATTATTATTATTATTATTATTATTATTATTATTATTATTATTATTACCCCGCCCATCTGGCTGGGTTTCCCCAGCCGCTCTGGGCGGCTTCCAACAGAAAAATGAAATAAAATAATCTATTAAACATTAAAAGCCTCCCTACACAGGGCTGCCTTCAGATGTCTTCTAAAAATCTGGTAGCTGTTTTTCTCTTTGACATCTGATGGGCGGGTGCCACCACCGAGAAGGCCCTCTGCCTGGTTCCCTGCAACTTGGCTTCTCGCAATGAGGGAACCACCAGAAGGCCCTTGGTGCTGGACCTCAGTGTCTGGGCAGAACGATGGGGGTGGAGACGCTCCTTCAGGTATACTGGACCAAGGCCATTTAGGTCATTGTCAAGTTTCTTTGGTATAGACTGAGTGCTCCCCATCTGTCTTCCTTTCTGTAGTTCTGTTTTACCTGTCAGGCCAGCCTGGAGCATTAAATAAGGCACTTCCTAATTGCGCTGGCCAAAGAGAAGACTCCGTAGAACGGGAGAAAGTCCCGTCTATGGCAAAAACATGGTTGCTGTGTAGACTAATTGTCATGCCTGCACAGCCAGGATGGCTAGGATAGGTTAACTCACATTTTGACCTCTTTAGATTGGCAGCTGTCACCATGTCATGCGGTCGTGAATTGCATAGCTTAGCGATGCACAGTGTGAACAAGCGTGTTGTGGATCTGGCTGGGTGGCAACGCTCAAAATTGCAGAGTGATGAGATGTATACGTGAACACATTTTGTGTGAGTCCTGCACTTGCCACTTCAACACTGTATTATGTTTGTACTGGCTCTCATAGTGCAGGTGGGCAGCTAGGAAACAACCTGCAAGATGCGTTAGGTTTTGCCACTGGCACACCTGCCAAGGTTGCTTTTGACTTGACTGGCATTGTTTCTTGCACTGTCAAAGCATAAACTCTCATTCTCACTTGTCGTGGGGAGTGGTGCTAACGGGGGGGGGGCTCACCACTCATGATTTGTTTTATTGCTGTTCTATGGGAGTCTTCTGTGAATGTACAATGCATAGAAGGCACCTTGTGGAGGAGTTTCATTCACTGTTTCTGACCTTTATGTGCTCTTCTTTCCCCTAGCTCAGGCACTCTGCTGTTCCTTGGAGAGAGAGAGAGAGAGAGAGAGAGAGAGAGAGAGAGAGAAAGAAAAAGAGGTGCCCAGCCTTGGCAGCAGGCCACCGATAGCAGCTAGTGGTGGGACAGCGACAGGTTGACAGATAGCATCTCTTCCAGAACTAGTGCCAAATTATGGACTCCAGCTTGTTGATTCCTAATGTAGAATCACTTTATCGCTTTGAAACAAGGTCAATGTAGGGCTCTCTTTTACTGGCTCTCTGTCATACTACCAATTTCTCATTAAAAAGACGAACCTGTTGATATTTGCTCTTCAACAGTTTACTCCGCGATGATCCTAAGCATATCTACTTGTCAGTAAGTCCCACCAGAATTAGTGGAGCTCACTTCCGAGTAATGAGTTTAGAATCAAGGTAAGATGCAAGCTATAACTTATTTACAGTGGTAGCTCGACAACCGAACGACTCGACTTCTGAAGGTTTCGACTTCCGAAGCCAACAACCCCCAAAGTCTTTTCGCTGTGCACGCCCTGTGTGTGCGTTCTGTGCATGCGCAGAAGCAGTGCGCGCGGTCGGCGCATGCGCAGAACGGGCGCTTCGAGAACTGAAGACTTTGACTTACGAAGACGGCCACGGAACGGATTCTCTTCGTAAGTCGAGGTACCACTGTATTTGAAAGTAGTCCTATTAAAGTAAGTGAGAGGATTCCAAAAACTAAAGTGTTCCCAAGCTCAATAGTTATGATTTTGTGTTTTTTCTTCTTCAGTTGGTTTGCAGCAAGTTATTTATGAAGGGTATTACTTACAATGTAATATGCTCCTTTGAATCAGCATTCAAAATTTAATTTGTATCCGTTATGCTTTCACTTAGGAAACAAATTTTGATGTTGCGTTTCATTTTATAAGGAAGGTTTTGAACAACTCTGTGTATTAAAGCCAATTAGAAATGTTAATTAAATTACTTTCCAGATTACTACACTGGAGCAGTTGAGCCCTAAATATGAAAATACAAACCACAAACCTTTATAAATGTGTTACTACCGTTATTTTCCTATACAGTATAAGAACTCTTGAGCTGGGACTTTCTAAATATATTCGTATGAGTGATTGATAAAATAGCTTTTCTCAGAGAAGCAAACACAACAAAAGAGAAGCAACACAGATAATCAGATGATGGAGTATTTTTCTTTCCAACTTGCATCAGTACTACTTCATTATGGCAAACATGTCTGAGAATTGTGAAGGTTTTGGATGCAAACCACAGATTTTGGATGGCAACACTGTTGAGTACTTTGGCTTTGCTCAGAAAGGACTCATAAGCATGAAGGTTTAGCAGTTAACAAATTTTAATCACTGTTATGGTGCTCCTAGTTCTGTTTCGAAGAGATTTTTTTTTTTTTTACAGAGCAAAGGGAAATAATTCCAGATTGATCTATAAACCACATTTTTGATCATCTTAGAAGTAAAAAACCTTTAAGAAAACACAAGTGAAGTTCAAATCCTGCTATTTACTTCACCACAAAGTATATTGGAAAAGGGCATGCAGGTCTTACCCTGATGTTCCACTTTGGGATTGGGAGTTAACAGAGCTGCAAACTATTGTTTCATTTGGGAAGTGCACATGTTTGACCTTCGCACAAAATGTGGTATTTAGTGTGAGATTTATAGCCTCATTTTAAGCATATTTATTCAGAGATAAATCTTTCTGGATTCAACAGGAATTATCCCCCCATCTAATGTGCACATGCCTGGAATTGCTTCTCAGCCTCATGCTGTCTTGGAATAAGCTCCCTTGAAACCCTTTGAGATTTCTTGTTCTTCTTAGCTCCTGCATGGCAGCAGCCCATGAAAAAGAAGGAAAGGGCTCCTGACAGCCTTTGGCTATAAGCAATAAACCTGATACCGATACCGACAGGCTGGCCAACAGTTCTGTGCTTATAGAAGAATCAGCAGCCCTACTTGTTCTTCTGCCTCTAACCTCGACTGTTTCATCTGCCTTGTGTTGCTCCTTCAGTTAGCCCTCTCTCCAAATTAGCTGCCTCTAGTCTGCATTTTCTTGTTTATTACCTATCCTGCCACCTTTCTCTGGACGTATCTAGGTGTCCTGACTTCATTCTGGCTTGCCTATTGACCCTGTAGGGCCACATTTTGTGACATTAACAAAAGTCAGTCTGGTGCAAGAGGGTAAAAATATAATGCATGCTGATAATCGGGTAACCATGGGCATGAGTATTCAGAAACTGCAATGATATATAGTGTATGTTAATATAACGGTTACAAATTTCAAAGGCTGGGGCATGGAAAATATATATAGAACAGGAAGAACAGTGTTTTGTTTTTGTTTTTGCAAATTTCAGTGCTGCCATTGGGGTCTTGCAGAAAAATGTTCCAAAAATCTCGTGAGAAAGGTACAACCCATGTTAAATATCGAACTGCCATATTTAACATAAATTTGATATGAATCCTGCTTTTTTGTGAATGTTGGTAGAAAGTCTAATCAAAAGCATATGAACTACATATGAATTTATTTGGTTATGTGGTTTAAATCCACAGGAAATGATGCCTACTTACTGGTGAACTGAGGCTGCTCTCCTGTGCATGCTTACATGGGGTAAGCTGCACTGAACACAACTGGACCCCCCCCCCCCGAGTAAACATGCAACGCTGTGAAAGACAGGAGTTTCTTTATATTGGTGCTTTATTGCAATGTCAGTATAATCGGAACAAGCGTTAAGTTCACAATATATTTTATAGGCTTGTAAAGTGAAGAGCTAATGGAAGGGTATGCTGATTGATAATGTCCTAGGAACTTTGCCACATAAAGAACACACTCCTTGTTGAAAGTTCCCAGTTTCTTGGTTCTCAACCAATGACAGTAATTTATTGTTGTCAGATTAAATGCAGTTCCTGCTTTTCGTTGCCACGTATAACCTTTCCTTTCCTTTTAGTCTATTGATCTTTCAGACATCTAATGTCAAAATAGGATGCGTCACATTTGTTAGAGCCATGAGGTCATAAGAATGAATTATTCTCTTTCAAGCATTGGTGTTGCTTGCACAGTTGGCAACTCCCTTGCAAAAATCGAGTTACTAAAAGTAAGTCAGAGCACCATGCTTATAACTGGGCTTGTGGCTAAGTGAGAAGATCACAGGTAACTTCTGCAAATCATACTTGCCTCTTCCTGTTTGTCCTTTACCACATCATATTTAATGTCATGGATAAAGAAATTAACTTAATATTTCATTTTTAAAAAAATAAAAAGAAGGATGTAATGTGGTATACAAGTCTTCTAAACAAGCAAGCAAGCAAGCAAGCAAACATCAACCTGTGTTTGTATTTATGTTAAGCATTTAAAAGCTGCCAGGGACAATAGTGAATGCAATCTCTTATTAGCGTATTTTAATTTCCTTCTCACTTAGCATCCTTTTACAAATACGCTGCCCTTGCAGAGTAGGCTGGTTACCTGGGCCTCTCTATTCAGTTGTGGAAACAAAGATGGCTGCAATGAAATTGCCAGGTGGCGTCACATAAAAAGGCTCTCTGACAAGATGTCAGCCTATGAAGTTAATTACTACACTTCAACACATGGTAAAGTACAGTATATGAATTCTAAAAGTAGCAAATAGTTTGAAGAACAGAGAGAAAAACCACTACACGTTAAAAGCAAGCAATTCATCTACATGGAAGGAAAATTATACTGCTTAAAAACACAGTGATCATTTCAGTAGCGAACAATTAACTGAGTGACTTGTGTGGAAAAGGTCACAATAAGGAGGACAAGTGACATTACAAATCACTATCTGCTAAGTTGGGTTACGGAGATATGGACAATGCAAGAGGTATCCCTAGGAAAGCACTGATTTTCCCAGTCCACAGGTCAAGTGCTGCTGCCTTATATTTTAATATAGCAGGGAACATTTGGACCTGAGGTTAGCTTTTATATCCAATTGAATCATTTAATAGTACTATTAATTTGACTTGTTGACTTTGCATATCTGAATTTTTGTTTTGTGTTGTTACGAACTGAGATGTTGTATTTTGATATTTTGCTTATATATTCTTTGACTTATTTTCCACCCTTCATCCTAAAGCTGTAGATTAGATTACAACTTGGAAATCACAACATAATTTTTTGATGACATCTCAATTATCTAATAATTCAAAATATTGCAGCCAGACACATTGATTTAAACAGCTCATAGTGCCTAAAGCTATTCAGTGGTGGCACCAGCCCCTAGAGGAAGTATATTCTACAAGCATGGAACTCTTGCTGAGAAGGTCCTCTTGATGGGTAATTGCAACTGACTATTGCAATAGCCGAACTGGGAGATGACTACTTGGATTGCTGTCGACACACTATCCCTATCTGATGTTTCTTGTGAGCTGCTTGGATATGTTCCACTGGGAAAAAGTGCCATATAACTTTCCATTTAATTTAGCAATATGACTGTTGAATTTTCAATCTGCTGAAGTTTCTGAATATTTTTCAGGCTTTTGTCTTCCAGATAAGCATGCAGTTGATGCACCAGACACAGCTTGATTATTATTATTATTATTATTATTATTATTATTATTATTATTATTATTATTAAAAAAAACCATAAACTGCTTGTCATGGCTCTTACTTGCCCATTAAGCAGCTTGCTGGATCCTGGATAACTCCCAATCTACAAATCTGCCTTCAGCTTGCTTCCAAATTGGCTGACCCACCTACCATAAATATCTCTGCCTTGTGTAGCGTGAGCTTCAATTTATTAGCCTGTGTCCAGCCCATTGACTTCAGGCACTGCTGAGGGTTGCTTCACTGTGATTTGAGGAAGAACAGATTTAATTGGGTATCATTTGCTAATTGGCGGCATCATACTGCAAAGCCTCATATGACCTCCCTTAGTAGATTAATGTAAATGTGAGACAACCTGGGAGACAAGGCAGAACTCTGTGGCACCACATAGAGTTTGCCAGATGCCAGGGGTGAACGAAGCATGAATGGTACCCGGGGCGGGGGGTGGAGCAAACCAACCATACGGTGCATGCACAGCGCCGCTACATATTGTGCATGCATGCACCATCCGTACGGAGGCAAGATTGCCTGCTTGCGGCTGCAGCCGCCACTGCCTGTACCGGCGGTTTGCTGACGGCGCCGCAAACATCTGCACAGCTCTGCTCGCTCCCTCTGCCTCACGTGCCCAGCCCTTTGCCCCATTCCATCAGAAGAGTCAGGCATTGCGTGTGCGAGAGAGGGAGAGCCACGCAGGTCGCTCTCTCTTTCCCTCTCTCTGCTCACACACGCCTCCCCCACCGAACCCCACTCCGCCCAATACAGCGGTGGTTACTCTGAGGCGGTGGCGGTTAGAGCAAGAGCAGGCGCAGGCAGGGATGGTGTGCCTTGGGGAGGCGGTGGCCTTTGCTGCTGCTGCTGCCGCCACTGCTGCCATGTCGGCTGCTGCTGCTCTTCCTGCCACCCCTCCGTCCTTGCTGTGGGGGTGAAGAGGCGGCAGTGGAGGGTGTAGCCATGAGCGGAGGATCCTTTGTACCCAGCTGCAGCAGCGTGATGGCAGCCCTGTGGGGTGCCCTCTTGTCATCCTGCCAGAGATGGTGCCGGGGGCGATGCGCTCCCTCCGCTCCCCCCTTTCCTACACCACTGCCAGATGCAAAACAGTAGTCTTCCCATTACCATCTTTTGGAATTTATCGGTCAGACAGAAGTGGAACCAGTGCCAAGGAGTGCTATGTCCAAATCTCAACCCTGACAGGAATACTGTAAGGGGTGGTGCTGAAGGCTGCCAAGAGATCCAGACAAATCAACAGTGATCCATACATTTCGTTGTATGTTGCTTACTAGCACTATCAATACACTTTCAGTCCTCGATCCAGGCTGAAATTAGTCTAGATAATTCATGTCCCATTCAAGAATCAAGGATCAAGGAGATTGGTAGGCTGCATGAATCTTGCCCATGTCCTTGGGGTGTACTACGGTAGCTGTAACTCATCCAAGTGATTGCAATTGACAGAGGCCGAGAATACCTCAGGTTAAGTGTAGACAAAGGAGCATCTAAGTTGGCACAGCTTCTCTGCCAAATTGTCTTACAAACCAAACCGCCAACACACTCTCTATCTAGAACTGCTCACCTAGATTCACATTGTGCAGTTGGTTTTATATCACTATAACTGTTAAAGAACCCTTAACTGTGGTTTGGTGAAAATTAGTTGTTGCAGATTGGTCCCCTCCTTTTAAGGAACTAGTTGCAATTTTCAGTAGGGCGTCATGGCCTCTAAAATCTGACTTGTAAGTTTACTTGAAAGACCTGAGAGATGGGAAGAGAAGGGTGAGAGCTTTTCTGAACTCATTGCATCCTACCACCTCTCCGTCTTTTGTAGCTGGGTTTGAAACTGACACTGAAAAAATACAACAGTTAAAAAAGAAGAAGTGAATAAATGAACCTCATCCATTGGGCCGTTGATTCTGTAATCTCTTCCCCTGCCCTTCCTTTTTCTCTCTTTCCCTTTTCCCTTAATGGGTGTATCTTTTTCAGATGGCAAGTCCTGCTTAGCTTTTGAGGTGTTGCTGTATTATTGTTATGGGTCTTCTTGCCTTAACATCCAAAGAGCATAGATGGTTAAAAGAAAAGAAAAGAGAGCACTTAACTTGTTGTTGTTGTTGTTGAAACAAATCAGAAAATATGCAGTAATCACTTCAGAAATGTTTGGTTCTGTCTGGATGGCAACTCTGTGCCTCTGAGGGAACTCGCTTCCCGCAGAACTGAAGTGTTGATGTTTTGTAGGGAATTGATCTGCACAGTCCTTGCTCCAAGGACACCACTGTAATCGGAGGGTAGTGTAGTGTCAGAGCACTGCACCACCTTCTGCCATTCACCTAAACTGCAGAAATGACTGCAGTTGAAATTATTCTCTTAAAGGTTAGTCTCTCTCTGGCAAACCTTTCCTGCTGCCTAGGTATTTATCTCAGCCATTTAAACTGAAGGACTTGGATTAAGCTGATAAGGGTTGTCCACACTAGCTTTTTAACAAAAGCTAAACTGCCTTTGATATGTATTTGTGACACTTCTAACCGCCAGCGTCTGCATAAAGCACTGCTGCAAACAGTAGCTGCTGAACAACCACACCAAAATCTTATCTGGACAAAAGAGGGGCTTTAGCTTTACTGCTTCAGTTTTAGATGTAACAACTGACTGTGGGCAGTGCATTTTGCTCCTGTGGTTGTTGCTGTTGCGTTTCTGTGGGAGTTGTAAGCTGAGTGGGACCCTTTGTCCTCTGTCCCTCAGCCACAGATCACTTTCTCTGGCACAAATCATTCCCTGGCATTTTAATTCTGGCTTCTGCCTCTCCCCCTTCCTTCTTGTTTGTTGGCTGCACAGTTCTGCTTTTACACAAGCACATTCTGCAAACGGATTTAGGAGGGTGACAGACAAGCAAGCCCTTGCTTTATATCCATTTATGTGGATACAAAAATGGAAAGGTGCATGGCAACTTTGAACTGGCTCCTGTTGTAGCTGTTCCTTTAACAGTAGTTTGAACTGCAGTCATGGGCAGACAATACCGGAAGGTTCATGTCTTGGTAGTAAAGGCAACACTCTCTCTGCATGCAGAAGGTCCCAGGTCCAATCCCTGGGGCATCTTCAGGTAGGTCTTGCAAAGATGTCTGTCTGAAATCCTGGAGAGCTACTGCTGGCCAGTGGCCTGGTTTGCTTGACACAGGTAAGCCAAACTATGCTATAGCAGGACCACACAAATGTGTGGGTTCCTTTAGTAGAGCCCACAGCCACTTTGCCCATCCCTGGTATTTTTCGCTCTCAAACTTTGCTGCACTTGGCCTACCATGCTGTCCTAACAGGGACTCGTTGTTTAGCTCTGTCTTCCCTATCTATGAGCTGTTGTTGTTGTTTAGTCGTTTAGTCGTGTCCGACTCTTCGTGACCCCATGGACCATAGCACGCCAGGCACTCCTGTCTTGCACTGCCTCCCGCAGTTTGGTCAAACTCATGTTCGTAGCTTCGAGAACACTGTAGCTGAGGCTTAAAGCACAGCAGGAAAAAGGACAAGGGAAAAAAGCAAAGCAGCTGTGGGCTCCTTTTTGGACTCCCTGGTCATTTGCATGGTCCCCGTAAGCCATAGTTTGACTTATGTCATGTAAACCATACTCGTGTAGTAGGGCTGGGCGAATATCGATATATTGTCCAATATCGATATATTGTCCAAAACTGGTTTGAAGTCCACATCATGATATCGGTCTCATAGTTTTTGACCTGGCAATACATCACAAATCATGATTGTGTGTGTGTGTTTGTGTGTATGCAAAAATCACAATGTGGGAAAAACCATGAAGCCAGACAATGCCTCTACATAGTTCCATTCTTATTTCAGACATTGTGATATATCAGTACAGTATATCGCAATGTTTAGCTGGTGATATATCACAATGTTGAAAACCAGGTAGTATTGCCCAGCCCTACTGTTTGTCTACATAGCTTCATCCCTGTTTCAGACATTGTGATATATCATGATGTTTAGCTGTGGATATATCACAATGTTGAGAACCAGCCCTACAGTGTAGACTACACTGGCATAGAAAGACTAATCATCTGACTCAGTACATGGCAGTTTCCTATGGGTAAAGTTTAGGTTCTGTGCCATGCAATGCTTCACCTTTTGATTTCTGCACAGCAAATAGCTGTTAAAGTGATAAAAGCAGACTTTTTCCTAGTCTGTTTGGCAAGGAAAAGCGCACACGTGCACACACGCACTTTCTAATCAGGAAATTCGCCACTACAGACATAGCCCAAGTCTGATGAACTGCAGCTAAACCATCACAAACCCAGCTTCTTCATTTGGGCACTGTTCTATCTCACTTCCCTGTGGAGTTATAAATTTACAGATAAAACTAATTCAGAGTTTCTTCTGTTTTGATGGGGCAGAAAAAATATCTAAAAGCACTTGTGGAATAGAGTTTACTTAGGAAAAATAAGCCATGCAGAGTATAAGATCTGACCTCTCCCCTATTGGATTGCTTCTATATCTCCCTGTTTGTTTGTTTGCTTTCTTGCTTGCCTTTAAGCTAAAGGGAAAAGAAAAGGAAGGATTGTGATGTCTTTCTTCAAAATAGCCACAGTATTGATAACCAGAAACTGAATGAAAATCAGTGCGGGAGAAAATCAGTGGCCGAGGGAGTTAGGGTAGTGTAGTGAATATAGGCTGTTTATATATATTTGAGTGTATTTACTTATTGCACAAATAATATGCTATGCTAGAAATGCTACCTTTCTGTGTGCAAATCTAGTGTGCAGCCTGTCCCTAACCATCAAAATTCTCATAGCGGAATGGAAGATTTCCCAGGACACAATGTATAATCAAATGTATAATCCCCACACATGGATTCTAAAGTGGAATCTGTGCACTGCCCACCTTTTCCCTGAACGTTGGTATTGGTATTTACATAAAAAGAGTACTTCAAATGATGGGCAACCGTTGCTTTTCTTCTTCCTTTCAATATTCATATTTACCCATCACTCAAGTACATCACTCAAGAGGTTTTGTGCCTGTTCCATTTTGTTAACCAAAACAAAATTGAGTTATCAGTAAATTTTTTATCCTCTTCTTGTTCAGCTCTTGTTTTGCAGTCCGCAAATAAGCTCTGGCACAAAACCTGAAAGCTTGCGGTGATTACCTTGAGCTATACTCAGAATTGACCATTTATTTCTGCTCTTGGCTTTCTTTTTATATTATTATTGCAGTTTGAATCTTGAAGTCCTCAGTTTTAAAGTGAATGGAGACTTAGTGTAGCTGACAAGTGACGCTCTTGGAATTGTTGAGCCTCATCAGATGCAGCTACTTAGCTCCAGCAGCTGAAACAGTGGCTTGTTCCATCACAGCTACAGCAGCACCTTGAACTTGACAAGTAGGGCAGATCCACCCACATCTGTCTCGCTTACTATGCAAAACTGCTTCTTTGTAGGCTCTAGTTGCCTAGGCACAGGGTTTGCAAAGCACTGATTACTGCAGATCCTGCATTGCCTCTAAGAGGTGTTGGGTGCCCTCTATGGCACAGGTTTTTTTCTGGTGGGTTTTTCTATGCCAATGCTTGTTCCTGAGTTACATTTCCCCACCCAGTAGTGGTGCATGAAGGCGTAGGGAGAGGTTATGTTTCGGAAAACAATAGTACTAGATCTTGCATATGCAGAGAGCTGCAGTGGCTAAGACCTGAACCAGCACGTTTCCCATATAAATTCTCACCTTTGCTATGAACTCATTTGTTGACCTCAGAAAAGTAGGGAAGGAGGGGTGACTGAGTGTGTACTGGAGGAATATCAACATGTCCCCCTATGACCTTTAACCTTTTTGGGTGTTAGCAAGTTTCATAAATGGTCCGTGGGAATGCAAGGACTTAGAGTGGGAGACTTGCTGTTCTGGTGGGGTGCTAGGAAAGAGTTAAAAATCTGTGGCTAGGAGTGCAATGGGAGATAGTTTTGGCACTCATTTATCTCAGGGCATGCTGAGAGAAGTCAAAGATCTCTGAGGTGGTGAACCTTTGTGTTCTCTGTTCCATTTCTACAGCCACACGGAGATAAGCAAACTGGTGGTGCACTGAAGCTATAGTTAGTCTGTGACTGCTACAAATGCATTTGAGGTACAGTATTAACCAGATATTGCAGAAAGTTTCCTTTCTCATCTGTGACACAGATCCTGGCATGTTTAATAAACCACAGTCAAAGCAAAGCATGATTTACCATAACATTGTGTGTGAATGCAGACAATGTATGTGAAATGCCTGGAATGTTCAAAAGTACAATATACACACTAAATAATTGTTATGTAATGTGCATTAGCAAAAGCAATGTGACATTTTTTGTGATAATGTCTCAAAGGCATGCTTAATTGCATGCAGGCCAGTCCATCAAATTGTTGTTCGAACATCATTTGCTGACAAGTGCTAGAAGACCAGCTTTTTAAATGGTGTTTTTCTTTCTTTCTCTGAAGCCCAGTCCACACAGAAAAGCAAATGATTTGCACAGGGAATATTCAGGTGCAGCCTCTTTCAATGTGTAAGGGGTGGTTTTTGTTTTGCCATACCCTTGCATCTTATTCTTGCAATCAATTTGTAGTCATTTGCTGATTATACTCAGATCCTGTGGTGAGCAGCATCTATACACAAACTGTGTTGCTACAAAGCGCAGTCTTTAAATCACTGAGGTTAAAGTATTTACTGCATAATGCCTGTTTGTCTGAATTGGGCTGCAATAGAGGCTGCTGGTGAAGGAAGTGGGTTCAGCTTCTCTAGTGGATATATTTGGTTTTTTAAGACTGGCACACTCCATGGAGGAATGGAGGCTCTTAATCTTGTATGAATAGCAAACAAGCTGATGTTCTCTTGAATATTACTGCTCACTGCTATGATTAGCTTGATTTACCAGAATATGTTGTTTTGCTTGCAGTTTGAAAAATGGACACTGGAATAGTTATGTATTAGTCCTGGGGATGGATTAAATTGTGCCGCATTCTAGGGCATCTTACTCTCCCTCTAAAACTGTGACCTGTTATTGTTTGGTTCAACAAGACAATTCTATTCAGATGTTCTCAAAACCTGACCATGATACATTTGGCATTTGGAGGTGCTGTCTGCTTATTTGTTTAGCAGGTTGTGGGGCATGAGGGTGTTTTCTTGGAGCATTGCTAGTATTTATTCTGCGATGTGGATATTTTCTGGTGCCCATAACAGTTTCTTAGATTTCCAGGTGGGACCTCTGGCATGTGCCCTTCTTAAAGCCCACCTATTGTGTAGGCTTCACTATGGTAAAGATGATTCTGGTTAGGAAGCTCTTGCAGTTTGCAGCTTTCCTCCCATCTTAGGAATTGGGAAGCTGGTAAACCAAAATCCCAGTGGAATTTTGAGTTGGTAGCCAGTAGCCCCCAACCCACTCACAGGTCCTTCTATGATTTGCAACAGTGGAAACAGTTGGTTCTGGCAAGTATTAACCACTCTCAATTCCAACCTGATAATTGCCACCTGCCCAGATTTTAACATGTCTGAATTAATTTTAAGATGTATTTTAATTAATTGATGTCTGTTTTTATGCATATTGTGTTGTTTTTATGATGTTAGCCGCTCTGAACCCGGCCTCGGCCAGGGAGGGCGAGATACAAATAAAAATTATTATTATTATTATTTAAGAAAAACAAGGATAGGACTGTCAAAGGCCAGCCAGGACACTTGTTATAATGGAAACCACGTGCAGAGGAAACCACAAGATTTAAGATTATCAGACGTGAGCCAGTAACCCATCATCATAGTCACCTTCAATATTTTACTTGTGAGCTTGAGATATATATTTCAGGCGACTGATAGACCCACTATGATGGATACGCAAAATAAACCTTTGTCAAACCCAGTGAGACAGTCATGATTGTGTGCGTGTGTGTGTGTGTGTGTGTTGAAAGGATCCTGAATGGAACTGAAAAATATTCAACCCATTGTAGTCAATTTTCAGGTAAATATGCTTCCTGTCTGTTTAGCTAGACTGACAGCAAAAGCAAGTTATTGACAAAGCTTTTGTTTTATATAAATGGAAGATTATGTATTCCCACAATGACACATGTATTTGTATGTATGTATTTTCATGGGAAATTACTTAAGCAAAGCACTCTCCTCTTTCTTGTACTCCCTGTTCTGATTAAGTCTGACATAGCTATCCAGGTGTATATTTGGATTACTGAATTACCCTTTCCAGAAAATTCAGGACATTTATTGTTCCTTTATTTCTTAGGCTGTAAGCCTGCCATCCATCATCACTCACCATATTCTTTTTTTAATCAAAGCAACTCTTATTATAAACATTGTCCAAAAGACTGTCACCTTTGGATGATGTACAGCACAAGCCCCTCATTGCTTTGATGTGTTTCTAGAGCAGAAAACTCTTGAGCTTATAATGCACTAGCAAAATATATTTTGCTTAATAATCAATTATCATCAAAGCTTCTTCCACATCAGTATCTGTTCCCATTTCATCAGAAGAAATATTCTGCTACCAGAAGAGAGAATGAGGGAAGGGATAGAGTATATATACAGGTATATATAAAAGTCAGATGACTAATAATAATAATAATAATAGTAATAATAATAATAATAATGGCTGCCTGACTTGGTTGCCCCAACTACTCTGTGTGGCTTTCAACAAATTAAAATGTAGTAAGATAGCAACATTTTAAAAACAACTTCCATATACAGGACTGCCTTCAGATGTCTTCTAAAAGTCAGATAGTTTTTTTATCTCCTTGACATCTGATAGGAGGGCGTTCCACAGGGCAGGTGCGACTACCAAAAAGACCCTCTCTCTGGTTCCCTGTAACTTCACTTCTCACAATTAGAGAACTGCCAGAAAGCCCTTGGAGCTGGATTTCAGTGTCTGGGCTAGATGATGAGGTTGGAGATGCTCCTTCAGGTTATGTAGGGCCAAAGCCATTTAGGGCTTTAAAGGTCATCACTAAAACTTTGAATTATGCCTGGAAACATACTGTATATTAGTATTTGTATCCTAATATATTGGGGACTAATCTTGGGACCGCTGTGCATCAGTTTGTGTGGAGAGATTCTGGAATCAAATAAAATTCTTAGATGAGGATGGAACTAGAAATTATGACATCACTTTATGGGTTGTATTCAGCTAACTCAGGCATAGGCAAACTCGGCCCTCCAGATGTTTTGGGACTACAACTCCCACCATCCCTAGCTAACAGGACCAGTGGTCAGGGATGATGGGAATTGTAGTCTCAAAACATCTGGAGGGCCAAGTTTGCCTATGCCTGAACTAGCTTATTGTGCTAGTGGAATCCAATGCAAGGATCACTATTAATACAACAGGAATTTCCCCCCTCTCCTCCCACCCCTACACGTGCCCCCAGAAAAAGGAAAATCCTTGTGTTGACGGAAGCTTAGCCTTGGTGTACTACATTGAATGGGCTAAGGAGATTGGGTTTGATATACGGTTGCATTATTATTATTTTTTGCCAGAAAACCTATGTTTATGATGCCAAGTTCTACCCTGAAGCAATAATGATAACAATATCCTCTTTTTTTTTGTATCTTTCAATGAATAGTTATTTTTCTCAAAAGTGTTTTGTGGAGACTTGTCCTTCCCTCTTTCTCATCCCCCCCGCTCTAATCTATCTATTGGGAGCTTGTGAAACTCCTTGAAGGGTGCTTAATTCTCCCATTTTTTATTTTCCAAGCTGTTCTAAGGAACAGAGGTTTAATTTAAGGCTAACGCTTCAGGCTATTGAGGATGTCTCAGCTCCTCCTGCTTGTTCCAAAACCATGAGTCAGAGCCTGCACCAACTGCTCTGTTAGTGTCAGCTTCCAGCTCCAAACTGAAGTTGGGAGCAGTTAGTCACATATAAAAAATGCATGGGAATGGATGTGCATCCATATGCCACCTTGGAGATGTCAGGCAGGCCTCTCTTTAGGCTCCGATGCATCTGACTGAGACATTTGTAGCTCCCAGACATGGGAAGATTTTATTCTACCCTGTGTGTTTGTGTGTGGGCAGGGGGCGGGGGTTTGGCTATGTAGCCAGTTTACTACAGCTTAAAGGTCTTTATCCTTTGGTAAAGGTAAAGAGACCCCTGACCATTAGGTCCAGTCATGACCGACTCTGGGGTTGCGCGCTCATCTCACATTATTGGCCGAGGGAGCCGGCGTATAGCTTCCAGGTCATGTGGCCAGCATGACAAAGCCGCTTCTGGCAAACCAGAGCAGCACATGGAAATGCCGTTTACCTTCCCGCTGTAGCGGTTCCTATTTATCTACTTGCATTTTGACGTGCTTTCGAACTGCTAGGTTGGCAGGAGCTGGGACCGAGCAACGGGAGCTCACCCCATCACAGGGATTCGAACCACTGACCTTCTGATCAGCAAGCCCTAGGCTCAGTGGTTTAACCACAGCGCCACCTGGGTCCCTGCAAATTGCAATATGGGTACTATCCCCCCACCATATATGTCTTCCTTTTGCCTTCTCTCTCTAGAAAAGGAGACTAGAACTCCAATACTTTGAATAGGTATATCCAGGGAGCACATTTTAGCAAGCTCAGCTTTGCATTGTGAGGTGAGGAGAGTGTGCCCTTTCCTGGTCAGGGATAGCTTGGCCACTGTGACCCATCCTTTAGTGGACTGTTGTAATGTGCTCTGTGCGTGCCTTCCCTTGTGGCCATTCTGGAGGCTGCAACTGGTGCAGAGTGCTGCAGTCCAAGTAGTGAATGGTGCTCCTTATTGGGCACAGATCACACCAATAACACACAGATCACACACTGCCTGCCTATTAGTCACCAAGCCAGTTTTAAGCTTCTGTTAATAACATACAAATCCCTGAAGAACTCTGGACCAGCTTACCTAGTAAGGGCACTTATGATCAGCTAATGGAACCTGATTAGTTTTGCTGCGGCCTGATGATCACCAGCCAATTCAGCTTGTCCTCCCTGTTGAAATACCAGAGGCCCCATCCGTGTTGGCATTCCGTAGGCTCCTGAAGACACACCTATTTAGGCAAGCATTCCCCAGATCTGAACTTGTGATTGTATTGTTTTAAATGTTTTAATTATTATATTATTTAACTGTTCATTTTATTGTATATTTTAACCAAGGGTGTTTCAATATTGTCTGTTTTAATTATGTAATGATTTTATAGTTCTAAATAACTTAGAAGCCATTTTGGCATAAAAGTAGTATATCAATCATTCATTCATTCAGTCAATATTAATAATAATAATAATAATAATGGCCATTTCTCCTGCTCTCTGTTTTCTTCTTTCCGCTGTTCTTCTCTCCCTTTGCTCTTGACCAATACCAGTAGAAAAAAAAGCCCATATAAGGATAAAAGGCCCAGCAAGCTTTGGCAACCACAATGCATGGCCCAATCCAAGTTTAACGTGACTGCGTTGGTATGTTTCTATACTTTGTGACATTTTCAGCAGGAAAATCTGATCCTCTTCCAACATGATAGAATTTTAAGCTTACCTTGGAATAAGCCGCACTGAATTCAGTAGCACATACTTCTGAGTAGACATGTTTAGGATTGTGCTGTGACAGATGCATATGCACTGAACCATGGATGTTTTTTGATATGCACATTTCAGGTCAGTTGCCGGTGAAATGAGTTTCAGTAGAGCACTACAGCTGAAATCTGCATAACTGCATACAAGGTTTGCCTCTGTGTAAAAAGAGCAATTGATATCTATGGAAGGGGGCCATATGACAAGATTATTTTGTGGGTAGGAGGGTCTGTTATGATGCCAAATATAACTCTGCTGGTAACTGAGTCGCACTAAAGTCCCTGCCGGGGGTGGCGGTGGGAATGTTGAACCTCTCTCTATTATTCATTTGAAAGTATCTTCATCCCATTGTCAAAGTCTGAGCCGTTGTTGGATTTCATAAAATCATAGCATGAATCATGTAATTACTGTATTATGATTAGCTTTATTAAAGGACTGAACATATTTTTAAGGTTTATGACAAATGAAAAGAAAATGAAATGTGAAGGAATAGTTTTCAGGCAGAACAGTGACATTCAATATTTAAATGAACACCATCATTGTTGGGTATTTCTCTCACATGAGATTAGTTCTCAATGGAAGAGCTCTGTACCATGACTTCGCTAGTTCAGTCTAACCACCAAATAAGTGAAACTGGTATTAGAAGCTAATGCCTCTTAACATACATAGAGCCTTCTGCATGGGGATGCATTACAAAAAATCAGAAGCCAGCCAGTTATTAAAGGGAAGCTTTTAATATCTGAAGGACTATTGTATTTTGTTGGAAGCCACCCAGAGTGGCTGGGGAAACCCAGCCAGATGGGCAGGGTATAAATAGTATATTATTATTATTATTATTATTATTATTATTATTATTATTATTAATTATTAAGCCAGTGTGTAGTTTCACTTATTTCTTTCCATGCTAGAAATCAACATGAGGAACTATGCCAGGGTTTCCGAAACTTGGATTGCCAGCTGTTTTTGGACTACAACTCCCATCATCCCTAACTAGCAAGACTGGTGGTAAGGGATGATGGGAACTGTAGTCCAAAAAAAAACAACAACAGCTGGAGACCCAAGTTTGGGAAATGCTGCAGTTTATTTTAAGACTCAAAGGTAGACAGAGTGCTGCCCATGGAGCATGTTCTTCTCCACATTGGCAAAAAATATGCATTGGATTGTGCTGCAGCGTGGCGGGGGGCATTGCACCACCGTCACAAGACAGTTCATACCCATCTGGCACAATGGCTTGGGTTGACGCTGCTATGAGAGCCCCCAATGGTTAGTAGAAACCGGAAGCTGTGTTGGAGCCCCGTGGTGTGGGTGCTGAGCCCCCACAATTTTTTGGTGGGGGCTCAGGCCCCCAGGGCCACCTAGAGTTGGTGCTGGTGCATGAGAAGCTCCAGTAGGCAGGGGGAATGGGCAGAAATTACTTCTTGCCTTCAGTTAGTGGAGGCCTCTGCTAGATAAGTGACTTTTCTATAAAAAGGACACAACTGAATACAACCTCATAGCTTTATATTAGTATTACAAATCTGAATTAGCTGATTTTTACATACTGTTAAGTTTAAATACTGCTCTGGTGATATATATATATAGAGAGAGAGAAAGAAAGAAAAATGTACAGATGTATATCTCTAAGAGCAGCAAAGAAACTGAGAAGAATAAAGTGAATCCTTATAATGATGTGAACCACACAAATATAATTAGGCATAAAGGTAAAGGGACCCCTGACCATTAGGTCCAGTCGTGGACGACTCTGGGGTTGCAGCCCTCATCTCATTTTATTGGCTGAGGGAGCCGGCGTACAAATTCCGGGTCATGTGGCCAGCATGACTAAGCCGCTTCTGGTGAACCAGAGCAGCGCACGGAAACGCTGTTTACCTTCCCGCTGTAGCGGTACCTATTTATCTACTTGCACTTTGACGTGCTTTCGAACTGCTAGGTTGGCAGGAGCAGGGACCGAGCAACGGGAGCTCACCCCGTCGCAGGGATTCGAACCGCCGACCTTCTGATCGGCAAGCCCTCGGCTCTGTGGTTTAACCCACAGCACCACCTGCGTCCCATAATTAGGCATACACAGCTTTAATGCAAGGACTCGATGTAATAGGCAATTATGTAGGGATAAATATGAAAATATGCTGAAATTTATGAAATATCCATGGTATGGTAGATTCTGATTGATTTCTAGGTAAATATAGATCCTTTTGTTATATTGGATGAATAGTAAAACTAAATATAAAATGAAACATTGTTGGAAGTAGTAGTAATAAAAAGAAATTGACACGAAACTCTAAATTCATTAGGCTGTTAAAAGAAACCTCTTTGAGGCTCCATTATGATTGTTCTGGCCTCTTTCCCCAATTCCCAAATAAGTCCTAAATAAGCAGAAGTATCTTTCCTTACGTTGCTTTTCAAGAATATGCGAAATACCCAGGACCCACATTCACCATTCATTAATCAAAGTGCATCACATATGGAATCGTTCCAATCATGGCATCAAAGCTTAAAGCATTTCAGATTTCTAATATACATTTGGAAATTGAATTGGAGACTGGAGCCACAGTTCGAGTCATATTTATGTGAAACACAGTATAATTCTCACAGTATAATTTACTCAGAAATAAGTCCCACTGAGTTCAATGTGTCTTACTCCATGGCCAGACTACACAGGGCAGGATTGCATCCTTAGTCTAACTTAGCTCAACATGGCTAGTACATAACACTGTGTTTTCATTGCAGCCTCATGCATTTAGCTGCATGGGGCTTTCGCCTGGAATCCTAATCATGGTTATTATGAAACAGAGCCCAGACAAAACTTTGCCAGTTTGCAAATTTTGGATTTTGGATTTTGCTGTCAACACATTTTATGGGGAAAAAATGGCATCCACATTCCAGAAGGCAGCATAGAGATTCAAAATGAGATTCTTTGCAAGCCATCTGTAACACATTTGCTGTTGCTTTGTGTAACGTCACAGGAAGCCAAGCTATGGCTTTCCATGAATGAGGAAGAACGCTGGTGCGTAGTGCTCAAATTGCCCCTGCCCCTGTCCTCTCTGTGTTGCTCTGGGAGGAAAGAAACTGGAGCACCGGCTTAGCTTGTGGTTTGTTTCTCTCCGAACAAATTTTCAAGAAAAAGGTAGACTAGGAACTTAAAGTGCAGTGCTCACCAGAACTAAGATATGTTCCCTCCATGATTAAGTAAGTTGTGGGCTCCTGGTGATCAGCAGATGGATAGTTGGATACAGATCTGGGAAAAGAGGGCTCAATTGCCACATTTTCCTGTTTGAATATAGTGAGGGGCTGTGATTTTTTAAAACTAACCACTGTTGAAAATAACATTTGTTAAACAACCAGAAGCCTTCCTGTTAGGTATTTTAGGTCAAGATCTGCCGAAAGAGAAGAGGACATTATTTATGTATGCTACTACGGCGGCGAGAATTCTGATAGCACAAAAATGGAAGACTGAAGACATTCCAACTAAAGAACAATGACAAGAGAAATCGATGAACTATGCAGAACTGGAAAAATTGACGGACAGACTTTGAGAAAAGGACAACAGTGACTTTGAAAAAGAGTGGGAACCATTTATAATATATTTGCAGAAACAAAGGAAGACTATTGACTTGATGGTAGGATTTAAATAAACACTCACATCTTTATTAACCAAGAACATTTAAAATAACAAAGAAATGATATAGTGGACTTTTAAGAAACAGCAGTATGTAAAAAGGAGGAAACAAACCAGAAGTGGAAGCTGGGGGAAGCCCGGGAGGGAAGGGAAGAGGTGATACGATATAAATGTTATTGATACGAGATTTATGTAATGATAGAAAAAGAAAAGTGAATAAAAAATTAATAATAATAAAACAAACTAACCACTGTTGGAGTGCTGAAGGAAGAGAGGGGTTGAGTGGGGACAATTCACAGGCTTGCCATTTGCCACTGTCTGGCTAAAGCATGGTGGAGGAAGCCAAGAACAAACTTCCAAACCAGCCCTTCTGAAGTGGAGGGTGCTATATTTCTATATTTGCCTTTATGCATCATATATACAAGAAGTTTAGTGTGTTCACCCATTCGACGGGGAACTCCCAACAGCTTTTCTGAACCAGCTGGTAAGCATGCCAAGCATTAGATAAACAAGCCATCATGGCTTGTTTGCTCATCTGTAAGAAGATTTGTAGTTTGTTGAAGAAACCATGGTTAGAACAAACACTGCCGTAGTTTCAAATGCAAGTGCAGCCATCGTCTCACATACAGGCAGGCACTGTTGCATACCAAGACTGCCCCCTCGCACATTTAGGAGCGAAAACCATTTCTCTGTGTGCAAGTTTGAGAATATTTCCTGCTGTCAACAGTTGCTTGCGTCTTGTGGGGTGCTGATCTGGAGGGTCCCCAACCTCAAGGGGCTGCTGTTGAAAAGATGAGAAGCAGACAATCCCAACATGCATTAACAGAATAGCACCCATAGTACTTTGGATCCTGGTCTACCTATCTTGCTTAGTATTCAATTGCATGCAGCAGTTTTGATTGTCAAGGAATAGTATTTAATGTCAAGGATGGGTGGGAGTAGCAGTAAAAATTGTCCGTACTGCATCCGTCTCAGCCATTTAAAAGTTGGGGCATGGTGATTTTAGACAAGCTTTTTACTTCTGAGGAGAGTCCCTTTCCCAGAAAAGGGAGATTATCAATGTTAAACCTGCAGCTGCCAGTGAGCCAGAGGAATGTGGAGCTTTTACAGTGTTAACTGGGGAGCTAGAAGTCTGGATTCAACGAGCATTAGGTAGTTATGGCAGTTATATAGAAAGGAGGGGCATTTCTGGTCCA
This sequence comes from Zootoca vivipara, assembly GCF_963506605.1. Classification (NCBI taxonomy): domain Eukaryota; kingdom Metazoa; phylum Chordata; class Lepidosauria; order Squamata; family Lacertidae; genus Zootoca; species Zootoca vivipara. The sequence continues at coordinate 23,527,359 of NC_083279.1, read as the reverse complement.
TGTCAATTTTGTATGTGTTTATTCACAAGGCTGTTTTGTCTCATTTGCACATTAAAATGCATCTAAACATGTATTTTATATCATTGTATTTTATATCAGTGTATAATACTTTATCCTTAAAAAACCATTTTGGTATGGTTTTTGAGCTGATAACTCTGTCTCAAAATTTAGAGAGACACAAAATCTGAAGGGTAATTAAGTTCTGATCCATCTATTAGTCTGGGAGGTGTGAATTAGGTCAGTTTGCTTGAAAATACAAATCTGCATTGCTATGAAGAGATGTCTGAATATGGAATAGCGAGAAAAAAATTGCATTGTGTTGAATGTGATTATGTTATGCTGCAGTAGCATGCACTAAATGTGTTTAGGGCTGGGCTTATTATCTCACCATCTCTTCAAAGTTAAAGAAGGAAAAAAATCAGTCTGAATGAAGATGTGACTTCCTTTTTAGGCCAGGGGCCGATTTTCTGTTTTCTCTTTCTTGGCAGGCGTGCAGAAACCTCATTGACTTACTCAGCAGGGCCCAATAAATCATTGTGCCTCCCTCTTGAAGGTGGGTTGCTGAATAGGAAGATTCACTTTTGGCAAGTGGAGATTGAGCAGTTTTGGGTTTTGTCTTGTGGAAGAAGAGGCAGACGTAGGAAATTTATTTCTCAACAGGGTTCAGATAAACAACACCATGTTGCCTTTGCAGCTGGGAAATTGGGGTGTTTTTCTCCCCAGCAGAAAGACATAAAGGCATAGAAGTATCTTCTTCATTCTTGGCACTGCAGTGCTTAGTTAATTAGAAGACCCTAGTCTCCAGCTGTTTGCATTAGAGCAAGGTAGTCTAGAAAGCCTGCAACAAGCAGGTCACTGGATCTATGGTTGGTTGCTCAAACAATGGAACAGTGAGGAAAGGAAGGATTGATTGGGGGAAAAAACCCGGTCAGCTGAAAGCAGTTCCAAGTGGATTGATTTTATTTGATTTACTGTGTGAATTGGGAGAATGTGGCTGCTCTTTTAAGGTTCTTCATCTAAACACTGTGTTGAAGGACCATGACACTTTAGTAGTCCTTCAACACAGTAATTAGTTCTAGCCAGGTATTCTTCCCCCCCCAAAAGGATGACATGAAAGAGTAATTTCAAATAGTTTTGCAAATCACAGTTTGGAATTGATCCTGGTTGGCCTGTTTCAGGCAAACCAAAGTATGGAGGAGGGAAACCATATATTAGAAGAAAAAAGAGCATAAGAGTCTGAGGTATATTCCAGCTTCCCCGAAGATGATTTGAGGCCTGAACCGTGCAATAGAATTGGTAGGTCTGTGCAGGGTGGTATAAACACAATTCAGTGCATATTAGAATCTTGCTTATAAATTGACCCTGTTTCTGAATGAGTTCTTGTTTTTCAGGCTGTGAATCCCAAAATAGCAGGCATCTGATTCAACACCCACTGTTTTGTGCTCCTTCCTCTTCCTTTCTTCCCTTTAAATACACATCAAATTTATGAGCAAATGTCTTTCAGGCACATAATGAAGCCTCCTTGTTTTGTGCTTCCAAGATGTTAGCATGTGATAACAGGCTTCATAGGTAACTCAGTAATATGACCCTTTTCTATTTAGCTGCACTCTCTACATACAAATGAAAACACCTGAAGGTATAAATGCAATTTTACATACTGCTGATTTGTGGAATAATAATGACACCCAAAATGCAGTGAATAAAAATAATGAAGCAATCTGTAATAAGGGAAAGTTTATCTTTAAGTCCTTTCAGAATGCCCAGGAGGATTTTTCTCGCAATCTTTGGTTGGATTAAAAAAGATTTTTGACTAAATTCTGAGGCTACTACAAGGGAGAATGGCTGACAATCAATTGTGATAAAATCAATGCGCTGATTTTTAGAAAGGAACGTAAGAAATATAAACATGCTCTAGAAGGGCATGTAAAACAACAAATTGACAGCTGTAAATTTTGGGAGTTAGTTTTGGTGTACTCTGTCTTGGTTGTGCCAGATCTAAAATACTGCTTTGGGTGCACTGAATATTCCAGCTGCATTATGGAAGTTCTGCTATACAAAAGGAGGCCAGCCCAGGAGCAGTCAGTGGGGAAGGGTGCCAAGATAGCCTGTTCTTCCAGAACCAGAGTAGCTGCCATTTCCCAGGAAGTCAGTGTCATGCGGGCCAATCCAGCACTCCCAGTGATGTTTACACACAGAACAGGCCTCCCTGCAGCCTCTCTCCCTGTCTGCTGGTACAGGGCCGTCTTAAGCATATCTGGCACCCTGGCGCCGTGGTCCGAAGATCCCTCCGGCGCCCCCCTTGCCCCGTTTCCCAGCACGGCTTTCTGGTGGACGCAGCGCGGCTGCCATGGGCGCAGCCGTGCGGCGCCCCCCTGGCGGCCTGGCGGCCTGGCACTCTGCGCCACCCAGCCTTGCCGTAGGGGCGGCCCTGTGCTGGTAAGTGGCAGTGATTCTGCTGCTGGAAAGCCAAGTGTGTTGTGTTGCCCCTCCTCAAAAACTATTCCATATACCTTCAGGTTTCGAAGGGGTGTGCAAAACCAATACTGTACTGTACTAATGGAATATAGCTTTGGATACTGGGCATTAATGGATCCATAGAGAGAATGCAAACCACTTCTTTGAGAAAGCTCTTTTGTGTCCCCAGTGTAGCCTCTTACACTTTGAAGCAGGCATTTCCTCTTTGGAAACAACTTTGTGGTCCCTTGCAATTGGTTACTGTCTGTATTTTATTCTCAATAGATCTGAACCATCTATCCCTGCCTGGATTGGCTTGATTAATTATGCTTGCTCCCGGCTAAAATTAGTTAACAAAGTTAATGCCATTGGCTATTCACTACCTCATGTTCTGCCACTTGTGTTCGAAAAAAAACAAAGTGCAGTGTTAAAACAGAGCCTTCTAGATTTTAACTTGAAAAATTTATTAGCTCTGGCAAACAGGGTCTGCACACCATTATTCCTTGGTCTAGCCCTTAGCAGTGATTATGTACCTGCTAGATATTTAGGAACAATAAATATTCCTAGATACAGGAGAGCATTTTTTAAAATGTCTAGGTTCAGTGCTCTGTCATCAGCAGTTACGGAAGATTGATTTACCGGGCTGCCTTGGCACTTGAGAATTTGCCTTTGCAAAAGTAGCTCAGTCGAAACACTAGCCCATGTTCTCGCTGCAGTTTTATAGGGATGTAAGATCCTGTTTGATCTTCCCAATATTTTTCCATGCTTGGGGAACTTAGATGAATTCTACAGTATACATACATAAGATCTCTGAAAATATAGCCAAGTTCCTTGCTGTAGCCATCGAAACTGGGTCACAGTTATTAAAAGAGAAGATGAATTCTGAGTCAAAATTATCTTCACTCACTTTTAACTATTCCTATTGGCGCAATAAGGATGTTATTATATAATCATTCTAAAAGGCAGAATTTGTGTGTATCCGTACACTATTTCCTAGGGCCGTAGTATTTGAAGGGATTGCCACCTTCCATTTGATTGTGCCCGCTTACCGAGATAACCTGTGAAAACCAGGCTCCAGGCATTTCGACCTTGTAAAGAAAGGCATTTTGCTTCAAGGGCTCATTTTATTTCATATGAACTAAACCTAACTGCTTGGCAGTTTAGTCACCTACTAGATTGCATATGATCTTGGAGCTAGAAATATGAATGGCCTTGGAAAAGAAGAACTGGGAAAACATAAACATAATTTTTCAATGAAAATATAGACATACTGTATATACAATACATTGTAGAACAAGAATGGGGAATAGGGCCGAGCTCCCTCACCCCAGGTGGGCTGAGCTACCCAGTTGCCAATCCCTTGATGTCCGCATGATGTCAGGTGGCAATACGTAACTGCTGATCAGCTGATCAGTACTTATATAGCAAGCCTCACTTGAGGCAGAGAGAAGCTGCATTGCAACCAATGAAGCGCAGCCAATTCCAGTGGGGCCTTTTTACTACTTTGAAGAAACTAGAAGCAAGTACAGTACAGTACCGGTATTCCTGTACTTACCTTCCTTTTGACCTGGCCCATAAGCAGAGTGGGTCTTACTTTTGACTAGATGTGCATAGGATTGCAGTGTAAATTTGAAGTTTATATGCTAAGATATAAAGGATGAATTTTATGTTGTTAAAGCAGTGAAATAAGTTTAGGTTTGGTGGTAAAACAAATATTGTATACATTTCAGGTTCCCCTGGAAATGAATTGTGGGGCTGGTCGTGGGGAACAGTCCCCTCTCCCTGCATGGATTTAATGTTTCTGAAGATTTTAAATCATTATACATGGGCACTTCAGCATGCATCTAGGTACAAATGCAAACTGTATCTTGGCAGTCTGAATCTCAAGGGTCTATTTACATGCTCTTCAGTGGGCGTGAATGATTCAGATTGACTTTGCAACAGACCAATACCATGTTTGGAGCCACTGCCTCCTGCCACCCTAAGGAAAGTCTCTTGCTTTCCTGACATGTATGCACTTCATCTAATTCTCTTAGGCCTCACTGATATGCGTGACATACTTTTCTCAGTTATGCCAGATAAAAACTCAAACTAAGGAATTGGGAGGGGGTGGGATCCTTTAGAAGTCAGTTTTTTAAAGGCAGATTTTAGTCACTTGCATCTGCAGCCCCTGCCTCTTGAAAATTCAGCTAGTGTCTCTCTCCCTTCGAGGCTTTGGCTGTCACATAAACCCTGATATTAGTTTCGTGTGTTTGCCTTGTTTCCTTAGAAACCTTTCTGAATGATGCCCAGTAAAGGAAACTTACCACCCTACATTTTCGAAGTTGTAAGCTATAAATGAAAAATGTTTTGACATAATTATCGAAATTTAAATTGCACCCTTCATCTAGGTGTCCCTACTCTAGTTAACCTAATGTTTACTTACAATCCCTAAATGGCCTTTGTTGCAATTATTCATTGCTCATTATGTTGAGGCAGTGTCAGGTCTCAAGGCTGCAGCAGATCCTGAAAGTGGGACATATTCTGGGGTGTCAGGATTCAAGTTACACATCATTGAAACTCAGAGCCCTGGCAGAAGGAAGGAGTTGCAATAAGACTAGCTAGGTCGGCAAGGTGTCATGCACTAAGGCTTGATGTCTGAAAGAGTCCTAGGTCAGGGCTTTGCTTTGGGACTAAGGAGCGGTTGCTCAGCCAACTTTTGCTGAGGCCCTACTTGCCTTTTCCGACCCCTCACTCATGGTACCTTTTAAAAGGCTGGTTGAAATCAAGTGTCCAAATGATAATATGAAGAGATAATTCAAATTCTACTTGTTTGCCTGGACCGCTTAAGATCTCTGCCTCCTGATGTGGTTAGTCTACGCCAGGATTTCCCAAACTTGGGTCTCCAGCTGTTTTTGGACTACAGCTCCCATCATCCCTAGCTAGCAGGACTGATCTGGGGCCTCAGTTATTTGGGAAGCCTTCCAGCAACGGACCCTATATACAGGCTTGCTATGAAGCTTGTGATTGGAATGGTAGCACTTTCTTCTCTATGTGGTCTTAGCACTTTCCATGAATGAAGAGTGGTTTTCCAGGCTGCTACTGGCTGTGTTTTGGTTGTTAGATTTATGTGGGTGGAAGCACAAGTCATTGCCATTATAATTATTGGATAGGGGAACTTGCCTGATGCGATTTCAATGGCATATCCTCTTTCCCTGCATGGCCCTCACTGCTTCCCTTGCAAAAGAGTTGTCCGGCTCCTCAGTTTGGGCTGTCAGGGGATTCAAGCCTTGCCTGAAGCAAGCCCTGAATTCATGTTTTCTTCTAAGTACTGATCTATGGGAAACCTTGCGGACTCTTGTGTGTTTCCGCCTTGCTTTTCAGAAGGGTACGTGGAACGGATTAAAGCGAAGTCATAGGATGGTGTTTGCATCCTAAACGTCTCATTCTGGGGAATCTTGCTGTAAGATCCCCCCCCCAGGTCATTGTTTGATATTTTCAGTTTGTGAGCATGCTGATGTTCAAAACCGGGAGTATTCAGAAGTTAAAAGTTCCATTGTCTAGGACTCTGCACCTGCACAGTTATTGAATTAGTTTGTCATAGAATCAAAGTATTATCACAGTGACTGCTGTTATGAATGGGCTTTCTTCTTCTTCTTCTCTTGTATATATTTGATATCTTCATAGATACGTCACAGATCACCGCTCCTGTTCTCATTTTATTATTTATATCTACTGTATATACTTTGTGGCTTGTTGGCCCCACTGCATATTGCCCGCCCCATGTCCCATATGCATATTTTCTCTGTGTGTGTGCACACGCAACCCCACACTACTCCTACTGACTGGAGATAATACTTCATGTGGCTAATTAAATCAGCACTGGCTCACAAAAGCATATGCCACAATAAATTTGCTAGTATTTTAGAAGCCACAAAATTCTTACTAGGTTTTTTTTTTGCAAAAGGCTTACATGGCTTGCCCCCTCCCCAAAATTTGTCATTTTAAACTGCCTAATACATTCATATTACTTCCATTTGAATACCTGGGACTTTGTTCTATGGCTACAGCTGATGTGGATAATTTTATAGTGAACATTTAACCCACCCAGATGTTTGGCTCTAATGAAAGGGGAAAAAAAGAAGTTTTGTCCATGACCTCAGTATGGGACCTCATATGAGAAAGTCTCATCTTTTTGAGACTTATTCTAATCATATGTCATGTTTGTTTATGCCAGCAGTCCCCATTGACCTCTTCAGCTTACTTTAGATTTTGTAGATTCAGACACATCTCTAATTTTGAGCATTAATCATATTTGACATTTGATGTAGATTACGTGGGAGGCAGCATGCAAGTGCAACCCGCCAAGCACAGCTGCGGCGCAGTCTTAATTTTTGAAATGGAATAACCCAAAAGTTATCTCCATTGAAGTGAATGGAGAATGTATACCCACAACACTGGGTGGTTTGCACATAACACCTCCAGCTTTTGGAAGGTAAACTCTATTGGAATAAAAATTTTTTGAACCACACTGCTTATCCTGGCACTTGCCCAGTTTCATTGCCATTTATGGGCTGTGTTAGGGCCGGTTTACAAATGGATCTGGCATATGTATGATACTTACAGCAGGTTGGCCTTGAATGGCCCCACTCAACCCTACAGAGAAACTTTTCTGTAAAATGGCATCTATGCGCCTAAATTGCCTACTTCCAGGGACTCCCAAGGTTTGAGCTGGGAGCCCCGTTGTCTGGTACTAATTGGTTGGATTACCAGGGATTATTATGTGCTCTCTTCATATTCAAAGGGAGTGTGGATTTGCAACATCAGCCCTTGTGTGCAGCTGTTCGTATGATGCTTATGGACTGGAATGGCCTGGTAAAAATTCTAGGAAACTGGCTATCAAGCCCTGCCTGAACAACAAAGCAGTTCCTCTACAATTCAGGCTCCAGTTTCCCATTGCTGGTTTCTAGCACCCAGGCCAGGTCATGCAATCTGTTCACACCCCATGACCCATGTGTAGAGATGGATAGTGAAAATTAGTTTTGTTTATGTTCAAGGTGATGAAGAATAATAATAGAACCATAGGGCTGGAAGTGATCCCAAGGCTCGTCTAGTCCAACCCCCTGCAATGCAGGAGTCAAAGAAGGGAGGCATGCAGTTTTGGTAAGGACCAATGGTTTTTGCAAATACAGTATGTGAAAATGACCTTCCTGCTAAAATGATCAACTTTGACCACTGAGCTGTAACAGGGCCTTCCTTAACACTCTTGATTTTTAACAAATCTGTATCCTAATGACATTGCATTTGAGATGGGTTCTTGGGGGAAATTAATAAAGCTTTGGTGTGCTTCTCATCCTGACAGAATTTGGTTTTTTTTTTAATAAGCTCACTAAGTTAATATAAACTAGTTTTGCCTATGAGCTTAGAGGAATATACTTGCAGAGCTGCAATAGCCCTGGAAAAAAGACAATATGGAGGAAGCTAAATAACTGCAGGCAAATTAATAAATACAAGAAAATAAATAAATAAATAAATAAATAAATAAATGTTTTAATTCCAAAAAAGTTACATTAATGGATTTTATTACATAGGAAAAAGGAGATTAGTAACAGAAGCAAGTTACGAATACCAATAGTGACTGATTTTCTTGAGTGACCATTATTTTCCCTCCAGTTTTCACTTCACCTGCTGTGCAGCTTGAAGTATACAGAAATTAATATAACAAGTGAGGCAAATGGGATGCATTCTTCGTGACAATATAACGCTTCTTGTAGGTGATGCTTTTTAACTCTCTTCGTTTGTGTGTGCATGCATGCATTCATGGTATGTGTGTGCGCTCATTTCATGCTTATCAGCATCTAAAAAGCCTTAACTTGGTTTCATGAATGAAAGGGGGGAGGGGGGGAATCAGCTTCTGGTTATCACAGAGCTATGTGTTTTTAACAGGATGTACAAGCAGCAGCTTCCTTAGAAAGAACAAAAATGAAACAGGCAGGCAGTTCAAATACAGGCAAGTGACTGTTTTGCGTATGTCCAATTGATGTGCGACCGCCGATGCACACATTGCTTTTTTTAACCCTGAAAGTTGGGGGGGGTGGAACGGTGACCTGCTGAAGCATGCGGTAACCTGGAACATAACCCCCACATAAATGTAGTTGTGCGTAGAAACAAGTTTGTACAACAACTTTGTAAAAGGATAATTGATTGCCCTTTTGAAATGCTTTAGTATAAGATTGCATGACGATGAAGCTGTTTCCTTCTAGTTCTTCTCCAGGGGTCATCCTCAGTTACTGTCAGGATAGCGGAGAATGCCTAATTTCTATGTCTTTTGATTGCTGCAGCCCCTGTTCTTAGGACTGTAGGAACAGCAATTCACACTTCCACATGGAAAGGCAGAGAAAATATGACATTTGTAAGGCTTAGCCTTACTGTTTGCAAGCATCTGAAGAGGCTTATAGTGGAGTGCTGTTCCTCACAGCTCACTTTCAGAATTTGTAATGGCATCTGTCCCATTATCCTCATGCTGATGCCACCAGTAATGATTGCTGTAACAGCGGTGGGACCTCAGAATCTGTCATTTTATAGGAAACTGTGTTGCCCATTCAGAGGTTTCTAGACACATATGTGAATGAGTATGTTTGTGAGGAGGCTGGCTGTGGTGATGCTCTTCAAATGCTTAAGTGCTCTCTTTTTGCTTTATTTCTCTCTCTTCTGGATATGTTTTAGGACTGGGTCCCTCTGTTATTAGTAAAATGTGGGGCAAAGGTTCAGGCTGAGCCCTGTGTATAACTCATATGCATGTCCATAAAAATAAATCTCTGCAGAGAGGCTGAAGGCGAAACTGAAATCATAAAACATGATAGAACTATTAAAATATATTGTATCTTAGGCAAATGACAATAATGGGTTTTGCGTTTTGATTGTATTTGTTTTTTTGGTTTGTAAATTGCCAAGGGACTTGGTTAATTGAGTGCTATAATAATGCAGTGAATAAATAAATATTACTAATTCATAACTAGCATAATAGGACCTAAGTTATCTATTTTGGGGAGCGTAGAAGGAAATTGAGGTGTTCTGTTATTATCACCACAGTTCTTAGGTTAGATCAGGCATCCCCAAACTCCGGCCCTCCAGATGTTTTGGACTACAATTCCCATCTTCCCCAACCACTGGTCCTGTTAGCTAGGGATCATGGGAATTGTAGGCCAAAACATCTGGAGGACCGCAGTTTGGGGATGCCTGGGTTAGATAGTATCACTTGGCAAACAGCTGCATTTATAAACATCACATTTTATGAATGTATTTTGTAACTGGATCTATATGTCCATAAACAACAACAACAACAACAACAACAACAACAACAACAACAACAACAACATGAGGCAGCATGTTTGCTACCTGAGGTGAAGAAATAAAGAGCAAGCAAAATGCTGTTAGCAGACACTGTTAGCAGGCACCTGGAAAACACTACAACCAGCTGATGATTAATTTCTCTGTGCTTTGAGATTGCTGAACAATTCTGAGACTCTGCCACAGATACAGTGGTTCATGATACTGTTGCTTGAGGGATTTTGCAGCTCGCCAGTGTTTTTGCTGAATTGCTTGGCCTGTTGCTTAGCTGGGATCTGTGCAACCATTCCAAGGGGGCTGAATGGTGCAGGAGCCAATTAGTGGTGGCCCATTAGAAGCAGCAGATAGTCCGAGTGCCTGGGTGTCATTTGGAATGTTATTTGGCGTTTTTTTTTCTCATTACGACCAGAACAAAAATGTTAACCTCTCCACTGCCCCACACTTTCTTACACAGGATGCTTTATTGATCTACTTGTGCCCGAGCTCATTAAGCACTGCTGAACTCAATGATTAGGAGGAAAGGAGCCAAGAGCAATACAAAGAGTGACCCATCTGACAGCAGCAAAGTGTAATGGCTGCTCTGGGCCCATTCTCTACTGTTCTTTGGAAAAAGCAACAGTTTTCTGACCAATGTCTTACAGAAAAGCAAAACAAAGGGGGGGGGGAAACAACCCAGGAAGCAAGGAAAGATAGATACTTTTTTTGCATTCTAAATGTTTCATTGGAAACTTTCCCAGTATGGAGATGCTCTTTAAGTTTAAAAACACAACCCTCTAGCAAGTTTTACAGCACAGGAGCCAATGAAATTAATGAGAGCTGTACAAGAACACGCAATTTCAGTGTGTTCAATTTCAGTATATGTTGGAGAACTTCCCAAATGATTGCACCTATCATTTAATGACCATATCAAATATGTACGATTCTAATGTGAACACCACCTCCAGGAACTATAGACTGGTAAAATATTATTCCGTGAGAGAGAAAACAGAGTGATTTATCAGTTTTTCAACAATAATAAGCAGACAGAGCTTTGGGTGAGAATGATTGCAATAAGAAGTATGCCTAAATGTATTGTTTCCAGCCATGGATATCTGGAATACAAATCTGTTGGTTGGTCTGTCTCGAGAGACAATGGAGAGTGTGCCTTTGTGAGTAATGTCAAACTGTCGGAAGGTTGCAGCGCCTGCTGTGGCTATAGAGACTGATACAGGAGAGACATGTTTTGTTGCAGCTGTGCAGATGAAGGTGTCCACTTGTTTCTTCTCTCTGCACTCCTCACAGGGGTTATTCCTCCTCTGATCACTGCAGTGGATGCACAACCTGGCTGCCTGTCTCCAGGCATAAATCTAATTGAACATATATTTAAAAGCAACATATTTATAGGTGACAATACAATTCTCTACATATCTTCTAGGGAGTAAATCCCACTGAGCTCAATGAGGTGTATGCCTATTTAAGGAAGGAGTAAGAGGAAACCCCTGTTGTGTAGGTAGAACTCATAGTGCTAACAGAATTATTTGATTGGATACAGCCCAGTAACACATCTGGTGACATTCCAGGGCTGTGGTCTTTTTTGGTGATGTTTCTCATATTAATAATAGAAAAGTAAAGTGTATGATTGGTAGAGATTGGGGAGAAATTGATTCAGAGCACAGTATGCAAACAGAAACACATCCATCTGAAATCCGCTCTTACCCAAATTTTGTGATGCAATTATTGGTGCAATTGGTATAAATTATCAAGTAATTTCTTGTATTATGTTTAATAATATACATATTCCAGAAGTTTTGCTTACTGTACAGTGCCAAAAAATACATAGAAGAGCTGTATCTTTGATAAACATCTTTGATGGTAGAGGTTATACATCCACTTCAGTTTATAAGAGGCTAAATGTCAGTAATATTGAGGTATGTTTTTATTTTTTTAAGTGATAAAGCATTACAGATCTTCATGCCTTCAACATTGGTAGCAGACCAGCTGGCATTGAAAAGGTCTATTTTTAGGGCAGTTGTGTTATGTCCATTCATCATGGCCAGTGTTGAAGGGAAATGTTCGTGGAGTTTTCATATGTTGAGTTGTGGCGCAGATGGAATGTGACAGAGAAAGGTGGTTGCAGCGAATATGCTTTGCACTGCCACAATGCAGATATCCATGACTATATTTAATCAGCAGGCCAAGTAGCAGAAATCTACCGGTGAAAATGCTATGCAATGACTGCCTTTCAGTGTTAATTAGGGTAAGCAATGAAAACCCATGCTGATTCAAGTGAATGTTATGTTGGTAACACAGTGTGCGCACTTTTACTTAACCCTCTGACATGGTGCTTGATGACCACCTCACACCTCTAGGGCAAACTCTCCTGAGGACTAGGGTCCACTAAAACAATGCCCTTAATTTCTCAGTAATGCCTGCCAAATTACCACCAGCTCAATGCTGCCTGTTTCTGCAGTTCCTTAGTGTTCCGCATAAGCTAGAGAAGAGCAAAGCATTCCCTGTGACTTGCCTTTATAATTGCAGCCTGCTTGTAATTGCTTATTCATTCAAAAGCTTTGCTGCAATATTTTGAAACAAATTGCCACCATTCTGGTACTGCAATTAATCTGCTGTTCAGAAAGGTATAGTCTTATTGCAGTCTTACTGCTGTGCAAGAAACAAATTTTTTTAAAAAATCCTTCCAGTAGCACCTTAAGAGACCAACTAAGTTTGTCACTGGTATGAGCTTTCATGTGCATGCGCACTTCTTCAGATACCCTTCAGATACTGTGCAAGGATTTTGCAAGTCAAATTAGCTTTGGAATCTTATTTTGAATATTGTATCAAAATCATTATAGCGAAGATTCCTTGATAGCTGTCTGATACCCAAAGTCTCTGTACTCGGAGAGAGGGGGGGGAGTGCTTGTACTTGTATGTTAATACTTTCATTACTCATGTGCCACTCTGTCTGTTTTCATTTCTCCCAGTTTCTCATTATTCCAATCTTAAATTCACTTGTCCACATCTCCATTTTTTCCCCAGTCGTTAAGAAAACCCACCAGCATTTTAGTGTGAATTTCTCATATAGACATTCTTCTATGCAATTCTGTCTGATATACATATTTCTTTTGTAAGGAAGTTTCCCCCAGGTTTGCCTTTAAATGAGAAGTGGATCAAATTTCTTCCCTCTCTCTAGCTGCCATATGTGTTTTGTCTTTTTGCTCTCCCTTAGAATCTCATAATAAGCTATTCAAAGTCAGCCTCATTTGACGGGCAGATTTTTTTTTGAAGAGTTACAGAGGAAGGCTGAAGCGTGTACCAACTACACATAATGTACTGCTACATTTTGCAAATCAATTCCCTTGAAATGAAATGGTGAGATTTGTGTGGGTTAGCTTCTCAGCTGCTGTATGCTGTCTGGGAAATCACATGAACCACTTGGATTAAATGGAGACAAATGCATAATTCTCCCTTGATAGCAGGGCCTTTCTCAGAACGCTAGGCGCTGAGTATGTTCATAATGCTTAGTTACACTGCATGAAGTACCGGCAAGAGTTTGGCTTCATCTTGTTATTTAGAAGTAATAAAAAAGCATTTGACAGTGAAACACTTAACTTGAATGGTAACACTTTTAACTTCTTGCTTAAATGTAAAAAGTGGAATACCAGCTGACACATGGAAACAAATGCTAATTTTCCCTGGTAACATATATACTCCTGACAGGAAGGATGCAAAAAATACATCTGTCACCATATGGTCATACTAATGACTAGGCAGTTTAAACACTGATGTGTCTTGATTTAGGCACATTCTCTGTTGCTAAATGTGTAGTTTTATATGGTAGAGTGGGACCCAGGTGGCACTGTGGGTTAAACCACTGAGCCTAGGGCTTGCTGATCAGAAGGTTGGCGGCTCGAATCCCTGTGACGGGGTGAGCTCCCGTTGCTCGGTCCCAGCTCCTGCCGACCTAGCAGTTCGAAAGCACGTCAAAATGCAAGTAGATAAATAGGAACCGCTACAGCGGGAAGGTAAACGGCGTTTCCATGTGCTGCTCTGGTTCGCCAGAAGTTGCTTTGTCATGCTGGCCACATGACCTGGAAGCTATACGCCGGCTCCCTCGGCCAATAATGCGAGATGAGCGCGCAACCCCAGAGTCGGTCACGACTGGACCTAATGGTCAGGGGTCCCTTTACCTTTACCTACATGGTAGAGTGAGACATCTTTCTTCTTCTGATATACACTTAGAGGAATTTTTGGATCAGTGAGAAACTTGCTGGGTTTCTGTAAGAAAAGTTGGAGAGGCACATCGTTGAAGTTTGGTTAGGCTGAGATCAGAGGGCCAATGCCCTGGAAAAGATACCTTGCACCAGTAATTATGGGCCAGTCAGGACTTGGGTACTAGAGGGATGCATTAGGTAAAGGGATCCCTGACCGTTAGGTCCAGTCATGGACAACTCTGGGGCTCTATAGGGCGAGGGAGCCTGCATTTGTCCACAGACAGCTTCCGGGTTATGTGGCCAGCATGACTAAGCCACTTCTGGCAAACCAGAGCAGCGCACGGAAATGCTGTTTACCTTCCCGCCAGAGCGGTACCTATTTATTTACTTGCACTTTGAGGTGGTTTCGAACTGCTAGGTGGGCAGGAGCTGGGACCGAGCAACGGGAGCTCACCTCATTGTGGGGATTCGAACCGCCAACCTTCTGATCGGCAAGCCCTAGGCTCTGTGGCTCAGACCACAGTGCCACCCATGTCCCTAGAGGGATGCATTACTCAGGCATTTAAATTTTTCATCTGCTTTAGCAATAAATTGATGCTATCTTCTTCCACCATGCATTGTTACTCCTTTATTTATTATCATTTGATTTTTTTGTGTGTGTATGTGAGCTGCTTTTGAATGTATAAGATATGGGGATATAAGATTTGTGGTTTTTTAAAACAGCTGTATATTTATTTTAAAGAATTTATTGCAAAACTCTTTACAATACAGCTTTACAGAGACAAGAAACAAAACCCCAACCCAATTCCAAAAGCCAAATATCCATTTTCACAAAAGCATAATCCTGATAATTTGGAGCAGATACACGCTATATTTATGTACCGTAGTCTTTATTTGATTAGTCTTTAAGGTACCACATGGCTCTTTGTTACATTTGTGTAGGTGTGTGTGCTGTACAGTAATTGATAGAGATTAATTAACTTCTCTTCATTCAAAGCAACAGGGGTGGGCAGACATAATCTGTGCAACAACACTGAAACTTTAATTTGTTTTCGCAGAAGCAGAAATTATGATTAAGATGCAAAAGGAGAGAATGAAGAAGAGTTAAGCACGTGCAAAACTACTAATTTAACCCTCCCTTTCTTTGAATAATTAGGAATGATTGATGCAGCTCAGGGGCTCCATTTATCTCTGCTGCAATATCCCTGATATGCTGTATATATTTTTGCTTCATCACAGCCTCATTTGCAAGTCACTGTAGGCTGTGCCCTAGTTCCTTAAAGCTTGCCAGGTGCAATTTGGAAGCCAGAACTCTGTGCTGGAAAGTGGATAGGGCTTTAACATATATCAGTGTTAGGTAGTATGAATTGATTCTAGGCTAACGTCTGGAGTGAGCGAGCCCAGATACCGCTTGAAAATGTGCTTTGGTTGCCGCTTGCTTCATGTAAATTGACAAATGCTTCTCCCACTGAAGAGTATAGATTAGTCTTTTTGTGTGTTGTGTGCCCTTTCCAATTTACCTTATTTTCATTAAGTTAAAAAATGAGCTACAAGCTTTTTGGTCTCTTGCTAAGCAAGCTCTGGCTGGTTCACGAAAGGAGATCATTACAATGTCCTACTGGGCTCTTTATCACAAGACTCTTGTGACCGTGGCTGTTCAGTATGAAATCTTATTACAAATCCTGTCTGAGCACAGTTCAGTGCAGTGATTAGCAGACAACTTGGAGCCTACCTTATAGGAGTTTAATGCATTTAAGCAGCTTTTTTATTATTATAAAAAACCACAACAGCAACAACTCAAGATTTAGAAATCAACATGAGGTTGTCAACCTGCAATTGGTTTCTGTGGTTAGTTAACTAAGTAGTGCCTGCTTGAGTGGACACGCTATGGATTAATTTATCATATTTGCTGTCATTTTGCAGTGAATGTAAGGAGATAATGTCATATTTCGTGTCAGATTTCACAGTGGTTATTATATTCACAGAGCTCACAACCCATGCTTTGAGCTGTAGAATTTTAAGGAAAATCTGGCCTGCATGGCACTTGTGACCCACCGAACTGAATGTGCTAGTTCGCCAACCATGTACAGCTGTCCACTGGGGACTTGGAAAATATTTTGCTTTTGCTGCCTGCCCAGGACTGCAAAAACAGAAGAGGTTGTCATATATCTGACAGGTCACAAAACACATCTGGGGGCTGCCTTCACTTTAGCAAGTTGTACATGCCTGAAATGTCTCTTGAGAGTGGTGGGGGCAGGTACTAGAATGTTGAATCTTGAAGGTGCGAGAGAACTGCGTTTGCATTATTAATTAATCTACCCAAGAGATAAGACTCATGACGTCAGTGCTGAGCGTTAGAAAGCTAAGTGGGCATTCACAAAAAGAAAGAGTTGTCTTCTATCTGAAACCTTCCCAAAAGAGAGGTATTTAAATTAGTAATATCTGTATCCTCCTTGAAATTCCACCCACTTTTCCGGGTCCCTTTCTCTTTATTCCACATTTGCAGTCTTAAAGGTACAACTTTAACAGATACTGTGCTCATTATGGCCACGTAACAGGATCTGTGAAAAACAATAGTATCCGATTGAAAACAACAACAAATATTGCTGTAGTATCCATTCCTTCCAGTAGGCATTTCATTTGTCAGTAATTTCAACATGCATTCTTACTAAACATATATAATCACTGACACCAGTTTTGCCCTTCCCTTTCAGAGAAAGAGGCCGAAAGACCAAAAGCAAGTGTGGGTGCTTGCAGACAAAATTGCAATCGAGCACAGTATGCGAGAGTGTAAAATGTCTTTATCCAGGTCATAAACCATATAGGGCTTTAAAGGTGATAACCAACACTTTGAATTGGGCTTGAAAACAGATCAGAAGCTATGCAATTTTAAACTCTTATTTCTTAAGTCGGCAAGAAGCAAGCAAGCAAACAAATCTAATCATGTAAACTTGCTGTTGTGTCTGAATAATGTAGCCCTTATAACAAAGCTTCAGTTTTCTGCAAACAAGTGCTTAGGGTACCATGGTGATTGGCATGAGGTAAACACAGGAAAAGAAAGTATTTCTTGATCCTTGCTTCATATACTTTTCCCAAGGCCACTGTGGCATTATGCTGTTCCTTTTAGAACACGTAAATATAGGTCGGTCTTTGTTTGACATAGCTTCCTAAATGAATGGAACAAGTTGGGCAAAGAATAGACCTGTCTTCCACCCCACATTCCTTTCCACCATCAGTATACCCAGTGGTGTTAAATGGTCTGGAGTAGCAGCAGTTGTTCTTAAATGCTGAAAAGTGTGGTCTTCAGCTCCCCCTCCCCAGAATTAAGAATATTGAATTTAGGTCATCTAAATTATGGAA
The DNA here is from genome assembly GCF_963506605.1 of Zootoca vivipara. Lineage (NCBI taxonomy): Eukaryota > Metazoa > Chordata > Lepidosauria > Squamata > Lacertidae > Zootoca > Zootoca vivipara. The sequence continues at coordinate 23,510,026 of NC_083279.1, read as the reverse complement.
GAAGGCTATTGGCAAACTTCATATTAGCGGAAAGATTGTCCCAGCATTTTAGGAAATCCCATCATCTGCTCGCATATTTTCAAAAAAACCTACACAGCAATTTAAAATGTGCACAAAGGAAAGTTTACATAGAAGACTCTCCCTTCCCCCAACAGGCAGCGATAGAGAGAAGAATTCCAATTAAGAGAAAACAAGGGTAAGGATGCTTTTGTAGAGGTTTCAGAAATTTTAAATTGCACAAGATTTGGGGACAGTTTGGTCCACATAACAAATAAGGGCAACAATATCAATCAATCAATCAATGTTTATTACGGCAAACAGCCAGCATATTTAGGAGCAACAATATCAATAAACTATGGTTGTGACGGGGTGAGCTCCCGTTGCTCGGTCCCAGCTCCTGCCAACCTAGCAGTTCGAAAGCACGTCAAAGTGCAAGTAGATAAATAGGTACCGCTACAGCGGGAAGGTAAACAGCGTTTCCGTGCGCTGCTCTGGTTCGCCAGAAGTGGCTTTGTCATGCTGGCCACATGACCTGGAAGCTGTACGCCGGCTCCCTCGGCCAATAACGCGAGATGACCGCCGCAACCCCAGAATCGGTCACGACTTTACCTTTTATGGTTGCAGCAACTGGCTTTCTGTGGGATTTGATGATTAAATTAAAGAAATTGTTTCTAGGTCAGCGATCTAAATCCAAAATAGGCTAAAACTGTAGAAAAAAGGGTTTTTGGAAATAATTTGGGTTAAATATTGTCTGACTGCTGCAATCTGTTCAGTTCAAGATACAGGAATGCCTGAATGGGCTTACAGACTTTGCTGCCGATGCTGCCAATCAGAGATGTTTTCAGAGGCATGTTAATGAAGCTGGATGGGTCCTGTTGCTGAATTTTCCTTTCACTTTGATTAATTGAAACCATAATTTCTTAGGTATAACAAGGAGAAGGAATTCAGGTTGAGTTCTAAAGTCAAATATTTTTTTTTGCACTTGATACTGGGAGAGAGAGAGAGATCAGAAGCAAATTCTTAGATCTCTGTAACACATTTTGATTGAATACACATGAAGCAGAGAGAGGTGGATCTTAGCACACAATGTATCACAGCCTTTTAATGACAATAAAACAAGTAATCAAAAGCAATGGAGGGACTAGGTAAATAAACAGAGAAGTGCCTGCCATCTACAGAGGGTTGTTCTAACCTGTAATGTTTTAAAAAGCAGTTCCCTCAAGACAATGTCTAGTTAGTTGTAGACTGAGAAAAGCTAGGCAAGGAAATCTAGTCAATGCAGCAAACAGTGATGGCAGCAAAGGCACTTTGCCCACAATGCATCACTTAGAGAAAGTAGCCCTTTCCTCAGAGCAAGGCATGGGGATGCAGCAGGCATTCTTGAGATTCCCAGATGAACAGGCTGACTAGCAACACTAGGTGGGTGGGTTTGTGGGCCAACCAGCAGGGGGAGCAAATTTGCTGCCCCCTGCCCCAGATTGCCCTGAGGCAATTGTCTCAGTTTGCCTAATCTAACTACCATTCCTGAACAGCATTTTTTTTTTTAAAAAAAGCCACATTTATGGAAATTTGTTTCCAAGTTTTAAATCGGATGGTGTTTAATAACTTCAAATAAAAGTAATTAAATGAAACAACTACACAATACTTTTGTCAGAATGATTGCAATTTCTGAATGCGCACAGAATTCTTTTATGGAATTAATTGTTTTCAGTTCTTGCAATTCTTTGCATCAGTTTCTTTTTAGTATTTAAACAAAATATTGAAAGCTCTTTAGCGTTTAGTTGATTTGTATGATGAAGATACAAGCTGAATAATAAAAAGTCTAAGAAACTGAACCCGTGATCTCCTAATATAGTTATCTTCCAAATTGTGAGAATGTAATACTGCATTGGCAAATAATGTATCCATAGGGACATATGTTTTTAAGTCTCCTAATGCATCAGAATGAAGCTCAGATCATTTAATTACAGTTTCACAGCAAACATTTTAATCTTGGGCTTGTTTGTGATCACAACATACCCTCTTTATTCACATGAATTCTATTCCCCTCTACTTATCCAACATATTGGATTTGTTGGCATATATGCTAAACTATGATTTAATGTACCATGGTTTAATGTTCAAGCTACAGTGATCCCTAGGCTCATGCGCCTCCCTCTTCTGCTCCTGCTGCATGGCTCAGAGTAGGAGTTTGGAAGCTTTTGCTAACATGTTTGCTTTGACTTTTAGATAAGCATGATTTGCCATGTCGTCATGATGCAGAATTGCGGTTAACACACCCAAGATTAGGTTCAGTAAACCAGTTGATTTGAAGATGAACACCCATGCTGAAGCAGCTGACTCTGGGTTGTCTCAGATATAGATAACTTGTGCCTCATTTTAGATTGCTATTTAGACTCTCTGATTGCAAAAAAAAGGCAGCTTAGACTTTAATATACTGAGAGTGGAGCTGGTTGTTGGAGAAAGTAATCATAGATGTAAATGTTTAAAGGGCTTGTTGGCTATAGTGTCTATCTGAAAGCTTGTCTGAAACATTTTATGTAAAATGTTAACTTACATGTCCTGCAGGATTCTTTAACTCCTACTGTTATAGGGGAGCCCAGGACAAAAAAAAATATGTAAGTCTATCTACATTCAGATGAAACCCCCCACACAAATATTAGTTTTACGTTTTTGCCCATCTGATAGGTGAAACTCTAAAACTCCTGGAGAATATAAGCATGGCTCACAGGGTCTTCTAAAGGTCAAGGACAATTGATATTATAGAAATAAAACCACAGAAGAAACTACCCAAGACTAAATGTCCAAAGCAATGATGAGATTGTGGGGAGAAAGTTAATAAAAAGTATGAAATTTCAAAGCACAGGGATGAAGTATAGTTTTATACATGCAATATTTAACTGAATTTCAGTCTTAAGGTGAGTCGCCTCTCTTACTAACATTTTATATAAATGGAAATATTCTTCCATAGGTGGTAATATGGAAACTAAAGAGAAAAATCAAGTAGCGTATGCCCTTTTTATTTTTGGTTATATATATTTTCATTCTTTATTCTTGAAAAATAATGAAAAGTCCTGGTGTTTAGATATAAGAACCCATTTTTCTTCAACTAACTCATTCCCTCCCCCCCCCCCGGACTATCTGGCTGGCACAATAACAACACTGCTACCCCACATACCCCAAGAAAACTGCTTAAGAAGGTGTCATGTTTGAGGGGTGAAATTTCTCAGTGAGAAACCCATGCTCTTCCTCTCTTCCTTCCTTCTGTGCAATAGTTCCTGTTGAAAAGTGTTGTGAGTTGACAAGCAGGACATAAATTTGGCCAGGATTATTAACTCATTCATGCTGTCTCCCAACAGTGACAAGGAGGCCCAAAGTGGCTAATAGTGGCTGCTTTTAGGACTGCATTTCTTAAAATAAAAGAAAGCAGCCACCCTAAGCAAGGGCTGCATTTAGTTGGTTGGGGAGACATATGCCTATCCTATATCTATCCACTTCCATGGGAGCTTGAGCCCCACAAGGAGGCAGGCATTGTCCAGTCTAACTAAAGTCCAAGCAGAGAGCAGGCAGGAAGAGGATGCTGGAATTCTCTAATGGGCGGAGGGTGGCTGCTAGCTAAAGGGTCATCCCTCTGAGATAAGATATAGGGTGTGTTGCCTCTGCAGGGATCTAGAGCCAGTTGTATACAGTACTGACAAGACCCGGCGGCACCATCTCCCTGGAGGAACTAGAAGGGTAAATTATGTTTGCTCCCAGTAAGTACTCTGAAAGTGACTGAAAGTTCTGGGGATGGAGAAAGACTCTTCATCATCCCTCTACATAGTTGTTAGACTATGGCAGCAGAATTGGGGATGGTGCAATGAATGTGTTGAGACAGATGCTGCTACTGTCATTTTTAAATTTAATAATTTGTACACGCCTAAAAAAGGTCAATGCTAATATCCCAAATAAGATGATGATGATGATGAAGAAGATTTCACTAATGCAAATGATTTGCCAGGTACCATATTTACACAGATTTAACTCTTGGGCACCTTTAAAACACTTTTGTCTCCTACAATTACCTTTATGTTGCCTGCAATGTTTATTAGGTGGCCAGGCTTAAATAAACCAAAGCAAATGATAATTTTTTTCCAGTCTGGCTGAGGATTTGCAAATAGTGCAGACAAGGTATTCTTTTCTAGTTCATTAATCTCTTCAATGCAACTCAAGGAGATTTTTTTTAAAGAAAAAAAACCAACACCTTTTATGAAACAGAACAAGTGACAGAGCCAACTAGTGTTTAACTGCACATCTTAAAACGTTGCTCCTATTTAAACACATGCAATCAAAAAGTAAATTAGTAGGAATTTGTTTGAATTGCCTCATTAGGTTCCAGGCCTAGCTGTAGAAAGCTTAGTTGTTTATATTGCTGCGAACTGTTCATTCAAGGTGCATTTCTCTTCAAAGCACATCCTCTACATGGAAAACATATGTATCAACTTCCTGCTGTTTTGAGGATTTTCAAATATATTCTTGCCAGAATGCACTGAATAATTCTTTGTACCAACTACATGCATTGGTATTCAAGTAGAAGTATTTATGGAGCAGCTAATCTTGTCATCTGGTAGAAATATGTAAATTGCAATTAAACAAACTGCAATATGTAAGGGCTGAGGAAAAGAATGATTTACTTTTGCTTTTAATTTTAATTTTCAGAGTATAATTTAGGAGAGGAATTAGGATAAGACTTTTAGGCTATTTTTCATCAGTGTTGTCTGCAAAGTTGGCATGTTTGGTTTTATATCAAGCTCATTCTCCTTATATTCCCCCCCCCCGCCCCCTGATCTGAAGAAGTGTGCATGCACACGAAAGCTCATACCAATGACAAACTTAGTTGGTCTCTAAGGTGCTACTGGAAGGAATTTTTTAATTCTCTCTCTCTCTCTCTCTCTCTCTCTCTCTCTCTCTCTCTCTCTCTCTCTCTCTCTCTCTCTCTCTCTTTGTTTATCCATTCTTAAAATCTGATGCCTAGCAAAGTAATGTCTGGCATGGAACACACACAACTATAATGAAGTTAGTGTAATGATAAAACTGCATCATTACTCTGAATTTATTTCTCAATTATTGATAGTACACTGGCGTTAAACGGGCATTGGTAGATAAGATGTAAAAACTCATCAGGGTAGGAGTTGTTTTTGTGTCTGTAAAGTATCGTGAATGGTCACAGTGCTATAGACATAATTAATTATGATTATAGCCAGTTGAATGGATTTGTTATTTGCTGAATGTTTCACTGGAAGTCAAATGTTCTGCTGACATTTTTGGATAGTCAGAGTCTGAATGGCTGGCCTGGTATTCATAATAACATTTGTCGTGAGAAAAAAATAATTCAGTTTCTGATTCACAACTTAAGAGGTTCAGTTGCTTCAGTGCTTTATTAATAACACACATTATGATAGTTCCCATTTTGGTTCATGTGTTTCTGGGTTGGTGTGACATGGAGCCTGCCTCTCCTGTTCCACAAAGATAATGTCACACACCACACAAATGCCTGGTTGCACAGAGGCTCTGCATGATAGGCTGTTCATGTGGAGAACTGAACCAACAATGCTATATGTGACGTGCAAGAAAGGATACCTAGGTCACTTCTCCCTTATGTCAAACTTGATGCCATCCTAGATACATATGAACCTGGTCCTATGGATGCCCACAAAGCTTTCCAGGCCTCCTGACTTCAAGACTATCCCCTTATCCCCTGGGCTGCACGGGATCTCTGTTTTAATTGTTCTCCCAATATTCTCTTTCAAAACGTGAAAGGCCTATGAGTTACCTCCATCTCACTAATGTTTTCCTCCTGTTCCAAGGCTTTTCATCCCTGTGGTGACTCACCCATATATTGTTCACCCCTAAGGAAGAGACTTTCCCCCACTCCACTGGGGGAAACACTTGAGAGACTGGATGCACTCTGTGGATTTTACACTGTATACGTCAACTCAACAATGGCTAAGTGGTATTATAGTCAATTGCTTCCGTTGTTTTTGGCTGCTTTTGGGGACACTGCTTTTGCTTTTAGATACTGGCATTCCTCAGCAATCTTTTGAATGTGACACCAGAGCTAGTGCTTTTAGAGTACCACTTCTTTTAGGAACTGGACTCCATTGGCTTAGTCATTTGGGAAATCTGAAAGGGGGTGCTCTTGGCACAGAGTTATGGTTTACTGTGCAACACACTACCACAAGTGACATGCCACCCCACATTGCTTTGCTTTTGGAATTCCTGGCTGCTGTTTTCAAGTTTTCCTGTTGATTTCCTTATACAATATTAAGACACAGGGTATTTTTATATCATCGGCTCCTTTCCCTACCCCATGTCTAATTCCTTTAGACTGGATGTTCCCTTCCCCTGTTTTACGTCAAGACAAGTTCTGACCTTTCCCATTTGCTTCATTATTCTCCCCCAAATCTTGTCATAACTGTTTTTAGGGTTGGTTCTTGGGTACGCCCTGCATTGTGTTCCCCTGGCATGACAGGTTAAGTAGCAGCCAATGCAAAGCAGGTAACAAGTTAGCAAAGTGGTGTTTCTGATGAAGAGTGTGGACTCATGAGTAGACCAGCTAGTTTGTAAGGCAGCCTTTGCTAACTTGGTATCTTACAGATGCTTGCTAGGACAAATGGGAGTTGTAGTCCAAACGATCTGGAGGTCACCAAGTTGTCAAAGGCTACTTCAAGGAGCCCCAGTGCTTTGTTCTGCAACAGACTAAACTAAGGACCACTTCACACACCAGGTGTTTTAGGTGTACATCTGACTGTTAAGTGCATGTACATCTAAAAATGTAGAGCATGAATACAATAAACATATGCTTGCAAATCACACAAATAAGTACACAGGTCAGAATTGACTGTGACTCCCATTACTCAGAAGCAAACCCAGTGTTGCTGCTGTGTAATGTGTGAAACAGCCCTGAAGCAACTACAGTGGTACCTCGGGTTACACACACTTCAGGTTCAGACTCCGCCAACACAGAAATAGTACCTTGGGTTAAGAACTTTACCTCAGGATGAGAACAGAAATTGCGCGGCAGCAGCGGGAGGCCCCATTAGCTAAAGTGGTACCTCAGGTTAAGAACAGTTTCAGGTTAAGAACGGACCTCCTGAACGAATTAAGTTCTTAACCAAGGTACCACTGTATACTGTATATATTTTTTGAAAATGTGAAAGGCTTACGTATTGGAACTATAATGAGCAATTGCTAGCATACATTATAGCAGGACACGGTGCCTGGCCCTGTTGTGTGATTGGTGCATATGTGAATTTTGTTAGAACAGGACAGAGAAGTATGGGGGAGCCATACTTTCCATTTCCTCTTACATTACAGACTGAATTATCATTTGTCCCTTAAGACATTGAACACTTCATCATGTTTCAGCAGGCCAATCAATTGCCACTTTTCATTTTAGCTGGGAATGTTATATTAATTATCTGAGTATTCTTGCCGTAATGAGATACCCACAAGGTTAATCTGTGTCATGTTCAGGATAAATGCTTGATACCTACTGGTAAATGATGGTAGAAAGGTCTGAATGTTTTGTGATGGAATGACTCAGAGCTGCTAATTTCCAAAATGCTTTGCACCTTTCTAACTATTCCCATCACTGTGCATGTTCTTCTAAAATTGGGAGGAGAGGGGTGGACAGTCAACAAAAATGTTTGTTATAGCATGCATGAAATGGAGATAAAGTCATTCTGATGCTCTTACCTTTGCCAGAAATGTTTGAGCTGCCTGAGACAGCTAATAGTGGGTTAGCATTACATCTGAATTTAAGATGTAATAAGGTAAGATTGAAAAGAGATCCTATAGTTCATGCTCAGCTATGTGCTGAGAAGACTGCATAGAATGTATGCTTTCATTTATGGAGTTCTATTGTATAATCTATATTGGAGTACAAAGGAATGACCTTTATGAACCTCTAGCTCTTGATGAGAGTGAATACATGATTGCCCGAGAGGTGGTGCACCAGTTAAGATGGCCTGTCACAAGAGACTTATCCTTTAGGAATCTGAAGGACTCTTGGCTGCCATGGCAGATTTTGTGGCCAACATTGCTGGTGATCCTTGTCAGGGCCCTAGTCTCAGTGTGGAACACTGAGATGGAGAGACCCATCAACATGATCACTATTAGATGCCTGTTATTCTACTGCAGAGCCCAGATATCTTCTTGCTTCTTTAGGGAACTTAAGGTGATGAAGCAGGTCAATGATGGCAAGAACATTGGTAGCATTACTCTTGGAATGAGTATGTTTGAATATGGGCTCAGAGCGGCTAGCATCATATAAATAATACAATATGCATAAAAACAAACAATTGATTAAAATGCTTCCCAAAATTAATTCAAATAAATTAAAGTTAAAGTTAAAACTGGACAAATGACAATGGATTGTGTGGTTATCCTCTATTTTTTGCCACCTGAGGATGTGGACTAGATCAGGCATCCCCAAACTGCGGCCCTCCAGATGTTTTGGCCTACAACTCCCATGATCCCTAGCTAACAGGACCAGTGGTCGGGGAAGATGGGAATTATAGTCCAAAACATCTGGAGGGCCGAAGTTTGGGGATGCCTGGACTAGATACTTGCAGTAGTGTGTGCTTCAACCTGTAGTCTCAACCCTCACCTTTCATGGCTAACAAAAACTTAGACAGGAAGGTTGACTTACTGTATCTTAAATGTTGTTAATGCATCTTTGGGTCAGGTGGTGGCCCCCATCACCTTGAACTAAATCAGGTAGCAGCCCCTCCTGAAAAAGCCCTCCCTGGACAATCTGGTTTGAGACAATTATCAACCAGTCAGAACTCTCCCTTTTGGGGGCAAGGTACTTAAAAAGGTGATATTGCCACTCACCTGCAGACACTTTTGGAGGAGACTGATTATCCTGACCTATTTTAGTTTGGTTTTAGGCCATGGTTTCGAACTGAAACAGCCAAGGCTTTCCTGATGGATTACCTTCTTTGGGAGAGACAGTGGGGTAGTAGGATACTGTTGATTATCCTGGATCTTTCAGTGGATTTTGATACCATTGATCATGGTGTCCTACTAGACCAGCTCATTGGGTTGGGAATGGAGGGCCATGATTCCACCTATGGGGTCTGCACTAGAGAGGGGCATTCAGAGGCTTATGTTTGACTCCATATCGCTTGATCCATGGGGTCCCTCAGGCCCATCTTAACCACATCCAGCGCTGTGGTACAAAGGTCCCTCCGGCGCCCCCCTCCCTTCCCAAAATTTAGCCTGGGACGGAGGGCGCTGTTGGGGAGGGAGGGAAACAAAGACAGAAGCTGCTGCTGCCGCGGGGGCTGGAAGATGGCAGTTGGGGTGGGGAGGTGGAGGCAGCGGCGGCAGCAGCAGCAGGCACAGGGCTGTGGGGGAAAGGCAGTGGGGCTCTTCACGCAGGCGAGGCTGAGGGAAACACCAACGCCGTGTCCCCGGGAAGCTCCTCTCTCCGCTGCTGCTCTCCTCCGCAGCCGCCGCTTCTTGCTGGTTCACCTCTGCGCTCCCCACTCTCCATCACGAAGTGGTAGGGCGACCCCTGAGGGAGCTGGCTGGCTGCTGTGGAAGGCTGGAGAAGCGCTCTAGCCACCAATTGCAGCACTAACCAGCTGGAGAGGGACGGGCGGAGGGAGGGGGGAGGGATGGAGGGCTGATCGCTGCGTGCCCGGCACGCGGGCAGGCTGCCGCCCCTACTGAGCAGTGGCCCCCGGACCTCTTCCCTGACACCCTCCAGCACCCTCCAGCTCCCGGTGCCGTGGTTCCCCGCGCCACTAGCCTCTATGGCTAAGACGCCCCTGGGGTCCCTCAGGTTTCCGTTTTGTGTCCGACAATGTTCGTCATCTATATGAACCCACTGGATAAGTCATCCAGGGATTTAGAGTTGGCTGCCACTAATATGTGAATAACACCCAACTCTTTTTCTCCTTGTTGTCTGAGTCAGGCAAGGCTGTGCAAGTCCTAGACTGGCTGCTGCCATGCGCTGGATGCGGGCAAATAAGTTGAAGCTGAATCCTTCTAAGATGGCTATGTCTGGGCCTGGTGATTCCTGGGCCTGGGAACTGGGGGAGTGTCCTGCTCTTGAGGAGGTTGCAGTTTCCTTGATAGAGTAGGTGTGTAGTCTGGGGATGTTTCTAGTTACCAATCTGTCAGTTAAGGCATATATATCTTCAGTGGTATAGAATGCCTTTGCTCAGCTTTGGATTATTTTGGCTGGTTTGGATTATTGTAACATGCTCTATATGGGGCTATATTTGAAGATGACTCAGAAACTGCAGTTAGTGCGAAGTGTCCTATCAGGTGAGAGAAGCCACCAGCCAGTGTCATGTCATGTGAGTTCTTAACAATCTTCACTGGTAGCCAATACATTTCTGAGCCAAATTCAAGGTTGTCGGGGGGGCGGGGCGGCTGCGCATTCTTCGCAAACTGAAAACTGAGTAAACATAGTTTTGAAACAAAGTACAGATAGCACAAAACATTCATTTCTTTAAAATGTCCCATTTATGTTATTTTTTTAAAAGTTTTATCACAAGATACATTTTCCTGGTATTTTATTCTCCCTTGAAATCATATTGATGGTGTGTTGATGACCTAACTTTGCCTAGAAATAAATCATTCTTCTAGTCTATGGGAGCACAAGAAGAAAAAGATTTTTCACATAGGATTATGCTCTCAGTTGGGAAATAAACTGAAGTTACAGGCTGCCACTGAAATATACTCCCCCCTTTACTTTATGTGATAAAGAAACATCATTCTAGTAAGTTTTAAATGAGTTCTAACTTTTTTCTTACAGTTGCAAAAAATTGATTTCCTGGCTAGCAATTTTCTTGTATTTCTATAAGGATTTAGTTACAGTGGTACCTCGGTTAGCAAACGTAATCCGTTCCGTGGAGGCACCGACAGAGCACTTCTGCATACGCGTGTGCTGCGCAGATTGCGTCTGCGCATCTGACGCCACAGAACCTGGATGTAAACACTTCCGGGTCCGTGGCATTCATAAATAGAGGTTTTCGTAAATGGAGGTAGGCGTAAACCGAGGTTCCAGTGTATTTTAAATGATCAATTTTTTAAATGTTATTTTAAGAGAATAGGGACTCAGGAATTTTGTATGTTTATTTTTCATTTTTTACATTCGGGTGGTGGAAGTTGGGGTAAAAAGCAGTGTTAGAAACTGAGATCTGTTCAAGGTCCAGCCACTTCATTCCATTTATCTGCACCTCACCCCTCAGTTTCCCATCTGTGCTAACTGCAGTCTGTTAGCATATGAATCTGTGGATGAAATTACAGGTTTGGAAACAAATTTAGGGTTCCTAACATTGGACTTGCTTTGTAACACTCATGTAGAAAGTGGGTTTATTCGCAATGGAGAATCAGCAAATGGAAAGAGGGTGTTGTGTGCTTCCAGTGTGTACTGATTGCTACTCCACCCTTGCTGTTTACTTGTTTTTAAAATAAATATTTTGCTTCCTTCCAGTCGGACTCTTGAGGCCAGAAGAAGCTCAGCTGTGAGGGAAAAAAGCTGACCCTTGTTGCTTCTATATTTAGATTTTTATTTTATTGCATTTTTACCGCAAAAGAATTTCATTGTAGTCTATATTGTCACTGAGCACCATCTGGATATACTTGCATGATAGGCAGTATAGAAGTATTTATAATAAGTAAATAAAAACACCCACAAGCATTTAGGGGGCGGGGAAAATTATCCGGCAGAGGAAGGGTTAAGCATCCCCACCCCTATCCTGGCTACTTACTCTACACTGCAAATCACCCTGCCCCTTACAGGTAGGTAGCCGTGTTGGTCTGGATCGAAGTAAAATAAAAAAAATTCCTTCAGTAGCACCTTAAAGACCAACTAAGTTTTTATTTTGGTATGAGCTTTCGTGTGCATGCACACTTCTTCAGGTATCTGAAGAAGTGTGCATGCACACGAAAGCTCATACCAAAATAAAAACTTAGTTGGTCTTTAAGGTGCTACTGAAGGAATTTTTTTTATTTTACCCTGCCCCTTAGTTCACATTAATGAGCCAGCCAGCACTGTAGGTTTATCTCTGTGAGTTTTTTAAAAATTGAACAATCAATTGCACAGCATTTCAGAGTCTATGATGCCCTAGGGTAACATGACACTAAAAATGCTGTTTGTTTTTAAGAGTTAATTGGGGTGTGTGTGTGGTTTTTTCTGTTATTCCCACTGATGACACCAGATAACTTCAGTACTGCTTCAGGTCTCCTGTTGACCCATGTTGTACTTGTGAAAATTGATATTCACATCATGCTGGCCAGGAGGAATAAATTAGAGCAGAGTTATGGTCCCTAGAGATGGTGGATCCTGTTCAGGCATGAATTCTTAAGAGAATGAGGAAATGGCATATTTAAAAGTACAAGGGTAACCTGAGGCATTGATCTCAGTGTTTAGAGATTAGTGCTCGAGTTATGTCAATAAACAATGACATCTCTGCGCATTGCACTGCAGCTGGCCACCAGGAAGACCACACTTTTGACATACTATTCCTCCTTTATGGAAGTGGCTTAAGACAATTACATTTCTCTTATGGCAAACTCTACCCAAAGTTGGATGGTGCAGGTGCTGTTCCATGTGGGTAGTTGCTTGGAAGCACGTTGCCAGAGTGGGACCCCACGGCTGCCTCCCATGCCAAATAAATTTTTTAATGTTAAGTATACGTTTAAAAACTCTGAATATTTGAGGGTGTACCTTGTCTCTAGCATGTTTATTGTTCAGGTGTACGTGATTGCATGGATTCACAATTACACGACCCCAGTCTTAATGCAGATCTGACTTTATTGGCATTTTAAAGTTGGATGGGATAAGAAACAGGAAAGAATGGTTAACATTGTATTTTGGCAAGCAACATGAGTAGATAACAAACCTCTCTCTGGCCTGGTTCATGCATAACATTAAGCCAAACCATGGCTTGTGGCAATTGAGCAACTGTGCAGGTTCCTAGACTGAATATTGCAGCTGCAACACTCTTCTACCATTCCCTCTGCCACTACACTCTTCAGGGTTAAGCCATGGTTCGGCTTACTGTTAACGCCTGGACCGGGACTTGTGGTTTGTTTCACTTCAGACAAACCATAAGCTGCAGCCAAGGTTTGTTTTTGGTTTACCACTCATAGTACTCAGCATGGAGGTGAATTGTTTAGAAGTTGACTATGAAGTTCACTTTCTGAAAAGTTCAACTCAATTATTTGCTTCATCTGAACCAATTCCTCAGATCTTTAGATTGGCTTGACACCCTGTCTTCCCCATCTCTCTATACTGCTCTCTCTCATGGCTGTTAAAAACTAAATAAAACTTGTATACAAAACAATGGGAAAGATTTGTCTGTGGCATAGCTAAGCAGGCACAGGACAGCAAGACTTAATGGAAAACCAACAATCCAGTCTGTAATCTGAGACTGAAAGGGGAAGGGTGGATAGTAAATTAAGAAGAATAGCCTTCCTCCATTTTTTTTTGGGTCGGGGGGGCTTTCCTATTGAGTGCAAGTGTACACATACAAGGATGAAGAGGCATGCAAAAGTTGATGAATGAGTCCTGAAAACTCAGCAATTAGGTTTTCACTTATGGAGACACAAGCAATTGGAACATTTGACTATTCGTTCAGTCAGCTCAAAATATTCAAATACTTCTCCACCTGTCCCAGTACCGAATCGGGATGAAATTGCTTTCTCTGTCCTTCAGATTGATCTCTGAAGAGCAGAGAGTAGGATTTTCCTATAATTGTGCACTAGGCTAGGCAGGCAGGCACCTACCCATCCAGTGGTGAGGATGATCCCCTCCCCAGTCCTCAGCACAGCACTCCTACTCCTCTGTTGACATTTACCATTGGAACTGGTGGTAGCAAGATCATTGGTGAATAAGGTGCCTCTCCTCTGCCTTGTGGGTGCTATTGCTAGTTGACCAGGGCACTCTGGAAACAGGAAGGACTGCTCTGCTTTGTTGTTGGTCCATGGCTCCTGGTTTAGAATACAAACTTTAGAATCAGGCTGAAAAAGTGCTACTTAAATACTATAACTACTAAATGAGTAGGGGAGTAATTATTATGAGTTAAGCCAATATAAAATGTGATATATGTTTCTAGGGTGGTCTTCTACTAACATTTTGGTTCTAGCCTGGTTTTAGTTAAGTATTGGAGCTTGCAGATTATTTTATTCCTTGTTGAGTGACTTACGTGCATTCTTGATTTTAATTAGGTGCAGAAAATGTGGGATTGGAAGAAAGTGATAGATTCAAAACCACATCTGAATTGCTTGCTTTTGCAGCAGGGCTAGAACACAGTGCCAAAATCCTAGTGCCCTAGCTCATGTCTGTAAATACATTTCACTGCGAGCTTTAAAGCATTCTTTTCTAGTTGCTTGTGTAAAATGGGTTGAAAGTCCTCTGCATTTTGCTTGAGTTCATGAAAGCATATTATATAACTGGCCTGCTTTTCTCTGCTTGTGCAAACGGCCATTGGTCCACTGAACTGTGAAATGTAGGAACTGGCGGGCTGCTGCTTCAACCTAACATGAGGGGAGGAGAGACCAGGGCTGTTTTTCAGCCGGGACAGTGGGTGCCATTGCCATTATAAGAGAACAAGGGAGGTGTTCGTGGTGGGTTCTGGCACCATGAAAAATAACACTGCTAGAGACAGCAGGGTTGCTTTCTTTTAGAGACTTTTTCAGAAAGTTTGGGGAGGGGTTTGAAAGTTTTATGGCTGCTCATGGTAAGCAGGATTTGCAGGTCTCAGAAACCTGTTTTGTCAGGGGTGATGCCAGAAAAACAACATGGAAAATGAAATCTCTCAAACCACTTTCAACTTTCTTAAAAAAACGAGGTTTCTGTGTTCAGCATTGGTGGCCACTTGTAACGTGTGAAGTGCCCTTAAAAGCATAGTTACCTTGAAATACAGTTTTTGTGGTTTTCCCCATCGAGGAGAATATGCTGAAATGAAATTGTGGAAGAACCCCAACAATGTACAGTGGTACCTCGGTTTCGGAAGTACACAATTGGTTCCGGAAGTCTGTACTTAACCTGAAGTGTACTTAACCTGAAGTGAACTTTCCCACTGAAAGTAATGGAAAGTGGATTAATCTGTTCCAGACGGGTCCGTGGAGTACTTAAACTGAAGCATACTTAACCTGAAGCGAACTTTCCCATTGAAAGTAATGGAAAGTGGATTAATCTGTTCCAGACGGGTCCGCGGAGTACTTAAACATAATGCTGGTTGGGAAACCACTTATTCCTCATTGTCTTCCTAGTGTTCAAGAAACCAGTGGGCAAATTGAATTAAACATTGTAGAAGCAATGGAGAAGACACTACTGATCTCTTGTCTTGGGACTCACAGAAACCTAGCACTAAACCTGGCTTCATGGTACACCCAGGTCTCAATTGTTCACAGTGAGTAAACATTTTATCACACCACTGTTGAGAAACTATTGGAAGCCCTTAATTCTGCAGATACACATCACTATGTTCCAGACTTTACTGTACCAAATGCATTGGTACATTTATTAATTTAACAGCATAGATGATGTAACCGGTATAGAAGTCGTTTCCACTGAAAAGGGTTAGAGTTTTTTAACCCCTCAAATAGAAAGTTGTACATACTGCTGTGTATTTCAAACTAGAAATAGTTACCCATCATAAACAAATTATTCACTTTGGAGACAATTTTTCTTTCCAATGGAAACACATATGGCTTCCCACTGTGATTTTGAGGGAGCATAACATCAAATGTTTAATTATTGCTGATTTGTTTTTCTGTATACAATCAACAGTTTATTTCTTAGAATCATTCTGTATCTAATTCATGTTCTGAATGCTGATGTGACAGGAAGAGAGTTAGTTATTGGAAGGCAACAGTTTTCATAAATCTAGTTTTATAGCAGCAGAATAAGGCACGCTACTGGTTGATGTTGAGTATCTTGACAGATGGGTGTTGATTTATATTAACCAACAGAAGGAAAGTATTTAACCTGCGTTGTTTACAACCTATCACAGAGCAATAAAGCGGAATGGGAGTAAGTAAAGACAATAATTCATCAGAAGCAGAGCCAAAGAAAACCAAGGTCCTGTTAACGTTAACCATTGTCCTACTACATTAATTGTCCCATCATAACCCCTAACCTAAGAAGGCTGATCGCCGAAGAATTGATGCTTTTGAATTATGGTGCTGGAGGAGACTCTTGAGAGTCTCATGGACTGCAAGAAGATCAAACCTCTCCATTCTTAAGGAAATCAGCCCTGAGTGCTCACTGGAAGGACAGATTGTGAAGCTGAGGCTCCAATACTTTGGCCACCTCATGAGAAGAGAAGACTCCCTGGAAAAGACCCTGATGTTGGGAAAGATTGAGGGCACTAGGAGAAGGGACGACAGAGGACGAGATGGTTGGACAGTGTTCTCGAAGCTACGAACATGAGTCTGATCAAACTGCGGGAGGCAGTGCAAGACAGGAGTGCCCGGCGTGCTATGGTCCATGGGGTCACAAAGAGTTGGACACGACTAAACGACTAAACAACAACAACAACCCCTAACATGAATAATCTAAATAAAGTCAAGCAGTCATGAAGTGAGAAAGAGCACATTCATACTGTTATAATCTTATAAGCACCTGTGATAATATCTTGTAGGCAGAGAAACTGCCCAATAATCTTACAAAAACCTCTGGAAGAGGTGAATGGATTAATGGAATTTATTTACCCCATAAATTAAACATATACAACCTTATACTACATAATTAAAAAAACTAATCTTTATTTCATGATGGAATAACCTTTGGATGGTAATATGTTTTCCTCAAAAAGCATTTTATTTAAAAAAATCCAATTTAAATCAAAAAAATCGATTTAAATCAAAAAAATCCGATTTAAATCAAAAAAATCCGATTTTTTTGATTTTTTAAAAAAAATCATTGATTTTTATCCACCCTGCTAAGATGTATTGTGTTACTCTGAAAAATGGAATGAAACAGTGGGTATTGTTGGGAACATTCACAGCCAAAATGTAGGATCCAGTGTGTTCTATGTCAAAAGGTTAATATTAGAAGTTATGGGTTGTACTCAATGTAGTGCTAAAGAGATAGTTTTGTCAGCACAACCATTTTTGTTTGCCTGAGGGAACAATATATTCCTCAGTGTATTGTTCTAGGGGGTCTCCTGACCCTCTGGAGCAGATTTGGAGCTGGTGCATGAAGGAGGAGAGTGGAAACAGTCTCGTTATCCTAGCAGCTAGCATTGTGATGGCTTTTGTTAGTGCTGCGGTTAAACTGAATACGGATTAATGTTTTGCTGGTTTAGACCTTTAAACCTTCCCCTTAAATAAATTCACACAAGACTCAAATTTTTGGTTCGGTGTTTGGCAGAATTTAGGCCACAACTTAATTGATTACAGCAAGTGAGTGGTTGCATAGGCTCTGGTTCGACTAGCTCCCTGCACCATTGCAGGTAGCGCTGACCCAGGGCACTACCATAGGTCAGCCTAGGGCAGGCATAGGCAACTCTGGCTCTCCAGATGTTTTGGAACTACAACTCCCATGATCCCTAGCTAACGGGGCCAGTGGTCAAGGATCATGGGAGTTGTAGTTCCAAAACATCTGGAGAGCCAAGGTTGCCTATGCCTGGCCTAGGGTGAACACCTGGAATGGCAGAAAGCCGGGGACATGCTATGTCCACCACCCAGGTGCCTCCCTGGACTCAGGCACGGGCACAACCCCTTGCAAGGTTGACCAAAGCATTGAGTTCCTGGATTCCTTTAATGGAATACACCTTCACATAGGGATGGCGAGAGCGTCCCCCCATCCCTATCACCTGAACCAGAGCCTATCCACAACCTTACAAGTTGTGATGATTTGCAACGTGACAGGCGAAACCCAAATGGCACCAGCCAATCAGCCAAGTGGGGGAAATTCCTGCCATGCCCTTGTCCCAATGACAGATGACACACGATGGCATAGCAAGGTCAAGCGCGCAAGCCCTAAATATAGGGAGAGGTGGGTGGGTGTTGATGCACTGACCAAGAGAGAAAGCTCAGGGTCACGTGCATTGGCATATATAGGTCCCTTGATCCATTTGGCTAGCGTCCCATTGGTCAGATTAAACCCAGCATCAAGGGACCTACCAATCAGATGTTGTGGCTATCTAATCGTACCCACCCACCCACAACACAAGGGTTTGGTTGCCAGGTCTCCCTTTGAGGGAGGACACGATTTACTTAGAATGTTAGAAGCCCTTATTTCCATACTAAGAAGATTGCTACCTACAGAGGTGGGGACATTTCCTGTAGAGTCTCTGATACTTTCAGTTAATAACGATCAAAAGAAATAGCATATCTTGTTTAGATTTATTGGCATGGAAATAGTGTGCATTTTGATTCTACCTTAGGTATTCCAGCTGGAAGATGTCTAGGTTTCAGTTGTCTGCCAGCTTACAGGTGGTATAATTCACACTCCTAATCATCTTGGAGGAAATAACCAAGCTGCACTTCAAGCAAACAAAGATGTTAAAGGAAATTGTTTTGGCTTTTCACAACTTGTTTTACATTTAGTTAAATTTATAGCCTGCCGAGTTTCAAAAATTGCAGCGAACGTGAAAGCCATGTGAGGTTGTTTGCCTTACATTTCCACCAAGGAAGGAAATTCAGGATATTTTGGCAAAGTAAATGGAATCACTGATCTTTGAGGGTGGGGAGGAGACAACTATAAATCATCTGTGCTTTGGAATAATGAGTGCATCACTCAATGTAATCATGGGATTTTACTTATCTGGGCAGTTACAAATGTACCTTCAACAGCTTTGAGTCTCCGAGTTTGGAAATATGATAAACATGAGAGCTGCTGTTATTGGATTAAACCAGTGGTTGCAACTGATCCAACCTCCTGTCTCTGATAAGAGCCAGTATATGATGCTTCACGAAACAGTGGTGGATAGAGGAAAAGCTGGAGTAATTTATTCATTCCCATTTATCTGCAGGGTCTGGTAGCCAGAGGTGAGCAACACCTATATTAGTGCATTCCCTAAAGTTTGGGGTAGATAAGATGCACTGTAAAACCTGTGATAAAGAGGCAAGAACAAAAATGCATAGTGAAGGAAAGGATTATGTTATAATGCCTGACATTTTATTTCATCTATAGTCCCCCCCCCCAACTTAGAGGAGCATAATGGTAGCCTAAGGTTGCAGTGCAATGCACACATAAGAGGCCTGTTGAACTCAATGTCTACTTCTGAGTAGACATTTATAGGAAGGCTGTAAATGTTCCACAGCGATCTCAGGTAATATGCAAGCCCAGCTGTTCCTACACATTTGTGGCCTGAAATGGCACTTTATTTAAATCTCACCATTCACTTGCTATTTTTAATTACCATGTGCTGCTAACCATCCCTCTGTTTCTGATGGTTCAAGCTAGAATGCTGCAATGACAATGGCACCAGTCATGCACGACAGAGAGGTATCAGCATGCTCATAGGGTTGCCGGACTCAATAGAGGACAGGACTTCTGTGCCTTCAATTGCCCTGCTCTCTTTTGAGTCTGGAAACCTTAAAGAGAAACCAGCAGACCCTTTGCTTGGAAATTAAACAAAGGGTCTGCTGGTTTCTCTTTAAGGTTTCCAGACTCAAAAGAGAGCAGGGCAATTAAAGGCACAGAAGTCCTATCCTCTATTGAGTCTGGCAACCCTACATGCTCAGGTTTGTAGAAGTACGTTTGAAATAAAATATGAGGGAGGTAAAAACAGACCATTAAACCAAAGTAATGAAAACTTCCTGTGTGTGGCAAATGTGTGTTTGTATGTATGTATGTATGTATGTGTGTGTGTGTGTGAAGTAAGGGGAAAGGAGTGGGAGAGAGCAGAGATACCGTACAACTCAAGTGGGAGGCTATCCACTACTGGAAAGCCTCTCACCTGAGGCTTTGAAAGCACAGATTGTGTCATCTGACAGCTGGCCCAATCAATGCCTTCAAGAGTTTGTCATCTGTTGCACCTTAGATGAGGATGCTGCCTAGACCTTGAGAGAAGGTCACTGAGCAACCAGTTAACTAATTCTGTATTTATTAATGTTTGCATTGCATCCCATTGAAAAGAATGCAGAGATTTAGTTTTGGTGGGTACAGTCTTTCTGAAGGCTGCTCATGACAGTGCTGTGAGATAGCTAAGCAAATGAATCCCTCTCTGGCTGTGGAAGGAGCAGCTTATCAGGGCTTTAGTGATGTTAAAGTTAAAAATTACTCTGACCAGCTAGGTGGGAGGAATGTTTGTGAACTTGCATGAAATTTCTGAACAGCTTGGGGTTATCATCCCCCATGCCTAATGTGCTGAATATTTTTTATTATTTGCAAATACACTTAAGTTTTATATTATGCCTAGTGCATTTTTTTTTGCCATACAGTATAACCAAGAAGGATTCAGAAAATATAATTACCTCCGATTGTATACTTTTCGAAGAGTTTGATTATTAGTCATCAGCTTCGGTTTAGCTAAAGTTACCTGTGGCTGAGGGCAAATGTAGTTCTGTGGTGCTTTTTTGTGTGTGGAGGGGGGAGGGATGTAGTGTTTTCTACACAGTTTACTTGCTGAGGGTATAATATGATGTGGAAGATACGGGTATGTATCTTTTGCCATTCTGTTTGCAGGCATGTGTAAAAAGAGCTGAGGAGGCAATTCCCTGAAGCAAAATGTCACAAGGGAAAAGGCTTAAAAGGTCATTCTTTCCTTGCACTGGACTATCCACATGAAGTTAAGTCTCAGCAGACTTATATATTCTTCAGATGAAAGTTTAAATTGTAATCCAAATTGTATTTGTAATCCAAATGTTATTTGTAATCCAAATTGTATTTGTAATCCAAAATAATCCAAAATATAATGCTCTCCTCGGTTGTAATTCCAATATACGGCCCTGCTCATTTATAGTTTTTCCCGTCCCTACTCCCACTCTCCCAGGCACTCTTCCTCCCTGAGATTTCTCCCAGTTATGGAAGAGTGTTCTCCTGTTGAGCTTCAGTAGGTTTTTGCAAGATCCAGGGTCCCTTTAAATTTTATTTTTTTCCAGTCTTTAAACCACTTTCATTCATAAAAGTATCTTTGCCATTCATAAAAACTGAGGATACTCCAGTCCATTCATATAGGTTTCATTTAAGAGTTCAAAGAGGCAACAGCTCAATTCTTTGTATCCAACAGAAAGGTGGTTTGCTACTAGGTAGCTAAATGCAGTTTAAGATGTAACACAAGACTGATGTGTTTCCAAATGTCTTTGATCCCATTCACAAGTCTATGCTGCAGAACCTATCCTTCAGAAGACGGAAGTTGAATTTCTTTCAAAATTCCGTCTTTGCTGAATTAAATATAAGTCCAAATTCTTTAGTTTTAGAATCCAAAAAGCTTGGCAATAAATACATTGTTTAAAAGTCTGCTGCTTCAGGTGGCGATTTGTGGTTTCAGCTTTCTTGAGCTGCGATCGAGCCGTGGGCAAACTCAAGCCACTTCCCTTGCCCCCCCCCACTGCCGATGCAGTGATGAGGCTCCATGAGTGTGGTGAGTTTCTTTGCCTGGCTGGTCCCCTCAAGACCCCACTCTTCCATGGGGCTTTTTAAGGGGGGGGGGTTTCTAACCCTGGCATGCACCCCTGTCGCTCAAAATGTCCGGTAACAGTTGTCTCTTAATCAGATGATCCGCTCCGCAGTGCCATTTCCCTCCGCAGACAAATCGGAAGCCCCACTTTTTCTTTTTTAAAAAAACTAGACTTAATGATGTGCAGCCCCAACATTTGTACTTGTTGCAATGGAAAGGTTTCCATGCCTACAAGTTAGGAGAGGGTCAAGGAAGAGATCTCACTTCTGGGAAGCATCCAACAGAAGGAGCGGGAAGGCTGCTTGTGTGCAACTTCCCCCAGTTTTCCTTTCCTATTAGAACAGCAGTTAGATCCCCCAGTGAACTCTCTGAGTGGGATCATTTGCTAAGTACTTGGAGAGTGCTAGTTGACCTCTTTCAAGGACTTTGCTGCTGGTCAGACCATGATAATGGGGAGCTCTGTACCTTCCTATGTTCAGACCACCTTTTTTTGTCACAGGGAAAAAACTACGTACACCATGAAGGACCTCCCAATGTGGTGTTCTCCTTTGATACCCCTTTGAGGTTGACCCAGCTACTTACAACAAGTATGGCTGCAATCAGCTGAGGCTCGGGGCCACGCCAATGCAGTCCACAATCTCAGCTGCAAATATTCAGGCCGGTAGCGGAACAAGTTGCAAGCAGACGGAAAGCAGTCAAATCAAACAAGCTGCTGGCAGTCAGATAAAAACAAAACAAAACACACTTAATGGAAAGACAAAAAGCACTCTTGCTGGCAAGAGAAGATCTACTTTTGTGAACACATCCTCCTTCTCTTTTCTCACCCCAGAGCAATTTTCACCTCCTTTCCATTTCTCTCCCAAGGTTAACCATAGTTTGATGTTAAATGATTAATGCCAGGACGAAACACTAGTGTTTTGTCAAGTTATCCACAAGTTGGGTTAATGTTGGTGTTGATGTCACAGTTCCATTATATCATTTGAATATTTCATAAACATATGATCATAAAACATATGAGCCTTCCTTGGCAAGTTTTGGCTTTCAATAGGAGTGTCCACAGCTGCTTAGATGTCTCAGAGGTTTTCCACTGAACTGATAAATACTTTATCACAAGTAAGAAACTCACTTATTATTGAAGGCAAAAGAGGCCACTGATTTTTTTATGTGCAATCTGTGCTAACATCGGGATACTTGAGGCCAGGCATTGTTTTCTAATCTGGTTGGGAGTTATCGAATAGTACTTGAAATGTAAAGCTAAAGAGTTTTGTTTTATAGAAACCTGCCGAATGAATTCAATTCTAATTTGGTATACACATAATGTTGGCTGTATTGTAATTCTGATATAATCTTGTTGTAAATATCAGCTCGTGCCAGAGGTATGTAGAATCAAATTTTGTTATTGGATTTTAATGGCCCAATAATAGCACATGTTGCACACTGGGGTTCAGAAAAAAGAGATTTGCAAATAAAACAGTTATTACAAATGCACAATAAGTATCCAGTGCTTTCTGTAATCCAAAGGATATAAAAGCCCTTCAGTGCTATCCCTGGCTTCTTGTTGTTCAGGGAGTAGAGAGCTCTTAAACACTGGTGCTAGAAGTAGGATTATTGTTGCCTTGGAGAGAAACTGAGCTGGTGCAATTGAGCTAGAATGGAAGAAATGAACAGCAGCACTCCTAGCAGAAATCAGTACATCCCAGTAGCAAATGGAGGCTTTTCAGCATTGGCTCAATGAAGACTTTAAAACAACCCTAGACAGCAGAGACACATCTCAAATACAGCAGAAGCAAAAATTGTATCCCTTACAGCTGGGGATGAAAGCCTTGTTGGAACAGAATTTACAAGGGCTTAAACCTCACTTGGAAGCCTGGCTGCAGAGAAGCCAAGTGGAGTTGCTGAGGGGGATTCATGAACTAGATGAGCAGCTGACTAGCTTTGGATATAAAACATTTTAGTCAGTAGCTGAAAATCAGGCAGCTTTGGTTAACTTTGGAACTTGTAGGGATAAGTTCTATCAGAACTAGAAACCTCTGGGAAAAGAAGCTTCAGGAGGTGAAGCAGTTTGCAGTCCACACTAGAAGCAAATTGATCAGAGAGGGACCAGTTGCAGCGTGGAGCTATGCACAAAGAAAAACTCTCACAGACTTTTGTACCCCATGTAATATTTTATAATAACAAATACAGTTAATTTAACTGAATTTGACATATCACTAGATCGGCCTTTTGGTGATTATTATATACTTGAGTATCCACTTCTGAGAACAACAAAGAAAATGTGATGTTATCCAGAGATTGAGATTATCACCCTTTAGAAAAATGCAGTAATGTGGAGGTTTTCCTCTTGGTGCCTGGGAATGCCCTTTTTTGGCACCCCCAGGCAGTGGCACCTGTCTATGAGCTTTCAGGTTCTATAAATATCTAATGTTCCTGGAAAGAAAGTTGTGAAACAAAATGTGCAGGTACTCTTCTAAGTGATTTCTGTGAAATAAGCCTGACAGCCTGCTCCTACCTGTCAGTGTTTTTAGCCATTGACTAAAGTTGGAACTGTGATTGATGTGCACTGTTTGGACACTAGGCGGTAGGAATCCTAGGGATTCTAAAGAGCTCTTTCACCCTTCCATTTAGTGCACCTTTCCTGCTTATTTTCTAGTCCTC
Source organism: Zootoca vivipara (assembly GCF_963506605.1). Classification (NCBI taxonomy): domain Eukaryota; kingdom Metazoa; phylum Chordata; class Lepidosauria; order Squamata; family Lacertidae; genus Zootoca; species Zootoca vivipara. The sequence goes on along the minus strand of NC_083279.1, from coordinate 23,485,790 downwards.
AGAATCTCTGTAGTGTACCCTTCTGTTTTTTCTAACAACCAAGATGCATTTTCTCTGTGGTAGATTCTTCTGAGATCAGGTAGCCCCTAGAAATTATTTTCTTCAAATATGACTACATAATAAGTGAGTGTGGCTTTTAAAGACTCCCCCGATCCCCCCCAATAATGGAAAATGCATTTTGTGGAGGCTTATGCGTGCCTCCTGCTCTGAAGAGGAACTAAATAACAGGCATTTATTAAGAATTGATTATATTATTAACTTATGGTGCAATGCTATACACATGTACTCAAAAATAAGTTTCTTTGCATTTAATAGGGCTTACTCCCTGGCAAGAGTACGCAGAATGGCAGCCTAGGCTTTGGCATTGCAGGAAAACAGTCCCTTTATCAGCATAAGTTCCACAGGCTAAGTCTTTTCAAGTATGGAAATAGAAATTGAAAAACAGCACTCTCTTTAATGTTGTGTTAGCCATGCACCCAAAGCAGACATATTATGTTATACTGCACAACCATGACAGCCATTTTATGATTGGTGGCCCACAGCACTCTCAAAAACTGAAATGTACCCATTGGCTTGGGTTCTATCTTGGTAAAGGGCAGCAAGTTATAAAAGGGAACAGTGTAATTTGTGTTAGAGTCTTTCATCGTTTCTCTGGGGACAGTTCGTACATTGGCATCTGCAATATGGCTGGCTGGATGAAATGAGTATGACAAGAGGAAAGGTACAGGAAGCTATGTATGGGAACCTGATGTACAAGCTTGGACTGGTAGCAATGACTCAACTGCTAAACAACACTTTTTTCACTCAGGAACCAATCATGCAACAAGTTTTGAACAAGGATACTCAGTGTGGCTGAGCTAGAGATAGTTGACTGCTAATACTCTACTGCAGGGGCCAGCAAACTTTTTCAGCAGGGTCCCTCAGACCTTGGGGGGGGGGGAGCAGACTATATTTTGAAAAAAATATATGAATGAATTCCTATGTCCCACAAATGCATTTTAAATAAAAGGACACATTCTACTCATGTACAGTGTTTCTCCAAAAATAAGACACCGTCTTATATTTATTTTTCCTCAAAAAAAAAACACACGGTGGTTTATTTTCAGGGGATGTCTTATTTTTTAAAATTAAGTATGGTACAGTTTAACCTACAAGGTTAAACTGCCTATCACCATGGCTTATTTTGGGGGTATGGCATATTTTCGGGGTATGGCATATTTTCGGGGTATGGCTTATTTTTGGAGAAACACGGCAAAAAACACCAGGCAGGCCCCACAAATAGCTCAGAGATGCATTTTAAATAAAAGAACACATTCTACTCATGTAATAACATACTGATTCCCGGACCATCCGTGGGCTGGATTTAGAAGGCGATTGGGCCGCATCCGGCCCCGGGGCCTTAGTTTGGGAACCCCTGCTCTACTGACTTGACCAGCTGTGGATAATGTAGGCTGATTAGTCCTGATGGTCATAGATTTGGGTTGCTAGAGGATAAAGTATGAACTGATTTCTTCTGACCTTCTGTATAACTTCCTGAATCAATCTGGGGTTTCAGAAGACTGACACAATAGTAATACTTCGTCTCGCATTGTCCTCCCTTGATCTCACTTGCCTAGTAAATGCATCTCACACACAACTTCTTTCATTGCTTGTGTTTCTCAAAATATTAACATTCGGTAATAAAGTTGTTGTTGTTTTAAAACAACAACCTCATATTTAGTTCAAATTCTGGTTAGCCATTGAAGTTACTTATTGAACTCCCTGCCATCTTTCAGTATAGCTGCCGACCTCAGCTGTGCTTGTGGTACAAAGTCATCAGACTCATTAACTGAAGTCCCCCTAGACTTAGTTACGCCCATGCTTTCCTAAATTTCATGACCTTTGATCACACATTTTTTTGCACTGAGAAAATCAGCCATTAATCTGCATTAGGGTTTAGAGACAATATTATCACTCACAGGTAAACTGCATTGCATTGCTCTGTCTTAGATCCATAATGGAAGGAAGGTCAAGGCTGCTTTTCTGATGATTGCCTTGAAAAAGCAGCTCAAAGGCATTAAGAGCTTTTTGACAGCTCCCTGTGTTGTCTTGGTGTCTAACGGGCTCTTTTCTCCTTTGCACTTCAGTTATTATTATTATTATTTTAAAAAAGACTGCCTGCTTAATTTCTACAACTCTTTGCCCACCTGCTCTCTCCCTCCTCTCTCTCTCCCCTCCAGTGGACTGTGTATGATCCCTTTCCAATCCCTTTAAATCTGGCGCAGACCTGCTGTTTGTTTCGGTGGTGCCTCATGGGTTAAAACTCCGGTATGATGTTAGGTTAATCTCTGACAACTCCTTCAGTGCACAGAGCCATTGCACCACCACGTAAGGCTTTTGTTGGTGTTGCAAACATCCGCAGTCTGTAGCAGGTGGAACAATAACCAACCAACTCCACCCCCCCCCCGCTTTCTTGCTGCTGCAGACTGCTATCCAAATATAACCTCTTGCTAGAGAACCACCTGACAAGTCTTCAACAGCAGTTTTGCATCTAAAGCAGCTGTTTATGTCTTCCCTATCTGTGCTTTCAGATTACAGAATGTGCAGGGTTTTTTGGTGTGTTTTTTTCCTGCTGCTGCTGCTGCTGCTGTTCACTGCAGAACTCAGAGCAGCTAATTCTTCCATTTGTCACATTATAGAACTGGTTCCCCACAGAGGCTTTATACACACTCAGATTAACTCCTCAGTAGCTTCCCTTTTAATGCTGCCTTTTTAAATAGTGCTTGAAACCTGACTTTTCTGCCTTGAACTGAACAGTTGTAGTGTTTATTATTTAGGGTTGTTGTTGTTTTAAAAAACCTACTAGCATAATGAAGGTTTGGTCTGTTTTGTACTGCAGCATAGTTGTTTATGTGCAATCCAGCTTTTAAGAGGGCAAGAAAAGACCAGCCTGCCAAGGTGGAATAAGGAGCCTTGTGTGTATCAGCTGTGAGTATTGGCATCAAGCTGACAAATGGAAGGTGCACTGAGCCTATATGCCAAATAGTGGCAACATGAGTATTTGTTTTGTGTCCTTTCTTGCCCTAAGGGTGAGAAGCAAATGATTATAAAGTAAATATAAAATATCTGACTAGAACAGGCATCCCCAAACTTTGGCCCTCCAGATGTTTTGGACTACAATTCCCATCTTCCCTGACCACTGGTCCTGTTAGCTATGGATCATGGGAGTAGTAGGCCAAAGCATCTGGAGGGGCACAGTTTAGGGATGCCTGGACTAGAATAACAAATCAATTTAAGCAGTCACAAAAACAACAGATAAAATCAGCTATCCCAGAAACTAACCTGAATCTTGCAGCATTTGTGAAGGGTGCTCAAATTTGGACAATTTGGAACAATTTAATTCATGTAGCTGCATGTATGAGTGGCAGCTTAAAATGGAACCATGTGGTTTCATCTCCATGTGGTAAGTTATTTGTGTGCAAAAGTGTTTCCCTGTGCTATTTGGGCCATTTTTGTCATGCCACCACAAACACACATCCTCCCAAAAGGAAGCCTTTGTTGACAGCTCACCAGCTATATGGTTTACCATGCAGAGTTGTACCCATGCATATAATTAGCCACCCACATATAAACTGCATGCAGATTCAACAATATGTTTATTTCCAGGCATTTGGTTTATTTTTATTTCATTTTTAGAGAAATTGCACCATCAATTAAATACCAGCTTTGAGAGATTTTTGGTGGGGAAATGGTTCCAGTTTTGATCAAGCTTCCGTAGCTGCTAATTTCTAAAAACAAAGCCAAGAGAAACAATTGTGGATGAATGAACAAATGAAACGTTATTTGCGTCAGCCATTGGCCATAGCAACAAAACAACATTGCAGTATACACAGAACAAAATAAAAAGTCAATTATATGAAATTGCGGTAAAACTGTTGCCTAATCTGGTCTGGGTTTTTGCCAGGCCTCCTAGGAAAGGAAGGTTATATGTACACATGGAGGCTCCCACTTCAAACTATAGATGAAGGAATTCTACTTTTGGCTGTTCACTTCCTGTTTTTTTTAAAAAATACTCTGTGCAAATCTAAAACTAATATAACAGAGTTCTGTTGTTGTTTAAAGTGGCTACCATTATGAACTGGATCTTGATGGTGCTATATCCAGGGTCGTTTTTATTTTAAAGGTGGGCAATATTTAAAAATAAAAACCCATCATCTGATGTTGATTCTGTGCCCAGCACTACCAAATTCTGTATGTGCGGATCCAGCCTTCATCTCCTTGGAGGCTTAGCAAAGTCCCAGTTTATTTCTGGGATTTGGTCATTTGGGAGTAGGAGGTGAGAGGGAGATTTAGACTGACCGAAGCCTGAGGTCAGTCAGAAACTGTATGAGCCACAAAGTACACTTAGTGGTGAATTGCTGCACATGTTACCAGGGTTATTCCTTACCAAGATACAGTTATTTTCAGGCCTATCTTTAGTTGCTATGCCACAGTGTAATGTCTTCTTATGATTCACCTCAGAATTTGATTCAAGATTCTTTAGTGACAAATCACAGTGTCCCCCTCAACTGTGTTAATCGTATTTGTAAGAAGTCTTGTTACAGAAAAAGCTTAATACAGTAGTAGGAGGAAGGATTTCTTTAGAATTGTAAGACTAATTGTAAAAGGAATTACTTACATGTAAAGGAGAATGGATCCTCTGACTTAATAGATATCTTAAAGGTAAGACGAGAATGAGAATGTTACTGAGAACAGCAATGTGCACTTTTTTGGTGTGTTTAATCATTTTAGTAAAAAGTAATACCACTTCTTTAGCGTCTCATGAAGCCTTATACAACTGGTGAGGAGCCCTTTATTATACCTGATGCTTCCTCCCGGAAGGACTAATAATATAATTTGATCTGCTTCTTTTGTGCTGATATTTCACCTGATAGAGTGAGAATGTAGCCGACTTTTTCAGAAGCAAAAGATGTACCAATTCAGTGAGGGGGTCTCCCAGAAGTTAGCAAGAAGAGTCACATTTTCCCCAAAGTACTCATAAATCTATTGGCGATCTCCCCCCTAGAAGAAAGTAGGTTTAAATTCCAGTAGCCTAATTAAATGTGCATATCATCTGAAAACTGGAGGAAAAATGTGAAATGTTAGTAGTATTAGCAAATTGTGAATTTGAGAAGTAGGAGCCATAGCAGCTCAGTGGCGGAATTCATGCCTTGCAAGCAGAAGGTCCTGGGTTCAATCCCTGCATCTCCAATTAAAGGATCATTAATAGCAAGTGACCTCTACCTGAAACTCTAGCAGGCCACTGCCAGTCAGACCTATATGGACAAATTATCCGACAAAATATAAGACAGCTTCATATGTTCATTATAGAAAATGTTCACTTAAGGCATGGGTAGGCAAACTAAGGCCCAATCGCCTTTGAAATCTGGCCGGTGGATGGTCCGGGAATCAGCATGTTTTTACATGAGTAGAATGTTTCCTTTTATTTAAAATGCATCTCTGGGTTATTTGTGGGGCATAGAAATTTGTTCATCCCCTCCCCCAAAATAGTCCGGCCCCCCACAAGGTCTGAGGGACAGTGGACCGGCCCCCTGCTGAAAAAGTTTGCTGACCCCTGATAAGGCATGCATAAGGTTCTACATTCAAAGAAGACATCCCCAGGTAGGGAACCCTGTCTGAAAGCCTAGAGATCCACTGAGCTAAATGGGGCCAAGATAAATATTCTCCCAATGTTCCTGAGTAGATCCAACTTTGCTAACATCATGTCAGGAGGCCAGGCAGATACTCAAGCCCGTATTGCTACTGTGTTTGTGAGAGCATCTCCCCCCCCCATCCGCGCACACACTTTTCATCTCAATTAGCATGCAGCTACATTATTAGTCTGAGTAGGAATCCCATGCATCTAGTGGAACATTTTTTATTTATTTTTTGCTTTGAATAAAAATGTGAGTTAAAATGTACAATTGGATTGATTAAAAAATAAGTTGGATAACAAATGAAAACTAATGGATTGAGTTAACCCCTGATATAATTCCATTTTAATGCTGAATGAACCAATTTGGCTTAGTTTCATATTTTCAGGCCCTATTGACCCTTCATTCCCGCCTAATATATTTCCTGTCAATGACTAACTTACATCCCATTGATTTCAGCAAGTCTGTTGTAAATATGCTTTAGGGGTGAATTCAGTTTCACATTCGTCTGATCTGCTTGCTGGACAGAATGATGCTTCCTCTCCATCCCCCATGCACTGTTCTTGGGGTTCTCCTGACCCTCCGGATTGGATTTGAGGGACCAATTTTGCTAGAGAGTACATCCGCTACAGCACTCAGTTAGTTGATTCTGTATCTAAGTCTTATCAGCAAACATAATAGCAAGCAATTGCCAGAATTAAAATGAAAAGTATTATTTTAAAGGATCTGTCCTTGCAGGCCAAATGAAGAAGTAATTAGATCCATGGACTGAACGTTCTCTACCACTTTTACGAGTAGCCATGGAGGAAGGTTGGGACTCAGGTGGCACTGTGGGTTAAACCACAGAGCCTAGGGCTTGCTGATCAGAAGGTCGGCGGTTCGAATCCCACTGTCAGGAGTATGGGCAGGAGTCAGGCTCTGGGGCCTGTAGTGCTTTGCAGGACTGGGGCATGCCTCAGCTTGTGCTGGAGAAGCAAGGCGTGGCCACACAGGTGAAGTCCTCAGCTTGTGCTGGAGAGGCAAGGAGTAGTCACCCAGGTGAGGCCACTTGAGATCTCACTGCACCTGGTGGCAGGAACTGGGAGGGATAAAAGCCCAGCATTTCCCTTCAGCTCTTTGCCACAGCAACGCTATCCTTGCCTGGTTGCATCTGGCCTCCTGCTCCTTGGACCCTTGCCTTGCTGCCGCCTTGCTTCTTGTTCCTGGATCCTTCGCCTTGCTCCTTACTCCTTGGACCCTTGTTTCGCCTTCGCCTTGCTCCTCGATCCTTGGACCTTCGCCTTGCTTCTTGTTCCTGGATCCTTCGCCTTGCTCCTTGCTCCTTGGACCCTTGCTTCGCCTTCGCCTTGCTTCATGCCCCGCGGACCTTCGCCTCTGCCTTGCTCCTCGACCCTGTTTCTTCACCACCATCTTGCCTCTGGTCCTGACGCCCGCCGACCGGACCGTGACACCCTGCGACGGGGTGAGCTCCCGTTGCTCGGTCCCAGTTCCTGCCAACCTAGCAATTCAAAAGCACATCAAAGTGCAAGTAGATAAATAGGGACTGCTACAGTGGGAAGGTAAACGGCGTTTCCATGTGCTGCTCTGGTTTGCCAGAAGCGGCTTTGTCATGCTGGCCACATGACCTGGAAGCTGTATGCTGGCTCCCTCGGCTAATAATGCGAGATGAGCGCGCAACCCCAGAGTCGGTCATGACTGGACCTAATGGTCAGGGGTCCCTTTACCTTTACCTTATGGAGGAAGGTTAGTATCTGCAAGTCAAGGATTTCATTCTACTTCCCTTGCATGATATTACATGGCCCAAACAAATGAGCATTTCCACCCCTGTTCAAGGTTTTAATAAACACAAGTTGCATTGATGGCCATTAGCTAGGAGCTAACTCACACAAGCAGGAGAATGAAGTGTGTATGAAGTGGTTGGATTTTGGGTGGTTGAATAACTGTAACTCTTCTGGTTGCAAGTGGGATATAACTTTCTCCTACATTAAAAACGCCCTGCAGGTTAAAAAGAAGAAGGAAGAAGGAACAGTAGGAATAAGGATCTACTTGATCCCTCTTCCTGCTGTGTAGGTTTTATGCTTTCCTCCCCTTAAACAGAGTGGGGAGTGTTCAAAATCTGATTCCTCCAGACTTCAGCTAGGAGCGTTGCAGGCCATTCTACCATTTCATAACTCTGCAGCATTATTATGTTGTCTCAACTGACCCAATATTAAATCTCTTTAAAAAGGATTAAACATATTCAAGGAAGATAGGTCCTATAATTTTCATATACAGATACAGAGGCAACAATAGGAATAAGCAACGAGGGATAGCCGTATTCTCAGTTTCTGTGTTTGAACTTTCTAGAGATCTCTGACTGGCCATTACTAGAATCATAATTTTGAACTAGATGGATCTGACTCTCACCCACAAGGCAATTCCTGCATTCTTAGATGCTGTATTAGAGAAATACTCAGGATAAAGTATATTCTTAATGTAGTAGACTAATTAGCATTCCAGGCACAAATTCCCCAAGGGATGAAAAGCTGAGGCCAAATACAAAATAGCTATACATTTTAAATTATTCAAACAATGAAGAACCTTTACACATTTAAGGGTTCTTTTATTTTTCATCAGGATTATAGAAGAATATAGCTTTTATTCAGACTTCACAAAATAGAAAAGAGCCTGTGCTGAAATCACAGAGAGCATGGGTTTCTTTAAAAACAAACACCAGCAACAATAACCAAGAATCCTGTGGCACCTGAGTGCAAATCTATGCATATTTTCCCATGATTAAGGCTGCAATCCCTCCCCCCTCCAGCGATGTGGATGGATTGGGGACAGGATTGGGATGCGGGTTAAACCACAGAGCCTAGGGCTTACCGATCAGAAGGTTGGCGGTTCGAATCCCCGCGACGGGGTGAGCTCCCGTTGCTCGGCCCCAGCTCCTGCTCACCTAGCAGTACGAAAGCACGTCAAAGTGCAAGTAGATAAATAGGTACCGCTACAGCGGGAAGGTAAATGGCGTTTCTGTGCGCTGCTCTGGTTCGCCAGGAGCTGCTTTGTCATGCTGGCCACATGACCTGGTAGCTGTACGCCGGCTCCCTCGTCCAATAATGCGAGATGAGCACCGCAACCCTAGAGTCGGTCACGACTGGACCTAATGGTCAGGGGTCCCTTTACCTTTACCTATGTTATGTCCCTTTCATTGGCAGAGAGATGTGCTACTGTTGTGGGAGGGGGAGGGGGGCTCTTCAGTGGTCACTAGTCAGAGTCCCAAGCTCCCACTAGACATTCTCCCACTGGTGGTAGGCAGCAGCAAGCCCCCAAAATGGGGCATTTGGGGGGATGTGCTGAACCCTAAGCTCCACTGAGCTTTCAATAGAACTGGTCCTCGATTTCTTATCTACACCAGCCTGGACCAATCTCTCCACCCTTATGCTCCCTAGCCCATGTTAGATTGTTTTGCCCACCTCTTTAAACTTACCACTGAGTAAACATGCATAGTGTTGTGATAGCATAAGCTTCTCTGGGCTACTGCCTGTTTTATCAAATGCATGAAGTGCTCTCCTTGGTTTTATTTGCACACACATAGACAGCAAGTTTGTAAACCATTTAAATAGAAACAGGAGACTGAGAGCCAACAGAAAGGGTGCAAAATGAGCTTGTCTAAGTATGGAGTTCCATAGTCTAGGTGCTACCACTGAGAAGGCTACATAGCAGCGGCAGTTCCGTCACATTTCAATGCATTGCTCAAGTGTATGCGAGCTAAGAATAGGGTGAGCCACTTACAGGAACAGTCACTGGCAGTAAAACTGTCTTGCTTCTTATGCTGTTTTAGCACATAGAGAGTACCAATTACTTTTTATAGTGCAAGGATGGGAATCCTGCGGCTCTTCAGTTGTTATCGGACTTCAACTCCCATCTGTTGATGTTAGCATGGCCAATTGCTTGTAAATCAGCTTGCTTTTTTTTTTGCCCAGTTTGTCTTGTGTCAGCAAGGAAGCTGAAATGAAATCAAGACATATTCTTTGTTGTAATGGTGTGGAAAGAAGGGAACAAACACAGGTAATCACTGGTGAAAAGGCTGAGAGCCTGAGTTTGGGATTTTGACCGTGGAAAGCTGGGTTCAAATCTTTACTCAGCAATAAGGTTTACCACTGATCCCTCAGCCCAAGCTACTTCAGTTATTTGTTATTGAGGATAGAAGAGGAAAACATGTATTTAACCCTGAACTCATTGTATAAAAAGTGCGATATAAAAGCAGTCAATTCATAAATTCGTATTCGGAACAAATTAACCTAAGGGTCATTTCCCCACATGCGTTCATAGTTCCTTATTCCTCTCAATGGAACTCCTTATGTACAGTGGAGGACACGTGTCCGGGATACCAGGGTTATGCTAAAGAGCACACTTTCACAAAACGCCACGGTAAAGTAGTCCTTGTGAAATGTAAAGCACGATGCAAACTGATGGTGCTACATGAGCAATACTAATGATATTCCTTTTAACCCGAGCATTTCTTTGAATTGTGTGGAACCCCACAGACAGGAAAAAAGAACCACAGAATTAACATGCAAAGCAACTCTAAGGGTCACTTCACATTCCAACTCTTTCCTTGAATTAATGGCTTTGAAAATTTATATGAAAACCACAGCTACAAGCCAGTGCAATTATGCTCCATTAAGTGTGACTTAATAAGGGATAACACTGCTAGATTTAGACCTCTATGTATAGTATCGTAGAATTGTAGTGTTGGAAAGGACCCCAAGGATCATCTAGTGCAGGGTTCCTCAAACTTGGGTCTCCAACTGTTTTGGATTACAGTTCCTATTGTCCCTGACCACAGGTCCTGCAAGCTTGGGATAATGGGAGTTGTAGTTCACAAACAGCTGAAGACCCAAATTTGGGAAACCCTGACCTAGTGCAGCTCCTGCAATGCAGGAATCTCAACTATATCAAACATATAAAACCATAGAATTGTAGAGTTGTAAAGGACCTATATGGTGATAAGTGCACACACTTCTATTAGGGTTCAATTTCGATACTATACTTAATATAATTCAGTAAACAGTATCCAGTGTAAAAAGTGAAATGCTGTAAAATGCTGCTTTGGAATTGGCTCTTTGAGTGCTTCCACACTAATCTATTCTCCAGTATTGTCAGCTCTTATAAATTCACTTTTTATGGAGAATCCAGTCAATGCTGTTGCCAAATGGTTGCTGTCTAGTATGTCTCAGTTGTCATTCTTTGTCCTTTCAGATATGATTTATGTTGATTTTGTTGTTCTTGCTAACACAGTTGGAATTGTAAGATCCAGTTGCAGCAGAGAGGTCAGGCAAAACACTATGAAGGCTTTCCAGGACTCCTGTGTATTTAAGTTTTAATTTTTAATATTGTATCTGCTCTAAGTTCTTCCTATTGATCATGGCTGGGTGATTTTTGATGGCCAGCCTTTTAATTGTCCCTTGCATAGCTCTTCAGTTTCCTAGGACCAGCAAATTAACATTGGGTGGGATCATAGCTGGGAATAATTATTAGAGCAGGATCTTGGACACAAGGAAGGACCACTTCCATCTAATTGCAGAAATACAATGTATCAGCACCCATTAAGATTTCTGGAGTGTGTCAGAACTCATGACTCAGTGACCCAACTGAGTACAGTGAAGGGCTCTGAAGTTCAGGAAGTTTCTTCAAGGGCAAAACTGTCAGTATCCCAACTAGAAAATGCAGCCCTGTCACCATCTTCTGACTTAGAAGATAAGTCCTTTGTAGTTCCTCTTGTCTCCTGAGCCTTGCAGAAGTCAAAGACTAACTACTACATAAAGTGAGGTCTTGCCAGTCTACTCTTCTGTAGCTGCTTCAGCCACCAGAATACCTCGGAGCTGTCCAAGGTCCTGTTCTTGCTTACTCTTGGCTTGAACTTGATTTGGATCAGACACTGCTTACTTTCCCTGTGACCATCAAGTTCCCACAAAAGTGGACAGTGTTTTAATTGTTGTTCACAGGTTTATCTGTGGAAGGTTTGGATTTGTGAATAAAATATAATTAATCTGAATAATGACATTCTGGAGAATCTATTAAATGTAAGCTTGATGCTGTAGATTTTTTAATGAACTTATGGGAATAAGCTATATGCTATTTAATGGAATCTATAGGTTGTTATGTATGTTGTAGCTCCTGCAGATTTTCGAGTGTATAATTTATTCAGGCAGATGCATTGTACCACTGTTATTCAGCAAATTAGAGTTTTGACATAATAGCATAGGGAATGTAATGGGAAAAGAAAATTTAAATTCTAAAGACCTTTAACAATATTTTCTTCCCCCCCATTAAATAATCTAAATCAGTATTACCATATTGGGAATGGGTGGGGGTTGATTTTCTACAAAATTGTTTCCTGTCATATTTCTGAGGTGTAGATAATGACAAGTGACTATTGACTAGAATGTATTTAAGTCATTAAATAGGACAATGCTATCTCAGAGTTTGAGATAGGAAGTATTAAAGTTTACTTTACAACATATGTGATGTGAATAGAGTAAGGACAAACTTTTCCTGTTTGATAAAGCTCACTAAAATTTAGTGTTCTTATCAGAATAATTGTAGGCATTTAGGTCTTTGTTGCTCAGATACTCAGTGTTTGAATTATACCCTAACACAAACTTAATTCTCTTAGATAAACCACTCATAATACTAAAATATTGCTGCATGCGTCTTTGAAAATCAAGGAAGGTGAAGAATCCCAACGATGCCTAGCTGGTTGCCTAGTCCACAAGTCACACTGCTCCTTGGTTTTTCTTCCTCTCCCAGTCTTCTCATGACAGAAGGCATAACTTTGCAATGGAAAAGGACAGGTTTCTTTAGGAATTGCTTTAGAGCAGGGGTCCCCAAACTTACCCAGCTTCGGGCCGGTTCCTCCGGCTCTGATCACGCGGTGGGCTGGAGGGCGGGGGAACGCGCTCACATACACACACACTCTCACTTTTTCTGGCGCGGGGCAGCACCAGAAATGGCTTCTGCGCATGCGCAGATGTCATTTCCGGTGCACTTTGGCGCAGCGCCAACTCAGAGATGGGCAACCGCACCGTGGCGCACCGGTAAGAGTGGGCGGCGGGGGTCGTCAGAGGCCGTACAGTTAGCTCGCGTGGGCTGTATCTGGCCCCTGGGTCTTAGTTTGGGGACCCCTGCTTTAGAAGCTCCCACTTGAGATTTCTGGTGCAACCTCTTATTTCCTAGTGGGAGTGACACCATTTGGGTTCTCCATTTTTGAGAGCTGGAAAGGATATTCCTGGGGAAATTACTTTGGAAAAGAAGCGATATTGTCATTGGTAGAACTGTGGCTCTGAGCAGCTTGTTTGGAGAAACACTACCACTAAGATGGCCTTTTCAGGAAGACTGTTAGACTGAGCATTCTGTTTCTAAAGGTGTTTACAAGTTACCTCTAGCTTCTGGGAGAAGCTGCGAAAATGCAGTTTCATTTCGGAAGCTAAATGGGCAAGGCCCTGGACAGCAGCCAAGTGGAAGGCTACCTGAGAATTCTGGCGGTCAATTTTGAAAATGCTGCCATGTCCTCATTATTTATGTGTTTTCTTCAAGTTCGGGAGTCTTCTGTAATATGTTGGGAACTAATTGGGACCTGATTTCTGAAAGAATAAAGCTGGAATTAAATAGAAACACAAGCCACACCCATGCTATACATTTAACACATTCCCACTATTCTAGGAACTATAGCTTGTGAAGGGTACTAAGAGTTTTTTTTGTGAGACCCCTTTTCCCCTTACAGAGCTACAGACCCCTTACAGAGTTTCCAGAGGCCCCTGGAAAAGGGGTCTAATCGATAAACCACTCTGGGAATTCAACCTTTTTTGAGGGGAATAGGAGTCTCCTTACAACATTCAGACCCCATAACAAACTACAGCTTCCAGGATTCTTTGAGGGAAGCCATGATTATTAAAGTGTTTTCAGAATGCTTTAATTCCCCCCCCCCACTGAATGTGGCCATAGAAGCAGCTGCTTGGGCTGTATGTCTACATGCACCTGTAGGCTAGCACCTCTCTCTTTTATGCAACAAAAAAATGTGGCCACTTCCTCTGGCTTACGTACCGATCTTTTTCTGCATATCCACTTGTGCTTTGTCAGATTGTCAGTTGTTTATGGAACAAATAGGCATATTGCTGTTTTGTCATTCCTTCACAGTGTAACCTGCAGACACTATTAAGATTCTGGTCTCTCCCTCTCAGCGCTTGAACATTCAAAATATTAATGTGATGATATGGCTGTCAAGACTGTAAATCTGAAGGTACTTTACAATATTTTTGATGCAAAAAAAATGAGAAGTTCTCCAGTCCACAGGTTACAGGTCTAGTTTCATTGCCATCTTGGGAGCTGATGTAGATAGGAACTACTCTTAATGTACTGTTTGCTTATCCTCTGTGTATGAATCAAGCCAGTACTGGAAAGCTTCCAAGATCAAAGTTCCCTATACATTTCCTCCCCCTACAAACCGAGCAAGTTCACGGACCTGAGAAACCTCCGAAAGGATGGTTTGCACCTCACTGCCAAACACAAGTTTGGCTAAACCATATGCTTCCTAATTTTTCTCCTTCCCCACTTCCTCTTTCTCCACAATCTGCAATGCCAACTTGCTTTTGAATTATGAATCACATGGCTGACCATTCTGTGTGAAGAATGGAAATGGAAAGAATATGTTCCTATTTTTAAAAAGTTGCAATTCTTTCTTCCTATTTTGTAAAACTGACTAATAGAAAACACCAAAGAATTTGGCTCATGTTATTTGCTTTTAGGCAGTTTGCTACCACCATGTATGTTATTGCCCTTTATAATGCATCTTTGGTTCATGAATCCTGGGCATTTAGGCTGTGTACACAAGATACCTTTAAAGCACTTTATTTCCCTCAAAGAATTCTGGGCACTGTAGTTTACCCCTCACAGAGCTGCAATTTCCCAGCAGCCCTTCACAAGCTACAGTGCCCAGAATTCTTCGAGGGGGAGAATGAGATTTGAATGTGCTTTAAAGGTAAGGTGTGTCAGCTCGAGCTGCATGTTATGCAGCTACCTTTAAGAAGACATAATTGCAGTGAGGAAGCAGAAGTGGAAGAGGGGATGCTAAGCCTTTCCTTGCTGGCCATTTCCCCCATCTCAGCCCACTCCAAGACAGGGTTCCTGGGCTGTATTTGTGACAGAAACCTAGAACCTCAGGGCAGGGAGGAGGGCACTAAAAGAAGCTGGAAGGGGAGAGTTCGCAGGTGGAAAATAGTGTGGGGAGGGTTTCCATATGTTATGGATGACACTGCCAGAGAAGATAAGATGAGTTCACATATTTATCATGCAGGAGCCTAAAGCTTTAGAACAGGCATCCCCAAACTTGGCCCCCCAGATGTTTTGGGTATACAACTCCCACCACCCCTAGCTAACAGGACCAGTGGTCAGGGATGATGGGAATTGTAGTCCCAAAACATCTGGAAGGCCGAGTTTGGGGATGCCTGCTTTAGAACAAGGGTGGAAAATCATTTCTTCTACCCGAGGACCACATTCTGCACCATCTTCTGGACGACCCATGCCAGGGGTGAGGAGGGCCAGAGGCAAAAGCGAGGAGAGCAGCAAATGTGAATTTTAAGTGTACAGTAGGCAATGTTCTGCACACTCTCAAAAATGTCTCTTTATCCCCCATCCAGGAAGCAAGATATCGAGGACACATTCCAGGCATGCAAAATCACTCAGTGAGAGCACAAAGCATGGCTGCTGGTGTTGTGCAGCCTGAAAAGAGGGTGTGTGTGTAGCCTGGGGAGGGTCCCAAAGGCCAAATAGAGAGGGTTGAAAGGCTGCCATTGGCACCCAGGCCTCAGGTTTTCCATCCTTGCTTTAGAAAAATAACAGATGCCACAAGAAGCAGTGTTTAGTTTTGTTACTCTGTGACATTTTGCCTTCCGTGATGTGTTTATTTTCTTTTTAAGGTCAGAAGAACTGACACACAATAGGATATAACGAAATAAAAAAGCCATCCATCTCTCTTATCACCATCTTGAATGTTACTTATTATTCCCCTCCCCACATGAAGTAGTTCTTGCACTGTCATCACTGACAAATTGTGACCTGACGAAAGGTCACAAAGCACCATGCAGAAGCACAATCTCTGCCAACGATTTTGCAATCCTGTGCATGCTTGCTTGGGAGTAATTCTGATTGAAATAACAATGGTACGTACTTCTATGCAAGATATATCACTACAGGAGTATAACTACGTTTACCTTTTAATGTCTCTCTCTCCCGCCCTGGTTGTTTTAAAGTACAAGTATATTTCAAAAGCTGGTGTGTGTGTGTGTGTGTGTGTGTGTGTGTGATTTTTAAAATTAGATTTTCAAAAAGAAAGAAAGAAAAGGAGAACAAAAGAGAAAAAAATAAAGTTACATCAAAATATCATACAAATTCCATGTATCAAGATTGCTCTGAATCTCCTGACTTCCCCCCATCCCATCCACGGGTCCTCTTAATTCTATTTTCAGCTGCATATCAATACTCCAATTTTTCATCTTCCTAAGTTATCTGTACTTTCTATTACATTACAAGTGGCAAAAGCTGGTGTTTTAACAAATGGGAAGCATAATAAATCTTTAAAAACCACTGATTGCTGCAGCTGGAATAAAAGCAGTTCCATTAGTAGTTAATATTTACAAATGTGAAATAACCTTGACACATGCCATGTTGAGCTTGGGGCCATGGTTCTGAATGAACAAACAAGCAAGTACTACACATGTAATGCCTCCTCTCGGTCTGGCTGCTAGGGATGCTCATGAATGGATCCTTTCTGAAGAACCACTGAGGAGAGGTAAAAGGTTCTGTAAGGATCAAAACTTCGAGACTTGAAAAAGATTTGATTCAAATTAAATATAAACCACTCTCTAAAATGTATAGGCCAGTCCTTGACTTGGGAGGTCAAGGAGGAAGAAGTCAAATCCATAATGGTGCAGTGGGCAAGGGACTTTGCTATGATTTAAAAGAGAACTGCATGAAAATGCTCTACAAGGTGGTATTTAACACCTGTCAAACTGGCCAAAATGTTCAGATCTAGCCCAAACACCTGTTGGAAATGCAGGCAGGTGGAAGGCACATTGATCCACATGTGGTGGAAGTGTAAAAAGATCAGAGAATTTTGGGAGATGATCTATAACGAACTTAAAAAAAAAAGTTTAAATGCTCTTTCCCCAAGAAGCCCGAAGCCTTCCTACTAGGAATAATGCGTAATGAAATCTCAAATAAATTCAGGAGAATTTTCATGTATGCTACAGTAGCAGCCAGAATTTTAATTGCAAAAGGTTGGAAAGGAGAAGCTATCCCATCCAAATTAGACTGGCAAAACAAATTGCGAGAATACGCAGAACTAGCCAGATTATCAGCAAGGTTCCAAGATGTTAACGATGAAAAATTCAATAGAGAGTGGGATCTATACAGAGTTTATTTAAAAGAACATTGCAAAAATATAAATCTGTTGACAAGTCTGGATTGACTTTCTGTGTGTAATAGGAGAATCTTACAAAATTAATGTAATTGAAACAACCTAGAGGAGACAAAGTTTAGTGTGCAGATAAAGAATGTAATCTGGGAACCACAATGGGGGTCATGTTGAATCCAACTACAAATTGTTACATACAACAAGCACCAACTATGGAATGAAAAGAAAGAAAGAAAGAAAGAAAACAAAGATGAGAGGTAAGAGGAGGGGCAGCACTTGGAAGCAGAGGCAACCATTGAATAGATAATGGAAGCAATGGATGGTTTTTCCAACAGGAATTTCTGCATGCAGCCTTAGCTGCTAATCATGTGCACACAATTGGATTGGAAGACCAGCCTTAGCCAGTGTTTCTGTGTGCAAGGCTTTCTTTTATCACTACCAGAAGGGATGCACTCACTGCATGAGCATCTCATTCTAGTGGCAAGCTAGTGACTTGAGAAATGGATCCAGCCCTCAGAGTAATTTCTTTGGCCTCCAGTGATCCTATCAAATATTAATCAAGGGTGCCGAGAACCTTTCAAGAGTCTCAGTTCTTGCAAAGAAATGAGCAATGTGCCTAGGTGTTAAACTGAATTAAAGTGCTCTGTCTCCCTAGTGGAATAAATCCACTTTTTAAAACTCAGACTTTTTATGGTTTAGAAAGTGATTGGGAGATGCATTGAAAAATGTAGGGTGAACAAATAATCAATGGGAAGATGTGTAACCACTCAGCAAGCAAATTAGCATCAATGTGGGATGAAGGCTCATTGCCTATATCCTGATTTGCTTGCACAAACGTATGTGGTGATTAGAGTATATGCCTGGTCTTTACGGAGCATTCATTCTAATTTGTTTACAGGCTGGTTATATTGTCATATATTGTATATATTGACAATATAACCAGCCTGTAAACAAATTAGAATGAATGCTCCGTAAAGACCAGGCATATACTCTAATCACCACATACGTTTGTGCAAGCAAATCAGGATATAGGCAGAGTAACACTGTAGATCACTGAGTTACTTTCTGACTTTTCCTCACTCCCACTAGACCAATTCTTGCACAGTTTTCTAAAACAGGCAGCCAGTTTAAGGCAAACTTATACCAGATACTGGTTTAAGTTCATAACCCTAATAGTTGAACATAAGACTTTGAATGTGTTATGACAAAATGGTCAGATGTGACCGGCAAGGGCACCTCTGATACTGACGAAGTTTACGGGTTACAGGTAGGTAGCCGTGTTGGTCTGACGTAGTTGAAACAAAAAATAAAAAAAGGATCTGAAGAAGTGTGCATGCACATGAAAGCTCATACCTATGACAAACTTAGTTGGTCGCTAAGGTGCTACTGGAAGGAATTTTTTTATTTGAAGTTTACGGATTAGTTAATAAAATATTATTTAGTATTTTAGCTTTGTAAACCTTTCTTGATTTTACTGTCTTATCTTTTATAAACCGCTTTGAGGGTTTTCTCTCTCTCTTTTGCAATCAAGCAGTGTATACAATTTTATAAAATAAATAAATAAATAAGGGTGTTCCCAGCAGATCAGCTTGTTTATATGTCTGGAAGTTCAAGTAGCCTAAAGCAGTTTTGATTGTGAGAGGAACTAATGCTTCTTTCTTATAAAGCCCTAAATGGCTTTAGTTCCAGGATACCGCAGAGACTGCTTCTTTTCTAACAACAACAACAACAACTTATTTATTTATACCCCACCCATCTGGCTGAGTTTCTCCAGCCACTCTGGGCGGCTCCCAATTGAGTGTTAAAAACAATACAGCATTAAATATAAAAAGCTGTCCGAAAAAGGGCTGCCTTCAGATGTCTTTTAAAAATAGGATAGTTGCTTATTTCCTTGACATCTGATGGGAAGGAGTTCCTTCCTGCTCCATAAGATCAGAAAGGGTCTAGAGCCTTGTTTGAGTAGGACACGAGTGAGGGCCTTCTCAGTAGCCACAGCTTATGCCCCTGGCATCTTGCCCGTGAAGTACAGTTGTCCCCCTCCCTTCACTGACTTCCATTGCTTACCAAAGATGATGTAGGATTTTGCTGCATGTGGCAGATAATGTTTTTATGCTTGGTTTTAACTGATGACTCCTTGTTTATTTGGTTCATATTGATGGCTTCATATTGTTGCATGCCAACCCAATCTCGGAGCACCGGGGGTGGGTTCCAGGTCCTTACCCTGGGCTTGGTTTTCTGGGAGTGAGGGACAGTGGAGAACTGTGCTTTCTTATGATATGTAGTTTATTTACAGATATGTACAACTTGAGCCTATGATGGAGGTGCTCGCAGCATTAACACCTCAGAAGGTCTTGCTTTCCCCATAGCCACAGCCTTGGTTCCAAGCAGAAATCAAGCATTGCTCTCCCTTTCTGGTTTCCGCCTGCAGCCTGCTTTTAGCTTAGCCTCTCTCGCACACTGGCTACTGTCCTGATCATTATTAGCCAGGTGAAGGAGCCCCCCCCTCCCCGGCGCCCATTTGCACTCTTGCATAGAGCAGATTCCATTCTTATACTAACAGCCCTCAGGCCATTATCAAGAACCTGGCTTGGCTCCTTGAACAATTGAATCCATTAGATTTTAAGCCTTGCTGGATCCAGGAATCAGAAGAGATTTAGGCATATAGCCTACCCCACCCCACAAACTCATAACAATATTGTAGTCCTTATGGAATGGCAATTGTAACTGTTTAAATCACCTTGGGTGAAATATAAATATTTTGATAAACAAATAATGGGGGAAATAGAATAGAAAAACTGCTCCCTTGTCCCAAATGGGGGAAGGAACGGATAACTTGCCAAAATTTGTTTTGTTGTTAACTAAGACAGCTTCAACCTGATATGGCTTGGGAATGCTTTCTGTACAAAACCAGCAAACAGGCTTTGTGTGGAGTCCTGGTTTACAGGCAATTAGCAGAGGATTTGGAAACTATTCTGATTTATTATTATTATTACAAGGTGCCAAATGCTTTGCATTTAAAGATTAGCAAAGTAGGGTTGAAACTAAGTAATAGTGGTGTTATTGTGGCTTGAGCGTGTGCATGACAAACACACACTCAAGCCACAATAACACCATGGTTACTTAGTTTCAACCCTCCTTTGGTTTTTTCTCTGCTACTTCGACTCTCACATAGATGACTTATAAAATTAAAAAAGGAACAAAACTATCACTAGGAACATAAAATTGCTGTTAGTTTAATTGGTCTATTAGTGAAAAAAGACTGGATCCGATACAATTGCCTGTGAGTGGTTAGAGTTTTAATTTTTCTCCAAGATGTGAATTCACAGGAGAAAATTAAAGCCAAATCACTAGTTTCCTTGCGGATAATAAGGGTGAAAGTATAATGTACTTCCAAAGTAAGTCATTTACAACAATTCTTCAAGTCTTGATACGGAGAAGGCTATTCTTCTCCCTTTATATAGCCAGTTTGGGTCTTTTCTTATGGAATTTCTCTGAATATTTCACACTTGGGTACCAGTCTAAAGCTCTGTATTCATCTCTTGTTGAATTCTCCATGGGGTGTTTTCCACCATTCAAAGGCCATGCAGTTATACAAAATGATGGTGCCTATTGGAGAGAGGTGTGTGAATAAACCTCTGGTTTATATTGTACAAAGGTAAGAGTCACATCCATTGCTCCTCCCATTATTGTCTTCTGGCCCTGCTCACCACCGGCTTGTGGCCCCCATGAAGTTCTCCACACGGGAATGCAATCCATGGGCTGAAAAAGACCCCCCCCAGCCATGGCCTAGCTCCATCTTGAGTTGATAGCCAAGCTGACCTGGCTCCACCAGTGAGTTCATGGCCAAGTTGAGGTTTGAATGAGTAGCTTCCAGAGTCAGAGGGTTAGGACAATAAAACGGCATTTTGATGCTTTCCAGGATGCTTCTTCACAAAAGTGTCCATATGAACCCACTGTTGGAGGCATGAATTTAAGCCTCGGTGGACTTTTAAAGCTTGACCTCTCTTCCCACCATGTTGCTTTTGCTTAAAAGAGAGCTAGGTATCCTTTCTCAATTAAGCCCTGTGCATGCTGATCACTTTCCCCTCACCTCCCTTTTCTCACAAATGTTTCTTTTCACCAGCCCCATTTCTTTTTAAAAAGCACAATTTACTCTGCTTCCTTTCCAGCTGTTCTCTAGGCTCCACCCATTGCTATCTGCATTGCAATTTGTAATGAACAAGGCTTAGACAATTAATTGTAAAAATTTCACAACCTCTAGTTGTTACAATATATGGAGGGAGGGTGCTGTGGGATTACAGTTTATTATTATCAATGTTCTATGATATAAAGTATTTTGTAGTTAATGAATTCTGAAAGCAAAGTAATAATGGCATATTTAAATGTTTCAAAATCAAATTCAAATATTATTAAACGGTCACAGACCAAAACCACTCATACAACTGATCAAAGAAGGATAACACAGGGATAAACAGAGGACAATTTCAATACAAACTAGGCCATGACAACACTGTAAAGGACATAAATAAAACTAAATATTCGCATTCGCCTGCGTATTGACATTGGAAAGCTCTTGTTTCCTGCGTCTAATAGCAGCTACGCAGAATTTGGCAACATTGATAGTAATTTCAGGGACCTTATCTTCTACCAAGGCTCTCAAACGTTGGGATTCTGGTTCATTTTTAAGCTTTTGTAAGGCTGGGGCGATAAAGGTCCAGCGTAGATCCTCGTAGAGACTGCAGTGCAGCAATACATGCAAATTTGTTTCCACTTCCGATGAGCCACATGGGCAAACACGTGACTCATACGGTTTACCCTCATATCTACCTAGCAACAGTGCAGAGGGCAAGTACCATATTTAAATGATGCACCCCATCCTTTATTATTATTATTACAAAAATGAATGCTGCCACTTGCTTAAAAGTGCTTTCCTTGTAGACATGTTATTTGGGTTTGATACTGAGAGGCAATGTGGTGCAGTGCTGCACTAGGACCTGGGAAACCAGGGCTCAAATCCCCATTCAGCCATGAAGCTCAGTGAGTGACCTTGGGCCAGTTGCCATTTCTTAGCCTAACCTACCTCACAGGGTTGTTGTGGGGATGAAATGGCGGCGGGAGAACTGTGTACACTTGCCTTGGGTTTCTTGGAGGAAGGTTGTAAATGTAAAAATACATGGAAATAAGAAGGAAACTATTTTCCAATGCAGCCTTAGATTAGTAAGCACCCCACCCCTATAATGGCATCCGTTCCGTTTGGTATTTGGTCTGACTTGTGAATTTTCCTTTCTACTTTGCATGCGTCCTGTTTGTCATGCCTTCCTCAGCAGTGCTTGAAATGAACGGGGGAGCAAGTGTGGTATAGTAGATTGTGTTTTGTACTTTGGCCTGCTCTCAAATCTTCACTCAGTCATGAAGTGACTGGATGGCCTTGGACAAGTCACTGTCTCTCAATCTAATTTTTCTGCTATGGTTCTCTGCTGAACCCACCACCTATTTATTTAATAACATTTATATGCCACTTGATCATAAGAGAATCTTAAGTGTCCCCCCCCAAAAAAACTATAAAAAGTAAACATTAAAAATATTGATAAAGCAGTTAAAAACAGGTATTTGAAAATATTAAAAACAGAGCAGTAAAACACATATAACTTCTTCATGTCTACATAGGCTTGCCTTGACAAAATGGAAGAGTACATTGAAGGTGGTTGCCTAATGCCACTAGGCAAGGAATTCCAAAGTGTAGGCCAGGCACCCCCTAACTCGGCCCTCCAGATGTTTTGGGACAACAACTCCCATCACCCCTAGCTAACAGGACCAGTGCTCAGGGATGATGGGAGTTCTAGTCCCAAAACATCTGGAGGGCCGAATTTGGGGATGCCTGGTGTAGGCAAACCTTTTTGGAAACCTTTTTTTTTAATCATCACAAAAACCCTGTAAGGTAGGCTTAGCAGTAACTATTTCAAGCTCACTCAGTTAGCTTCATGAGTCAACAAAGATATTGAGCCAGGTCTCCATAGCCTTAAGTTCAATATTCAAAGTATTATATCATACAGCTTCATCTTGAACTCACTTGAACCTGTGCCTTCATAATTACAGTACGTATTTTCAGTTGTCTTATAATGACAACTAAATACTTGGCTATATTATTATTCAGAATTTTGATTCAGAGTCAAAAATACTTTGGAATAATAGCCATTTCCACTTAACCCATCCAAATAGGGAGATCTTTAGTTGTATTTCTGTTATTTGTATTTATTTTTGTTTCTTCTATACAAATTATAGTTTCTCCTCTGATGGAGCTTCCAGCTGCACTAATTTGTGGACAAAGCCTACCATCAAAGCTCCTATAACTTTCCACCCACTGCATCTTCCAGCCTCAAAATAATATCCTTGTTACTTAATGTGACTCATTTTTATGCTAGTCTTTCCTTGCATAGCTGTAAACAAAATTGCTTAACCTTTGAATTAAACATCAGTTGATATTCTCCACAGTGAAACCCCCCCCCCAAACTCCACATACATACATTTAGCAACATGGCTAGCATTTTTGTAATAAACATTGTGTAGCACCAGTAATTCTAAGGTTCAAAATTTTCCAGAGTATATGAAGTCTTTCCTGTTATTATGGATTTGCGTATTGGTTAGTCTTCCTTCTCTGCTTCTGCAAACACACACATGAACACGCACCCAAAAGTTGTTTTTCAGAGCTGAATGTAATAAGTGGGCTGACTAAATAGAGTGAATGTTGGTAATTTTGTGGCAAAATAGGGCTTGTAAAATCTGAAATATGTGTTCCATAAGACATGTAATAACAGGGGTCTTCTCAGGATAGCGAAAAGTATTTTTGGATGGTGTTCAGTAAGTTAGCCTATAAATTGCTGGATGAACAATAACACACAAAGTGCCCCTTTCTGGGTTTGTAGATCTTGCATAAGCAACACCCCAAATCCGCTTTAGAGTTAAGATAAGAGCAATAGCTGTACTTTCTCAAACCACTGAGGAGGAACTAGAGAATTCTGGCATTCCCCTTCTCACATAAGGGATGCAATCCCCATTATTTGTCATTCTGCACAAGATCATATTACTTAATCTAAGCGGGGATATAATTTTTTTTCAGCTTCATTATTTTTTTTAAAAAAATCCTAACAACTTAATTCATTGCATATGTAGGACCAGTTTCCACATAAAACTCATCATGCAGGAGGCAGTTTGGATTATTCTACATGGGAGCTGTTAGACTACCAGAGGAATCAAGTGATTTTCAGCAAATTACACCCCCCCACACACACCATGAACACCCACCCTCATCTGTGTGGTGAATTGCTGTGCACTGCTGGTGAGATTTCAGGTGGCCTTTATGTGGTTGCTGTCACGTGTAAATCAGCCACAAGAAAGCTAATTTCGATCTGCCCCATTTGCTGAGGAATTTAAGGCCCATGATCAATTCTGCTCTTCTTGCTCCCATTTTCTAGTGTTGAAAACCGAAGCATTTCCACAATGGGCGTAGGCGGGACGGATTCACCTGTCCATTGCCTTGTATACACCATAGTCTTTGCTCGCTCTGGTCAGTGACTGAAATAAATCAATTCATTCATACATTCATAGCCTTTGTTGTGCCAAGGCAGGGATAGTGATGAGATCGACTCCTGACTGCATTGGAGACCCCAAAGAACAGCCATGCTAGGTCTCTTTGCACATGCTGACGCTGCGTAGCATTCTGCAACACACCTTGGAGTTTGTTTCTTATTTCAGAAAGGAGAAAGATTGAGCAAGAACATGGAACATCTTTTACCGTAGCTTCCTCAGGGGGGATGGAAGCTAAGCCAAACTTTTTCTTAGCATGTTATCCAAACCTAGTATTATGGTTAAGTTATCTTCTCTTGGGCCATGATCTGTAGCCAAGAACAAACCTTGGCTACAGATCATGGTTAATAATGATAATGATAATAATAATAATAATAATTTTATTATTTATATGCCACCCATCTGACTGGGTTGCCCCAGCCATTCTGGGTGGCTTCACTTCCAGCAAAATATAAAAACCATAAAACATCAAGCATCAAACATTAGGGAAGGGGGATTTTAACAAGGATCCTTGGTTCAGAAGACACACTGTACTAAACAGTGGCTTAGCTCACATACCTCCTAATTTAAAAGAACCCAGGAAGAGCAAAACAGCTGTGAGATCCTCTTTGGGGGCCCTCACATTCTGGTTTGGCTTAGCATTACATGTGAATGCACCCAATGAGTGTAAGTGTTCTATAATAAAAAATCTTCGTTTGCTTGCTTGCTGCTTCTTCTTTTCTACAGATCTGTGATTAATACTTGATTTTGTACTTAAAAGGGATTGGAATGACAGGGGAAGTCATTCTGCATTCCTGAGAGCAAAAGCCACACACGAATGCTCCTCCAGCATCGGTCCTTTATTTACAATTACTTGTCACGGCTTTGTGCCTTGTTGTAGCCCACCTCAAAGTGGCTATGGATATAACATTTTCCAGTTCCATTTGATGCAATTTCCTCTGGGCATCTTGTATATATCTCCATTAGTGAAAGAATAGACATTCAGCTTTCTTCTTCCACTGAAGGTAGAGCAATTAAACTATAACCCTAGATTGTCAAATTTATCTTGAAATGCAGGGCAATGGTTACATATTGTGTATGTCCTTCCCCTTTCCTTGAAAGTAATGTGAGGCTTTTTTTTATGGGGGGGAGGGTGTTAGGCTGTATGCCTGAACCCTTTCCATGTCCGCTTACCCCCACGGCGATGCAGAGCTGGGATGCCGGGGGCTGTTCTTGCCAGAGCGTGAGCTTCGGCTCATGCTCCTGGCTTGAAATCCAGCTCTGTGCCAGCCTGCTGAATTGGCCAATGGCAGGCTGGCATGGAGGGTAGGGCTCTTTGCAGGTGGGCCTGGGGAAACAATCAAGCTTTCCTCGGTTCCGCTCCTGGGGGATTTAAACAGCTTGCACCAGCACCCAATGCCAAGCTCTTAGCTCTTCAATTGTTGGAATAGCCAGTTTCCAGACATTGCATTACAGTATTCTTATGCAACAGAATAAGACATTATCAAAGTCCCTGAATGATTCACACACTAAAAGTTAAAATGCATCTGCTGTGGGTACTGTAGATCTGACTGGCAGCCATTCATAACATTCAATGGCTTAATTGGGGTAGGCTTCTTCACAGCTTTATTTTTTTTACAGCACAGTAGATCAATGTATTTCACATAGAGCAATATTGGAGCAATATCGCCAAACAATTGTTATAGTAAGTTCTCCACGTGTGTAGAAAAACACACCTTGCTTTTGTGTTATGCTAGTTCCCAGGCTGGTACAGCAGGGAGATCTGGATTGGGTCCACTGCAGTCACATGATAGCAGCAGAGCCAGCTCAGTCCCACCTGCTCCCTATCCCAACACTTCTCATTTCAGGACCTTCCTCGGGGTACTGCCGTTTGGGCTGGTGCACTGAGATGCTTCCCTTAACAAAGTTCTGTGTATAGCAGTAGCTCCTCTGGAATGATGGGATAAGTCGACCTCAGCTGCGATTTTCATTAACAACTGGTATCTCACTTCATCTTTTCTGAGTGTTGATGGTAAAATGACATTTGAGTTGAATCCTTTCCCAAATAATTTTAAACACTTTGGAGATGAATTAACCTTATAAATATTTCAGGCTTGCAAACTTACGTATATCCTTTTGTTTCTTTGCAGAGTAGTATCATCCAGAAACATATATTTGACATATTTCCGCCTTCTCCGCTTGACCTTTTCTGTACATTGCACAATAATTTAAGTTGAACACCACTGTGCCAAGAACTGTAGAGTAGTCATTAGCTTACAGTTGCATCAGTTATCTGTATTAATGAAGCACTACATGGGCAGAGCAATCCGAACTACAGGAAGTTTACACCGGTGTACATTATGCCATTGTTACTTATCCATTCTTTCTCTCCCTCTCGAATGCTCTCTCTGATGCCAAGCAAAGGGGAGGTTTCCAAACATCACTGGTGAAGACTTCCAGAAGCAGTGTGGCTACCACTCTGAAACTTAACCCTTGAAAGCCGTGTGTCTCAAAAGTAAAAACACTGTTTTATTGTTTTTTAAAAAAGAGTGGAAGAGGCATATATATGCAGTAGGATTATGCCACCTAAAATGTGCATTTGTTTTAATTTACAGGACTTTCTCCATCTGCTGGCTATGTATGTACCAGCAGAGATTTCCCTCTTGACAACAGAGCCACATGCTGTCATTGGAAGGTCCCTGGACATTAAAGCTTTTTGAGCAGATTGAGAGAGAGAGAGAGCACAAGGCAACAGCTGCTCTCTATGAAGTTCAGTAAAGCAGAGAGAAAGCAGTGGAGTGGAAACCTCATTTGGATCTGAAATACCTCTCTCTTCCCCCTTCAGTGTCCATCTAGCTTCATCTCAGACTGATCCGTCCGCTCCTTCAGCAGTCTCTGATGCACAAAAAAAGAGTAATAACTGTATAGACTCCTTCTCTGAGGTGGCGGTAGAGGATCTGGGCTGGGACACAGAAGACATACAAGGTCAACATGCAGAGGAGAGGGAAAAGAGGAAGGAAAGCTTTCTAAAAGACAGCTTCCAAGTGGCCTGGCATATGAACAATACTGCTTGCTTCTTTCTTTTGGGAACTCCTATTCAAAAACCACATTCTCCTGAAACAATATTGGCTTAGAAAGCTTTTATGATATGGGAAACAAAGTTTTATAATTCGGGAAGCCCAGAGTCACCAGCTGTTGCCTAAATATTGCTAAGCAAGATTGTGAAGAAGGAACAACCATACATAAAACCATAAATCATAAAACCGTTCTTAATAATCTTGCTTAGCAATGTTTAGGTCTTGACTAGGGGCTGTTCCATAATGTCTGAGATTCTCACACTTTCCATCTTCTTGAAGTGACCCCACGAGCACACTGCCCAGTCTGCCACCTCTGCCATTGGCAGAGAAGCAGTGGCTTCTGGTGAGATCTCATAAGACATTGTTAAAATCTCACGAGAGATTGTCATCGTTGCTGCTCTGTGGGCACCGTCTTGCAGCCCTGGTAAGGGAGGCTTCCGCAGGGCAGAATTTATTGCTTAAATGCACACATTGGCCACATTTCAACAGATTTAAGTACACTTAAGCTCACTGGGTTTAGCTGCACTTAATTTGATTGTGTGCATCTTGACCCTTATGTTGTTGAGCAAAGAACTAACCATTGCAACATTTTCTCCTAGGTAGCTACATACCTAACTCTAGGCAATGGCAAAAGGCCATTCACTGGTCGCAAGCAAGAATCAAGTGCTATGCCTGTAGCATAATTTGTGGACATCTGGCACTTACTCCTAGATAAATTACAGCTGGAATATTATGTACACACACAGGTCTGTGTCTGAGTTTATTAGCATTCTCATGAGAGGACTGAGAGTTGGTGTATGATAGGGGCATTAATCATAAAAGTAAATGCTTGAAATAAATTCAAGATTTGGCCCAAGACTTTGATTCCCTGTCATTTATCTTCATTTTGGCCTGTTCTTATTTTCAATAATAGAGCATCCTTCTAGGCCTGATGAGGCTTCTGGTGCTTAAAGGTTAAGCTGTCAAATGTTATTCGTTTTCCTCTTTATGTGTTTATGAGCTATGAAATAGCAACTTAAAAGGTGGGGAAATAAACCTTCCAAAGAATTGTTCACACACACACACACACACACACACACACACACAGTTGGGGGGTTGGGGGGCATTCAGAACTAAGCTGTCCAATATATTGGTAAGCAGAAGTTGCATTCTGCAAACATGGTTTACTGAATACCCCAGAAAATACTATTTCCCCCTCATCAAGAGTGTTGAAAGTATATGAAGTTAAAACCCCACATCTTTTCATTCTGTCACATGTGTAGCTTTTCTAATTTTTAAACTTACTTTCTTGGCTGCCACTGTAAATCCCCTCTCCCTCATTCAGAGGTTGCTAAAATATGTGAAGGATGAACTCTCTTATCATTGCATTTTATTTATATATATCATGGCTTGTTGTCTCTTAGAAGTCTGGCTGTTGTTATAAAGCAAACCAAACGTCCTCTCCTATCATACTCCTTTATCCGTCTGTTCCTTGTCACTGATAAACAAATTGTAAGCTCCTTGTGGACGGAGAGTGGTCTCTTTTGTTAATGCTTTAAAGTCTATACTATGCTGTAAAATAATAATATTTCCCAGACAAGCACCTAACTAAATTTGCTAAATATGCATGAGAGAGAGAGAGAGAGAGAGAGAGAGAGAGAGAGAGAGAGAGAGAGAGAGAGAGAGAGAGAGAGAGCAGTCTGCTGGTTTCCTCTGGCTGTGAATCCCATGTAGATGAAAATAAGCCTGGGCAAACTTAACATGAAAATCTATTCTTCTCTTTTTTTTAACTTTTTTTAAAAAAAAACATGGGGAAGAACTAAAGAGTAGGTTATGACATGAACAATTAACATTTGTGACTTTACAGGAAAATCTGTGAGGACAACCTGTCTTATAGCAGAAAAAAATGTCCTATCACTTATGTATATATCACTTTTTGTGACATGCTGAGGACATGATATGATCTTTGAGTAGTCGGTTTTCAACAGGAAAGCAAACTTAGCTCTGAAATTTGGCTTATTCATGAGCTTCTGCAGTTAACTGATGGGCTTCTCTCAGCACATATGACTCGGTGGTGTGTGTGCGTGTGTGGGCAATGGTTGGGTTTTCTTCTGTTTTGGCTGCTGTGAAATGTGAACTGCTTCTGCATCAGGCACACAATTAGCAGAGCTCTCTACCTTAATTTGATTGTCAGCAAGGATACATGTGGGAGTAGCAGAGACCATAGAAACTAACCAATTTTTTTTTTTTTGCTGCTTAACAACTTGACAAGATTATGCAATGAAGAAATTAGAGGAAGCAGGAAGGTAATTTTATTTTCACTCTCTGTCCACTGTTTTAACACATTTTTTAATGCAGCTTTGCTATCTGACACCTACAAAGAGGGACCTTATGTCAGAAAGGTGTATCCCTAATAAGTTCTGAAAACTATACTATTCTGCTACTTGGTTGTCCTAATGAATATTGTATAACTGCTAACTGGCTCCAGTGCAACCTTCCCATCTGGTGCCCTGCAGGTCTTGGGATCCAGTTCCTCTCATCTTTGGCCATAGGGCTTATGAAGAGCACTGGGTATGAGGAAGGCTGCTCTGGTGTTTGAATAATAGAGCTGCTGATTCCTTGATGTGATGTACACAATATAGGTAAAGGTAAAGGGACCCCTGACCATTAGGTCCAGTCGTGACCGACTCTGGGGTTGCGCGCTCATCTCGCATTATTGGCCGAGGGAGCCGGCGTATAGCTTCCAGGTCATGTGGCCAGCATGACAAAGCCGCTTCTGGCGAACCAGGGCAGCACACGGAAACACCGTTTACCTTCCCGCTGTAGCGGTTCCTATTTATCTACTTGCATTTTGCTAGGTTGGCAGGAGCTGGGACCGAGCAACGGGAGCTCACCCCGCCACAGGGATTCGAACCGCTGACCTTCTGATCAGCAAGCCCTAGGCTCAGTGGTTTAACCCACAGCGCCACCTGGGTCCCTTGTACACAATGTAAGGCATCATATACTTTGGCACTTTGACTTGTTTAAATTGTTAAACGGTACTTAAAACTTCTGCATTCCTCTAGACCAGCCTTAGGTGCAAAATGATTTATTTATGTCTGTGGTATAAATGTTGGACTACAGCTCCCATCAGCCTCAGCTAGCAGGGCCAAAAGTCAGGAGCTATAGTCCATTAACATCTCAAGGGAACCACAGTGGCTAGCCTTGACTCACACAGAGCCAGATCATTGATTTTTTATATAGCCCAATGCTGTCCTTTCTGGCTGACAACAACTCTCCAGGTCCTCCAGCAGGGCTCTTCCCCATTTTTGCACCCTGAGATTACATAGGCAGAGGCTGAATCCGGGACCCAGTGGTCACAATGAATGTGCTCAGCCACTGATGGATACAAAAAAAATGGTGCACATCCAGAAAGCCTTCTTGGCATTCACCAGCAGTGTAACTGGAGTGCAAACGTTTATGGAACCATTTTAGCCCATGGCCTGTGAGTGGCTCAAAGGGCCGAGAAATGAGACATGGGTTATGTCCTGCTGTCACTGCTGTTACACATGCTAGGCTTGGAAGTTCCTAGTAAGAAAATTCAGGTCAAGGTTTCTTTAATAGCAGGAGAGCTGTCTAAGTAGTTAAAATAACCAGGCAGAATGAGGTGATGCACCAGAAACAACCAGAAAACAAGTGAGAGGTTTTCTAGCTGGCCTTGTTGCTTCCGTAGCTTCACTGGGGTCCTGATGTAGATCATATTTTTGTTCCTTCTCCCAAGCAGGGTATGAAAACCTAGTGTTGCCGAGTTTGTAATGCCCTCAAAGGAGACTAAGTATCTTCCCCTTTCATGGGACTATTCACCATCTCCTGAAAGTAGGCAAATGGCATTTGGGAGTGGTAGTCTTATCTGCAAAGGCAAGGCAGTCATGGGCCTTCCTTCCTCCTTTTAGTAACAAATCTTTCAGTGGCAGCTTGCTTGTCCTCAGCATCCCAAAAGTATCCATTATGCCCATGAAACTTACAAAAACTTAATTTGACTCAGCACCTCCTGTACCTTCTGGCCTGGGCTTTGGGTCAGACTCACCAACATCTCTGGTCATGCGTGTGATTGTGGGAAGGTCTGGAATTGGGGTGTGGCAGGTAGGGTATGTCAGATCCTCCACATGTTAGGGATGCTCTGGGTGCAGCAGACTGATGGTTTTTGGTGTTTCTCAGAGCTGCCCTGTCCTCTAGGCCTGGATCTGACCAGGGCGGTATGAAAGAACCACCGCTGACACCATCTGCCATAGACAGATACAGTGGACGCTCGGGTTGTGAACCTGATCCATGCGGGAGGCATGTTCGCAACCCGCAGCGCCGCGTCTGCGCACGTGGGTGTTGTGATTCGGCACTTCTGCGCATGTGCAAAACGTGATTTAGTGGTTTTGCGCATGTGCGAGCGATGAAACCCGGAAGTAACCCGTTCTGGTACTTCCGGGTTTGGCGCGGGACGCAACCTGAAAGGACGTAACCTGAAGCGGATGCAACATGAGGTATGACTGTATCTGTATCTTCATTGCAAAAACTAGCTTTAAGAGCCTGTGGTTGAGTTTGCTTTCCCATCCTCCTTCCCACCCCCGTTTCCTTGTGTGTCAGGTTTCTGTAGATTGTGAGCCTCAGGTCATCACCCATCTTAATGCTGCCTGCTACTCTGAAATCCCTTTTTGCTAAAGGGCAGGGCATAAATGATTTAATTAAATACATACAAAAAACAAAACAAAACAAATTGCAGCTTTGTGCCCTTGTTTGGGGCTAGGGGAAGGGTTTGGATTATCGGTCCCCTCCCCCTCTGTAGTTCCAGTGATGTGAGGAAGCTCAGACTCTTCTGCAGAGCCTAGTTGACTTCTCACTACAATGAAGATTTTCAAACCCTGCTTAGGGGTGAAATGGATATTTGAAGATTGTGTATATGTACATTCAGACTTAAAAGTGAAATATTTTTCTTGCTTGTTTTTCATCTGACCCATCACTGTTTTCCAGAACTGTGAGTGAAGCTTAATATCTCTTAAAGGTAAAGGGACCCCTGACCATTAGGTCCAGTCGTGACCGACTCTGGGGTTGCGCGCTCATCTCGCATTATTGGCCGAGGGAGCCAGTGTATAGCTTCCAGGTCATGTGGCCAGCATGACAAAGCCGCTTCTGGCGAACCAGAGCAGCACATGGAAACGCCGTTTACCTTCCCGCTGTAGCGGTTCCTATTTATCTACTTGCACTTTGACGTGCTTTCGAACTGCTAGGTTGGCAGGAGCTGGGACCAAGCAACGGGAGCTCACCCCGTCACAGGGATTCGAACCGCCGACCTTCTGATCAGCAAGCCCTAGGCTCAGTGGTTTAACCACAGCGCCACCTGGGTCCCTTCCTTAATATCTCTTAGAATGTAGCAATAACACATGTGACGTTCCACAGGCCCATCACCTTGGCAGAATGAAAAAAGAAAATGGTGGGTGTTGTTTGTCTTTAAGCCCAAAGTTACAAATGAAAACAATGAGAGTGCTAGGGTCCTGCATAATGAAGCAGCAAGCACCATAAGGTGACTCTGATTGCCTTCCGATAAATAGAAAAGCTTGGAAAGGGAATAATTTGTGTGATCATACTAGTTTGGAGAAAAGGCAATAATTGTCAACACAAATTACTGTCATAACAGAAGAACAAGCTTTATTGACATTTAAATTGTGTGGATCAGTGAGCTCTTTGATATTGTGCTGCATATTTTCATGGAAAACAGAATACGTTTTACACAACAATGTTTATTGAGAAGAAAATGTATTGAAGAAAAATACTTGTAGATTCGTGTTTGACAGTAATTTCAGAACCATTGCTTGTGCTGTAAGTGAGGGTTTGTGGTTTTTCTTTTTTGGGAGATTTGAAAAACGACAGTGCAAATTTGGAAAGGGGGTCATTTACTGCAAAGAGATATTCTGAATATTAAATAAATCTGTCTCAGAATACTTTTTGAAATGCTTTTGCATGAAAGATGTGAAATGCCTTATTTAACAAACAAACAAAAACTGCTACTTGAAGCCACCTAAGTAAAACCACTTCAAGCAATTCCAATTGATATGCAAAAGCTGTTGGAAGTTGTATTTAGCTATTATCTCTTCAACTTCCATATTGTTGGAAGTGATCTTTTTTTTAAGAATGCAGCGTTTAATATTGTGAAATGCATTGTATAGGGTGTTAAAAAAACAACAACCCACCTCCAAAGCATTTTTGCTGTTTTTCCCAGTAGAAAGAACATGGGGGAGCAGGGAAAGCAAGGGCTATGGAGCCTGCAATGCAGATCTATCAGCTATAAGAAAACATTAGTGACCTAACTTTCTAATTGAGAATAACAAAGCAGTAAGAGATCAATTAGCATAGCCACTTGACATTCTGTTGGCAAGAAAACATACACACGTACATCAAGGGGTGGCCCTAATGAGAGACGAAGAAAGAAAATAATTGTGGGGTGGAGGGAAGCCTAGACAGAAAAAATAGTCCAAAGAAGCAAATCCAAAGTTGACTCTGAATCGTTGAAGTTTTTACAGTAGCAAAGTGCACATGAGGCAATGCATGGGTACTGATGACTTATTAGACTAAATGAGCAGTAGATTAATCTGGGAGGTCTTTTTTAAAAATGAAATGTCAAACACTGGGAAGATGACCAGTTCCTGTTAAGAGGCTAATAGATTTTCATAAATTTTGCATGAAGAATAGCTATTCTTGGTCAGAACAGCAGCCTTTGTAAGACATGCAATTACTGCTTTGCCCTATGTCTCTTAAGAGGTAGCGATGTACTTTTGGATATGTTCAGGGTTTCGGGTTTATAATGGCAGAATGATTAGAACCAACCGAAAACACAGAGCACAGAATCAGACTATGAATGACCAGAGCATCCTCTTCCAACCCTTTATGCCATTTCATCTTGCAAGTCTTTTAACGCTGTGAAAGCGGAAGGACATTTCTGTGCAGAAATGTGCACTCAGACACTTTAGTCCTGTGCAAAATGTTTCGGATTGTTAAAACTCATTGAATTATCATGTCTTGGCCTGTTTTGTTCCTGTTGCTGACACATCTGAAATGGCAGAGGGTGTTTTTCTATGCATGCTTGTCACTTAATGACTGCAACCTCAAGTAGTGACATGAATGTGTGAATGAGCTGCCACAGGTCAAACACTACAGACAGAGCTGTCACATCCCCTTAAAACATAGTGCTTTCCAGCAGAGTCATTCCACACACTAAGCTGTGAATAATAAGGCAGCAAACAATTGAACAATGATAAATGTTGTGATGTCAATGCATGGGTGAACCACTGCTTGTTGGCAGAAAGGGAGTAGGCAGTGGTTTGGTTTCCATTGCTACAGATTTTATGCTGACTAAGTCAGCAATATTTTAAGATAATAGCTAATCTGGGGTGAGTGAGGTTTTCTGTCAAGTATTGACCTTTCATGCTTCGCAGATAAGTTCATCACCATCCCCACAACTACCACAATATTTAGTATTACATGTTATTGTAACAATAGATCACATGTCATGTCATGAACACTTTCCAGATTGAGTTTGGTAGTTGTGGTAAACTCAGCTTTACATGTTTTTAAGATGCTACTTTAAACATTTAAAATGAGGGTACCCTTTATGCTGGCAAGACTAAATGTCCTTCCATTAGCAGATTGGATGGGCCAACATAAAGGAGTTCCTAAGAAGGACAGAATTTGTGGCTGCAATGCTGTGTCAATAGAAGACACAGCTCAGGTACTCCTTAAATGCCCCCTTTCCTCCTAACCATCTTAGAAGCAACTACATCCATCCATTGTTACGATCACAGAAGGGAAGGATGTCTCTTGCAAAGACCTGTTTTCTGTTGTCTGATGTAGAGAAGTATATACAGTGGTACCTCTGGTTACAAACTTAATTTGTTCCGGAGGTCCGTTCTTAAGCTGAAACCATTCTTATCCTAAGGCGCACTTTCGCTAATGGGGTTTCCCACTGCATCCCCCCCCCCATTCACGTCCTGGAGCAAAGTTCACAACCAGGAGCAGCTACTTCCAGGTTAGTGGAGTTCGTAACCCGAAGTGTTCATAACCAGAAGCGTTCGTAACCAGAGGTACCACTGTATCTTTAGAACATCCAAATTTCTTACTAATGCTCTACAAGTTTGTTTAACAAAATTTAAAAGGGGGGGTATGGGGAATGATTTGTCCTCTAAAGGTTGGGAAGTAGAAATGTAAACCACAATTAGTAGCCATATTCTTGTTGCTATGTAATGGCTGTTTGCTAAAACACTACAAACAGAACCGACTGACTTTAAACATTTTCTCCTTTCCATGGATCAGTTTTTCTAATGTTACTGACAAGTCTAGTAACATTTCCAGAAAAGCGATTCTCAAGGAGCCTGATTCTTTTAGAAAAACCTTCAAAATGGTGTGTGATTTAAAAAGTAATGTGTAAACAGCCCTGTGAGTGTACAGTAGCTGAAATCAGGCAGAAAGCAACAATTGAGACTTTCCCCATCACTTCATTTCTAGTTGGTTTCCACATTTTATGTAGCTGTTAAAAACAAAGTCTCTGTCCATAAAAAAATGTGCCAATCCTGATTCTAACTTATGTGCAGTTCAATAGTAGGGATGTTGATTCTTACATTAGTGTTCATTGTACAGTATCCATTGCAGCTGAGATCAATGTGCAGGGGATTGCAGCTTTATTTTATCTCATCCGCATGGCTTGGATCCAAATATTTTGGCTTAAACTGAGGTATAGACATTTATTGGCCAATGCTAAAATTAACCCAGGAGCCTTGGAAATAGTTGTAGTTTTTCAAGCAAACAGGTAAATGTGTTAATCTGGGTATCTTTTCTTCTTTCTCTGATGTGCTGATGTGCTTAGAGATTTTATCTACCCACCAACCCATTGTATTTTTATCTCATCTTATGGCCGCATCCAAGGAACTTACAGTAAAATTAAGATAAAATCACAATTAAAAGCAGAAGCTCTCATCTGTACTAGAAGTTAGTGAAAGGATAGAACACCAGCAAGATATTAACAAAGAAAAATTAAATAAAAGACAAGGCAGATAAAATAGACTCCAAGGAATTAAATGCTAATGAAATACTAACGGGCAGATGAGTAGTGGGTACATTTTACAGTAAAGATACTTAACATGTCTTCAAGATTTTGCTTTTATCTACATATCATTTTCCTTTTTTCATGTATTACCATATTTAAGTCCTGAATAATTAAATAAATAAACATTTACGTATGTTGTCGCTTAGGAACCAAAGGACGTGTACAAATGTATCTTGAATGTTATTGTCCTAAAGTCTAAGCCTTGACCTCACATACCTGAATGAACAGTGCCATGAACCGTGCATAATTGACTACAGTGCTTGCAGATGAAAAGTGGAGAAGCTGGTTTTAAGAGAGAGATATAGCAGTAAATAGCAAAGTGTCAGGGGCTATGAACAATGCTGCTATTCGTAAATCTTAACAGGTATTTATAATGATGCCATAAAGCATTCTGACAATAGCTCTTTGGGGAACACAAGCAACCCCTATAAAGTATTTGCTTGGCAGTTGTTTGGAGGCAAATATCAGAATAGGAAATTAAACATATTTTACTAATTATTCTGCATGTGCTCATGGGGAAGGTGCCACCACCATAGACAACCCCCCCCCATCCTTTCTCACCAAGAAGACAGCAGTGAATTGGAGGGTTTGTAACTTGTTGTTGGGCCCAGGAGACAGAATAGGGATGCTATTGGTGTATTACTCATTCCACAGTGCTCAATAATCTCCATGCCAGAGCTGGGCAGACAATTTTTTTCTGGGGGACTTCAGCATCCACACTAGGGCTGCAATGTTAGGGTCAGCTTAGGGTTTCATGCTGTCCAGGACAATCATGAGGCTGTCCTGATATGGGGCTGGCAAAACACATGCTGCAGGTCATACTCTCAGTCTAGCTTCTGTCGCAGAGCTGGCTGGTTTTGGTTCCATGGTTGTAGGGCTAGATATTACACTTACACCCTTGTCAAGGATGGACCATTCCCAAGTGAGATTTGATTATGGCAGTTCTCCCCTATGTGGGAGAAGCCAATTACTATGATCCACCTCCTGATTACAGTAGGATTAGGACTGATCTGAAACTCACTGCTATTCCCTAAATAACAGGTTTGGAGTATGCTGCCAGCAATGTGCTGAAGACACACAGCTCTACATCTCCTTTGCACCTGTGGCTGAATAGAGTTAGGCTCCAGCACCTGCCTGGTGTTGCCCTCTGCCAAAATACCAGTTTTTGGGGACTTAATGCTGGTGTGATATCCACTGTGCATTTGAGCCAGGATGGGAGAATTATGCCAGCTTATCTCTGGTTGAGCTGGAGTTTGGGATTTACTCCGACGAAGCCAAGAACCAGGCAGCTCAACCAGAGACCTGCTACATCCTAACACACTCATCCCAGCAGGTTTAGGGTTAGGATTGTGCCCTTATTGTTTGTGTGATAGAGTAGACAGAACATTGCAGGGTTGGGCAGGGAAATCGGGGTTTATTCTTGTTTACCTGTAAAGCTTACTAGGGAATCTTGTGCCAGTCACTCTTTATCATACTTGCCCCACTTTATAGGACTGCTATGAAATAACATAATTTCTGACAGCTTTTCTGAATTCTTTGGAGGAAGGGCAAGATAACCGTGTGCCAAAAATTACTTCATGATGAGTGAATGAGTACCTTTATGAAGCATTTAGCATACTCAATAATTTTTCCCCAGTATATATATATGAAAACTGCCTGCTGCCTTATGAACCAGCCTAGTTATTATGACCTTTTTTCAAAGGTCCCTCTCTGGTACCTTCTACCTTCAGAACTTAAGATCAATACGCTTCCTGGAGTTTTTTTTGCCTCTTGCCTACTTCCTTTCATTTTAAGCAGCAAGCCAGTTCCAATGCTATTAATGAGCACCGGCATACATTTTATTGCTTCTTCTAAAGTTTTACTATTAAGCTGTTTTATTTTACGTTTTATTGTACTCCTGTTGTTTATGTCTTCCTTTCCCATCGTATTTTATCGATGTTTTGTAAGCTGCCTTGTAAATTCCCTTGAAATTAAAAGGCTGAGTAGAAATAATTATATACCGTATATACACAGTATCTCCTAGACACAAACAGCACAAAGAGGATACATGTTTCTTTGGATGTAAGTACCACTTACTGTGTCCATCTGGGCTTTCTCCGCCGTGTGTTTAGAAATGCAGCCTAAATTCAGGTGGCCAGAATCTGTCATTTAGTCACTTGTTCTATCAAGGAAAAAGGTACAACAGTGACGAACTCAATTTGTGTTCAGAGAGGAAAAAAGAGGACAAGCGCTGCCTGCTTAGAGGCATGAGTTGCTTGTTATCTGAGTTCAGCAGCAGGTCAGTTCTTGTCTCTGTAGGTTTCACAGCAGTCAGCATCAACGAGGAGAGGTTTTATTGGGCTCATTTTCTCCTAGAATTATAGGAATGGTTTTTGTCTGTAGCCAAGCCTCTGATTAAATAAAAGGATCTGTCCAGGACTTTTGTGTGTGTGTGCGTGTGTGCGTGTGGTGAAGAGTAGTGGAACTGCTGTCAATGGCGTATGTGTAAATTTATTAAGGGATGTTCAGCCTAGGTTCTCTCAGATGCAGTCACCGCATTCTGTTTTAGTTAAAGTGCAGTGGGCTCATTGGGAAGGATCTGTGGCTGTAATAGAGCAAAACCTCAACCCCCATTGATGGAAATGGGTGTCACGGTCCCTGCAGACCTGTGCAGCACCCCCGGACGTTTCACAGTCTATGAGTACTGCACCAATGACAAATGGTTCCTCAGCTGCAGCTCACCAGACTGCTAACTGGTACCTGCTCGTTTTATTTACCACAGACGAGGATGATGTGAATAAACAAGTTGCTTTATAAGTGTACAAAGGCTTGTGGTTGCTGGATAATAAACAGTGTTTAACAAACTTATAATAGATGACCTATACCGGCCTATTACCACTATAAGGTTACCGGCCTACTACTGCTAAAAACAGCTAATTAATAAACACAACAAGTTTCATAATAACTGGTTGTCCTGTCCGTCTGCTAACTACCACCAATGCTGCACCTATCACTCCCAGACCCAGCTCTCACTTTGGATTCTTAGCCTAGCCCTGCCCTGCCCTCCCAACTCCACAGGGAGGGGCTTTTTATACATTGGCTGAGCCTGCTCATCTGGGTTCTAACTGGCACAAAATTTAACCCTTACTTGTTCTGGCCTGGCTCTGGGGCTAATTGTCACAATGGGCATATCACCTGCACACTTGGGCTAATGCACAGGGCTGAGTCGTAGTCTAGCTCCAGGAAGGCAACATTACACATTGATTCTAGCCTTCTCTAGGAAACCAAGATGGGGATCCCTTTCATTTTATTCCTTCTTCCTAATCCAAGTACTACGCATTTACCTCTGTAAATAAATACCCCATTTGCCCTTTTTACTACCCTTGATTGGATCATTGTTCTATCCCACCCACAAATCTGGGGGAAGAAATCATAAAGTGCTACAATTTTTTTGGTGTCCTTTATCTCCACCTCTGCGAACCTGGGATAACTCCCATTGTTCCCTGCTAGAACAAAAGGCATGCCCTAGACATGCTGAAAGGCGGTTGAGGGAGAAAGGTATGTTTCGCCTGGAAAGGGGGAGACTGAGAGGAGATGGGATATCCGTCTTCAAATATCTCAAGGGCTGTCACATGAAAGATGAAGTAAGTTTGTGTTCTTCTACTTTGGAGGGTAGGACTCGAACCAATGGCTTCAAGTTACAAGAAAGGAGATTCTGACTAGACACTTTCTGACAGTAAGAGCTGTTAGACAGAGGAAAGTACTCACTTAGGAGGTGGTGGACTTTCCTTCCTTTTTAAGCAGAGGTTGGATGGGCGCCTGTCCTGTATGATGTAGCTGAGATTCCTACTTTGCAGAGGATTGGACCAGACCTTTGGGTGTCTCTTCCAACTCTACGATTCTATGTCTTTGTGAGTTACTGAAACATAGCCTACCATTTCTTTCTCATTTTACTCTTGAATCATTTAATCAATACCTTACTTAATCAACCTGGATTCGAGTAACGAGGCTTTACCTGGGGGATCTCACTCATGTGGACTGGTTTGCCTTAAATGCTGCTTAATTGACCTGTTTTGTTTTTACAACCAATGGGTATATATATATATATATCTGACTCATGTCTGTCTCTTTCCCTTTCACAATGCTGTAAGTT
Organism: Zootoca vivipara; assembly: GCF_963506605.1. Lineage (NCBI taxonomy): Eukaryota > Metazoa > Chordata > Lepidosauria > Squamata > Lacertidae > Zootoca > Zootoca vivipara. The sequence continues at coordinate 23,444,788 of NC_083279.1, read as the reverse complement.
TGAGCATCGATCTGTTTGGTGGTGATGATGCTACTTGTTGGTAAATCGCACAAAAGGTATGTCTTGCTAGTCTTCCTTTGCCAGGGAAACATATGCTAGAGAGCTTGCTGAAACACATTATAAAAATGGCAGTATATCGGTATTGGTTTTGATATAGGCAAAAATCTGCCTTTATTCCCTTATTGGGTTCTCCATCGGTTGGAGAATATAACAGAGGCCAACCAGAGAAGTTTGAGAAGCAAAGCCTTTATTTTCGCTGTTGCAACAGGGTCCTTCCTCTCACACAGGAGAACAAGGAAGGAACCCCAAACAAAGATGTCTTGCCCTTAAAAAGAGATTTGAAATTGGTTTCAGCCCACCCCCCAGAAGCATCATCCATATGTCACAGAAGGGGTGTAGCCCAAGACCCCCCCTCCCTAGATTCATCATAGGTACATCATGAAAGGGGAGGTCTGGTGGCAGTAATCTGAGCATCCTGGACCCTGCCCCCTGCCCCCAAAACCTAATCAACAAAATTGAGAGATATTTACATTTCCCTGTTTCCCAGCCAAGTTAATCACACCCTTTTGTCTGGCAGTCAGGTATCAGGATGCCAGGGATTATCACTTTAATTCCTGAGACAATGAGAAGGTTCCCCCCACCCCACTTCTTCCTTGCAGAGGAACACCTGGTCAGAGAGAGTCAAAATGGTGTCAGTCAGGCCTGTTTTCCTGTGCTGCTTCAGACATGTTTCTGTACATTCATGTACATGTTTTATGAACAATTATTATATATATATATGACCTCAAAATTCTTATAACAGTTTCTACACACACAGGGAATTCCCTGTGTAAGCAGCATTATGTGCATTTGTAGATTAAAAGAAGAAGAATGGATGTAAAAACAATACCCAAAGCAGCTATGTGAGCTGCATTCCTAGGAGTTCCTGCAATGTACAAACTCTCCCTCTGCACATATGTCATCCATCATGGTGGTGAACATTCCTCCCTCCCATGGTGCATAATGGTGTGGGTGGCTTTATAACTCTGCAGGCCTACTGGTATTTTATAGACTAAATAGCAAAGAAAAGATCCCTGGGGGCGTATGGGATGCTAGGTATCTTTTTGTGTTGATGGACTGATAAAATATGCAATTATTTTCAATTTCATAAATGATCTGGATTAACCAAAGAATAATTTCTAACCTGTTATGACCTTGGTTTGCAACTTGGTTGTAGCACCACGTATTTTGGAAGAATAAACTGGAGATGTGTAGGATTTTCAAACCAACTTCAGTCTTCCTCACTTGGCAACTTCTGGCATCTTAGATGTGCATGAAGTTTCCCCTGCTATCACTCAGATGGGATATCTGGATGCTTGGGACACTGAAAGAGAGGGAGGCATGAAATCAAAGCATTTTCATTTTGCTTTTAAGTGAAGCGGAAATTTACCCCAAGGTCATACTGGCTGTAACATGCATGGCCTGTTTGCTTAAGCCACCTGAGGAGATACCATTGTCCTTAAGATCTCTTATTATTTGACTTTGCCTGGCATTTTCCCTCTAGTGGCGTGATGTGCTTTAATCCTTCATTTTTTTAAAAAAAAAATCTTGGTGTCACAGTATAATATAGAAAACAAGCTGCAGGTCTGATTTTCCTAATTGTGGTGATGAGAGACGTGTTTTTGGTTTCTAAATCCACCCACTTTTCACTTGTTTTGTCTGCTTTATAGTTGTCACATCCACAGCTCACAACCCCTTTGATCTTAGAGACCAGCAAATATGCAAGGTTAGGACACAGGAAAGATGAGTATAGGATACTAGGGAAAGCACTTCTTGAGAATCTGGCTTAACTCTGCAAATATATGCTCATTGCAAATTCATTCTGCATTAGCTAGGAGTGTGTCCATCAGAAAGCAGATGTAGGTGGTCGCAGCAATGGGTGTGCTTGTCTAGCCACCCACACCTGTCCAATGATGCTGTGGGTGGGTGTAAACCATGTTCACAACCCTCACTTCCTTCTTCATTCGCCCCAGGTATGTGCAGGGGGAGGGGAAGGAGTGGATAGCCTATTCATCTGGGGAGGATTTCCAAATGCAAATAAAATCACCACACACTCTGTGTAGATGGCAAGAGTCTAGAATCAATCTAGCCTACGAACAGGTTTGTGTGTACACAGTTTATTCTCACTACTCTCTTAGTCTAGATAGCAAAATAGGAGAGGGAAAAAAGCAACCCTGAAGACTGCAATCATAGCACTGTACTGTGTTTCCTTGGCTAGGAAACTCAGGTGTATATTGTTCCATATGATCTCTGTCTCCCTTCTGGTGGTGAGATAAATGGGATGAAGTAGGAGAAAGAGGACAGTGGCAGCTGCCACTGTTCAGTGCTACGTAGGGGAGGAGGCAAGGAAGGTAAAAGGAGCACCCATATAGGTTCCTTTGCTTGGAGGCTGGTTGTACTTATGGTACTTAAAGTCAGCATGGGTTTCTGAAAAATAAGTCATGGCAGACTAATCTGATCTCATTTTTTGTCAGAATTACAAGCCTGGTAGAAGAAGGGAACGCTGTGGATGTAGCCTATCTTGATTTCAGCAAGGCCTTTGGCAAGGTGCCCCATGATATTCTTGTAAAGAAGCTGGTAAAATTTGGCCTAGACAATGCTACCATTCAGTGGATTTGTAACTGGCTGACCGACCGAACCCAAAGGGTGCTCATCAATGGCTCCTCTTCATCCTGGAGAGAAGTGACTAGTGGGGTGCCACAGGGTTCTGTATTGGGCCCAGAATTATTCAACATCTTTATCAATAACTTGGATGATGGGTTTGAGGGCATCCTGAGCAAGTTTGCAGATGACACCAAATTGGGAGGGGTGGCTAATACCCCAGAGGACAGGGTCACACTTCAAAATGACCTTAACATATTAGACAACTGGGCCAAAGCAAACAAGATGAATTTTAACAAGGAGAAATGTAAAGTACTACACTTGGGCAAAAATAATGAAAGGCACAAATACAGGATGGGAGACACCTGGCTTGAGAGCAGTACATGTGAAAAGGATCTAGGAGTCTTGGTAGACCACAAACTTGACATGAGTCAACAGTGTGATGCAGCAGCTAAAAAAGCCAATACAATTCTGGGCTGCATCAATAGGAGTATAGCATCTAGATCAAGGGAAGTAATAGTACCACTGTATTCTCCTCTGGTCACCTGGAGTAATGTGTCCAGTTCTGGGCACCACAGTTCAAGAAGGATACTGACAAGCTGGAACGTGTCCAGAAGAGGGCAACCAAAATGGTCAAAGGCCTGGAATTGATGCCTTATGAGGAACGGCTTAGGGAGCTGGGTATGTTTATCCTGGAGAAGAGAAGGTTAAGGAGTGATATGATAGCCACGTTCAAATATATAAAAGGATGTCATATAGAGGAGGGAGAAAGGTTGTTTTCTGCTGCTCCAGAGAAGTGGACACGGAGCAATGGATTCAAACTACAAGAAAGAAGCTTCCACCTAAACATTAGGAAGAACTTCCTGAGAGTAAGAGCTGTTCGGCAGTGGAATTTGCTACCAAGGAGTATGGTGCAGTCTCCTTCTTTGGAGGTCTTTAAGCAGAGGCTTGACAGGCATATGTCAAGAATGCTTTGATGGTGTTTCCTGCTTGGCAGGGGGTTGGACTGGATGGCCCCTGTGGTCTCTTCCAGCTCTATGATTCTGTGATTCTACCCAAGCTCTTCTATGCAATAGTCAGGGTGCCTTTGACTACTAAAGAAATGCAACTTAGAGCCACAGAATTGTAGAGGTGGAGGGGACCCCCAACTGTCATCAAGTCTATACCCCTGCAACTAGCCCACCTTCTACATAAAGCTTAGCATGAGACTCTATACAAGGGGCTGTAATTCTGCTATCGCAGAGTTATTTGGGCAGAAGCAATACATTTGGCAGGTATGGCTGTAGTTCTTTGGATGCATACATTCAATTTCCATGGACTGATTTCTCACATTTCATTTGCTGGGTGATATCAGTAAGTGGGGGAACAGGAGAGCTCAAATGGGAGAAGAAAGGACAAGCTGCAACTCAAGCTTTCACTTATTATCAACCAAATGAGAAAATGATAGTGGCCTGGAGTACAGATTGTGATATTTATAAAGCAGTTGTTAAAAGTGAGGGAAATTGTCAGTTTAGACTAGAGTATTTGGACCAAATCACTGCAATCTGAGCTAATTATTTCTGCAGTGTTCCTTTTGCTCAGAGGCAGAACAAAACACAAGCGCTTGTGTTGCAATGTTGTGTTCGGATTTTATCCGTATTTGTTTTGTTTACACAAATGTGCAGAGCCATATTATTTGCAGGAATTATATGTTGAAATGGGCAGGATGTGGATTAGCATTATTTGAATGTGTATAACAAATATACTACCCCAAAGGGACAGGAAAGGTCTTGATTGAAATCCCCCAGCTCATCCCTGGGCTTTCTCCTTGTGATATTTAGTTCATCTTCACGGACTATTGTTGAAAGTTGAGCACATCAGTTCCGTTAAAATGATGTGCATTGTTCAAAGTCAGGATATCTCTTTAATCTCACCATTCTCCTATTAAACATTATTTTTATTAAAGTTTTGAAAACATAATTGTTGTTTCCTTGTGTAGTAACTGAAAACCACCTATTTCCTCCTTCCACACTGGGGTTTGTACAGATGAATTATTCAAAGTTTCTTCTAGAGTTTTGAAAGTGCTGAACACCACTCAAGTGTTAATTAACATGATTATTATTAGCTTCATGCCATTTGCACTGTCTGAAAATCTGTACCTTAATAACACAGTATTCCGACCTGTTTAATGCACTGTGCAACTCAGCTGACATGCACCTCTCATGCTAGGAGTAATTTTAAAAATAGAGGAGTGGGTGCTGAACTGTTGTCTATGCATGTCAATTTATACCTTGTAAATAGCAACAAAAGAACACAGCAATAGATTTTTTTAACTCTTCAAGCAACCATGCAGATTATTAGACCATACATTCAGGATTATTAGTCTTCAGTGACAAGGAACATGGGGAAATATATGCAAAGCTGGATATTATTATTATTATTATTATTATTATTATTATTATTATTATTATTTTGCAGAAAATGCAAAGCAGTCAGATGTTCAAAAATGAATTTGGTCAAATAATTCTACATCCTTGGCCACAAAGTTTTTCCAATATATCTGATGTCATATATATGAAATTATTCTGCTTAATCGCCAAGGTGGATTGTAAGCAGTGTACAAATGTAAAACCAATTAGCATGCAGAATTAAAATGTAAAATAAAACAACACAACCCAATTAAAGCAGCACAACATTATTTAAAATAGCAATTGAATTGATTAAAACAGAAGGTCCAAATCAGGATATTGGTGTTAATGCTTGCCTAAACATGTGTTTCTTTAGGGACCAGTGGAATTTTAGTGGTTGATGGGGCCTTAAATTTTCTAGAGTGTGTGTCTGTTAAGAAATAACAAAATGTAAGTAGACACCCTTTCATAGCAATAATAATGCTAATGTGATTTGCAACATCCCTGGGGTGCTATCCAACTAAACAGTTCCACTAGCACAAGGAGTTTTAGCCACAATTCTGTGACCTCACCTATCCCACAAAAGCCTTAAAATCTGTTCTGAGGGTTCCCACAACCCCCTGGAGCAGATTTATAGGGTGTTCAGGGGTTGGAGAGGGGAGTGAAGTTCCTTTGCACAGCTAAAACTCTTTGCACTACCTCTGGGCTCCAAAGAAAAATTCTGAATGGCAACATTCACATTGGTTAGGTTAGCATATCACACTAAACCATGGTTTAAAATACAACAAGCTGGAATGAGTCCGAGCAAGCCTTAGACTTGTACACTATCCCCCTCAACTTTCTTGTTCCTGTGCGGGCTCAAGGAGAACTTGGACCTTTGCTTTCATTTTCACTGGTTTATTAAATTAACCAGCATTCGCTACGCATCATAATCTCTGGTTTGCTATAATATTCAGCTATTCAACCCCAATGTTTTGGGGTTGTTGTACTTGCAGCCACATCAAAGTTACCTTAATGTAATAGACTGGATAAAACAGACTTCAACATTTTTCATATCTGACTTAAAATATTCAGAACCTGAGGCATGCTTGGGTGCTTTCCAGCTCTTTCATATCATGCAGTGTTCTAGGCACATTTTGCAACAGGGAATTTCACTAGCGCGAGCAGTATCTGAGCTGTTGGTGCAGTACTGCACCTAAAATTTCAGATTAAAACTGCAGAGTGGAAGGAAAGGAACCTTAGCAGGTGGACAGGGGAAGGACTGGACCATGTGAAAAAGGAACATAATATTTTAGCTGCAGTTCATTTACAACTTTGCATTCTTGCTATCAAAAAAGCTCACCTAGACATTCTGTTGTTCCCATAACCTAGGTTTAAGGGGCCATTTAGTTCCTAGCTTTCATATCTCAGTGTCTAACACTGACATCATGCCAAACCGTAGTTTAACACTTGCTGGTTGTGTTTCCTTCTTATTGTTATATTATAATGCCAGTTGTCTTAGGATCTCCATTCTTTAAACATGCCCTGCTTTTTCCTGAGCAGCCAAGACCACCAAGAATGGCTACCAAGAAGACAGCTGGTTGGGGAGGAGACTACCTCTTGGGTCCTTGTGGCAATCTGAGGCCTGTCTCTGCTTATGCCAGCACAGTCAAAAGAAAACTTTGCAGCTGCTTAGTTTTTCCCTCCTAGTGTCAATGAATAACCAAACCCCAAGACAGAAAGGAAAAGCAGCAGGCTGCTTCACTCTCTAGGAGCCTAAGGAGCAGCAGTAGCTGGCCTGCTGTTCTGTGTTGCTAAAATATACCAGGAGTGCTTGAATTGGAATGTCAGAGCTGCTGGTTCCCAGAGTTTGTTTATTGCACTCATCTGCCGGAGGCCTATAATTTAAGTTCATTCTATCCAACTGGATACCCCTGGAGGGAAGTTACAATTAAACACACACACACACACACACACACACACACACACACACACACACACACACACTGTTGTAGCCTTCTGCAAACTTCGGCCCTGGCAGAAAGTATAATTCTGTGCAGTTTTTAAAATTGTTATCTGCCCTGGAAACTGCCCTTGGGAAAAATCTACCCTTGGGAAAAATCCAAGTTTTTGACACTAGGTATTTTGAAACGTCCACAGCGTGGTTGCTTAATCCGTCCGCTGAAAAATATTACGGGCTGGATCCAGAGATGCAGCATCAAAATAAATTCTGCCACTTTCTCATTAAATGCTATGTATGAGCTATCAAAAGATGTTTTGTGATATCCAAGAGAGAAACACATATTTCTGGAGTTTAGTTGCCTTTTTTCTTGCATGGGCAGAGCAATCCTAGCCCTGGGGAGCAGCTGGGTGGAACAGCAGATTGAATACTGAATCCCAAGGCCTGCTCCTGGTACAGGGAAGGGCAGAAGGTGGGGTCACTGGGATGATCATGATGATTAGTGCAAACTCCAGACTAGCACAACTCAGGGGCCTAGATAAGGATCCTTTCAGCAGAATGCAGCATCTTTTGAGTCTTTTCTATTCTACTGCTGCCCAGCCTGTAACACCCAGTTATTAGGAGCTCTATGCTTGCTTGCAGCTGCTACAAGCAGTAGCTTGCCAGCCAGTGTTTTTGAGGGCATTATTAGAGCCTCTACACCAGTTGGGCCCCTTTTGCCCCATACCAGTGGAGGTCAGAGGACAACTCTGCCATATCCCAACACCCTCAGAGAGTTAGGATTGCTTTGCTAGTTAGGAAAAAACCAACAACCTTGTGCTCATTCATGCAAGGCCACTTCTGGATTCAAACTGACATTCACCTTCGTAACTTGTTCCATTTTTAATAGAATTGTCGTTAATGCACAAACAACTGTTCAGTGTGAGTGAAAACTGAAGTCAGTAACGTTCTGTTTTGGTTTAACAAATTTTTCCCAAACTTGGGTCTCCAGCTGTTTTTGGACTACAATTCCCATCATCCCATGCTAGCTAGGGATGATGGGAGTTTTAGTCCAAAAGCAGCTGGTGGCCCAAGTTTGGGAAACCCTGGTTAAAGGGGGCATACTGTATACTTCACAGCAGCAGTGGCTAGACTGTGGCCCTCCAGTTGTTGTTGGACTCCAACTCTCATCTGCTGCAGTCAGCATGGACGATGGGAGTTGTAGTCCAGCAACAACTTGAGGTTGCAAATATAAGCCGCCTCTGCTTTACTGCTCTACAGAGTGTGATCAGTGTTGCTTATTTCAGACAGCTTTGGTGTGCCTTTTGCTAGTAAAAGTCTTATCAGTCGGTCCTGAATTTTATGCCAGTCATTCCAGTGCAGTGATCCTGAAAACACTTACTGGCATGAGTCATCTGGTTGAAATCGATGGATGAATTGTTCTGTTGAAGTTAAGATACCGGTAACTGCATACACGGGTACAGTTATGCACCAGTAGAGTACTTATTCCCCCCCCCCCAAAACAAGGGGACCAACTTGTTTATATTTTAGATCAGTAGGTAAATCATGAAGTTGTTAAGAAGTAGTAATGTGTTCCATGTTATTTAGCTTTTTTATTAATCATTCTCCTTCTCAGGTCCCAATGTTCCTATCCTGCCTGGTAGTGTCTGTACATCCCCAAAAGTGATTTATAACTGCAGCTACGTCAGCTGTGAGCTAACAGGATTTACTACCCACATTTATCCTCTCAGGAGTCAATTTGTATGGGATATTAGATTTGTAATGATGCTGCATCTTAAAATGGAGGGGTTATACCTAGGGATGGCTCCTTTGCTTTTGATTGATTTCAGAGCCTGCTCAGCCAGTTATAAATAGGAAGGGTGATGTCGGACTTTACAATATATATTTGCTTCCTGTATCAACGAGCAGAAAAGCCCTGGCTTGTTTTTGTAGTGGCGCCTCAGCATCCTTTCAGACAGATGGCCCAGTGGTGCTGACCTTTAAAGCCCTAAACGGCCTCGTCCCCGTATACCTGAAGGAGCGTTTCCACCCCATTGTTCTGCCCGGATACTGAGGTGCAGCACCGAGGGCCTTCTGGCGGTTCTCTCGTTGCGAGAAGCAAAGCTACAAGGAACCAGACAGAGGGCCTTCTCGGTAGTGGCACCCACCCTGTGGAATGCCCTCCCATCAGATGTGAAAGAGATAAACAACTACCTGACATTTAGAAAATATCTGAAGGCAGCCCTGTTTAGGGAAGTTTTTTAATGTGTGACATTTTAATGTATTTTAATCTTTGTTGGAAGCCGCTCAGAGTGGCTGGGGAAACCCAGCTGGATGGACGGGGTACAAATAATATATTATTATTATTATTATTATTATTATTATTATTGACTTCATTCCATTCAGCCCATATCATTATGTAGCTCCTTGGACACGCTCTTGTTAATAGTTGACTGAGGGGAGGACAAAAAGGAAAGGAAGGAAGAATACCATAGAGATGACCACAGAGTCAACCACAGAGAGTGAGAAGGATGGAGAGATGACGTTACAGTACAGTGGTATCTCTAGTTATGAACTTAATTCGTTCCAGAGCTCCGTTCTTAACCTGAAACTGTTCTTAACTAGAGGCGTGCTTTCGCTAATGGGGCCTCTTGCTGCCGCTGCGCCACCGGTACACGATTTCCTGGGGCAAAGTTCTCAACTCGAGGTAACTCTTCCAGGTTAGCGGAATTTGTAACCTGAGGATGTTTGTTACTCAAGGTACCACTGTACTGGAAAGTGAAATAGGAGGGGAGGTATTTTATAGTAACAATTTTGATCAAGTTACATGAAAGGTGCCACAGTTTATGCATGAAAGTGAAACTGTAGCCAAATGTAGCCAGTGTCTACAAAAACACATATTTTTAGGAGGGCTACCCAGTTCCTTCTCAGTGTGGTTCTTAAATGACTGAAGCCCACCTAGGCATTTCATGGAATTGTGTGTGTCTTTCCACTCCCACGATATTCTTAAGAGGGTATGTGAGTAAAAAGAAAAAGTGGTGGTGCTTAACCCTTTCTACTCTCAGCTCAAAATTCCCCTCCCCTCTCAGCTGCTTATACCTTCATGGGGAAAAAGATACGGATGCCTGCCTCATAGGATTATTGTGAGGATTTAATGGAACAACCCCATGCTATTCTTTGGAGGAATACAGTTTTATTTTTGGGGGTGGGGTGGTAGTTATATATAATAAAATTAGCTAAATATAATAAAATCATTATTACGGGGACAAAATGCTGCTTAACTAATCGGAATTGTGTGTGTTTCCTCTCTTGGGAAAATAAATAAATAAATGAAGCTTCCTTCCGCTTTACACAGACCCACAGATGCTTAAAAGGATTTGCTTAGTCACATTTTAACTTCATTCCAAATCTTGCAGGCCAGAAATGCTGCAAGAAATGTCAGCTTACGTTACCTTCCCCAAACTCACTACTGTCAGAGCTGATGCTTTTGTTGATATATGATAGCTGAATTGCTTTAGGAGATGATCACCGAGGGCTAGAAAAATAAATAAATCTTGTAATATTCTGCATAACTGTCTGTCATGAATTGTTGTTTGTAATTTAGGGTACTTGCTGCCTCTACTATTGCCTGAATGCAGATAAAGGTGTCGATAATGATAATAATAATAATAATAATAATAATAATAATAATAATAATAATATTGGTTTTAAGAGCAATACAAATATGCAGAATAATTACACCATGTAGCTTCCAAATCTTCATAAGGAACTTGATTAAAAGTGTGTAATATGAAAAGATACAATTAATAAAGAGTGATCAATAGGGGGAAGGCTCTCTTACGGGCATATTTGTGCATTTCTTAACAATAAGCAAAACAGAAAATCCTATTTGGGTCTTATACATTTGTGTATATGGAGAGCATAGAGGGTGAGGGAGGATTGCCACATGTATTTCATTAAATCAACTTTTGAATGCAGGATGTGGGTTCAAATTGTGAAGTCATCCTTAGCATACTTAATAAATTCATAACATATTACAAAAATTGTTTTGTTTTTTCCTCTTGCTACTCTTAATTTACAAGCAAGTCCCCCCCCCCCTCCAATGGTGCTATTTCCCAAACTTTGTTGTAGCATGCAAAGAGAGTATCCCCAGCTAAATATTTCCAGTGTCTTGAAATGATAGGCCTGGCAACTAATAATAAACGTGACACCATCTCTCTGCCATGCCATCTGTGGGGAGGGAGTACAGTTAATAATTTACCCATTTTTTTTTTTGAAAGGGTCCCGAAAGGGTTGTAGATATAGGTAGGAGTTCTTAGGCTTAATTGAAACCAATGGCACAAATTAGTTGCAACTAACCTGCCTATTGGTTTCTCCATGTCTTAAGCATGGGACTAAGTTCCTTTTGGTTTGGGGGTTAATGTTTTGTAGAGCGGCAATGAAGGGAACTGGTGGGAGCAAGAGACCTCACATAGTCAAACTGATAGATTTCCCTTGCTTTAAAATAGGACTGAGAATACTGTCATGTCTAAGTACTAGTTACAGGTAGGTAGCTGTGTTGGTCTGCCGTAGCTGAAACAAAATAAAAAAAATTTCTTCCAGTACGGTCTCTAAGGTGCTACTGGAAGGAATTTTTTTTTATTTTACGTCCAAGTACAACCATCAGTTACAAGACTCATTTTCTGTTGGCAATAGTATAGATTTTTTTCCTGTTATGTACTGATTGCCTGTTAGACAGATGGAACTTATATGTCCACATATATGGCGCTGTGGTCTAAACTACTGAACCTCTTGCTGATCAGAAGGTTGACAGTTCGAATCCATGTGACGGGGCGAGCTCCCATTGCTCTGTTCCAGCTTCTGCCAACCTAGCAGTTCTAAAGCATGCCAGTGCAAGTAGATAAAGAGGTGCTGCTGCGGTGGGAAGGTAAATGGTGTTTCTGTGCGGTCTGGTTTCCATCACACTGTTCTGTTGCTCCTGAGGCGGTATAGTTATGCTGGCCACATGAACCAGAAAGCTTTCTGTGGACAAATGCCAGCTCCCTCGGCCTGAAGTGAGATGAGCACCACACCCCATAGTCGCCTTTGACTGGACTTAACCGTCCAGGGGTCCTTTACCTTTTACCTTATATGTCTGAGGTGCGTTATATGTCTCAGAAAGGTCTGCAGCTATCTGCTATGTGCATTAGATAGTGGCTGGCAAAGAGTAAACCCATTGCTGCTTCTGGCTAGAAACTCATGAGAACTTTTGCCTTGCAAGATTAAATGCAGTGTTTGAACCTGGGCTTGGGACACCCTGCCTGTAGAGATGACTGGGGACTGGCAATAATTGCTGACTGAGCCACTGGGACTCATGGAGTGTGCCAGGGTGGGGGTGGGGAAGCAGTGTTGTTTTGCATGCTGTGTACACTGTGATGCAGAGAGGTGTGCTGAAGTGTGGATCCATGGACCGCCTCCATGTGGGATGACGTGGGCATTGTCATTGGCTCAATCCAACTGGTGGGCATTTTCAAAATGCGTTGCTTATCCATTTTGTAACCCGCAGGAGGCAAGGAGTAAATTGAGTTCATTCTGGAATTGGACCAATCAAATTTCTAGAGCCATCCCTATTGTAGACAGAAACCTGATCTTTTTCTTCTTTTCTACAGACCCACCCCCCCACTGATGCCCTTGCCTTGTTGCCATGCATGGTCTTTTAATCTGATGGTCACATTTCTAGTCAAACCACCAGGAATGCTGTTGGCCACCTAGAGAGACTCCCAGAGCCATCCCTACATGTTTTCAGTAGGGGATGGGTTGGAGGTGAAAATGACTTACCATATTTTTGCCACTTTACACTTACAGGGTAACTCCTCTTTACTCATCTCTATTTCCATCCCTCACATTCAGATTATAGATGACCATTGTCTGCTGTGATTGAGTAAATTTCAGACAAATAAAGACGTTGACGTGTAAATTCTGAATGCCTTACCTTGAGTGCTTTGACCTTTTCCAAAGTGGATCTTGGTGACTTGCCAACTACTAAGGAGGGCATATGGCACCTGACCGGAGTTGTACAGATGGTCTGTCAAGCATGGCCATGGCTCTGGATTTCATGCCTACTGACTGGGTCAATGTATTCATCTTTGTTCACCCATCCATGGCTTCACCAGCACTCTGTCTTCTTCCGTTGTCTTTCAACTACCCTTGCTGGGCTCCCTATTTGTTTCCTTTCATTCTAACTTAGGCCCACCAGTACTCCTGATGACTTCATTTAAAAGTATACATATTTATTTTTTTAAAAAAATATTTTATAGGAAGGGCAAAGTGAATGGTATTGTGTGGGCCCATTGGCTGCACTTTCAGGGTTTTTGTGAGCGAAACAACACTGTGTGCTGGTCTTTATATATTATGACATTTGATTCATAAATTCCTACATGGATGTTATCTCCACACAGGAAAAGAATAATGTGTGTGGTGAACTTTGGAGCCCTTGAGAAGGTACTGGAGGAAGGAAGAATTTGTGGCCCTCACTTCTTCATGTCAGGGACATTGCTTGCTGAACTGTTCAGCAGGAAAATGAAAGGGAAAGGGGTTGCTGCCTCCGTGGCCAAGCCTTAATTATCCAAAACCCAGCTGTAAGCTCTGCTACAGGCTTTTTGCCCTCTCCCGTTTAGATCCCAAGAAATGGGATGCTGATTGGAATTTCTGGATTGTAAGGATAAATAAGCAGTGGTTTCCCCCAGAGTCAAAAATGTGTCTCAGACATGTTGTCTGAACTAGCTTTATCTTACATGTCCTGCATCCTCCTAATACTTCTCCATCACCATCTTTTCCATGACCACATGCCAGCTTACTAGTAGTTCCTGCCATAATCATTCACCCCCATGGAATGCTTCTCTCCATTGTGCAATTTCTTTCAAGGCCACTGTGGCGGTAGTGTAGCACACTGGCTGCCAAGTCCTGTTCTGTCCACTTCTGTTGGTTACACAGTGAATAAGCTATTGTGTATGGACACAGTTTCACAGAAACCTCCACAGGGCAGCCACATTGTGAGAAGTGGCCTGTAAGAGATGAAAGTTTTGTTTTTGAGGGGCATTTAGTGCCCTTGGCTAATAGCATACATCCAACATTTCTCCGACGAAAGTAGAGACATCTTATTCCATACTCTCTAACATTTCTTTGAAAAAAAAAATGGAGATGCCCTCTCCATCATTTCTCCAATGAAAATAGGGATGCCCTGTTCTATACCCTCCAACACTTCTCTGATGAAAATAGGAATGTCCTACCATACCCTCCAGCATTTCTCCAATGAAATAGAGACATCCTAAGGAAAAGCAGGACATTCCAAGATCAAATCAGGAACTGGGACGGCTTCTCTGTAAATGTGGGACTGTCCTGGAAAATAGGGGCACTTGGGGAGGGGTCTGTAACAGCAGATCACAGGGCCCAACAGGGAGGCTTTTAAGGGCCCTGCAAGCAAGGAGAAGTTGGTGGTGAATGATGGGTAATTTCCCATGGTAGAAAAAGCATCCAAAAGGTTGTGTTAAGATGAATAAAGGCTAGGCCTACAACACTGAAGAATCTAATATATTCCCACCCACTCACCCTTTTTCAGTCCACAGCTAAAAAATGTAGTGATATTGGCTTTTGCCTCAGTGACCCTTCACTTTCCCAGTCTTATGAAGATGCTCCCTCAAGTTTCCATTAAAAAAGAGAGGATATAAACCAGTGTATACAGTGTATACATTTCAGTTTGACAATGGTTGTTTCCCCTCCACAGTAGCCACCTTCCTAGTCAGCAGTGGACTCCTATACATGTCTACTGATAAGTACAGTGGGTAAGTGAAGGATCTGAGCCCTTCACTGAAGAAACAAAAATACAGGAGAAAAAAGCCATGGCTGATGTGTGTGTGATTACAGTCTGCCCCTTTATCTTTGGTGATAAACACGCTGCATATGTAATTAGGATGGCAGTTTTTTACAGTAGAGAAATCTTTGATCACAGAACGATATGGTCTGAGGAACAGAAGAAGCTGTCCTCCTTTCCGGATTTTGGCATGGAAGATGCATTTAATCAGATTAAGACCCCGCCGCTGTGTTTCCTCCTAGCCTTCATTTTATCATCCTGTGGATGCTGGAAGTGTATCAGCCTAGACGCATTCTTTGAACTTAAAAATAGCTTCCTCCCATGCTATGCATGAAACTGGCGCCCGAAAGTGATGATTCAAGGTCCTTAATTCTGTAACAGTGCTGTAGTGCAAATAACTCATTGTGCTCCTTAGCAGGCGTGGATATTAATGAGAGTTATGAGACATGGAGTTATTCTTCTCCTCAGACAATGTTTTAAGACTTCAGCGGGTGAGACAGCAACCTTAGAACTAAACAAATACAGAATTGTGGAATGGGTGTTAACAGCCCATGCGGACTGAGAATGGGCTTACCAATGATTGTTTATAATTGATGGCCAGAAGGGCTGGGCAATACAGTGGAACCTCGGTTTATGAACACCTCGGTTTATGAATTTTCGGTTTACGAACGCCGCGGACCCATCTGGAATGGATTAATTCACTTTCCATTACTTTCAATGGGAAAGTTCGCTTCAGTTTATGAACGCTTCAGTTTATGAACAGACTTCTGGAACCAATTACACCCATGCTTCGGGTTAAGTACGCTTCAGGTTGAGTACTCCGCGGAGCCGTCTGGAACGGATTAAACCACTTTCCATTACTTTCAATGGGAAAGTTCACTTCAGTTTATGAACGCTTCAGTTTAAGTACTCCGTGGACTGTCTGGAACAGATTAATCCACTTTCCATTACTTTCAATGTTACTTTCAGTTTATGAACGCTTCAGTTTATGAACAGACTTCCGGAACCAATTGTGTTCATAAACCGAGGTACCACTGTATATGGTTTTCAACATCGTGATATATCACCAGCTAAACATAGCGGTATATCACTACATCACAATGTCTGACATAAGCAGTGCTTTTCTGGGGGTACTCAAGGGTATGCAGTACCGACACCTTTCTCTCTCCCCCCCAAATGTTAACCACGCTGGCACTTACTGTAACAACTTCATGGTGAGTACCGACACCTCCCCCCCCAAAAATAAAAAGTAATGGAAATAAGGATGCAACTATGTAGAGGTGAACATTGGGCAGGTACTTTTTTGTTTGGTTTTACAGGACAGAAATATCCCTTGCTTTCCTGCCCTTGGAATGAGTTGGAGGTAATTATTATTAATATTATTATTATTATTATTATTATTTATACCCCACCCATTTGGCTGTGTTTCCTTAGCTGCTCTGGGCGGCTTACAGTGCATATAAAAACATAGCAAAACATCAAACATTAACAACTGCCCGATACAGGGCTGCCTTCAGATTTCTTATAAAAGTTGTATACTGTAGTTCTTTATGTCCTTGACATCTCATGGGATCTACAGGTATGACTGGGGCAAATGGTAAGTTTGTATGAGCCCTGTGACTGCTTAGCACTGATGGGCAAACGAATTAATGGAAAAGAAAAGGGGAATAAATATATATTTAATTAGTCGTGGTTTTATTTGCTTTAATTGTAATCTTGCTTCTCTTGGTGCTTGAGTCTTGTTATTTTACGTTTGCTTTTACATTTGCGCTTGCCAGTTAAGTATGGGTTTTAATTTGTGAGGGGGAAAGGGGAATTGTTTTTAAAGAAACCGTTAACAATTACACTTATTTTGACTTAAAGATGCTGCTATCTCTTTGAACTACAGTATATTCAGCATACAGGTTTAATTTGCGGCTTTTCTTGGTTTTCTTGGGCTGCTGCTGCTGCTGCTGCTGCTGTTTTTTTAAGTTAAATATGAATGGATACGTGGACCAGAACTAGATTATTTTGAAATGCTGTTTCCAGTCTTCCAGTAGCAGGAAATCATTTTAGAACAGCATTATATAACAGCTGTTATTGCTGGTGACCAGCATGTTAATGTTTTCTTTGTGCTCTCAGGCTTCCTTCACAGTACAGTATCTTGCTCAAGGACCTCTACATTGAAAAGGAAGCAAAGTTAAGGGTTATGCAACTTCACCCTATTTACAAGCAAGCAAGTAATTGGTAACTCTGTCCTGAATTGTCCTGTCATTGTGACCTAGAAATGTCACCGTGGAGCTGCATTTACTGCTACAGTACCACAATATAGAACAGGGAAGAATGATTATTATTAATCATTCCAAGAATGGTGATTAGACACAGCTGACTGTCCTTAAACCAACTGATTGATCCTACATGCAGAGTAAAATCTGCCTGTTTTATGAGACCGCATAAACCAAGTGTCAGTAGAAGGCCGCTTAAGGAGCAATCCTAACCCTCATTCCATTCTTTGTAACCTGCTTTGAGGTTTGTTTGTTTTCTACAGTCAAGTGGTATATATAAATGAAATGAATTAAACAAACATAAACAAATCTTCTTGTGAGGATTAGGTTTAGATAGAGGTGTCCCCTCCACGTGGCGCTGCTGGGCTCCCCTGGGGGTAGGGCTGGGAGATACCTGGTTTTCAACATCACAGTGTATCACCAGTGAAACATTGTGATATATCAATATATCACAATGTCTTAAATAAGGATGGAACTATGTAGGGGCGAACAGGAGGGCCGGGTGAAATCTGGTTTTCAACTTTGTGAAATATCACCAGCTAAACATCACAATATACTGATATATCACAGCCTTTCCCTATATCTGGGGATCCCAGTTGAATATGCCAGCACTCGGGGCGATTCTCTCCTTAGTTTTTCCTTTCATCCCTTTAGTTGAAAACTGACTTGGCAATTGGCAAGATTTCATTTACGCTTTCCCCATCATAGCTTATATATGAGTTGAGCACTTTTCGAATACCAGCAGAGGATTGGTCTTTAAAAAAAACCCTTCACCATCACTTCATGTTGTGGGTATGTCAGAAATAAGGATGGAACTGGTTTTGAACTTTACGATTTAGTAGCGGCTAAATGTGGTGATACAGTATACTGATATATTGCAATACATCGCTGGCTGTTTCAGTCAGATTATCTCGGGAATTCTCAGTTAGGATTGCCCTGCCTGTCAGCTTCCCTGATTCAATGTTTGCTCAAAAAACACCATAACATTTTTAAAAATCCCAATACTTTATGATGACTGGGGCAGAAAACACCCGCTGACAAAAAAATCTGGTGTATTTTATTCCAAGTATTTTGAAAGAAAGCTCTGCATGGGTGCTTTATGTTTGCTTCCCTGAATAAGTTTTTGTTTGAAACATTTTATATCAGCACTTTTCATTGTCTGCGGAGAAAACAAACCCCAGGTGCAAAAATACTACCACTAGTGCATATTCCATTGCAGAATTTATACAGAAGTTGACCTACTATGCCCAATAATTTCTTGGTGTAATTCAGTGATACTACTAATACTAATTCATGTCCTGGTGCTTTGTTTGTTTGTTTACAGAAAGAAAACTGCAAATGCTAAAATTTGGGGACTTTGTTATTTACCACTGACCAATGTTGTATATCCAAGTGAACTTACATAAGCTAATGTTCTATGTGGAATAATTAACTTTTTCAAATTGCTGTTGTCAAGAATCAGAAAACTATGAGTTGGATCTTGTCTTGTTAGTTGAACTTTGTTACCTTCACCTTTGGATCCAGTTCAGAGAAAGGAATAGCATATAACTACCAATGTCTCTCAACAAGTGTTACTGATCTGCAGGAAACACAACCTGAAGAAAAAGACAATGCATGCGCATAAACAAGGAAAAGCTTTAATAAAAATTATTTTAAAAAACAAGCAAGTATCTATAACATTTTCAGAATGCTGGATTGTAAACAAAACACATTAATAAAAAAGCTTTTTAAACCGGGGTAGGGGTGAGAAAAAGGAATAGATTTCATATACAATGGATAGCTTTTATAAAGTTTTTGCTCTTTTACTGCACCATTATTATTCTGAATACTATTTCATATTGGCTGTGAATATTCCAGGACAATAGAAGGACATTTTTGGGTTGTTTCTCCCCCGCTTTCCATCAGAAGATTTCACTAAATAGTAATATATGCTTGTCCTTTCACTGCACACAAAGCAATGGGATGGAAGTTACTACATGTGTAAGGCATTTTACTTGACCCCCCCCTCCCCCAGTTGTTGACAATAACATCTTGTAAAGTCCCACACACATTCGATACCTGTTGACCTCAGTATGAAGCACAGAAAAGCTTGTATTGTACAGTGGGTGTGTTTACTCTGAAATCTTGTCTCAGCGCATGGCTCATTAGCTTGGATTACCGTATATGATGCCACAGTGTTTGTGTGAGAGAAGAATGGTACACTATTTAATACGTCCAACATTGCTTCCAGAAAGTTGGATGTCCTTTCCCCTTTCACTGCACACTGCAAGCGAAAAATCCCACTTGGACATAAGTCTTCTGCTCTTCTTTGGTTGGCCATCGTTTTGGTAACCCTGGTAACTGCAACACACTGAATTAAGAGGGCAGTGGAACAAATGCTTATAGCAGGAAATGATTCCATTGCTTTATATATGAACAGATTGCACCCAAATGCCACATCATTTCCAGGAAACTCTAAAGGTTTTTGAAGGATCTCTGGCAAAGGGATCCTGGCTATCTACTTGGTCATATGTTGCATTTTATTGCCAAACAACTGTTTTGGCAGCTTTACCATTTAATAGGCATTGTTGTATTTCTGTCCCAAATTCCCTTCTTCTATTTGTTCTTCCTCTCTCTCGTTTTTGGCAAATCCTGTGCTATTGAACACATTACCAGTACATTATTTAGATAGCATGCCCCAAAAACGTAGGCTTGGATCTTAAATCGCATCGGAAAACATAGGATAATACCCCAAATAGATCTTTTGTTAGCACAACTCTTTGGTTCACACATCATGATAAGCTAAACTATGGTTCATTGTGTGGGTGGGCAGCTGGATACAGACAACCCCTGAAAGCAAAATTTGGCTTATTGTGACATGCAGATCAGACTATTATGTGGTACTATTTAACACTGATTATTTATTTGAGACTGCATTGTTTTGCTAAAAAAGGAAAGTAACAATAAAGGCTATTTTTTACTTATTAAAAAACACCTTGCAAATAATGTCATACTTAGTATCTTTCCCCAGATAGTGCTGATTTCTTGGGACTATTTGATCCCCAAACCAAAATTAAATGTTTCTATCAGCATAGAGTTAAATGTAAATAAAGAGACTAATAAGTTCTTGTAGTATGTGCAGTCAGCTCCGCTCTTGCCTCTGTTTTCCGAAACCTACAAAACCTATTTAACCAAAGCTGACGAGTGGGACAGAATCCGCTGTCATGGTGACAGTCCGTCTCAAGCCTCACATGGAACATGTTACTTAAATGGGCAAAAAAGAATTATCTGATTTCGTTTTTTGTTTTTGTCATTCACAGCCCGTCATGCAGAAATCCCCCCTGCCCCCCCCAAAAAGAGTTAAAGCAGGAAGTGTGACTAAAGTTAGAAAAACACTAATGCTAACTAATATGTGGGGGCAGGTATATTATTTTCTTTAAGGTTTCCAAAAGCTTCGTTTTTCATTTCACATAGTTACCGTATACCCCAGATCTTGTGCTGCACAATTAGTGGCATATTAGTGGATTTCCCCACACTGATTCCTATCCTCTCCAAATACCAGGTTTTTATTCTCTAAGCTCACACAGCTGGCATCATCCCAGGTGCACGACACCTGCCAGCTTTAAGACTCAGAATGAGAACACTGATACTCATATCCTGTCCCCTTTCTCTCAGCTGTGTTTTTAATTTGTTCCAGATTCAATGAGGTCCATGGAGAGAGGTGATGTACAGGCTGGTAGCTCACTACACCGCTCAGTGCATCACTTATGTTTCTGACGTACGCTAGCCTGCCTGCCTTTAAAGTTTTTGCTCCCCGCCACCCTGCTACAATGTGCTCATCCCTCCTTTGTTGTTCCCATTACCTTAGTCGGGGATCTCGCTTCTTCTGTCCTCTTCCTCATCCCAGTGAAGGATCCATACCAGTTCTGCAATCCCTGCTTCCCTACCCTAGGTCTAGCTGACTGCTGCGATGTCAGCTCTGGCCAAGCTGGTCATTCCACTAGGTGCATGCCGAAGGGATCAGCACGTCGTTGCAGTTCCTGGGCTGTGACCTGCGAACAGGCTAATGGAAGGGTAGCAGCTGGTGTCGAAAGCATTCAGCTGCTGACGGCTCAGCACGCAGGACAGATGTTTCATCTGTACAACTGATGGGACGGCCTGGGATATTAATTAAAACGAGACAAAGCACTACAGACGACATGAAAGCCCGTTTCAAACTTTAGACAAGCCTATTGCAAACTCCAGGGGTAGAGAAGTACGGATAAAAGGAATTAGATTTACTGGAGAGGATTTATCCTTATTTGTACGGACGTGCATCATCCTTTGCTTTCTTACTTTCCATCTAGAACAGGGGTAGGCAACCTAAGGCCTGTGGGCCGGATGCGGCCCAATCTCCTTCTCAATCAGGCCCGCGGACAGTCCGGAAATCAGCATGTTTTTACATGAATAGAATGTGTGCTTTTATTTAAAATGCATCTCTGGGTTATTTGTAGGGCATAGGAATTCGTTCATCCCCCCCCCCCCAAATATAGTCTGACCAGCCACATGGTCTGAGGTACGGCCCACAGCTGAAAAAGGTTGCTGACCCTTGATCTAGAAGAGTAAAGGTTTGATAAAACAGATAGACATACGTAGTTTGATAACACTCTTACAAGAGGAATGGGAGAAACTGATACCTTTTCCAAGGTCACACACACACACACACACTGCAGCCATGGTTGAAATGCCTTTTACAAAGCAATAAATGCAAAAGCATGATAACAAATAATAAACTGTAGCACCTTTTCTGCCCTTGTATAACTCAAAACTCAGTTCTGGCATCTCTCAGGTGAGTGCCATTGCCATTGCAAGAGAACAAGGGAGGTGTTCATGCCATGGTGAGTTCCGGCACCTCTTTTTCTAGAACAATAGCTTCCCATAAGCATCCAATTGGCCACTGTCAGAACAGGATATTGGACTAGATAAAGCTTTGTAGTGAGCATTCGGTTTTCTGTAATCTATACAACACTTCTCACATTCATGTATTAATAACGTATTGTCCCTGGATACGGAGTGCAAAGCCTTGACATCTGCATGTCCCAAACAATCTAAGTCCCCTCCATTCAACAGCAGATCCCTGTACAACCACCTCCAAAATCCAGGATAGCTTCTGACAGGAAGTGAGACGCCTGACGGGCATGCATGACTAGCCTTTGGATGTATCTGCAATGGATTGCAGCCATTGACTTCTATATGAAATTGTGATCCATGTTTGAAGTGCTCCCCCCACCCCCGCTTCTCTGAAACAAAACTTAACGAATGCACCCTTTGGAAACAATTGATAGCACTGCCTTTCCCACAGCACAGCATGCCAGTGGTTCGAAGGTGTGCACTATTAAATAATTATGCAATCAGTTAAATGATTGATTGGTTGCTCTCCCTGCCACCAAATGAGATAATTATAGCATAGCAACAATCACTCAAAATAAATTGATTGTTTTTCAGGCTTCACTCAAGCATTCCGTACCTATATTACTAGACAAACCTTGCTAATTATATTCTGTTAGTGGATAGTGTCTCCTGCCTGCTTTTTTTCTGAATAACCATGTGTA